>NC_136924.1:18582741-19782741 GCF_949752795.1 Hyperoodon ampullatus
TGGCAGTCAGACTGCTTAGCATAATTTTGAATAAGAGTCATTCGCAAACTCTAGTAATGTACTGATTTTAGTAAACCTAATCAACTTACTAAATAAGTTATGTGACTTACTCATGCACAAAAACAAAACAAAGACCATGAACTTGGACTGTCTCTTCCTCCATCCATGAGAGCTGATGGAAGAAATTGGGTTTGTCACAGTTTGCTCTTCATCTGGAAGCCCCCTCATGGCTCATCTGTGGGCTGTGGGCCATAGTTTGAGAATCCCTGCTTTAAAGGAAAAATAACTTTTATACCTTTTATTGAAGATACTCTGTTAATGTCATGGAGCTTGAATTTTCTCAGTGATAGCATTGTTTAATAGGGCTTCCTATTTTCCTTCTTTATAACAAATAATATTTCTCACTTAAAGCAAGATAAGAATAATCTTTCCTTGAAATTATGTCTGGGATTTGCTTCAAAATAACCCAAAGGGTGGGGAACTGGGAATGAGTTGGGGATGGGGGGGAATAGATAAGAGGTGTGGTGAGGAGGAGATAGCTGTGAAAGCCGGGTGACACAGGGGATTCATCCACTGTTCTCTCTACTTTTCTGCATCTTAGGACATAAAAGTCAACAACAAAAACAAACCCCTCCTTGACTCCCATCCTACCTACTTCATTTCTCTGCTCTCTTTCATAGCAGAGCTTCTAGGAAGAACTGTTTATATAAGCCATTTCTCTTTCCTCATCCTCCACTCTGTTCAACCACTTCGTTTAGCTTCCATCCCATCAGTCCACACTGCAGGTACCTCTGTCAAGGGCACCACTGATCTCCGTCTTGCCATATATGTGGTTAATTCTTTTTTTCTCATGTTAGTTGACTTTCAGCAACATTTGCTTTAATAGGTCACTTTTTCCTTCTTGGAATATTTTCTTTTCTTGGCTGATGTCAACTCAAACTTGTTTTTTCTGCACTTCACTGGTTGTTCCTTCACCTCCTGGCCTCTGGCTATTGGAAAGCCGCTTGGGACTTCTCTGTACTCTTTCTCTGGGTAATCTTAGTGGGTCCTATTGCTTTACGTACCTTCTGTTTACTAACTTACATCTTTAACCCTGACTTCCAGACTTGAAGTCTGAGAGGCATCTCAAATTTAATGTATCCAAATCAGAACTCTTAATCTTACTCCTCCTTTCTCCATCATACCTGTGCCTCCCCGTTATCCCCCGTTATCTCAGTAAATAACCCCACTATATACCCAATTGCTTGATCCCCAAACCTCCATGTCATCCTTGATTGCTCTTTCCCCTTCATCTCCCACATCCAGTCTATCAGGATCACATACTGAAATACCCCCGCATTTACCCAGATCCATCTCCTTCTCTCCTCTCCGCTCCCACCCAGTCCAAACCTCTGATCGCTCACTGGACTTCCACATCGCCTCCTAACCTGCCTGTCTGCTTCTATGCTTGCCCCTGCAGTCTACCCGAGATAGCAGCCAGAGGGGTCTTTTTAAACAGAAATGTCACTCCCCTGCTTAAAATCCTCCATCACCTTCTTGTCGAACTTAGAAGAAATTCCCAACTCCTTTATGCTGTGGCTCCTGCCTACGTCTGTCCCTTATCTCTTATCACTCTCCTATGGCTCACTACTTAAGTTAGATCAGATATTTCTGATCTTCACATATCCCAAGCGGGGATCTTACCTCAAGTCTTTGCAGTTCTCTCCTCTCTCGCTGGTATACAGGCCACTGTATAAGTCTGGCTTCCTCTCGTTATTTAGGGCTCAGCTCAAGCCCCCTCTCCCGGGAGGTTTCCTCTGACCACCCTATCTAAAGCACCCTAACCCCAGGTCACACTCTAGCCCATACCTAAACAGTACCTGGAATATATGGAGACTGATACTTATTGCATGAATGAGCAAACAAATGACTTTAGTTTCTGATTCTCCATCAAAGAACTTGGCTCCCAAGAGCTTATTGAAGCAGCCTTATCCTTACTTCTTCCCCCATCCTCATCCCCAAACCTTATTCAACATTCCTTTTTATCTTTCTTTTATAAATTTATTTATTTTATTTAGTTATTTTTGGCTGCGTTGGGTCTTCGTTGCTGCGTGCGGGCTTTCTCTAGTTGTGGCGAGCGGGGGCTACCCTTCACTGTGGTGTGCAGGCTTCTCATTGTGGTGGCCTCTCTTGTTGCGGAGCACGGGCTCTAGGCACACGAGCTGCAGTAGTTGCGGCACGTGGGCTCAGTAGTAATGGCTTGCGGGCTCTAGCGCGCAGGCTCAGTAGCTGTGGCGCACGGGCTTAGTTGCTCCGCAGCATGTGGGATCTTCCCGGACCAGGGCTCAAACCCCTGTCCCCGGCATTGGCAGGCGGATTCTTAACCACTGCGCCAACAAGGGAAGACCCTTGTTCAACATTCTTAAGTACGTTAAAGAAATACTGTACTTTAGGATCTTTGTAATTTCAGATTCTATCTGGGGTGCCACGTGGAGAGGTCTTGTCCCGTTTCCCAGTTTCTCAAAGACTGTTTCATGGTTGCTTGCATCTCCTCTTCTCCAGCAGTATTTGAACTTCACACCCTTCATCAGCAGAGCTAGGACCTTTCCTTCCTCAGAACAAAGAGCAACAGAGATCTGTCAGTTCCATTTACTCTGATCTAAGACACACTTGTTTCTTATCTTTCTCTGCCTTTTTTTTCATTGTCAATTTGCTCCTTCCTTTCCCTTCCCCTCTGTTTTTCTCTTCCTATAGAAAACAACTCATAAATTTCTAGTTTAGTGCGATCAGGTGCTAGAAAGACCATTTCCCAGCCTTGTCTATATAACTGAAAACTATGCTCACATCCTAATTTTAATATAATTGAGCAGCCTTCTGTAAAATAGCTAGAGCAAGGGTAAAGTTATGAATCTGACTGTCAGGTCTGACCCAGGGATTTGAGCAAATTCTTGTCTTCTCTGAAGAGGGCGTAAGGAAACTCCTGACCAAAGTGAAATCCTTTCTTATGTCTCAGAGTAGATCAATACTTGAGGAGTCTTCTGGACTGGGGATAAGTTGGAATCACCAAATTTTGTTTACTTATCTAATGAGTATAGTAATAGCTATCTGTGTCTACTTGATGGAGTGGTTGGGAGGTTAAAGTTTTCTCTTTCCTGAAGACTTTTAGGCTCTTTCTCAAAGAATTATATCTTAAGGAAAAACTTTATATAAAGCTTTGCCATTGGGTTTTTTTTTTCCTGCCACAGCTAACAATTTAGTACTTGACATTCTTTGCATGGTATACATAGAAGACTGTTCTTTTGTCAAGATCATTCTTTATGAATTACCATATAAAAATCATCTGAATAATACTTATTCCTTATAAATATTAAGTATTTACTATTAGATCAGTGAAAACATTTTTATGGGGCTAGAACTTTCCTTGTCAAGGTTATAATTTTTCTTAAGAGTTTTTACTTGAAGCCCCTGTTTCCTAAGGCCCTAGGGTTAATGGGTCTCTTTGACATTAATAATTTTAATTTTGCTGGTTTATATTCCCTTCTGCCTCTGTTAGAGCTCCAGCCCTTTGCAAATCTCTCTTCTGCCCTTGAGCTTAGCCCTGAGGGCATGTGACATGTCCTGGCACCACCTCTGCTACTTGTACTGGCCACTGTTGCATCCCTTGGCACAGCTGCTGCTTCCACTGGGATCAGCCCCTCCTCTCAAATATAAATTTTAGCTAGGGAAGCTAGGCAAAATGGAAATGCTATCATCTGAACATCTGGAATTTGCTTTATGAAGGAAACAACCTTGGAGAAAACACCTTGATGAGTGTTTGAGAAAGAATATGAGGCCCCAAAGGCCTGCATGTTGGCAGAGCTGCTCTGTGAGAGTCCAGGGGAAGCATTTATTGGTTGTTGAGAGAGGGAGGGGGATAACATGCAAGAACAAAAGAGAGGGGAGGGAGGAGGAGGGACAAAGCATCAGCTAAATGCAGGAGGTTGTGGGGAGGACCATGCAGCCACTGTTCCTTGTGATCCCCAACTTCTCTGTGAGGTCTCCTCTGCCTGCGCATGCCTGGCATGGAGTGGATGTCAGAGGTGAAGTTGGAGATGCAGAGGTTCACATCACAGTTGATGCAGTACAGTGTGGAGACGACACTCATACGATCAGGAGCCCAGAAAGTAAAGGAGGCCCTGAGAACATGATCTCATCAAATGTTGAGAAGGGCTTTGGGATCTCAGAGGGCATAGAGTTCATGGAGGCTTGAGCCAATTTCTTGAAGGTCAGTGAGGGCCCCAGCTAACATCTGGGCTACATCTAGGTAGTACCTGGTATACTTTTGGACGAGGAATTTTACCACTACTGCAATAGGTATCTCAACTACTAATATTGTATTTTATGTGTGTTTGGTGTGTTTGTGTATCTGTAATTCTATTAAAAATTTCTTTATTGCACAAATAACATTAGAACAATTCCTAACTATGTACCAAGAACAATATTAAGTCAAAAGACAAAGGGACACATTCAGCCAAATGTGTCTCGAATGTCTGGCAGAAGGTCTTCAGGGCAGAGCTGTGTGAATAGAGAGCCCAAGGGGATACAGTTCCTGTCTTTCAGCAGCTTTCGGATTTGAGTCCACAATCCCAACACCATGTGAATTAGCTTTTTTTGTTTTTCCATTCTAGGAACATCTTTCAGGCTTTGCGTAATTTATTAAGGGAACCAGTAAAGTTCTGTGCAAGACCAGAAACAGTCTTTTCCCACACCATGTAAGCCTCAGTCGAAGTGTCACCTCCCTCACCACTCTCCTTAAGCATCCCTGAGACTCCTCCTGGTCAACTCAGTTGCTTTCTCTTCCCTGGTCCGGTAGCACTTTGTATATTTCTCATTTTCTATACTTGGCACATTATTTGTAATTGGTTACATGTATTTGTCTTTGTTTCCCAGGAGGTTGTACCTATCTTGAAGGCAGGAAACTGTATCTTGTCTGTATTTTGTGGCTCCCAGGAAATATCTGCTGAATGAATGTTTTTGGGGACATGAGTAAGGATATAGTAGAAGCAAAAGTGTTTTCATTTTCTTCCTCCTGGAATGAAGGATAAGTGAAGAGGTGTAGTGAGAAATAAGATTGATGGAGTAAAAGAAAGGCTATGTCAGTCACTGTTCTAAGCATTTTATATATAATAACTTCCTTATAACAACCCTATGAGATAGCGATTATCATCCTCCATTTTATAGGGGAAGAAACTGAGACGCAGGTCAAGTGACTTGCTCAGAGTCACACAGCTAATAGGTGGCAGTTGGGATCTGAGCTCCACAGACTGGACTCTTTTTTAATTATTTTTATTTCTAGCTGCGTTGGGTCTTTGTTGCTGTGCGTGGGCTTTCTCTACTCGTGGTCAGCGGGGGCTACTCTTCGTTGCGGTGCATGGGCTTCTCGTTGAGGTGTCTTGTCTTTGTTGTGGAGCACGGGCTCTAAGGCACGCGGGCTCAGTAGTTGTGGCTTGCGAGCTCTAGAGCGCAGGCTCAGTAGTTGTGGCACACGGGCTTAGTTGCTCTGCGGCATGTGGGATCTTCCTGGACCAGCGCTCTAACCCATGTCCCCTGCATTGGCAGGCGGATTCTTAACCACTGCGCCACTAAGGAAGCCCCACAGACTGGACTCTTAACTGTTATTCTTTCTGTCTAAGGTTGGAAGAGACTGCGAGAGCTCAGGTCCTCAACAGGTATTACTGGCCAGGTCACAGCTGTTGCTATTACTGCAATATCACTAAGGAGCTAAACTGAACCACGTGGCTGACTCCTTTTGCAAGCCTTTCCCGTACTTAACGCTGAGATAGTGAGGACAGGTGAGTCCTAGGAAAGCAGGCCGAGGAATTTCTCTCTGTGGCCCTGGGAATGCCGGCAGCCCACCCGAGGTCTTGTAACCTGGCTCCGTAGCCCTCTTCCAGCTTGCAAAAGAGAAAGGGACTCCAGGAACAGAATTCTGAGAGCATAGGTGGGGACAGGGCGAGGGATGGAGAAGGGGCGTGTATTCCCACCTGTCTGCGTTTTGGTTTCCTTATCTTACAATGAATGGCTTGAACTAGATTATTCTTTCTCAACTTGGGTCTAAGGACCCAGGGGATCCAAAAGTTCTGTGAGATCTAGGTATTTTTATTTAAATGTTAACTAAGAAATTAGTATAACCTTTTTGGGGGATCATCTTCTAAGGGACTCCTGCCTCTTGTTTTCAGTTTCTAAAGTTGCCTTTGTGATGGTGACTGTGTTGGGTGTGTATCAGTCACTAAAGTAGCCACATTCAGGCTTTTTGAAATACATTTTACATTTTAACCCAGCACACACAGCCATGTGAATATAAATGCAACAAAACGTTTCCTAAAGTATTATTTACCCTTTTACAAAGGAAGTACCTGTTGTTTCCCTCCCTTCCCCAGCTAGTCACGACCCACAGACTTCAGTTAGAAAGACTATGGCATTCAACAGTGAGCATGTCTGGGCTGCTGTTTTCTTTTGCAGTGGAAACTTTCCACTGGAAGAGACATATTATAGAATAAATCTTCAGTTTCTTAACTGATTTCAGAGATTTCAGTAACTTAAGAAACGGAGTCATTGATTTGAGGTTATGAGAAGAAAACTAAGGTATAAAATATTGACTTTTGGGGCTTCCCTGGTGGCGCAGTGGTTGAGAGTCCGCCTGCCGATGCAGGGGACACGGGTTCGTGCCCCGGTCCGGGAAGATCCCACTAGCCGCTGAGCCTGCGCATCCGGAGCCTGTGCTCCGTAACGGGAGAGGCCACAACAGTGAGAGGCCCGCGTACCGCAAAAAAAAAATAAAATAAAAAATAAAATAAAATAATGACTTTTGTTCTGGATTACTGAGGAAAATACACAAGCAGTTTAATCTGTTTATGTCTGTGAATCAGAATTACAGATGAGTCTTGAACAACATGGATTTGAACCATGCAGGTCCACTGATTCATGGATTTGTTTCAATAAATACGTACTGCAGTACTACACGATCTGTGGTTGGTTGAACCTGCAGATGCAGAACCACTGATGGGGAACGGGGTACGGAGGGCCGAGGGCTAACTGTAAAGTTATATGCAGATTTTCAACTGCTCGGGAATTGGTGCCCTTAACCCCCGCCTTGTTCAAGGGTCAACTGTACTCACCCCAAAAAAGCTAAATCAGAATCTCTTTGCTGTAAGAAAAGCAAAGTTTTGTAGCAGAGGTCAGGAAACAGTTACATCAAAGCAACCTGGGCCACAGCACCCAGTGCTGTATTTATTTGCTTTGTGAGTAGATATAGTGCATGGGTCCCATCTCTGAATACACCAGCTTACAGCATTCATTAGCAGATAACGTGGTAACAAGTGGATAGGGTTTTTTTTTTCATTACACTTAAATTTTTTATGTTCTTTATTTTGGAATACTCTATTAAGGTGGATGGATCATTTGTCTTTTACGTTTTTACACATTCTGGATTTGGGTAATTTTATTCTTGTGGTGGTAGTTAATACGTTCTTCCATTCCCTATATTTCCTATAAACTAGTAGTTGGATCTAGAGGCTTGATTAAATTTAGGCTAAATAGTTCAGGCAAGGATACTTCATTGGTGGTGCTGTATGCTCTCAAATATATCACATCAGGAGATACATAAAGCTAGGCAGTCCCATTTGTAATGCAGGGAGGAGGCCCACCTCTTCAGCCTGTTCACCCATCTAGTGCTGTTTGTGAGCAAGAGAAGAAATATCTATTGTATTTGCACCTACCTTAACAAATACACTTTCTCTCTTAGTCATTCCACATCCACCTTTTGGCATTAAGCATCTAAAACCATCCAAAAAACTCTAAGTGCCTTGCAAGTGCCTTGCCTTACCAATAAGCTGTTAGCAAGTCTTAAGTCAGGAGATGTCTCCCCTGGCATTCTGAGAAGCAGAAGTCTCAAATTACTTCCAGCTGAAATGGAAAATAAACACAACAAAATAGAAACTCATCTGTGGTTGGCAGAATAATGATCCTACCACCCCCAAAGCTGTACACGTCTTAATCTCCAGGACCTGGTGATATGTTACCTTATCTGGCAAAAGAGACTCTTCAGAGGTGACTGAGGGTACTCATTTTGAGATGTAGGGATTATCCTGGATTATCTAGATGCTCCCATTCTAATCACATGAAAATAAGTAGGAAAGGAAGGCAGAGGAGTGGGTCAGAGAGATGTGATGTGAGGATTTGACCCACTGTTGTAGTCTTTGAAAATGGAGGAAGGGGCCATGAGCCAAAGAATGCAGGCAGTCTCTAGAAGCTGGAGAAGGCAAGGGAACAGAATCCCTCCTAGTGCTTCCAAAAAGGAACACAGCCTTGCTGATGCCTTGATTTTTAGCTCAGTGAGATCCATGTCAGACTTCTGCCTTACATAACTGTTAGATTAAATCACTAGGTTTTGTAGTCATTTGCTATGGCAGCAATAGAAGACTAGTATACCATCCCACAAAAAAACCCACAAAACACTTTAATTTTTATCTATCTATCTACCTATCTATCTATCTATCTCTGTACAGTACTCACATTTAAAGGTCCTTAGTATCGATCCCTGGAAACTTGGCTACTTACTTGATGCATTTTGACAAGATGGATGTCAATGAGCATGTTCCTCAGTAGCTGAAATATATCCAGGCTGTTAAAATGATGCCAGACATTCAGGGGCAAATGGTAGCAAGTATAACAATACTGGAAATAGACAATATAGAGTTCAAGGTGAAAGTATCAAATATAAGAAAGATATTGTTCATGTTGATAAAATTTACAGTTGATAAAATTTGCACTATGCAAAGAAGTGCTAAGAGATACACTGTGAACCTGATAACATTGCATCAAAATGTAAAAAGGTAGTCAAGGCATACAAACATAAGGAGAAATTGTTAGATTTCCACTTTGCTAGGTAAATCACTTTGAGAATTGAGAGCTTAATTTTATAACAAGATGGCAAAGAAAATTACAACTAATTCCCAAAGCAGAAATCATACAGGCCACATGTCTAATTACAACACAAAATCGATTAATTAAAATAAAATGTAAAAATTACTAAGGAAGGGCTAAAATGTTTTTTAAAACAACATTTTAAATAATTATAAAGTAAAGAGAAAATAAAACCTGAAATTATAGTAGAAAAATAAGAGAACTACATGTTAAACATTGAGGGTATTCAGCCATTGAAGTTAGTACGGAGAGAAAAAAAACATACAGCCTTAAATACATTTAGGACAAATGGAAAGTAAATGAACTTAATATTCAATTCAGGAGGCTAGGAAAAGCAAAGCAAAAAAAAAAAAAAAAAAAAGAAAGACCCAAGAAAATAAATCCTAAAATAGTAGAAGGAAGATAATTAACAACAACTATAGGCAGAAACTAATAGAACGAGTACAAAAATTAGTAAACTTTGTCTATAAAACCAAAAGCTAGTCCTTCAAAAAGACAGATTAGATGGGCAAACCTTTGACAGGTTTCATCATGTAAAAGAAGCAAGAACAACAATATGGAATTTTAGGAATGAAACATGAGATATGAGAGAGATAGGTTTTTTTTTTTTTACCTTTTAATATTCTTTTAAGTATAGCTTTATGCAAAGAATTTGAAAATCTGGGGGAAATGGATATTTCTAGGAAAATATCAGTTTCCAAAATTGACTAGAGAAGAAGAAGAAAATTTGAATAGACCAAACTTTATTATATTATTTAAAAGTTTCAGTAGGATCAAAGATAAAAACAAAGCCATAAAAGCACTAAGAAGAAAATGTAAAGGAATTTAATTACAGTTTTGGTAAGGGAAAGGCCTTTATAAGCCTGTCTCAAAACCAAAAAGCCATAAAGGAAAGAATTAATAAATTTAATTATGTAAATATCTAAAACTTCTGTTCAGCAAAACAGCTATAAGCAAAGTAAAAATAAACAAGTTAAGAAATATTTCTAACACAAATGACAAAGGGCTAATATCCTTAACATAACTGCTAATATAACAATATCCTGAAGAATTTACAATTTTAAATTAGGGTAATAGCAGCATAGATGGTAAGATATAGTTGGATTCGTGTATTTTAGGAGTAGACCCACCAGGTCTTTCTGATTGATTAGAAATGTGGGGCAATGAGGAAGCAAAGATGTCCTAGTCTGAGAAAATGAGTGGAGGGTAGTACCATTTACTGATAGAAAGAAGGCTAGGCAGGGAGATTTGTGTTAAGAAGTGGATGTGGGTGTAGAGTAGGGAGAGAGAAATAAAGCTGATGTGGTCATGTTAAATTTAAGATTCCTATTTGATATTTCAGTGGGCATGTGAAATACACAGTTAAATACAGGTCTGAAACTCAGGTAAGAGATCTTGGCTGGAGACTTATATTTACGAGTCATTAGCAAATGAGTGAGTAATATGTGAAGCCATGGGCGTGGATGATGATGATAAAATAATAATAATAGCAACAACAGCAATAATAGGTAACATTTGTTGAGTACTTAATAAGAGTCAAGGCTTTGGGGAAGTTGACCTCAGATGCAGTTGGAGGTGTCATGGCACTGGGAAAACTGGCAATTTGATGTCTTGATCCTGCTGGTCTTGCTCTTGGGAAGAGGAGGTAGATGCTGGGGCTCATGTGACCTCATGGCAGCCTGTCTCTCCCATAAGTATTGAGGCATTCAGGAAGAGAGGGTTCAGTACTTGATGGGACTCTAGTCTGATCACTCTTCCAAGTCAAAAATTTTTTAAATAGTATTTCTTTGATTATTTCCTGTCCTCCATTCTTGCTTTCCTCTTCTAACTTCTTTTAGATGGATATTAGAATTTCTGAATCTATTCTCCCTGTCTCTCAATTTTTCTTGCATACTATCAATCTTTGTCATTTTGAGCCATGTTCTTCCAGAGAGGAAGGAGGATCCTTTGTCAGTCTTCCAGCTCTCAATTTCTTTCTTTTTCTTTCTATCTTTTTTTTTTTTTTTTTTTGCTTCAACTGTGTCTATTGTGCTGTTGGTTTTATTTCATAATCGTATTTTCTCATTCTCAAGATTTCTAATCAGTTTGTATTTTTTATGAAACTGATATCTTCTTGAGTCTCTTTGGTAGCATTTTATACTTGTTTTAACTTAGAGACACAAAATATACTAAATATATTAAATGTTTCCATTTTTTTGTTTGTTTCCAAGGCTATTTAGCAATAAAATTGAAAGCTGCGGAGACTGCATTATGGTGACCAGATATAAAGGCAGGTGGCAGGAATGCTATCTATTATAAAGATTTTATAATAGTTTGTAGAACTCAGGAAAAAATGATAGAAGATATATCTTTTTATTTTCTAGACTGGATTAAATGTAGTGAAATTCCATTTTCTTAGCTCTGGCAACAAGAATAAAATTGAAGTTCAAATTATACCAAAGAGTCTCGGCAAACACAGAAAACCATGAGATTAAGTCACTGTATAACATGTAGATGACCTGGGAAATGTTTTTGCCCTTGGGAGAGTAGGTATTTAAACTAACTGATAGTGGTCAAACTTGTTTTTCCCATTCAAGTTTGATATATTCCAAGAAGTCAGTGATTAAATCATATAGTTTGTCCCCACTGATTTTAGTAACTTTAATGTCTAGAATTTAATGTTTAAAATTGTAGAAATTTTAACGCTTCTCTAAAATATTTGTATTGGAGTCATGAAAGTTGGATTTTGCAACTTCAATGTTTACTCTAAGACCTTTCAGCATAAATTTGATACTTCCCATCAAATATGACTACTAGCCATGGATTAGAACAATAAAAACTTATTGAATGAGGCTCTTTCACTTGTGAGTATGGAAGAAATATAATTTCTGAGACCTGTCTTCTACCTTGGGAGAAGATAGAGTACAAGTGGAATTGGTTGGGTCTTAGATAACCCATCCAAAGCAGCGCAGAGCCCAAAGAGCCACAGGATTAGACACAGCCATATTTTTTTAGAGGGTATAGGGGGTCAAGGTGGGGAATCCAAGGTCGTTCAAAAACACAAAGAGCAGAAACCCAGAGTCTGGACTTGGTAAACACTGTAATGGAGTAGGCAGATCTGGAGCCAAGGAAAGAGAGGGCTGGGGGTGCTCTGAAAACCAGAGTGACTCTTTCTTTTAGTGACCTTCGAGCACAGATGTGTGAGCTGGTCATCCTGGATTACCAGTACAGGCATGCTGTGTAAAAAAATGAGGAATTAAGACACATATATACACATAAGCTGTTTATTCCTGTCCTATATAAATAGGACACTCTCCCTAGATGGTTTCAATTTTATTAACAGGATAGGACTGAGAAACTAGGGTTTTTGTCTTTCAAGAAAATGACTATGAAGTAAGGAAATATATATTTACTACCTAAAATGCTTTCTGAATTTGATACAGTGCTGTGTGTAATCTTTAGAGCGGAGCATATCGTCTCTTCTGTATCTAGGTTCTAAACAGGCTATATGGCCCCATAATTTGGAAACAGAGTTAAAAAAAAAAACTTTTAAGAGCTCAGTGTCACCCATGGCTCTTTTCCAAATTCCATCCTGGAACTGGGTTGGTTCACAAAACTCAGAAAGTTATTTTATTTATAAATTCATTGAAGTTGCCATTTTTATCCATCATTCACTCATTTCTGTGACAAGTTCGTGAGAGGAGTGGAAAATACAGGAAATCGCTGATTTAGATAAATTATTAAAGAAGTTTTGTCATGAAGGGATGGAAGAAGTTATCCTGATTGGCCAGTATAAGTATTTAGTTCCTTTGGAGAGGTAACATCATGCCATTGTTATAGATTTGTTTGATTTTACTAGGTCCTGAAATTATGCGTCTCCCCTTTACTCCAACACTGCTCCTACTCAGTTTCCAAGGAGGCCAGTGAGACTAGGTGTTGGTGTGTGACAGTATTTTGGACCGCTCTGCATTGTATCTTATCAGCGTAGCTCTTTGCTAATACATTTCCAGTCCCTAGTCACCTGTGAGTAAACCAATGTTATTGAACAGCCAAACACCATGAATACTTGAATGCTTCTCCTGGTTTGCTCAACCTCCACATCAGACTGACCATGTTCCTAGGAGGGTCTGGGAAGCTAGAATGTACTAGCTCATCTCAAGCCCAAAATCTTTGGGAAACCTTCTTTTTTTAAAAAAAAATTTTAATTTTTTGGCTGCGTTGGGTCTTCGTTGCTCTGCGCAGGCTTTCTCTAATAGCAGCGATTGGGGGCTACTCTTCGTTGCAGTGTGTGGGCTTCTCCATAACATTCTTGTTGTGGAGCATGGGCTCCAGGCGTGCGGGCTTCAGTAGTTGTGGCAGGCGGGCTCAGAAGTTGTGGCTCGCAGGCTCTAGAGCGCAGGCTCAGTAGTTGTGGTGCACGAGCTCAGTTGCTCTGCGGCATGTGGGATCTTCCTGGACCAGGTATCGAACCTGTGTCCCCCGCATTGGCAGGCGAACTCTTAACCACTGCACCACCAGGGAAGTCCTGTGAAACCTTCTTTTTATCTTAAACATTTTTTAACTTCCATTCTGTACTATATGCATTTTAATTTTTTAAAAATTTTAAATTTTTTAAAAATTGAAATATAGTTGATTTACAATGTTGTGTTAGTTCAGGTGTACAGCAAAGTGATTCAGTTTTATATATATACAAAACTTTTTCAGATTCTTTTCCATTATAGGTTTTTATAAGATGTTGAATATAGTTTCCCGTGCTATACAGTAGGTCCTTGTTGTTTATTTTATAGATAGTAGTGTATATCTGTTGATCTCAAACCCCTAGTTTATCACCCCCCACTCCCTTTCCCCTTTGGTAACCATAAGTTTGTTTTCTATGTCTGTGAGTCTGTTTCTGTTTTGTAAATAATTTCATTTGTATCATTTTTTTAGATTCCACATACAAGTGATAGCATATGATATTTGTCTGACTTACCTCACTTAGTATGATAATCTCTAGGTCCATCCATGTTGCCGCAAATGGCAATATTGCAATATTTCATTCTCTTTTTATGGCTAAGTAATACTCCATTGTATATATGTACCACATCTTCTTTATCCATTCATCTGTTGATGGACACTTAGGTTGCTTCTGTGTCTTGGCTGTTGTAAATGCTACTATGAACATTGGGGTGCATGTGTCTTTTTGAATTAGTTTTCATCTTTTCTAGGAGTATGCCCAGGAGTGAGATTACTGGATCATATGGTAGCTCTGTTCTTAGTTTCTTAAGGAACCTCCATACTGTTCTCCATAGTGGCTGCACCAATTTACATTTCCACCAACAGTGTAGGAGGGTTCCCTTTTTCTCCACGCCCTCTCCAGCATTTGTTATTTGTAGACTTTTGATGATGGCTGCATTTTTTAACTATAAAAAATGCTTATCACTGAATAGTGTCAGCCCTCCAGGAAAATGCACCATGTTTATCCTGTTGCCTTGCATACTGCTTGTGCCCCAGGGAGTGATTCTGCTTCAGTTTGAGGAACATGGATATACTGGAAAGCATACTGGGTCAGGGATGGAGATATTTTGAGTTCTTAGCCCCATCTTTGCCATAAATTAGCTGCGTGACCTTGGGAAAATCATTTAAAGCAATCTGTCTTCATTTTCCTTTATCTTAATTCAGGGGAGGTGAGCAATAAGGCTGGATAATCACAAAGTCCCTTCCTTCTGTCATTCTGAAATGACATAGAATCTGGAATGCCAAACCCATTACTCTGTAGGGCCTGAGTGGTTGCGTTTTAAACTGTAAGGTCCAGTTTGTATAACTGGCTGCCCTTACCTCTTTGCTATTCATAATTGCAGTAAATATTTTCATTACTGAATGAATAAAGAATGAGTGGGCGTCTTGGCATAGCTGGTTTACACATTCCTTTTCCCCTTTTCTATCTTGAGGGAAATATGAATTAAATCCATAGCCCTCCCTTGGCAAATAAAGACATGGGCATAAGATTTCCATGAATTCAACCTGCTTTCATATTCAAGTCTCATCTCTCCCCCTCAACTTGTGTCCTTTCTGAACGAAATCTAGTCACTTCTACAAGTAGCAGCCAAAGAAATATTCTCTTGTAACCTCTACCAACAGCTAAAAAGTTATATCCCTTTTTAATAAATTTTTAAAGAGATGACAATTAGCACAGGGTGATGCTTCTAGGCTCATCCAAATTGCTATGTAAAGCACACTCCCTAAATTAACCAGATTGTATTATCCATGAGAACAAGCATCACTGTTCTTCTTAGGCTTCTTAAGCTATTTCTCCAGGCTGTACCTAATTGTGCTCCCTTGAAGCAGGACATTCTGTGCCACGTTTGAAGGCCGGATGACTAACGTAGCTAGAATTGCTGAAAGGAGGAGAAGGGAAGAGAAAGAATTGATACACTTTAAGAATAGGGAATTTCACTAGGCTCTTTGCAGTATACAGTATGGCCGATATGTGTATTACTATGTGGAAAATATTATTCTCTACCTTCTAGTTGGTGGGATGGTCTCCATATCATGCTTCAAGCTCCTACTAAGTGACTAAGTAAGCCTAACAGTGAACGTAGGCTGGCTGTGGCCTCTGCTCTCCCCAGCCGTCCCTGCCTGTCACTCCTCCCCGACACCTACAACTGTATGTTGTGATGATCAGTTAACTGAATTGCAGGTGTATCTGGATTTCTGCCCTGCTTGAAAATTAGGAGTATCTCAGATCATACCTCAAGAGTGCAATGCAAAAGTCCCCTGTCTTGAGTTAAAAATATAAAAACATTTTTAAGTCACTAAATCTCTTAGTTAGCTTACAGGTACGAGTCTATGATTGTCATCTTAGTTGTTTCTGGCAAAAAAAACTTACAAGGGGCAGCCAGTGACTTTTCCCCTCAGCCTCCCATCCTAACCAGCTGCTGGTGTTCTAGATCTTTGAAAGAAGCCCTGAATTCAGAAACCTGATGCTGAGGCTTTTGGTTACAATACTAATATACTGAAAGTGTTTTTATGGGGTGTTAATAAGAGTTTAATGTCTTTGCCTACAGCTAGAGTTGTATTGTATTGAGATATTGAGGCAGGGCTCCTCTAATACCTGCCCTCTGCCGTATTCACAGGGCCTGTAGCCTCTTTCTGGAGCTGTGGCAGAGGAGGAGGAAAGGACGCCTCTCTGGTGTAGGGGAGAGGGAAAGTTACAAGGCTTGTGCAATAGCATGTTTCCCTGGTGTCTGGCTTTAGACTCAGGACAGGGACATTAACACATAGAGTAGAGATTGGCTACATACACTTACACCATTGAAGGACCCTGACCTGGCTGATGTTTGGTTTGCTTGGAGATGCAGCATTGTAGCAAGACCACCACCTTTAAAGCCAGATCAACCCAAACTTGAACCCCGGCATTAGTCATTACTCTTCTGTGTGACTTTGGGCAAATTATTTAACCTCTTGGAATCTCAATTTTCTCATCTAACAGGCATAAAATACCTATATTGAAGGGTAGTTAAAAGTTTAAGCAATAGGAAGCAAAATAGAACAGCCACTTTGGGAGACAGTTTGGCAGGATCTTAAGAAGCTAAACATAATCTTACCACATGATCCAGAAGCCCTGCTTCTAGGTATTTGCCTAAATAGTTGAAAACTTATGGCCACACAGAAACCTGCACACAAATGCTTAGAGTAGCTTTATTCATATTTGCCAAAATTGGAAGCAACCCAGATGCCCTTTGATAATTGAAAAGGATAAACTGTGGTACATCCATGTGACGGAATATTATTCAGCAATAAAACAAAATGAACTATCAAATCATGAAAAGACATGGAGAAAGCTTAAATGCATATTGCTAAGTGGAGGAAGCCAGTCTGAAAAGGATATACACTGTATAATTCCAACTATGTGACATACTGGAAAAGGCAAAACTTTAGAGACCATTAAAGATCAGTGGTTGCCAGGGGTTTGGGTTGAGGGGCTGAGGGATGAATACATGAAGCCCAGGGGATTTTCAGAACAGTGAAACTATCTGTATGCTGTAACGGTGGACACATGGCATATATGTTTATCAAAAGCCTTGGAATGTACAAGACAAAACCTGAACCCTAGTGTAAACTATGGACTTAAAAGTTTTTTTTAAAAAAGGCACAAGGCATTGTATGTAAACTAACAACCTACTAATTAGTACATACTAGACTCTATAAAGATTTTATTATTTTTATTCTTACTCTAAGTTCCAATAATGTCATTTAGACATAGTTTCTGTTTGTGTTAGATGTATCAGTTTTAATTAAAAGTGATATTATTATTATTTAAAAATCTAGCTGTTTACCAAATGAGAATTAGCTGTCCTTTATAACCATTTCCTCCTCTACTGTCTATCCTATGCAAACTTAATAACTCGTTGCCAAATCCAAGGAAAGCAACCTCTGGCTCAGGCATGAGTTTTATTTCAGTCCATGATTTACAGTTGGTGTAAAATTTGGGTCTGGAGTTGGTTAGTTATAATGCAATTGCAATACAAGGCATCTTGAGTTGATTTTTGCCATATCCTGTATTGTTATGTAAAATGCTAACTTCATCAGGAATTGTTTCAATACAATATCCTTACTTGTCCTAGATGCAGTTTCTCCTCTTTTGTGTAAGTTTTTTTGTATGGTTCAAATTAGTGTGGGAAGAATAGGCAGGAAATATAAATTTAAGTGACACATGTTAAATCATAAAAGAATTACATCATGAAGCATTAAAATGGTGCACAGAAAACTTTGCCAATATCTGATAGAGCAGCGAGGATTGTATAATTAAATAAGAACTAACACCTACTCTCTAACTGGAAATCGAGTGTGTTGGAATCCCTTTCCTTTTTTCACTAGATGCTAGGAGTCCAACCATGCAAAAATGTCCAAATTGGCCAAATCCCACAGAACTTGAATCCAGCGCGACCCTGCAGAAGTTGTCAAGCATATGCAATAAATAGTCTTTGGGCTTTTACAAAACACTGAAAATTAAATGTGACTTTTATGTCCTTATCCTCTACCTC
Source organism: Hyperoodon ampullatus (assembly GCF_949752795.1). NCBI lineage: Eukaryota > Metazoa > Chordata > Mammalia > Artiodactyla > Ziphiidae > Hyperoodon > Hyperoodon ampullatus. The sequence continues at coordinate 18,600,690 of NC_136924.1, forward strand.
TTGCTGGGCAGCTTTTCTTGGCTCATTTCAGAGACATGGAATTACAAGCAATTAGGGGAAGTTGGGAGAGATACTTCTCTCTTTCCTTTTCTTTTTCCTTCATGTATCTGTGCCTAAATACCTCCTCTCACATTCACGTTATCCACTCCTGTTAGAGAAATCTGAAAGACCAGTTTCACTGGTTTCTTTTGTTCCATCCCTGTAACTGTTTTAGGTTGAGGTCTCTGGCTCATGTACTGGGGCCTGTATGACAGAGTATCTCAAAGCCAAGGGGACCTCAGTGGTACAAATGCCAGCAACAAGGGGCACTTGCTGGCATGGTGTGGGCTTGGCCTGGGTTCTGTGGATATTGGGGAACCACTGGCCTGAGGAAGGGCATGGAGCTGAGCCAGGGGAGGGGTCAGAATGAGCTTCGCGCTCCCCGAGAAAGGGGGAGAACACATGCTTGAAAAAAAAGATGATTCTGGGGAATCTGAGAGCAGGTTGGAGTCCAGGGCAAGCCAGAACCACCTTTTACCCCACCTGCTGAAGGTGTCACAGAGAAGAAGTTGACCTGGAGCCAGAGAATATTTCCTGCAGACCAAATGCTCAAATTGAGGGACGTAGACAGGGGGAAGCAAGGGCAGTAGTCAAGTTGGCTGTCAGAGCCTGCTGCTCATGCAAGGTTTCTCCACTGCCTGCTGATTCTCTGCTGGGGCAATGCCAGCCACAAAGTACAGACCATACTTTGGTGCTGGCTGTAGACATATTGTTTTCCCATAGCTACTGTCATTCAAACAGGATCTGGTTTCCTAGGGGGAGCAGATTTTCCCACTGAGCACATACTGTCTGCTATGAGCAAGGCCAGGAAATCCTCTGAGGAACTGGATGGCATCCCCGTTCGGAAATAAGCAGTTGAGGGGTCGAGGGAGAAGGAGAGGAGCTGACTTCACCTTCTGTTTATATATAAAGTTTTGAATGAAATGGGAAGAATGCACACTCCCCCCAAAGTCAACAAGATTCAAGTGGGGTTACCCAGTAGGACTGCGGTTTGACTGCAGTTTAACTTGTTTGAAGGATCTAAATATTTACTCTTATCATGAATCCTAGAATCACACGTAAGCAGCAATGACGGAGGCTCTGAAAGTAAACACTGCCGCTGGAGGTATTATACAAGTGTTGCAACTAGTGCAGCTTCTGCTGTGACATCCTAGAAACGTTTGAATATGTAGAGGAAATGAGCCTGAAACAAGGACCTGGCAACCGGGAGCCCTGGCCTCTCCAGCTCAGCCTGCCTCTGACTCTCTGCGCCTCCAGGCCTCTTTTGTCCAGTGAGAATGCAGGCAAAGCATCTCAGAAGACAAGTCTTTTTTATAACTTGAAACGTGGCAGAACCAACAGTGATCAGCCACATAAATTGTGAAACCTAAGTTCATGATTCCCTTCATTCTATCATAGTATATATACTCTCAACTTTCTTGAAAATAGACCATCAAAACTTAACATTACTGTATCTGATATCTGTGCCCCTACATTTTGTTCAAATTATGCTAGTAATTAAAACGTTTGGCCTATCAGAGATTCTCTACAGAGGTTGGCCTCACCCCCTTGGGTGCTTTTAGAATCCTGTGGGAGTGTTTTTAGATGTCACAGTGGTTAGGGGTGGGATGCTAGTGACATTTGATGGGCAGAGCTGCTATATAAGACTCTGGAGAGTTCTGCAAAGAGAAGAATTGTCCCACAACCTGCATGGTTTCCATACGTTCTGTCAGATATTCAAAGAATCCAACTTTGTTTTACAAATAAATGTATACACTGAATTTTCCAGGAATAGGTATAAAAAGAGGTAAGATCGTACTCTCTTTTGCTCAGAACTTTGCGGAGTTATTCATCATTTCAGAAAAATCGGATCACCAATAGCAAACACTAAAGATGTTTGAGTCACCAAAACAACACACCTGTAAAGTCTGCATTGTAGCTGTCACATTCATGGTGATTCTATAGGTGCGTGAATCTGAGGCTTCATTGCACTTTAGAGCAGTCATACAGAGTATTTATATATTGAAATACATATTATTTTATAGAAGTTATTTTCTTTTCATTTCTCCTGTGTATTACAATTTGCACATTAATTTAAAAATATGTGTATAGGTAGGTTATATTATTTTATACTGGATTAGTAAATATAGTACTCTAAAATGTTATAAAAATGCATTGTAATTGATTGGATTGAAAACCACTGGGCCATAGGATCGTAAGGTCCCTTTTAGCTTTAAAATTCTGTTAACCTATCAGATTATTTGGTCTGATGCCTTCATTTTTACAGGTGAGTAAACTGAAGCCCACTAAGTCTTTCATGCATTGCAGTCAACAAATATCTATTGACTACCTCCTAGAGGTGTGGGTACAGAGCTGGGTGCTGTGGACAAAAACGTGATCCCTGTCTTTGAGGAGCCTTCAGCTTGGCAGCCAAGATGAGATATATGCCAAGAAATAAAAAATAGAAAATCCCAGAGATGGTTAGTAGCTCAGCTGCGTCTAGAACCCACCATTGCTTTGAAGACTGGTTCATTTTCTGTGCCTGGTGCTCCAGGGGCCTGAGGTGGGAGCCTGGTATTCTGAGGCCAGGAATGTTTCTGGCTGTGATCATTGGAGGGGGGGTGGGCTGGGAGGAGTATACCACCAGCCAAAAGAACATGATTTTAGTTTACTTTCTACTTTTTTTCCCCCAGAGTAACAAAAGCCTAGGAGTGGCTAGTTAGCTTCCCACTGGTATCACTGCTCACTCATGTGAAGGGTAAGGACTGACCATGAGGATGGCAGTGGTGAGAGGGAAAAGAGTACAGAAAGCTGGTTCCACAGCCGTGTCATCTAATGGAAATATCAAAATAATGCAAGCCACAATGTGAACCACATATGTAATTTACATTTTCTAGTAGTTACATTTTAAAAAGTAGAAAGAACATGTGAAATTAGTCTGAATGATTTGTTTAAGCCAATATATCCAAAGTACTATTATCATTTCAACATGAAAGGAATAGCAAACAATTATTAATGAGGTATTTTACACTTTTTTCCACACTAAGTCTTCACATCTGGTGTGAACTTCACACTTACAACACACTTCGATTTGTATGGGGCTCATTGTAAGTGCTCAACAGTCACATGTGGCTAGTGGCTACCATATTGGACAGTACAACTCTAGTGAAATAGTTTTCGGCCCTTTTTCTGCCTCCACCCAGTTCCCCTATCTAGGCACTCCCATTGGAACCTCTCTCATTACATGCAGTGACTCCTAATCTAGAGGACACCCCCATCCCTGTGAAATGACAATGGATGGAGAATGGGGGTAGAGGAGGTGGCTTACCATTACCCACCCACTCTCTGAACAAGAGTGAAAGGCTTTGAAAATACAGGAGGTTCCCACTGAGTGTTACTTGCACAGTTTAGTGTTCTGGAGTGACGGCTCCAGAAGGGAGGACTGATCTGGAATGAGAGATCTGAATTTGGAGAAGTGGTTGAGTGGCCAAGAAGTGGCCAGGAATTCGAGGGATCAGTACTATAGAATGTTACAATAGAATTCCACAAATTTATTATTTTTTTAAGTAATTCCTTTTTCTTCTCATTCTGTCTTCATCTTTTCATTTAGCTCCTTTATGGAAAGCACATACAAAGGGTATTGGTCCAGATGATTTCCCAAGGATGTTCCCTGTCCATGTTACTGTCTCCTAGTTTGGAAGGCAGTCCATCAGAACCTTGGACCTGGTCCTTCAAGGGGCTGCAGCTTCTGGCCAGGTCTCCCTGACAGTGGCGCTGAGGTATTTGAAATGTGTTTTCAAAATGCCTGGGAGCCAAAGCAATCTACAGATTCATTGCAATCCCTATCAAACTACCAATGGCATTTTTCACAGAACTTGAACAAAAAATTTCACAATTTGTATGGAAACACAAAAGACCCCGAATAGCCAAAGCAGTATTGAGAAAGAAAAACAGAGCTGGAGGAATCAGACTCCCTGACTGCAGACTGTACTACAAAGCCACAGTAATCAAGACAGCTTGGTACTGGCATAAAAACAGAAATATAGATCAATGGAACAGGATAGAAAGCCCAGAGATAAACCCATGCACATATGGTCACCTTATTTTTGATAAAAGAGGCAAGAATACACAATGGGGAAAAGACAGCCTCTTCAATAAGTGGTGCTGGGAAAACTGGACAGCTACATGTAAAAGAATGAAATTAGAACACTCCCTAACTCCATACACAAAAATAAACTCAAAATGGATTAAAGACCTAAATATAAGGCCAGACACTATAAAACTCTTAGAGGAAAACATAGGCAGAACACTCTATGACATAAATCACAGCAAGATCCTTTCTGACCCACCTCCTAGAGAAATGGAAATAAAAACAAAAATGAACAAATGGGACCTAATGAAACTTAAAAGCTTTTGCACAGCAAAGGAAACCATAAACAAGAAGAAAAGACAACCCTCAGAATGGGAGAAAATATTTGCAAATGAAGCAACTGACAAAGGATTAATCTCCAAAATTTACAAGGAGCTCATGCAGCTCAATATTGAAAAAACAAACAACCCAATCAAAAAATGGGCAGAAGACCTAAATAGACATTTCTCCAAAGAAGATATACAGATTGCCAACAAACACATGAAAAGATGCTGAAAATCACTAATCATTAGAGAAATGCAAATCAAAACTACAATGAGCTATCACCTCACACCAGTCAGAATGGCCATCATCAAAAAATCTACAAACAGGGCTTCCCTGGTGGCGCAGTGGTTGAGAGTCCGCCTGCCGATGTAGGGGACACGGGTTCGTGCCCTGGTCCGGGAAGAACCCACATGCCACGGAGCGGCTGGGCCCGTGAGCCATGGCCGCTGAGCCTGCGCGTCCCTCCGCAACAGGAGAGGCCACAATGAGAGGCCCGCGTACCGCAAAAAAAAAAAAAAAAAAAAAAACACTGTGAAAGGTGGCCCGGCCCCAGAGTAGCCGTGCTATACAAGGTCAGTCGTATCATGTGGTGCAGCCAAGTAAGGTGCCTTCCAGCTTCAATGCTGTGACCTGGAGACAGTGCTGGAGAAGGTCTGCAGCAAGATGGAGCAATGTGCCAATTCATTATGTTGGCATTTCTAGCCACAAAATAAGGCCTTGACCCTTAATTAGGGTTGTGACAGATAAAAGTATATTCCCAGCGGACTCCTGTTATTCACGCGAACAGGCCTGTTACCCCTACCTGGTTTGGCCCTGTCCGTGTATGAGGGCTTGCTCTGTGTGTGCGCTCTTGGCAGCTTTGTAAAGGATTCAGAAGGAATAAACACAGGGCCTGCTTCCTGCCCTTTGTCCAGAAAAGAAGACTCATTCATACATACGGTCCAAGCCAGCAAACTTCGGTGGTTCAAGAGCAGGAAAATAGCTAATCAGGGGGTGGGGTGTCTAGAAACCAGTTCATGTGAGGAAAATACAGCTAATGAGAGATCTAGAACCCAGTCAAGTGAGGAACCAGAGGTAGTTACTCTGGAAGAGGGAGACTAAAGCCATGAACATCATCATCCCAGATGTTTGAAGAGGTGGTGAATATAGTGTGTGGTGGTTAAAAGCCAGATTGCCTGAGTTCAGATTCTGGTTAAGGCACTTACAACCTTTGTGACCTTGGACAAGTAACTTCACCTCTCTGTGCCTCAGTTTCCTCATTTAAGAAAGTGAGGATAATATGATACTGATTTGGCCAAAAAGTTCGTTCGGGTTTTTCTGTAACATCTTACGGAAAAACCCAAACAAACTTTTTGGCCAACCCAATACCTATCTCATAGGGCTGTTGTGCAAATTGAGCAGGTTAATACATGGTGAGCAGCTGTAAAAATGCCTGACAAGTTGAGCCCTATATAAGTATTTGCTACTATACATAAGAAGGTAGGGAGCAGATAGTGGGTTGTACCAGATAACCAAAGTAGAATCAGGGATGGAAAATCTACTGTAATATATAAATTAACTTCTTTTATTATTAGAGTTACCCAGTCAGGGACTTTGAAAAATAATGAGCAAAGACAATGCTAGAGTTTGAATGGATTTATTCTCCAACCCAGAGCCCTTTGAGTTCTGCATATCTAGTCATCTTGACGTTTCTACTTGGATATCTTCCAGGCATCTCACCTTTAACATGTTTAAAACTCACCTCTGGATCCTGTTTCCACATGCGCCTCCCTCAGCCTTCTCCATTTCAGTGCCAGCAGTGGCAATACCAGCCACCCAGTCACCCAAGATAGAAACTTGACAGTCATCTTTGACGCCTCCCTCTACTTTGTCCCCAGATTTAATCAATCACCCAAAGATGTCCATTCTACCTCTTCAATATCTTTGGATCCCATCTACTTTTCTCCATAGCCACTGCCTCTGTTCTAGTCCAAAGAATCATCATCTCTCCCTTGCAGTAACTTTCTAACTGGCCTTCTTGTCTTACCTGTGCCCCAAGGCCAGAAAGCCTACAGGGCACCTTGGTGCAGAAAAGTACACTACCCATAGGAGGAGATGCAGCCCTGGGCCAGGCCTTTGTGAGCAGACTGCAGCCAGATTTCACCCCTCCCTTGTCTACTTAGCTGGCACCCTTGTGCTTCAACACCTCAACCATGTGCAGTGGCCCTTCCTTCTAGTTGAGTCTTCCAACAGCAGTTGGAGTGATTTTATTAAAATGTAAATTGGATCCTGCCACACTTCTCTCCAGTATCACCCCATCCCCAGTCATTCATGGCTTTCTGTTGCCCTTGAGCTCTGAATCAGATCTGAGATTCATCCTGTCATCTGCAGTGAAATATTAATATCCATCGTATTAATAGACATTAATCAGGTAGGAGATCTTGCTGTAAAAGCTAGCTCTGGGGTGGATTGTGGAACATGAGCCCTTAAAGAGAATGGAGAGATACTCCGCCTAGTGCAGAGGCCATAGACTGAACACTTAGGGGCTGTAGCCAGCCTGCAGACACATTTTGTTTGGCTCACACAACGTTAAAACAATTTTTTAAATTAGTTGACACTATTTCAAATTGAGATTTCACTTGAAGTATAGATTCTTGGCTTCTCCTGAAAGATTAGAAGATGCGGAGTTGATGGACCCTCCTCCTCCCAGGGTGACAGTCAGCTGGTGTTGAGCAGCAGCTGCTCCCCCCAGCTGGGGCATGCGCACTCTGGTCCTCCCCAGCTCCCACGGCTCCATAGTTCATACTTTATTTCATGCATGCTATCTGTCAGGCCCTGGTAGACATCTGCCTTGGCAGCCTCTAAGCTCGCACAACCCCTTCGCTTTATGCGGGGGGCAGCTGAGGCTAGACGAGTGGCACGTCGGTCTCCAGATCTTGTACTGGATCATGAACCATCTCATGGCTTCTGCTCTCTCTGCTGAATCACAGCTGCCTCTCAGTTACTGACGGAAGGAAAACACACCGTACAACTTGGTTAATTATTCTTCCTGCTGTGATTGCTAGACGACACGCCCTTTAGTTATCTTGCTTATATCTGTGACCACATGAAAATTAGAACATTTGGTCTAGAGGATTGAGATGACGTTCTGTGAATATCACTGACTCAGCATGAGAGTCTAGCCCAAATAGGAGAAAAGGAGAAATGGGGAGGATTGGAAATGACAGGAAAAATAAAACCTGGACATCTTTTGCGAAGGGCACAGTCTCTTCCTTGTGGTATTACAGAAAGGGGGGAGCCAGCTGGGTTGTCACCTTTTCAGGGATGTAGACATCGAGATGCAGATGGCAGTGAGTCAGGGGTGGGGAAAAGACTGGAGAGCAAATCTTGGCCTCAGGGCCCCATACCACGCTGTCACACCCTGAGAATGATCATGGACAGATCCATCACTGCAAAAAAGGGAAATTTGCATTTTACCGTGGCAAACAATGACTTTGGTCAATCAAGAGGAATGGGAATGAAACACAGCCCTAGAGCCTTGAGTCAGATGGAAATTGTCTTCCTGTGTTCACTAGAGAAGGCGACCAAATCATGCCGTAGGGAAATTAGCTGCCAGGTCCTCCTGGATACCGCATCCTCTTTGTACCACACTGAGTCAATGCCATGAAGCCGAGAGACTGCTCCAAGTCATGAACGACTCAAGACTCCATCCTCATGGCAACTCTGGGCTCCTTCTTCTTAAGCTGTAGAAAGGCAGGCTGTTTATGAGGAGAGAAAGGAGTTACAAGGTGGGTTCCCAAAGGCAAGGCATGGGAAGGAGTTGGTGTTACACCAATTCCCCTTGGGGTCTGTGTCTCTATTGTATTATTCTCTTTTTGTTTCGCTTTGGAGTCTAAAAATGTTTAATGATACCTAGTGTCATTAAATAGTACTTTAAAAAATCTGTATTCAAATGTATCTAAGAACTTCTGCATATATTAACACTCTCATGATTAAGCCAATGTAATTAGAATATTTTATCAGTAAAAAAATTTTCCTTTAGACATAGATGTAGAAATCAAATTCTCTCAAATCTCTGACTCATTGCTCAACAATGGAAATCAGATTTATGATTTCATAGATTGTCTCTCCTTACAACAGCAGACTAATGAACACGGTGGTATATGCAAATGAAATGTACTCATTGAAGAATAGGCTCACATTGTTGATTTCATTTCTAGAATCCCCTTTTATCTGTTTTCCCCCCTTAAAGAATATACTAGAAGAGTGAGTAATGGATCAATAACTGTCATCATCCCCCTCTAGTCCCTCCCCTTAGACAAAAGTAATTTTCAAAATTCAGACTAAAATTACTTCTACTAATGGTGTATCTCATAATTGGTTGGATCAACAGGAATATTCAATAGAAAGCTTTTTTCCATTTCTTTTAAGAGTTTTCTGCCACCAGGTTCTTTCAGCTAAAGAATATTCGTTTGTTATAATACCTCTTCAGTTCAGGCATTTACTTTGTTCATCTGAAGTGTGAATCCATTGCTATTCTCGACTTTGTCTGACTTCGTCTTTTTAAAAGCGAGGCCTTTTTCCTTGCCTGTGGTTCATGCAGAAGTGGAGACATGATTGTGTTGAAAGTGCAGGGAGAGTCTAGAAGTAGGTAATGGAGGTGGGTGTGGAGTGGGGAATTGTTCAGAGGGGAAAGAAGTAGGGTTGTTGGAATGGAGTGGTGCAAGGAGACTGAGCTGTAAGGGAGTCCCAGCATAAAAACCCAGCTGCTCAAGTCTGGGAAATTATCAACAGCAGAGAGTCCGTAGTCAAAGCAGCTTGGGCGCAACTGCTCTCGGCAGTAAAATGCTGAGTTGTGGAGAACAGTGACTCACGCTGACAAAATAATGAAATCGATGGCTTTTCCCCAGTGAATGGAAATTTGCTTTTTCCCATGTTCCAAAACACTGGCTCCAGTTTGGTGCATGTTGTGTTTTCATTTGTAATATTATGCATTGATGGTTCCTGAAAATTCTCCTGGAGTCTGTGAGTTTTGATTCAGGCTCTATGGCGGCCTTGTCCTCACCTCTAGCCGCTGTTATGACACACCCCAGCTCTCATTTTCAGTGTCTCGGCATACTTTCCAAGGCTTCCAGTAATTGATTGTGCAAAACACAAAACCAAAAGCAGATGGGACATGTGTAGATAAGCTGTTTTGTTTTCCATCCCTGTAATTTCCTAGGTTTGATAGCACTTCAATTTTCTAACCATAAAAACTACTTCTGTGCTCTTTGGAACACACATACACACACAACGCTGCCAGTAAGTAGTCTAAAAGAATATTACATATGTCTTTCTGTTGTTTTTGTTGTTGTTGTTTCTTTCTTTCTTTTTTAAAGAAGTACCTTGCTGCTAGAGAAGGAAATTCAAAAAAAACTACTTTGAGTGTGTTTGCTAGAGTTCAGTTTACTTAATGGAACTACATTCCACACAGAAGAATATTTTAGAATGACATATCATAGCTGAAGCTAAAACCTAGGCTTCTGCTGAGCAGTATTCATTTACCAAAATTTTAGATGCCGGTTCTGGGGTCTGCATCTCCTGTACTGGGGGGAAATGTCTCCTCTGTCCCCAGAATGTGACTGGGCAGCAGGAGGTAAAAGCTGCCACTCGACAAAGCAGAGCATGTTGTGGGGAGAGAGCACGTTAAAGTAGGTGTCCCTCTGGACCCATCCATCTTTTTGTCAATTAAATGCTCACGTTTTCTTTTCAGTGAGATAGACATTACAGGCGTGAATTTACAAGGGCTTTAAGTCCATCATGAACGTAAGTTTTTGTTGTTGGTATTATTTATTAAAGCGCACCTACCCCCAAATTTCAGTCTGTAAAGTGAATAAATTCTTCTCTTCAGGCAACCTCCTTACACATTGGCTCCAGGCTCAACCATTTAGTAGGTATCTCTGGGTATCTGCACAGTTTGGGAACTACATTAAACCAGCACAGAATTGTTGCCCAGTAATCCTCTATCTCTCTTAAGGGATTTGTTGACACTCATCTAATCAGAGAAAAGAGAGTGTAGAGAAACTCACAGGAAGAGCACAGACTCTGGGGCCAGACAGACCTGAGTTTGAAACCAGACTGTCACTTCTCCGGCTGAGTGATTTGAGCCAAGTCCTTCATCTTCTCCTAATACTAATGCCCTCTTTACAAAAAGGATATGATGATAATACCTATCTCATGGTGATGGCTTTAAGAGTAAAAGTGTTTCCTTTGTCTTCCCTTCTTGTTTCAGAATGACACAGGATGGAACACACTTAAATGAGAACTCTCTGAAACCAAACAGGGCTGTGTTTGAGACTATTTATAAGCATGGAGCAAGGCATTTGTCATATTAGTAATACAGTGAGAAGGAAATGACTTATCTTGCTTGTCTTCTCTGTTATCCATCCAGTAGCTAGGCAGGGAAACGTAGGGGCTGGTTAAGGAACAGCAGCAGGAGGCCAAGAAAGCCCCTTCCGTGTGCTCTTTCTCAGCCCCTCCCTGGTGGTCAGAGGGCCACCGCACCAAGGACGGGTCAACAGGATGTCCCATGCACGACCTTTCAGGCCCTTCACTGCACAGACCCCACCCACACAGGAGGGCGGGCATGGGAGCCATCCCACATGTCGCCTCTCTCCCTCCTCCTCATATCTGCCTGATGGAATTGTTTTTCCCATGAGTAAAAGTACAGTTCCTTTTAAATGAACAGAAAGTGAGGCGAGTACATCCCGAGAATCCGACAAGTATTTACGGAGCACTGTGCTTTTATTTTCTGTTCGGCCTGCAGAGTGCATAAATGGAAGGGCTAAACCGTCTTCAGAAAAATCTGAAAGCCAGGAACTTACTAACAGGCTTGACACCTGTCTCCGTGAGGAACTTCTGAAGCCAGAGATAGTCTCTATAACCAAAGTCCATCTGTTGCACAGATTTTTTAATTCAGATATTCTTCCTTCTCGAGCCAAGGCTGAGAAAGCAGCCAGTTTTGTGGAAAGATCTCTTTAATAAGAAACGAATAAAACTATCAGTGCTAAATAAAATAGACCACTGTGAAACTTGGGTTAAATCCCACAGGGAAGAGTATGTGAGATTAACTGCATTATATAACAAGACTTCCTTTAATAGCTGGCATGGTTCTTTTTGTTGTTCCAAAAGGGAGAGGCAGCCAAGGCCGGGGCCAGAGCACATGATATTATTTTAAAGTACTGCAGCCTCTGGAATTTTTCCTCAGAGAGATGTCAGGAATCAGAGTTGTACTATGATTTTTGGTTGCTTCAAATGTTTAACACTTTTTACATTTTCAAAGCTACATCCTCTGCTTCTAGCAGCCTAGGGTGTGTTTCTGTTGCTTTTGAAAGATCATTTTCAAACAGGAAGTTTTAAAATTATGCAAAAGGAGGTTTTAGCCTCCAGGGTGTTTGAGTGATTTTAAATGGATAAAAGGGATGAGGCCATAAAGGCAGGGACCCGTAGCCTTTTTTCTCAGCTGCTTGTGATGACCCAAAAGAGAGCGGGCAGCCAGAGAGAAAAGGATTTTCAAAGTGACAGCACATTTACTCAGCAAACATTATTGGGCCAGATCTTCCTCAGACCTCAGAGAGCTCACCTTCAAGTACAGTTGACAAGCAAGCACTTAGGTTGAGCCACACGAAGCTGCCAGTTTTTAGATCAGAAATGGTAGAATGTTGCTAGTGTCATACTGGCTCAACTTAATAGTTAAATGAAAACTATACACAGTAATAAAGATTGCACTGGGGCCAGCATATGGTGCTATGGGAAAGTCTAGGAAAGAGGACCTAACACAGTGACATGGGGTCAGGGGACAAGGACAGGACAGCACAGCTGAGTGTTGTTTTTTTGTTTTATTTTGTTATTTTTTTTTTTTTTTTTTTTTTGCATTACGTGGGCTTCTCACTGCTGTGGCCTCTCCCGTTGCGGAGCACAGGCTCTGGACGCGCAGGCCCAGCAGCCATGGCTCACGGGCCTAGCCGCTCCGCGGCATGTGGGATCTTCCCAGACCGGGGCACGAACCCGTGTCCCCTGCATCGGCAGGCGGACTCTCAACCACTGCGCCACCAGGGAAGCCCTATTTTGTTATTTGTTTTGATTTTTTAAGAAACAAAACACTTTATTGAGGTATAATTGGCATGCAATAAACTGCACATATTCTTGGTGTACACGTTTTGACATATCTACACCATGAAATCTTCACTACAATCAAATAATGAGCATATCTATCACCCGCAAAGCTTCCTCATACCCCTTTGTAATTCCTTCCTCCTGGCACCCCTACCCTGGCAAACACTGATGTGCTGTCCTTATACATTCATTTCATTGCCTAGAATTTTATACAAATGGAGTTATATAGTGTTCTTTTTTTGTCTGGCTTCTCTCACTCTGCATAGTTATTTTTAGGTTCATTCTTGTTGAAGTGGGCATCAATATTTCATTTTTTTTAAATTACAGAACAGTATTTCAATGTACAGATATACCACTGTTTGTTTTTCCATTCACCTGTTGATGGACACCTATGTTGTTGGCCATGACAAATAAAGCTGCTCTGACCATTCATGTACAAGTCTCTGTATAGACATAGGCTTTCTTTTCTCCTTGGTATTCACATATAAGTGGAATGGCTGGAATGTATGGGAGGTGTATGTTTAACTTCTTAGGGGACTGCCAAACTGTTTTCCAAAGTCCCATTTTACTTTCCGACCAGCACTGTATGAGCATTCCAGTTCCTCCACATCCACACCAACACTGTATGATTGGTCTTCTTAATTTTTACCACTTAATAGGTGTATAGTGGTATCCCATTCTGGTTTTAATTTGCACTTCTCTAATGACAGTTGATGTTGGGCATTTTTTCAGGTGTTCATTTGCCATCCGTATATCTTGTTAACTGAAATATATGTTCAAGTCTTTGCCCATTTCTAAACTGAGTTTTCTTGTTAAGCTTGGAGAATTCTTTGTATATACTATATACAAGTCCTTTATAAGATATGTTGAAACTGCAGAAATGTGTCTGGGGGCGGGGGGCTCCAAGGAGCTCTGGTTCTTTATGTCTCAGTGCAGAAAGAATTCAGTGAGAGGCAAAGCGATAGATAAGAAGTGATTTATTAGAACAGGATGCTTGTGAGCTTTACAAGTGGGTGGGTAAGAGGGTGCTGCCCCAAGAACCTAGTGGGCTGCAGTTTTATAATCAAAGGACAAGTGGGGAGGGGGAGAAGACCACCTTCTTCCTCATTCTTGAGTAGACTTCAAGCTTCCACCATCAGTTCCTCCTCCACGTCAGGCGGGGGGAGTTTTCTTGTCCCTTCATGGTCAAGCCAGGACTGTCATGGTGCAATGGAAATGAGCAAAAAGGCAGTAACATATACTAAAATATGGTAAGTCATCTCAGGTTTCAGTATGATGTCACCTTTTCCTTATACTTTTGTTTTTACTGTGTGCAGAGGCGCATGTCCTAGGAATCATTAACTTAATGACCTCGCTGGGCAGGATGTGGGTCTCATTCCACCATTGTTTTATTGTTTTGGGGCATGTCTCATGCTTCTGTTGCACAGTTTTATTGCTATGCAAGCCTGCTTGGTTTTGTGGTTAAGCAAACCTGCATTCTTGGGTGATCAGTAACTTACAGGGATCTCCCATACTTTTTTCTTTACTTACGATCCTTTGGTGGGATTAACTATTTAGTCACCTATTTTGTCCCTTTACTCTGTCCCTATCAATATGATTTGCATGTATTTTCTTCCAGTCTGTAGTTTGTGTTTTCATTCTCTTAACAGTGTCTTTCAAAGAGCAGAAGTTTTGCATTTTGACAACATCCACTTTATTAATTTGTTCTTAAATGGATCATGCTTTGGGTGTTGTTTCTAAGAAAACCTTACCTAAGCCAAGGTTGCGATTTTTTTTTTTTTTTTTTTGCCTATGTTTTCTTCTGGAAGTTATATAGTTTTAAGTTTTTCATTTGGGTCTATGATCAATTTTGAGTTAATTTTTGTATATGGTATGAGGTGTGGATTGAACTTCTCTTTATTGTTATGCATATAGATAGCCAATTGTGGCTGCATCATTTGTTGGGAAGACTGTCCTTTCTCCAGTGAATTGCCTTTGTACCTTTGTTGAAAATCAGTTGTCCGTAAAGGTGTAGATCTGTTTCTGGACTTCAGTCTGTTCCATTGATCTATATGTCTATCATTTTTACTAATAGCACACTCTCTTCATTTCTTTAGTTTTAGAAGCAGTCTTGTAATCAACACAGTGCTAAACAAAATTAAAGTTGCATACATAAGTAAAACATAATTCAGCATCCTTAATTTGGTGTAAGTGTGACACATTTTCTTGCTTCCCTAGGTAGTATAATTTCTCCAACTTTGTTCTTTCTCAAAATTATTTTGGCCCTCACATCTCCTTATAAGTTTTAGACTCAGCTTGTCAATTTCTATTTTTAAAATATGCTGGGATTTTGATTGAGAATAATTTTGATTGAGAGTTTTAGGGCTTTCGTGAGGATGTGTCCATGGGAGGAAGGCATTCAAACATCATTTTTATATCTGAACAACTGGAATTTTGAGACCAGTACAGCATTTAAAATGTTTTCCACAGCCTTGCTTCCAAGTTTATTGAAAACCCACCTGTGCAAAATGGTGTTATTCAATGCCAAAGGATACAAGGAAAAATAAAATGTTCTGATTTTGGTCCTTATTTCCTATGATTCTGCCTTTTTTTTCATCTCTTCCCAGAGAGAGAGAAAGAGAATAAAGACAGTTCTCTCGAGCAGCCTTTCACCCCTGCGAAAAGATCACAGATACGTGGATGTCTGTGCTTTCTTGAGTGGGAGGGGTCCTTTTTGCTATGCTCTCTTTCTTCCCCCGGATGCCTGGAGGCTCATTCACTCCACATGCTTTTCTCCCATTGTTTGGTACAAGAGTCACGAATCACACACCTGTAGGACCTGAGAGGTCCTGGACATGGGAAAGCAGCCCGGCACCTGGCCTTTCATGTGTGCCTTGGAGAGAGTGGAGATTCGGAGGTGACCAGCCTGAGGATGACTCTGGTGAACTGACAAGCAAAGCCACAAATCTAGAATTTTGTGATATCTCCGGTCAAATGCTGTCTCTGTAGTTTTTTGCACTGCACAGGCCAAATGAAACACATATGTGGGCCAAATTCAGTCCATTGGCTCCCAGTGTGAAGCCTCTGATGGATGGGCTCTTTTATTTGCTTTCAGGGTCAGCTCTTTCATCAGCTCCCTAAAGGATTTATTTCAACAGTTGCTTAATGAGTGCTTATGATGCTCCAGGAAGTGCTCGGTGCCCAAGAAATCGATCAGGGGTGAGAAGCCCTTCTCACCCCTGAGCTTGAGGGACTCCTGCTCCGATGTGGAGCTCAGGTGTGGCACAGAGAGGCATTCCAGCACTACGTCCTATTCTCTCCTAAATCTGCCCCTTTCCCATATCCTCACTGTCACTCATGTCCAGCTTTAAAGAAGGACATGGTCGATTGTGCTTGGAGGAGTCCTGGAAGGCTTCTCAGAGGAGATGACATGTGAGCTCATTATTGAATGGGAGAGTAGTAATAAGCGAGCAGAATGTACACTAGAACAATGTTGCTACATGTTAGTGGAATATGAAGTCAATTTAGTGGTTGCTGATCAGGATTAGAGTAAAATAAAATAGGATAACATATAGTAAAGGTAAGGATTTGTTGTTTTGTTAAACTTTTCTTTCAGTTTCACACACACATACATGCACATGCTTCTAATACATCTATGTTTGTAAAAGAAATTGTTGGTTAAAAAACATAGAAAAACATAGTCTGGAAAATTTTTCATTTGGGGGAATGTTAAAAAGGAGATTAAAAGAATATTTATTAACTATGATCTTGTATTATTTCTGAGATCCCTTCATAAATATGCCCCCAAATTGTTAACTTCAGCTGCTCATTTGCAGCTGTAAGCAGGCACTGAATCCCCGCTGGGATAGGCATCTGTAGGTCACTGTCTTCAGAGCTCCATGGCCAATTAATTGTGAGAGTGAGCAAGTAACTTTAATTCCTTTCATTTTATATTTTCATTGGTGAAATCAATGGGTTGGTTTAGACAGATAGCTGTAAAGCCCTAAGTTCCATGGAGGTGCTTTAGACAAACTGCAGACAGTTTACATAAATAGCTAAATTTGCCCAGTGCTGAATGATTAGCACTAAAAGGTAGCCGGTACATAATAGACCTCAATTAATATTTGCTAAATGAATGTATCTATCCTCAGAGTGCCCTTGCATTTTATTGATATTAGGCATATTCAAATTAGTTGGTAAAAATTATTACTGAAGTCACACTTTAGGCACAAAATTTGAAATAATGCAAATCCTAGAAAATTTAAATTTTGCCAAGAATCACAAAATTCCAAAGCCAAGTGGAATTCTCTGCGGTGCTTAAGCTCTTGCTACAAGGCAGTGCTCCTGTGCTTTGCCAGGTTAGTCTCCCATTATGTGAGTTCTCCTGAATGCATCCCCTGTATAAAATACAACTGCTCCATATGTTTTTAAACTAAAGTCTTAAAAGTTATTTCTTGGAAGCTGTGATGTACCAGATATGTGCTAGGTCCTTGCTATGAACAAGACAGACACAGTTTCCACCTCGCTAGAGCTCATAGTTCACCGTGGTAAATGCCAAATGCTTGCTTTCATACTGAGTTCATACGCGCTTACACGTTAATGTCTTTGGGCAGACCTTCATTCAGGCTTTGCCTGCTTCTCTGTCCCAATAATATGCAATCAGGTCATTGATTTGGAAGGGGTCAGTCTGACTATTGCGAATCTGTGAGACTGTCATCTCCCTCTTCCTGATTCCAAAGTTATGTACAGTATTTGGAACTAACATTGTGTCAGTTTTTCTTTTTTTTTTTTTTGCTAGGTTCACATTGCATTTTCAGTCAATTAAAACATCTGAACCTTTTCTCCTACTGCATTTGAGGCAGGTTAAAACAGTCTGTATCTTTATGACTGATTTTTTTAAGTTTGGTAGGATATCACGTTTATCCCCAAACAAATTAAATCTTGTTAGTGTCATTCCATCAATCTATCCAAATTATTTTGAGTCCTGATTATGTCAGTCACCACATTCATTGTCCCTTCCAGTTGTGGGAAAGGGAAGGCAGTAAATTAAAAAGTCTGACTTCTATCTCTCTCCCTAGGTTGCTGATAAGAAGACTGAGAGTTTCATTTTTAAGATTATTGTTGTATCATAGCTTTGAAAGATTTTGCTTGGCGAAGTTACGTGACCTTCATCCTTTTTTATTTCTTTGGTCTTATCGCCAAGCCACTCAACACAGCTGAACTCCCTTCAAATGCATGTACTTTTGATGCCTGAAGTCAAGTTCTGTAAGCACTCCTTGATTCTCTTGTCCTTCTCCTAAGCAGGTTTAGGACCAAGAAGGAAAACTTAAATCTATCAAAGTTGTTATTTTATAATTTCAGTATGCAATTGAAGCTTCTTAAACTAACTGTCTTTACTGCCCAGGGACCAGCAGCAAAGACAGAATCAAGGGACCATGGGGGCAGCTTGTTTTCTTCAGTTTGACTATCAGTTTAAATATTTATGTATTTGATCTCTTGAAGACTAAAATCAATTTACTCATATTTTTAAACAATTTTGAAAACTTAGGAGAACAATTATCTGTGGGAAATAATGTGATTAATGTGATTAAGGAGTTCATTTTCCCTATTTAGAAAGGAAAAAACCCCCTCAAAACCTTATATCCTTATAATGCAACTTCATATAAAGGAATCTTTAATGTCGTTAGACTGTGAAAAAAGTGTCATTAACGTTGAGAATTAACATTAGCCATCTGTGCACTCTGAGGAACTGACAAGGCACTTTGGAATTTTGTCTCTCAACAACTACACTGTTTTTCATTTGGAAAGGTAGTGTTTTAAGTACATGTTTCAATAAACCAAGTAATTTTTGCCATCTGCCAATGAATCTGTGACTTAGAAACAGGGCCACATTATGAACTTTCATGGATTTGAGGCACTGCTGCCTTTGTGGGCCTTTTCCTCCATAAAAAAATATGAAAAAGTACAGTTTATGACTGGGTTGTTATATAGATGAATATATTAATATTATATATTCAAATATTTTCTTTGACCTAAAGTTTATTTTTTCTTCTGAGTTTTACAAGAAATTAAAACCTTTTCACTGGCAAAACATTTTCATGGGCCCTCAAAAGTACCATGGGCTCTCAGCACTATCCCCACTGTGCGTAATGGGTAAGTCTGCTCTGACTAGAAGATATATTTCCTCTTCAATTTATTAATTGTACTTTTGCATTTAATGTCCATGTTTTTTAAATGGGGAAAACCAACTCTGTTTCTATGGTACACCTCTATTACACTCAATAAGCAACTGCGTATTTGGTAAGAATGACCTGTATCAGCAAGATATAAAAGACTTAAAAATTGGTAAAATAGAAATGTATGTCCTTTTACATACCTGATTCAAACCAGCTGCCTGGCCTGAAGCTGTGAGCATTTACCCATTTTGTAATTTCAAACAGTGTATAACAATCATGAAATGCCACATTTTCTTCTGCCCCCTCCCTTTCCTAGTGCAATGTAAAAATCTCCTTTTTTTTAGCATCTGGTGATTTTAAGGCTTGATAATTGAAAGCCAAGTGTTATTTTGGCTAATTCATATTCTAATAATGACTCTGTTGTGTTTATAAAAATGATGCATTCTCATTATTAAAAATCCAAGGAATGCAGAAAAGTAAAAAGAAAAAGATAAAAAATCCTAACACTCAGAAATAGACCTCACTAAGTGAACATCCTGTTGGACATTTGGACATCTCTCTAAGCATGTTTGTAGATGAAAAGATGGATGGATGTAGGTAGATAGATGGGTGGATAGATAGATACATAGATAGAAATGCTTTCATAAAAGTGGAATCGTGCTAATTTTTAAATTTTAAAACTAAATACATTTTATTTGAAGTTAACTGGATAAAAAGAAACTAAGTGAAAATTCAGAAATTACTGAAATTTAAATAAACATTTTTTTTCACAGTAAGAGATGTTATTTTTTTTTCTTAGGTTCAGAAAAGAGGTGATGAACTTGATGTTTTTGGCTCTGGCTTTTCTTTTTCTCCATATATTTCTGGGTAGACGTTATTGGTGTTCACCCAGTTCTCTCCCTGTTCTGGGGTGTAGGAGAATTGTACTTCTTCACTCCCTTCAAGTTAGGTGTGACCTTGTGACTTGCTTTAGCCACAAAATGCAAGCAGAAGTGACTAGCATCACTTACAGATGGATGTATTTAATTGCCAGATCTCCAGTCTCTTACCCTTTCTTTCCCTGTCTTGGTGAGCATGAATGCTTATGCGATATGTGAATGTGGAGGAGCATAACATCAGTGTGGCATGGAATGCAGCACCAGCTCACAGAGGCACTGCCCTGAAGAGTCACGTGGGCCTGCGGTGGAAGGTGTGTGAGTGAGAACTCAACTCGTTCTGTTAAGTCATGAGATTCAGGGCTTATTTCCTACTGTAGATAACAGCCTGTCTTGACTGCCACCATCTCCATTTCAGACAGTATAGATTTCCCTGCCATGATAAATGGGCTCATAGGCACTCTCACTCTCTTTCCTCTCTTCCTTCTAGATTTTGGTTAGTTACATTGTTATTTTCACACAGGGTAATTTAGTGTTTACATTCTATTCTATAATCTAGCCTTGCTTTTGATTAGTTATATTATTGTTTTCATATAATCAAGATATGTAACATTATGTTCTGTTCAGGTGTTTAAAATTAGTTTTATATTTAAATAAATTCAATATCCAGTACTGATCTTTTTACTGTGGCTTTCCAATCACTGTTATTAAGAAACAGGTCAGGGGCTTAGAGGATCCTGACTGCCTGGTGGGGGAACATTCCACCCCAGAAAAGAGGGATGTCTTATCGTTTGCATTGCTTAGATTGTTGGTACATGGTGATATGAAAAGCAGAGTGAGTTTTAGTGGTTTTATTTCTACTTTTAAATTCTCTATAAACAATGCATTCTTTATTGCCTGCATCTGAAGCAAACCACTTCCATCTACCCACCCTTGGTATGCCACTGCTGATATTTTTACTTTATTCATTGCACTGACTAGATTGTCAAGGCTTTTAAAGGAAGGTTTGGAACAAACAGTGAATTCTTGAGTTGTTTTTGTGTTCAGCAGTATCTGCTGATTACCTTTTTTATATGAAAATCATCTTGGCTAAGAATAATATTCAGAGACTACTCTTTATTCCCCTTAAAATTTTGGTGGAATTGCATTATTTTTTGCATTTAAAGCACTGTTGAAAATTTTGACTGACTTTCTTCTTGTAGGCAACTTGCTTTTTCTGCTTGAAGAATTATATTTGGGGACAGGAAATTCAATTATTTAACCAGTATATGTCTCATAGTTGATTATTCTATATCAGATTTTTACTAAAACAGAGTATGCTCTTTCAATTTAGAGATTAGATTCCATCATATATTCATTTTAGGGATATTTTCTTGTGTTAGATTTTTGAATACTTTGGGCTGGATTTTCTACCTCAGGAATATCCATTAACCTTTTTTTTCTAAATTCATGTATTTTATTTATTTTTGGCTGCGTTGGGTCTTTGTTGCTGCACGTGGGCTTTCTCTAGTTGTGGCGAGCGGGGGCTACTCTTTGTTGCGGTGCGTGGGCTTCTCGTTGCGGTGGCTTCTCTTGTTGTGGAGCATGGGCTCTAGGCGCACAGGCTTCAGTAGTTGTGGCGCACGGGCTCAGTAGTTGTGGCTTACAGGCTCTAGAGCACAGGCTCAGTAGTTGTGGCACATGGGCTTAGTTGTTCTGCGGCATGTGGGATCTTCCCAGACCAGGGCTCGAACCGCTGTCCCCTGCATTGGCAGGCAGATTCTTAACCACTGTGCCACCAGGGAAGGCCCCCATTAACATTTCAATGGACTGTGTTTTACTCTCTTCCGTATCTATCATTTTTCTCTAATTGCTTTTTTTTTTTCTCTAATTGCTTTAAATTCTGCCCTTATCTCAAGCCTTTCCTGAATATATATAATTTGGGGTCACGTTAACACTATTCCTTGGTATTTCTAATTTATGTGTTAGTTTCATGCTGATGCTATTTGGTCGTCCATTTATCATTTTAGTATGACAAGCTTCTTTTAAAATCTCATTTTGTTATTTTTATTGTCTCATGTTAAGCTCTTGTTTTACTGTATTCATGTTTCTATTATGCTTTTAAATTATTCTGTGACAAATTACTTTCTCTTATTCCTTGAGGATTGTGAATTTTTTGTCAGTTTTTTTCCCATATAATGTTCCCTTTTTAAATCACTTAACGGGACTTCCCTGGTGGCGTAGTGGTTAAGAATCCACCTGCGAATTCAGGGGACACGGGTTCGAGCCCTGGTCTGGGAAGATCCCACATGCCTCAGAGCAACTAAGCCCGTGCACCACAACTGCTGAGTCTACGCTGTAGAGCCCGTGAGCCACAACTACTGAGCCCACGTGCCACAACTACTGAAGCCCATGCACAGCAACGAAGATCCAACACAGCCCAAAATAAATAAATTAATAAACGAATTAATTAAAAAATAAATAGAATAAAATAAAATAAATCACTTGTTACAATAGTATGTTAGTTGCTGTTCCATTTCATTCCATCTTGCCCATGTTGGGGCAGCCGTGCTCAGCCTTTGGTGCTCTAACAGACCGGAGTGGTTTCTCCTTGGCACCCCTGTGATCCCCCTATTTGTTGCCCCTTGAGGACTGGATATTTCCTATTCTGTCCACTTTCTTTAGCTTAAGGGCACATGTCAGCAGAAGAGTCGGGCAGAGAGGGGAGCTCATCTGAGTTGTTTGTGTGGGCCACGCTGTAACACCTGTGCTCTGCGGTCTCTCCTGAGACCCTGTGAAATGTCTCATCACTTCTGCCAGGAACAGTCAGTCCTTGTTCTTATTTCTGATCTCTGCATCCTTCCCTGTGGCAATTACCATCCCCAGTCTACTGAAGTCAGAGGAGAAGAAGTGATAAGAAAGCCCACTTAATTCATTGTTCCTCTCCAGATTTGGGGATCTCAGTCTCTCTTTTAGAGTTGAGTTTTATTGAATGATTGATACAGCTTCAGGGGGGGATTGGACTGTGGTTCTGCTATCTTTTTTGGGGGGGGGCTGCCTTTCTATTACCTTTTGTTTGTTTCCTTAGGTACTGGGAGGTTGGAATCAGAGTATTTACCCAGAAACCATCTTGGGGTCTGTCAGTGGTTCTTACTCTCTTAAAATTAACCATCTATGTAGAGGGAGGAGTTCATTGTGGCCCAATTCAGTACAGAGAGTGGGAACCTGCCTACCCTGAACCTTGACAATATCTTACTGTTATAGAGTTGCCCACCCCCCCTTAAAATTTTCTATATACTCCCAGATGATACAGTATGATTTCTTTGGTTTTTAAGTGCTAAGTAACTAAAAGTAGGAGCACTTGGTAACACTGTAGCCATAGAGAGTACAGCTAAATGAGTATGCTGTCATTGTAATGGATCATTCCTTTTAATTTGTTCATTTATCCAACAATATTCATTTATGTAATGAGAACCTACTATGTGCTAGGTACTATTCTTGGTGCCCAGGATACATCATTGGGCATCACTGAACAAAATTGACAAAATTCCCCTGCCTGTGAGGAGCTTACATTCTAGCAGGGATGGGATGAGTGTGTGGAGTGGGGCCAGTCAGCAACAACAAATACAGTGCATCCATAAAATATATGATATGTTTGAAGGTGATACGTGGATAAGGGGGATCACAGAGTGGAATGGGAGTTGTCACTGAGAATAGGGCAGTCAGGCTGGGTTTTATTGAGAAGTCACACTTGATGGAGGAAGTCAGAAGAAGAATGTTCCAGGGAGAAGGACCAGCTAGCACAAGACCCTAAGGTTCCAGGCAGACTGGTGTGTTCAGGGGGCAGGATGAATGGTAAATTGATGGAGTTGGGTCAGGTCTGCGCAAGTGTGTGAGAAAAATGAGTGGTTTGGCAAGTTGTAACATGAACTTTTAAAGTTTTAAATCCTGTTTTGAAAAAATTTACTCTACCAATGTTCAATTAACTTTTTTGCAATGGAAGGATAAGTTTCCATGAGTGATATTTAGAAAGCAAGAACAAGCAAAAAAGCATCACTAAAACCCCAAAGATCTTGGTTCTCTCTTAGAAGACATGTAGGGAAAAGTGATGCAACAATATGTGAATAATTATTAACGAGAAGTCAAAAAGCATGAGATCTGCAGAAAATAAAATTGCTTTTTTAAAAGATAGTATAACGTGTCATATCTAAATAAGGCCTTGAAAGTCCTGGTTTTACCTTTTCCAAATGAGAAAACAATCCAAGAGAAGCTAAATGACTTATCGCCAGTTTTATGGCAAGTTGGTGGCAGATTCAAATTTAGATAGTAGCCAGGCCTGCCAGTTCTTAGCCCAGACCTCTGTCCGCCCTGCCTCCCTCCTTTTAACTCAGTGAGAACTCAATTATTGCTAATAGTTTTGTTGTTGACTTTCCATGGACTTGATGGCAAATCAAGTTTTCCATGACAGTAAGTATGATTTACTTGCATTTTGCAACAGGGCATTCATCTAGCTGAAAATCGGTTTTAGAAAGACCAGTTTATTTCTCCACCTCTCTGTGAGGACCAGATTGTTCTCTGTGATTATATACCAGAACAAGGGGTTCTAATTAGTTTTCTTTTCAAGGTGCTTTTCTTTCATTTCCAGGCAGCCAGTCAGACCTTGGGCCAAAGGGATTTCTCTGCAAAACCATTGCACTCAGGGATGCAGGTTAACATGTGGGCCCTGGGAGGTGGCCTGTCATGTTAGTTTTCTCAGCCTGGCAGCCTCCCCCTATTTCCTCCCCTTCCATAACTCTGTCCGATACATACATATTCTTATTTATGTGTGTTTTTGTAAATGGTGTTGTTTTAGACATATATTTTAAAATTCACATTGTTACAGATATCATTCTTCTTTTAACATTTTCACCTTAATCCATTCTTTCTAACTGCATGGTATTCCCTATATGCTCCTTCATATTTATTTATCTGCTCCCCTAGTATTGAGCTCTTGTATTGCTTCCAGCTCTTTTCTTCCCAGTGTTACTTGATATAAACAACCTCATACATGACCCCTCATGGGGTCTGATCTGAATGAGAATTCTTCTGGGATATATAAACCCCAAAACAGGATTGCTGGATTATAAGGCATATATGTTTGCTAACACAAATGATTTAGCTTTGTACAAACAGCCTTCTGCATGTCCCTTATCGATCTTTTTCAGAATTTTTCTTGGGTACATACACCTAGGAACAAGATTGTATACTATATTCAGTTTTATTCACACCGCCACTTGCTTGTAGAATGGCTGCTCAGTCTTCATTCCCACCAACAGTGAATAAAGTTTCCTACATGGCCACATCCCAGCCAAAACTTGGTATTGTCTAGATTTCTATGCACATAAAGTAATTTATCATTGTTGTTTCAATTGTTATTTCTTAAATTTCTGCATTTGAGCATCTCTTTATATGCTTGCTTTTGCATTTCCTCTAATTTGAATTGCCTGGTCATTCCTTTGTCCTTTTTCCTTTGGAGATTCTTATCTTTTTTCCTGTTGGTTTCAGGAGTACCTTATAAATCCAGAAATTTTTCCCTCCTTGGTTTTAGACATTAACAGATATCTTTTCCCATTCTCCTCTGTCAACTTGAATCATAGTCTCCTTTGATGTAAAAAATTCATCTTTGGGGGATTCATTTAAAAAGTCACTTCTGGGGTGGGGGAGGGATAAATTAGGAAGTTGGGATTAACATATACACACTACTATATATAAAATAGATAACCAACAAGGACCTACTGTATAGCACAGGGAACTGTACTCAATATTTTGTAATAACCTATAAGGGAAAAGAATCTGAAAAAGGATATATATTACACACATATATAAAACTGAATCACTGTGCTGTATACCTGAAACTAACATGACATTGTAAATCAACTATACTTCAATTTTAAAAAGTTAAGTAAAAATTTTTCTTAAACTAGAAAAAAAAAAGGTCCCTTCCCACCACAGGTCATAAAGATAATCCAGTGTTATTTTCCATTAAGTTTATAGTTTTGCCTTTTATGTTTGGGCCTTTATCCACATGGAATCTGTCACTGTTTATGGTGTGATGTAAAAGTCCAGTTTCTTTTTAAATATTTATAATTAGCTAGCTTTCCCCAATTTGGAGAAAGCCTCTCCTTACCCCATTATGAAATTTTAATTGTCATTACAAGAATTATCATCTTTATTTAATAATAATGTCTTCCCAGCCAGCACATGAATGATCATTTATTCAGATCTTGCTTTATGTCTTTTAATAAAGGCTTAAAATTTTCTGCATGGAGGTCTTATGTGATCTTTGTTAATTTAATTTCTAGATCCTTTATAGTTTTCATTGCTTACTTTATTTTATTTTATCATGTATTTGATTATTGCCAGAATGTAGAAATGCTGTTTTGTTGATTTTTGTTTTGAGTTGATCTTGTATCTGGCAATTTTGTTCAACTCTCTTATTTGTTCTAATGGGTTGTTTATTGATCCTGGCCTTTTTCTACATATTAAATCATACTCTGAAAATGCTTCCCTTCAAATGTTAATACAAAATTTCTTTTTCTTTTTTTACAGCATTGGTCAGGACTTCCACTACTGTATTCAATAATAATGGTGCTAGTGGGCATAACTTGTCTTGTTCCCATTCTTAAAGGGGATACATTTTAAAGTTCTTCATTAAGTCAAGTGCTTATTGAAGGCTTTTATAATTTTATCAAGTTTTAAAAGTTGCCCATATTCCTAGTTTTTAAAGAAGAAAATTTTAATGATAAATAGGTATCAAACTTCATCAAATCCTTTTTTTTTTTCATGTATTAATATAGTGCCTTTTCTCTTTAGGCTAGTGATATGTTGAATT
This sequence comes from Hyperoodon ampullatus, assembly GCF_949752795.1. Classification (NCBI taxonomy): domain Eukaryota; kingdom Metazoa; phylum Chordata; class Mammalia; order Artiodactyla; family Ziphiidae; genus Hyperoodon; species Hyperoodon ampullatus. The sequence continues at coordinate 18,627,135 of NC_136924.1, forward strand.
AATTGATAATTTTTATGATGTTGAAATTATTGTAATTGTGCGATAAATTCTACTTGTTCACGATGTATTATTTTAAATACATTTTTAAAAACTCAAATAGTTAATGTTTAGGATTTTTACATCTAAAATTATAACTGAAATGAGCCTGTGATTTTTCTTTTCTGTATTCTCCTTGTTGTTTGGAATAAAAAGTACAAGAGCTTAGTAAAATGGGCTAGTTTTGTTCCTTTTCTATTTTCTGGAACAACTTACATAAGTTAGGAAATGAAATGTTCTATGAATATTTGATAGAACTAACCTATAAGACCATTGGGGCCCAGGGCTCTTTAGCAGGGGAGGGCTTTGATTACCACTTTGGTATATTTAATACGTTGGTTTATTGAAGTTTTCTATTTTGTCCTGCACCAACTTTGGCATTTTATATATTCCCAGTAATATATCACTTCATCTACATTTTAAAAATTTATTAGTTCACTTGTGAGTGTTTACAGATTATTGCTCAGCACATTTTCACTCCTCCCACCCTGTGAGAAGATTTAATTCCCTGTCCTGTTGGTCTTGGGCTTGGCCACATGTCTTGCTTTGGTCCATGGAACATTAGTAGACTTGAACTGAGCAGAGGCCTTACATGTCCTTGGGGAAGAGGTTAGCCTTTTCTCCTGAAAAGTGGCTGCACCAGAAGGGGACAGTCTCTGAGCTCAACTTTTTTTTTTCTGGTCCAACAAACCTGAAGCATATGGCACTTCCATCAGTGAGTTAGGGAGAGCGGTATATATCACCAGCTCTCCAAAGGAATGTGTATGGTTTTGCAAAGCGCTACCCCATGTCCAGCTGAGTCTCTTTATAAAGCACTCATATGTGCTTACCAAATCTCCAGTTATATTTCAAAATAACTGAAGTTTAAAACGGAGTTCTACAGTTAAAATGCTTGCTGTTATTCTAGACTTCTGACCATGGCTTTATCTGACTTTCCTAGCAGCTGTTTCCATGTCTGCCGTGCCACTCCTTTACTCCATGGCCTTCAGTCTTTGAACTGTACTTTTGAACTTTGTATAGGTCCTCTTCTCGGGTCACCATTAAGGTGGCCACATATCGTAGGATGCAGGGTACAAAGCAGAGGTCAACCAGACAGGATACTGGGCCTGTGAACTTTCCTTCACTCGGAGAACCCACACCCAGCCAGGGTGGACCAGGGAGTGCTGTCTGCACAGAGGTTTGTTGGAAGAGTTGACATTTTTTCTGGAACAAGTAGACAAAGTCAGAAACACATAGCTAGTAGAGATGGTGAGTTGGAAGCTTGACTTGGAGGAACTTTTTGATTTAAGAATATCATCAATTTCTGAAAAAGTATATGTTAAGTTCCATATTGCACTCAGCAATGGGCTAAAGGTTGGAAAGGAAGGGCACAGAAGTAGAAGACATGGTCTCTGCACATAAGGAGCTTGGGAGACAGCAATGTCATATAAGGAACAGAAAAGTTATGTGTGAGTCTTTTAGATTTGAGCCCAGAGCAGCTGGGCTGATATGCTGATAAGTATGAGTGTGGGAGGAAGAGTTGGTTAGAGAGGAGGGGTCACTATGCTGTTTTCATCCATGTCATGACCACAGAGACGGAGGGTAGAGGGGTGGGTGGCTAAGTGGGGAGGTGGGGGGTGGGGACTGAGGGGTGTTGAGCCCTTCAAATGGATTTTTGGCTTCATCATGGTAGATGAGTTTATCAGAGAATGTTGTTTCTTTTGAAACAGGTGAGTTTTAACTTCACTGAGAATGGAATTAAAGGATTGCATGAAAGAGATAGGATCTGTATAAGGGAGAGCATTTTGTCAGTATAAAAGGAGTAACTCCCTGCTTAGGATTTTTTTATAAAATAGCCATTCTTGTGTCCCAGTATCTGGTGGTTCTTAACCAGGGGTAGTACTGCCTTGCGCCAGGGTATGTGGACATGTGTGCTAAGGCTTGGGTAGGGGATGTTACTAGCACTTAGTAGGTTCAGGCCAGGGATGCTCCAGACCTTGCTGTGCACTGGGGACAGCACTGCACAATGGATTGTCCTGCCCGAGATGCCAATAGCGCACTTGTTGAGAAACACTGGACTTCCCAAGCTTCAGTCATTTCTGTTCTACTTGTACAATTCTTGCCTTATCTTTTAACACCTGTACCACTAATTTGAAGCTTTTATTTAAATTTACTTTTTATTTTAAAACTTACTTTTCTTTTTTGTTTACTTTTTGGTCATTCTATATCTGCTTTTTTATTTACTTATCTTAATCCTTGCAGTCATGGGTTTGAAATGCTATTTATACTTTTCTAATTGTGTTAAAATAGATCCATGACTACTCTAATACAGAATGTTCCCCTCTGTACCCCCGGCATCACCTTGCCCACCACCAGTGGTGTGCACATCAAGCTTTGAGGAACAGTGGCCAGGCGGTCACAGTGGCTTGATTTATAGCTCGACCTGATTTGATGTAGTATGTCCTTGGGAGTTGACACTACCGCCTTAGGACTCTCATTTTTAATTAACCACGTATTCAGCAGAATTCATGAGCTGGAAGGCTCATGAGGATACTTTTCCAGATAGAGGTCAGACGACACAAACAGCTATTATTGTCTCTCTCTGTGTATAAGATCTCCTTGGAAGGGCTTGATTTGTTCTTGGCTGGGTCGCGCTTATGTGCCAATTATCTTTGCTCAAGCCTGTGTCCGTAGATTGCTGGCCACCTCCCAGTTATATGGCAGTATTCACAAGGGATATGTGACCCTGAGAGTGTAGAGGAAGGAGAGCAAATACTGTCCTCACTTGCACATCTTTGGCTCAAAGCATATGTTGCATTCATAGTTGGCCAGGAGTCAGAATGATGACAGAGTGTAGCAGAATCACAGATGCTCCCACCCCAACACCCAATGAACTGACCCAAAAAGCAGTTCACAACAAAAACATTCGCCAGCAACAACCCAACAGACAAGAAAACCAATGACAGCTTTGTGCTGTGCACTTTGACCAGTGGCAGGTAATGAAGGAAACCGTCCATCCCGACCCCTCAGGAGCAATGCCGGGAGAGGAAGGTGAGGGGACAGCATGCTGAGGATTCCCACTAACACAGATCAGTATGGGAAGAAGCTGCCTGAGAAGGTGAGTGGGTGGCCTCGGCGAATGTCAGGCAACGGCCACAGCAGAGTCAGGAAGGCAACTCGGAGCAAGCCATCTCCCCAGTTACGGGAAAGAGATCACAGGAGTGAGTGCACCCTGGCAGAGCGGGCTCTGTTGTCAGACAGTTAACTGGCTTCCAAAAGAGAGGGCAGTGCGTAGGACCCCCGGCAAGGGCTGGCCTTGTGAGTCCTACCTCTCCTTCACGGCAGAGCATAGAAAGCCACAGCCAACCTCAGAGTGTAGCTCAGAGGGAGAAAGGCAATGGGTCCCCTATGGAGTGAGCAGAGTGTCAAGGATGCATCAGCTTACTGTACAAGACCAAACAGAAGTTCTAGACAGAGATACTCATGTTAAGTATCAGCAAGATGAAACTAAATGTCATGAAAACTATGTGAAAATGCTACAGCAGAGGAATGAAATATAGGAACACGGCTTGCAGAAAATAAACATGCAACCAATCTGGTCTGGGAGAAAACCCAGAGTCCAAAGAAACTCAACTTCACAACGATTTCATGCTGTAGAAGAGCTCAGTATCAATCCAATAGAAATAAAAACTCAATGTTATGATTAAACAGTAAGATTCTTTTTTATTTTTAATTATAAAATATAACATAAAACTTGCTATCTTTTCCATTTTCAAGTGTACATTCATGTTGTTGTGCAACTAACCTCCAGAACTCTTTTAATCTTACAAAACTGAAACTCTGTCCCTATTAAACAGCAACGCCTCATTACACCCCTCCAAGCCCCTGGCAACCATCACTCTTCCCGTCCCACTGAATTTTACTATTCTAAGTACCTCATATGAGTGGAATCATGGAGTATTTGTCCCTTTCGTGACTGGTTTATTTCACTGAGGATAATGTCCTTAAGAATCATCCATTTTGTAGCATGAGTCAGAATTTTTTTCCTTATTTAGGTTGAATAATATTCTAATGTATAACATACCACATTTTGTTTATCCATTCATACCTCGATAGACTCTTGAGTTGCTTCTACTTTTGGCTGTTGTGAACAATGCTGCTATGAACATGGATGTACAAATATCTCTTCAAGTAACTGCTTTCAATTCTTTTGGGTAATATAATCCAGAAGTAGAATTGCTGGATCATAATTCAATTTTTAATTATTTGAAGAACTGCCATACTGTTTTCCATAGCAGCTGCACCATTTTACATTCCCACCAACAGTGCATAAGGATTGCAATTTCTCCACATTCTTACCAATGCTTATTTTGTTTTGTTTTGTTTTTTGAGTAGCCATCCTAATGGGTGGCAGTAGAAAGGGATTTTTAAAAGATAGATTGAAGAGCCAATAAAAATTAAGAACAAAAATATGATATAATATTTGAACCAGGAGGAAAAAAATACAGAATAGCCATAACTGTCAGTCAAATGAATGGCATGGGGGAAAGGCATGAGATAATCACAGGAAAGGAGTTAAAACAGTAAGAGAGAAAATGATAGCCATGGAGGATAGGCAAAGCCATCCAGTATAAGGAATAGAAATAAAGAATGCAAAGATATAATGCAGGGAGATTTTTCTGAAAGGGAGGAAGAACTAAATCTTTGGTGAGAAGGCCATGCCACATACATGGAAAGGCTGATGAAGAGTGACCAGGATAAACCCTGGTCTAAAGTTTCAGTACTGTAAACTCCAGAGAGAAAAAGCAAATAATACAAAAAAGGGGATGTTCAAGTCAGTATCAGAATTCTCCATACCAGCATTCTCTACCATAAAATATGAGCAAGTTCTACAAATGTAAGAGGAATAAAATTATTTAAATAATATAAAATTATATTCCTAATTTAGAATATAATAATATAATATGACATTATTTTTATAAATATTGTTATTGTTCAGCAGTGAAGGCAGTAAGCAGACAGTCTTGATCTGAAAGAACTCAAGAAGTATAGTAACCATGAACCTTTCTTGAAGAAAACCACCTGATGAAGAGATTCACCCAAATGACTCAAATCAAAATAACAGACTCAAAAGTAGAAAAGCCATGGTTAAAAAACAGTAACAACTATAAAGAAAAAAGCAGTGGTGAAGATTCAAACCATTATAATATAGTTTTAAGACTAAACAGCTGGGAGAAGATTATTGTTACAGAAGCATGTAAATGTTATGCATCCAACAGAATAAAAATGATAGAAGCAAAAAACTAGAGGTATGAGGAAAAAGAGAGGAAATATAAAGTGTTCATTATAAAGCATCAGTGTGAAAACATGTAGTTTACCTCTTAAATTTTCATTAATTTTTTTCTCAGCATTAAATTTTTTGTTTGTGTGTATGTGTTTTTTGTTTGTTTTTTTGTTTTGTTTTTTTAAGCATTTAATTGCAGGTCAGAAAGCCATTTAGTTTCACTTCGGCTGCTTTTCCTTCTGTTATATTCAAGCAAAATTAAGTTACTCTTATTAGAAAAAAAACTGTTATATTCTCCTTCTCACAGTATACACACATAAAGAGATGTCCCGAATGATGTTCACAAACTCAGTAAGATGGTAGGATAGTGGATAATTTGTTTTCTTCTTTGTACTTTTTTGTGTTGTTTGAATTTTTTAAATAAGCCCATATTTTTATAAAAGCTGTAAAAGTGTCAGTATTAATATAAAATATTTTGGTCAGTAGTATCATTATTCTAATTTGCTTCTTAGTCATTTTAAAAAAAGCAGTCTTCACATACCAGAGAGAGTCCTTGACAATATTTTTGCAACTCATGCCGAAGGTACTGGCAACTGCCTAGAGACCAAAGGCACATGCTGTGGAAAACATCAGCTATTCTAACAGGATGCTTTTAGCCTTCTCATTGAATTCATAAATCAAAACAGTGAGCTGGTGAGTGTGAAGTGGGATTGACCTGAATTTCTGTGATGCTGGTGACAAAAAGTATAGTATAATGTGCTATTGTACTGAAGTCTGAGGTTCCAGTCCTGGCCTAACCCATCACCGGCATCATCATTTTGGGTGTTTGGAGTCCATGTCAGCCTCTGCTCTTTGCTACAGTGACTGTCACTTCCTTGAACCTGCCACATCCCCCTGCCTCAGGATCTTTTCATGCGCAGTTCCCACTGCACAGGGCACACCTCCTTTCCTTTCCCTTCACTGGGTTCCTTCTTACTCATGCTCGGGACTTAGCTTTAACCTCCTTCCTCTGGAAGGCCTTCTGTATAACCCAGTGGCACTTCTCAGCACATCTGTCGTCACTTGCTCAGTGTCAGACTTCCTCAGCAGACTGGCCTCGGGGAGATAGGGCTTCAGTTTAGGAAGTGCAAGGTCAGGTTCTCTCATTGCCCCTCCACAGCACGTACTTCCTCTCGTCTCTGGGCTCAGCCAGGATGGTTACTCTCCTCCTGTGACTTGTGCTGGGATGGTGAACTCTGCTCGCCTCTCTTCCTGCTCCTTCATGGCCTCTAGATTTTCTTTTTCTCAGGGGGCCTCTTAGCCCCTGCTTCTGTTAGAAACTGTCACTTTTTCTGGTGGTGTTCAAGTTTGTTAGGATAGAGTGGCTGTTCTGTTCAGCCCCTTACCCTCTAGCACTAGCCATTCCTGCAGGAGAGAGTGTCACCCCTCCACCCACAGGCCAGTGCCAGAGGGAGGTGGGCCCTGCAGGCATCCTTAGATTCCCCCAGAAGCCTTGGCTTGACCTCTCTAGTAAAAGAGATGGAGATGAAAAAAGCATGTTACAAAGCAGTACCTGCAATGTAATCCTAAATGTATGTTTTATGTATAAAAGACTGAAAAAAAATAGATCAGTGACCCAAGTTGTGATCTACCCTGGAGAGTGTTCCGTGTGCACTTGAGAAGAAAGTGTATTCTGCTGTTTTTGGATGGAATGTCCTATAAATATCAATTAAGTCCATCTGGTCTAATGTGTCATTTAAAGCTTGTGTTTCCTTATTTATTTTCTATTTGGATGGTCTGTCCACTGGTGTAAGTGGGGTGTTAAAGTTACCTACTATTACTATGTTACTGTCGATTACCCCTTTTATGGCTGCAAACAGATGGAAAGTTATACCATGTTCTTGGATTGGAAGAATCAATATTGTGAAAATGACTATACTACCCAAAACAATCTACAGATTCAATGCAATCCCTATCAAATTACCAATGGCGTTTTTCACAGAACTAGAAAAAAAAATTTACAATTTGTATGGAAACATAAAAGACCCCAAACAGCCAAAGCAATCTTGAGAAAGAAAAACGGAGCTGGAGGAATCAGGCTCCCTGACTTCAGACTATATTACAAAGCTACAGTAATCAACACAGTATGGTACTGGCACAAAAACAGAAATACAGATCAATGGAACAGGATAGAAAGCCCAGAGATAAACCCATGCACATATGGTCACCTTATCTTTGACAAAGGAGGCAAGAATATACAATGGAGAAAAGACAGCCTCTTGAATAAGTGGAGATGGGAAAACTGGAAAGCTACCTGTATAAAAATGAAATTAGAACACTCCCTAACACCATACACAAAAATAAACTCAAAATGGATCAAAGACCTAAATTAAGGCCAGACACTATCAAACTATTAGAGGAAAACATAGGCAGAACACTCTATGACATAAATCATAGCAAGATCCTTTTTGACCCACCTCCTAGAGTAATGGAAATAAAATCAAAAATAAACAAATGGGACCTAATGAAACTTAAAAGCTTTTGCACAGCAAAGGAAACCATAAACAAAATGAAAAGACAACCCTCAGAATGGGAGAAAATATTTGCAAATGAAGCAACTGACAAAGGATTAATCTCCAAAATATAGAAGCACCTTATGCAGCACAATATCAAAAAAACAAACAACCCAATCCAAAAATGGGCAGAAGACCTTAACAGGCATTTCTCCAAAGAAGATATACAGATCGCCAACAAACACATGAAAAGATGCTCAACATCACTCACTAATCATTAGAGAAATACACATCAAAACCACAATGAGGTATCACCTCACACGTCAGAATGGTCATCATCAAAAAACCTACAAATAATAAATGCTGGAGAGGGTGTGGAGAAAAGGGAACCCTTCTGCACTGTTGGTGGGAATGTAAACTGATACAGCCACTATGGAGAACAGTGCGGAGGTTCCTTAAAAAACTAAAAATAGAATTACCATACGGCCCAGCAATCCCACTACTGGGCATATACCCTGCGAAACCCATAATTCAAAAGGAGTCATGTACCATGATGTTCATTGCAGCTCTATTTACAATAGCCAGGACATGGAAGCAACCTAAGTGTCCATTGACAGATGAATGTTTAAAGAAGATGTGGCACATATATACAATGGAATACTATTCAGCCATAAAAAGAAACGAAAATGAGTTATTTGTAGTGAGGTGGATGGACCTAGAGTCTGTCATACAGAGTGAAGTAAGACAGAAAGAGAAAAACAAATACTGTATGCTAACACACATATATGGAATCTACAAAAACGGTACTGATGAACCTAGTGGCAGGACAGGAATAAAGACGCAGATGTAGAGAACAGACTTGAGGACACAGGGCGGGAAGGGGAAGCTGGGACGAAGTGAGAGAGTGGCATGGACATATATACACTACCAAATGTAAAATAGATAGCTAGTGGGAAGCAGCCGCATGGCACAGGGAGATCAGCTCGGTGCTGTGTGACCACCTACAGGGGTGGGATAGGGAGGGTGGGAGGGAGACACAAGAGGGAGGAGATATGGGGATATATGTATACATAATAGCTGATTCACTTTGTTATACAGCAGAAAATAACACACCATTGTAAATCAATTATATTCCAGTAAAGATATTTTAAAAAAGGAAATAGATCAAATTATTATGAATGGGTTTCTCTGATGGAATTTCAAGTTATTTTTATTTTCTTGTTTTCAAATTTTCTGTCATAAACATTTCCAAAGATGCTGGGTGGTACTTCTTAAGCCCCTTGTATGGCTTTGTACTGAGTAGCTGCCATGAAGACTAGGAGAAGTTGGCCCCTGCCATTTGGAAGTGTGTGTCATTCCTCCACATTTTTAATTTCTGCCCCTGTCTGATGTGTTTACTCTCTCTCTTCACCCTCGTGTCTTTCTCCTCCCCAGATGACCGGATGGCTGGAATCCCCCTGCACATCCTTCACAGTTCCCCTTCCGACCAGCAGATCAACCAGCTGGCCCAGAGGCTGGGCCCTGAGTGGGAGCCCGTGGTGCTGTCCCTGGGGCTGTCCCAGACCGACATCTACCGCTGTAAGGCCAACCATCCCCACAATGTTCAGTCCCAGATGGTGGAGGCCTTGGTTCGCTGGAGGCAGCGCTTCGGGAAGCAGGCCACCTTCCAGAGCCTGCACAGGGGTCTCCAGGCCGTGGACGTGGACCCCTCGGTGCTCCAGCACATGTTGGGATGATGGCGCCCCATCAGCACCTGGGGAGTCCATCCCCTAGTCTCGTGTGCCGAATCCTGAGTCTCACCCAGGGCAGGTAGATTTGGGGGGACTGGTTTGTTTGTTTTAGTGATTTCTTAGATGAAAGGAGATAATGGGATTTCCACTTGACGTTACTTGAAAGGCGGGATTACTCAGTTGATCTCCCATGGTGATTTGACAATTCATTGTTTCTAATTGCTCGGAGATTACATTATTTGAATTGTGCAGGTTTTAATTGTGTGGTTGCCTTTTAATAGACTGGTAAATCCTAGTGGCTCAAAAAAATACAGGTGTTCTATATATAAAACATCCACTTTTATGTTGCCTGGGAACTGAACTGTGGACTTAGCTATTAATCATGATGTTAATAATAAAAATTGAATTACTGTATATAATGTGGCCCTCTCATGAGAAAGTATTGCTTGTGTTTTTTTTCTTTCATTCTTGTGTTGCATAGATTAAGGGTGTAAAACTACAGTAGTCATTTCTTTGCAACAGAGTAGTAACAGCGAAATGGTTACTTTCTCTAGTCAAGATAAATCGCTCAGGCAGGGTGTCTGCATTAAATTTAAGACACTGAAGCTCCCTGCAAAGACCAGTTCAAGTACCAGCATGCATACCTGAGCCCTTTATCTTTAAAAGATTTGCTTAAGAAAATCCCGTGCCCTTTATTTAAAGGACTGGGGGTTGGGGGGCCATGTGGTCTTTCCGTTGAAGCCTTGATGGTTGAAGTGTCATGCTCCTAAGGACTGTGATTTAGTTTTCTGACTTTTTACTAGTAACACATGGTATGTGTCAAATGCTTTACTGTTTTCAAGGCTTTTCGCACATGTGATCTCATATGGACCTCACAAAAAGCCTATGAAGTAGTTGGGTAAGAGAGGTGAGCCCCGTCCTGTATCAAGATGAAGCGATTTGCCTGGGGCGGATGAGTGAGCGTGTGTCTTTGCAGCACTGGTCCTGTGTGCCCTTTCCAGCTGCTCCATGCTGCTCCATCCTCTCTCTCACATGCTCTGGAAGAAGCTTGCTGCCTTCCTCCTGCTAGCAGCATCTCCTCAGACAAGTTACTTCACTTCTCTAAGCCTCAGTTTCCTCATTTGTAGAGTGAGGCAATGATTGTCCCCACCTCCAAGATTTTTGTGATGATTAAAGGAATAACATCTGCCACGGGCTCATCTAGTGCCTGGCCCATCATCAGCTCTTGGGAGATGGTAGCTGTTAATTCACTGCTGTGGCTGAACACGGATGCAGTTCCCAGACCAAGTTGAACAGTGGCTAAAGCTGAGGGCACTGTAGGAGGAAGTGTTATTACCATGTTTCTTGCTAAGCTTTAAAATGTGATATGGCTTTGTTAATGCTACAGTGGGTCCAATCAAGAGAGAGACAGGTGAACATTCCCAATCTGTGATCTATCCTTCTGAATAATTAGAGAATCTATTTCCTAATACTAACTTAACTCAGAATTTTTCAAAGGGAAAAAAATTCTGAGGACAAGCATATAGAGTGCTGAGGTTGGACAGAAAGTGGGTGCTCAAAATGATGACAGTCCTGAGTTAATTACATCCTTTCAGATGTCTAGTAACCATATTCCCTTTCCTAAAAAGAATCGGTTATTTTACGGTTCAACAAACAGTTCAGAAGGATGGTCCACTGGCCTTATCAGCTCTAATTTTCCATTTTGTAGTCCAGCCATTAATTCATTATCTTGTAAAATCCTCACACCTTTGGCCCCATCACTGCACCCAGTGATAGACTGTTCTTCCACAGCATTTTCAATAACTGCTTGTCATTTTGAGCCTTGGACTTGTTACGTCGCTCTTCGTCCCCCTGGGTTTGTTAACAGAGAGTGGAGCTTTTGTTTTCACCACATGTATGGATGAGTGAGTATAACTGGGCTCGGCTGCATCTGACTAGATGGCATTTTAGAAGTGGGTCTGATGACTACCTAGGGCATTCCTGCCATTTGTAGGGCATCTGTTATGCACAGGTATCTTTGTGCTCTGTCAGCAGTGAAGGACAGTTTGTGAAGAACTTGCCATGATGGGCTGGTGGGGTTATCAGGGAGCTCTGACTTGTTGCCCTTAATGAGCAGGACATCTCCACCATCAGATAGCAGCTGCAGCTCTTTGCAGCATGGGCCTGCTCACACTCTTGCAGAAGATTTGCAGAATGGAAGAACCGAACATCAAATCACTGCCTAATTTCTGCCTCTTACTGAAAAGAGTGATGCTACATGGCATCTGCCTACCTCCCAAGAGAATCCAATAGGTGATTGCCTACAAGGAGTCCCTGTGTTTTTGCACGGAAGAAGGTTCTACAATCCCAGAGATTGCCTACTCCCAATAAAATTCTTAATGAGTGCAATGAGGTGGTAGAGCATTTGTAGGTGCTGACAAAAAAAAAAAGATTAAAAAGTCTTACTCCACTTTGGTTTGGGGTATATGTGTGTGGTGTGTGTGTGTGTGTGCACGTGTGTGTGCACACATGCATGTGCGTGGGTATGCCCCTTAACTTTTTAAAAACTGTAACTTCTATGAAATTTTCTCAGTACAAAAATAGTACATCTTTTTAATAGCAGTGAAAAATACCAATAAGCAAGGAAAAAAAAAAAAAGAATTGCTCCCACTCCCATCTTCCAAAGATAACTACTTTTACAGCCCAGTTTTGGTCTATGTCCTCCAGTTACTTTCCCATGCCTGCATATCCTCTCTGTAACAAAAACAGGATTGTATCCTACATGCTGCTTTACAATTGGCTTCTTTTATTTAACATATAACTATCTTTCCATGTCATTAAAGAATTTTCTATACCTTTCAACATCCTCTGTGATTTTCAGCATCCTCTGTGTTTGGAGCACACTTTAAAATCCTATAATTTTTAGCAGCATATTTGAAGAAATTAAAAGACACTAGCTATTAAGTATAACAATGTCTTTTTGCTGTCAAAACATCCACCATAATCCCACTGTTTGCTTGGTCCCCCTTTAGAGCCCTGTTGTTACTTGAGTAGAGCTATTGACTGTCCCCACTGTGCATTCTTACATCCTCAAGAAGCAAAGTTGAACACATTCCCATAAATGTTCTGGGCTTTATTCTGAGTTTTTAATCTCTTTCTTACAGCAAGATGCCTTCTCCACTGTGGCATGTGATCCACTCAGCTCAGTGTTCTCTTCCTACAAGTATGTATCCTGGGGGACAGTAATATTGTGCCTGTCGATCCGAATTTGGTGGGACACCACATTTGATCTGTGTGCAGCCGCTGGTCTACACCGTCATTTTTAGTAGCGGCACACTTTCCAGTATATGCACGTGCCATGACTTGTAGATCACTTTCCTGTTACGTTAGATGGATCTTTAAATGGTTTTTCCTTTTTCACTATTACAAACAGTAATGCAAGGAAAGTCCTTGTTAAATATTTACATTCCACCAGAGGTTACAAAGGCAACTGAGGCAGTAGAATGGGTCTGTCATCATCCCTTTCTCTGAGGAATTCCTCAGAAGTGGTAGTTTTAGAAAGAGACTTCCCTCGTTCAGTTATTCAGCAGACACTTATCAGGAAGCTCCCGTGAGCCAGTTACTCTGCTAAGTGGTGAGGCAAAAAGATGACTGATACACCACAGTCCCGGTCCTCCAGAAACTCACTGTTCAGCCAACAAGACCAACATGGATCTCTAATCACAATATGAGATGATGAGGTCCATGCCTGAGTAGTGAGTCTGTGGGAACACAGGGGAGAAAGGATTCACTCTGCCTTGCTTCAGAGGTAAGAGGCATGGAGAATACTCATATAAGGCTCATCTCTTGGGCAAGTTACTCTACCTTTCTGTGCCAGTTTCTTCATATGTAATGTGGACAATAACAGTACTGTGTTTACAATCGGGCTCCCACAAAATAAAAGCTTAGAACAGTGCATGGTACAGCAAAAATGTTTTGCTAAATCACTGAGTTGAATTATTTCAGCTATCAGGGTTGGTCTAATATTCTCCACCCTACCAGGTCCCTGAGAAGCGTGAGGGTCAAAATCACCATTTCCTGCTGTGCTTTGCATATGAAAATAGGAAGTACATGGTCCTTCAGTACTTTTATCAAGACTTTAAAGACAAGGAATGTGAACTGGTAGGCACAATTCAGAACATATTCAGAATTGGGATGGGATTCTGATCTAACACTTGGCTATCATTAAATGAATCTCTACAATCAGCAAGCTAGCAATTTGTATGCGCTACCAGAGATGCGAAGATAAATAAGACATAGTCCCTGCCCTGTAGGATCTCAGCCTGTTGAGGAGACAAACATAACAGGCAGCAATTACGATAACTGTTTGGCCAGTATCACAGAGGAGGGAGCAACAGAATTGGCCACTGAGGAGGTGACACTTCAATTGAGATTTGTAAGTGCTGCCCAACTTGGTATGTCGGTCCCTTAAAGGGAAGTTAATGCATATGGATACCAGAATTCCACTTAATTTATTTTACATCCAATGTAACAAATGGCACTTCTTGCCACGGGTCTACAAGATGACTCCAAGTTACTGTCTTAAAGCAATCTAGAAGCTAAGAGAATCATATTGATAGACTAAGTGGCCAGTATTACCCCGTTCTGTACATCAAGACAACAGTGACATTGAGAAGCATGTGTTTTATTTAACCACAGGGGGATCAGGTCAGGCTTCAGGTTTTAGATGTCAGGCATATTTGGGGGTTCTTTGTGCCATCTCTAGCCCTTAGTTCTTCCTCTAAAAGTCCCACAGATTAAAATTAGATGTTGCTGGCATACAAGGAATGTTTTTAATGTAATAACTGCCTGTTTACTTCTTAGAACTGTAAACAGCTTAGAATAGGGATGTCTATCTTGTTGGCATTTGCTGTTTTATAGGAAAATTAAAGTCTCACAAAGACACAGTTCATTGAGCCAATTAAGCCTTGTCTGTTAAAATTATGCAGAATATGTGGCAATAACTCTAAAAGCTATTATTAATTCAAAACGTAGACCATGAAATCCAGGTTTCAGTACTGAAAAGGAACAAAGTGGACCCAACATTTTGGTAATACTGATGTTTCCATTTCATTTTTACATTCCGTCTCTAGCCAGTGCTATTTTGGGTGTCAGATTACACTGTTGATGGAGAATATTTGTGGAAAATATCTGCTCTGCCAAGATGTTTGTATCCCCCCTGCCGCCAGAATTCATATGTTGAAATCTTAACCCCCAAAGGTGAGGGAATTAGGAGATGAGGCCTTTGGGAGGGATGAGGTCATAAGATGGAGCCCTCATGAAAGTGACCCCACAGAGCCCCTTCCAGCATGTGAGGACACAGTGAGAAGGCGCCAGCTATGAACCAGGAGAGGACCTTCACCAGAACGCGACCATGTTGGCTTCTTGATCTTGCACTTCCCAGCCTCCAGAACTATGAGCAGTAAGTTCTTGTTGTTTATAAGCTACCCAGTCAGTAGTGTTTTTTTAGAGCAGCCCTAACAGACAATATCAGATGGGTTGGATTAGGTCATATAACCTCCCTCTTGTCAGCTTCTAGGAGATGAACTGACTTAATCAGACTTAGCTGATACCAAGGTCCTTGGCATGACTTAATGGCTCATTGTGGATTCCGGGAGAAGACTGACTGCCTACAAATGAAGTAAGTAAGCCTACTCATAGACTGGTGGTGAACTTGGTGCTCCTGGCCGTGTCAAAGCCAAGGATGAGGGGGCTCTGCCTAGGGAATATTTCTTTGAAGGACCAGAATATCTGTAATAGGTAGTGGTTCTTATCCATTCAGGGGGCATGGATCCCTTTAAGAATGTGAGAAGACTGTGGAGTCATTCTTTAGAAAAGTGCACACGCATGCACGTGCGCACAAACACACACACCCCATTTGGCATATAATTTTTAGGGGATTTCCAGTACACCTGAATCCAAGTTACTCACCCCAAGAACCCTAAGCCTATAGGTTATAAATGGGCACCAGACCTCACTAGCATCTAAGCCTGACTGATCATTTTTTGGCTTTGTAGGGTATTTGGAGGGCTTGTGTCCAACAGAATGGAGCTAAGTGTTTCTGTGGGGTTGCACAAGAATGTAAACTCTGGTATGAAGGACTAACCAAGGTATTGGAATAAAGTTGAAGCTACTTATCTAAACCGTGATCTTTATACAGCTGACCACAGATCTTCTGCCCTATGGGAGGGCAGGCTGGTGGACCTCTTGGACCCACCTCTTGGAAAGGTAAGGGCTTGCAGACATGTAATGTATGATGATCTCTAGCTTCTAGGAGCATCCTGCCTCCATCCTGTTTCTTTAGAACCAGGAATCCTAGATAGGGCAAGACTGAGACTTTTGTGCCCAGCACACTGGAGTTAATTAATTTCAGGAGAAAATTATATAGAGCCACATCTACTTTATATACTAGGAACTTATTTCCAACATTATCTTTTTGTCCAGCCACCTGCTTGAATCAAGTTTCTGTCAGCCTCTGGAAGTAGTAATTATTCCCTGCTCTGAAACTGAGCTCTGTGCTGATTTTCTGCTAAGGGAGTGGACCCTTTGGTTGTCTGTGGTCTATTGTCAAGAATTATCTTGTCACTTACTATTGTCAGCTGTTGATTTTCCAAGGGATACTATCTTTGAGGCTAAAAATAAATCCTCACAACACAAGTCCCCTCTTTATGAAGTGTGAAAGACAATATGCACCAGTCAATTATGGATATAATTTTGCAATAGGGAGAACATTTGTTAATGAGGAATGTCTCAAAGAGAAGGAAGGAGGCCTGGGTTTTATAGAGGCAAGTGAACAAGGGAGTCATCCACAAATCCTGTGGGACTCCTGAGAAAGGATGGAGGCGGGTCTTATCTGAGAATATGGGAAGGCTGGGTTGTCCTTTGTGGTGGTTAGCTGTTTCTTGGGACGCAAAAGGGGGGCATTTCTTTACCATCACTGCTTTCAGGGAGCACAGGGTTCAGATAAACTTTATCATTGTCAAAAGCCATATCTTCTTCAACTTTTAAGAGCCTAAAGCAAATTTGAAAGAAAAAAAATGTTTTTGTAAGGTTTGGGTATGAGATAAAATCAGAATTCTGGCATCTCGATTGCCTGTTCTAGAAAAGACACTTAAGTTGCTCCTCCTTTAATTTGGGTAAAGAAAACCGAATAACCTGCATGACTAAAGCTTAACAAAAGAAGAGGAATCAAAGCTGTTATGACTTTCTTAGGGACCTAGAGAATCCATGGAGTGATTTTCAACTTGGGCCAATCATGGAAACTCTTTCTGTAACTTACAGAAGTTCATTCAACATCTGTTTTTTTGAGCACATGTTATGTGCTAGGCATGGCTATAGATACTAGGGGTACAGCAGTCAATGCAACAGTCCAGAATTTCTCCACTTGTAGAGCTCCCTGCTGTGGAGAAAAAGGATGCAACAAAGGGACAGGGAGAACCAGGGAGTGGAGTAGAAGGTGACATGAGTAAAAACCTGGAGGAGGTGAGGGAGAGAGCCATGCTGAGGCCCGAGAGAACATTCTGAGTGAGGGGAGGAATAAAATGTGAAGGCTTGAGATGAGAGCTTTCCAAACATTTTCAAAGAATAGCAAGGGGGTCAGAGTGGCTAAAGTGTGGTGGGCAAGAGGGCAGGTAGTAGGGGCTGAGGTCGGAGAGCTGGGAGGAACAGGGGGAGCGTCTGACAGGCTACTGTGATGACTTTGGCTTTTACTCAGGGTGAGATGGGAAGCTACTGGATGGTTTTCAGCAGAGGCAATGACATCATCTAACTTATAGTCCCAAAGGATCACTCTAGCTGACATTTTTAGAGAGCTGAAGCAGGGAAATAGTGAAGAGGCTGTTGCACTAATCCTGAGAAGATGGAGGCTTGGGTCAAGATGGACATGGCGAAGTGCAGTGGATGCGTGGTACCCTGCTCAGGTCCCCTTCAGGAATGAAAGATTTATTCCTCCTGCAGCAGGGAGGTCTCCAGCTGATAGTCTTTGGCTGTCAGCCCTCTTCAAGAATTGCCCCCTCTGAGGAGAGCCATCTTGCACAATGGCCTTGCCCCTTCCTGGGCAGCCTGCCTTCAGTGACTATAGGTGAAGAGGTATAAAGGCCTGGCTGCCCACCTCAGTTCAGAGCAGCTCCCAAGGGCCATCCCAGCTCAGGGCTCCTTGTGGAGTCAGCTCAGGCCTTCTTTGTGACAGTATCTCAGCACCACTTCCCTCTTTTTCTAAGCCTGTTTCCTTCCCTTTCACAGGTGTCGATCCCAGGAGCACTCTCTAATCACCTTCCTGCCCACCCAGCTCCATCTCAGAATCAGCTTCCAGGGGCATGCATCCTGTGATGTGGAGGTGGTGAGCAGTGGTCAGTTTCTGATTACATTGTGAAGGTAGAACCAAATGGATTTGTTGATGGATTGGATAGGGTGTTAAAATGAAAAAAACTCGTGGTGAAACATCAAGATTGTATTTTTAACAAATGGAAAGATGGAATCATTATGAACTGATATGAGAAAGACCATGGGAAAGGCAGGGATTTTTTTGAGGGGGGTGGTGGAAGTTAGGAAATATATTAGAAATAAAAAAAATTCTTAATATTCATACAGGTAAAAAGTCAACTTCCATTTCCAGGAGCACACTCTTAACTTTGAATACTCCCAGTGTTATTCAGTTTTAGATATAATCTGTTGTAGCCAACATTTCATTTAATTGGAGGAACATCAGAGTAATTAAACATAGACAGTGTGAACACATATGTTCAGTCATTACCCGGTGGTTGCTAATTCATAGAGACACAAATAGTGTTAGGTGGTTTTACAAGGGAACAAAGCCAGCCATTGGCACATCCACCAGGATATATATCAAGAAGTGTTTTTTCTGCGAGACCCATAGTATCCATAGTATAGTAATGGGCTCCCATGAGAAGCTGAAAAGCAAAGCTGCTTACAGACTGCATATATCACACAACCAGACAATAATCCCAAGGCAACCTAGAAGGGATCACCATGACATGACACCACCCCCTTTTATAGATACAGTTCTGAGAAAATTCATAGTAGAGAGAAAATTCACTGTGGGGAACAGTAGTTAGGACATGAATCTTGAGCTGAGGCTTAACAAAAGTGTAAAGTCAGTGGAGAGGCTGGGAATGGGGTTTCTAGAGGAGGAAGGAATGTGCGAGAAGCAAGGATGGATAAGACGGATACTAGGAACAGTAGTGATGAGTATGTTTCCCAACAAAATTACATCGATTGGGTAAAGTGGGGCACGTCAGCTGACGTTTAAAACCAGGCAAGGAGTTTGGATTTTGCATTTTAAATTACCAAGGGAACAGAAGAAATCTTCTCAAAAGTTTTAAGGTGCCAGTGTGCATTGTGAATCTCCAAAATGGAAATGTGCAGTATTTACCAAACTTAACATTGGAAGCATTTTTTCTGTGACCACCTATTAACAACTTTGGAAAGATTTGTTCTACAGACACACTGAGGCAGAGGACACAAAACCTTGGAGTGTGCTGGGAAAAGTAGGGCTCAAAGGTACCAAAAATAACCAAGATTTTTAAAGGGCACGAACGGTATCTTGGGTGGTGTACAAATAGCATCAATTTGTTCTCATCCTCACAATTCATCCTCACTGTTAGCAGCACATTATGGGTCACTTGGAAAGAGACTCGTGGTTTTCTGGGACCTTCTTTCCCTCTTTAATGATCGATAAGTCTGTTGCATTTTTCATCATATGATTCTTGTATCCTTGCAGAATACCTTCCTGGCTTGGTGTCACACTGCATTTAGTTCAAGCAATAGGTTGCACTGCCTGTTCGTCAGCAGGTAGCGGGCACTCTCTCTGGTCATTGTCAGGTGCCAGGTGGCACCTGTCAGACAAGCAGGAAGAAACTGGTCTTGCTCCTAACAGCAGCCCCAAACCAGGAAGGCTCTGTGTGCAGCGCCAGGCCTTTTCTGTCTCTCCCCACTCTTGCCATGACTTTTTATGTCTTTGCCGTCTTCTCATTTGGGTTCTCATTTGCTTACTCTGGTCCCCACCCCCCACCACTAAGCCACTTGGTAATTGAACTTGACTTTCATTCTATTTTAAAAAAATCTGAAAATAGCTTGTTTTCCCAGTGAGGCCTCCAGCAAGACCTTAACTTTAGTTTAGCAATAGTTCCCAACCAGGAGTGTTACCACATCCCCCCAGCTTTCTACCATGTGGCATTTGGAAATGTTTGGAGGCATTCTATGTGGGGAGTTATCACCCACCATGCATTATTGGAGGGGGGGTGCTATTACCATGGAGTGGGCAGTGGCCAAGGGTATTAGGCATCAGCCGGCAGTGTGGGCACTAACCCTACACAGTGAAGAGCTGCCTCACCCCAAATGCCCTTAATGACCCCAGTGAGAATCACTGTGTGCTTCCCAGACTCCAGTCATTTGAGTACCACTTGGATAATTTTTCATTTGTAATGCACCACCTGTGCCAATATTTTTTTTAGTTAACTCAAAAATTTTTTTCTTTAAGCAATAGTATGTCTGAAGTAATGGGTCAGTGCTATTTTTAAAATGTGATTTAAAGTACACGTAAAAATAAATACCTAACCCCTCATACAAAATATTCTTCATTAGTGATACACATATGAAGTTTGGGAACACAAGGCAGTGCTTATGGCTGCATACCTTTTTGGGTTTTTGGTGAGGGCATTAGCCTTACACACATTTCTCTTCTGAAATATGAAGGTCTAAGCAAGTGTTTGATGGACTCCTTAGCCCGGGCCTTATAAGGGCAAAGGCCACGTGTTTAATGTCCCATAAAGGTCATTTATTTTATACAAAGAAGAAGTCTATTCCACTGGCATCCTTGACCCAAGTCAGCTGTCTCTTTGCTGGTTGCAAAGTCAAAGGATAAAAATGAGGCTCCCTTGGCATTTGCCTCCTTGGATTGTAGGCTCCGTGAAGACAGACCTGGGTCTTGTGTCCCCACCTTTCCTAAAGCAGGGTCTGGCACATGCTTCGTGATTAATGCAATTCTCAGTAAACGAATGAGATCATGAACAGATGAGTGTATGCTTATCCCTCCTCCAGACGTACAATGGAGGACTGTAAATGCTACTGTCACTGAGTCCAAAAAATCTTACGTATGAGTTTCTTGGGCAAGTTCTGTAAATTCTCTGTGCTTCAGTTTCATTACCTCTGAAATCAGGTTGTAATAATACCAACCTTAGAGCACTGTTATGAGGAATCAATGAGATAATGTTTGCGAAGTGCTTCGATCAGTGTCAAGCATAGAATAAATGTTATAGAAATATTTGATGACGAATGGATGGTGTCTGTCTTATATTCAGGTTTTCAATATTTGTTGGAAGAGTGAATCAACAGATACTGGGCCACAGTGTTCCTACACTCCAGGTCCAGATCCTCAGCTGTTCCCAGGGGCAGCAGCAGATGCTGAAACAGAACTTCCCTAGCCCTAGCCAGAGGGTCCCGCTACAATTCTCAGCACAGGAAGAGCTCTTCCAGGACAGGTAACCTAGGGCGATAAGCCCCACCCCCTCCTCAGTCACAGGCCGCACAGAGATGCGTCCTGGTGTTTGTTTAAGGCAATGCTAGAACATGTCCAATTAACTCAATTCCTGGTCACCTCAGCTGACTCATTGTGCAGGAACACTGCATTCACAGACAGTGAGCATAGAGGTGGGGGAGGGAGGACCAGGGAGGGAAGGCAGCGCTGGTGGAGCATCTATTAGGAGCCAGGCTCAGGGAAGGTGATTTCAAGTGCACTGTGTCATTCCACCCTCTGACAACCTTAGGAGTCAGGATTTTAGCCTTATTTCCCTTATTTTACAAGTCAGAAAACTGATGCTCAAGGAAGTTAACTCACCCAGCCAAGGTCATACGTAGCAGTGTCAAAATTTGAACTCAGGCCCATGCGAGTGGTTTTATAACCCCAGTATATAGTCCAGGCGCTGCCAAGGACCCCAGCATGGCTGTGTCAGCTTCATACTGAAATGTGTCCAGCCCACCTGCTGGGTTTTTGGTGTCGGTAGCTCTCTCCCCTCATTATTACAGACAGCAAGTGGGTGATGTTCATAAAATAGATGATCTTTAATAGCTCCTGCCTGCTGCCAGCCATGGAGTCATGTGAAATAACACAGCAGAGTTGAGGTTGCTCTTATTACCCCGTGGGATTTCGTCAAAAGCCAAAATAATCCTGGCTGAGACAGTGTGTGGGCAGGGCACCGCAAGAGCTTTTGAATAGGGTGTTTGTCTCATTGGCTGAAGGAAAAGTGCTCTATTCATGACCTTCTCCTGATAGGTCTTCTGCATGAGAAAGCGTAGGAAAAGCCAGATTCTCAGAGAGAAGAGGCCTGTCCCCTTTCTCTGAGCAGGGAGATCCCACATCCCATCCCTAGCAAAACGATTTTAGATGAACAGTTGAAAGTTTTTTCTCCCACAATTATGGGGCAGTACTAAGAAGTTGTCTTAGTATCTGAGTGTTCTGGGGAGTATTCTGGCTTTTTTTAGCCAAATGAAATCTGAGCTTCTTCTTGACGTCACTCAAAATCCTCGTTGCTCTCTATCTCTACCTCAAAGCCTTCCTCTGTCCCCACGGAGCAGACTCCGAGACTGTTTTCAAAGTGAAACGTCATTAGCCTACTCTACCCTCTGAGGAGTAATCCTCCTGCCTTCTACAGATGACTGTGACTGTGTCCTGCCTACCAAACAGCTCATCTTGTTAAATCATCCACAGGATTGGGAAATGACCTATCATCTGAGTTTATTAATTCCAGCAAAGATGATGTGAGGTGGTTTTGGTCAACCTGAAGTTTGGGCTTCCACGTAAAAACCTGAGGCGTGCCCTCTCCAGCCCCATGTCTATGAACTAAACAGGTCTCCAACCATGGTGGCCACCCTTGTAGGGCAGGGCTTGCCTTGGCAGGAATGGCGCCAGTGTTCAGGATTCACAGTGACTGCTTCAGGCACAAACCCATGCGTATGTGTCTAACTGCTGGAATCTCCAGACACAGTTGGCACCTCTTCCCTCTCCTGTCCAGGCTGTTGGCATCCCGTATCAAGTCACCACGGTTTCCTCTTCTTTTTAGTTCAGGAAATTTCTCTGGGCTCTGTATCTCACTTGCCAGCTCAAACTTTTCTGCTCTTACCTGGATCTTTCGTTCACTCATTTAACAATTTTTTTGTAGCACCTCCTAGTGCTGAGGGCAGATGAGTGACATCAAAACAAAACAAGCATAGATACTATCCTCATGGACCTTGCAATCAGCTTGAAAAGTTACAAGCTGTGACAAGTGATAAGAAGGAAAAGATCAGCAAGCTATGGGGTCATGCTGAAGGGAAGCTTCAAATGTTCCTGTGAGGACACTCTGGTTCCCCACCCTCTCCCTCAGTGCTTGAGGCCTGGTCCTGGGTTTCCTTCATTTTGTTAACCTTCCATTAGGGTTACTCAGTTGCACTATTTATTGGGCTTTTGGGTCCTTCTCTCCATGATGGCACCTCTCATAAAGCCCCTTGGTTCTGTGAACTACAGCCAAAGATGACAGGGTGAAGGCTATCAATAATGATCTCTTTTACGAATGCTAGTCAGTGGCTGTGGAAATGGGGAGAAGAAGGTCGGCGTGATGCACAACGGCTTGTAACCTGGAAACATTACCATAAGTTCAATGTCCCATTTCGGTAGCCCTGGCATGGAGGTGCCATTTCTTGTGCCCTGGCCTTTCACCCTAGCTGGGCAGCATATACTGTCCTGAGCCCTGCATCCCAGGACCCCAATATTTCAGAGGAGGTGTCATATAATATGACTTCATTTGCCTACAGGACTTAGTTTAGGAGTGTTGTTCCATTTATTAACTAATTCAGAAAACGTCTGAGCCAATGATTTTTTTCCAGGCTTAAGCATTATCTACTGCCTTCTCACTGTAGAGTCACTATAGAGTCATCTCATCTTCCTTTTGTGATTTCATTTCTTCCATTTTCTTTTTTTTCCCTCTTTCTATGACTCATATTGGGTTTAGATATCAGACTTCCTGGCTTCCTCCTTAAATGTTATCTTTTCTGTCCTATTTTCTATCATTTTGTTGTTTTTTGGAAATTTTATCAAATTTTTCATCCAACCTTTTTATTGGATTTTTTAATTTATGCCATATTTTTTCATTTCTAAGATGTTTTTGTTTTATGGATACTCCCTTTAAAATAGCATCCTATTGCTTCATGTTTGCAAATATTTTCTTAGCTCTCTGATAGTTTTCACCTTCTTTTACCTTCAAATTACTTTAATCTCTATGTTTGTAATCTCTGTTATGTTTGAGTCTTTCTTAATGTCTGGTGATCCTTGGCTGTCATTTATATTTTAAGTTGGGGCACTAAAAAGCTTAATGCTAGCTCTCTATTGTGGGTGGGGCTTGAAGACCACCAGTTCACATGCAGAGTGATGAGGCTGGGCTGTTTAATTTGATAACCCAAATCTCAGTATCTTTAGGTCTTTTCTTTTGGCTTGTAAGATGCTTTTCAGTGAAGAATCTTCTTTGTTTTTTTTTTTCAATTTGAATTTTTTTTTTTTTAATACAGCAGGTTCTTCTTACTTAACTATTTTACACATATTAGTGTACGTATGTCAATCCCAATCTCCCAATTCATCCCACCACCACCCCCTGCTTTCCCCCCTTGGTGTCCATACGTTTGTTCTCTACATCTGTGTCTCTATTTCTGCCTTGCAAACCAGTTCTGTACCACTTTTCTGTATTCCACATATATGTGTTAATATACGATATTTGTTTTTCTCTTTCTGACTTACTTCACTCTGTATAACAGTCTCTAGGTCCATCCACATCTCTACAAATGACCCAATTTCTTTCCTTTTTATGGCTGAGTAATATTCCATTGTATATATGTACCACATCTTCTTTATCCATTCATCTGTCAATGGGCATTTAGGTTACTTCCATGACCTGGCTATTGTAAATAGTGCTGCAGTGAACACTGGGGTGCATGTGTCTTTTTGAATTATGTTTTTCTCTGGGTATATGCCCAGTAGTGGGATAGCTGGGTCATATGGTAATTCTATTTTTACTTTTTTAAGGAACCTGCATACTGTTCTCCATAGTGGCTGTATGAATTTACATTCCCACCAACAGTGCAAGAGGGTTCCCTTTTCTCCACACCCTCCCCAGCATTTGTTGTTTGTAGATTTTCTGATGATGCCCATTCTAACTGGTGTGAGGTGATACCTCATTGTAGTTTTGATTTGCATTTCTCCAGTAATTAGTGATGCTGAGCAGCTTTTCATGTGCCTCTTGGCCATCTGTATGTCTTTGGAGAAATGTCTATTTAGGTCTTCTACCCAGTTTTTGTTGGGTTGTTTGTTTTTTTAATATTGAGCTGCATGAGCTGTTTATATATTTTGGAGATTAATCCTTTGTCCGTTGCTTCATTTGAAAATAGTTTCTCCCATTCTGAGGGTTGTCTTTTTGTCTTGTTTATAGTTTCCTTTGCTGTGCAAAAGCTTTTAAGTGTCATTAGGTCCCATTTGTTTATTTTTGTTTTTATTTCCATTACTCTAGGAAGTGGATCAAAAAAGATCTTGCTGTGATTTATGTCAAAGAGTGTTCTTCCTATGTTTTCCTCTAAGAGTTTTATAGTGTCTGGTCTTACATTTAGGTCTTTAATCCATTTTGAGTTTATTTTTGTGTATGGTGTAGGGAGTGTTCTAATTTCATTCTTTTACATGTAGCTGTCCATTTTTCCCAGCACCACTTATTGTAGAGACTATCTTTTCTCCATTGTATATCCTTGCCTCCTTTGTCATAGATTAGTTGACCATTGGTGTGTGGGTTTATCTTTGGGCTTTCTATCCTGTTCCATTGATCTGTATTTCTGTTTTTGTGCCAGTACCATATTGTCTTGATCACTGTAGCTTTGTAGTATAGTCTGAAGTCAGGGAGCCTGATTCCTCCAGCTCCCTTTTTTTCCCTCAAGATTGCTTTGGCTATTCAGGGTCTTTTGTGTCTCCATACAAATTTTAAGACTTTCTGTTCTAGTTCTGTGAAAAATGCCATTGGTAATTTGATAGGGATTGCATTGAATCTGTAGATTGCTTTGGGTCGTATAGTCATTTTCATAATATTGATTCTTCCAATCCAAGAACATGGTATATCTCTCCATCTGTTTGTGTCATCTTTGATTTCTTTCATCAGTGTCTTATAGTTTTCTGAGTACAGGTCTTTTACCTCCTTAGGTAGGTTTATTCCTAGGTATTTTATTCTTTTTGTTGCAATGGTGAATGGGATTGTTTCCTTAATATATCTTTCTGATCTTTCGTTGTTAGTGTATAGGAATGTAAGAGATTTCTGTGCATTAATTTTGTATCCTGCAACTTTACCAAATTCATTGATTAGCTCTAGTAGTTTTCTGGTGGCATCTTTAGGATTTCCTATGTATGGTATCATGTCATTTCCAAGCAGTGAAAGTTTTACCTTTTTTTTCCAATTTGTATTCCTTTTATTTCTTTTTCTTCTCTGATTGCCATGGCTAGGACTTCCAAAACTATGTTGAATAATAGTGCCGACAGTGGACATCCTTGTCTTGTTCCTCATCTTAAAGGAAATGCTTTCAGTTTTTCACCATTGAGAATGATGTTTGTTGTCGGTTTGTCATATATGGCCTTTATGATGTTGAGGTAGCTTCCCTCTATACCCACTTTCTTGAGAGTTTTTTTATCATAAATGGGTTTTGAATTTTGTTGAAAGCTTTTTCTGCATCTGTTGAGATGATCATATGGTTTTTATTCTTCAGTTTGTTAATATGGTGTATCACATTGATTGATTTGCATATATTGAAGAATCCTTGCATCCTTGGGATAAATCCCACTTGATCATGGTGTATGATCCTTTTAATGTGTTGTTGGATTCTGTTTGCTAGTATTTTGTTGAGGATTTTTGCATCTATATTCATCAGTGATATTGTTTTATAGTTTTCTTTTTTTATAGTATCTCTGTCTGATTCTTGTATCATGGTGATAGTGGCCTCGTAGAATGAGTTTGGGAGTGTTCCTTCCTCTGGAATTTTTTGGAAGAGTTTGAGAAGGATCAGTGTTAGCTCTTCTCTAAATGTTTGGTAGAATTCACCTGTGAAGCCATCTGGTCCTGGATTTTTGTTTGGTGGAAGATTTTTATCACAGTTTCAATTTCATTACTTGTGATTGGTCTGTTCATATTTTCTGTTTCTTCCTGGTTCAGTCTTGGAAGGTTATACCTTTCTAAGAATTTGTCCATTTCTTCCAGGTTGTCCATTTTATTGGCGTAGATTTGCCCGTAGTAGTCTCATGGTGTATTTCTGTGGTGCCTGTTGTAACTTCTCCTTTTTCATTTCTAATTTTATTGATTTGAGTCCTCTCCCTCTTTTTCTTGATGAGTCTGGCTAAGCGTTTATCAATTTTGTTTATCTTCTCAAAGAACCAGCTTTCAGTTTTATTGATCTTTGCTACTGTTTTCTTTGTTTCTGTTTCATTTATTTCTGCTCTGATCTTTATGATTTCTTTCCTACTGCTAACGTTGGGTTTTGTTTGTTCTTCTTCCTCTAGTTCCTTTAGGTGTAAAGTTAAATTGTTTATTTGAGATTTTTCTTGTTTCTTGGGGTAGGGTTGTATTGGTATAATCTTCCCTCTTAGAACTGCTTTTGCTGCATCCCATTGGTTTTGGATCATCTTGTTTTCATTGTCATTTGTCTCTAGGTATTGTTTGATTTCCTCTTTTATTTCTTCAGTGATCTCCTGGTTATTTAGTAACGTATTGTTTATCCTCCATGTGTTTGTGTTTTTTACATTTTTTCCCCTGTAATTGATTTCTAATCTCATAGCGTTGTGGTTGGAAAAGATGCTTGATATGATTTCAGTTTTCTTAAATTCACCGAGGCTTGATTTGTGACCCAAGATGTGATCTATCCTGGAGAATGTTCTGTGTGCACTTTAGAAGAAAGTGTATGGAATGTCCTATATATATCAATTAAATCTATCTGGTCTGTTGTGTCATTTAAAGCTTGTTTCCTTATTAATTTTCTGTCTCGATGATCTGTCCATTGGTGTAAGTGAGGTGTTAAAGTCCCTCACTATTATTGTGTCACTGTCCATTTCCTCTTTTATAGCTGTTAGCACTTGCCTTATGTATAGAGGTCCTCCTATGTTGTGTGCATATATATTTACAATTGTTATATCTTCTTCTTGGATTGATCCCTTGATCATTATGTAGTGTCCTTCCTTGTCTCTTATAACGTGCTTCATTTTAAAGTGTATTTTATCTGATATGAGTATTGCTACTCCAGGTTTCTTTTGATTTCTATTTGCATGGAATATCTTCTTCCATCCCCTCACTCTCAGTCTGTATGTGTCCCTAGGTCTGAAATGGGTCTCTTGTAGACAGCATATATATGGGTCTTATTTTTGTATCCATTCAGCAAGCCTGTGTCTTTTGGTTGGAGCACTTAATCCATTCACATTCAAGGTAATTATTGATATGTATGTTCCTATGACCATTTTGTTAATTGTTTTAGGTTTGTTTTTGTAGGTCCTTTTCTTCTCTTGTGTTTCCCACTTAAAGAAGTTCCTTTAGCATTTGTTGTAGAGCTGGTTTGGTGGTGCTGAATTCTTTTAGCTTTTGCTTGTCTGTAAAGCTTTTGATTTCTCCATTGAATCTGAATGAGATCCTTGCTGGGTAGAGTAATCTTGGTTGTAGGTTCTTCCCTTTCATCACTTTAAGTATATCATTCCACTCCTTTCTGGCTTGCAGAGTTTCTGCTGAGAAATCAGCTGTTAACCTTATGGGAGTTCCCTTGTATGTTATTTGCCATTTTTACCTTGTTGTTTTTAATAATTTTTCTTTGTCTTTACTTTTTATCAGTTTGATTACTGTGTGTCTTGGCATGTTTCTTCTTGGATTTATCCTGCCTGGGACTCTCTGAGCTTCCTAGACTTGGATGGCTGTTTCCTTTCCTATGTTAAGGAAGTTTTTGATTATAATCTCTTCCAATATTTTCTCAGATCCTTTCTCTGTCTCTTCTCCTTCTGGGACCCCTATAATGCGAATGTTGGTGTGTTTAATGTTGTCCCAGAGGTCTCTTAGGCTATCTTCATTTCTTTTCATTCTTTTTCTTTATTCTGTTCCATGGCAGTGAATTCCACCATTATGTCTTCCAGGTCACTTATCCGTTATTCTGCCTCAGTTATTCTGCTATTGATTCCATCTAGTGTATTTTTCATTTCAGTTATTGTATTGTTCATCTCTGTTTGTTTGTTCTTTAATTCTTCTAGGTCTTTGTTAAACATTTCTTGCATCTTCTTGATTTTGCCTCCATTCTTTTTCCGAGGTCCTGGATCATCTTCACTATCATTATTCTGAATTCTTTTTCTGGGATGTTGCCTATCTCCACTTCATTTAGTTGTTTTTCTGGGATTTTATCTTGTTCCTTCATCTGGTACATAGTTCTCTGCCTTTTCATTTTGTCTATCTTTCTGTGCATGTGGTTTTCATTCCACAGGCTGCAGGATTGTAGCTCTTCTTGCTTCTACTGTCTGCCCTCTCGAGACGAATCTTCTAATAATCCTGCATTGTATTCTGAAAACCATGTTATGGAAGAGGGCCAGGAGCTTTAGCGGGAGGGTTTCAATATTTAGTATTTAATCCTTCTGCTTTCAAAATGGTTACTGCCCTCAGCTATACCATGTGTCCTCATCTCAGAGACCTTCTGTTTTTACTTTCTCCAGAACCCCCATTTTCTGCTGAGGTAGCAGAATTTGTCACCTGGTTGCACAAAGTAAGAAAGAGGATTTGGGAGTGAGGTCTAGCTGCCCCTTAGACTTCTGGCCTTTCCTTTTTCCCTGAATCATAAGCCCCTGATGCTTCTAATTCTTGAGCCTTTGGGGTTCTATATGTATTGGAACATGGGCTATGACTTAGCTTGCTCACTTAGGACAGCTTCTCTGGGTCTGCTAGATCAGTTGTCTTTCCTTCTGTTTTCTAATTTGCAACATTTTGCGGCTATTTTGTCTCCAGTTCTCTTTTCCCTCTTAGGTTTATGTCTTTACAAAAAAAAATCCCTTCATGTCAGTTAGTGGGAATCCAGAGAAAGTACAGGAAAATATGTATGTTTGGTTTCTTATATTTAAAGTGCTTTATACTCTTCCTTCACATATATTTTACTGAGAAAATGTTCCAAGATGTTATTTGCTCTCTTAGTGGTTACTTTTTAAAAGTAAGGAAGGTAAGGAAGCTACAGCAATAATTTTTGAGACATTTTAGAGCATTTCTTACTGAGACAGTACTTTTGAACCAATTGTTGCACATATGTTGTTCAGATTGCACTGACCTTAATTCACAAAGACAAAAATGTCTACTTTAGATTGGGGGAGTGAGGTAAATTGTGAAGATAAGTGAGGGGATGTGAAGGGAATGAGGTAAATTGTGAATACTCATGGTGGAGCAACACTAAAGAATAAAGCCCTGCACCAGGTTGAGCTGGAGATGATGTTTTACCAGTAAAGTCAGGAAGCATGCCTGGAAGTAGAATCCAAATGGTTTTTTATGGAGAGCCCAGAGACAGACATCAATGGTCTAGTTCAAAGGGCAAGACAGAGACACAGTGTTGGGAAATTGAAAGGGACAATAGCTCAGAATCAAGACTAAGGACAGCAAAAGAGGACTGGACAATCCCCCTCTTATGAAATGCCATTAGGGTGGTTTGTGTGTATGGGAAAGATTTAAAAGAGTAATATCCAGTGTTGTTAAAATTATGAAGAAGTAGGCATTCTCATATACTCTTGGAGTGTATATATTTGTATAGCTTTTATGGAGAGTACTTGGTAATTATATTGAGTATATTAATTTAAAATGTGGATTTACTGTTACTCAGTGATTCCATCCCTAGGATAATGATTCTATAGAAAAATTAACATACAAGGATGGATGTTCATTATATCATTGCCTGTAATAAGAAAAATTGAAACAACCAAAAAAACATTAATAGAAGATTGTTTAAATTCATGATGCTGCATACCCAAATATAACTAGTCTTCATAAGGTGCTGCATTCAAAAGAAGGTAATTTAGTATCTTTCAACAAACATTGAAAGAGGTCTAATTCATAACCCACAACTCCATTTAACAGTTTATCTCTGTTATACAGCCTTATCGTCGAATACTTGGAGCACCCATATGTCAGACAAAGGAAATCAGGTCAATTAATATATACTGACACAGAACAATATCTAAAATATGCTGTTCAATTTTTTAAATGTTATAAAATAAAATATGTAACGTGACCTTATTTATGTTTAAAAATATATAAAGCCTTCCAGCTTCAAGTAATGGCAAGTAGTTTGTATCAGACTAAACATCCTACTGATAATAATTATAAACTCTGCTTATGTATCTACTTCAGGGCACTAGAGAAGGACCAAAATCAGGCAGAAACTGGAGGAGAGATAACTCACATTTAACTGGCTTTTCCCCTGCAGACATTCACTAGTCTGCAGAACACAGACTTATTGGACTAAATAGAGGCCAGACTACAAGGCTGCCAGAGCAACTGGAAGTCGAAGGGAGCAGGGAAATCCCAGAAGGTTAGGAGTGATGGTTGGGAGGAACCCCCAGATCTATGTACAAAACCTTTTCAAAAGCTTGGCTGACTCTTCAACTGCAAAGGCACAGGGCAAGTCTCCAAGGAGCAGAGAGAAAACAACAGCAGGATGGCTGAAAGAACTGAGCAGAGACTTCAGCAGTTGCCTGGTGCTGGGGAGACGGAGTTTCAAGTTAAAATCTACCAAATTAGAGGGGCTTGGTAAATATGTCTTGCACTTCTATGATATGCCAGAAGCATCATGCCTTAGATATAAGGACCATATCTCAGGACTGTGAGCTAAGGACTATGAGCCTAAGAGTAAGAATAAAATTAAAATATAACTAGCCTAACAAAATGGAGAAACCAGCCTGCAGAAGAGTAATGTTATCCACAAGAAATTTAGCTGCCTTCTGGAGCAAAACCCCAATACTCATCAGAGGAAGATAACAGAATTTAGATTGTCCACAGTACGTCATTTACAGTGTCCAGTGTACAGTAACAATTACCAGACACACAAAGAAGCAGAAAAATGTGACCCATAATAAAGACACCAAAAAGCAAAAACAAAATAAAAAGAGACCCACGGACAAAGCAGATGTTGAAATTAGCATATAAAGACTTTAAAATTACTATTATAAATATGTTAAATAATTTACACAGAAGTGGATATAATATGTGAGGACATGGGGATTTGGGGAAAGATATGAAAATGCTGAAAAAAAAAGATATGGGAATCGCAGAACTGAAAAATACAATATCTCAAATAAAGAATAGAATACCTGAAAAAACACTGGGTGTGATTAACATCAGTTTGGAGATGGCAGAAGGAAAGATCAGGGAACCTGAAGAAAAGTCAACAAATATCACCAAACTGAAAAGAGAAAAAAAAAAAAAACTTGAAAGAAAATGAACAGAGCCTCAGTTACCTATAGGAAAATAAGCAATCTAACATATGTGTTATTCAGAAGGAGAGGAGAGAACTAATGGG
Organism: Hyperoodon ampullatus; assembly: GCF_949752795.1. Taxonomy (NCBI): domain Eukaryota; kingdom Metazoa; phylum Chordata; class Mammalia; order Artiodactyla; family Ziphiidae; genus Hyperoodon; species Hyperoodon ampullatus. The sequence goes on from NC_136924.1 coordinate 18,659,255, forward strand.
GCAAAAAGTATTTAAGGAAATTTTGGCTGAAGTTTTCCAAATTTGCTTAATAATATCAGTCCATAAGTCTAAGAAACCCAGTAAACCCCAGAGGAAAATACATAAAAGGAATTCATATCAAGGCACATCATTGTGTTAAATGGCTGAAAAGGAAGGATAAAGAAAAATATCTCAAAAACAGCCAAATAAAAGATACAGCATATACATAAGAATAAAGATAGAATGACTGAAGATTGTTCCTCAGAAATAACAAATAGGGAGTTGTTGAGGCAGGACTCCCCAGACCCTCTTCTCAGCAAAACAGTAAGTCACAGGAGCTCTATTCCAGGGAGTCATGGTGGGGAGGGCCAGGTCTCACTTCCCCCATTATGTCCTAGAAGTCCTACTAAACAGGTTTTTTTTCATCTGAATCTTCTATATTTCTTTTCTCTCAAAATTTTTTTCTTTGATTTTTTTGCTCTATGTTTAGGGAAAAATACTTTGACTTGGTCTTGCAAATCACTACTTCTCTTTTCAGTTGTATCTATTCTGTAATTCATCTCCAATGCTGAGTTTTAGAATTTGTTCATCATTATTTTTAATTTTTAAGATGTCTTTCTTTTTCTCTGATTACTGCTTTTTCTATGGCAGCTGACTCTTATTTAATGGATGTGATATCCATTGTATCTCAGGTACTAAATAAAATATTTTCAAGCCTTCTTACATTTGCTCATTCCTCAGATGTCAGTTTGTTGCCAAAAACCTTGGCTCCCTGTTCACCAATGCTGAATAGAAATATGGAGACAGAGATCTGGAGGAAAAGAAATAGAGAGGCTTTTTTATTTCTCTGCCAGGCACAGGGAAGACACAGCAGGCTAGTGCCTCAAGAACTGTGCCCCGGTCTCCTGAGGAATTACAGGGGTCTTATAGGTGGAACTCGCAGTCCAGGGTAAGTGATAAGGATCAAAGTGGTGAAGGTCTTGCGTCTTCTTCTTCTTGCAGTATTTTAAAAGTCACTGCTGGCGTCAGGCAGCCTGGTAATTGGGCCTGGCAGCCCCATAATTGAGTCCATTTGTCTGTGGGTTATCGGCCTATGACCTTCTTTCTGAAATGTAAACAGCTACAAGGGGTGATTTGCTACAAGAAAGTGTAGGGAGAGTAAATACCAGGTGCAGGATGTAAATTATACAGAATTAGGGGGTAATAGGTGCAGAATGTAATTTACATCAAGTTAGGGGGGTGACAGGTTAACTTTGTGAAGGACAAATCTAATTATACACACTACAGATTAGTAACAGTTAAAATACAACTAAGATTGATTAACTCTTTCAGGCCAGTTTATGTTTCTTCTCTAGCCTGTTGACTGTTCCCTTTATTTTCCCTGTTACCAGGAGAGGAAAAAAACCTCAATTATATTTTTGTTGCAACAAGTTCTTTACTGGTTCAGCTTTTACTGGTTCTTTGAGTTTGGTTCAAAGGTCTGATGGTTCTGGATTGCTCATTTTCAGATTCTCTGGGGGCTTCTCCCATTGCCAGACCCCCAGGCTGGAGAGCCTGATGCCGGGCTCAGACTTTCACTTCTGTGGGAGAACTTCTGTGGTGTAATTATTTTCCAGTTTGTGGGTCGCCCACCCGCCATGCATGGTATTTGATTTTATCACTATTGCGCCCCTCCTATTGTCTTGTGGTAGCTTCTTCTTAGTCTTTGGATATAGGGTATCTTTTTGGTAGATTCCAGCATCTTTTTGTTGATGGTTGTTCAGTTAGTTGTGATTTTGGTGTTTCAGTAAGAAGAGGTGAGGTCACATCCTTCTACTCCGCCATCTTGTCTCCCCCTGTGGGTTGTTCATTTCCGTATGTACATTTATCAGTATTTGTAGCTATATCATTTCCTGAGCAATTGTTACGGTTCTCTTCCAACACCCCTTACCAGGCATGCCCCTGGAATGTGATGACTGACTGACAGATGTGTTGTGCCCCAAGGTTTATGGGCAGGGGGATGGGCCAGCAGGGTGGAGGCATGCCTCAAATAAGCAAGTAGGGAAAGTTACCCCTTGGAGCACCTCAGAGGATTTCACACCTGTTGCAAGTTGCCTTTCCTTAGGTAACAATTCAGTAATATCTGGGCCATGCCCTACTGTTGTGTCTGGCCCCATCCATATTCTAGGAGGCCCCCATGGCTGGTTCTTTACTAAGAGCCTGAGGGCAAACACCATAACTAGCTCCTCAGTGTGGAACTTGGGGGACACTGGCCTGGCAGTGCTTCAACTCCTCGGTCGATATCCCATAATACACTTCTCTTCTGCTGACCTTGAGTTTGTTTTTCTCTTAGGAAAACCAGTGTATTCATACTTAATAGTCACTATTGAACATCCACTTTGTGCCAGGAGCGATACAAGGAAGAGAGGATACAATAATGAATAAGACAGATGATGACTTGTTCTGATGAAGTTTACAGGCTAGAGAATTATTCATCCAGCAGCCCCCTCCTTCAGCTGTGTTTCTCATCTCTCTGGTATTTCTGCCAGTCTGCTACTACTCAGAACTTCTTTAGTTTCTATTCAACTGGCATTTTCTAGGACTTAGTCTTATCTAGGACTAAGACTTAGTCTTATGTTATGTATCTCATTTCCCTAGTGTTTGGGAGGAAGGAGAAGTAGCCGTCTTGGCTCAGTCCATGATCTTGAACTAACCAGCTTTTTTTTTCTTCAAGTAGAAGAGGGATGGCAGTTGGAGTTAAGATGTACTCTATGACCCAGGAGCAAAATAGGTAGTTGCCACACCCCGAAGGAAGGCTTTGAATACACTTTTTCTTACACTGGCTCTGGCTGTGGAACTGGTGTCTCTTTGGAGATCAGGGGGAAAAATTACAGAATGCTAGACCAATTCTAATGTTAGGGAACAAGCCTAGGATGAGACTATGCAGCTCCCTGTTTTGCTTTCCGATTCTGCTTCTTCGAACATTCTTCATGATCATCTGAACTGTGAGTTTAAGAATATGATTGAGAAAGTGCTGATTTGGGAGCATAAGAACAGAATATTTGACCCCCTCATGGTCCACCATATATTCCTGACACACACACCCTATCACCACCCAAGGAACACTTCTGAAGAAGAAACTTTTTTTTTTTTTTTGCGGCACACGGGCCTCTCACTGTTGTGGCCTCTCCCGTTGCGGAGCACAGGCTCCGGACGCGCAGGCCCAGTGGCCACGGCTCACGGGCCCAGACGCTCCACAGCATGTGGGATCCTCCCGGACCAGGGCACGAACCCTTGTCCCCTGCATCGGCAGGCGGACTCCCAACCACTGTGCCACCAGGGAAGCCCTGAAGAAGAAACTTTTGCTGACACTATTCAAATATTGCTTTACTCCCTGATGTTCGGAGACCAACCAGACAGGTGGAGTCTTCGGGTCTTTTTTGGAACCCAAAAATCTCTGTATGCCTTTCAATTGCTCCTGTAGCTTTGACAGAAAACCTTGTTTTCAACTAGAAATGGTATTTATTCTAGTTGACCTTTGTTGATAAGTCCCCTTTCCCCTACTGGTTTTGGGAGATTTATTTTTGTTAGAATCAAACTGAGCGATAGGCTGCCTTCTCAGAAATACAGACAAACACCTCACTAGGAGACTTGTTTAGCTACCCTTAGGCAAACACCAAATTGAATATTTAGCAATTCCTTTTTTTGAAGCTGGAAGGAGGGGGAGATGGTCCAAGGAAGCCAACTCTCAGTTCCAAGAAAGTAGAGACAGTATATGTGTACTTTTCTTCAGATGATTATCATTTTTAACCAACAGCTGCGTGGTCAACCTCTAATACCTCTGTGACCACATCAAGGTGAAAAAGTCAACCAAACCTCCGTTGACTGTCTGCCCCAAAGCAACAGATTTTGTCTTCTGGGGATGATTTGATGAAGCATGCTTGCAGGGAGGAAGTGAAAAGGGATGCGGACAACGCTTTTTTGGCAGCAACGATATTTCTGTGGCTGGTTTCTTTTAACACAAAAGAGATCATGGCTGATAGATATGTCAGAGCTTCTTAGAGACATGTCCTATTTTATGTGTGTTTTGCAGCACTCAAAAAAAAAAAAGTAAATTGGTCTTTTGTCGCTTCCAAGAAAACGTCCCTCTTCTTTTTGTTTGTTGCACATCTAAATCCCAGAATCATCTAGGAAAAGGGAGGGGATGAAGATTTTCAAAAGATTTGGCTTCCTCACTACCAACATCTTATTCCATCCCACATACCCAGACACTGGCACGTGCAGAGGAGAAGGTACTGTTTGTCTTACTGGATCTCAGTTTGGACATTTGATTTAAGTAGAGAAGCCTTGTGTCATAGCCAGTATGTATTGCATAAAGTTACCCCTGAGACTAACCATCAGAAACTGGATAAATAGAACTGTGTGTTCAGATAAAATGGCTCCTTGGGAGATTATCCCAGAGTAATATGAGAACTCTGTACCCTATACCAAAGAAGTGGGTGATTTAAAAATATATGTGTATATAGTATTTGTATATATGTATATACCTATGTGTATATATACACATATATGTATGTATGTACATACACACAGTCACCTAAGTTTGTGTACAGAAGTTTGACTGCTTTGTTTTTGTATACACACACACACACTCACACACACACACCCCCATACCTAAATTTGTATAGAGAGGTAGATACAGCATGAGTATAATGTCTATTTATACCTCTTCCTTCTGGTAACTCTTCATTTTTCTTCTTAATCATCTTTAAAATAAATTTGGCCTCTTTCTGAGTTTTTGAACCTTTCAGTACCTACATATAAATCAACTGATCAACTTCTGAAGACTGCTTTTGAGAGAAGGAGAAGGCAGGTACAGAAAGATGGGAACAAATTTCATGGGGCCTTTGGCTCAATTCTGAGAATGCAAATTTAGGGGACAAAGAAAATGTCAGACTGGCCTTCGTGGTTTGCCTTCCATTGTTTTGCTTCATAGAGGTCCTCTCAGTCTTTGGAATTAATATCCACCAATCTCAGGGGACTGTATAATTGAGTAAAAACAGTTACACCCAAAGTGGCAACAGTAAGAGACTTAGAATTAATACATCTTTGGGGCCAAAATAGTCAGCTTGAGTATAATTTGATAAACCCTGGGTATAATTTAAGTAGGCATATGGACACAGAAGGGAAAAAATAAAGTTCTCCAGTTATGAAGAAGGGATTCACCCTATGGTACACACTAGAACTAAAATTATGAGGGCAAATTTGGAGACAAAATAGAAACCCCTACTTAAGTTCCAGAGATTTCTTTAGACTTGTCTCTTATTTCTACACACAGACTTATTCAGTGATCTTAAATGTCTATGAAATCTAGTATAGATTTCTATATTTGGCTTCTACTGAAAGAAAAATTTCAAACCTTATACTTTTGACATTTAAAATGTGAACATTATTTAGCCTTAATGAAGAAGGAAATTCTGCCATTTGCAACAATATGCATGTACCTTGAAGACATTACACTAAGTGAGATAAGCCAATCACAGGACAAATGTTGAATTATTCCACTTACATAAGGTATCTATAGTAGTCAAACTTAGAGAAACAGAGAATACAATAGTGGTGTCAGAGGCTGGGAGGAGGGGAATATGGGAAGATGTTGTTCACTGGGTATAAAGTTTCAGTTATGCTAGATAAATGCATTCTAGAGATCAGTTACACAACCTAGTGCATATAGTTAGCAAGACTGTATCGTGCACTTCAAAATTTGTTAAGTGCACACTGAGATGGGTAGATCTTGTGTTAAGTGTTCTTACCTAGAAAAAACGAACAAGCAAAAACAACAAAAAACCCCAAAGGGACACAAGGAAACCCTGGGAGGTGTTGTGCTGGAAGTGTCTGTTACCTTTTTTTTTTTTTTTTAAGGGAATTCTTTTTTTTTTTTTTTCATAAATTTATTTATTTATTTACTTTTGGCTGCATTGGGTCTTTGTTGCTGTGCACAGGCTTTCTCTAGTTGCGGCGAGCGGGGGCTACTCTTCTGCGGTGCGCAGGCTTCTCATTGCCGTGGCTTCTCTTGTTGCAGAGCACGGGCTCTAGGGCACTTGGGCTTCAGTTGCCGTGGCTTGCAGGCTCTAGAGCGCAGGCTCAGTAGTTGTGGCTCACGGGCTTAGTTCCTCTGCGACATGTGGCATCTTCCCGGACCAGGGCTTGAACCCGTGTCCCCTGCATTGGCAGGTGGATTCTCAACCACTGCACCACCAGGGAAGCCCTGTCTGTTACCTTGATTGTCATGAAGGTATCACAGGTGTGTGCATATGTGCAAACTTATCAAAATGTACACATTAAATATATGCAGTTCCTTGTGTATCAATTCTGTCTCTAATAAAGCTGTTAAAAATTGATACTTGAACAAAAGGAAAAAAATTAGTTACATATGAGGTCTGATTATCAGTCTAAAACTAAATTTCCTTCCATTTGTTGATTCAACAAGCATTTATTGAGAGACTGCTCTGTGCCAGGCACTGCACTAGGCACTGAGGATTCAAAGACTAGTAAGAAATAGTCCGTTCCTGGCCTCATAAGGAGTCAGACAAGGGGGAGTCAGACAAGGCCTCATATCAGGATGATGAAGTATAATGAGTGCTGCTGGGCACTGGGGCCGTGCAGGGCGGGGGGGCGGGGCAGAAAGAGAAGAGTATGGGTTTGCTCTAGAAGGAATCACAGAGGCCTCTCCACAGGGCTTCTCAAAACGTGGCAGCTGGCTTTCCCTGGAGTAAAGGATCCAAGAGAGAGAGAGACCAAGACAGAAGCCACAGAGTCTCTTACAACTAGTTCAGAAGTTACATACCATCACTCAGGTCTTGTTCTCTTGGTCACACCCATCAACCCTGTACAGTGTGGGAGGGGACTGCAAAAGGGTATGAGCACCAGGAATTTGGGGGCTCACGGGGGACTGTCTGGGAGACTAGCTACCTCAGTTCCTAGAAAGAGTCAAAGAAGACAGTACTGCTTTTTATTAACTGAGCCACCATCCAGTAATCCCCATTAAGGTTTTGATTAAAAGTGAATAAAAGCACATGCCTTAGGCCTTGAGGTCTAAAGAAAACCTCTTACTTCTTCCTGAATCTAAATCTTGGGATCTTAGTACCCTCTAGAAGGATGCATGGAGGAAAGATGACAAAATGACAGAGAAAATAAGGTGACTAATAACTTACCTTCTTAGGCACTTACATAGCAGAGGTGGAGAGAGAGAAGGCTGAGTCCTATTGCCCACCCAACTGTATATAATAGAAAAGAAAGAGAACCACTCCTAGGGAGGGCAACCCTGCCCCCAATTACAGTTGTCCCTTTGTATCCACAAGGGATTGGTTCCAGGACTCTGCAGATACCAAAATGCCTGGATGCTCAGGTCCCTTATGTAAAATGGTGTGTGTTTGCATATAACCTCCTATATACTTGAAATCATCTCTACTTATAATACCAAATACAACGTAAATGCTGTGTAAATAATTGCTGGCGAGTGGCAAAGTCAAGTTTTGCTTTTTGCAGCTTTATGAAATTTATCTCCAAATATTTTTGGTCCACAGTTGGTTGAATCTGCAGACATGGAACCCATGGATACAGAGGGCTGACTGTACAAGGTTCTATTTCTGGTCCCAGACACGGACCAGTCAGGTTAGCAACTCCTTTTCCCTTGGGTTGGTGGCAGGGAGGCTAGGAAGAAGCAAGCTGGCAGGGAGGAAGGAGTAGAAAATTCCTTTTGCCTGTACTGAAGGTATCGTCATCCCTGTTTTTCATATGAGAAAACTGAGATGTGGAAAGGCTAATTGAAGTTTAGTGAGGCCTAATTCTAAGAAACCATGAATGAAAATCTCAACTTTTAAATTCAGCCATAGTGGTCACATCAGGTCAAAGGTACCATCATTGCTACTGAACTTGTGATGTACTCCAGAATTTTTTTTGGCATTTCTTCTAGGTTGTACATTAAAGTAACTAAAGACACACATTCAAGAAATAGAAACACAAGAGGGAACTTTGAATCATTTATTGCTGCCTATTCTTTGCGGAGGTAAGGAGACTGACACCTCAAGAGTTCATGGTTGGGAATGGAGGCGAGGTCTTTTATACCCCAGTCTCGTGTTTTCCCTCTGTGGCACTGTGATGGGGTTCCTGAATATATGCTCCCCCTGACATTCGTTGGAATCTTCCTCTTCCCCAGCTGTATGAGAGGCAGGAGAATATGGTAGAAAGAGCACTGGTCTTAGAAGCCCCAGGTTAAGTCCCAGCTCCATCTTGTGTAAGCTTGTGTGATCTGGGCACACTCTCCTCAGTTTCTTCTTCTAAAAAATTGGTATAAAAATATTTGCCAACCTCTCAGGATAGTTGTAAGGATGAAAGGAGATACTAGCTGTGAAAAATCTCTGTAGACTCCAGGTACTGGGCAAAGGTAAAGAATCAGTTTTTGGAAACCTAAATCTATGCAGTTTCCAACTGCCAAGCTAAGATGGCCATGCCCCCAGCTTCTTATATTTTGCTTCCTCTAGAATTTTTTGACTCTCAACTTTTGCACATTGCACCCCTTCCTCTTTGTATGATTTTATTTCTCCTGATGGTGGTCCAGCTGAATTCTGGACCCAGCGTCCAGATGAGGTCATCCCTCATGTGGGATGGTTTTCCCCTCCCCAAGGCCACGAGAATGAGCAGAGTGTGTGAGTACTGCTTTGCAGGGAAGAAAGCAAACAATCCTATCATTTAATAGGAGTCTTAAAAGTTTTAGCTGCTTTAGTGAGTATGGACATTGAGACTGGATGGCAGCTGCTCCTACTAACGGTGGAGATTTATTATCCCAGAAAATCATTTCAATCTGTGGAGATTCCACAGAGACCATTGTATGATCATGGGTATAATTAATAGCAGAACTGTTTGGGAAGGTTATCAACATTTATGCGGTGCCTCCCACACCCAAGGCAGAGAGTGAGGTGTGAGGTTGGAGTCGTTCTTGCTTTGCAGAGGAGCAAGATGAAGTTCAGAGAGGTTAGGTAGTTGGTCCAAGGTCCCAAGCTTGTAAATGGTAGAGTTAAGACTTGAATCCAGGTCTTTGCACTTTCTGTAGTGCAGACACCAGGGAGAGTCTGATGCATTTTGAATCGTTTACCTGTGTTTGAAAATGAGAGAAACTGTGTGGGGAGATAGAATAATTAAAATAGTTTAACCAGTTGCCCATAGTTTGGAAACTTTGGAGAAAGAGAGGTTAAAATGTAGATTAAACATGGAAAATAAAAACCCCACGCTTCTCCTACCTCTGGACACTGGACATGGATACACTTTTAATAACAGCTCTTTTTCAGACACTGCCATCAGGAGGAGATTTCAACACCAGGGCCACTGATGAGTGGAGGGTACAGAAAGTCACAACAAAATACAGAGGGCCTAAGACAAGGATTTAAAGGTGTGTCAGTCTGGCGAGAAGAAATTAAGTGAAACTCAGAAAGTTCTCAAATACATAGAAAGAGATTTTGTTTCACAACTTCTATAAACAAACCCCAAAATACGTGGACTTCTAGGAAACAGAGAAGTTATCAAATTGCCAAGGTGTTAATGGTCAGTTCTTGGTGTTGTTAGAGCACAGTCTGACTTGCACACCTGGCTGAAATGTTTTCCTTAACAAGCATATGCTTTCTCGCTAGTGATTCTTAATATTTCTGCTACAAGGCAACTCATACTTTTGGTAGTCTGATCACTCTGGTCAGAAAAATAAATCTTATTGAGCACATCCTAGGTGCCTGGCTATGACCTAGGTACAGAGGATACAAATGAAAACAAGGAATTATAACATGTGCATTATGATAAGAGCTCGATGAACGTAGGACAGGGTGCTTGTGGAAATGCAGTATAAAGGGAGCTACCTCAGTCTTAGAAGGTCATTGAAAGCTTCCTAGAAAAAGTGCCATCTAAGCTGAGACCGCAAGGATGAGTAGGAGTTGATGGGAGTGGATTAATCAGGGTTATCCTGAGAAGGAGAACCCACAGGAGGTATACAGAGATGTATATAAGAGGGGAGTTATTATAGGAATTGGCTAACACAGTTATGGAGGCCTAAAAGTCTCACAATCTGTGGTCTGCAAGGTGGAGAACCAGGAAAGCCAGTGGTGTACTTCAGTCTGAGTCCAAAAGCCTGAGACCCAGGGGAGCCAGTGGTGGAAGTCCCAGTCTGAAGATAGATGTCCCAGCTCAAGCCGACAGCAAATTCACCCTTCCTCTATCTTTTTCTTCTATTCAGACCTTCAACCGATTGGAAGGTACCCACCTGCATTGGTGAGGGAGATCTTTACTCAGTCTACTGAGTCAAATGATAATCTCTTCCAGAAACACTCTCACAGACACAGCCAGAAAGAATGTTTTACCACTTATTCCTTAGCCCAGTTAAGCTGACACATAAAATTAACCATCACAGGGGGTATATATTCTCAGCAGATGGAGGAACATGTGCAAAGGGGTAGAAGTGAGAAAATAGAATGTGTTTGGGGAACTGAAAGAGATGCAGTTTGGCTGGAGTATTGAGAGTAGAGATGGCTGGAGAGATGGGCAGGGGACTAACCTTGCCATGCAGGTTAAAGAGTTAGGATTTTCCTAAGAAAAACTGGAAACCATCAAAGGGATTTAAGCATGAGGCTAAAATGATCATGCTTGTGTTCTAGAAAGATCATTATTCTGTATGTATGTGTTTCAGAAAGACCTAAATGGTGATTTGGAGCCTGAGACTCAGGATGGGGGACAAGACCAGACGCAGGATAACCAATAGGTGATAATTGTAGTCTTCCAGGCCAGAGATGGGCACGGTCTAGTCCACGTCACACCATTAGAGGTGGAGAGACTGGAGAGATCCAAGAGCTTCTTAGGGAGTGAAATGTATCCACAGAACCTTGACACTGATTAAACATGAGAAATGAAACAGGGAAGCAGTCAAGGATGGCTCCCAGGTTTCCGGGAGGTATGGATGGGATTGCCAGCTCCTGAACTAGAACATTGCTGAAGGAGCAGGTTTCAGAGAGGTGTGGGTGAGTTCCATTTTGGAAATTGCTGGGGGAGTGTGCAGGACATCCAAGTGGAGCTATTCAGTACAGAGTAGGAACCATGTGTTGGAATCTCAGGAGAGAAATCTGAATGAGTTTTGGATTTGGGAGTCATTGGTAAGTGGATGGCCCTTGAATCCAAGGCTGAAATCACATTGGCAAGGCTAGCTCCAGCATCCTGTCTTCAAAGAGGATCTGGAAGCTCCCACTTTTTCTTGATTTTCTTGATCAGACCATGTATATGTAATTAAAACACAATATCCATTCTTATGTCACTTTATGATTTTGAAAGTAGTCGCCATGTGTCCCTAGGACTGTTGGGTGAGGTACACAGAGAGAAACAATGCACGTTTTATATATGTCCAAGGTCATAAAGTGCCACGCACTGAGAGAGCTCAGCTCTGGTTCCGCCCAGGGCTCTTTTCGTTACCCTGTATAATCGTTGAGGCCAGAAGAAGAATGAGAGAAGAAGAATGAGAGATCGAGCTTTAGAGTCAAACTCCCCTGGTTTGAATCTGGTCGGGCTGCTTATTAGCTGTGTGATTTGGGACAAGTTATTTAAGAGTTCTGAGCCTCAGGTTCATTATCTGTAAAATGCGGGTGGTAAGTACAGAATTGCTGTGACAGTTAAAAGAGAAAAAATATCTAAAGTACTGAGCACTGAGCTCAGCATTTAATATATTCTCAATAATGGAAATTATTATTATTGTTGTTGTTATCAGTTGCCAAACATTTGGATTTTTACAGATTTTTCAAGCTGGAAATTTGGCTTTTTTTTTAAATTAATTTATTTTTAATTTTTATTTATTTTTGGCTGTGTTGGTTCTTTGCTGCTGTGCGCGGGCTTTCTCTAGTTGCGACAAGGGGGGCTACTCTTCGTTGCGGTGCATGGGCTTCTCATTGTGGTGGCTTCTCATGTTGCCGAGCACAGGATCTAGGTGCTTGGGTTTCAGTAGTTGTGGCACGAGGGCTCTAGAGCGCAGGCTCTGTAGTTGTGGCACACGGGCTTAGTTGCTCCGTGGCCTGTGGGATCTTCCCAGACCAGGGCTTGAACCCGTGTCCCCTGCATTGGTAGGAGGATTCTTAACCACTACGCCACAAGGGAAGCCCAAAATTTGGCTTTTTAAAGATAGGCTAGAAATTTGGACATTTTGGTGAAGATCTCCCAATTTTTAAGTAATTAATTGAAAAAAAAATCAACAACAACAAAACTGAGCTGAATAAGATGACCTCCAGCAGTCCACTGGAGACCTCTGGAGTAAAGAGTTAATGCATGATTATACATGGTATGTACCATATATGATTAAACATGTATATAGATCCATGTATGGCAGAGGCTGAATTGTCCTGGAGGGGAAGGGGCGGGAGGCTGAGCGGCTTGGAGGGAGGAAGAGGCCTAAAGCTGTGCCTGGGTCCATGGGGTAGGGTTGTAGGTTACTTTAGTTGGTACAGGTTGGACCCTGCCATCCTGCTGTGGGATAGATTCATGTTTCCAGGTTGAGGGAACATTTTCTTCCCTGACCTGTCATGGTGATACCAGGATTCACAAAGGAAAGGCTGATCCTCGCACTTCCCAGTTGCATTCAACTCAGGAGCTTTTGCATGGACCCCTCTTTATTTGAAATATTGATATTTGTTTATCATGGATTTTTTTTGCATCAATTTGGATTTTTTTAAAATATTGCATTTAAAATTTTATTTTTAATGGAAACTTCTATTAAGTAGGAAGATATAATATCTTTATTTTATTTTTTATTTTTTGAGACCAGGGATAGTATTTTATTCTTTTTTATACATCCACACTACTTAGCATAGAGCTATGCTCTTTTTTTTTTTCCCTGTGCTATACAGTAGGTCCTTGTTGGTTATCTATTTTAAATACAGCAGTGTGCACAAGGACATAATATCTTTAGAGGATAGTTGCTAAGGAGGTAGGTTCTATAGTTAGACTACCTGCATTTTATTTTATTTCTAAAATTTTAGTTATTTAATTGAAATATAGTTGATACACAATATTATGTTAGTTTCAGGTGTGCAACAAAGTAATTTGACATTTAAATACATTACAAAATGATCACCAACATAAATCTACCAACCATCTGTCCCCATATAAAGTTATTGACTTATTTATTTTATAACTGGAAGTTTGTACGTCTTAATTCCCTCATCTATTTTGCCCACCCTCTATCCTCCACCTCTCTGGCAAACACCCATTTATTTCTTCTTTGTATTTATGAATCTGTTTTCATTTGTTTTGTTTTTTACATTCCACTTTTAATTGATATCATATGGTAATTGCTTTTCTCTGTCTGACTTATTTCACTTAGCGTAATACCCTCTGGATCCAACCATGTTGTTACAAATGGCAAGATTTCATTCTTTTTTATGACTGAATAATATTCCATTGTATATATATACCATACCTTCTTTATCCATTCATCTATTGATGGGCACTTGGGTGGTTTTCATATCTTTGCTATTATAAATAATGCTGCAGTGAACATAGGGGTGCAAATATCTTTTCAAATTAGTGGTTTTGTTTTCTTCAGAAAAAACACCCAGAAGTGAAATTGCTGCATCCTATCATAGTTCTCTTTTTAATTTTTTGAGGAAACTCCATGCTGCTTTCCACAGTGGCTGCGTCAGTTGACAGTCCCACCAACAGTGCGTGAGAGTTCTCTCTTCTCCACATCACCGTCAACACTTGTTGTTTGTTGTCTTTTTTTTCTTTCTTTTTTTTTTTTTTTTGCGGTACGCGGGCCTCTCACTGTTGTGGCCTCTCCCGTTGCAGAGCACAGGCCCCGGACGCGCAGGCTCAGCGGCCATGGCTCACGGGCCTAGCCGCTCCGCGGCATGTGGGATCTTCCCAGACCGGGGCACGTATCTGTGTCCCCTGCATCGGCAGGCGGACTCTCAACCACTGCGCCACCAGGGAAGCCCATTTGTTGTCTTTTTGATGACAGCCATTCTGATAGTTTAAGGTGATATCTCATTGTGGTTTTGATGTGTGTTTCCCTGATGATTAGTGACATCGAACATCTTTTCATGTGTCTGTTGGCCATTTGTATGTCTTCTTTGGAAAAATGTCTATTCAGGTCCTCTGCCCATTTTTAAATCAGATTGTTTGTTTTTATTTTTGATATTGAGTTGTATGAGTTCTTTATGTATTTTGGATATTAACCCCTTATTGGATATGTCATTTGCAAATATCTTCTCCCATTCAGTAGGCTGCCTTTTGTTTGCTGATGGTTTCCTTTGCTGTGTAAAAGCTTTTTGGTTTGATGTAGTCCCACTGGTTTACTTTTGCTTTTGTTTCCCTTGCCTGAGGAGACGGATCCAAAAAATATTGCTAAGACTGATGTCAAAGAGTGTGCTGCTTACATTTTCTTCTAGAATTTTTATGGTTTCAGATCTTAAATGCAAGTCTTTAATCCATTTTGAGTTTATTTTCTTACATGGTGTGAGAAAGTAGTCCAGTTTTATTCCTTTGCATGTAGCTGTCCAGTTTTCCCGACATCACATATTGAAGAGGCTGTCTTCAACATTTTTCTTGCCTCCTTTGTCATATATTAATTGACCATATTAGCATTGGTTTATCTCTGGGATGTCAATTCTGTTTCACTGATATATGTGTCCTTTTGGTGCCAGTACCATACTGTTTTGATTACTGTAGCCTTGAAGTATAGTTTGAAATCATGAGCATATAACCTGCAGCTTTGTTCTTCTTTCTCAAGATTGCTTTGGCTATTTACGGTCTTTAGTGGTTCCATACAAATTTTAGGATTATTAGTTTTAGTTCTGTGAAAAATGCCATTGGTAGTTTGATAGGGATTGCATTAAATCTGTAGATTGCCTTGGGTGGTATGCAATATTAATTCTTCCAATCCGTGAGCAAGGTATCTTTCCATTTGTCTGTGTCATCTTCAATTTCTTTCATCAATGTCTTATACTTTTCAGAGTACAGGCTTTCACCTCCTTAGTTAGACTTACTCCTATGTATCTTATTCTTTTTGACACAGTGTAAATCAGATTGTTTTCTTAATTTCTCTTTCTGATAGTTCATTATTAATGTAAGAAATGCAACATATTTCTGTATATTAATTTTGTATTCTGCAACTTTACTGAGTTCACTTATTAGTTCTAATAGTTTTTTGGTGGAGTCTTTATGGTTTTCTAAATAAAGTATCATGTCATCTGCAAACAGTGACAGTTTTACTTAACTTAGATGCCTTTTATTTCTTTTTTTCTCTGATTTTGGTGGCTTGAACTTCTGATACTAGTTTGAATAAAAGTGGTGAGAGTTGGCATCTTTATCTTGTTCCTGACCTTAGAGGAAATGCTTTCAGGTTTTCACCATTGAGTATGATGTTGACCATGGATTTGTCATATATGGTCTTTATTATGTTAAGGTATGTTCCCTCTATATACACTTTGTTAAGAATGTTTGTCAAAAAGCTTTTTCTGCATCTATTGAAGTGATCATATGACTTTTATCTTTCATTTTGTTAATGTGGTATATCATATTAATTGATTTGCAGACATTGAGCCATCCTTACCTCCCTGGGATAAATCCCACTTGATCATGTGGTATGATCCTTTTAGAGGAATTCTGTTTGCTAATATTTTGTTGAGAATTTTTGCCTTCATATTCATCAGTGATATTGGCCTGTAATTTTCTCTTTTTTTGTGGTGTCTTAGTCTGGTTTTGGATTCAGGGTGATGCTGGCCTTGCAGAATAAGTTTGGAAGCATTCCTTCCTCTTCAATTTTTTGGAATAGTTTGAGAAGGATAGGTGTTAACTAATCTTTAAATGTTTGGTTGAATTTGCTTGTGAAGCCATCTCATGCTGAACTTTTGTTGGGTGTTTATTACTAGTTAGATTTCATTACTGGTAGTTGGTCTGGTCAGCTGTTTTATTTCTTTCTGATTCAGTCTTGGAGGATTGTATGCTTCTAGGAATTTATGCATTTCTTCTTGATTGTCCAATTTGTTGGCATATAATTGTTCATAGTAATTTCGTATGATCCTCTGTATTTCTGTGATATCTGTTGTAACTTCTTCTTTCTCAGTTCTGATTTTATTGATTGGGCTCTCTCTCTCTCTCTCTCTCTCTCTCTTTGATAAGTCTGGCTGAGGTTTATCAATTTTGTTTATCTTTTCAAAGAACCACCTGTTAGTTTCAGTGATTTTTTTAATTATTTTTTTTAGTCTCTATTTCATTTTTTTCTGCTCTCATCTTTATTATTTCTTTCCTTCAACTAACTTAGGTGTTTTTTTTTTCTTTTTCTAGTTCCTTTAGATGTAAGGTTCGGTTGTTTATTTGAGATTTTTTATTTGTTTGTTTCCTGAGGTAGGCCTGTATCACTATAAACTTCTCTCTTATAACTGTTTTTGCTGCGTCCCATAGATTTTACAATGAGTTTCCATTTTCATTGTCTCAAGGTATTTTTTTATTTCCTCTGAGTTCTTCAGTGAGCCATTGGTTTTTTAGTATAGTTTAGACTCCATGTGTTTATGTTTTTTCCAGTTTTTATCTGGTAGTTAATTTCTAGTCTCATACCATTGTGGTCAGAAAAGATGATATGATTTCAGCCTTCTTAAATTTATGGAGCCTTGTTTTGTGGCCTAGCATATGACTTATCCTTGAGAGTGTTCCATGTGCACTTGATAAGAATGTGTATTCTGCTGCTTTTGGATGGAATGTTCCATATATATATTAAGTCCATCTGATCTAACGTGTCATTTAAGGCCAATGTTTCCTTGTCTGGATGACCTGCCCATTGATGTAAGTGGAGTGTTAAAGTCCCCTACTATAATTGTGTTACTATTAATTTCTCCCTTTTTAATATTTGCTTTATGTATTTAGGTGTTCTTATGTTGGGTGCATATATAATTTATAAGTGTTATATCTTCTTGTTGGATTGATCCCTTTATCATTATGTAGTGCCCTTCTTTGTCTCTTTTTAGAGTCTTTGTTTAAAAATCTGCTTTATCTGATGTAAGTATTGTTACCCCGGCTTTCTTTTCATTTCCATTTTGGTGGAGTGTATTTTTCTATTCCCTCACCCTGTGTGTGTCTTTAGATCTGAAGTGAGTCTCTTGTAAGCAGCATATGTATGGATCTTGGGGTTTTTTTTTTTAAACCATTCAGCTACTCTATGTCTTTTAATTGGAGCATTTAGTCCATTTACATTTAAAGTAATTATTGATAGGTAGGTACTTACTGCCATTTTGTTTTCTGATTGTTTTTTTAGTTCTTTGTTTCTTCTCTTATTCTCTTCCTTTGCGGTTTGATGACTGTCTTTAGTGATATGGTTTTTTTTTTTTTTTTTTTTTTTTTTTTTTTTTGTGGTACGCGGGCCTCTCACTGTTGTGGCCTCTCCCGTTGTGGAGCACAGGCTCCGGATGCTCAGGCTCAGCGGCCACGGCTCACGGGCCCAGCTGCTCCGCGGCATGTGGGATCCTCCCAGACTGGGGCACGAACCCATGTCCCTTGCATCGGCAGGTGGACTCTCAACCACTGTGCCACCAGGGAAGCCCCTAGTGTTATGTTTTGACTCCTTTCTCTTTACTTTTTGTGTATCTATTATAGGTTTTTGGTTTGTGGCTACTAAGAGGTAGGGGTGTGTGTGTGTGTGTGTATGTGTATGTATGTGTGTATATATATATATATATTTTTTAAGTTGACAATCTCTTAAGCTTGAACACATTATAACAGCCATATAATTTTAACTTTTAACCCCCCACCACATTTTATGTTTTTAACATAATATTTTACATGTTTTAATTTTGTGTCTTTCTTCACTTATTGTAGATATAGATGATTTTACTACTTTTTTCCTTTAACCTTCCTACTAGCTTTATAAGTGATTGATTTACTACCTTTTCTATTGTTTGCTTTTACCAGTGAGATATTTCCTTTCATAATTGCCTTATTTCTAAGACGATTGTGGCCTTTTCTTTTCTACTTAGTGAACTCCATTTAACATTTCTTATAAGGCTGGTTTAGTCGTGGTGAACTCTTTTAGCTTTTGCTTGTCTGTAAAATTCTTTATTGCTCCTTTAATTCTGCATAGACCCCATCTTTATTTGAAATATTGATATTTTGTTCATCATGGATTTTTTTGCATTAATTTTGATTTTTAAAAATGTTTCATTAAAATAATACTTATCTCAATTTCTGAGTTTTTGGATGTCCCCTTAACCTTTGTGTCCAAGGTGAACACCTCACTTGCCTCACCCTAGTCCCTGCCCTAAATCCCAGCCCCAAGTCATGATTTAGTGGATTGTCCATGTAACAGGCTGTCTGTTGGAGGCAGGTACTCAGCCCTCATAGCTGCTTGAGGGAAGACAATCACCCCACAGAGCAGGTGGATGCTGGGGAATGCAGACCAATTTTGATTGTAGCCAAAGCAAACAGTCTCTAAGAAACAAATCTACTGAAGGATCAAGGCATTCCAAAGGGAAACAGGAACAGTTTCCAGAAGATTTATTCTTTTGGATTCCTGGCACTTCTTATTTCTCCAGTTCCTTAGGAAGGAAATGCACAGACTGACTTACTTGTAAGGGATCAACTGTGACTGTCAGCCCCCCAAGCTTACAAACATTTTCCCCCTTTGTTCCATTATGAAAGGTACAGAGATTTGATTCAGAGGAGCTCAGATGTTAGTGGAGAAAACTGTTTTCCCTTCAGCATCTCTCATCCAAGTCTTCCACAAAATCCCAGCACTGGGTCTGGAACTGCCTGTGGGGCCTGGCCTTGGGCTTCCAGGCAGGGCAAGATCTCAGGTAGCGATGTCTGTCGGGGAAGCCGCAGACCTGCTAGCTGCATCTCAGTCAGTGTGGCTTGACCTTCACTCCCCTGGACAGGCAGAGCCACTAGGTGCATGGTCCCCCTGTGTGGCAGTGTGGCTGCTGGGCAGACTCCGGCAATGTGCCCACTCTACTCAGACCCTTCATGTGGATGTGCTTCATCCACCCCCAGAAATCCCACCTGTCTCTGAACTGAAGAGCAAAGCCTGGAAGTTTGACCAAATCAGTAGGAGTTCTAGATGAGCTCAACTGTTTCAGACATAGAAAACAAGAAACTAATATATTGAACTTCTCCATACCTTCCACCCAACTTAAGAAATGAAGTATTACTGTTACAATCGAAGTGCCCTTAAACAACTTAAATGTCTACCCTTGAGAGAATGCATATGTAAATGGAGGCATGTTCTAAAATATTCTACATCAGGTAAAACAAAAGAATAAGGGGTATGTGTGTCATCACAGGTAAATCTTAAATATGTTGTTGAGCTTGATTCTTTCCATGGGTGTTTCCTAGGAAACTTGAACTGACTTGCCTGTGAGAGCTCTCAGCTTAGGACAGGACTGAGTGTCCCCACTTTCTTCTCTTCCTTTCCTTCCTCCTTCCTTTCCTCTCTCTTTTCCCCCTCTCTATTCTATTCTCTTACCTCCTCCAATCTTGGCTTATATTCTTCCTTCCTCTCCTGTTTCTCTCCTTCTTACCCTTTCTTTACTCTTCACGGGAGAAGTCTGGGGTGTGGGTGTAAGCACGCAGGGAGGTGTGTGTGTGTGTGTGTGTGTGTGTGTGTGTGTGGTGAAAGGGGTTAACACCTAGTTTGTACCAGACCATACTGGGTGCTGTGCACACATTATTTCACATGGTCAATCCATTATTGTCCCCATTTTAAGAATGAGAAAACTGAGGCTCAGAGAGGCTGGAAAATGGGCCGAAGCTCTGCAAATTGTAAATAGCTGAGCAGAGACTTGAATTCAGGTCAGAATCTGGAATCTGGGCTCCTCCCACTTCCCAGCACACAGCCTGCCCTACCCCTCCACCCTTTTCTTCTCTCCTGCCTTTTCTCTCCTTCCCTCCCCAAGTATGTCCCATATCACCTTCTACTACAATTTCCAGTATTATTATTATACTTTCTGTTATCTATTTCAAGGATGCCTTAGGTTACTTTGTTTATCTTTTCAAAGATAAACAGTTTATCAAATGCGCTCGTGAACAAGACCTTATTTGGTCCTAACAGCCCCTGTGAGGCAGGTGAGGCCA
Organism: Hyperoodon ampullatus; assembly: GCF_949752795.1. Classification (NCBI taxonomy): domain Eukaryota; kingdom Metazoa; phylum Chordata; class Mammalia; order Artiodactyla; family Ziphiidae; genus Hyperoodon; species Hyperoodon ampullatus. The sequence goes on from NC_136924.1 coordinate 18,679,349, forward strand.
ATATTAAGCCCACTCTACAAATGAGAACCAGAACTCAGAGAGGCTGGGAATATGCTGAAAGCCACATAGCCATAGTCTGATCTTCTGTCTCTGACTCTGAATCCTGGCTCCTTTGGTTACCCTGCTTCACCGAGACCTATGAGTCCATTCAAAGTCAAGTGCTGGTCACTGGGAACACACAATACTTGTGAAACCAGATCCTGTCTTTAAATTTTGATATTTTGTTCATCATGAATTTTTGACATTAATTTTGATTTTTTTTAATATTGCATTAAAATGTTATTTATATTATTTATTTGATGGCTGGGTTTATTTGGTATCTTTAAATTTTGCACCAGAGATGATGCCTCACCGTCCTCACCCTAGCCCCAACCCTACCTGTCTTTACCTAGCACAGTAACCCCTCCCTTATCCATGCTTTTGCTTTTCATGGTTTCAGTTACCCACAGACAACCTCAGTCTGAACATGTTAAATGCAAAATCCCAGAAATAAACAACTCATAAGCTTTAAATTGCATGCCATTTTGAGTCACGTGGTGAAATCTTGCATCTTCCTGCTCCATCCTGCCTAGGACGAGAATCATCCCTTTGTCCAGCACATCCCACCTGTTAGTCAGTCACTTAGTAAATGTCTTGGTTATCAGATCAGTTGTCATAGTATCACAGTGCTTGTGTTCAAGTAAGTTTTCTTTTACTTAATAATGGCCCCAAAGCACAAGGGTAGTGATGCTGGCAATTGGGATATTCTCTTCCTGTGCCTAACTTATAAACAAAACTTTCTTACAGGTATTTACGTGTAGGAAAAAACATATTATCTATAGTATATATATATATAGTATTATCCGAGGTTTCAGGCATCCCCTGGGGGGTCTTGAAATGTATCCGTCCCGGGTAAGGGGGAACCACTGTGCCAGAATTAACACTGTGTTTACTTCTAATGAGGTAAGCATGTGGTAAGAGTTGGTTTTACAACAATGCTGCTTGGCTGCCTTTTCTGACACTTCTTCATTAGTTTGGTTCAGAGTCTCACTTACCAGGTCCCTTCTGGGAATCCTGTCTGATCAGAATAATTCTGTAGAAGAAGGTGAGTTCTTGGGTCGGTACAGGATCAGTGATGCCTCAGAAAGAGGAGACTTGATTCTTCCACGGGGCCCCTGCTGTTAGCTGATGCTCAGCGCTTTGAGTTAGCACAAAGCGCACAATGAAGTCTTTTTCTGGAAAGGGACTATTTGGGAATAAACTTCCATGGATACCTCCTCACACACCCCTCCAACCCCGTCCCTTGGCTGTTAGCCTTTAGGTAAATAGAAGGAACAGCTTGATCGGGGTTTTCCTAGAAAAGCCCTTTGATGGGCCCATTATGGAAAAGAAGCTGTTTTTGTTTTCTTTGATTAATAACAGTGTCTTGTTTCCCAAAGCAAATGTGGCCTTGGATCTTCCAATGGACAACAGCCACAAAGGAAGGGCCATGGCTGCCTGGAGCTTGACAAGGACCCCAAGACTAGGGCTGGTGCAGGGGTGGCATATGTAGCCCTGTCGTCAAGGACTTGGCTCTTCACTTTTTACCACTGAGGTAGTTCAGGTTGGCCATTTCCTTTGTGTTTTTCTGCCAGTGTGAATAAGAGAAATATTAGCATTTGAAGACTTCTTTACAGTTCCTTGAAAGCTGGCTGGGTGAAGTCAGCCAGAGAATTATATAACAGCAAAGCTCATTTAAAGCAACAGTGTCTTTCTATAGGGCTGTGGGGTTTCATTGATTGGTTTTGTTATAAATTATAAAGAAAAAGGTACTAGTTTTATGAAGAAAATAGAAGGACCCTCCCATTCTTACTTTCTGTTCTTTCACTGGAGGGGTGCAATTTCTAGGGTGTTGGTAAAAAAAGAAAAGATACAAAACCTCTTTCAAGGAAGATAAGAAAAAATCATGTTCATTAACCTCAGGCAGTCATAGCATACTTAATCTTGTTTGAATTCAGAAGAAAAAATAATAAGAAAGAGAAAAGCTTTCTAAAGTATCTGTTTCTTTTTTAAGAGTCTTGGGAATTTTATAAATGTTCAGCTATTTTTTCCTTTCAAAGGGAGGCAGACCCTTTGAGGTAGGGAAGGATTCAAGCATCAGGTAATCTTACTGCTATGATGTTCTCTGTGGTGCTTTAATACCTCTCAAAGTGCCTACCATGCATTATCTCAACTGACCTCCCCCCTCCCTTGGTTTGCCCTTCTGTTTCTTTCCATTTTAGAGACAAGAAAACTGAGGCCCAAGGTTTCTCTGACTTGCCTGGCATCACACAGCTCGAATGGAGACCAAATTCTGCGATTCTGCCTTTCTCTTTCTGGCATCACCCTCAAAAGGCCCCCTTCTCCTTTCCTGTATACCAGTGGATCTCAACCAACAGCAACTTTGCCTTTCAGGGGACATTTGGAAATGTCTGGAGGTATTTTTGGTTGACACAACTGGCGGAGGAGGGCGCAGGTACAGGTGCTACTGGCATCCAGTGGGCGGAAGCCAAGGATGCTGCTAAACATCCGATGGTGCTCAGACTACTCCCACAAAGAAGTATCTGGCCCTAAAGGTTAATAGTGCAGAGGCAGAAAAGCCAAGGTCGGGACTGTGCCCCACATCAGACGGAAGTTCCAACCTCTGGGAGTTGCCAGGGCTCCTCTGCCCAGCGACAGGCTTGGCCTCTCTCCCGAGGCTGCCACAAGAGCTGAAGCCACTGTCGAGAATGCCCTTTGGCAGCGGGCAAGTGTCCCCTGTGGAGTTTCCTGCGGGACAGGCAGTGCATCAGCTGGAGCTGCTGTGTGTTATAATTTATAGTCACAGGACGCCTGTCTTCATTTAGCAGCAAGCTCACTGGCAGCTGCCCTGCCAGGGAGGAAGTGAGTCCCGCAGAGGCCCGCAGCACCCCCACCAGCTGACAGTCCGTGGTATTTGGGGACGGCTGTTGCTCGGAGGCACCTGGGAATAGGCCAGGGTGGAGATGGCGCTGAGCACGTGGTCTCCCCTTCCGACCCATCCGTCAGCAGCGGCCCCTGCCAGAGGATGGCCTATTGAACATTTCCAGGAATAGCACTGCCAAGCCTGTCAACTGCTTTCTTGGAAATACACTCAATAAGGATGGCGGGCCTCCAGCAGGGAGAGCAGAAAGCCCGGCCTGGACCACGCCACTCAGAAATGGCAGGGCCTGGCTGCAGGCCCTGGCAGTGCCTTGGGGAAGAGGAGCTGTAGCTTCTGGAGTCGTTTAAAAATGTTCTCAGTGTGGAGGGGAGATGACCACTCCTTTCAGAAGGTCGGGCCCTGCTGACTTCCTGCAACCCCGTGACCTTTAAATGCCTGCTGTGTTTGTTCATACACCAGCAGACTGGAAGGCTATCCGGCTTGGAGGCCAGGTATTAACTAGGTATTAACTGTCAGCAGTGATTGACCTCAGTGTCATCTGGGGAGCCTTGGCCATCTCTCCTTCTGTTGTAAGCTTCACTCGCAAATAGCGCCAAAGGAACATAAGAAAGGGGGAGTATTCCCCACTCCACCCCACCAACCCCACGCACACTGTGACTGTGGGGGTCTAGCAAATAAGAGGCAAAGACGTGGTAACGAAAGAAAAATAGTATAATCCGCCCTTACCCTCACCCCCTGCAGAAGTAACCTTCCCCCTCACAGAGGCCTGGCATTCCTGTTGAAATGTGACCACTTGGAACTCTTTGCTCTCTGAGCTACGGCCTTCTCCAGCCTCTGGGGGATTGCCCAGGGGTTGCCAGGCTTGGGGATGCCCTAAGAAGGCCAGCTGCCTTCAAAGAAAAGCTCCTTGAAGATGTAGGCATTGTAAAAAAGCAAGAAATCAAAAACTGCTATGTGGAGGGTTCAGGGAATATTGGTTCCTCTCCTTTTAAAAATAATAAGAGTGTTATGAAGTTTACCACAGAGCAAGTATGGGGCATCTATTTCATTTCTAAAAGCCACTGATTCACAGGACAAACATTATTCGAGACCCACACTGACCTACAATTAGTTGGTGGTAGGGCTGCCAAATACACTATCAGATGCCCAAGTAAATTTAAAGTTCAGAAAAACAACAAATAATCTTTCTGGTATACGTGTATCTCCAAGTCCAATTTACCTGGGCGCTGTGTGTTTTTATTTGTTAAATCTGGTCACTTCTATTTGGGGGGATACATTGTCCTCGTTGTTCATAACAGGGAACAGCAATACAGATTCAACACATATGAAAGATCATAGCTGTTAGAGGAGGAAGGCAGGGAAGGAGGAGGGTAGCAAGGAAGGGGAGAGGAAGATCGAGAAGAAAGGGAGATAGGCAAAGTGAAGGAGGAAGGAACTAAGTGAAAGAGGAACAGGAAGTACTGAGGAAAGATGAAAACAGGAACATCTCTGGAAGACCTAAAATGCGGCGGCAGTTCACAGGATGCTCTTTCCCTGGGAAAGGCCGTTTCCTTAGCTAACCACTGTTCCTGCATCTTCTGCTGCTCTTTGTTTTATCTGGTAAAACCCACAGTGACCACTAGGGAGTAATGAGTCCTCAAGCTAGGATGGCAGCATCTAGGCCAATATTACCCTGGAGGCAGGTTGAAGCCAAACCTAAGACTATATCCAACCCTCAGACCTGTCCCCCATCCACTCACCCTACATACCCGCACCCACATTGCTGTCTTCAGAGGATTGTGGATTTTCAAAGAATTGGCATCTGAACAATACAACGGGGCTGGTTGTCATGATTCTATGGAACTTTTTTGTTGTTGATGATGATTCGGAAAATCAGTAGCTTCTTTTGCCTCAGGGTGAAAGTGGTAAGGAGCAGGGAGTGCATGCAGACAGCAGAGATTTCCTCAGTTGTTAATCCCCTTGTTCTCTGACCTGCAGATAGGAGGCCAGGTGGGCCTGACCCAAAGAGAGAAGCCTTAATAGGCTTCTAGGGGGATGAGAGAGGCAGGCCTCATAGGGAAAAGCTGTCATGGTGGTGGTGGTGGGATGGAGGGGACCCTGCTATGGAGCCCCCCATCCCACATGTATCCTGGGGAATGGAAATGGGGCTGCCCTCAGTTACCTGGGCTGCACTATTAGATGTGTGATACCAGAGCAAGGGAATAGGTCTCCCCATAAACTCCAGTGAGGAGCAGAAGAAACTGACCAGTGGCCCACCATATTGTGACTCTATTCCAGACAGCTGCTCAGACTGTGGCCACGCGCGATGTCGTCATTACAACAGTAGCTAACACTCAGCAAGCATCTCCTCCGGGCCAGGCATGTGGGAGGTGCTGTATAAACACTATCCCAGCTGGCCTTCAACAACTGCCTGATGTTGTAGGGATTACTATTATTTTTCATATTACTATTTCCCTAATTTAAGAGATAGAGAAATCACGATGCAAAAAGTTAAGTTGCTGTTTCAAAGTCAACTGATGAGTGAGTGTTCGGGCTGAGATTTGCCTCCAGTCCGCCTAACTCCCAGCTCAGGAGTCATCCCCGTCCCTCCCGTCAGACTGCAGAGGTCAGATCCCAGCTCCATTACTTACTAGCTGCATGACCTTGGGTAAGTTATTTAATCTCTCTGTGCAACTGCTTCATCATGTATAAAACGGGGGTAGAAATAGTATCTAGCCCATGGAGTTGCTGTGAAAATTTAATGAGTTTGTATCAAGCACTGAGAACCCAGTACTTTACTTCCCTTACTTCATCCAGTCTTCTAACAATTCTCAAAGTAGTTAATATTATTATCCTTATTTACATTTGAGGAAACTGAGGCCCAGAGGGCTAATTAGCTTGGTCAAGGTCAGTAAGTGGGACAGCTGAAATTCAAACCTAGGCAGACTGATCCATAGTCCGTACTTAGAGATTCTGCCTGTGTACACTTTTTTTTTTTGTGGTACGCAGGCCTCTCACTGTTGTGGCCTCTCCCGTTGCGGAGCACAGGCTCCGGATGCGCAGGCTCCACGGCCATGGCTCACAGGCCCAGCTGCTCCGCGGCATGTGGGATCCTCCCTGACCAGGGCACGAACCCGTGTCCCCTGCATCAGCAGGCGGACTCTCAACAACTGCGCCACCAGGGAAGCCCCTCTGTACACTTTTATGTGTTCATTTCATAGTGTCTGCCTTTTAGAACTGGGATGTTGTCAGGTGGCGTTTTTGTATACTTACACCTGTGGACACGATCCAGGATCTTCCTTAAAGCTACCAAATACATATCCTTCATAGTAGAATTGCTCAGAAGATACAACTTTTCTGAATTTGCTCTCTATCTCTGCTTGTTGATAATGACCCTAGTCGTCAGGCTAGGCTAAGCTACAGTGCAGTAACAAATAAACCCTGAAATCTCGATGCTGTTATCACAACAAAGGTTTATTTCTCCCTCACAGAAAGCCTAAGGAACTTTCCTCTCTGAATTGACCTTGTGGCTCCACACACATGTGCACGGTCACAGCCAAATGAGACGGAAGTAGCGGAGGAGATACTCCCATTAACATCCATGGTCTGGTCGTGCCTCTTCTACTCACAGTCCTTTGGGCAGGATAGTAACGTGGCCTCAACCCCTGCAAGCGAGGAGGTGACGGAGCACATGGACTTTCCCTTCCCAGAGCTGTGGTGGTCTCTACCTCCATGAATAAACCCAGCTCGTAGCCTCAAGTTAAGAACAACTGCTAGCAACTTTATTAACCAGGTTAGGAGAACCCCTTTCTTATTCATTATAGTCATGTATTTACTTGAATTGAAACCTCTTCATTCGTTCATTCAATAAATATTTATTGAGTGTTCCCTCTCTACCAGTAGTTTTAGGGCCCCGGGAATATATCAGTAAATGAAACAGAATAAAACCACTACGTTTGTAGAACTAGCATTCCAGTGGGGAATGGGGGAGGATAGACACTTAACCTGAAAAATAAGAAAGTGGTATAATATATTAGGTGTTGGTACGTGCAAGGGAGAAAGTTAAAACAGAAAAGAGGGGATCAAGGTGTGAGTGTGTGTATGTGTGCACTGAGGGGATGATTTTAAATAGGGGGGCTAGGGAAGGCCTTCCTGAGAAGGTAACATTTGAGCAGACATCCGAAGAATGCAAGAGAGCTCTGGGGTGAAAGCATTCTAAGAAGAGGAAGTAACTGGCGCAAAGGCCCTGAGGCAGGGGACTGCCTGACGAGTCAGAGGACGGCCGTGTGGCTGAGACGGACAGAGAGCAGTAGAAGACGAGATCTGGAAGGGGATGGGGGTGGAATGTCCTGACCCTTGAGGACCTTGTGCCTCTACTCCTGCTTAAAAACCTCCATTTTCTCCTCCTTGCCCTAAGAACCTGGTCCTGGCTCCTCCGCCACCTCCCAACACACCCACTGTTCTCTCAGTCCCCCTGTAGCAGTACCTCTCAGACTTGAGGGGCATCAGGACCACCTGGGGGGGTGTAAAATCAGATTGCAGGGGTTCCCCCCACACCCCCTATTTTCCATGGTGGGGCCTGAGAATCTGCCATTCTCACAGGATCCCAGGTGATGCCCATGCTGCTGGTACAGGGACCACCCTTTGAGAAGCACAGCCCTAGTGTGACAAGCTCTCTCTTGCTTTTGGGCTTTTCTACTTATTTCCTCAGGAAAGCTTGCCTGGATTCCTGGACAGCACCAACTGCATAATTTGTGAGGTCCAAGGCAAAATGAAAATACAGACCCCTTGTTCGAAAAGCAGGGAAAAAAGGGCAGTTAAAGGTAAAATATAAAGCTTTTCCTTTTAAAATATTATATTATTTATAATAATTTTATTACTTATAAAATGTGATAAGTGTAGTGATACATGAGTAACAATACAAATGGTTTTTTTTTTTCAGATGTTGGGGGTAGGAGTTTATTAATTAATTTTTTATTTATCTTTGCTGTGTTGGGTCTTCGTTTCTGTGCGAGGGCTTTCTCTAGTTGCGGCGAGCGGGGGCCACTCTTCATCGCGGTGCACGGGCCTCTCACTATTGCGGCCTCTCTTGTTGCGGAGCACAGGCTCCAGACGCGCAGACTCAGTAGTTGTGGCTCATGGGCCTAGTTGCTCCGCGGCATGTGGGATCCTCCCAAACCAGGTCTCGAACCCGTGTCCCCTGCATTGGCAGGCAGACTCTCAACAACTGCGCCACCAGGGAAGCCCACAAATGGTTTTTTAATGGTAAAACATATTTTTGATGTCATAATTTTATATAATACAATGAATAATACTGATTAATATGATACTGAGATTCTTCTGGTTTGCTTTCCTACATATTCATTCATTAGGTCATAAAAATGTGTACTTTTGGGCTTCCCTGTTGGCGCAGTGGTTGAGAGTCCGCCTGCTGGTGCAGGGGACACGGGTTCGTGCCCCGGTCTGGGAGGATCCCGCATGCCGCAGAGCGGCTGGGCCCGTGAGCCATGGCCGCTGAGCCTGCGTGTCCGGAGCCTGTGCTCCGCAACGGGAGAGGCCACAACGGTGAGAGGCCCGCGTACCACAAAAAAAAAAAAAAAAAAAATGTGTACTTTTAATAACTTAATTTTCAATTTATATAATTGGAAGCAACGTCAGTTGCTGTTGGCAAATGTAAAATTGCAAATATTTTTTGATAAATTTAATTTTGACAATTAAAATCTACTAATGCAATTGTTACCAGAGCAGATAAGAGAGTTTTATGGGCTATGACAACATTGGGATACACATCTGGTAAATTATTTTGAAGTGTAAATTTCAGTACATCTAGAGGTGATGATTCCTGTGGAACTATTTTCTACAAAGAGTTAACTCTTTATACAAATCAGTTTCATGTAATTCTGAATTTAATATGCAAATTTGTATTATTTATAAATAATTAAATAAGTGCTATTTACATATAGCATTTATATTACCTAATCAGTTAATTATATGATTTTTATACACAAATTTAATGTTAATTAGTATTTTCTGACAGTTCCTGCAACTTGTGAAAATCTACAAGAAACCAAAAGTGGCTTCATGATTTTTATATAATTCAAAATGCCTGATATGCATTCTATCACTGTATCTTCAAATATAAGAAAATTCATTTACATATTGTCTTCCTTGTTAGTTGTTTATCTGAAACTTTGTGTGAAGACAGTGTTCTATTCTATTGAATGGAACAATCTTTACATTTAATTTCTATTTCTAAGCCCATGTATGTTTGGTTTGCAATGCTGTAACAGTTTTCAAAACCAGAAATTCTAAATTCTTTGAAGAATTTTAATAAGTCCCTGATATGCTTTATTGCAATGTCAATGTGTACACCCTTAATTTGTAATAATTTACTGACAAGCTTTACCACCTGAGAGCCTGAGTGTCCTGGTGCTCATATTAGAGAGTTAATATTTGTGCAGATGCCACAGGGACAGGCTCTGGGGAGAAATGGGTTAGCCAGTCTCCCACCATGCATCCCAGCACTGCCCCTGGAACCACTCCACTCTCCCATGGCTGCCACTGCTGCCACGGCTGCCACCACCACTGCATCTGCTATTCCTGCTGCCGCCATCAACCAATCTGGGTCCAGGTCCCAGGCAGGGCTGCCCTCATTGCTCCGAGGGGCTCTGGACAGCCCCAGGTGTGCACATGCTCACCAGAAGGCCAGGCTGGGTGCTTGGTGCTGCCCGCTGACACACTTTGACAAGGTGTATCAAAGTCCACCCTCTCAGGAGCTGTGTAACTAGCTGTGAAACCAGTAGGTTTTATGGTGTAGACATGGTGAGTGAGCTGGAGATGTCACTGAGATCTCCATGGAGCTCCATCCCCCACGTGTGTGCACTAACACCTGGCACAGCAGCTCTGCTCACACGCATGCTCCATTGTCCTTTCTGACTTCACAAGTTCAAATATAACGTAATTAAGAATTTCAAGACACTGACAACAGAGCACTAAACCAAGCACGCTGTCCCTTCTAGTGGCCCTGCTTGCACACCCACAAAGTTGGTCCTGCTCCTGGGCTAAGTGTCTTACCCTAGTTTTGCCCATAGAGCATCTTATATTATTCTCTAACAGTGTGTCATCCTAAATTATTTAATGTCTGTTTTCCCTGCTAGACAGGATCAGCAAACTATGACCCATTGGCTGAATCCTGCCTGCTGCTTGTTTTTGTAATGAAGTTTTACTGGAACATAAAAACTCATTTATTTTGTTGTTGTCAGTGTCTGCTTTCATATTACAAGGAAGAGTTGAGTAATGCAACAAGGAATGTTTGGCCCAGAAAGCTTAAAACATTTGCTGTCGGTTCTTTATAGAATTCTGCACTAGACTGTAAGATCCCTGAAGGCAGGGTCAGGTCTGTCTAGAACAGTGCCAGGCATATAGAAGATGCTCAGTCAATACTTGTTGAAAAACAAAAGAATTAAAAAATGAATACAGGGCTTCCCTGGTGGCACAGTGGTTGAGAGTCCACCTGCCAATGCAGGGGGCACAGTTTCGTGCCCCAGTCCAGGAAGATCCCACGTGCCGCGGAGTGGCTAGGCCCGTGAGCCATGGCCTCTGAGGCTGCGCATCCGGAGCCTGTGCTCCGCAACAGGAGAGGCTACAACAGTAAGAGGCCTGCGTACTGCAAAAAAAAAAAAAAAAAAAAAAAAAAAGCATACATAGAGAGCCTAGTATTTTTTGAAGTAATTTATCTTAAAGAAAACCATGTACATTTTGTTTGATTTCATTTTTTGTTTTCATATAAAAATTGTGTTTAAAGTTACTTACCACACTGTGAAATTGACTCTCCAGGGAAATGTAAGGTGTTTGTCTTGTAGTTGGCATACCCTCCTGACATGTTGCTATACTCCTTAGTCTAAAGAAGCACAGGCATTGAAAATCCATCATTCCTCATTAAATAATATTTATTGAGCAAGGCGTGGGGCTAACCGTTATGATAGGAGTGATAATAATTCGCACTTGTATCTTACCCAAGAGAATTTTACAGGCTATCGACCAAAGGAGAAAAGACTTGCAAATAATATATTATATACACAAGCAACTATGATAAATAGTGTTCAGTGCAGAAGGAAATTTCTGGATCAAGTGCTATTATCTTTCAGAGTCAGGACACGTTCCTTTTGACTGTGAAATCAGAAGAAGCTTCTCACCTGTATCTTACCCAAGAGAATTTTACAGGCTATCGACCAAAGGAGAAAAGACTTACAAATAATATATTATATACACAAGCAACCATGATAAATAGTGTTCAGTGCAGAAGGAAATTTCTGGATCAAGTGCTATCATCTTTCAGAGTCAGGGCATATTCCTTTTGACTGTGAAATCAGAAGAAGCTTCTCACCAGACATTCTTTTGGTCTCAGATCCAATTCCTGTTCTTCTTCTGCTTTGCTCTGTACCACAAGGAACTAACTCCTGCAAACTATTTCCCTGGCTCCCCTGCCAACTGATTCCAGCTGAGTTCCGTCGGTGGGTGGCCACAGAGAAAGACCAGATGACTGGAGGAAGGGAGGAACCAGGGTATTTCTCCTCACTCTCTGAGCCTCCATTTTCTCACCTATACAATGAAAAAACCAATAGAGTATTTTCACAGGGTTTCTATGAGAAATAAGATAAGGCATGCAAAATGCTTAGCACGATGCCTTATATATAAAAGAAACACTCAAGGAGCAGATCTAGTATGGCTTTTAGCCTTGCTTAGGTAAGTGGGAAAGAGTGCAGTGCTCAATAAGTGATGTCTGCCAAGAGTGAAGGGTTGGCGGGTAGTGCTATGTGAGAGGAATCTTTACCCAACCCTGATATCTTGGAGCTGTATTGTGGAGATAGAATTGAGAGGACCTGGCAAATGGATTGACAGACTGGTAAGGTATTGGGAGAAATCGAAAAACTGGGATGGTGATACCAAAAATAGACACAGGCAATGAATGAGAAAGAGTAGGTTCGGGAGAGAGGATTATGAATTCATTTTTAGATAAGGTGTTGGGCTTTTTCCAATGACCAAAAAACAAAAACCCCAAAACAAAACAACAAAAAAATGATACATTTAAGAACACCACAAGAGATGGGAGATTTTGATAGAAATACACGTGTGCAGTGAGTTAGCAAAGAAAACCATCTCAGCAGCTACATGCTCAGACCTAATGGACAACTGGAAAACTATGCAGGAGACCACAGCAATTCCAGTTACTATAGTCTAGTCTTCTCTTAAGAGGAGAAACCACTGTTCTTTGCTTACTGAGTCTTCCCTGCTTAGGACTCTCTGCTTCTGGTTATGTCTCTAGTTTTCCTCTTCCTGCCTCTGTGCTGTGGTTATATTCTTTGCGTCCAGCATTCAAGATGATCAGACTGCATATTTACCATTTAGTGTGGGGCTTCCCAACTAGAATTCATTCTCAGTTCAGACCACCTCACAGTTTCCTTAGGTCTGGCCCATATTGGACGTCTTTGGCTTGGAGTGGCAGCTGTGGGCAGCATAGCAGTCACCTGACAAGGTGTGTCAAAGTCCACCCTCTCAGGAGCTGTGTAACTAGCTGTGAAACCAGTAGGTTTTATGGTGTAGACGTGGTGAGTGAGCTGGAGATGTCATTGAGATCTCCATGGAGCTGAAAAAGTAAGATTGGGTCAGGTTGAGAGAACATTGAGGAGACTTAATTACTTCTAATGTTATATATGCCAAGCAAATTCAATCATACAAGATCAAAATCTGTCCAAGGTTCAGGGCAAAGAAGTCAGAAATTAAAAAGATGGTTCTTCCAATGGAATCCAGGAAGTTAGACAATTTGCAGAGGAAGGGATTTTCTTACTGTCCTTTATAGGGACTTCACCAATTTTTTTTCTGATTTTTTTTTTTTTTGGCCATGCCGCATGGCATGCGGGACCTTAGTTCCCTGACCAGGAATTGAACCCGCACCCTCAGCAGTGAAAGTGTGGAGTCTTAACCACTGGACCACCAGGGAATTACGTGGGGCTTCATGCATTTCTTAGAGGAACAACCTAGAAATTGGCTTGGAAGGGTGGGTGTGGTGAGGTTAGGGTTTTCTTACTGCTTTGAGAATAAAATAGTCTACAGTTTAGGAAAACAAACAAAACAACCCAACCCTCTGTGATTCTTCCCAGAACTCTTCAAATCCAAGACATCCATCACATTGAAACTTGAGGGGCCCAGAGCTTGCAACACACATATTCCAAGGATAAGTTGATATGAGCTCACACATATGTATTTCTTTAAAAACAGAGAGGAAGGAAAAAAGAAAGAAAAGAAAAAAATTTAAAAATCAGTGTTTTGAAAATCTATTATTGATGGAGACAGATGGGGCTATAAGGGGGTAAGTGGATGCTTGCTCTTAAAATCCCAGGTGAGGACAAACAGGCCAATTCTTTAGGAAGCAACACCTGATAGACGGTATATGCACTTTTTTTTTTTTAATCCTTCAGAGAGAAGTGCCCCAGCATGCAAAGTCTTGTGTTAGAATAATTTAAATTAAAAATAATGAATTCCACAGACACTATTGACGAAGTGGAAAATTTTAAATGAAGGAAAATAGCCATATCCTATCCTCTAACCGTACCCCCTTATTATATAAGTACTTTTATCATTTTATTCATATTCATATTTAATTTTTATGTAATGGTCATTGGACCCCCTTGGGCTCACCATGCAGAACTTCTGGGTCTGAATACTGACTCCAGCACTTGGCCTCTCTATGACATGGCAAGTTACTTAAACTCTCTGGGCCTCGGCTTTCTCATCTGAGCGCTGGGATAGTAATAGTACCAACTTGAGGATTAAATGAGACAGCTTCTGTAGAGTGCCTAGTTCAGTGCCTGGCACACAGTCAGTTATAACTGTTATGCTCACCCATCATTAAAATAAGGCAGCTGTGAAATCGCAGGTTGGCTGGGACAGGAGAACTTAGCAGTTGAAGTCTGTGTTAGCCTCCCCATCTTTTCCCTGTCCTGTAATGGTGTGTTCTTGGGTCTCCTTCCTCTTGCCGTCCAAGCCCCCACCCAATCCAAGATGAAAGAAGTAACACACGTTGTTAACTGTGCACTCAACATGTGCTGGAAAGACACATACTAGGATTTGGGAAAACGTGATGCTAGCCGATCTCGTGGAGAGGTGGCCATGCTCCAGTGCCATGCCAAGCTCTTCATGGGCATCTTCTGAACCAGCAACCTATGGGGTGGCCACAGTGATTTTCATACAATTGAGGAATTTGTTTCTCAGGAAGGTTACTGTTATGGGCTGAAGTGTTTCCCCCTCAAATTCATATGTTGAAGCCCTAACCCCCAATTCCTCAGAATATGACTGTATTTGGAGATAGGGCCTTTAGAAAGGTGATTAAGTTAAAATGAGGCTATTGGGATGGGCCCTAATCCAGTCTGACTGGTGTCCTTATAAGAAGGGGAAATTTGAATACCAGGGATGCAAGCACACAGAGGAAAGGCCATGTGAAGACACAGCAAGAAGGCAGCCATCTGCCAGCAAGGAGAGAGGCCTCAGAGGAAACCAAACCTGCCGATACCTTAGTGCTGGACTTCCAGCCTCCAGAACTGTGAGAAAATTAATATCCATTGTTTAAGCCACCCAGCCTGCTATATTTTGCAGCCCTAGCAGACTACTGTAGTTACATAACTTTTAAAATCTTATGGAATATTCATCCTTTAAAAAGGATATTCTGACATAGGCTGCAGCACAGATGAACCTTGAAGACATTACGCTAACTGGAATAAACCAGTGACAAAAGGACAAATACTGTATGATTCCACTCAGATGAGGTACCTAGAGTAACTAAACTCACAGAGACAGAAAATAAAATGGTGGCTGCCACGGTCTGGGGGAGAGAAGAATGGGGAGTTATTGTTTAATGGGGACAGAGTTTCAGTTTTGCAAGATGAAAAACGTTCTGTAGATGGACGGTGGTGATTGTTCCACAACGATGTCAATGTACTTAATGCCACTAAACTGTACACTTAAAAATGATTAAAATGGTCCATTTCATGACGTGTATATTTTACACAATAAAAATTTAATTAAAAACAAAAACTTGGGGGGGCTCCCATTCTTCCTGAAGTTCAGTCTCACTGAAATCTTGGCTAACTGCTTTTGGGAGGATGAGAAAAGGAAGGTTGAGGAGGAGGAGGGAGTGGGGATGGGATGAGGAAGGCCTGCTGGCTTCTGCTGCTCTGCCGGAACACCAGCCTGCAGATCCAGATGAAAACTATCCTGGCCTCACCTGCTTCTGAGCACTGGAACCATAACGTGTGCATGTGATCCCTGCCTTTTCAATTACGACGATGGAGGAGAACGTGATTTCCCAATGTGAGGCTAAATTCCCTGCGATGTTTTTTCTTTTAATGCCTTTTACCTCCTCCTGTTTCCCCACATGTCCTGGCCCTGCTGTTTATCACACACAGAAAGAAAACGTTCTCAGTGGTGGTCAAAGCGCTTTGCTAATTCTTCCACAGCAACAACAATCCGATCAGCCTCTCCTCATGGCCACCTCAGATTCGCTGACCCTTTCTCTGGGTTGCCTGCCAGACCTACAGCCTGAGGGGTTAGGCCCTCCGTGTCTGCCTGCTCTTTTGGTTTGAACTCACCAATGTGGCCCTGCCCAGGGAACCCCCAGGCACTCCACGCTTGGGCCCTAAGAAAGGCACTTGCCCAGGTGCTGCCTCTGTCTGCACTCTGCCTCCACCTCCCCGGTGGCCCCTGAAGGGGTGCCATGTCCTTCCTCCGGGACCTGCGAGTCATAAGTCTCTCTGTGTCAATTTCTCCTATGATCTGTTTTGAACCGCGTCTCACCATCCAGCACCCTGTGCTCCAACCTAACAAATGTTAATTTAACAAAGTCACAGCACAGAGACAAACCCAAACTGAGGGACATTCTACAACATAACTGGCCTTGAAATCTTCAAAAGTGTCGGGTTGCAAAAGACTTAGGAACTATTCCAGACTAAAGGAATAGTCTGAAAAGAGACAGACAACGACTGTCGCTCGGTTCTGGACTGAGTCATTTTGCTGTAAAGGACGTGATCGGGACAATTGGCCTAACTCAGATGAGGTCTGAGGACTAGACTGTGGTGGTGTCTCAGTGTGCATTTCCTGATTTTGATGCTTGGACTGTGGTTATACAGGATGATGTCCTTGATTGTTGGAATTGCACATGAAAGTATTCAGGAGTGATGGGCCATCAGTTAGGCAACTTAACTACCAAATGGTTTAGAAAAAAATAATTGTGCTGTCCTCCAAGTTTTCTATTAGTGTAATTTTGGTTCAAAAAAATAGAAGAGAAAGAAGCAGTACCTTGTTTGTTTAGAAGGTAGCCATGCTCAGCTTTTTTTCAGGTGATTTCAGGTACCAGCCTGTGATCGTTCCTGAACTTGAGTCACCTTTGTGAGTTTTCCTGGTGGTGGAGATGCCGGCGAGATTTGGGAGGCCCTTGAACGCTGGCCGGTGACAGCATGCCTTCCATGTTTGATGTCTCTTGGTCATCCTTTCCTTTCTCATTGTTTTCTTCTTATACTTCCTTGTCCTCTTCAACTTTTTTCTTCCTTTAAATGAATAAAAATATGACTTCACAGAATAAACGATAAGGTGTTAATTTGTCGTTTAGAAATCTGAAAAATGAATGCTCTGATACTGAATTTTTATTTTAAATTTTCCCTTTTTTCCCAATCTAAAAAGGAAATATTTTTAAAAAGAGTCACTGACACAGGTAGGCTAAGATCAGCTTTAAGGTATTTCTTCTAGTAAAAAATAATAAATCAGTCACATAAAGGCTATTAAACTTGATTTTTAAAAATATTTAAAAATATAGGGATCTGGATGGAAATGGGGGGAAGGAGAGCCATCAGATGAACAAATCTGTCCGTAATCTTGCTATTCAGGTAGAAGGACTCATGATGATTTGATGTGTGAGTTTCCAGTCATGTGTGTGTGTGTTTAGAAACTTATTTTTTAATGGAAATTACACTATACATGCTGTTTATGATCTCACCTACTTAATAATATTCTTCTACAAAATCATTTTTAAAGGTTAGCTAGTAAGATCCCACTGGGTATGAATCTTAATTTAGTTTACTAACCCCAGCTGAGGTTGGATTTGACATTAGACGTGGACTCCCTCCATGCCTCAGATTTTTGGCTCACATTGTGCGTCAATGTGGAAGAAAAAAAAGGAAGACTTGCCAGGTTCTTTCTGGGAGGACTTGTATTGCTTCCCACTTTCCCATGAACAGAATTGGGCTGTGAGAGGGAAATTTCGAGGAGTGATTGAGATCACACTCCTGAACAGATGAGCTGGGTTCAAATCCTGATTCTCTCATCACAAGCTGTGTGAGGTTGGGCATGTTACCTAATACCTTTGTGCCTCAGTTTCTTCATCTGTAAGACAGGATGAAATGAATAGTGTCCATCTCACAGGCTTATTGGATGATTAATAAGCTCTAAATAGCTAGTATGTGGTAAGTGCTTACTGGTGTTGGCCATTGTTAATACTCTGAACAAATGTAAGAAGCAACTTTTGAGGTCTGCAGAAGGCTAGAAAGACACCAAGTGGGGCAAGCTCCTCCCTAGGAAAGGAAATAGTCTTCTGTGTTAGTGGCGAGCAGTAATTATGATGGAAAAAAACATTTTCCAAAGTCTGGAGCTGACGTGTACTCCTTGTGACATTTTAATCTCTGAGTAATAGATTCCATTGCCTGCAGAGCTGTGATTTTTCAGTTTATTGCTTTTTTCCTCTTCTCTCTCAAACCTGATTCCTCCTCCTCTCGGCTCCAGCCTGTCTCCAGCGACTGTGAACTGTTTCTGCACAGTCCCCATTCTGGAGCCAGGTTCTTTACTCAACTCAGACAAGGGAGCCTAAAGCCCCAGCAAGACACACTGCCTTCCTTGAGGAAGGTTGAGAGGGCCTACTGTGTGCTCCATCCGCCACATTCCCTTTCATGCTCCCAACAACCCTGCAATGCTGATACTGCTATGATCTCCACTTAAGGTGTAGCCAAGGGGCCCGTGCTTGGGCTTTGGAGTCAGCGAGCCCAGGTCTGGTTTTGTGACTCACACGTTCACTGTGAACATGGGGCAGGCTACTTAACTCCTCTGAGGCTTCGTTTCCTAATCTCTAAAATGAAAGGGACAATAATAATGCCAGCCTTAGAGGGTTGTTGGGAAAATTGAATTAAATCATATGTGTAAAGTATATGGTATAGCCCCTAGAGCATGGGGCATGCTCAGTAAATGCTAATTACCATTGTTGTTATTGTTTAGAGTTGAAAAAACTGAGTCAAGGTAGTTATGATTATTATTATATTTTGCAGGTGAGAAAACCCCTCTATACCCATCTCTGAGTTTAGTCCTTTTCCCACTGTACACAGTGACTTGCCTCTCTGTGGCCAGGACTACCATTGTCCTGTCTTACTGCTAATAGAAATTTTAGATGGGTGTAAAGACTACATTTCCCAGCACTCCTTGTGGCTGGATATGGCCATATGACTGTTTGGCTAGTAGAATGTGCCTGGAAGTGATATCTAAAGCTTCCTGGTTAGGTGTTTACAGGAAAGGGATTTGCTTTCCTTTGCATCTTCTTTTGAATTGACTACACGGACTTTTACATAAGAAATATAATCCTCTATGTGTTTAAACCATTGTATTTGGGGTCTTTTTGTTGCAGCAGCCAAAGTGACATAGAGAAGGAGCAGTAGTGTCAACAGTAGTAGCGTCGATAGCCAAGAGTCAGAAGATCTGGGTTTCCTGGCCCTGCGCCTCATGTGTCGCATGACCAAAGTATTCGTTTTGCTCCCTCATCTCACAACATTTACTTTGCAAGCAACTGTACTAGACATTAGCAATACAGAGACAAATAAGACACAGCCCCAGAAATGATCTAATCTACCTGTGGTCTTAGTGATGTTATCCATGTCAATTCTTGAGGAGATTATACTCCCTTAAAGAGGATAAGGATTCAGTTTTAGATGCAGGCCAGGGCTCAAGTAATTTCTCTGCTGGTTCCAAAACGTTTGTGGGTCCCAAATGGACTCCAAATCTGTTAACATAGTTAGAAAAATCATTGGTGCCTAGACACTTACTAGTTGCAAATCTTTGGAAAGATATTGAACTTCAGCTCCAGTGGTTCAGTGTCAAATAGAAATAATGGCACTTGGAAGATTAAATGAGAAAACACGTGTGAAGCACTGAGCTCTATAATCTGACATTTGAGAGACACTCAGTAAATGATGATGAAGGTGTTAGGCTCGATTCTCTGCCACATGTAAAGTGGGCTGTGGAATGAGCTGGCTGAGAAGACCCTCTGAAGGATGAGCATCACCTTTACCTCATAGGGGCTATGAGGCTCAAGTGAGGCTGTGTCAGTTAAAACCCTTTTTGAGGGGTGATGTGGTAGTGGAGTGGTCTTAACATTCAAATCTGCAACATTCCACCCTACTTACCTCGGTCCCTCAAATTGCTTTCCTTGTCTTTGCCAAGATCCCCTCTGACAACTGCTGCTCCATTTCGATGCTTTATATGCAATTCTGAGAGTTTATGTTACTGGCTGTTGAGCATCTAGTCTCTGTGTCCATTGGGATCTATCCATATAAAACCACAATTAATCAGAAATCATGAAAAGAAGAAATTTTAACCTAATCATTAGATTATATGGACTCTACATTTGAATATTCATAACAAGTTACATATATATATATAAAATCTTGTGTTGAGAGCATTTGGAACTCAAAAATTATATATATAGACAGATCATATATATATCATATATATATATATTCCTTAATTCCACAGAGTAATGATTGTTATCCTAATTTTATAGGTAAGTATACTATCGTTCAGAACAGTCATGTAACTTTCCCAGGTACCTAGAGGCAGGTCTCTAATGAAGCTAATAAAGTTTAAGCTCAGTCCTCTCACTTATACAAGCCTCTTCCAAGCCTCTGTATTGATTTTATTTATTTATTTATTTATTTATTTATTTATTTATTTATTTATTTATTTATGGCTGCATGGGGTCTTTGTTGCTGTGCACTGGCTTTCTCTAGTTGCGGAGAGCAAGGGCTACTCTTCATTGAGGTGCGCGGGCTTCTCATTGTGATGGCTTCTCGTTGCGGAGCTCAGGCTCTAGGCACGCAGGCTTCAGTAGTTGTGGCACGCAGACTCAGTACTTGTGGCACATGAGCTTAGTTGCACTGCAGCATGTGGGATCTTCCCGGACCAGGGCTCAAACCCATGTCCCCTGCATTGGCAGATGGATTCTTAACCACTGTGCCACCAGTGAAGTCCCTCTGTACTGATTTTGAATCTATGCATTTCATATTCTTTTTCTTAAAAGGCTCCCCAACTTGTATACACTTCAGGCCCTACAAAATCTAGATTCTTCCCTGTAGGGTCACACAGATGCTAAAAAATGGAGCTAGAATTTGAGCGGTAATCATTTGAGATTTCAATTGAGTTTAAATTTGCTATAATAGTTGTTTGTAATTTATTAAAATAGTGCCATTGGCACATATAGTTGTGCCAGTGGACCAATATTGATCCATGAGGTTGGGATTAGATTCTCACCATGATGTGCCCAGATGATATGCTGGATAAATTTTATAAGTCCATTTGTTGATATCAGTACTTCCTAATACTGTCCAAGGTACTACACTGTGAAAAGGACCATACCGTGGTTTTACAGAGCATATTCCCTCTGACTTGCTTAGTGATTGCATGCATTTTTCTTATGGGCCAGAATTATCACTTCCATTTTATAATTACTAATTGAGCCAAGAAGTAAACATCTTAACAGGAGAACCAGAATAGGGGATGAGGGGACTGTCATGAGCATATATGAGACACCTCTGGGAATTCCCAGATTTGACTCAGTGACGTGTTGAAGGTGCTAGGCAGCTTGCCTTTAAAATGTCAGTAATTCCTTACCTGACTCCAGCATGTCTGCAGCCTGAAAAGTTCTAACTGATCTCATTTCTTCCCTCACATCTTCCAGCCTCAGGCTCCTCCATTCCTCTCCTCTGAACACCCACCATCTTTCAGAACTAGGACTGAGCACGGCAGAGGAATGTGGAAAAAGGAGCTGGTTACTCTCACCCAAGAGTACAGGAATGTGAAGGTGGGGAAAAGACGCCTGTAGCCACCTTTTGCCTCCTATTATGACTTGGGTCATTGTGGAGGCTTCAGTCACCTTCAGAGCTTTACTTGGTAGAGAAAGACAAACATACCTTGAAGCTTTTGATTTCCTCTAATTCATCCCAGGAAAAGTGCTGTCTCCATACCTTCAGTATCAAGGTCTATCCTTGTCTTATGAGAACAGTAAAAATGGACTCACATTCAAAACAAATCTCATGGTCTTAAAGATGTGGAGATGTTGTTTTCTTTATCCCTTGAGAGTAGAGATAAGACTGATTCTGATTTTCTAGGAAAGCAGGGTGAAGGTTGGGTAAGGAGATGGGCAGAGAACAAGCCAAAGCATCTGAATCCTGTGCCAACTACTCTGAACTTGGCAAGGGCATGGTAAGAAAGTGCAAAGACATGCTCGAGGTGATCCACAGGTGGGGTCCCTGTGAGGGCATTCAGAGGAGGCAGTGGCCTCTGCCTAGCCCAGGAGTCCAGGGGCGATCCACCAATGGAGGGAGTCTTGCATCCTCCCTTGGAGTCTGAGACAGGGACGTTAGGTAATATGCCAGTTTTCAGAACAGCTTCCAGAGCTTATTTCTGTCTATTTAAGATGGATTTGAAATTCTGAGCCATCTCCGTTATAGACAGGCCAACGATCTTTATTTTTCCCTCCTCTTTAACATTAAAAATTTTATCAATTAATAAATACACACCGGGAAAAAAGCTAAGAAGTTAAGATGAGTTTATGACAAAAAGAAATAGTCTCCTTTTCTACTTCTCCCTAGCCTGGTCCCTTTTTTTCCCAGAAACCATTTCTCTTTTTAAATTTCAAAGTTTTAAATTTTCTGATGGTTGCCTCCACATTGATAAATAATTTGCTATCATACTGCCCTTTCATGATGTACCAGCTTTACACTTTTTTTTTTTTTTTTTTTGCGGTATGCAGGCCTCTCACTGCTGTGGCCTCTCCTGTTGCGGAGCACAGGCTCCGGACGCGCAGGCTCAGCGGCCATGGCTCACGGGCCCAGCCGCTCCATGGCATGTGGGATCTTCCCGGACCGGGGCACGAACCCCTGTCCCCTGCATTGGCAGGCGGACTCTCAACCACTGCGCCACCAGGGAAGCCCTGAGCTTTACACTTTTTACACTGACTTCCTGTTAAGATATGAGAGTTTTGCTTACTTAATCCCTCCTCTAATCCCTCACCCTTCACATACTTACATCACTATTTTCATTTCCCAGATTTTGCAATTTAAAACACTGTAATTAAATTTCTATTTATCTTATTACATCTTATCAGTTGAAACCAGCTCTTGCTAAAGAGTCAGGCTTTAGAAAAGCAAGGAATAAGAATTGTTGTGGGAATCCAAAAGGAGTAGGAATTAATGCACTCTGTCTTTAGGGCACTCCCCGATGTGAATTCGTGGGGATTCTTAATTTACCACGAAGAGAAAGTCTGATTGGCTTACATTGGGCCACACACTCACCCACTGGCTAGAGAGTGTAGGTCATGTGGATGAACAGTCTCACTAAGCCTGCATGTTGTGGAGGGGAAATGACCCAAAGGGAAATTGAGGTGCTAGTACTAGCAGAGGGGGTTAAGGATGCTGGGTACTATACTCCTCGATTTGTAAGGCGTCATATATTACATAGACACCCCTTCCTTCCTTTCACCTCTCTCTTTCCTTCTTACATCTCTCATTTGAATTTGTAGTTTTACACTAACAAGATTCATAATACTCCTAGTCTTTTCTGTGTGTACTTTGTTTTGCTGATTTTAAAAATTAGAAATCATTAAAGAGTCTTTACAGTATTATCTTTCTGGAGAGCAGAGTAGTGTGCTATGACTACATTCATCTTCTTACAGTTTTTAATTTTTCCTGGAATTTTTAATTGCCTTAATTTTTGTATTCTCTGCCTTAATCATCTGCCAATGCTCCTAAAATGTCTCCAGCATACTGTGTAGTTTATGGAGGTTCTTTTCTCCCCAGAGCCTTCCTCCTGGAACTCTCTATTTACCTACCTCCTCTAATGTAGACTGATGGTCTTCTGGGACTGATAATTAGCTGTTGTTTTCCTTCCCTTCGGTTCTCCTTTAAATCAGGCCCACCATTCCCTGGATCTTATGACTTCCTCTTTCTTGATTTACTTCCTGGTTTGACTGGAGCACATCTTCTCAAGTAACTCCCAACTGAAGAATGGATAGGAGGTAAACCTTCTGAGCCCTGCATATATAAAGATATCCTGCCGTCATTATTTAATGACATTTTATCTGGGATAGAACTCAAGTCAAAGACCATTTTTCTTCAGTTTTAAAGATATTGTTCCATTTTCTTTCAGCACCCAGTGCTGCTATGCCCATCGGTTTCTTTCTTTTTCCTTTGTAGATGACCCTTTTCTCTCTCTGAAGCTTTTAGGGTCTTTATTTTTGGTGTTCTGAAATTTCACAGAGATGTATCTAGGAGGGGTCTTTTTAAATTCTCACCTTTCAGTATGGAAACTCCTGTCCTTCATCTTGGGAAATTAATTTGTATTCTTTCTTTCTCTCCTATTTCTCTGTTCTCTCTCTCTGGAACTCTTATTGGTCACATGTTGGATTTTCTGCATTGATCCTCCATGGTGCTGATTTTTTTCTCTCAGATTTTAGGGAATTCATACCAAGCGAAGGAGACAGTGGCATCATGGAGCGTAGCACATCTAGAGTTGGATGACTCACTCAGCATACCTTCTAATTCACCTTCCTCTGCTACAGAGACTGGACAACTAAAACGTACATTTCCCAGAACCCTTGTGGCTATATGTCAGGTACGTGGCCTACATTCTTCTAATTGGATGTGCTAGTACAAGCGGAGGTGGAAGTGATCAACATGAGATTGCAGCAGTGCACAGGTGATGGGATCTTCTGATGAGGAAAGTGGTAGAGGTGTCTAGTTATTCTGAGGCGGTAGTAGCCATGCTTACATCCTCAGGTCTACACTGGCTGATTAGTGCTAAGCAGCAGCTGTTGCCGTGTCTCTCTCAAGCAGCTGGCATGGTTGGGCTCTTTCCTGGCTGTTACATTTAGGTAGGTAGCATTCAGACCTGGTTCTCCATCCCTCCCCAAAATTCTGGGAGCCACCCAATATCCTTTAACAAGTCACTTTCTGCTTGAACTCGCCAGAATGGGTTTTGTTGTTTGCATATAGAAAACTTTACATGGAGACATGCTCTAGATTGTATGGTAACAGAGGCAAAGAGGTCTACTCCTTCCTGAAATGAAAGAAATGATTTCACAGAATGAATGGTAACTGAGCAGAGACTCTTAGGGTGAGTAGAAGTTTGCTGAATGGGCAATGGTAGAAAGAGATTTCAGATAGAAGCGCAGAAGTGAGTGAGCTCATATACATTGATTCATTCTTTTTTTTTTTTTTTTTTTTTTTTTGGTGGTACGTGGGCCTCTCATTGTTGTGGCCTCTCCCGTTGCGGAGCACAGACTCCGGACGCGCAGGCCCAGCAGCCATGGCTCACGGGCCCAGCCGCTCCGCGGCATGTGGGATCTTCCCGGACCGGGGCACGAACCCGTGTCCCCTGCATCAGCAGGCGGACTCTCAACCACTGCACCACCAGGGAAGCCCCATTCATTCATTCTTTATTTAATATTCATGAATACATACTATGTTCTAGATACTGTGCTAGTTTCTTTGCATACAACAATGAGTAAGATAACCATGATTCCTGCCCACAGGATGTTTACATATTTCCAAATTGTGCACGTAGATTATGTTACCTTGAAAAAATTTAGATATGGAGGTCACAATAAAGGAACTGTGTGTCCCTGTTCCCATTAAGTACTTGCGTCTTGGGAGGTAAAGAAGAATATACTTTCTTACCTGCATTCCTATAAGTAGTGGTGAGATAATTGTCAGAATACTGGGCATATTTGGTTTTATCTGGGTGATTGTCCTTTTCTGAAGAAGGATCGTCTTGTCTATCTTCCTTAATCAATGTCTTAAGTGATGTGTGTTGGTGCTGCAGAAAATCAGGGCTAGAGGAAAAAGATAGGCATTGAAGAGAGGGATAAAAACATGCCAGTGCCAAGGCCCACTTTTCTATGTCAGATTTCATAGTGAAAACTATCCAGTTGCGGAGCCTCAGAGCCACTCTAGATGCCCACTCTCATTTCAGTCTCTTGGCTTTGTTTCTTGGACTCCAAATGGCCAAGACCAGTGATGGCATGACAAGCCCCAAGGGACAACACGTGATGACTGGGGCTAACGCTCCTAGATCCAAGGAAATTTGCAGTCAGCCACCTCTGTGTGCTGATGATCCCCTTTCATGCCTTGGCTTCATGCCTTGGCTGGGTTTTGTTTTTTTTTATTATTATTTCTGGCTGTGTTGGGTCTTCGTTGCTGCGCGCAGGCTTTCTTTAGTCACGGTGAGTGGGGGCTACTCTTTGTTGTGGTGCACGGGCTTCTCATTGTGGTGGCTTCTCTTGTTGTGGAGCATGGGCTCTAGGCGTGCGGGCTTCAGTAGTTGCAGCATGCAGGCTCAGTAGTTGTGGCGCACGGGCTTAGTTGCTCTGCAGCATGTGGGATCTTCCCAGACCAGGGATCAAACCTGTATCACCTGCATTGGCAGGCAGATTCTTAACCACTGCACCACCAGGGAAGTCCCTTGACTGGGTTTTTAATTCATTAATGACTAGGAAGATAATGTCCCTTCCTGATTCACAATGAGTTATTGTCTATAATACCATCCCTACTTTTCTTTGGCTTTCTCCCTTCTGGAAATTGGCAGTTATATGTTCATTAATTAAATCATGAGAACTGGTGGGGATCCAATGGCATTGGCAATCCAAGAGGCAAATTCCGGATTCCAATAGTCAGTTGCAGAATCAAATTTTCAAAGATTTCATTGCTAGGACATTTTGTGAAGCCAGTTTACCAAACAATAATAGTTAACATTTATAGAATGCTTTTTGAGTGCCAATAGCTGTGATAAGCATTTGTATTCATTTTCACCTTTAATTCTCACAACATCACCATGGCAGAAATATTCTCACTGTTGCCGTCTTAAGATGATGAGGTTGGGGGTGGTTAAGTTTAAACTGAGTCAGTTAATAAGTGGCAGAGCCAAGATTAGGACCCCGGGCAGTGAAATCTAAGGCCTGAGCTCTGATCCACTCACCTCTTTTGTCTCCTGTGGAGAGCTGGTGTTTTTATTCTGATAATTTATCTCTATTGGACATCCTTGCTCACCCCTGAAATAGAGTTTGAACAAAATTAAGATTTAATTAGGCCAAAGGTTTGATCAAATAAGAATTGCCCTTAGTCAGATTAGTTTCATGTGTAGGCATAGCTTAAAATGAAGCACTGGGAGGTCTTTCTCTGATTGCTCTGATGGGCATAAATTCCACATAAATTGCAAAATTTATGGTTCTAAAATAGTTTAGATTTTAACTCAATAAATGAAAGAAAAGGCAGTGACACATTCTTGAAATTTAAATTGTAAGTCTATCCTGTCTAAGGTACCATCAGGTTACAGGGTGATATTTTACAATGTTCAGTGATAACCCATTAGTGTTGCTACTATTTTAACATGTAGATTTATTTCCAAGATGTTTAAATGGCATATTGCAGAAAGACAGCTGGATTTTGATTCTTAAAAATCTGGAAATGAAAAAAAAATCTGTAAATGATGGAAATGGTTTTTTGGATTTAAGTGAGAACATCCTCCCTGCTAAAACAGCACTCTGATTAGATTCATTTCTAGAACTGCATTACTAACACATGCAAATGGTATAAATTTGTTGCTAAACCATCTGCAGATGGTAGGGTTTTTTCCCAGTAAACACCAGGGGCTGTGATAGTGCCCTTTAGAACAAACGGGCTCAATTCTGCAGCCTCTTCATATGTTGCATAGCAATGTCCTTCTCATTGAACTGGGGCCCTCGTTCTTGAAAACAAAGGCTATTTAACATTAGTGATGGCATCTTGAAAATTGAGAGCTTGCTTCATGGTAAAAGAGGACTGGTTTTCTACCTTGTCCTATTCAGCAAGATAGGGACTGCCATAACTCTATGAAGAAACAAAGTAACAAACTATTGGAATCACAGAATCTTAAGAATTGAAATGTGCAGTAAGCATCACCCAGGAGACACCTCTACAATGTCTGAAAGATGCTTATTTCTTCTGCTCTGGCTGAATACTTCCACTGATAAGATACTTACCACCCTGCTGAGATGGCCAACAAGAGTTTATTGAACACCTGTGATGTGACAGGCTCTGTGCTAGGTATTGAGGATTTGGAGGCAAACAGTATACCCATCCCTGTCTTCCTAGCCCCTGCCCTCATGGAGTCAGTGATCCAGTGGGGGAGGAGGCGAGTGAGCAAGCAGTTATGGTGCGTGTGGGCTGTTTTAGTCACCTCCTATTCACCCTATTGTCGAAAGAGGGATTCCCGACCTAGGGTTAGGGGGATGGCTGAATATGCAACACTCAGCACTGGACAGCTGAGACCGATAGCAGTTTATCAATCACATATCCTCGCAGCCTGGTGGGGGGCAGGGGACACCACACGCCATACAAGGTCACACAAGGATGGCACTCAGGAACCGAGTGAACCATCAGAGGCTGTGAGAGGTAGGCTTGTAGTATCAAGAGGGTGAGGAGGCCCCTGGTTCCTGCAAGAGGATGTGATTGGCTTGTTTGACTAGTTCTGTGAGCTGGCAGGAAACTGAAACCCACTGCTCAGGGATTAATGGGAACTGCACCTGGGGGGTTTGATAAGGAGGGCTGTTTGACTAGGGGAATTATCCATGGGAGGAGAGTGAGGAGGGGAAGTTGCCGTTATGCCGTTTGAGGCCCCCCTGATTTCACCGGACATCAAGGCAGCATGTAATATCGAGTGTCAAATTTAGTTCTTACACCATAGGGGATTCTAAGGAGGGACAATTAAAACATGACTTGGGGATGGGGCCTGGGTAGGGGAGGTCGGGGCAGACAATCCTAAGAAAGAGAACAGTTAAACTGAGACCCAAAGAATGAGTTGGAATCAAACATTCCCAAATGTGGGTTCCCTCTACAGAGCAGCAAGGTGAGAGAGAGCCCAGATTGTGCATATGAGGGGGTGGGATGGGGAGAGGGAGACTGAGAGAAGTTAGCTCCCCAGATTCTCCCCCCAGGCATGTGTGGGAGGAGAGCAGTGAGAGAGGGAACAGGTGCGCCATTGGGGCCCAGTAATGTAGAGCCCACCTGTCTGCATCATCAGACAGGTAGCCTCCGTGAACCAGAGGAAGGGTATATAGCAGGCATGGCGCAGACTGGGAGAACTGGAACACAAAGCCCCCATCCATGTGGGAGGCCCTTTCCATGTGGGAACCTGTGCCCAGAGTTACCAGATACCCTGAATTTTCAAGAGAAGCCATACGTTTGGATTTGTACACAAAGTTTTCAAAATTATAAACATTGGCTCTACTTGAAATTTATAAAAGCACTGTGTGAGCCAAGCAAAACCTATCATTCCACAGGCTTCTGGTTTGTAATCTCTAAGGAAAAGTCTTGAAAGCCATGAGAAAGAGTTGCAAGTTTACCCTAAGAGCAACGGGAGATTTAGAAGCAATGGGGATCTACTGCAGAACTTCAGAAGGGACCAGGGCAGGATCACACCTGTATTTTAGTAGGTGGGCACCTATTGAAGATCAGGTAGGAAGCTAAGATGGCAGTGTCTCTGTCTGACCTGGGGAAGTGACTATGAAGATGGAGGAGAGTTGTTTTCATTGAAGAAACATGTAGGAGGTAGAAGTGATAGGACATGGATGTCTGGGGGAAGGTAGGGGAAAGGAGTCAAGGCTTTGACTTATCACATTGTCAGGAAGTTATTAAAAATCTCCAGCTAGCAACCTCTAGATGTTGAAAGCCATCAAGACTCACCCTGAGCCTTTTCCTCATTATTCCATATGTAAGGGCTGAGGTAGGTAGTAACTAATGGTGTGAAATGTGCAAAATCCTTTCAGCCTAGAACTTTGAAACCAGAATGAATATCATTTTTTTTTTGGCAATAAATTTACTTGCTGAGCTATAGACCAAGATTTAAGTGAATTTTCATTTTTGGGGTTCTCACAGAGTGATACAGGGGCAAGGCTATCCCTAGAGGCCTGCTGGGTACCATGGGGATTCCAGACCATGATTAGAAACATACAAGGTAGATAGTTCACATGATGGTTAATCAAATTCCTTATCAGATGTTCATGTCAAACTGAGTTTCCAACTGAAACTGAACATGACTAATTTAGCCATTTCTCTACATTACAGGGAGATGGGAATTTAGCACAATTCCCTCCTCTTGATAAATGCCTTTGATATTATTTAGATTTTGCCCTCAGATGCAAATGTATAAGTTGTCTTAGCCTCCCAAGTATAGGCAAGTAAGAGGGCCAGCATCCTGCTTGGATGAAGGAGGGAAGAAGCCTTGGAAGAAGCCTTAAATGTACTTTGAGCTGCAAACTCCCAAACTGTGAAGGACAAAAGCCAGTTTAGCAGATACAAACAGCAGGTCCTATGCAAAGACTATTCTTGGAGGTTTTCTAGAAAGCCCAGATCCCAGATATGTATGGTAGAGGAGGAAGGGTGAAGGATAGTCCAGAGCACACAGGAGATCCTTGGCTTGTCCTGGGTCTAACAGGAAAATCAAACACATGTCAACAGAAATTCCTTCATCCTCGGAGTGAAACGGAATAAACCCTGAATGCTGATTATTTTTCATTTTTCTTATTCTATTGTGTTGCTTTTTCTTAACGAAACAAGTTTATTGGAGAAGATTAGAAAATAGTTCATTGTGAAAAATTATAAAAGAAGATACATAGAAAGAAAGAAAAAGAGAGAAGAAAGAAAAGAAGAGAGGGAGGGAGGGAGAGAGGAAAGGAAGGAAGGAAGGAAAGAATAGAGAGGTTAGAGAGAGGAGAGCGCTAGTAATTCCACCGCCAGAGGCAGCCACAGTGAACTTCAGATGTATATCTTTTCAGTGTTTTTTCAGTGGACCCAAGTATTATTAATTTTTTTCCAAGAGTGGAATTCTACTCTTAATAGGATATAAGAATATCAATCAACTCACTCAGGTAACTTAATTTATGTCACAAGCTTGCATTTTCTTGGGGGAGCAGGGATGGGAATGTAATCTCGGGTCAAAGTCTCCTCACCTGCTTCAGTGCTCAGTCACCAGTCCATACAGTGTGCTGCTGAGCCCTTTCTTGTCCTGATTGCTAATGCTCCAGACCCCCATCCTTTTAGCTATGTTTGTGCCCCTCTTGGGTCATGCCCAGCTGCAAGAAACTCAGTGAGCTTGTCTGAGGGGCCCTATCGATTGCATATCACCCTCAGACACAGAGGTCAGTTCACCAGGGCCCAGGACATGCTCCCTGGTTACCTAAAGCCCTTCCTGCACACACACATCTCTGGGCCATTTCTTCTTGCTCTTGACACCTGCCCAGGCTGTGCCTGGGAAGGAAATGCAGGCTCTCCTTTCCCAGGGTCTACAGGTGCCTGTGGAGTCATGATTTTCCTGCTTAGTTGACCCCCTCCACCCAGCATCTGAAGAGAATTCAGAAGAAGCTTTCCTCTTCCTCAAGGGACCTTCCAAATCTATTATTCATCCTCTGAATTTTTGTTGTCATTGTTGTTCCTCTTAAGGGCACAGCTTTCAAAAGAAAAAGTCAGGAGAGGGTCCCATTTTCTCTCTTCTGCTGTTCAGTTCCCATCACTCAGGCAAAAACTCCAAACAGCCTCATCTGAAGGGTAGAAGGGCCATGAGGTGAACTATTAGGAAGGTGGAAGGAATGCCAGATACAGTTTTACAGCGGGGTCACACCACTGTGCTTATAGGACCCTGGGTCCCAGGTCCTCCTAGCAGGCTGGGAGGTGGCAACCTGGAGGACAGCTTTCTAAGAGGAGGCATGGGGGGCCGTCCCCTTGGCTGTTCTTTCTACCCAGGTCCTGTGGTCCATGCTCTTGCCCATCTGGATGCAAACACACAGGGGGCTTCCTGGGTCCTAGTCCTTGCCCCTTAGAGCCCAGAACAAAGGTATCCATCCAAGAAGAATCAAGTTTTCTTTTTTTTTTTTTTTTTTGGCTGCATTGGGCCTTCACGGGCTTTCTCTAGTTGCGGCGAGCAGGGGCCCCTCCTCGTTGCGGTGCGCGGGCTTCTCACTGCGGGGGCTTCTCGTTACGGAGCATGGGCTCTAGGCGTGTGGGCTTCAGTAGTCGTGGCATGCGGGCTCAGTAGTTGTGGCTCGCGGGCTCTAGAGCGCAGGCTCAGTAGTTGTGGTGCACAGGCTTAGTTGCTCCACGGCATGTGGGATCTTCCCGGACCAGGGCTCGAACCCGTGTCCCCTGCATTGGCAGGTGGACTCTTAACCACTGCGCCACCAGGGATGTCCCAAGTTTTCTTATCTCGCCTCTCACCCTCACTGTGGGGATGGAGGTAGTAGGGGAGGCGCGGGGAGGAGGGCAAGCCCTTGAAGGGATATAATCTCCTGGAGAGAAATGCACTTTCTAACACTAATGTAAATATGATTCATGCAACTCCTGCAGCCAGGCTCCTTTTATTTCCCTGACTCGGAAACACAGGCTGGACGTTCTTACTTATCTTCCATCCCAGAAGGGGACCCCGAGCAGGGCTTGGTCCTGTTCCAGTATCTGAAGTAGAAACCACAGCCTTGAGACAGTGCCAAGGCAGCCAATTAAGAAGGTGTTGACGACACTTCCCAGGAACATTTTTCTAGATGTTTAACTTTGACCAAAAGTTTAAGCTTCTAATAAACCCCAGGAACCTCACATTTTCCAGGGAATAGTGCCTGGGCTCTTAAAAACTTCCAAGAAACTCCGATTCTCAGAAGACTGCAGCCTTCGAACTCACCCGCCCATTCAAGAGCTTTCTGGACAAAAACAAAGGCAGTGAAAGCCGTGCTTTCTCATATGCCCTGAGAGTTTACACAACTAAAGTCAGATAAGAAGCCTGGCGCCAATTAGGCCACCGCACTGGCTTTGGGAGGCGAGGCCCCGCCTTCAGTCCCGAGCTTGGCCGCAGGGTAGGACAGGGCTGGCAGTGGCAGACAGCAGCAGTGTCTGTCAGCCCAAGTGGCTGGGGTGGGTGCCGGCCGGGCCTGGCTTCCTTTATCCGGAATTTCCTTAGTGTCCTTACTCAACTTTGTATCCGATTCAAAGCTACCACAACCTGGCTATTGAAATCTGAACGTATATGCCCATAGACCCGGCAGTCTTACTGGGAGCCCTGCAGGGTGGGCTTCCATCTCCATCTTACAGACGAGAGAAGTCTCAGAGGAGCTGAGGGATTCACAAGCCAGAGATGAGACTTGAACCTGGGTGCCGACTCCCACTTGGGAATTCTCAGGACTAGGTGAGAGCAAGAGAAGATCTTGGCCAGGGAGCTGGGGAGGGTCCTGCTGCACCTGGCACCAATCTCCCCACATCCTGGGGTGGTCTGGAAAGTGCAAAAGGAGGGGCCAGGCTGAGTGGGAACAGGCGGGAGGGGGCATTGGGGGTCTTGGGATAGAAGCTTTTTTATCAAGTTGTTCAGAAGTAACTGAATAATTTTACAACTGGTACAGCCAACCTGGTGTGTAATGGCAAATATGAACCCTAGTCATAAACACATGAATTGGAATATCAAGTAGTGGGATAAAAGTGGGAGGGGTCAGCTCTCCCGGTGGGGAGTGGAAGGATTAACAAGATGGTCCATTAAACCATCGGAAGGAGGGCAAGGGAAGGGCATTTCAGGGAGGCTGGAGGGCAACAAGCAACAGGGTCTGCAAACTGTTTGCTGCGGCCAACTGAGGGGGTGGGGCGCCAGGAAGAACATTTACAAGACCTGAGACTGGAGGGGCGCCCAGAGACTTGGCACGTGACGTCTTGACTGGGGAATTTCGGTAAAACATTTTTATGCTCTGGACACTTGTAGACATTTGTGGGTTGTTTCTTGTCTCTAAGCACAAATTACTAAACTTTCAAAAAAAAAGTTTTTAACCGAGTATTCCGTAAAAGAGACATCTTCATCCCATCACGATCTCCACTGCATCTTTGGGGACTTGTGTGCCCACTCAGTGGCCCACTCGCCACTCCTCATTGGCCTTATCCTTCTTCATCTCACCTCCCAACAATCTTGCTGGAACTGGATCCCCTTTAAAACCCCGGACTGCTTAGGTGAGCACCTGACTCCTGCCCACATAGTCCCCGGCCCCTCCCCAGGGGCTGGGGGCTGCTCTCCTTCCTCAGCCATGGGCTGTGGGTTTGCTGTGAATAAAGTTATCACACCATGAATTCCTACCTGCTTTTAATCCCTCCCATTGCCTGGATTCCCACTGCCTCATTCCATCTGATGGATTGGACCCCCTTATACACCAACTCCTGCAGAACGCACACCTGAGGTCAAGATGGGTAACCGTAATATGTGCTTCCTGCCATTCCTCTCAGGGGCTGAGCTGCAGCCAGGCACATTTCTTCAGTCCCCCACCCCTGTCCCATCAACTCCAGATATCCCACAGGTCCTACTCTTGTCCACTCTTGTTAATGAAGACCCATCATGCATTGTGTAAGGGTCTCATGAAGTTACAAAACAAGGACAAGCCGAATGGAATCACGCTTATCTGAACAAAATGTCCAA
This sequence comes from Hyperoodon ampullatus, assembly GCF_949752795.1. Taxonomy (NCBI): domain Eukaryota; kingdom Metazoa; phylum Chordata; class Mammalia; order Artiodactyla; family Ziphiidae; genus Hyperoodon; species Hyperoodon ampullatus. The sequence goes on from NC_136924.1 coordinate 18,713,049, forward strand.
CTCTCAATGCAAATATTTAGATGGGTTCCATCTTTGTGAATTTGAGTGTTCTGGAAGGAGAAGGTCAGCAGTGCCCCAGGCAGTTTAAGAGCCAAGTAGAGACATGTCTTCAGTGCAGGGAGGGATGTGATTAAGTCCCTGGCTTTTGCCAGTTGTTCTTTGCTACTCATTTTTAATGCTGATGACCTAGGTTTATAGACTCAGAGAGGAAATAAGATGTAGTAGAAAAATCACTTGACTGGGTGTCCTGAGACCTGAAGTTTCGTCCTGGCTATGTGTATCCTAATCCAGCTGTGTTGCTCCACCTCAAATCCCTTCTCCTCTTAAGACTTTCGTTCCTTAGCCTTAAATAGGGGACTGGGGGTTTGATACTCTTTCTAAGTTGGTGATCTCATTCTTTTTGTGTTTGTAGCCTACTTTCAAATAGCAGACTATGGAGTAGCAGTATTAAAAACTTTAAAAGACTCAAAACAACACTAAAAATGTTGGCAATCACTAAACACACTTCAGACTCCAGTACAGCAGTGTCTCCCAGTGACTATAAAATCACCCACAGTTATGGTTCAGTCTTCAGCTGTACTTCACCACTTTATGGTTCTTTGGGTCTTTGAACTGTTTACTGCCCTGACCTGCTTCTCTTATGGACACAGAGTCAGAGCTCTCACATGTTCTGGAAGCTCCGTGACTTTTCATTAGCCCGGGCTTGACATCGCACCCGTGCCTCTCAAAGCCTATTTGTTCCAAGTCAGGTGATCCACATATCTCAACGTTCCATCTGACACAAGAACTAAAGTGACTTAAGGACTCAGATATAACCCAAACTGGTTTTCCACATTGGTCAGACTTAGGCTAAATATGGAGAATGACTGCTCTGAGGGCCATGAGAGCTATGAAGTCCTATATTTCCATGAATTAAAACAAAAAAAGTAACATTTTGAGAAGAGAACTAGTTGAGGTGGAGTGCTTCATTAAGGCACTGAGTCCAGACCAGATGAAGAAATAAGTCCTCATGGGTGAGAAAGTGAGCTCAGAGGGCCCAGAGTGGCCCAAGGAGCTTGCAGAATTGGAGAGGCATTAGCAGAAAGATGAGGGGAATGAATCACACAGAATGTGAGTAGCCAGACATAGAACCTCAGTTTCTCTCTGTTTCTAACAGTTATATATTTTTTTAGAAGGTGGCATTTAAAGTTTTTGGTAATAGGAGGCAATTATTTTTAGGTTCTGTTAAAAGATAGACTGAGGCATATTAGAAATTTTAAGAGTTTATTTGAGCAAACATCAGGCAGCATCCAATCCAGCAGATGGGATCCTGGGAACACAGGTGTGTGGGGTGTCCCAGAGGGTCTCATCCTGGTCACTAGAAACTGTAGAGAAGGAAAAATAATTTTCCCTCTACCCTTTATGGTGAGTGCCTGGCTGAGACCTTTTCTCTAAGGTTCCTCGTAAACAGATAGGCTTATCCAGGTTAAAAGTTCTCAGCTGTGGCCACTGTAATTAACAATTTTCCTGGGTGAGGTTAACCTGCTCGTTCAGCCTTAAAACAAAATTGTATTCACCTGACGCCTCACGCGGGGCCAATCCAGCTAAGTCAGAACCGGTCCCACTCTGAACCCAATCCGGCTTTTCAGTCGGACCCACTCCAGCTCTGACCATTTCCTAACGGAGTCTGGAAAAGAAATGCTCAAAGCCTGAAAGCTCCTCAGGCAGAAGCTGCAGAGGCTCCGCGAGGGACGGACTGAGCACCTCCTGAGGCGGGAGAGGCAGCGAGCTCAGGGCTCAGCAGGTACCACGTCTGGTTGCTCGTTGCTCCTGGCGCCGTCGGGGGTCTCCTTCGGTCCCCGCTTCTTACTGTTACTAACGGAACTGTTAAGAGAGAAACTGAGGCATAGAAAACATTTTAAGAGTGTATTTGAGCAAAAGTCAATTTGAATCGGGCAGCATCCAGTCTAGAAGATAGAAAGGAGCTCCAGGGAGCTGTTGAAAATGAAAGACTTACAGGAAGAAGGGAGCAGGAACGGGGAAAGTAAACTAGGCCAAGAAGCGGTGGGTTAATGCAGTCACTTTCCTTCAGGGGATGGCAGGGGCCTGTCAGGCAGACGACCCCACTAGTGCTGAGCAGGTGGTTCCTGACTGACTGGTTTAAGGTTCCATTTCTGGGAGAATCAAAACTGTAATTAAGTCTCAGTTTGGTGACGGGGGACTTAGCATAAGCGATTCCATTCGGGGCCTGTTGTCTTGTTTTTAAGTTCTTAAATATGATTGTTTTGGGGGTCCTGAGTTGTGGGTTCCATTGTATTCCTATAAATTATTTTTCGTCTCTTCAAACGCCCTTTCCAGACATTGGCTGGTTGGTTTATTGTTCTGGGCACAGAAAATTATGATCAGTTTAGTGGCTGCTTAATACAGATTGAGTTTCGTTTGTCAGAATGGTGAGGATCAAAGCTTTTCAGAGCTAAGCAGGAGCCAGATCAAAGAAAATCCTTATTTCACATCTCATAGGGTGTGACTTATCTTTAAATAACAGAAAGTGGACATTTGGAATCAGGTTTTTATCATAAAAATGCTTTCTTCTGGGAAAACAAGTTACCCAGCCACCAACTCATATTTGTGCCAGGAAATGGTGTGGGGTGTAGCAAAGGCTGTGAGCTTTCTTTCCCTCTCTAGTGAGCCTCATGCATTGGTTCAATGATGATATTTTAGTGTCTCCTCTGTACTAGATGTGTGCCCAGGTGCTGGGGGTACATTGGTAAGTGAAAATGGCCCTCATGTAGCCTGGCTGGGAAGACGGGCAATTGTGTAAATGATTTCCTTAAACTGTGGGGAGTGTTACAACCAGGGACACAGACACAGAGTCGGGGACAGGAGGAGGGACACTTAACCTGGTCTGGGCAGCCAAGAAGACCTCCATAAACAAACACCTGGGGGCCAGGAGACGTGAATAAGTGAGGGATGGGCAGTGGAACAGCACGTAACAGGGAAAGGAGATGAGGTTCCCAGCAGGAAGTGAGCAAGAGAAGTTCGGTCTGGGTGGAACAAAGCATGTCAGATGGCATTGCCAAGAAGGGACCGTGAGGGGGAAGCAGCAGACAGATCACAGAGGCGAACTCGTCAGCCAGCTTAGAGTTTGTCCTGTGTTCCAGGAACCATGGGAACCCCTGGAGGATGTTAGATAGGAGACTAGCTTGATTGGATCCGTGTGTTTGAAGATTCCCAGGAGAGGATTGGCAAAATCGTGTGTGTGTTGGTAAATCCGAGAGTCTATGTGCAAGGCTGCTTCCTCTCTTTCTTATAGTGAATTATCACTTACGTAAGGAAAAATATATCGTGTGCGTAGGCATGGGTCATCTCTGGAAGGACACGTAAAAGGCACAATGGTTGCTTCCTGGAGGGGAGCTGAGGCCTGAGAGACAGAAGTGGAAGGAGACTGACTTTCCATTGCACACCTTTTAGCACTTTAAAAATGATGTGACTCTGTTATCCAATTAAAAAGTGTTTTTAAATCTGAGCATTGAAGAATTCCTTAAAGGGGGTCAAGTCCAGTTCCCAAGGCAATGGAGGAATCCTTTCTTCATTTTCCCTGATAGACAGGCATCTGACTGTGTCCAAACACTTTCTTTGACAGTTTCAGGACTGAGAAGTCAAACGTCTAAAATTCATTCTGACATTGAGCTAAAGTCCATATTCCCCTCCCCCTCCTCCTCCCTCCCCTCCTCCTCCCTCCCCTCCTCCTCCCTCCCCTCCCCCTCCTCCCTCCCCTCCTCCTCCCTCCCCTCCCCCTCCTCCCTCCCCTCCTCCTCCCTCCCCTCCTCCTCCCTCCCCTCTCCTCCCTCCCCTCCCCCTCCTCCTCCCCTCCCTCCCCCTCCCCCTCCCCCTCCCCCTCCCCTCCCTCCCCTCCCCCTCCCCTCCCCCTCCCCTCCCCTCCCCTCCCCCTCCCCTCCCCCTCCCCTCCCTCTCCTCCTCCCTCCCCTCTCCTCCCTCCCCTCTCCTCCCTCCCCTCTCCTCCTCCCTCCCCTCCCCCTCCTCCTCCCTCCCCTCCCCCTCCTCCCTCCCCTCCTCCTCCCTCCCCTCCCCCCTCCCCTCCCCTCTCCTCCTCCTCCCCTTCCTCCCCCTCCTCCCCCTCCTCCCTCCCCTCCCCCTCCTCCTCCCTCCTCTCCCCCTCCCCCTCCTCCTCCCTCCCCTCCCCTCCCCCTCCCCTCCCCCTCCCCTCCCCCTCCCCTCCCCCTCCTCCTCCTCCCTTCCCTCCCCCTCCCCCTCCTCCCTTCCCTCCCCCTCCTCCTCCTCCCTTCCCTCCCCCTCCTCCTCCTCCCTTCCCTCCCCTCTCCTCCTCCCTCCCCTCTCCTCCTCCCTCCCCTCCCCCTCCCTCCCCCTCCTCCTCCCTCCCCTCCCCTCCCCTCCCCCCTCCCCTCCTCCCTCCCCTCCCCTCCTCCTCCCTCCCTCCCCCCCTCCCCTCCCCCTCCCCTCCCCCTCCTCCTCCCTCCCCTCCCCTCCCCTCCCTCCCCATTGGCACTAGCTCTTTCTCTGCAGTGCTGAGCCAGCCTCTTCCTCTCCCAGCCTTTAAATCATTTGCGGAAGGATATTGTGGTTTTCTCTAGTCAGAGGTAACAAGCAAAAAGCTGGCAGGTCAGGCAGGTGATGTAAATGAGCAAAGCAGGCCTCGCCAAGACCACGCAGTGCACCCTTCCACCTGGAGACAAGGACACCATGAGGGGTGGTGAGCACTGTGGCAGGGAGACAGAGAGAGGTAGCAACTATTCCTCTCCAAGGAAATACTGCCCTAGAAGGAAGAGGGCGAGATGTTGCCATATCTTCCCAGGGATGTCAGAAACTGAACATTTATTTTAAACACCTCAACTTTAAAATGTTGGCAACTAAATTAGTTTTTTTTAAATGCTGAGCAGACCAAACACAATACATGCATAGCTGGGTGTGGCCACTAGTTTCCCATGTGTTCTGTCATCTTTCCTCCGAGTACCATGAGAATTTCTCATTTTGTTGTTGGATTTGCAATGGGATGCTTGTGCCTGCGTCATTGTCCAAATTGGCCTATTTATCAGTCTTTCTAGAGCATTAGAGGTAGGAGTCAGGCAGCTGGGTTACAGTTCTGGCCAAAGGCACTGTAGGACCTTGCGGAAACCACAAAAGCACATTTTCCTATGTTTGCGTTTCCTCACTTGTTAAACGAAGAGAAGACCTGGATCCTAGTGGGGCTGCTTTACAGACTGTCTCAATGAGTTTCCCTTCTTTGCTGAGCTTCAGAAAGTTCTGGAGCTGGAAGTCTGAGATGGGGGTCCCTGTGTGGTTGGGTGAGGCCTCTTTTCGGGGTCGCAGACATCTTCTCCTGCCCTCAGCTGGTGGAAGGGCCAGGCTGCTTTCTCTTTTCATTATCCAGCCACAAGTTTGATTGATTTCAGTTGGGGAATTGAAATAGGACTCTTCATTTGGATAAAATCAGTGAGCAGGGGCTTCTGCTGATGACTAGGGACTGAGCTCCAATTCCCAAGATTTTTTTTTTTTTTGCGGTACGCGGGCCTCTCACTGTTGTGGCCTCTCCCGTTGCAGAGCACAGGCTCCGGACGCGCAGGCTCAGCGGCCATGGCTCACGGGCCCAGCCCCTCCGTGGCTGTGGGATCTTCCCAGACCGGGGCACGAACCCATGTCCCCTGCATTGGCAGGCGGACTCTCAGCCACTGCGCCAACAGGGAAACCCCAATTCCCAAGATTTTGAGAGACTGTTAGGCAGTAAGTAGCAGGAGACTTATTACTAAACTGTGCTCAGGCACGTGTTTTGCCAAAGCTGCCTCCAGTGCACTGTCAGTCAGCTGCCCGCCTCCTAAGAAATCCCTTCAGAGGAGCCTTGCCCCTTCCTTTCACTGTCCCATATCTACCCCTCCAGTGCTGGAGAGTTCGTTCCCCAGCCCTAGGCCAGAGGCAATGTGGATGACATTGGTGATGCGGAACCCCAGCTCCCAGCTCCCACTGCCTCTCTTATACCTGTCTTCTTTCCCATCTTATTCTGTTCTTGTCTCTCCAGGCACCCTCACCTGCCTCCCATCTGTAAGTAGTATCAAGAGTCCCTGAAGACAACTCAGAGCATTTTTTTAGCTGCTTCTAGTTTCCCTTTTCCTCTCTCCTGCTAATCCCTGTTAGGGTTGGGTAAAAACTAGCAATTACAGCATTTATGTACCATCCATGCCTGGTTGCCATATAGCACAGTAAGGATGACTATGCACATCTGTGATAGTGCATTTTACGTGTCCATTTGATGAATCAAGGGATACCCAGGCATCTGGTTAAAGGTTATTTCAGGGTGTGACTGTGAGGGTGTTTTCCAGAAGAGATTAGCATTTGAATCAGTGGAATGAATAAAATGGATTGCCGTCCCCAGTGTGTGCTCATTAGGCAATCCACTGAGGGCCTGAATAGAACAAAAGATGGAGGAAGGGGGGATTGCCTCCCTCTGCCTGACTTCTGAGGGGGACATGGATCTTCTGCCCTCAATGCTCCTGGTTCTCAGGCCTTCAGACTAGGACTGGAATCTACACCATTACACCAGCTCTCAGCATTCCACCTGCACCACCAGCTTCCCCAGGTCTCCAGCCTGCAGATGGCAGATGGTGGCACTTCTCGGCCTCCTTCTCAGCCAATTCCTTATAAAATATCATATATACTTGTGACATATGTATTAATCTATATGATATTTTATATATGTGTATACATATACATATATTTCTTTACATTTGTATACATTATGTATCATGAGATTTAGTACAAGGAGTTGACTATAGGATATATGGGATATGTATCTCCCATTGGTTCCATTTCTCTGGAGAACCCTGACTAACACAACAGCATTGTGTGTTGGATTAACTTGGGCTTCAATTGATTGGTCAATGGTGCCATGTTGCCCATAGATGTTCAGTCTTTGCTGTCATTGCTCATGTAGACTGGCTGTTTTTATACAACTTTAAACAATGTAGGGCAAGGGTCACAGTCAGGTCGCAAAGTAGGAGCTAAGCTGCATCCCATCTCAAAAACTACGGGGTAGTAAAGATGACTGTTAGGCGTATATTAAAGTTATAACTATTAGTGGGCTCTTGGGAGACATCCTGTTGAATGATGAATGAATGAATGAATGAGTGGGAATGGGGAGCTGCAATGCTAAGATTAATACTCATTAACAAAAACGGAGTGAGTAGTGCCCTGGGTAAGTGAGGAACTCCTCCTGGGAGAGGAAAGAATCCAAGTGCCTTCATCGGCACTGGTACCCCGGTTGATGACACAGGGGAGAGAGTTTTTGAATATGATACTGATGGGGCTATGCAATGAGCCCTTAGCCTCTGAGGTTCTTGTCCCAAGTTACCCTAAAGAAGGGATATAAAAATGGAAAAGAGTCGGCTCCCATTTGGAAGTCTAAAAAGCATGATAATATGTTAGGAACACACCCTCTTCTAAATTCCAGGGCTTTGGCAGGGGTAACAGGGATACAGCAGCAAAGGAAAATGACCAGATCATTTGAACTGTGGGGATAAGGTAACAGCAGAGATCAAGAGGTGCAGGGGCAGTTGGAGTATAGCAGTAGCCACAGAGGAAGGCAGTAAGCCACACAGGGAATTCTGGAATAAGGGGAAGTGGCTTGGGGGGCTTGTAGTCTCAGTTGTCTCATGGGGTTGAAGCTCAGGGTCACTCATATTATGGCTGTCACCAGTGCTTTCAGTCATTCATTTATTTTTAATTTAAAAAAACGTGTTTGAGTATCTTACAAGTGTCAGGCACAGTGGATGTGTTGGCCTACGCCAGGGGTCAGTGAATTTATTCTGTGAAGGGCCAGCTGGTCAACTCTGCTGCTATGGCACAAAGGCAGCCATAGACAATAAGTAAACAAATGTTTGCCTGTTGAAAGTATTCCAGTAAAACTTTATTCATAGAAACAGGTGGTGGGCCAGATTTGGCCCATGGATTATAGTTTGCTAACCCCTAGTTTAGAGAAACAGTGTGCTGGTTATTCTCTGATGCCTCTCCAGATCTAATCTATAGCCCTTTCCACCCTGCTCTCTATCCCAAGAGGCTGACTTCTGCAGACTCTGTCACCCAGACTCCTTGCCCTCTGGCTTCTGATTAGATTTAGCTAATGGGAGGCACTGGCAAGAGATTGGAAGTTGGGAGGGGAGAGGGGTGGAGGAATTTAGTCCCTCTACTTCCTGTCTTCCGGACTGTGCTTTGGCGACGGCTGTGTTCCTCTTCCTGTGGCCACAGCTCTGACGGGTAATTCATACCTATGGCTACACCTCTCACCCAGGTGCAGTACCGGCTCTTCTCCTTGCCCTTCAGCCCTAAAAGTGGTACTGGTTTCCCACTATTCCCAGCCCTGAGAGCTTCTCCATCCCTTGTTGGTTTCCATACCATTGCCCACACCTCATGTGTGGTCCCTTCATTAAACTTTCTTCAATTCTCCCTTCAAGTGTGCAGTCTCTTCCCCACTGGGCAGTGTCTGAATATGCCCTTGTTGTGGACATTCACTGTTTCCAGGTGTAACAGTATTGGTTCCAAACTCAAATCCAGGTTAAAACGTGATCTAGGCCAATCAGCACACTGAATCACCCAAGCCATAGTAATTGGTTCTGAAATGGTCTCATAAACCAAGTTGTCCCCACTGGAGGGAATAGCAATATTTATGGAGAAGCTACCAAGCAGTGCTGTCTATTCCACTGAATTTGAGCCTGGGAGTGTATGAATTTGGAGCTTCCAGTAGCTATTTAGTGAAACCTGAAGACAAGGCTCAACACCAAAGATGGTAAAGTCCAGAGATGACCTTGTTTGTGGCCCTGGAACTAAATCCACTCCTCAGTGTTTTTGTCAATGAGACAATAAAGTTCCTTATATTTTCTTAAGCCAGTTTGGGTTGAAGTTTCTTCCATTTGTATCCTAAAGTTTAACTTAAACAAAACCAAACCTGGGACCACTTTACACAAATTTCGTTATACTCACTGAATTATCTACACAGAAAACCAGCCTTATTTCATCTTTGGATTAGATACACATTAACATGGTGTAGTGAAACCTACTGGATTTCAGTAGTAACAGCAGCTACGGAGATGGTTTGCCACCATCCCACTTCCAAAGGGAAATAACTGGAGCCCAGCTGCATCTTTGCAGAGATTGCCTCCCGTGCCAGACAGACACACCTCCCAAGCCATAATCCCACCCACTTTGACACTTGACAATAGCAAAAAGAGAAGAATCTTCATCTGAATGAACGGGGAGATTGGTGCTATTGTTGGCAAGACAACAAGTTGAAGCCTGGTGTTTATTAACTGTTGTAAACAAATTGTGAATTGGTGCCAGGAACCAAAATAGAGACAACTGGGCATAATAAACATTAATTCTCAAAGAGATCATCTAACAACCTAAAAGATCTTTTGTGGACTCCAAGGCATTAATTATACTAGACCTTGTTCTGTTCGTTAATTCATTTAAGAATTTGTTGAGTAAATGTCAGCCTGATGCAGTACAGGCACAGCAAATAGTTTTCATTTCTTGTGCCAATTGTGGTTGTGGCTGCCCAGTGGGCTGTGTTGAGAAAGATTGTGAGGCCAAATCTGGGTTCAAGAAGAATGAAGATTATAGTTGATTCAATGTGTCTTTGGTGGAAGTGGAAGAAAGGGGTGCCCAAGGAGTTTGTCATCTCTGTGAGTTGAAAAGGGCATTGTCTAGAGTAAGAAGGAGTAGATTTGGGGGTAAGTCACTTCCAGTCTATGTGCATTTATTTCTGAAAATTTGTAAAATTGGGAAATTGATCTAAATAACTTACAGTGTACCTCCTTGCTTCCCTTATTCATTTATACATTCTTTTTTAATAGTTTTTTATAGTTGATGTACAATATTGTGTTAGTGTCAGGCGTACTACATAATGATTTGATATTTGCATGCATTATGAAATCACGACAATAAGTCTAGTAACCCTCTGTCACCATACAAAGTTATTACAGTATTATTGACCACATTCCTTATGCTGTATATTACACCCCCGTGACTTATTTATGATGTAACTGGAGAGTTGTACCTCTTAATCCCCTTCACCTGTTTCATCCATCTGCTACCCCCCTCCTTTCTGGCAACCCATTTGTTCTTTGTATCTATAAGTCTGTTTTCATTTTGGTTTTTGTGTTTGTTTTGTTTCTTGGATTCCACACGTAAGTGAGATTATGCGATATTTGTCTCTCTCTGTCTGACTTATTTCACTTAGCACAGTGATTGCAGCCTTTTTGGCACCAGAGACCAGTTTCGTGGAAGACAGTTTTTCCACAGATGGAGGTGGGGTGGGGTGGGGGGATGCTTCAGGCATCAGTAATGCAAGCGATGGTTCAGGTGATGATGCAAGCGATGGAGAGCAATGGGGAGTGGCAGATGAAGCTTCACTCGCTTGCCTGCCTCTCACCTCCTGCTGTGTGGCCTGGTTCCTAACAGGCCACAGACCGGTACCGGTCCGTGGCCCGGGGGTTGGGGACCCCTGACTTAGCATAATACCCTCTATATCCATCCATATTGTTGCAAATGGCAAGGTTTCATTATTTTTATGGCTGAGTAATATTCCATTGATAGTACCATATCTTCTTTATCCATTTTTCTGTAGATGGACACTTAGGTTGTTTCCATATCTTGGCTATTGTAAATAATGCTGTCATGAACATTGGGGTGCATATATCTTTTTGAGTAAGTGTTTTTGTTTTCCTCAGGTAAATACCCAGAGGTGAAATTGCTGGATCATATGGCTGTTCTATCTTTAATTTTTTGAGGGCTCTCCATACTGTTTTCCACAGTGACTGCACCAATTTACAATCCCCCCAACAGTGCACGGGGCTTCCCTTTTCTCCACATCCTTGCCAACACTGATTATTTGTTGCCTTTTTGATGATGGCCATTCTGACAGGTGTAAGATGGCATCTCATTGTGATTTTGATTTGCAAATCCCTCATGATTAGTGATGTTGAGAGTCTTTTCATGCATCTGTATGTCTTCTTTGGAACATGTCTATTCAGGTCCTCTGCCAATTTTTCAATTGGGTTTGTTTTTTTGATGTTGTTGAGTTGTATGAGTTCTTTGTATATTTTGGAAGCTATCCCCTTATGAGAGATATCGTTTGCAGATATCTGCTTCCTTTCAGTAGACTGTCTTTTCGTTTTGTTGATAGTTTCCTTCGCTGTGCAGAAACTTATATGGTCAATTAATATATGACAAAGGAGGCAAGAATATACAATGGGGGAAAAGACAGGCTCTTCAATAAATGGTGTTGGGAAAACTTGACAGCTACATGTGAAAGAATCAAACTGGACTACTTTCTCACACCATATACAAAAATAGACTAAAAAATGGATTAAAGGCTTAAATATAAGACCTGAAACCATAAAACTCCTAGAAGAAGATATTTATCCATTCTTTTATTCATTGGCTTATGCTTAGCAGCTATGGTTGATATTTGTCCTTGTGTTTGGGGTGATATTCCATTTTATGAATGCAGTTCTCTCTAATGTAGAAGCCAGAAACTTACTTTCCCACCAACCTATGTACTAAGAATGCAACCATGGAATCTAGGTCCACCAAATTCAGGCATATCTGTTCTGAATTTGTTTGGAATCTGGTGATGGTTAGAGGTAAGCTCTGCACAGAATCCATCTGGCAAGGATGAAGGCAGAGACATCAGTTTGTTGAAGCTGCAGCCTCAGAGGGTCTGGAGGTAATGTCCAGTGCTTGGCTGTGAAGGGAGCTCCAACTTCATTGCAGCAGCTCTGCAGTACAGGTGGAGACATCGTTCCTGCCTGCAATCCATCTCTGGGCCCCCTTTGGTGACCTTTAGCTGTTTAATTCTTTTGAAAATAAAATCCTTTTACTGCTGAAATGAGCCAGAGTGCGTTTCTTAGTTCTCAAAAAGCTCAACAATTTATGATCAGGAGTGAATGCCTTCAAACAGACTTTTTTTCTCCTTTAAAGATGAAAATATTAATTCTCTTTTATGAATTATAAAGAGTATGCTTAGCTAATACTTTACAATGTATTATGTGGTAGTTATCAGTAAGATAATTGTTGCAGATGGTTAAATATGAATCTTATGGGGAGATGTTTCTCACTTTCATCTTCTTCATTACTCTAAGTGCACTAAAGAAAACGAAATTCCTTCAGTATTTATGGTTCACAGTTTTAAATTACGAAAAGGACCCCTCTTCTAATTATTGTTAGTATGATTATCAGAGTTTGCAGGAGCGCTTGGTTAGGTTTCTATACTTTAATTATTTTCTTTAATTTTCTTTCTTTTTTTTTCTCTGACTACATGTTAGATCTCTTTCTTTTACTTAACCTTTGCTTTCCACTGCTTTTCTTTTTTTTTTTTTTTTTTACATCTTTATTGGAGTATAATTGCTTTACAATGGTGTGTTAGTTTCTGCTGTATAACAAAGTGAATCAGCTATACATATACATATATCCCCATATCTCCTCCCTCTTGTGTCTCCCTCCCACCCTCCCTATCCCACCCCTCTAGGTGGTCACAAGGCACCAAGCTGATCTCCCTGTGCTATGTGGCTGCTCCCCACTAGCTATCTATTTTACATTTAGTAGTATATATATGTCCATGCCACTCTCACTTTGTCACAGCTTACCCTTCCCCCTCCCCATATCCTCAAGTCCATTCTCTAGTAGGTCTGTGTCTTTATTGCTGTCTTACCCCTAGGTTCTTCATGACATTTTTTTTTCTTAGATTCCATATATATGTGTTAGCATATGGTATTTGTCTTTCTCTTTCTGACTTACTTCACTCTGTATGACAGACTCCAGGTCCATCCACCTCACTACAAATAACTCAATTTCGGGGCTTCCCTGGTGGCGCAGTGGTTGAGAGTCTGCCTGCCAATGCAGGGGGACACGGGTTCGTGCCCTGGTCTGGGAAGATCCCACATGCGGCAGAGTGGCTAGGCCTGTGAGCCGTGGCCGCTGAGCCTGTGTGTCCGGAGCCTGTGGTCCGCAACAGGAGAGGCCACAACAGTGAGAGGCCTGTGTACCACAAAAAAAAAAAACTCAATTTCGTTTCTTTTTATCGCTGAGTAATATTCCATTGTATATATGTGCCACATCTTCTTTATCCATTCATCTGTCGATGGACACTTAGGTTGCTTCCATGTCCTGGCCATTGTAAATAGAGCCGCAATGAACATTGTGGTACATGACTCTTTTTGAATTATGGTTGTCTCAGGGTATATGCCCAGTAGTGGGATTGCTGGGTCATATGGTAGTTCTATTTTTAGTTTTTTAAGGAACCTCCATACTGTTCTCCATAGTGGCTGTACCAATTCACATTCCCACCAGCAGTGCAAGAGTGTTTCCTTTTCTCCACACCCTCTCCAGCATTTATTGTTACTAGATTTTTTGATGATGGCCATTCTGACTGGTGTGAGATGATATCCCATTGTAGTTTTGATTTGCATTTCTCTACTGTTTAATGATGTTGAGCATTCTTTCATGTGTTTGTTGGCAATCTATATATCTTCTTTGGAGAAATGTCTATTTAGGTCTTCTGCCCATTTTTGGATTGAGTTGTTTGTTTTTTTGTTACTGAGCTGCATGAGCTGCTTATAAATTTTGGACATTAATCCTTTGTCAGTTGCTTCATTTGCAAATATTTTCTCCCATTCTGAGGGTTGTCTTTTCATCTTGTTTATGGTTTCCTTTGCTGTGCAAAAGCTTTTAGTTTCATTAGGTCCCATTTGTTTATTTTTGTTTTTATTTCCATTTCTCTAGGAGGTGGGTCAAAAAGGATCTTGCTGTGATTTATGTCATAGAGTGTTCTGCCTATGTTTTCCTCTAAGAGTTTGATAGTTTCTGGCCTTACATTTAGGTCTTTAATCCATTTTGAGCTTATTTTTGTGTATGGTCTTAGGGAGTGTTCTAATCTCATACTTTTACATGTACCTGTCCAGTTTTCCCAGTACCACTTATTGAAGAGGCTGTCCTTTCTCCACTGTACATTCCTGCCTCCTTTATCAAAGATAAGGTGACCATATGTGCGTGGGTTTATCTCTGGGCTTTCTATCCTGTTCCATTGATCTATATTTCTTTTTTTGTGCCAGTACCATACTGTCTTGATTACTGTAGCTTTGTAGTATAGTCTGAAGTCTGGGAGCCTGATTCCTCCAGCTCCATTTTTCATTCTCAAGATTGCTTTGACTATTCGGGGTCTTTTGTGTTTCCATACAAATTGTGCAATTTTTTGTTCTAGTTCTGTGAAAAATGCCATTGGTAGTTTGATAGGGATTGTATTGAATCTGTAGATTGCTTTTAGGTAATAGTCATTTTCACAGTGTTGATTCTTCCAATCCAAGAACATGGTATATCTCTCCATCTATTTGTATCATCTTTAATTTCTTTCATCAGTGTCTTATAATTTTCTGCATACAGGTCTTTTGTCTCCTTAGGTAGGTTTATTCCTAGATATTTTATTCTTTTGGTTGCAATGGTAAATGGGAGTGTTTTCTTAATTTCACTTTCAGATTTTTCATCATTAGTGTATAGGAATGCCAGAGATTTCTGTGCATTATTTTGTATCCTGCAACTTTACCAAATTCATTGATTAGCTCTAGTAGTTTTCTGGTAGCATCTTTAGGATTCTCTATGTATAGTATCATGTCATCTGCAAACAGTGACAGCTTTACTTCTTCTCCGATTTGGATTCCTTTTATTTCCTTTTCTTCTCTGATTGCTGTGGCTAAAACTTCCAAAACTATGTTGAATAAGAGTGGTGAATGTGGGCAACCTTGTCTTGTTCCTGATCTTAGTGGAAATGGTTTCAGTTTTTCACCATTGAGGATGATGTTGGCTGTGGGTTTGTCATATATGGCCTTTATTATGTTGAGGAAAGTTCCCTCTATGCCTACTTTCTGCAGGGTTTTGATCATAAATGGGTGTTGAATTTTGTCGAAAGCTTTCTCTGCATCTATTGAGATGATCATATGGGTTTTCTCCTTCAATTTGTTAATATGGTGTCTCACGTTGATTGATTTGCATATATTGAAGAATCCTTGCATTCCTGGAATAAACCCCACTTGATCATGGTGTATGATCCTTTTAATGTGCTGTTGGATTCTTTTTGCTAGTATTTTGTTGAGGATTTTTGCATGTATGTTCATCAGTGATATTGGCCTGTAGTTTTCTTTCTTTGTGACATCCTTGCCTGGTTTTGGTATCAGGGTGATGGTGGCCTCGTAGAATGAGTTTGGGAGTGTTCCTCCCTTTGCTATATTTTGGAAGAGTTTGAGAAGGATGGGTGTTAGCTCTTCTCTACCTCCATTTTCTTTAATTTTCTAACGATTAGTAGTAAATATCTCATGAGGGGGAATTGCCACAGCAAAGAAACTCATTTGACTAATTATCTTTATGAGAGTTTCTTTAGAAAATTTGAAACATACTCCCCAAACTCTATGGGCAAGAAAGACCACATTGCTTCATTTTCTTTAATCAATTGAAATTTCACTTCAACCTCCAACCTGCAATACTGTTGAAAAACAGGTGTTTAGTAGTTATGTGTCAAAGTAAGCTTAAGGTGCTGTCTACCCCCTTCATATTATCCATCAACAAGCCATCCTCCCCTTCTTTGAAATAGATAATATTTTCTTGACTTTTTATGCAAAAGTGGTATTCACATGCAAATTGAAACTCTTTTTCTGGAACCTGATTGTTGCTCTTTTTGTGTGTGTGTGTGTGATGTCTGACCTTATTTATTTGTTACTCTTAGAACATCTCATTTCTGACTGGACTCAAAAGTAGAAGCTCTCAGAGAGGACAGCCTCTGTCTCTTAGCATTCTGTGCCTGGCCTTTCTCTTTGGCCTCCTTCATTCTCTTGGCCAAAAGGTTAGCATATTCTGAAGCCTCTTCCTTATTTTTCTTAGTACACCGTTTCTTCAGAGTAATATGCTGACATTTGTGTTGCAGAACACGTGGAGTAACGATGCTGAATCTTGGGTGCTTTGGTCCTAGGTTGCTTACCTTCTTTGTTTAGGGGCTTTCTCACAACATACTGGCGGACATCATTTTCTTTAGAGAGATTGAAAAGTTTGTGGATTCTGCTAGCTTTTTTGGGCCCCAGGCGACGAGGCACAGTAGTATCAGTGAGTCCAGGGATATCCTTCTCCCCTTTTTTTTACAGTGACCAAATTGAGAACGCTCAGATTGGCATCCACAATGCAACCCCGTACAGATGTGCGCTTTCTTTCTCCAGTCCTCCTTGGTCTGTAACAGGAGTGCCCCTTACTCAGTAGCAGGCGGACTTAGCCATGGGTCAAGACACCCTGCTTCATGGGGAAACCCTGTTTGTCATTCCCACCACTGATTCGGACCACATAACCCTTCCATTCTTCACCCAGAACATCAGCAGCAACTTATGTGGCCATACGCTTCTCATAAAAGGTACGAAGTTTTTGTTCATCGTCCACTTCAATGAGTTTCTGGCAGCCAGTGTCCAGGAAAGAGATGTTCAGCTTCATTTTGAAGCGGCCGACTGCCACCAAGGCACCACGAAAAAGAGACCCCCTGATTGTTGCTCTTAAGGTCTACCAGTATGGGAATTTTGGAGCCTAAACATTAGAGGCTTCATCCTCCTCTTGTCCTCCTAGCCCTTCCTCCCCTAGGGCCTTAGATTCCCAGGGTCCTACAGCAGAGCAAAAACTTAATGAATACAGCTTCCAGTTCCAGCTATGATAGAAAAATAGGTATCAGATTGGTTTCCTACTTTAAACAACTATAATGCTGGGAAAAATGTATGAAGAAGCAGTATGTGGGCATTAGACAATAGGCAATAAGGACCATAATCCTTGAGAGAAGGAAACTACATGAAGTGAACTTCCCATTCATCCCTATGAAAAATTCAATATGTGAAAAAAAATCTGCCTGTTGCCATGTTGCAAGTCAAGGCACAGGGAAGTGGAACCCAAACAGAGTGCAGTGGTTTCTTTGGGTAGAGAAAATATAGATCAGAATTCAGGGACACTGAGGCTGCTGGAATTTTTAGGGTAGGGCACCCGAGAGGAGAGAGGCTTAAAATTATGGATAAAGATCTCCTTGAGTCTTGGCTGGGTACTAAGCTGCACACGTTCAGGGTGAGGCTCCAGAAGGACTGACAGGGAACAAGTACTTGTGAGGTGTGAGCTGAATGGGGATTCCAGAGATATTTCAGTTCTGATAAACCAGAGACTAAATCCCTCGCTAAAAATCCACAGCAGTTAGTTGAGACTCCAGAATAACCACATATTAGGAGTATGGCTACTCTAGCCCTAGAGTAAGAACAACTTTAGACCTGCCCTAAAAAAGCCTAAAACCAAACCTTGACAAAATCAAGCTAAGCTGCAAATAAATTAACTGCCAGCCAGAACAAAATTCAATACTTATTAAAGGAAGACTCTCAACCAAATAGCATCCCAAAAGTCAAGCACACAGTAACAAATTACTACATAAACAAAGAAGCAGGACAATGTGTTACATATTTTGGAGAAACAGAGAGTCAATAGTAATAAATCCAGAGTTGACAGAGATATTAGCATTAATGGGCCAGGACTTCAAAACAGCTTTTATAAATATATTCAAGGATTTAAGAGAAAATGTGGACATTATGTGTGGATAGAAGAAGAATCAAAGTGACGTGGAAACCTTAAAAATGAAACAAATGTAAATCCTCAAAGTGAAAAATACAATCTATGAAGTTAAAAATTCACTGGATGGGTCTAACAGATTTGACATTGCAGAAGAAAAGTTCAGTAAACTTGAAGACAGGTCAAAAGAAATTATTTAAACTTCTTAAAAGAATTTTATAAATAAGCACAACCTCAGTGATTCTAGGACCATATCTAGAAAGCTAACATACTTGTAATTATAGTCCCAGAAGAAGAGAAAGGAGACAAGGGGACAGAAAAAAATGTTTGAAGGAACAGTAACTGAAATTTTTCTAAATTTGATGAAAAATAACCTGAAAGCCTCAAACCTCAATAAATTCCAAGCAGGATAAATAGACAGAAAACTAATTCTATCTAGTCATATCATATCCCAGTTGCTGAGAGCAACAATGATAAAATTCTGAAAGGAGAGAAATATCACCTACAGGGGACTGATGATAAGAACAAGAACTAACTTCTCATCAAAATCAATGCCAACCAGAGGAAAATGGAATAACATTTAAAGGGCTAAAAGTAGGGGGGAGACCCTGTCAACCTACAATTCTATCAATATATACAGCAAAAAAAGTCATTAAAAAAATGAAGTAGAAATAAAGACATTTCCATATAAACAAATGCTGAAAGAATTCATTACAATAGACTGTAGTACAGGAAGTGCAAACAGAAGTCCATCAGGCTGAAATGAAATAATAACAGAAAGTTGAATCTATGTGAAGGAATAAAGAGCACCAGAAATGATAAATACACAGGGAAATATATGAAATACTTTTATTGTTTATTAATTTATTTAAAAGACAATGGACTAAGGTAGAAATAATATATCAAGGGAGTTTATAACATATACAGAAGTAAAATATATGACAATAAAAGCAGGAGGAACAGGAGAAAGTGAAGGAAAGTATATTGCATAAGGATATGGCATACAGGCATACCTCGTTTTATTGCACTTGGCTTCATTGTGCTTCACAGATACTGCATTTTTTACAAATTAAAGGTTTGTGGCAACCCTGTGTCCAGCAAGTCTATTGGCTCCATTTTTCCAAAAGTATGTTCTCAATTAATGTCTCTGTGTCACATCTTGCTAATTCTCACACTATTTCAAACTTTTTCGTTACTATTATATTTGTATGGTTATCTGTGATCAGTAATCTTTGATGTTACTTTTGCAAATTTTTTTGTTTTGTATTTTTAAATTAAGGTATGTACATTGTGTTTTTAGACATAATGCTACTGCACACTTAATATACTACAGTATAGTGTAAACATAACTTTTATTTTTTTTGGTTTTTTTAAACATCTTTATTGGAGTATAACTGCTTTACAATGGTGCGTTAGTTTCTGCTTTATAACAAAGTGAATCAGCTATACATATACATATAGCCCCATATCTCCTCCCTCTTGCATCTCCCTCCCACCATCCCTATCCCACCCCTCTAGGTGGTCACAAAGCACCCAGCTGATCTCCCTGTGCTATACAGCTTCTTCCCACTAGCTATCTATTTTACATTTGGTAGTATACATTAGTCCATGACACTCTCTCACTTCGTCCCAGCTTACCCTTCCCCCTCCCCGTGTCCTCAAGTCCATTCTCTACATCTGCATCATTATTCCTGTGCTGCCCCTAGGTTCTTCAGAACCATTTTTTTTGTTTAGATTCCATATATATGTGTTAGCATATGGTATTTGTCTTTCTCTTTCTGACTTACTTCACTCTGTATGACAGACTCTAGGTCCATCCACCTCACTACAAATAACTCAATTTCGTTTCTTTTTATGGCTGAGTAATATTCCATTGTATGTATGTGCCACATCTTCTTTATCCATTCATCTGTTGATGGACACTTAGGTTGTTTCCATGTCCTGGCTGTTGTAAATAGTGCTGCAATGAACATTGTGGTACATGACTCTTTTTGATTTATGGTTGTCTCAGGGTATATGCCCAGTAGTGGGATTGCTGGGTCATATGGTAGTTCTATTTGTAGTTTTTTAAGGAACCTCCATACTGTTCTCCATAGTGGCTGTATCAATTTACATTCCCACCAGCAGTGCTAGAGGGCTCCCTTTTCTCCACACCCTCTCCAGCATTTATTGTTTGTAGATTTTTTGATGATGGCCATTCTGACCGGTGTGAGGTGATAACTCATTGTAGTTTTTTTTTTTTTTTTTTTTTTTTTTTTTTTTTTTTTTTTTGTGGTACGCGGGCCTCTCACTGTTGTGGCCTCTCCCGTTGCGGAGCACAGGCTCCGGATGCGCAGGCTCAGCAGCCATGGCTCACGGGCCCAGCCGCTCCGCGGCATATGGGATCCTCCCAGACCGGGGCACGAACCCGTATCCCCTGCATCGGCAGGCGGACTCTCAACCACTGCGCCACCAGGGAGGCCCTCATTGTAGTTTTGATTTGCATTTCTCTAATGATTAGTGATGTTGAGCATTCTTTCATGTGTGTGTTGGCTGTCTGTATATCTTCTTTGGAGGAAAGTCTGTTTAGGTCTTCTGCCCATATTTGGATTGGGTTGTTTGCTTTTTGATATTGAGCTGCATGATATGTTTGTATATTTTGGAGATTAGTCCTTTGTCAGTTGCTTCATTTGCAAATATTTTCTCCCATTCTGAGGGCTGTCTTTTCTTCTTGTTTATGGTTTCCTTTGCTGTGCAAAAGCTTTTAGTTTCATTAGGTCCCATTTGTTTGTTTTTGTTTTTATTTCCATTTCTCTAGGAGGTGGATCAAAAAAGATCTTGCTGTGATTTATGTCATACAGTGTTCTGCCTATGTTTGCCTCTAAGAGTTTGATAGTGTCTGGCCTTCCATTTAGGTCTTTAATCCATTTTGATTTTATTTTTGTGTATGGTGTTAAGGAATGTTCTAATTTCATTCTTTTGCATGTAGCTGTCCAGTTTTCCCAGCAGCACTTATAGAAGAGGCTGTCTTTTCTCCATTTCATATTATTGCCTCCTTTATCAAAAATAAGGTGACCATTGGGCTTCCCTGGTGGCGCAGTGGTTGAGAGTCCGCCTGCCGATGCAGGGGATACGGGTTCGTGCCCCGGTCTGGGAGGATCCCGCATGCCGCGGAGCGGCTGGGCCCGTGAGCCATGGCCGCTGGGCCTGCGCGTCCGGAGCCTGTGCTCTGCAACGGGAGTGGCCGCGACAGTGAGAGGCCCGCGTACCGCAAAAAAAAAAAAAAAAAAAAAAAAAAATAAGGTGACCATATATGCGTGGGTTTATCTCTGGGCTTTCTATCCCGTTCCATTGATCTATATTTCTGTTCTTGTGCCAGTACCATACTGTCTTGATTACTGTAGCTTTGTAGTATAGTCTGAAGTCTGGGAGCCTGGTTCTTCCAGCTCTGTTTTTCTTTCTCAAAATTGCTTTGGCTATTCAGTGTCTTTTTTGTTTCCATTCAAATTGTGCAATTTTTTGTTCTAGTTCTGTGAAAAATGCCATTGGTAGTTTGATAGGGATTGTATTGAATCTGTAGATTGCTTTTAGGTAATAGTCATTTTCACAGTGTTGATTCTTCCAATCCAAGAACATGGTATAGCTCTCCATCTATTTGTATCATCTTTAATTTCTTTCATCAGTGTCTTATAATTTTCTGCATACAGGTCTTTTGTCTCCTTAGGTAGGTTTATTCCTAGATATTTTATTCTTTTTGTTGCAGTGGTAAATGTGAGTGTTTCATTAATTTCTCTTTCAGATTTTTCATCATTGGTGTATAGGAATGCAAGAGATTTCTGTGCATTAATTTTGTATCCTGCTACTTTACCAAATTCATTGATTAGCTCTAGTAGTTTTCTGGTAGCATCTTTAGGATTCTCTATGTATAGTATCATGTCATCTGCAAACAGTGACAGCTTTACTTCTTCTTTTCTGATTTGGATTCCTTTTGTTTCCTTTTCTTCTCTGATTGCTGTGGCTAAAACTTCCAAAACTATGTTGAATAAGAGTGGTGAGAGTGGGCAACCTTGTCTTGTTCCTGACCTTAGTGGAAATGGTTTCAGTTTTTCACCATTGAGAACAATGTTGGCTGTGTGTTTGTCATATGTGGCCGTTATTAAACATAACTTTATATGCACTGGGGAACTAAGACATTGGTGTGACTTGCTTTATTTTGATATTCACTTTATTGTAGTGGTCTGCAACCAAACCTGCAATATCTCCAAGGTATACCTGTATATGTGAGGTGGTATAATATTAATTTGCAGTAGACTATAATAAATTAACAATGTATATAGTAGTTCCTCTAATAAAATAAACAGGTAAAGCTAAAAGCCAATAGAGGAGATGAAAGGGAATACTCGGAGATATTTATTTAACCCAAATAAAGGCAAGAAAGAAGGAAGAGCAGAGAAAAAGGACATCAAATAAAACACAAATAGCAAAATGATAGAGTCAAGTCCAATGGTATCAATAATTACATTAAATGTAAATGGACTAAGCACTGTAATCAAAAGTTACAGATTGTCAAGCTGGATAAAAGCAGAACAATTATATGTTGTTTATAAGAGATACACTTTAACCATAAATGTACAGATTGGTTAGAAGTGAAATTATGAAAAAAGATGTGCCATGCAAATACTTCATTGTAGGAGAGCTAGAATGGCTATATTAATATCACACAGAGTAAATTTCAGAGCAAAGAATATTATCAGAGATAAACAGGGACATTTCATAGCAGGGTCAATTTACTGGAAATGTTTAATAATTCTAAATGTGTATGTACCTAATAACAAAGCTTAAAAAACATGAAGCAAAAACTGACAGAATTAAGGGCTTGATAGACAAATCCACAATTATGGTTAGAAAGTTTAATACCTTTCTCTCAGGACTATATAGAAAACTTACATAAAAATTCAGTAAGTATCTAGAAGATCTGAACAGCACTATGTCTAATTGACATTCCTAGAATGCTAAGCTCAACAACTGCAGGATCACGTTATTTGAAAATATACATGGAACATACATCAATACAGAGCAAATGCTGGGCCATTAAATAAGTTTCAATAAATTTCAAAGGATTTAAACTATACAGAGTTAGTTCTCTGATCATATAGGATTAAGTAACAAATTAGTAACAAAAGGATATCTTAAAATTTCCCACACCTATAGAAATTAAGCAGTACATTTCTAAATAACTCATGGGTCAAAAACAAAATCACAAGAAGAAATTTTAAATATTTTAAGCTGAATGATGAGGAAAACACAACATATCAAAGTGTGTGGGATGTAGCTAGTGCAGTAATTAGAAGGAAATTTATAGTTTTAAATGCCTTATTAGAAAAGAAAAAGTGTCATTTTAAGATCTGTGGTTTAAGCTTCTATTTAAAAAGATAGAAAAAAGAAAAAATTAAATCCAAAATAATCAGAAAAGAGCAAGTAAGAGCAGAAATCAGAAGGAACAGAGAACAATAGAATAGACTAGACAAACAATAGAGAAAATTAAAAGTTGTTTCTTTGAAAAGATTAATGAAACTGATATACCCCTAGCAAGACTAATCAAAAAAAAAAAAGAAAAGAAAACACAAATTACCAATATCAGAAATGAAAAGGCGAATATCAGTTCAGATACTTCAGACAGTAAAGTAATAGTATGAAGATTTTTATGCCAATAAATTTGACAACTCAGATGAAAACAATATATTGCTTGAAAGATACCAAAACTGACACAAAAAGGGATAGAAAATCTGTATAGTTCCATATCTGTTAATTGAATTTATAGATGAAACCTTCCCAATATAGAAAATTCTAGATCAGGTTTGCTTCACGGGTGAATTCATCATTTAAGGAAGAAGTAGTATCTATCTTATACACACTCTTTCAGAAAATAGAAAAAAAGTGAATACAACTTATTTTATAAGGTCAACATAACCCTGATATAAAAACAGATAAGGAAATTACAGGAAACAAAAATTACAGGCAGATATTCTTCATGAACACAGATGCAAAAATCCTTAATGAAATGTTAGCAAGCAGAATCCTGTAGCATAGAGAACAATATACCCTGACCAAGTGGGTTTATCTCAGGAATGCAGAGTTGGTTCAATTTTTAAAAACTAATCAATATGATTAACTATTTTAACAAAATAAAGAAAATGTACAGATTTTCAATGTACACCCATTCACTTTAGAAACTCTCAGCAAACTGTGAACAGAAGGAAAAGTCATCAATATGATAAAGTCTTTTTATGAAAAACCCACCATGAGTATGAATTAAGTTAGTTAGAATGTTCATAGCAGCCTTGTACATAATGGCCCAAATCCAGAGACTATCCTAATGTCTACCAACAGGAGAATTGACATATAACATGGTTTATTCATAAGATGGAGTACTACTCAGCAATAAAAATTTGAATTACTGATACATGCAACAACATCGATGAGTCTTAAAACATTATGATGTGTAGAAGATGTAAGACAAAATTGTGCACACTACATGCTTTCATTTATATGAAGTCCCAGAATAGACAAACCAATCCATGTTGATAGAAATCAAAAGAGTGGTTTTCTTGAGGGATCAACTAGTAGAAGCATGAGGAAATTTTCTGGGATAAAAGAAATGTTCTAGATCTGGAAAGGAGTGTTGAAATATGGGTTACACTTTTGTATGCATTTGTCAAAACTCGCCAAGCAAAACATTTAAGATGTGTACAATTCACCATGTATAAATTATAGCTCAGTAAAATAAATTAGGGGGAACATATTTACTGGATGTACCTCTGATATTTGGTCCACCTTGGTTGTCCAAGGCTACATGGTCACATGAAGGTAGAAAGTTTTCTTGATCTATATACCATACCAAAAAAAGAACCACCAAAACCAAAACAAAACAGAAACAAAAAACCCCACATCCTTATGAAGCTCTGTATTCTCTTTAACATGATGTTTGAGTTGCAATCCTGAAGACTGATTCAATTGCACCAGACATTGCTTTTTTTTTTTTTTTTTTTTCCTTACTCCCTAGGTGTCTCTAATGTGCAGCCAGAATTGAGAATCACTGTTCTAGGTCTTATCACTTACTTGAGACCCTCCAGGGAGGCAGAGTTTAGTCCTCACTACTTATGGAACTCTTGGCTGAGGCCCTTCTAATCTCCATCAGTCAGTGTCCTGCCAGACATCAACCACTCAGGATTTGAAACCGCGGAAAGATAACGCAGGAAATTGGTTACCTGGGTGATGGAAAAACCGAGAAGCCAATAGAAGACAGTGAGGTAACCCAAAGGTTAGCAACAGCAGGAAGCCACAACCTTCCCCACATGGAAGGAGAAAGTGGGGAGGGGGTGTCCAGAAACCAGTCACTGGGCCGAAGCTAGGATCTCAGTGGGTCTGTCTAGAGGGAATCTGGAACCTTGGAGGAGATGCACTATTTACTGGTGATACCTCCTGAAAAGAGGGAGCAGGAAAATACCCTGGTTTCTCCCTGTTTTCCTCCAGTTTCCTGCTAGAGTCCTTCCATTGGCCAAACACAGGATCAAATCGGTTTGACACAGGGAGGGGTAGGGTCCCCAGCCAGAATTACAGAGCAGAGGAGGGGAAGGGCAAGAATTGGATCTGAGGGCAAATGGGCTCAGGCCAGGCCTAGGCCCAGGCCTAGCAGATCACTGGAAGGGAAATCTTTCTACCATTCACCTCAAAAGCACTCTTTCCCATCCTTTTCCAAGTCGTTTAACATAATCTCATCAATGAATTTGTGCTTTTACCAGAAAGAAGATAAAACAAAAAATAAAAGTAACCAATAAGAGCTAAAACAGGAAAAACGGTTGACTGTTAGAAATGTTTGCTTTCTGGTTCTAACAAAACAAACGGACAAGAAACTCTCGGAAACAGGAAGATAGGAAGAATTGGTTTGCTTTGTGTGAGAGAGAGTGGGGGGCCCAGTAAACTTCTGGGAAGAACACAGACTAGTCCCTGACTAAATTATTCTCCTAGCCTTCTCCTGCCAAGACCAACGCTTGTTTTCAGGAAACACTTCATACCTCTCTTAAGACACTAGTGGCTACAAGCTCATATAGTGTGTTTGTTTCCCGAATACATGTAACTGTCACACAAGGGGTATATCATTAACTTTGACTGCTAATATTTTTTGAGCACTTACCATGTGCCAAGTACTATGCTAAAGCCTTTGTGACTATATTATCACAATTATTCCCGTCAACAGTCTTATAAATTTGGTGGACACTAATCTCCGGTTTTCAAATGAGGGATTTGAGGCTCAGAGGAGTTAAGTAATGGGGTCCCAGTCAAGCAGCTGGTACGTGATAGAGCTGTGACTGAAACCCAGGTTGGTAAAGTCTGGATTTTCACAGAGAAAATGAAAGCATCTGGACGAGAACTTTCACATGCACGCCCTGTGGAAGCCACTAACCTACTTGTTATCTGCTCCGTAAACTTTGCCTTCTCTCCATACTGTGGTTGGTCTGACCAGGCCCTATCTGGATGCCATCTCCTCTCACCTAGAAAAAGTCATCGTACCTGCAATTCTCCCCCCTCCCTCTTGCTTGTCATGGGATTTTCCTTCTCTACTGGGTCATTCCCATCAACAAACAAATATGCTGTACTATCTCCTATCTTTGAAAAACATCTTCCCTTGACCTCAAAAACTCCTCTGGTTATTGCCCTATCTTTCTAATCTTCTTTGAATCAAAACTTCTTAAAGCATTTTTCTGTTCTTTTCTCCACTTCCTCTCGCATTATCTCTTGTACCCACTCCGCGAAACCTGTTCTCATCAAGGTTATTGGTGACCTCCGTGTTGTCATATTTAATGGGAGTTCTCCATAAATCAGCAACATTTGACGTTGCTGATCACTCTCTCCTCCATAAAACGCTTTCTTCCCCTGGCTTCTAGGATACCACTCCCAGTCCTTCTGCTGAGAAGTGCCCTTTCAAGCTCCTTTGCTAGATGTCTTTCAGCTTCTTGATCTCTAAACATTGACATGCCAAAGGGCCCAGTCCTTGGACGACTACTCTCGCCTCTCTAAATTCACTCACTAGGTGATCTCATTCAGTCCCATGGATATAAAATTTACCTAATGATAAAAACACTTGCCTTTCTATCCCCAGCCTTGACCTTTTCCCTAAATCCCAGACTTTTATATCCAAGTGTCCACCAACATTTCCACTTCCATGCCTAAGATCTTGCAGTTGGAAAACTGGAGACCCAGGAGAGCTGATGTGTAGTTCCCATCTGAGTCCAAAGACTTAAGACTCAGGAGGGCTGATGGTGGAAGTTCTAGTCCAAAAGCCAGCAGGCTTGAGATGCAGGAAGAGCCAGTGTTTCCGTCTGAGTCTCAAGGCCAGAAGAAAACCATGTCCCAGGTCAAACAGTCTAGCAAGAGGAGTTCCCTCTACCTTGAGAGAGGGTCAGCCTTTTTGTTCTATTCAGGCCTTAGCAATATGATATTTCCTTGTTATATAGGAGACTGAGACGTGAAGGGTTATGTCCCTTGCTTGGGTCACATAGTAAGGAATGTGAAAATAGGATTCCAACCTAAACCAGTGTGATTCCATAACCTGTAGAACTCACAGGAGTGTTTCTTTTCCAAAATGTAGGGCCGTTTCCTCTCATTTTAAATTACATTTCTTGAGGATGCAATGGGTCTTTGATCTCTTTCGTTTGGGGTCTTCATTAATTTTTTTTTTTACATCTTTATTGGAGTATAATTGCTTTAAAATGTTGTGTTAGTTTCTGCTGTATAATAAAGTGAATCAGCAATATGTATACATGTATCCCCATATCCCCTTCCTCTTGTGTCTCCCTCCCACCCCTCTAGGAGGTCACAAAGCACCAAGCTGATCTCCCTGTGCTATACGGCTGCTTCCCACTACCTATCTGATTTACATTTGGTAGTGTATATATGTCCATGCCACTCTCTCACTTCTTCCCAGCTTCCCCTTCCCGCCCTGTGTCCTCAAGTCTGTTCTCTACATCTGTGTCTTTATTCCTGTCCTGCCACTAGGTTCATCCATACTGTTTGTTTAGATTCCATATATATGTGTTAGCATACGGTATTTATTTTTCTCTTTCTGACTTACTTCACTCTGTATGACAGACTCTAGGTCCATCCACCTCACTACAAATAACTCAATTTCTTTTTATGGCTGAGTAATATTCCATTGTATATATGTACCATATCTTCTTTATGCATTCATCTGTTGATGGATACTTAGGTTGCTTCGATGTCCTGGCTATTGTAAATAGTGCTGCAGTGAACATTTGCTTCATTTGCAAATATTTTCTCCCATTCTGAGGGCTGTCTTTTCTTCTTGTTTATGGTTTCCTTTGCTGTGCAAAAGCTTTTAGTTTCATTAGGTCCCATTTCTTTATTTTTGTTTTTATTTCCATTACTCTAGGAGGTGGATCAAAAAGGATCTTGCTGTGATTTATGTCAAAGAGTGTTCTGCCTATGTTTGCCTCTAAGAGTTTTATAGTGTCTGGCCTTACATTTAGGTCTTTAATCCATTTTGAGTTTATTTTTGTGTATGGTGTTAGGGAATGTTCTAATTTCATTCTTTTGCATGTAGCTGTCCAGTTTTCCCAGCAGCACTTATTGAAGAGGCTGTCTTTTCTCCGTTGTATATTCTTGCCTCCTTTATCAAAGATAAGGTGACCATATGTGCGTGGGTTTATCTCTGGGCTCTCTATCCTGTTCCATTGATCTATCTTTCTGTTTTTGTGCCAGTACCATATTGTCTTGATTACTGTAGCTTTGTAGTATAGTCTGAAGTCTGGGAGCCTGATTCCTCCAACTCTGTTTTTCTTTCTCAAGATTGCTTTGGCTATTCAGGGTCTTCTGTGTTTCCATTCAAATTGTGCAATGTTTTGTTCTAGTTCTGTGAAAACTGCCATTGGTAGTTTGATAGGGATTGCATTGAATCTGTACATTGCTTTGGGTAGTAGAGTCAGTTTCACAATGTTGATTCTTCCAATCCAAGAACATGGTATATCTCCCCATCTGTTTGTATCACCTTTAATTTCTTTCATCAGTGTCTTATAATTTTCTGCATACAGGTCTTTTGTCTCCTTAGGTAGGTTTATTCCTAGGTATTTTATTCTCTTTGTTGCAATGGTAAATGGTAGTGTTTCCTTAATTTTTCTTTCAGATTTTTCATCATTAGTGTATAGGAATGCAAGAGATTTCTGTGCATTAATTTTGTATCCTGCAACATTACCAAATTCATTGATTAGCTCTAGTAGTTTTCTGGTGGCATCTTTAGAATTTCCTATGCATAGTGTCATGTTATCTGCAAACAGTGGCAATTTTATTTCTTTTCCAATTTGTATTCCTTTTGTTTCTTTTTCTTCTGTGATTGCCATGGCTAGGACTTACAAAACTGTGTTGAATAACAGTGGTGAGAGTGGGAGCTTTGTCTTGTTCCTGATCTTAGAGGAAATGGTTTCAGTTTTTCACTGTTGAGAATGGTGTTGGCTGTGGGTTTGTCGTAAATGACCTTTATCATGTTGAGGTAGGTTCCCTCTATGCCCACTTTCTGGAGAGTTTTTATCATAAATCGGTGTTGAATTTTGTCAAAAGCTTTTTCTGCATCTATTGAGATAATCATATGGTTTTTATTCTTCAATTTGTTAATATGTTGTATCACGTTGATTGATTTGCATATATTGAAGAACCCATGCCTCCCTGGGATAAATACCACTTGACTGTGGTGTATGATCCTTTTAACGTGTTGTTGGATTCTGTTTGCTAGTATTTTGTTGAGGATTTTTGCATCTATATTCATCAGTGATATTGGTCTGTAATTTTCTTTTTTTGTAGTATCTTTGTCTGGTTTTGGTATCAGGGTGATGGTGGCCTCATAGAATGAGTTTGAGAGTGTTCTTTCCTCTGCAATTTTTTGGAAGAGTTTGAGAGGGATGGGTGTTAGCTCTTCTCTAAATGTTTGATAGAATTCACCTGTGAAGCCATCTGGTCCTGGACTTCTGTTTGTTGGAAGATTTTTAATCACAGTTTCAGTTTCATTACTTGTGATTGGTCTGTTCATATTTTCTGTTTCTTCCTGGTTCAGTCTTGGAAGGTTATGCCTTTCTAATGCCTTTGTCCATTTCTTCCAGGTTGTCCATTTTATTGGCATAGAGTTGCTTGTAGTAGTCTCTTAGGATGCTTTGTATTTCTGTGGTGTCTGTTGTAACTTCTCCTCTTTCATTTCTAATTTTATTGATTTGAGTCCTCTCCCTCTTTTTCTTGATGAGTCTGGCTAATGGTTTATCAATTTTGTTTATCTTCTCAAAGAACCAGCTTTTAGTTTTATTGATATTTGCTATTGTTTTCTTTGTTTCTATTTCATTTATTTCTCCTCTGATCTTTATGATTTCTTTCCTACTGCTAACTTTGGGTTTTGTTTGTTCTTCTTTCTCTAGTTCCTTTAGGTGTAAGTTTAGATTGTTTACTTGAGATTTTTCTTCTTTCTTGAGGTAAGCTTGTATAGCTATAAATTTCCCTCTTAGAAC
The DNA here is from genome assembly GCF_949752795.1 of Hyperoodon ampullatus. NCBI lineage: Eukaryota > Metazoa > Chordata > Mammalia > Artiodactyla > Ziphiidae > Hyperoodon > Hyperoodon ampullatus. The sequence goes on from NC_136924.1 coordinate 18,743,216, forward strand.
TGCTTTTGCTGCATTCTATAGGTTTTGGATCTTTGTGTTTTCATTGTCATTTGTCTCTAGGTATTTCTTGATTTCCTCTTTGATTTCTTCAGTGATCTCTTGGTTATTTAGTAACATATTCTTTAGCCTCCATGTGTTTGTGTTTTTTACGTTTTTTTCCCTGTACTTGATTTCTAATCTCATAGCGTTGTGGTCAGAAAAGATGCTTGATATGATTTCAATTTTCTTAAATTTACTGAGGCTTGATTTGTGACCCAAGATGTGATCTATCCTGGAGAATGTTCTGTGTGCACTTGAGAAGAAAGTGTAATCTGCTGTTTTTGGATAGAATGTCCTATAAATATCAATTAAATCTATCTGGTCTATTGCATCATTTAAAGCTTCTGTTTCCTTATTTATTTTCATTTTGGATGATCTGCCCATTGGTGTAACTGAGGTGTTAACGTTCCCCACTATTATTGTGTTACTGTCCATTTCCTCTTTTATAGCTGTTAGCTGTTGCCTTATGTATTGAGGTGCTCCTATGTTGGGTGCATATATATTTATAATTGTTATATCTTCTTCTTGGATTGATCCCTTGATCATTATGTAGTGTCCTTCCTTGTCTCTTGTAACATTCTTTATTTTAAAGTCTACTTTATCTGATATGAGTATAGCTACTCCAGCTTTCTTTTGACTTCCATTTGCATGGAGTATCTTCTTCCATCCTGTCACCTCAGTCTGTATGTGTCCCTAGGTCTTAATTGGGTCTCTTGTAGACAGCATATATATGGGTCTTGTTTTTGTATCCATTCCACAAGCCTGTGTCTTTTGGTTGGAGCATTTAATCCATTCACATTTAAGGTAATTATTGATATGTATGTTCCTGTGACCATTTTCTTAATTGTTTTAGGTTTGTTTTCATAGGTCCTCGTTTGCTCTTGTGTTTCCCACTTAGAGAAGTTCCTTTAGCATTTGTTGTAGAGCTGATTTGGTGGTGCTGGATTCTCTTAGCTTTTGCTTGTCTGTAAAGCTTTTGATTTCTCCATCAAATCTGAATGAGATCCTTGCTGGGTAGAGTAATCTTGGTTATAGGTTCTTCCCTTTCATCACTTTAAGTATATCATGCCACTCTGTTCTAGCTTGTAGAGTTTCTGCTGAGAAATCAGCTGTTAATCTTATGGGAGTTCTCTTGTATGTTATTTGTCGTTTTTCTCTTGCTGCTTTCAATAATTTGTCCTTAACTTTTGCCAATTTGATTACTGTGCGTCTTGGTGTGTTTCTCCTTGGGTTTATCCTGTATGGGACTCTCTGCGCTTCCTGGACTTGGGTGGCTATTTCCTTTTCCATGTTAGGGAAGTTTTTGACTATAATCTCTTCAAATATTTTCTCAGACCCTTTCTTTTTCTGTTCTTCTTCTGGGATCCCTGTAATTTGAATGTTGGTGCATTTAATGTTTTCCCAGAGGTCTCTGATACTGTCCTTAATTCTTTTCATTTTTTCTTTATTCTGCTCTGTGGTAGTTATTTCCACTATTTTATCTTCCAGGTCACTTATCCATTTTTCTGCCTCAGTTATTCTGCTATTGATTCCTTCTAGAGAATTTTTAATTTCATTTATTGTGCTGTTCATCACTGTTTGTTTGCTCTTTAGTTCTTCTAGGTCCTTGTTAAATGTTTCTTGTATTTTCTCCATTCTCTTTCCAATATTTTGGATCATCTTTACTATTATTACTCTGAATTCTATTTCAGGTAGACTGCCTATTTCCTCTTCATTTGTTTGGTCTGGTGTGTTTTTACCTTGCTCCTTCATCTGCATATTTCTCTGTCTTCTCATTTGTTTAACTTACTGTGTTTTGTTTCTCCTTTTGCAGGCTCTAGGTTAGTAGTTCCTGTTGTTTTTGGCGTCTGCCCCCAGTGAGTGAGGTTGGTTCAGTGGCTTGTGTAGGCTTCCTTGTGGAGGGGTCTGGTGCCTGTGTTCTGGTGAGTGGGGCTGGATCTTGTCTTTCTGGTGGTGTATTTTGTGGTGTCTGTGAACTTAGTATGATTTTAGGCAGCCTGTCTGCTATTGGGTGGGGTTATGTTCCTTGTCTTGCTAGTTGTTTGGCATGGGACGTCCAGCACTGGAGTTTGCTGGCCATTGGGTGGAGTTGGGTCTTAGCGTTGAGACGGAGATCTCTGGGAGAGCTCTTGCCAATTGATATTACATGGGGCCATGAGGTCTGTGGTGGTCCAGTGTCCTGAACTCAGCTCTCCCACCTCAGAGTCTCAGGCCTGACACCAGGCCGGAGCACCAAGATCCTGTCAGCCACATGGCTCAGAGGAACAGGGAGAAAAAAAGAAAGGAAAAAATAAATAAAAATTTAAAAATAATAAATACAAAAAATTTTTTAATATTAAAATAAATAATAATAAAAAAAGAAGAGCACAACCAAACCAGTGAACAAATCCACCAATGATAACAAACACTAAACACTAAACTAAGATAAACATAAAAATCAGAAACAAATCAGTCGCAAACCGCAAACCCCACGTCTAAAGTTGCTACCTAAAGTCCACCACCTCAATTTTGGGTTGATTTGTTGTCTATTCAGGTATTCCACAGACGCAGGGTACATCAAGTTCATTGTGGGGATTTAATCCTATGCTTCTGAGGCTGCACGGAGAAATTCCCCTTTCTCTTCTGTGTTCACACAGCTCCTGGGATTCGGCTTTGGTTTTAGCCCCACTTCTGCATTTACGTCGCCCTTAGGCATCTGTTCCCTGCCCAGACAGGAGGGGGTTAAAGCAGCGGCTTATTAGGGTGCTCTTGCTCATTGAGGCCAGAGGGAGGGAGGGGTACGGTGGTTATAATTGCAACACGGGGTGAGCCTGCAGCAGCAGAGGCCTGCACAATGTTGCAACAGCCTGGGGCTCACCGTGTGTTCGCCCAGGCAAGTTGTCCCTGGATCACGGGACCCTGGCAGTGGCGGGCTGCACAGGCTCCTGGGGTGGGAGGGATGGGCTGTGGATAGTGAGGTCCGCACTGATAGCCGCGGCTCGCGTCCGTCTCTGGAGCTCGTTTAGGCGGTGCTCTGAATCCCCTCTCCTCACGCACCCCGAAACAATGGTCTCTTGCCTCTTAGGCAGGTCCAGACCTTTTCCCGGACTTCCTCCTGGCTAGCTGTGGCACACTAGCCCCCTTCAGGCTGTGTTCGCGCAGCCAACCCCAGTCCTCTCCCTGGGATCTGACCTCCAAAACCCAAGCCTCAGCTCCCAGCCCCCACCTGCCCTGACAGGTGAGCAGACAAGCCTCTCAGGCTGGTGAGTGCTGGTCGGCACCGATCCTCTGTGCGGGAATCTCTCCACCTTGCCCTATTGCTGCGCTCTCCTCCATGGCTCTGAAGCTTCCCCCCTGCCCACCCCCGGTCTCCGCCCGCGAAGGGGCTTCCTAGTATGTGGAAACCTTTCTTCCTTCACGGCTCCCTCCCACTGGTGCAGGTCCCGTCCCTATTCTTTTGTCTCTGTTTTTTCTTTTTTCTTTTGCCCTCCCCAGGTACGTGGGGAGTCTCTTGCCTTTTGGGAGGTCTGAGGTCTTCTGCCAGCATTCAGTAGGTGTTCTGTAGGAGTTGTTCCACATGTAGATGTATTTTTGATGTATCTGTGGGGAAGAAGGTGATCTTCATGCCTTACTCCTCTGCCATGTTGAAGGTTCCCCTCTGGGGTCTTCATTAATATTACCAAGGACCCTCCCCTTGGGATTCATGGCCTTCCTGGCATAAGAGAGAAAAGATGGATACAGCCTGGCTAGAGAATCTTAGAGGACTTCATTGATTCCATAATGGTGGCATTGTTCCATGTGGCTTGCAAGTACACGTGATTTATGCCTTAGACCATGGAGGCTATGTCATAGTAGACCATGTGACATCACAAACTCAAGTTAAATGTATAAACTCTCAAAACAGTTTTTACAGGTTAAGCCTCTTTGCCTCACTTAGATGTCTTCTCATACCTGTCTCCTCAACCTGGCCCCCTTATCGTCATCTTAATCACTTACACGCCAAAATAAGTGGTGAGGCCATTGTGAGTGGTGATGGTCTCAGCACGGATGAAAACATGACCTCTGCCCCAATTTGGAGATGTCTGTTAATGTTGGGCAGGTCTCTGGTGATCTTATTGTCTTAAGGTTTCTCAGCCTCTTGGTACATACAACATCAGTTTGTAGCATTGGAAAAACCCCAAATGGATCATGAGGCTCCAAATGTCTCCCCTGCAAGGACATTATTTAGAACCTCCTGAGTCTTATTCAATATTAAGCCAACTCCAAAGTTTTCATAAACCTTAAACATTCTAGCTCTTTCTGTGTAATCATACTATGATCACAATTGGAGACTGACTATACAACATCTTATCTGAAAGGGAATTTGGGTTCTAAACAGTGGTGAAAGCACCCTCCAGGGGAGCCAAGGGAAGGCATACCCACGCCAAGTTGCATTTTTTACATACCTCAGCCCTTTTAGCTCGTTCTATTTCCATTTGAGGAGTTCCACGTGTAAAGTATCCACAGTAGTTACTTTCTTTTGATCTTTTTTGTGGATGGCATAGTAGACGTTCCCTCTCCCAGGAATTTGAACAGTGGAATTGGGGTATGATTCCCCCACCCCCCCCACCCCCGTTCTAGTCAGTGGCCTCTGCTGATGATTGATAGGCTATTGGCTCAGTTTCTACGGTTTAGTCTTTAGGGTTTTGCTAGCGATATCCTGGCAGTCAGCATCTTCCTATTTTCTGGAGGGAGTTGAGTTTGCTCACTCTCCCCCTCCAGATTTGGGTTGATCTAGTCTCAGCTTTAATTGCTGCATTCATGAACTCTTGCCATGATCATTTCTGTACCCTTTGCAGTATTCAGAGATATTTGACCATAGCAGCCGCCAAGGTTCTGGCTCTTGCTTTAGTCATTCCTTGACTGTACCATTCGGAGACTCCTGGCTGCCCTTCCCATTCATTGGCCAAAACGCTATGGCCTATTTCAAGCATTTTTTTTTTCAGTGTCTCTGTAAGTTTCATGTTACCTTGTTCTTTGGTCAGTTTCGTGGCTTATCTTTATCTGATGATTATTTTAACTTCCTACTTATTGGACAATTACTATCTCAGGACTGTCACATTGGTGTAGTAATCAAATTTTGGCTTGGTGCTCTGGTATATTTCTCATAAATTCTCCTGTTCTGTTTCCCCTTCCCTCAGTGACCTTCTCAGCTGATGTCATATTTGGGCTGGTTACCCCAAGAAATGGGAGAAGTTGGATAGGATGACACTAAGCAAGCATCCCTAGGCCGTGTTGAATTATAGAATGATAGAATCTTAAAGTTGGGAGGGTATCTAAAGTTTGGTTAGCTCAACTTGCCTCCCAAAGGTAAGAATTTATTCTACGGCAGCCATAATCCCCTCTTCTGCTTGAATCCTTTCAAGCAGGGAGAACTCATTAGTTTGCTAAGTAAATAGCTCCCTTATTTCCAGTTAACCGATAATGGGAATTTTTCTTTTTCTTTCATCAAAGAAGGTAAGTGTTCCTTGATGTGTGGCCACACCACTCAGCCTCTGCCTCCATGGTCATATTGCCTCCTGCTCTTCTTTCTTCTGTGTCTCTTATAAAGACACATGTCATTGGATAGGTCATAGGGCCCACAGGATAATCCAGAACAATCTCCTCATCCAATATCCTTAAATTAATCATATCTTCAAAATCCTTTTTCCAAATATGGTCACATCATAGGTTTGGGGAATTAGGACATGGACATACTTTTTTTTTTTTGGAGGGGGGCAGTATTCAACCCACTAGGATGGTGAGTAGTCTTGAGCATTACAAAGTTCACAGTTCAGTTGATTTTTATCATTTTAGGATGAACTTGATTTTATGTGTAACCTTTTTCTTTTAGTGATCAAGTGTTTTATATAAACCCAGAACTCAGTGAAGAGATTTCACTTCCACTGTAGCACTTTGTGACTTAAGCAAGTGGCCAAATGGAGGTCCACACTGTCATATCAGGAAAGCAAAAAGAGTAATTATATTACAAACCAAAAAAAAAATCAAGAAAACCCTCTCCTCTTTTTTACTCTTTTTCCCTGTAGGATTTGTGGCTCATCAAGTGTAACTCCTTTTGCTAAGGTTGCTCATTCAGACTATGTTGGTGTTTCTAGGAGTTCTCCTTATTAAAAAAGAAGTCAGGCTTTCTACTTTATTTAAAATGGAAATTCTCCACCTAACACTGGGTTGACTGAAGTCTTCTGGGAAATTCTCCTGTGCAGCCTCTTTACCTGAAACACAAAGTCTTTATAAAAGATACTCTGTGGGGCTTCCCTGGTGGCGCAGTGGTTGAGAGTCCGCCTGCCGATGCAGGGGATGCAGGTTCGTGCCCCGGTCCGGGAGGATCCCATGTGCCGCGGAGCGGCTGGGCCCATGAGCCATGGCTGCTGAGCCTGCGCCTCCGGAGCCTGTGCTCCACAATGGGAGAGGCCACAACAGTGAGAGGCCCGCGTACCGCAAAAAAAAAAAGATACTCTCTGATTAAAGAAAAATCATCGTAATTCCAAAGGACTTGGCCTATAATTAGTTGTATTTTGGAGTGAATTGCATTTGCTTTACTGTTTTTTGGAAGAATTCAATGTAATTTGTATCTCTGGGGTAAAAAGATCAACTTCTTCGTGTATATATTTGTCTTTTTCTAGTGTTTGGTAATCGTTAATGAGGCACATTTTTCTTGTTCACACAAGTCCCTCTTCTTGGTGTGAAAATATACTGACATTTGCTGCCTCTTCTATCCTGTGTAAGTGATGCAGGAAGGGGAAAAGGGAGACTCAGTAATTTGTTGTCATGGAAATGAGTTAGTACAAAGCTGGTGGTTTGAACTATGACTCGAGATGCTTAGGAGGGGGAGGAGAAAGGATGACAACATCTATATCATCACGAAGTCAAAATCCTTAGAGAAATACTGGCAGGTTTTTGTCCCCTCTCTCTCTGTTCCCCTCATGTGAGTATTCAGCTGTTGAGCCTTCGTTGATCTAACAGAACCAGACAAGGTCCCCAGAGTTCTTAAGCCCTCTGAGCGTGGCACGGCCAAGTGTGGTACTGAGCAGAGACAGCATTCAGTCTGTGTGTTTTTTGGACAAGTGCAACTCTAGTAAAAGACCAAAAACATGGAGACATTTGTATCAGCTCCCCGTCACTCCCTGCAATTAGATTGATTGCCTGACTTCCTGATACCCCTTGTTCTAGGAAGGACCCTAAATCACAGAGTTGTCCTCTGTGGCCGTGTCTGGATTATTGGCCTTGACTTTTATCATTAGATACCACTGGTACAGAGCTGGCACCCTGAATATGGGCCCAAATTCAAGTTGGCCAGTCGTGGTAATTTGTTTTTCGGGTCATGGTAGTTGGTCTGGGAGTGGCTATCTAAGCCAAACCAGACCAGCCAAAATTGTTCCCCAGAACTTTTCAAGCTAGAATTAAGAGAAGACCATTGGCTCTAATTTGGAAGTAAAGATGTGAGATGTGAGTCCTGGCACCTGAAAGTGGCCATGTTGAACACCTTTTCAAAGGGATCCTTATAAGAGAATGAAGTGTAGAGTGGCAGATGAGAGTTGGAGACAAAACTCTACCGGCAGATTCTAAGTCCCCAATCCAGTTGTCCCCGAGGTCCAGCTGCACTTCTATCTAACCTTGCCTCAGTTATGAGACTGTACCTGTAATAAAGTCCTGTTGCTTGACCAGGTTATTTAGAGATGGGATTCTATCCCTGGAAGTCATGAGAGTTTTAACACTTCTCCTCATCTTTTTTGGTTGTGACTGAAAGCAGAGCTCTTTATATTTTTCATATCTCCTACAGCACTTTCACAGCCATGATCATATTTTACCCCTGAAGAGCTCTTGGAGGTGAGTGAGGCCAAGTGTCACCATTGCCATTTTAAAAGGAGGAGGGACAAATACCGTATGCTAACACATATATATGGAATTAAAAAAAAAAATGTCATGAAGAACCTAGGGGTAAAACGGGAATAAAGACACAGACCTACTTGAGAATGGACTTGAGGATATGGGGAAGGGGAAGGGTAAGCTGTGACAAAGCAAAAGAGAGGCATGGACATATATACACTACCAAACGTAAGGTAGATAGATAGTGGGAAGCAGCCGCAGAGCACAGGGAGATCAGCTCGGTGCTTTGTGACCGCCTGGAGGGGTGGGATGGGGAGGGTGGGAGGGAGGGAGATGCATGAGGGAAGGGATGTGGGAACAGATGTATATGTATGACTGATTCACTTTGTTATAAAGCAGAAACTAATAAAAAAAAATTTTTTTTAAATAAAAAAAAAAATAAAAGGAGGAGGCAACTGCATTCCAGAAGGATTAAGTGTTTTGTTCAAGGCTGCTGAGTTAGTCCAGGACAAAACCAGCCTAAAAATTGGGTTTCCTGACTCTCAGAACTTTATCTTTACTCTACTCACATTTGACTGAAAACAAATGTGTCTTGTGGCTTTCTCTTCTGGCTCTTAGTCTGAGGAAACAGAGAAATGGACCTGGGAAATGCCCCTCTAGCTGGCATATGTGGACTTGTAACAGCCGTACAAAGATCATGATGGGACATAGGGGCAAGGCCCTTTCTGCTGCCTTCTCACCAAGTGGAATGAGAGAATTAGATGCTCAATACTAACAGAGTCTGGTGAAGGAGGTCAAGAATATGACAAGAGCAATGTGGGCTAAGGCTGCAGAGGATAATCTGACCTGAGGGCAAAAAGCAAAAACTGTATGTTTCTACCATCCATATATGCCTCAGGAGAGGTTGCCATCATGGCTGGGGCCATTTTCCAAATCAGGAGAAGGAATTTCTCCTTGCCAGGAGGGCTCAGCAGGCTCCTAGGAGGCAGACATTTTCCTGAAGAATTACTTGGTTGTATTGTTAGATGTGGTCAACTACATTTCCCTTTCAAAAAGGTAAGGAATCAGAGAGGGCTAGGGTTTACAGACAGTTCTTCCCAGCCACACCCCTGGGAAAAGGAGCCACTGAGACTCCATTAGCAGTGAAAAGAAACAGTTGGGGGGTGTCTTCTGCCAGTGATGAAAACCAGGTGGACCTAGGAATATACTGTGAGGCTCCTCTTTCTAGCTCAGGGCCCTGAAAAGAGAAAGAAGCTTTATTGATAGTATTTGACTTGTTGGTATTTAAGGGCCCCCAAAATTCAGACATGAGAGCAATGGGACTGACTTTTTGAGTGCTAAACTTTAATAACAATATATGTTAGATTAGATGGGAAAGGTCAATGAAAAAAGACAGGATGGCTTCCAAGGCTCTTGAGCTGGCTGGGAGACATGGGTCTCCTCTGGTGCTCTGATGGCCAGTTTTGGCTTGAGAACTCCGTAGCTGCCTAGGCAAACCTCCTCTAGACAGCATGGCAGTTCAGAATGCTTCCATCCAGCCTTCCTTCTCACTCCCCTTCACTCAGAGTCAGATTTTCATCATATTTCTTACACATACAGTCTTATCTCGGTATCTGCTTCTCAAATGCCCCCAGATTAACAATGAGGAATGTACACAGTCAGGATTCCAGCAGGAAAGAGATGAAGCACTCATATTGGGATCCTTTGAGTAGAGTTTGATAAAGAAGCTATTTTCAAAGGTATGGGCAGGGTATAGAGAAACCACAAGGGAGGGTGTAGTTGCTCAGGGCTTTGTAAGGCACTCTTCCCCATCTTAGGCCTGAAGGAGCAAGGAGAGGGAGGGGGCACTTACTGGAATCCAGAGACTGAGAGGCCTGTGGAGAGAGGCTTGCCTTATGGGAGCTGGAAACGGCAAAAGGAGGCAGCCCTCCGCAAGACCCCCAGCTGGAGGAGCTAAAGGAATCAGCATTCTTGCTTCACTGTCTTTTTCCCTCCCGTCTCTTGCTGGTGCTCCCATTGGCCCAACCCAGCCGGAAACTGCAGGGAAGGTAGGCCTGTTGATGCAGTTCTTAGAGGTCAGCTGTATGCATCCTGCAACAGGGAGGTGAAAGATGGGGAGTGGATCCGGAAAAGCTAGAGGGACATCTCCAGCTAACAGACAATAGCAACCTTTTGTGTGGTGATAGCAAACCTTCCCTCTAGGCTTCCCTGCAGCAGCAGCAGCAAAAGAGAGCCCCAGCCTGGCAAATTAAAATGCTCTGGCACCTCTTCCCACTGCATCTCTTAGCCTCAAACTCCCCCCTGTGGTAGCTTTATCCTCAGGCTAGTGGGTTGATAACCATAGCCATTTCTGGTGTCATATCCAGTCCCTACAATGTCCAGAGATAGAAAAGGCCATCTCTTGTGATTCACTTAGGCATGAGAAAACCTTTCTAGAAGACCCCTAAGGGAATCCCCTAGGCACATGGCCACCCAGAGGAGGGAGATTTTTGAACAAGCTTGGGGTTCTGCTAGGAAGGAGGAAGGAGCTGCTACATCTACTTTCTACATAGCAAACAGTGCTCATTCAAATGCACGAACGTGAACAGACCACTTCCTGCTTAAAATCCTTCACTGGCTCCCACTACTCTCCTGCCAAAACCCCACATTTTTATATGAGCACACGAGGCCCTTCATGCTATGGCCCTAGTCTACCTCCTCAGCCTCCTTGGCCTGTGCTCCGTCCTGCGGTCATATCAAACCACTTGCTCACACAAATCAGCTATGCTCGCCCCTCTATCACCTGCTTCTGGGCTTCCGCTGTGTCTTCTGTCTGGAGAACACACTGCTTCTTCTGCTCTTCTCAGCTTATCTTGGGAAACACCCCATAGCTATCACTTATTCTCGGGAGACTTCCCCGGCCCTGCTGTGTGCTCATGGCACATTGTGCTTTCCCTTATGGTATCTGTCTGTATTCAGATGAGCAGGAATCTCTCCTTCTGGGATCTATGCTCCAAGAGGGAGAAGTTTGTACCTACTGAGAGCAGCTGCTGATGTCCAGTCTAAGAGCTCGGGTTCTAGCATCAGACAGCCTAGATTTGGCTTCACTACTCATAGCTAGTGACCTTGGGCAAGTTATTTAAACTCTCTGGGCTTCTATTTCCTCATCTGTAAAGAAGGAACAATAATAGTAACTACTTCATAGGATTATTGTGAGGGTCAAATGAGATGATTCGTGCAAAGCATTCAGCACACTGGCTGGTACCACGTCCGTCCTCCGAAACTATTTGTGTAATGAATGGCAATATGGTAAATGGAGCTGGGCCTTTCCCACTGTTCTGGGAGTGCTACGGGGTACTCTGATATCCTTGTCCAGACAGGAGACTTCCATGGCCAATCTTAAGTATGTGATTGAGGAGAATACAGGAGTATGTTGGCCTCTCAAATAACTCTCTTACTAGCCTGTCAGGTTGCTCAAATTCTGCCATTACAGATTGACTCTTTCAAATTAGCGATCAATCCATACTAGCTCACTCCCCGCTCCAAAAGACACAGCCTTGTCCAGTTGGTCAAGGTATAGGCACCAAGTGCAACTGGACTTCAAAGGGGAAGAACTCTCTACATTGAACTTGGAGGACAGGTGGTATTTAGACAGGTGGAGTGGGAAGGAGACAATGACCCAGATAATGAGGAGAAAAGCAAGGGCAGGAGAGTTCATGGGTAGCATGTGACCTCTGGGTGACTGGAGGGTCCCATAGGGAAATACTTGGACACAAAAGTACCCCCCTTGAAAAACGTGAATTCACTTAAAGTTGATATCACAGAATTTTAGATCCCAAAAGGAAATTTTTAATCCCCTTATTTGAAGAAACTGGATCTCAGAGACATTAAATATCTTGACCCAAATCACCAAGCTGGCAAGAGAGAAAGACTATAAATCCAGATCTGCTACCAAACCAGCTCTTAATTAGCTTAGTTTCGTTTCTTCTTAATAAGCAGCTGAGATAATGGAGTGAGAGAAATTGGGGTATCATTGTGGGTGGGGAGAAAAGCGGAATCTTCGAGGAAGTGGAGAGGAGGGAACATGAGTCTCTAACATTAAGCCTCTTTTTCTAATACTCTTGTCTTTCTGAACAGTCTAATCAGTGTATTCCCACTGAGGTGTAAATGACCCAAAAGCCCAAAAAAGGCACCATGCTCCAGTGGTCTGTCGTCAGGAGGAATCTATGTTGCAGGGACTAGCAGTGAGGAAATCTTGAGTTCTAGTCAGTTTGTCCGTGGATCATGCTATAACCTCGGAAAAAACATTTAGTCAGTGGAACCACATAAAACATTTTACAGGGATAATTCTTAAGATATTTGGGGACAGTTGCTCTATGACAACCCCCTCCCCGCCCCCAAGCCTTCAGTTCTTCCAGTTGAACCCCTCCCATTCTTTATGGTTCTTTAGTTTCCAGTTTAGCCTTGTTGCCCTCCTCTGGTTGGGTTGTAATCTGTCAGGGTCTCTGTTCAAGGCATCATGAATGGAACATAAAAATTGCAGGTGTGCAAAGGATGAGTACAGTCCTCTCTTTGTCATGCACTCTGTACTTCCATTAATGGTGGGTAAGTACTGGGCCTGTTGGACAATTTTGTCTTATCAGTAATTTCTTGCCATGTGCTGATCCACTTGGCTACATATGTATCCCTCCAGCTGGGCTGTCATGGACTACAGATCCTTCCAATCTCTCCAAAAACAAATTCAGAAAAACTTTGTTAAATGCCTTGCAGACGTTCAGATCAGTTATGTGAACAAAAGTACCCCGGTTTACCTGTCTACAGTCACAATCAAAATAGGAATTGCTATCTATCTATCTATTTATTTATTTATCGCTATTTGTTTATTTACTTAGGCCGTGTTGGGTCTTCGTTGCTGCGAGCGTACTTTCTCTAGTTGCGGCGAGCGGGCTTCTCATTGCGGTGGCTTCTCTTGTTGCAGAGCACGGGCTCTAGGCCAGCAGGCTTCATACTTGTGGCTCGCAGGCTCTAGAGCGCAGGCCCAGTAGCTGTGGCACACGGGCTTAGTTGCTCCGCGGCATGTGGGATCTTCCCGGACTAGGGCTCAAACCCGTGTCCCCTGCGTTAGCAGGCGGATTCTTAACCACTGAGCCACCAGGGAAGCCCAGGAATTGCTGTCTGTTCTTTGTGAGCTTACCTGGGCTCCCGCTGGTCTTCTTCCCCTGTTCTAATACTCAAGGATCTTCCTGTATAAAACAGGAAGGTGCTGGATCACCTCCAGGCTCACCAGGCTCTCACTGTCAAGACCCACCTGCTTCTCCTCTTTTAATAAATTGTCTCCTGCCTTGGGTTGTCTCTAGTTTTCTGACATCACCTCTATTTTTCTGATCATCAAGAGGATTACCCAAAGCAGTTCAATCATCTCACTGCAAAATGCCTGATTATGTGACATGCAATTTTTAATACATTCCTTGTACAAATTAGTATATAATAGGGGCAGGTGTTCTAACAAAGACCCAAAATAACAGTGAATTAGAAAAGATAGACACTCTCCTCCACCCCCAGTAATGGCCCAGGTGTAAGCAGTCCTATCCTTATAGCAGTGCCAAGGATCAGAATCCTTCAATCTTGCTATCGAGTTGCATCTCTATAGAGTGGCCCTTGCCTACATGGGTCAGAATGGCTCATCACATCACCTCAGATGCCATCTATGTAGCAGAAGGAGAAGAAAGGGAGGAGGAAGGTACATACCTTCTCTCTGAGTACAAACCTGAACTTGCACATGTCGTTTCCACTTAACAGCCCATTGGCAAGAATTTACAGACCTGGGCATCCAGCTACAAAGGAAACTTGAAAACGTTGTTTTTACATTAGCTGTAATGCACCCATCTAAAAATGTGTGGCTCTAGTTTTATAGGAGGACGGATATTCAGGAAAATTTAGCAGAAACTGCCATACTCCAATCCTGCTTCCTTTCTGTATCTCTTAAAGCTTCCTCCGTTCTCTCAGATCTGAAAGTAAAGGGTTAATTCTACTTTTTCTATGTCTTTTCTGGTCACTCACAAAATCCTGTTCATTTTATTATATTTTAATCAATTCTTAAAATATTTTTTAGCCATGCCTTTTTTCTATTTCACACTTATCGCCATCTGAATACAGATTCTCATCCTTCTTTGGCTTTGTCAGCCCCATCCAGAGGTCCAAATTGATCACCTTCCATCTGCTGACTGCTTGGTAGGAAAGGATACAGGCAAATTCTCTCCACTGGCAAATGGTATTGGGCATAGTTTTCTGCCGCCTTTAATGTGGATGCCTCTTTGAGTTTGGAAGTGGGGGCAGTGGATGTTCTGACTTGGTCCCTCCTCAGGAGGGATAAGGAATCACTGCTTCTACCACTATGACCTTCTGCCCACATTCAGCTAATTCCCAACAACCCTGGCTCCACCCCGTGTTCCTCCCAGAGAATGGTGCTCCACCAGTTTGTCATTTTTTTTGCCCCCTTTGGGAAATTGTGTTTTCCCATTTTGTCATTTCTTGTCCAGACTACAAGAGCCTATTAACTCATGTCTCTGAAAACAGACTGTCCTCCTCTGATCCACTCTGTTCTGAGCCAAATTAATCGCCTTAAAATACTGATTACATTTTTTAAAACTCTTCCACTTAAACATTTCTAAATGGTGGGTCATTTATCACAACACACATGGCAAATGCATGTTGCCTCGTTCAAGGCCAACCTCACTAATCAAGATACTCTTTCCTGCTCGACCTAGATGAAGCTTTAGAATCCTTTTTCCACAGTGGGTACTACCAACTAATTGTAATTGGCGTGGGAGATAAATCTGATTTATCACCTCTAGCCTACAAAATTATTTCCAAAAGTTGGGTTTTAACAGTCCTCCATCTCTGAACATGAATTATATGCTGTTCAACAAAATCTTGCTGTTCAACATATGCGGATCCTGTTTCCTCCAATAGACCATAAGTTCCTCATTCTGTTTTTGTTTTTTTCATTACATGTCTGGGTCCTGCTCACAGAGTTGAGGCAGGTGCCATTTGCAGGCATCCTCAGGTCAAAGAGGAGATGTTGAAGGTGCTGAAATCTGAGCTGATGGATGAAGGAAACAAGACCATAAGGAAAAATCTAAATTCTCATCAAGAAAGGCAGTGCCAGGCTGTAATTAGAAAAGTGGTGCCAGGTGTGAAGTCCAAGGACCGAGGCAAGGTCACACGTGGAGAAGGCAGAGTCCAGGGGCCGGAAGGCAAGCGAGTCGGATTGCAGAGTTCAAGTTGGGACAAGGCAAATGATTCAGAACTAAGCTTGTGGGGATACTTCTTGGAACTGTCACAACTGCCTCTGTGCAGGATCAGCTGATAACACAGAATCATGCATGTAACATGCATTAATGCAGAGATAAATAAAGATAATCATAAAGTAATCCCTTCCAATCCTATGTTGAAACACCATGTTGAACAATAAATTTCTGTAGTTTCAGTCTCTTATATCCAGTTTTACACAAAAATATTGACTGGGCAACTTCCCTTTAAATTTTCGTATCTCTCGATTCTTTAAGACTGTATTTAAAGCCAGAGTGGAAAAGGTAGCTCTCAACATGTGCGCTAATAATAGAGCAGACCCTAAGACAAGTGGCAGATGGAAACAGGACTGGCTCTACCCGGGGACTTTGGCGGATTAGACCCCCCCCGAAGCCTTTGTTGCCTCTCTGCTCCTGCCAAGCCTGAGGGACAGGCTTCTGGCTGCAGCCGCCTTTGCAAAAATTAACATCTTACTCCTGCCAAGAAAGCAGGTGACACACTCAGCAGCCCTCCTTGGGTTTGCTTTTTTCCATGGCAGGAACATGTGCCCCGCTGAGTGGGCATTTGTTTGTATAATCAGTAGGACTTCAAAAGCAAAGGTAAGGAGACGAAGGTGAGTCAGGAAGGAGAGAGCAGCACCAGGGAGGCAAATAAAACACCAAACAGCCGGGTGATGGAAACAGAGCCAGCCAGCTTCCCCCCAAGTGAATGGAAGCAAGTTGACTCCTGCAACCCTGGGAACAGCTAAGAGTGTTGGCATGCACACAATGAATCATCTAACGTGTAAGTCAAGCCACCAGCTATAAGTAATCTTGTGCATTAAAGCAAGTTTGAGTATTTTGAACGTGAGCTGATGAGATTCACCTGTATGGTCATGTAGCGCTCAGAGCTGGGTAAGATTGGCAAGGTTAAAGGAGGAATCTGGGGATGTCCTCAGGAAGTGCCTTTCTTCGTGGCCTGCAGTTTCAGCCACGTGGTGCTCCATGTGGTGTGTGAACGTTGGCAGTAGGTTGGGCTGGATGGTGTTTGCCCCACCCTACGCTGCCCTCAAGTCCCCCTTTATTTACAGTGCTGTGACCGGGACAATGCCTTCTGGTTACAAGGACTGTAAGGGGTGCTTATGGTTCTTTCCACTTTGCAATGGACTTTCATACTGATTGTGGAATGTAATGCGCTAGGATGACCCACTGCTGGTCGTTATTGGTCAAACTGTTAGTGGATGTTTGTTGGCTTTTGGCAGGCTAACATCTATTCCATGTTCCCTTAATAGTAACACCTGGTTCCTCTTGAAGATTTATTTCTCCGCCGTGGGTACAGCTTGATAAGACTGTAGTCAAGGTGCCCTGCTCTGCGTCAGCTGTGGAGCAGGCACATGACCCATGCCATGGGTCATTCCATACAGCATGACTGTCATTCCATACACATGACTCATTCCATACAGCAGTGGCTCCCAGGAAAGAAAGCCAGGTGTTCTTGACACCGTAAAGGTCTATAAGGTTTCTCTGGTGGCAGGATTGGTTCTCCAGCCATTTCTGAATTTGGTTCTAAGCGTCTATTCTTTCTTGCTGTTTCATATCCTTCCAAAAATCTCCCTTTTTGCTTATGTTGCCAAGAGTTGGTTTCTGCTGCTTGTAACTGGAGAGTCCTAATTAATATAGATTCATGCACCCAAAGTTTCCACTACAACTAAGATGCTCACCAGAAGGGAGATTATTAGTAAACCAAACAAGTTGATTACGTCTACATGTTCTACAAGGCTCATTACACAAAGTCTTCTCTTCCTTTCCTGCCTTGAAATTTCTCTTCTGATTAATTTGTTGTTTATTTCAAATCTTTTATCAAATATTACTCAAGATATAATAAATGGGCAGTATGTCATCTGAAACCTTGCTTATCCACAGATATCTTTCACCCTGACGGGTCTTGTAGGGGTAGGGGTGGGAGGGTGTTTTGTTTCTTATAATATATGAGGTACGTATTTGACTATCAGTGTGTAAAAAAGGTAATTACTTGTTTCCTTTTCTTCATTATTTTTGGATGTTTTGCTGTAGAAAAATACAGCAAAACATCCAAAAATAATGAAGAAAAGGAAACAAAAAATAATAATAACATATTTTATTGAATTAAAGGCACCATCAGTTGTCAGAAACCCTGTGTACTACTAAGAAAGAAAAAAAAAGTGTTACCAATCAGTTTAAGGGACACTATCCCAACTTCAGAGATGTTGCAACAAATGCAAAAAAAGTATGTTTTAAAGGGGTGAAGTTTGGTAATAAAAATGATAACTAAATGTATGGAGCCCTAACTATATAATATATCCTGTTCTAAATGTTTCACATGTATAAGTTCACTTAATCCTAACAATCTGATGAGGTATTATGATGTGTTAACACCACTAACATCCATAGGTAGCCAAACAGACAGCTTAGGCTTAATGAAAATTCAAATTAAAGACTTTATCTGAACTGACAATTTTATGTTTTAATCAAAGCAACAATTAAAATTGTGTGAGAAAGTATTGCTCTGACGTTTTCTTTCAGGAGATCAGTTTCTAAAATGTAACCTTATTTCATGCTCAAAAGTTCATTCTTAGTTTTGTTTCAGTCCTTACCATTAAAAAAAATATGCCATTGTCTCTAATCTCTGTTCTATAAACCTTAAAAGCCCTTGGGCCAAAAGCAATAAATATTTTAATTCCCTACCTCCATTCCTGGTTGTGTGCATTGAAAAGCAGTGTTACTCAGCCGTTCTCTAAGGATACTACTGGTGTGAAGGGGTTCTGCTGTAACCTGAATAAATCCCAGGGCTCCAGTGGCCAGTCTCAGCACAGTGAACATTCAAAGAAACACAGTCCAGTAATGAGGTGTGATTGCTATCTTTCCCTTTTTTGCATTTCTCAAAACACATTGAGAGATCTAATTCATAGTTCACAACATCATTTCTTTTTTTTTTTTTTTTTTTTGGTGGTACGTGGGCCTCTCACTGTTGTGGCCTCTCCCGTTACGGAGCACAGGCTCCAGACACGCAGGCTCAGCGGCCATGGCTCAAGGGTCCAGCCACTCTGCGGCATGTGGGATCCTCCCAGACCAGGGCATGAACCCGTGTCCCCTGCACTGGCAGGCGGACTGTCAACCACTGCGCCACCAGGGAAGCCCACAACATCATTTCTTAAATTTTTCTTTTCCTCATTCTTCTCCTTCTAAAATTGTCTCACATCTCAAAGCTTCCCCAAGACCTCTCCCATTCTTTATATTCAGCTCCTCCCAAACTATCCTGGGTACCCCTACCCTTATAGGATCTTCACTTTACTTCCTCTCCTCCTACCTTTCCATTATTTTAAATTTCTTTCAAGAAAGCTGCAGCCCTGCCTGACGGCAATTACCTATTCCAGTTACTGAGTCTTCCACCCTTATGGGTAGTTTGGTTTGTGTATGAAGAACCATGAGGTGAATATCAAATTCAGGGAGAGATGCTGAATAAACTTAGTGAGAAGTTTTCATAGAGGGTACAGGTCAGGAAAGAGGCAGGACATTTCCTTCTACATTAATGATATTTTGTTTCTTCCTTAAAAAAATGTATTGTCTGGGGCTTCCCTGGTGGCGCAGTGGTTGAGAGTCCGCTTGCCACTTGCCGATGCAGGGGACACGGGTTCGTGCCCCAATCCGGGAAGATCCCACATGCCGCGGAGCGGCTGGAACCGTGAGCCATGGCCGCTGAGCCTGCGCGCCCGGAACCTGTGCTCCGCAGCGGGAGAGGCCACAACAGTGAGAGGCCCGCGTACCACACACACACACACACACACACACACACAAAAGCTTCACAATGATCCTTGGAGGTTATTATTAGCACTCATCTAACAGGTGGAAACTAAGGTTATGGAGTGTGGGCCGATTCCAGATTTCCTGGCTCCGGAAGGCGTTAAATAAAATACAAAGAGGAAAAAAAAAAAAAAAAAAAAAAAAAAATGTATTGTCACTTATATTGATAAACACTAGGTACCTCTTCAAGATTACAATACATTAGCATATGAAAAGCACTGAGAAGTCTTGCAATAAAGAGTTCTATTTATCTTTGTTTTATCCAGTATTTCTCAAATGTGTTTAAAAATGAATCTTTTTTAAGATTGACCCCATCCCCTCCCACATACACACATAAGTACCCATGGAATGCCATTTGGATAAAGTGTCCTTAAATTACAAAAGCTATAACAGAAATAATTGAAGGCACACTTGGAACATACACATAGAATGGTAGGATGGATGTTTCAATGAGGATAGCCATGGTTTGAATGTGACCTGCCCTTTTCACACAACATGGAAAGCAGTGCCACGTTGCCTCTCATCTTGCAGTTGTAACAAGACAACTTTACTAGAATAACCACTGACTGAGTTTGGCCAATATTTACAGAGATCCCAACTGGTTCTGGAGAGCAGTTGTCCTTGAATTTGATTTTGCCAAGATGTTTTGTGTTATTACCTTCCTGGGTATCTTGATTTACCTTGGACACTAGCCAGACCCTAGAGCTAATGTTGGATATTAGCCCATTAGCTCATTAGCTGTTAAATAAGTGTAATGTCCTTGGGTGTGGAGGGTATAATTAGACTGTAGATGGGCTTGTCCATAGCTAGAGGTAATAGGTACCTCGGTGTCTGAGCAGGTTTCCATGTGGGATCATCTGGAATAGATTGGGAAATAGCCCCTGAAGCCACATGTGCTCACTTAGGCATCCAAAGAATTGTGTAGATTCAGAAGGAGGGGCAACAGCTGATGAATAATTTTCAAACTGGTGAAGTTTTTGCTGGATCTAATCACACTGGAAATCTTCCTGTACAAAGGTGCAGCTGATTCATTGTTAAGTTTAAAAAAAAAAAAAACAGACAATAGATAAACAATTTTTAGACAATCTAAGAAGCAGATTTGAATAATAAGACTCTTTTATTGCCTACTTTACTTTGAACTATTGTTATTTGGAGCAACGCTGGAGGCCAAGACCCATTCCCATATCACTGCTTGAGCTCGTAATTTGTTTAAGTTTTGCGCCAAGTCAGTATGAATGACTGTATTCACTAACATTTTCATCTGAAATTCTTTGGAAGTTATTGGATATCTTAAAGAAATACCCAACCATAAAGTTATTCAACTTAGTGCAAAATTTGGAAAAAATGTCCAAAAATAGGGTTTACTATGTTATTTGTTTACTATGTTATATCCATATACGGTAATCATAGTGCTATCCACAAAACGTTTCTGGTTTTTCTTGGGTACACATGGCAGGTTTACATTTCTTTGCCCACTTTATGTTAAGTGAGGCCACAAAACTAGCTTTAGCCAAAGAAATGTAAACAGTAGAAAAACAAATAACATGATGCTTCCAGGCAGAAATTTTTTGTTTTGTTTTGTTTTGTTTGTTTGTGGTACGCGGGCCTCTCACTGTTGTGGCCTCTCCCGTTGCAGAGCACAGGCTCCGGACGCGCAGGCCCAGCGGCCATGGCTCACGGGCCCAACCGCTCTGCGGCATGTGGGATCTTCCCGGACCGGGGCATGAACCCGCGTCCCCTGCATCGGCAGGCGGACTGTCAACCACTGCGCCACCAGGGAAGCCCTCAGGCAGAAATTTTAAAGACCATTGTGTAATTTTCCATGGTCACTTTTCCTTCTGCCTGGTCCTAGAGTGAGAACAATATGTAATACAGCCCCTAGCTGACCCACAATAGACAAATAGAGTGAGCAAGAAATTAAGTTGTTTTAAGTCACTGAGATTTGGGGGGGTGTTTGTTACTGCAGCTTAACCCAGCCTGTTCTGGCTGATATACCGTGCAATGGAACACTGAACAACAGTCCATGAAAATCACAGAGTAGAAAAATATTAGATAATGAGCAAATGTACAGTACTATATTAAGTAGAAATATTAATTTTAACAAACTTTTATTCAGTCATTGCAAAACATACATGAAATAGGGGTTCCTGGGGTAGATAGGATCTTCAGAATTTTAAAGTTGGAAAATATTCCATTAAAATGGTGCCTCTGTGGTGAAGACTAATGGTTGATCTTTGGGTTTAACTGCCTCTCTGGGGACACTTTTAGATTTGGATCTGAAAGGCAACTATATATTCTTTTTCCTTGGAAAAAAAGTCATGGTCTCTTTCTGGGATCAGGAGAGGGCACTGGACTCCAAGGGGTGGTGAAGCTGATTATTCCTGGTGTCGGGGAGTGAGCCCACCCTGGCCACAGAGGAGTCAGTTGGTGGCCAGGCAGGAACCATCCTGGCCATGGACTCTGAACCCAGACCTCAAGCTGAGACTCTAACAAGAGCCAGCTGACCTAGGAATTGGAGGGCCTGTCTTGCAGTTTGAAGGAAATAGCCAAGGAATGAGCGTTTCCCTTCATTAGGCTCCCGGTGGACATGTAAAATCAGTCAACCACAAAGGATATCTGACTGCAGCAGGGCCAGCAGGGGAGGGTTCTGCCTGAGAGAAAAAGGATGGAGGACCCTCAGCAAGGGTCATGTTCGAAGTATTAAAATTCAGAAGTCCCAGGGAGATACAGGCAATACTCAACATCCAGTGGGTGCACACTCATCCCTTTCTCTAGGGGACAATTCTCAGCTCTCAAAGTGCCCTGAGACATGTTGTCACAATGACAAGGCAGGAGAAAGCAGGTGTATGACTGGGCTGCACCCTGTCTCACTTTTGTGCTCTCCCTAGAGACAAAAGAGGATGACAAGTAAGAAAAGCTCACCACAGGATGCTCTTTTCTGAGAACATAAGCAGTCCCAACAAGGTAAAAGAGAAAATAATTATCTGGAAAGGCTGCAGTTAATAGTGTCAGATGTAACCTTTGTTCCAATATGAAATGTCTGCACTAAGACATCACCCAAGACCTAGTGCTGTCTCTACAGGAAAGCTTTTGAACTTAGAGGCAGAAGTCAGTGCTTACCCCGTCTTCTCAGAGGACGGTGTTCTTTCTAAGGCAGCCTGCCAAGGACCCCCAAATTAAGCAGGGGTCTTGAGGCTCTATCTCCTAACTGTCAGCAAATTAGCCCTTTCTGTATTGCTCTCAAAAAACCTACTGCCAAACTCATGCAATTGCCACTTCTGGTGTACATTAAAAAGGTGAAATAATTACCTCAAAGCCATGGCTATGAAGCAAAAATAATCAAAATACAAGTTGGAGAATTTGTGTGAATAAAATGTCATGTGAACGGCAAAGGTGGAGAGTACGTATGCATGTGCATGTGTGTGCGTGTGTGTGTATTTAATAGAGAAATATCCATCCAGGAGAGCATTAACAGTAGCTCCAAGAGCTTATATATGGGAGTGGGAGTGGGAGTGGAAATCCACATTTTAGTGATTTTCTTTTCCTTCTTCACAGACAAATGGCATTTTTTCAAACATCTATTCTGCAAGCAAAAAGGGGAGGGACATACATCAGTGTTAAGTGCTTAGAAGTGGAATCATGGAGAAATGCTACCCACTTAACTGATCTCAGCTCTATGAAAGATTATAGGGCTTGAACTATTTCTGGCCACATCCGAGCATCTGTGATAAGTGGGAGCGAAGTCCTTAAGTGGACTGGGCATTTATGCATTTGGTAATTTGCCTCGAGTCAGAAAGTCTAGATACCCCCTTCCCCCTGGAAATGTAAAAAATGTGGTTCTACTATGACCTTCAGGACACTTTTGAAACAGGAAAGGCAAAGACCATCTGGAAGACCCCTGAAGTGAATAGGCCCAGTAGATCTTGATCAAGTCACCTAAAGCAAAGTGAAGGTGCAGTGATCTGGCATCTGGTTCCCACAGGGGCCGGGCCTCACCCGACTGGGGGAGAGGCAGCCTGAGGGTCCAAGACTTCAGCTAGAGCTGGGCACCACCAACTTCCTACCTGGGCAATGTGGGAACAGTAATTTAGTCTCTCTGTGCCTCAACTCCTTATCTAGTAAGCAGGCACAATCATTTTAACAGCTGGAATAGCTAACATTTTTTAAGAACAGCCTATGTGCCAGGCACCAGAATAAATGCTTGATTCATTTACTCTTCTTGGCAACCCTGTGAGGTAGGAAATATTAGTATATTTTACCGATTCTAAGATGTTCATTTTTTTCTTTCATATTTTAACGTTGCCTATTATCAGGATGCATCACAAAATTGATAAGAAAACATATATTTCATGGCTTAATTTATATTTTTAATTTTTTCTTAGTTGCATGTACATTGGTGGTATGTTGGATTCTATGAGGAAACCGAGGCCCAGATAAGTTAAATAACTCACCTAAGATCCCAAGCTAGAAAGTGTAGAGTTAGGATTTGAATCCAGGCTGTTCTAGAGTTGACTTTCTTGTAAGGAGCTAAAGCTCCTGGTTCCTTCACTTACTAGCTGTGTGATCTTGGGCAAGTTCTTAACTTCTCTGTGCCTCAATTTTTTCATCTGTAAAATGGTGGTAATAATAATAGTAATGCTGCATAGGATTGTTATGGAGATTAAGCAAGTCCATACACATAAAGCTCAAAATAGTGCCTGATGTAGTAAGTGTTCAATAAAATTTAGCTATTATTAGCTTTAATTAAAGTGAAAACCAGCATCACTTGTGAATAGAAGGCAATAGGAAAAAAAGGGTGTAACTAGTAAAAGAAGAATATGTTTATGGGTGTGTCCCTAAAATCCTCTTGGATAGAGGTGTTTACCATAATTTGGGAACTGCTTTTTTGTTGTCTCTCTAAAACTGAGAGCAGGTAACAGTGAAATGGGAGAATGGGCTGAGGGGGATGGTCCTTAGAGGTGAGGGAGAAGGGGGAGGTGAGACACAGGATTTGCCTGAGGAGTGGGAATAGCATCGGTGCTCATGCTGGACGTGGGCACAGCTGTTGGGAAGAAGATGTGCTACAAAAAATGGTGGCTGAACCCCTAACCAGAACGAAAAAGTGTTTTCAATCTGCAGGTTAATATTCATTAGTAAGTCAAGGAATCCATGTGGTGGATCATAACCAGCATGTTTAGAAATACAAGAAACAGGAAGGGAAGTGAACACAAGGGAAGGCAAGTATCAGAGGGTATCATGTATAATCACAATAAACATTGGTTTTGGGAACTTGGATTTCAGTTAAGAATGAATAGCGGGCTTCCCTGGTGGCGCAGTGGTTGAGAGTCCGCCTGCCGATGCAGGGGACGCGGGTTCGTGCCCCGGCCTGGGAGGATCCCACATGCCGCGGAGCGGCTGGGCCCGTGAGCCATGGCCGCTGAGCCTGTGCGCCGGAGCCTGTGCTCCGCAATGAGAGAGGCCACAACAGTGAGAGGCCCGCGTACCGCAAAAAAAAAAAAAAAAAAAAAAAAAAAGAACAAATAGGTGTTTGCAATGGGTTCTGATGTAAAATGTATTTCTCTTTGTGGGTCTCAGTTCAGAAGTTTGAAAGCTAGTGGATTAAAGGATACAAGAGTAGGTGTTGGCTGAAAAATAAATACACGGTATATGTTTAGTGTGTTTTCTATTAACAACCAAGAACCCCTGCTTCTGCAAGAGTGTAGCCTTCCGAAAGCTATCAGGGACTCCGACACACCTTAAGGCCCCTATAAAAGAGTCCCCCGTTTTGCATCTCTGCCTTGAGGAAACTCACCATCCCTCCCCCATCCTGCGGCTGACTTTGCCTGTCCTTGGCTCAGCCTTTTTGCTTTAGACCCAGTTCCTGCCCATGCTTCCCACATCCTTTCTGATGTCATACTCCAAGCCTAACCTTCCCTAGGACAAGGCCAGCTCTTGTTGATCCACAGAGCCTGGAACCTCCACACAGGATGCTTGGTTACCTTGGGAGGCTGAGCTGTTTGTCCTCTTTTAAGATTTTGTCAATGTCATTGAAGTATAAATGACAAAGAGATGGAGAAGTCACACTCCGCAGGAGTGATATCAACTCGGGGGGCCCGAGTCTGAACAGATTGATTTAGCTCTCAGATCAAGGGGTAGATGGGAGTGGATCCTAAACCAAGAACCATCTCTCAGATTAGAAACAGGTAAAGCAGCTATGGAAGCACAGGTCTAACCTTACATATACTAAACAGTGACTAATGACAAGTATGAAGTCTTCATCTGCCACTGAAATTAAATTAACATTGTTTTAAATGTGCACAAGCAAATTTCAGAATAACATGGGGTGAAAATGCCTGTTAAAATTTTGGGAGGCTCTTTTACTGGAACATAGCACAAGGCCGAGTGCAAATGGTATGAAGCTACTCTCAGCAAGATGCAGGGCATGGAATCAGCCATTCCCTCCTTCGCTCCTAAGGCCATGTGATGCTGCACTTTTCAAGCTACAAGAACTTGTGTGTTTTCTAAATTATTTTTATCTTCCACATAAAACAATTACTGGAAATTATCAGTCAACCTCATGGGGGGGGGGTCCCATAAGAAAAAGCAGTGAAAACTTGTCAATATGTAAAATTGGAGGTTGTCAGACTATCTTGCAAAAGGTGAATGAAACACAGACATTGGCAGATTCAGATTAGTTCATTAAAATCCCCCCAAGATTAAAGAAAATGCAAAACCTGTGCATCACTGAGTATAACAAAGACTTCACATGCAAGAATTTCATAATGGAGGCATTTAAAACACAGCCACTGTAAGTTCATGTTGTCTATAATTCAATTAAACATTATTATCAGGTGACTTCTTTTTGGTTACTCTTACACAGTTAACCTTTTTCCATTAACTATTTATTCTTCCTATTAATATGAAACAAGAATAAAATTAACTTCTAGAACATATCCCTTTATATTTAAGAGAAAATTGTTTCTTAGATAAGCATTTAAAAGTTTGCACATGGGCTTCCCTGGTGGCGCAGTGGTTGAGAGTCTGCCTGCCGATGCAGGGGACGCGGGTTCGTGCCCCAGTCCGGGAAGATCCCACATGCCGTGGAGCGGCTGGGCCCGTGAGCCATGGCCGCTGAGCCTGTGCGTCCGGAGCCTGTGCTCCGCAACGGGAGAGGCCACAGCAGTGTGAGGCCCGCGTACCGCAAAAAAAAAAAAAAAAAAAAAAAAGTTTGCACATATAGGAACCTAATTATTGAGTAAATTGAGAAGTGACTGTATTACTTCTTAAGTCTTGTGAGAAATCCAGGTAGAAGTTGGCAGCAGGCAGGAGAAAACTTTGGCTAAATCTCTGGGTTCTTAAGAGATAAAGGGCAGGCTGTTCCAACCTGAGGAGCTGAGCTCGGAGGAACCCATGTTCCTTTATGGACATTCCTCAAAAGCATTTCTGGAACTCCTCATTTGTAAGCTCCTTTAGAGCCTGCAGCACATTTTGGGGGATTTCTTTGGAGGTGACCAAACTTCATCCTTTGAGAATGGGTTTCATTTTTTGAAATGGCCAGAAGTTAAGTTAGAGTCAGATCATGTGAAACCTGGTCAGGTGGGTTAAAACAAGCTACAACTTCGAAGTGACAAAGACTGTCCTCATCTAGTTCATAAACAGACCCTGTAGGAAGGAATACACCAGTTCATTAAGGTGCATGGAAAATGGCCTGAGGGTAGGAGGAGGGAATAACCAAGGAAAATATTAATCTCGGTGGCATGCAGCCATGATGAAAGCGAATAAAATTGACATCACATTTTCCTGTGTGCCTTTAAAGTTTAACAACAAAGGGGAAAATGAAAATAAGGAATACATTCTGTCTCTCTAATGAGATCTGAGTTCCAGGACAACCAAAAATTCTAGAACTGAGAGTCAGAAAGCTCTCCCAACAGTGTTCCATTCTGTGGGTGACTCCTTCTAGAACTGAGAGTCAGAAAGCTCTCCCAACAGTGTTCCGTTCTGTGGGTAACTCCTCTTCCTCTTCAGGACTGAGGAATGACCAACTCAAATCAGGGAAGGACAATGGGAAGAGAAAAGCAAAGTTCAGCACCTTCTTGGTTGACATAAGCACACATGATATAATAGGGAAAATTGGAAAATAGAGATAAGAAAATAAAAGCCTGGCACCAAAGGATAAACCCTGTTAATATGTTTTGGTATACCTCCTTCAAAATGTTTATATATAATTTGTAAGTGTAAATATATATTTATTTATGTACATATAAGTAGACATATACACATTAAATGTATTTTCCTCCCAAATGGTACACTCTAGGTGCTTTTTAATAGTTTTGCTTTTCCATTAACAATAAAATGTGACTATTTTACATGTCATTATAATTTTAGATGGCTACTTTGCAGTATATTCATTGATGGATCATAATTTATTTAACCAAATCCTAATTTAAGACATAGTTTTTACAGGTTTTTACTGTTTATAAATAATAAATGAGGTTTCCCTATTTGGGCATAGAGCTTTAAGCATTTGTCCAATTTCTTCCTCCCCACAATGAAAAAAAGTCTATTGTGTTTGCCTTCTCATATAAATTGAACATATTCATTGCCAAAAACAACAATAAAAAAAATCAAACAGTACCTTGAGGAAAAAACTAAAAGTCACCTGAAATCCACCTTTCTGAGAGAAAAACTATTAACATCTCAGTTACCATCCTTTCCCATAATTCTTTATGTATTATGTACACATAGGTATATTTTTACAAATGCACACATGCATATAATATTCATGTAAGGTTTAAGAGGGCATTTTGAAAGGGGTTGGTGGTATATAATTCTCTGTATCTTAACAGCATATAATGGAAATTTCCCCTGGTTAAGTAGTATAGAGATCATTAATTTTTAATTCTTGCATAATATTCTACTGTAAGTATGATTACAATTCATTCAGCAATTTTTTAATTAATGGACTTTTGATTTGCTACCAGCTTTTTATTATTAAAAATAATTCTGCAATAATCATCCTCAAATATGTGTACTTAAATTCTGGAGCATTTATTTCTATTCTATAGAATCCCAGGAGTGGGATTGCTGGGTTGAATTGTATATGCATTTAAATTTTTAACAGAGATCATGAATTGCCTTTTCTCATTTCTACCAGTGATATGTGAGAGTGCCCTGCCTTGCCTCCCATCTCTGCTAATAATAGGTGCTATTACACTTTTATGTTTGCCATTCTGATGGGTAGCCTCATGGTAATTTAAATTTTCATTTCTCTGTCTATTGTGAGAAGGCTGAACATTTTAGCATACTTGCTTTTCTGTCAATTGCCTCTTCATATCCCCAACCCCAGTTTTGCTACTGGTTGATTATCTTATTAAACTGTGAGCTTTCTGTATAGCATAGGTAGTAATTTTTTTATCTAGCATTTGAATTTAAACTATTTCCCCTAAATTGTTTGCCTAGTGACTTTGATTTTATATCTCTTGCACTACAAATACCCCAAATTTGATGTGTGTGTGTGTGAGCAATATTTATGTGTGTATATGTACTTCACATATTCTTGTCTTAGAAAGATTTCTCCAGTGCCTAGGAGTACTGAAGGTACTCATTTTCTTCCTAAAATTGTTATCATTTATTTTTACTTTCTATAATACATCGGGAATTTATTTTTGGAATTAATGTAAACCAGGGGCCTCAAATTAATTTTCTTGTAGGAGTATAACCAATTGTGATGAGACTATTAATTAAATTTCTCCACCATGAAATACACACACACATCTCTAATACTGAGTTCTCTATTATGTTTTACTGATTTTTTGGTACAGTCCTATGCTACTACTGTATTTTTTTTTATTATAATGGCTTTTAAGTAGTTTTAATTTAGTGTTTTAATACCACCATTCTTTATTCATCAATTTAAGAGCATTTTATCCAATTAAAAATAACATTGGGATTCTACTGGAGTTGCACCAAATTTATATCTGTTCAGGAGAACAGATTTTTTTATAATAATAAGTATTCCTTTCCAAGAGGATAGTATAGATTTCTATTCATTCAGATCAGATTTTTGCCCTCCAGTAGGATTTTATTTATTTTTATATAAATCCTGTTTCTTTCTTGTATAATTACCTATCTATTTTATGATTTTTGTCACTATTATGAGAGGAATATTTTCCTCATTTCCATTTTTATATGGGTGTTGCTCATACAGAAAATGCTAATAATTTTATATCTTTATTTTTTATCCACCCAGTTTATCAAATTCTTTTATTACCTCTACTTGTTTTTTCATTAGAGTTTCTTAGTGATAGCAGGTATGAAATGACATTATCAGCAAAAAATTCACCTCTTTTTTTTCCATATTTATATAGTGAATTTTGTGTTTATTGCATTTACTAAACTCTCCAGACAGTATTAAATAACTGTGATGATAGTAGGCATTCCTGTCTTGTTTTTGATTTTAATGGAAACAGCTTTAGCCATATAAATACAAATGTATTAGCCCCACATTATTAATTAATTATGCTGCAATAACAAAACAACTGTAAAATATCAGGGCTTCATAGCAACGCAAGTTTATTTTTAGTTCACATAACACATTGGCTGCTAATAGGTTGTGGTTCTGTTCCATGAGTTTTTTTGTGTTTTTTTTTTTTTTTTTGCAGGGGGATCTAAACTAAAGAGAGAGTATCTATCTGGGATGTGTCATTCTGTAATAAAAAGAAAACATCAATGGCCATACCATGAAATGGTTCTTAATGCTTCTGCTCAGAAGTGACATACATCATTTCTACTCACATTCATGGGCCACAGCAAATCACAAGACGAGGCTTAATGTCAGTGTCATAGAAAAGAATACCCCAAACAGGGAGAGCAGCAAATAACTGGAAATAATAATACAATTTACCATGTCTACCCCCAGGTCAAAAATATTTTCTTTCCTCCCTTTCATTCACAAAATAAACATACCCATTCTTCCCCAAAAGTCCCATCTAATTATGAGTGTCAAGTCTATTCAAGATTTTGTAGTAGTCCCTACATCATATTTGGATGTGGCTCCTCTTGATCTTGAAGCCTAAAAACTACCCAAAAAATCTACTCACTCTCTCTCCGTATATATACGTATACACCCTCAATACTCCCAACATACAGTGGTAGAAAACAGACATGGGACAACCTCTATTCACACTCCCATTGAAAGGTGGGAAGATACATTGGTCACTGATCCATAGCAATTCGGAAATCCCACCCAGGAAATGCTGCAAGGACCTCAAGTCCTGGGTAAAGGAGTTCTTTTTAAAAATTTTTTTTTTTTTTTTTTTTTTTGCGGTACGCGGGCCTCTCACTGTTGTGGCCTCTCCTGTTGCGGAGCACAGGCTCCGGACACGCAGGCTTAGCAGCCATGGCTCACGGACCCAGCCACTCCGTGGCATGTGGGATCTTCCCGGACCGGGGCACGAACCCGTGTCCCCTGCATTGGCAGGTGGACTCTCAACCACTGCGCCACCAGGGAAGCCCCTAAAAATTTTTTTTTATTGAATGAAAAATTCTTTAAATTCTACAGTGCTTTACAATTTTCAAAAGTTTCACACACATGATTTCATATAATCCCATAATAACCCTGAAGGGGAAGTTCTTGATAAGACCTTATCTCTGCCCCCCATAAGTAGCTTTCCAGTCCAAGTAATTATTGATAGGTGTGTACTTATTGACATTTGTTCATTATTTTCTGGGTAGTCTTGTAGTTCTTCTTTCTTCCTTTCTTCTTCTTTTGCTCTCTTCCCTTGTGATTTGATGACTATCTTTCATGTTATGTTTGGATTCCTTTTTCTTTTTGGTGTGTATATCTATTATAGATTTTTGCTTTATGGTTACTATGAGGTTCATGTATAACAACATATATATACATATATATATGATTATTTTAAGTTGATGCTCTCTTAAGTTCAAACACATTCTAAGAACCTTGCATTTTTACTCTCCCACTCCACTTTTAATGTTTTTGACATTATATTTTACATCTTTTTATTTTGTGTATTGCTTAACTACTTATTGTAAATATAGATGATTTTACTCCTTTTGTCTTTTAACCTTCCTACTAGCTTTATAAGTGGTTGATCTACTACCTTTACTGTACTTTTGCCTTTACCAATGAGAATTTTCCTTTCATAATTTTTCTATTTCTAGTTGTAGTCCTTTTTTTTTCTCCTTAGGGAAGTCCCTTTAACATCTATTGTGAAGCCAGGTTAGGGGTGCTGAACTCTTAATTTTTACTTGCCTGTAAAACTCAATCTCTCCCTCAAATCTGAATTATAGACCTTCTGGGTAGAGTACTCATGGTTGAGGGTTTTTGCTTTCATCACTTTGAATGTATTATGCCACTGTTTTCTGGTCTGCAATTCTTCTGCTGAAATATCAGCTAATAGTCTTATGGGAGTTTCCTTGTACATTGTACATTTTCTTGTACATTGCTAGTTGTTTTTCTCTTGCTGCTTTTAAGATTCTCTCTTTAATTTTTGCCATTTTAATTATAATGTGTCTTGGTATGGACCCTCTTTGAGTTCATCTTGTTTGATACTCTCTGTGCTTTCTGGACCTGGATGTCTGTTTCCTTTCCCAGATTAGGGAAGTTTTCAGCTATTATGTCTTTTAATAAGTTCTCTCCTCCTTTCTCTCTCTCTTCTCCTTCTGGGACCCCTATAATGAAAATGTTAGTATGCATGAAGTTTTCCCAGAGGTCTCTTAAACTATACTCATTTTTAAAAATCCTTTTTTCTGTTCAGCTAGGGTGCTTTTCACTACTCTTTCTTCCAGTTTGCTGATTCATTCCTGTGTATCATCTAATCTATTATTGATTCCTTCTAGTTTTTTTTTTTGTTTTTTTTTTTTTTTTTCTGTACGTGGGCCTCTCACTGCTGTGGCCTCTCCCTCTGCAGAGCACAGGCTCCGGACGCACAGGCTCAGCGGCCATGGCTCACGGGCCCAGCCGCCCTGCAGCATGTGGGATCTTCCCGGACCGGGGCACGAACCTATGTCCCCTGCATCGGCAGGCGGACTCTCAACCACTGCGCCACCAGGGAAGCCCCTTCTAGTGTATTTTTTATATCAGTTATTGTATTCTTTGGCTCTGTTTAGTTCTTTTTTATATTTTCTAACTCTGTTAATCATCTTTCTTCTCCCAAATTTATTAAGCATCTTTATGATCATTACCTTGAACTCTTCATCAGGTAGATTGCTTATCTCCACTTTGCTTAGTTTTTCTGGGGTTTTGTCTTATTCCTTTTTTCAGAGCATAGTCCCTGTCTCCTCATTTTATCTAATTCTTTGTGTTTATTTCTATGTATTAGGTAGGTCAGTTACATTTCCCAATCTTGGAGAAGTGGTCTTATGTAGGAGACATCTTATGGGGTCCCACAGCACATTCCCCTCTGGTCACCAGAGTTTTATGCTCCAGGCATGCTCCCTACGTTGGCTTTGTGGGCCCTTCTGTTTTGGTGGAGCTGACTACTGTGGACACACTGGTAAATGGGGCTACCCCAGCCTGGTTGGCTACCAGGCCCAGTCTCATGTGGTGGCCGCTGGCCTGCTGGTAGGCTGGGCCAGGTCCTGGCGCTGCTGGCTGCCTGGCCCAAGGGGGACAGAGCTAGTGCCAGCCTGCTGGTGGGCACGTAAGCCCTCAATGCTGATAGACTAGAGATAGGACTACAAAAAGCACTTGCCAGCACTATTGTCCTCATAGTAGATTGAGCTCCCCCAAATAGCTGCCACCAGTGTCTATATCCCCAGGGAGAGTCCCAGTTGCCTCCTGCCTCTCTGGGAGGTTATCCAAGTTAAGCAAGTGATTCTGACCCAGACTTCTTTCAAATTACTGCCTTTACTCTGGTACTCAGAGCATGTGAGATTTTGTGCACACCCTTGAAGAGCAGAGTCTTTGTTTCCTACAGCCCTCTGGCTCTCCCATATACAAGCCCTGCGGGCCTTCAAAGCCAGACATTTTGGGGGCTTATTTTCTCAGTGCAGGACCCCCAATCTGGGGAGCCTGATGTGTGGGCTCAGATCCCTTGTTCCTCGGGGAAACTTGTGCAGTTGTAATTATCCGTGCAGTTGTAATTATCCATCCATTTGTGGGTTGCCTACCCAGGATATGGGTCTTGACTATACCATGTCTCCACCCCTTCTACCCAGCTTATTGTGGTTCCTTCTTTATACCTTTAGTTGTGGAAAATCTTTTCTGCTAGTCTTCAGGTCATTCTCATAGATAGTTGCTCTGTAAATAGTTGTAATTTTGGTGTGCTCGTGGGAGGAGGTGAGCTCAGGATCTTCCCACTCCATTATCTCGGCCACACTTCCATTTGCGTTAAATTCTTGGTAGTTTATTAACATCCGTTTTATTAGTCTCATTTTTTATCTTCAGACACACTAAAATTAACCTTACATATTTTCTTTATGGCTAATCTCATATACTCTCATGATTTAAGCTATGACTACTTTTAAACTTAAGGCTTCCACATTTCCCTGAAGCTTCAGGCTCAGATATTCAACATGCCTTATGGATACAACTAGCTCAATATGCCTGAACTTGTTAACCTTTCTCTAAATCAATAATGACTATATTTTTCTCTATTTGTACCACTACCCTACTGCATGTAGATGCTCAAGCTAGACACATAGGATTAATCCTTAACCCCTACCTGCTCCTCTCATCCATATCCAATTAAACACCAAATCCTGATTATACCTTCTAAATAAAATTTACCTTCCGTCTTCTCCATCTCTGCTGTTGCTGTCCCCATTTTACCTGCACATCTATAGCAGACTTTCCTTCCTTCTCTCTGCTGCCAGCCCCATCCCATCCCAAATATATCCCACAAAACCTCTGGGTTGATTTATCTAAAAAGCACATCTCACCATATGGTAACCTCACTTAAAAATCCCTCAGTGCTCCCTATTTTCTACACAACCTCGATGTAGCCTGTAAGGCCTTTTATATCCCCTCCTGAAGAGGAAAGCAGCTAACATTAATAAATTAGTGTGAACCATTTAATGAGTTATTCTGTTAATGTGTCTTTGTACTTAAAGACACATGGAAAGCATTGGGTAGAGAAAGGGGCTAACATGCATTCTCTGCCTACTGTGAACCAAGTCCTGTGCTAAGGTTTTATCATTTCATTTAATCATTATAACCTGTTTGTGAGATGGGCAGTTAGGAATGCTTTCAGCTACAAGAATCAGAATATCTCACTGATGGTAGTTTAAACCTCAAAGACAGTTAATTCCCTCACATTACAATAAATGTAGAAGTTGGCATTTCTTCAGTTCTATGATGCCATCAAAGACTCCCGGAGTCTTTCTACTTTTCCATTCTGCTCTACCTAGCAAATTGGCTTTTCATTCTTATTCATGTTTCTTCATAATACAAGATGGCTAATGAAGCCCCAAGTTTCAGAGAGAAGAAAGAAAAGAGATAATACCAGTGAGCTCTCTTTTCAGGCCTGGCCCCTTTACAAGGAAGCAAGAGTTCTCTCAGAAGCCCCCACCAGGTTTCCATTTACCTCTAATTGGCCAGAACTGGGTCAACGGCTACCCCTGTCCGCAAAGGAGATGAGAAAGCAAGAACTTCGGGTCTTCCAGCCTCTATAGTGAATTGCAGTAAGGGACAGGGGGAGTGGGAGTGACCAGAAAGTAGACCCAGGATAGTGATTCCACAGGTATCATTATCTCTAGTTTATAGATGAGGTCAAGGTTGCCCAAAGTTCTACTGCTGGTGAGTGATAGGTTCTGGATTATGAATTGAGTTTTGTTTCCAAAGTTTGTACTGTCTTCTTTATACTACTGCAGTCTCTCCATATACTCTAAGAGTAGAATTTCAGTTATTTACACATGATTAAGTGACATTTCTTGGCACCTGCTATTTCCCCAAAATCACACCACAACATATTCTCAGGCATTGGATGGAATCACCTAGAATGTTCCAAAGATGAAGCACCCTCCTGCCTCTTTGATGAAGCCACATGTAAACTGTGTTCCTTTTGTAAATGGAAACATTAGGGACTACATTAAGCCTGTATTAGATTGGCATTGAATTATAATACTTAAAAAGAAATCACATTCAAAGTATTTAAACCCGTACAGCATGCATTCTCTAACCTTCCTGATCCCCCACTGAGAATCCTTGTCAAAATTCATCATTTAGTTGTGAGTAAGGTTTGGGACATAGTCATCCTGACCTTTGGACAATTCACTTAGCCTAATGAATAGCCTGTAACTTATTTAGCAATGATAGTTAAATCTCCTCTACTATATCAAAGAAAAAAATTTTAAATACTCACCTTAGGGGCAGGTTCATTTCAACATATAATTTCTAAGGAGGGAAAAGCTGCATATGAAGTTTTATATCTTATGTTTCTTTCATTCTTGCTTTCATAAAATGAGAATCCACGGGGCAATAGTCCAATTTTTGGCTTCTGAATCACTAGGATTTAAACCTTTTATTAGTTATTGTGCAATGATTGTGACATCACAATGGAAAGATTATGACTTCAGCTCATAAGAAGTGGAAGAAGTGTATGTGTACAGTAAAAACATAAAATGTGTGCTAATTCTAACTCCCCTGGAAATCAGTCTTTCCTGACAGTAATTTTCAGTTCCACCTGCTGAAAATGAATTTTAAATAAAAATGAAACTGCAGGCAACTTAACAGTCAGGGTTACAAAAAAAGGCCTCAGGAACTTGTAGATGGGAAATTTTTTCATATCTCAAATCTTTTTTCTTCTGAAGCAAACCAATCTCAGCCATTAAAATGGACTAAAGAGACCTGCATTCATCATCAAAGACTGGATAATCAAGAACCTTCATGCCACTCTCTGAGCACCATTAGGTTAAAAATTAGTGCATTGTTTCCAGCCTTACTAATAGTTTTAATGATGTCCTCATTTTTCATTCAAACTTAGACAGTCAATTTTCCTATGATGGAAGCATATTACTATTGGAGAAATAAAATGCCTTGCATAGAAATTTACAGCTTTGAATGGGGAATAGTTATTTCTTTATGCAGTTCTTTTTCACAAAATCATTTGAAAGAATTGAGTTTCTATTGTTACGTGAGTTTTCACGTGAGAATAATGTTAGAAAATACGATTAAAACAGGCATATATATAATATATAAAATCTTGAGACTCTCTGTAATAGATGGTACAGAGATAAAAGAAACACAGAAGCAAACCCTGCAACATTCTTCAAACTTAGTTTATGCCACAACAAAATGTTGCTATAGAAACATTAAATCTTCAACAGTATTCCTGGAAGTTAAAGATCTGCCTGCAGACTTGCTTCCAGATGCTGTCTTCCTTGCTTGTTAAATAAAATTTGGCATTTATCATATAGGAGATTTTATCTTGAAACATACTATGAAAACTACCTGAGACCTTGAGTGCAGTGCTCACAATGGGGAGAAAAATATTAATGTAATGAGAATGTCTAGTCTGGTAGATGTCTCAGGATTTTGGATTCAGTGCCTGTCAGCCTGATGGTTTTTCCTCTTCCCTCATCAACACTCCCTATAAAGAAGTAGCTCTAATATAGGATTAACCCTTAATAACTGGGTGATGGGAAATCACTCTGTTAATGCAATTGTTCATCCCTGTTAAGCAGGCTAAGTCTTCTGAGTACCAGTGAGAAAATCAAGTTTTCCTATAGTCCAGGGGCTTTATTTAAGAGTAATTTTCCTCTAGTAATTATACAGCAGTTTGAGCTCAGAAAACAGACTGATTAATTAGGAAGCAGCTAAATGAGTTCTTTTTAAATGTCTAAAAATGTTCCTGCTTCTTCTTTTCTAATCCTCTTCAATCAAACTGACAGCTTTTAAAAAATCCCCTTAGGGCTTCCCTGGTGGCGCAGTGGTTGAGAGTCCGCCTGCCGATGCAGGGGACACAGGTTCGTGCCCTGGTCCTGGAAGATCCCACATGCTGCAGAGCAGCTGGGCCCGTGAGCCATGGCCGCTGAGCCTGCACGTCCGGAGCCTGTGCTCCGCAACGGGAGAGGCCACAACAATGACAGGCCTGCGTACCGCAAAAAAAAAAAAAAAAATTCCCCTTAAATAGTGAATGCATAACAATTACATTGGAACTCAAAGAATTACCACTGGCCTTAGTTTAAGAAGGGATTTAAAATCATATAGAAGAGGAATACTCTATTTATTTAAAGTCCCTCTGTCAGATATTTCCCACCACAGACACCACTCACTTCTCTAACGTCCTCTCATCCTATTGTTTTACCTCATTTGACTGCTTTGACCACTACTGGAGAAAACCAGCCCATCTCCATCTGAGCATTTGTCCTCAGGCTGGGAGCTCAGCCTTCCACTGAGATAATAACTTCTTTCCTTGCCACCTCTTGCTCACAATCACAGAATATCCAAATTTTAATAAACATATATACATACAGTAGAAGGTATTGTGTCTTGTGCCCTTGAAAAAAGGGGGGAGCCCCATTCCTGAAGTGTGGGTTGTATATAGTGACTTCCTTCCAAAAAGTACAGTGTGGAAAGGGGTGGGGGGCAAAAGAGTGATCTTATAGTGGAGAAACCAGGTAAACTCTACTTCAAGGCAGGTAATCAAGGTCAGCATCAACAGTCATAACTCACATTAACAGTATGTACCATTGATATGATATGATGAAAATGGCTCTAACCTCTGTGATCTTATTCCCCCAAAACTTATAACGCTAAGCTAATCATGAGGAAAACATCAAGAAAAACTCCAGTAGTGGGGTATCCCATAATATGACTAACCAGTACTCCTCAAAACCATCAAGGTCATCCAAAACAGGGAAAGTCTGAAAAACTGTCACAGCCATGAGGAGCCTAAGAGGACGTAATGACTAAATGTAATGCGGCATCCTGGGACAGAAAAAGTACATTAGGTAACAATTAAGGAAATCTGAGGGAACTATAGACTTTAGTCAATAATAATTTACTGATATTCATTCATCCATTGTAACAAATGTACCACACTAATGTGAGATGTTAATAAGAGGGGAACTGTGTGCCTGCTGGCAACTCTCTGTACTCTCTGCTCAATTTTCTGTCAATCTAAAACTGTTCTATAACTACATTCTATTAATAAAAATAAGGGAGAGATGGGAAAGGCTGGGGAGTATGGGTAGCTAACAAGGTATACAAAGCTCAGTGTTTGCTGTCATTGAATTTGGGACCAAAGTGGGTCTCTGGGAGGATGTGAGGCACCAAGCCCCACTGGGGACCTGGTCTGGCTGAGGTAGACTAGATGCAGATAAGAATGAGAACCAAGTGTTCTCCATCTCTGTGCCTCCAGTCCAGCAAAAAACCATCAACATGAGCATTGGCATTCATCAGGTATCCACTATGGACCTGACACTGCACTAAGTACTTTAGGTACATCGTCTCATACAGGTATTAACCTTAGTGTACATGTGAGGGAAACCGTGGTATAGAGAAGTTAAGTAGCTTACCCAAGGAAACAAAGCTGGTAAATGGCAGAGCCAGGATTTGAACACAGGCAGTTTGACTTGAGAGTACCATACTGTGTACCACCAGCAGCAGACTCCCAATAATTGCTGGTAGTGTGAAATGATTTTCTGTTGTCACATGTTATACTTCAGGTATGAATCACTGGTTTTGAGCACTAAAATTCCCAGACTACCTTTGGCAGACCCAGTTGATCCTCAGCAACAGGAGACTTATAGTTCTGGGGTTTGGCTATGGAGACAGGTCACTAGAAGTCTGTGGCATATAGCAATTTATGATATCACTGAGACATTGACCAGAATTGCCCTGCTGTGAGGCTAGATGGTGAGGTTCTGTTTAATAGCAGTCACTTATTTTGGGTGTTCTCAATTCTAACCCCTGCAGACCTGGATCCTCAGATCCGACCTCCTTGGCTACAGCATTCAGCAGTTCAGCATACTGATGGAGGGTTACTCTTCAGTGCAAGGGCTTAGGACTGATACTAATGACGAATGTGTACATGGATGTCTTACCTTGATGCCTAATTGACGGTTCTCACAGCATTCACTGCACATGTCATTAAATAGATATGAGCTGTAATTGAACACGTGACCAAATACTTTTCCTGTATGCTTGGGCATCATGGTTTCCCCAGGACAATCCATCTTATGACTGTTATCCCCACAAAATTATTAACAGTGCCCTCTTTAGCTTTCAAAAGTGTCCAAGTTTGAATGATCTTACAGAGCCACCATATCTGTAACACAGAGATAATCTGCCACTCCCAAGCTAAAAACTCTAGAGACCATGCCAACTGCTGTTGCAATATATCGGTGATAGCTGGGCCTCTTGCTCCCAGAACTTCGGTAGAGTGAGTTCATCTGAAAAAAAGTGATTTTGAGAAATAAATCAGGATTTTCAGGGGTGTGATCATTCATTCATTCCACATGAGTTAGTGGTTTTGCAACCAATTTCAACTATATTTCTTTTGCAACCAAAGAGTATAACCATTGCAAAAAGCATATTTATTAAAAAAAAAGAAATATACTTTATGACCATCACCTGAGCTCCAAAACCTAGATGGCTGCCCTTAAGAAGTGACAGATGACATCGTCCTCTTTGAGGACGGTCAGCATGGTCACGTGTGATGCCACACCGAGCACCAGGGCATTAACAGCTCGCCTCTTGGAGCAGGGCCAAAAGCAAGGAAACACTTTAGTACAACCCGAATTGTCTTCTCATTTAAAAGTGTGGGCAGTTCTCGTATTTGACGTATATCCTAAATTTCTTTTCTGGGCTCATATACCTGGTCTTACACTGAGTGCACAAACTGTGAGAGTGCTGCCCCATCACCTATCACCACAGACCTCTTCTCTAGTTCTGTACATTTCTATCTAGGTCATTTTGCCCTGTCCATCTCTATCATTTGCAAGATTAACAAAACTGCTGAAGATTATGGGGTTTCACTTACAAAATCTTTTAAGCTATGTACCAGCTGTTAATTCCTATAATTTGCTTTCTCTCAATAATTTTAAGATTTGGTGCAAAAGCCTCTTCTCCCAGGGTCACAAATTTGTAGCAGCCTCCAAGAAATCCAAATATACACTCACGTCTAAGCCTCAGCTAAAGCTTTTGATAAAATGTTGTCTTCTGTGTGGTAAAGGCCCCTGATGCTAACTAACTAATTGTAAAATATAGATCAGACCAAG
Source organism: Hyperoodon ampullatus (assembly GCF_949752795.1). Taxonomy (NCBI): domain Eukaryota; kingdom Metazoa; phylum Chordata; class Mammalia; order Artiodactyla; family Ziphiidae; genus Hyperoodon; species Hyperoodon ampullatus. The sequence goes on from NC_136924.1 coordinate 18,783,373, forward strand.
CTCTGGAGACGGTAATGGTTGTACAATAATGTGAATGTACTTGATACCACTGAACTATACACTTAAAGTGGTTAAAATGTATATTTTACCACAATTAAAAAATATATATATATACATATATTTATTTATCACATTAGTCAGGAGCAGTGGGACACAAGGACCATGTGTGTGTGTGTGTGTGTGTGTGTGTGTGTGTAGATGCCACCCAGCTTGGATGAAACAAAACAGCCAAGAATGAGAAAGGGGCATTCGTCCCTGGAGACACATTTGCCGACTGTTAGATGACCTAAACATGCAAGGAACTTTTATAAGGATAGATTTGAAAATTGTCTTACAGGGCCAAACAAATGATTGGTTAAAGGCTGTCATGGAGCCGCAAAAGACAAAAGTAGGTAGGCATCATCCTAAAGATGCCACCAGCTGGTAAATATTCAACAAATATTTATTGCACTCTTGCTACCATATTTCATCAGATCTAACACAATATAAATTATTAAGCCATTTATGGAGTACACATGTGTTTATTATATGACTTTCTGTTTTCTTGTATTTCTGAAATACTTAACTATTTAAAAGCTCTAATACTATCACAAATACCTTGTGTCCTGGTGTGATGTAAATTTACTTTATTTACATAGAACCCAAACAGGAAGGGTATATAGAAGATCACAAAGAAGCTAAGGAAATAAACAGAAGCTCTAGCTGTGGAATGGAGAACAGTAGGAAGGTAGGGGGGAGAAAGTGCAGTTAACAGTTAAACTTTGCCTAAGAAATTTCCTAGAAAATACCTATTTTTTGCATGAAATAAAATCAGGTGTTTTTGACATATTCTAGGAAAAGGTAGCTGGCTAAAAAATCCTAAGGTCCAATACAAATCTAGACATAACATCTTCTGACTCAAAGCCCAGGGCTCATGAAGCTAAAACAAGTGGCTACACAGAAATCTAAAGGGAAAAAAATGTGTCACAGGTCACAATAATACCCATCACCATGGACTCCAGAATATCAAAGTTACAAAGGCTCATATGTAAGAATCCAAAATAAATCACTAATGATCTAATGATTAACTACATGGGCTTTGGTATCATACAGACCAGTGATAAATCTAGGTTTAATTACTCAGTTGCTGGGGTTTTAGAGAAGTTACTTAAAGTTAACTCTCTAAACTTAGTTAATTCATCTGGAGAGTTAACACCTCTCCCTATCTACCTCATAGGATCGTGGGGAGGGTTAAACATGATGATATATATGCAGCATCTAACACATAGTACTGGGTACATAGTAAGTGCTCAATAAATGTTAAGTGGTATTGTTAACATGCCAGGACATTATTCATATAAGGTGCTTAGTCTAGCACCTGGGACATAGTATGTGTCTTATAAATGCTAGTTGCTGTTGTTATTATCCCATGTCATAAGCAGACTGATCTTGATCACTGTCTTTTATTCTTTCTATTTCATTGCGTATGTACTCCGTTTCCTACATCATAACCCAAAATTAGGGTTCGGGTTTAAGGAAATAGAAAAGAAATATTAGCTTTCATACTAAAAAAGGTTGCTCAGACCAGCTTTGATCAGCTCTCTAGCTGGAGTATCAGCAACTGTTCCTGCCAAAAGTGAAGTGGTACTTTAATTATCATTTGCCTAATTAGCACATTTCTCCTTGTTGATATAGTTTCATCAAGAATTTGTGGGTGGAAGTAGAGTTAGTAGGACAAGCACTCCTAGATCCTTGGCCTAAATACTATTCATTCAACATGATTTGAGCAAATATTATATGCCAGCCATTGTTTTAGGTACTGGGATTCAGCAGAGAACAACAACAAAAAAATATTACTCCATTCATATTCCTTACTTGGTGCTTTTATATATCTTTAAAAGGACCTATATTCTATATTACTAATTCTCATTCCAGCTGTATCTAATCTATTAACTTATCCATTGAGAGTTTAATTTTAGCCATTTTGTTTTTCTCTTCTAGAAATTTTATTTGTTTTTTTCCTAAATCCTCCTAGTCTTTTTTTATAGTGTTAGTTGCTTTCTTGTGCTTTCAATTCCTTTTTATTTTGCTTGAAATATTTTAAATATAACTAATTTTTATATCCTGTGTTGGATAATTTCATTTCCTGAAGTTCTTGAAGAAGGTGTGTGGTCCTCCTTCTATTACTTGTTGTTTCTGCCAATAGTAGTTTACTTATACATGTTTGCAACTTTGGATCGTGAGCACAAGTTAACTGAGTTTTATCTGTAGGAATCCTCTGAATCTTGGACTGAAAGTTTATCCCTCCAGGAAAAATTTTTTTCTCCTCTGCTAAAAGCCTGGGAATATTATAAAGCTGTGGTCACTTTATATTAATTTCCTGCATTGGAATTTCCAGGACAATGTGGTATAAATGTGAATCCAAACCCATGTGCCAACAGGTATATATGGTCACTACTTTTGAGGGGATGTTTTTACTCACTCAGAACCTTGGCCAAGACAGACTCGTTTATTTCTCATCTCCCTTGTGGAGCAAATATTTTCTAGCCCACTCTTTCATGGAATGTGTACCTGTAAGGGTCCCCGATTTATACAGCATTCTCAGAACCACCCGTGACTTTTGCAAGGCTAGGATCTTGTTTTTGTCCCCACAGAGCCATTGAAACCATGTTTCTTGGTTCTGAAATTGGCAAATACTTTCTGAGCTTGGGCTTTCAACTTCTTTGTTTCAGGCCCCCAAGGATTTCTCTTACTTCTTTTCATTCTCACCTTTGCATTTGAGAATACATTGATTATATTTTATTCAACTTTCCCAAGTGTGTTGTAGTGGAAGGAGTTTCAGATCACCACCATATTACAGATAATGGAGGTTAATAATTCTATAACGGAAGTATAGGATTTTTTTTTTATTGCTGCCTTCAATGAGGTTATGATCTTGTTGGGCATTTATTTAGAAATATCTTTAGAAAGAAATAAATATCTTTAAAAAGTAGACTCTCCCAGACACTTATCAGTTATGACAAACATGATGGGTTCCTTGCTCTTGCATATCCCAGCCTTGCAAGCGTGAGTGTTGGCACTGTTGCTTGGGTTAAGGGGACACATCACCCAATTAAGCAGCAAGAACTTAGTGAAATACATTTGAAAGTTAGAGCAAGAAAATCATCTAAGAAAAAAAGCCTCTTGAGTAATGAAGGAGAGATGTTCAGATGTCACTCAGACCAGGATATATTCATTCCCCAATCAAAGTTGAGAAATCCTCTAGAATCTTCACATCGCAGGGGAGGGCATCTTATAAGTAGTGTTTTTCATGGAGGGAGTTATCTGACCTATAGATGTCAGAATCATCTCAGAAGTTTGCTTTAAAAAGTAGAGTTCTGGGGCTTCCCTGGTGGCACAGCGGTTGAGAGTCCGCCTGCCGATGCAGGGGACACGGGTTCGTGCCCCAGTCCGGGAAGATCCCACAGCCGTGGAGGGGCTGGGCCCGTGAGCCATGGCCGCTGAGCCTGCGTGTCCGGAGCCTGTGCTCCGCAACGGGAGAGGCCACAACAGTGAGGGGCCTGCGTACCGCCAAAAAAAAAAAAAAAAAAAAAAGAGTTCTGAACTCCACTCTCCCTTATTCTGTTCAGTAGTCAGAAGTGGAATCTGGAAATCTGTGTTTTTTAACAAGCACCTCCCTCTGGTGACTATTAAGTACAGTGAAGTGGGAGAAGCCCTAGTGCAGAGTATGTTTGCATTTGGAAGGGTGTGTTGCCATAATTTCAGGATCCCCGCTGAGTCATGCAGTAGGAATAGAAGGAGCCCAACAGTAGAAGATCTGGGTTAGTCCTTGAGCCTTAAAGTCTCTAAGTCTCTGCTGTGTGAAAACCTAAACTCTGAGCCATTACAGAGAGAAACAGAGACAGACAGACAGACAGAAAGCCCACTGTAGTAAGTTCAGCAGCCTTGATCCAAACACGTGCCCATCTGGATTCTCATGACATCAGACTTGGACCACTGGAGGATGAAAAATGCCTAACAAGAGTCAGAGAAATATACCCAGGACCATAAAAGAAGAGCTTCTGGAGTAAGAACAAGACTGAAACCTCACTCCAGGCCCTCCTGGAGAGAATCCGTCCGCACTGTAATTCAGAGGGGGATTGGTCATTAGTGCCAAAATCATACTGCCTCTAAAGCCATCTGTCATTTACTGTCTGTTTCATACAGCATATTTTGTTTACCCATTACTTAACAACATGTATTTCCTCCCATTATGTGATTTTAATCCTTATCCCTAAATTAGGTGTTTATAAAACCTAAGCTAAAAGCATACCTTCTGGAAAATTTATATAGCAACACCCAGAATCCCTGTAATGCTGCCCAGAGCAGGTACATGACACATCTCCTGAAATGGTGACCAAATAGGGACCCCTGGGGCACTAGTAGGAAAGAAAATGCTGCATATTATATGAAGTGTGGGAGGAGAGGAGGGACCCATAATCAATAAGATTAGGCAGATGATTAGGTTTATAAAAAAGAAAAATTGCAAGTGCAATGGTCCTTTAAGGAATGCCATTAAAATGAAGTATTTTAAAGAGTGCCATCCATTTGGAATCGTTTTGGGAAAAATTCGAGAGGAATTTCAGATGAAGAACCTTGCTGTGATTGTTGCCTTAGGCACCATTTTTGGTTTACAAATTACATGCCATTTTACAGACAACTAAAGAAACATGATCCCACTCTATTATTCTGTTACCCCGTGTTTTAACAGTTCCATATGGTTAATATCAGTTGGCTGATTTCTTTAGAAACAATTAAAAGTCTTGCCAGACACACAGGAAGAAAGCATGTGAGCATGTTTTCCTGTTGCTCGTGACACTTCATCTCCTGCCCATCCCTTCAGTCTCTAACAAATTACTCAGCCTGCCAGAGCAGGATCCCTCAAAGGCTGGGAAATAACAGCCCTTGTCTGAGACATCCTCTCTTGCCACAACTAAAGTTGGGCCTTTAGGCAAACAATAACACAGAAAGAGATCTGCTTTGTTTCTGTGGCACCAAATGACAGTATTAAGAAATGAAGCCAATGTGAAAAACAATGTGAAAACCAGCTTGAAATGCAGTACACCATTCAAGGTAAAGGAATGGACAATACATCAATAATATATAGACCCATTTGGGAGGATGTATTGGCAAGATAGGCTAGATTTTGCTGTGGTAACACCCATCCCCAAATCCCAGTGACGTGATTACTAGGGTTTACTTCTCACTCATGCTTTCTATCAGCGTAAGGGCAAGTGCAGCTCACTGCCAAGTCATTACTCTGAGCCCCAGGCTGACAAAGAAGGAATTATCTGGAAAGCTGTTAAGCAGCATGGCAGAGGGAAAGGGAGGGTCCTAGGTTTTTTACATACATTGTCTTGTTTAACCTACCAGCCATCCAGTGAGATAGGTAGTAATATCCCTATTTTGTAGATGAGGAAATAAGTTTAGAGTAATCAAAGAACTTATTCAAAGTTACCACCTAATGAGTGGCAAAGGGAAAATTCAATTCTAGGTCTGTCTGAACGTGGCAGGCAGGCTCTAGGATGGCCCTCAATAACCCCCACACCCTGGGATTCACATCCTTGTGTAATGCCCTCCCCTTGAACGTGGACTGGACCTAGTCCCTTGCTTGCAATGAATAGCATATGGCAATGTTGCTGTTGTGATAGAATGTTGCTGCCAGTTTAGGTTATGAGAGATGGTCACTTTCACCCTAGTAGCAGACTCTCTTGGCTTTCCCTTGCTAGCTTTGACGAAGCAAGTGGCCAGATTGGGTAAACCCACTTGGCAAAAACTGAGGGAAACCTCCGTCCAAGAGCCCTAAAGGAGCTGAATCCTGCCAACAGCTATGTAAGGGGGATTGGAAGGTGATCCTTCCCCAGTTGAGCCTTCAAATGAGACCTCAGTCCTGTTCAATACCTTCATTGCAGCCTTGTGAGAGACCCTAAGTTAGAGAATCCAGCTAATCCATATGCAGATTCCTGACCCACAAAACTTTGAAATAATAAGTGTGTGTTGTTTTAAGCCACGACGTCTGTGGTGATGTGTCACGCAGCAATAGAGAGACCATGCTGTTTCCACTGCATGAATTAGCCTCTTTTTAGCAGAGCATCCCACCCAAGCCTGTTCTCCTTCTTAACATTCCTTGTTTTGGTTGGTGATCTTCTTTATAGCTGGTCTTCTAAGTCATAAACTTGAGAGTTACCCTAGATTTCACCCACTGCCTCTCTTTCCACATACAAAGAGTCACCAAATCTTGTAGACACTAGGTCCTGTACATCTAAAAACCTGTTTCCTCTTCACTCCCACAGTTTAAGTCAGGGCATAAGCATCTCTTGCCTAGACTTTTCCCATGGTCCGGAATGGAGACACCTGCATCCACACTTGCTCCCCTCGAATGCATCCTCAGACGTATCACTGCCTCCCACACTGCTTCTAGGACAAGTCTACACTTTATAGCATCCTAGTATGACATTGTAATTCGATGATGTATTGTGCTACAGACTTCCTGTTACCTCCAGAACCTTCCTCCTATCCAGGCCCCAGAAAAAAAGTTCTATATACTGCTTCAGGGAAGGATTGTGAGACTGAAACAGGAAAACAAAGTCATCAAAATCCTGGCTTTAAGAATTTGGACCAAAATCTTGAAGGACTCAGAGCATATATTTAATACCATGTAGTTTTTGAAGGATATATGCTAGGTCCCAATCCGTCTTCCCCAACCTAGACTAGATAAAGGTTCTGTAGACTGAGGCACAGGAAGGATGCAGGGAAAGTGTGAGACCTAAGATACCTGTGTTGCTGAGAAGGGGCTCCACTTCCTGACTCACTGTCCCCATCTCAGTCCTGGGGAGAAGAATAATAGAAACCACAGGTGGGTTTGGAGGATCAGAGAACAGAGAGACCTGAACCTGGGTTCCAGGGCTGGGAGGAGGGGGCAAGCCTGGCAGAGTTCCCTAGCACCAAGCCTTGCCTATGAGCACGAGAGACACAGCTGAGTATGGTGCCTAGAAAGACAGACAGGTGGCCATCTAAGTAGACTCTTGATAGGAGGCCACAAGGAAAGGAGGGAATATTAGTGGGTGCCAGTATAGACAGATGGAGAGGAAGGACAGCCTCCCTTTCCACATATAAAGGCCACTCCCACTCTCTCTGCCCTCCAAACTTAGACACAACCTAGGGAATGGGGAAGGATCCCCAATTAATGGAGATTTAGCATCCACTCCTGGGCAGGAGAGAGATTTGAAATATAGGTTTCACCCTCTCACCAAGATTCTTCTAAAACTCTTTCTATTTCTCCCCCTACTTGGAGAGAAAGCATTTGAGAAGCCAAATGTCATCCTAAAAGGTTGGCGCTTTGGGTAGGAATTTTATTCTTGAGACTTGTAGGATGATGTGAGAAGACTCAAGAAAAAGAATCACCCCAAGACTCAGCCCCAGACATCCTGCCTCCTCCAGCCCTTGCCGAAGAATCGTCTCTACCACATCCCTTCCCTGCCTGCTCCTCATCTGGCCCCAGGGACTTTCCCCATGAATTCTACTCCATCCATCTATAGAGTCCTGGAAAGAATCACATCCATGAAAACCACTTAAGGTCACACTCCACTTGTCTCTTCTATTTGGTGCAAGAAACAGGCAGAGAAAAGGGCACTCAGGCTCCTTCTATTTCTTTTTTTACCCTTTACCACAAAACTCTCTATTGCCCAAACTATGACTAGGAAGCCAGACATTTCCTTGTAAGCAACCCCAACTCCTTGGCTCCCACTGGACTTTTGTAAGAATCTAGGGGCCTAAGGAGCCCAGAGTGGAATTTTCTGGATTTGAAAGGAAGTTGGAATCACAGCCCCTGGGGAGTTGTGTCTATCACTGTTTCTGTGATGACATGTCCAGAGCACAGGGACAGAAGGGTTTATGGGCTATTAGAAAATAGGAAAAAACAAGCCAGATAACTATTCACTTAGAAGTTAACTCCTGATGCTCCTAACCACTCCATCCAATGACCTTTCCATGGGAGAGAATGAAGGATCCTGTACAACATAATCAACAAGCACAGTTTCAGTGAGACATCTGATGCTTGGTCTTTTGGTCTGGTCCTAACAAGTATTTAGATGCTTGTGTGATTATAAACCTGGGACCATAAAGGAAACAGTGGAGAAGGTGTGTTGTCGTTGGTGTGTGCGTGTGTGCGCGAACGTGTGCATGTGTGTGCATGCATGTGTCATCCCCATTAACTAAGGAAACCTAACGGCAATGTCAGCCTCAGTACAGGATAACTAGCTGCTGTTTCTGTTTCCTCCTGTCATGGACCTGATTTCCTTTTTGTCCCTGACCTTCTCATCCACTTTTAACCTGCATTTCTCCTCCACCTCAAGGCAAATCCAAACTGCTCTCAACCACAGTTCTCACTCACTTCTTCTAGTCTCTGTCTTCTCATTCATCACATTTTGGAGAGTGAAACAACCCTTCCTCACTCCCTCCCTTGTCCCCTCCTAAAGGGGGTCTGCTCTGTAGCCAACCAGCTCTGCTTTTCAGAGAAACTGCCCTGTGGAGCCAGAATCCCTGTATTCGTTTCCGGTGTCTGCTGTACCTAAGTACCCAACCAGGTGGCTTAAAAACAACAGAAACTTATTGTCTCACAGTTCTGGAGTCTGGAATTCCAAAATCAAAGTGTCAGCAGCGCCATGCACTTAGCACCCTCCGAAGGCTCTAGGGCAGACTCCTCCCTTGCCTCTTCCAGCTTCTGGCGATGGACATTGGTCCTCTGCATTCCCTGGCCATGCCGTCGGTCCTCTGCATTCCAGCTGCGTCCCTCCAAACTCTGCCTCTGTCATCACCTGCTGTTCTCCCTGCGTCTCTGTGTCTTCATGCAGCATCCTCCTCTCTGTATGTGTCGTGTCTAAATGTCCCTCTTCTTATAAGGGCACCAGTCATAATGGATTAGGGCTGATCCTAATGACCTCATCTTAACTCTACATCTTAACAAGATTATATCTGCCAAGATCCTATTTCCAAATAAGGTCACATTCACAGATACCAGGGTTTAGAACTTCAACAATTCAACCCTCACAGACCCCATATCCATCTCTGAGTTAAATTAAAAACAAACTAACAGAGACTCATCAGGATGCTGATTCAAGAGCAGAAGGCTATGCAGGCCCAGGCAGGAAGCTGGAAGTCTTTGGTCAGGGAATTCTAGGAAGTGCCCTAAGAGTGATCTAGAAAAGAAGGAGGCTCTTGATGGGCACAGCCTCTCAACCCATAGACGCTGTACCCTGTAAGGATGAGTGCGAAAGGGAGAGGGTCTGCACAGGGCCCTCTAAAGAATGCCCACCCAAGGTACAGTCCTAGAAGGGCTGCATCAGCATCACCTGGGAGCTCCTTAGAAATGCAGAATCCCAGGTCCCACCCCAGACCAATTAAATCTGAATCTTTGGAAGTGAAGGGTGGGGTAGGTAGCAAGTATCTGGGTGTTCCCCAAGCTCTCCTATAATTCTTACGCATGCTAAAGCTTGAGAGCTGCTGCTTGGAAGCTTGGTTCCCAAGACAGAGTCCATCTTGTCCCTCTAAGGGTCTCTGGGCATCTCTAACAGAAGAGGCACATCCTCTGCTAGCCACTCAAGTGATGGGGATGTCATTATGTAAAAAGGCAGCCCAGTGCTTTGGTGAAAACATCTCTAGAGGCAAAATTGCATTTCTTTATGTTGAGCAAAAATCTGCATCCCTGTAATTTCCACCTCTTGGTTAATGTTATTCTCTGGGACTCCAAAAGAAATCCATTCTCTTTTCCAAAAAGAACAGATTGAAGGTATTCAAATATAGCTGTCGTGTCCTCAATTTTTCCTCCAAAGTCCACCTTTCTACACCCATGTTTTTTAGTGTAGAGGAGGAAGGTATGATGTAAGGAGTATATCAGGATTGAGTGCAGGGCATTGTTGAGTTTGTTTTTGGTGAAGACATTTGATTTGAAACCTTAAATGATATTAAAGCAGAATATGAGGTATTTATTTATTTGGGGCTACATTGGGTCTTCATTGCTGCGGCGGGCTTTCTCTAGTTGTGGCGAGCGGGGGCTACTCTTCATTGTGGTGCGTGGGCTTCTCATTGCGGTGGCTTCTCTTGTTGTGGAGCATGGGCTATAGGCGTGCGGGCTTCAGTAGTTGCAGCACGTGGGCTCAGTCGTTGAAGCATGTGGGCTGTAGGGTGCACGGGCTTCAGTAGTTGTGGCGTGCAGGCTCAGTAGTTGCGGCTCGTGGGCTCTAGAGCACAGGCTCAGTAGTTGTGGTGCACGGGCTTAGTTGCTCCGCAGCATGTGGGATCTTCCTGGACCAGGGATCAAACCCATGTCCCCTGCATTGGCAGGCGGATTCTTAACCACTGCGCCACCAGGGAAGTCCCAAGGTATTTTTTAAATGTTTATCAAAAAGGACCATATGTTAGAAATGACCTTCTTAGTTAGATGACAGAAGGGATAAGGATCCCAACTCTTTTTTCCCAGACCCCTGCTCACAGAGGCAAAAAAAATCTAAGACTTACTCAGCTACATACCTACAAAGATGAGGAATATTGGAGAGAAAAATGTGGGAGATTTTGAAATGGGAAGAAGGCATCACTGGCTATCTTCTATGTGGAGCGTCAATGACCATCAGATTCCTTAAATGTGCATGCCTTTGTTTGTCTTTGACTAGGCTGTATACAACCCTGCAGAGACAGAAGTTAACTTGTAGAGAATAGACAGTAATGCAAATAATTCTTGTCATAGAAATGCTAGTTTTGTCCACTGGAATGCAACTGGTGTTATTCTCTCTGGATATTGCCCCGTTTTGCTCTTTACATTATAAATTCATTTCCCAAATTCCTTAGCAATCCATATATATGTGGTATATTTGAAAAAGAGGTTATAATGCCTTCCTGGTTCCTTCATTGATTAATGAGTTAAATAAAATCTTAGACACTTGTTTATTTTTTATTTGGATGAAAGTCACAATTGTACCTTATTTTGAAAATTATCCTTTAGCAATAGTTTTCCTTATAATCACTCATCTCTCCATCCATCTTTTGGCTTTTTTAATTGCTCACATTTTGTAGATATAGAAGTACCTAAAATTCCAATACTATTATTGGTATTGAAAGGGGACCACTTCCAGGGCCCAAGAGTGGGCTGTTGTCTAAAACTCAGAAATCAGTTATCGGAGGAAACACATGTACTGACAAAGCAACAGACTTTATTGGGAAGGGGCACCTGGGCAGAGAACAGGAAAATAAGGGAAACCAGGAGCACTGCTCTGTCACATGGCTCGCAGCCTCAAGTTTTATGGTAATGGGGTTAGCTTTCTGGGTTGTCTTTGGCCAATCATCTTGCTTGTGCACACGTTTGGTCCAATTCCTGCAGGCGCGCACATCTCTCAGTCAAGATGGTTTCCAGTGCGAGGGTTTCTGGGAGGTTGGCAGGACATATTATGGGCTGGCAACCCCTCCCTCCTTTTGGCCTCCCCCGAATTCTTCCAGCTGGCCGTAGCTTGTCAGTTCTTTGTTCCTTATCGGGACCTCCTGTTGTGAGATAACTAATGCAAGCAGTTATTATACTGCTTGGCCAGGGCAGGTGGATTCAGTCAATGGTTCCCTAATATTATCAGCTGGAACTGGGCTGCCTGAGCTCAAAATCCAGAACCTTAGTCAAATTACTTGACCTCTCTGTGCCTCAGTTTCCTCACAAGGTTTTGTGATGAATAAATGAGTTACATAAATAAAGTATTTAGAAAAGGTGTATGGAACATAGAAAAAAAAGTCTGTTACTTTTTTCTCCTTCAGGCTGCAAGGAGAAAGAGAATTTGTTTCTCACTCTGGACCTGCTGCTTCTTATGGGTCCTAAAACCATAGCCAGCGTCTCTGTTTTTTCTGTGAATGAAGACCAATTTCTAATTTAGGACCCTTTTGGTATCACTACTTTCTAGTTTTCTCCTCTGTCAGGGTATTCATGTCAAGTAAAGATTTATATCACAGTTTTTATCTGAGGGAACTCAATCTTTTTTTTAACAGAACGAATCTATCAAATCACTACTCACCCTTATAATAGCCCTTCAGATGGATCGGATGCCTTTACTACCTTTACTTATTCTGAACATCCCATTGTAGCAGCTGCCAGGAGCCTGCACTCAAGCTGGGCAGAAACATCAGTCACCCTAGTAAAAGTGGAAAAACCCTGCTGTCTTTTAGGTGTAAGATTAGGGGGCCCACCTGAATTGTCCTTTTGGGGGAACAAGGAAAAGGAGTTTGTTTTAGCTTCCTTAATCTGTTTCTGAGCTACGGAACTCCTTCTTCAGAACTGAGCTCTTAGATTCAAGTCTCCAGCAAAGGTTGTTCCTGGAATAGTATTCCAAGTCTCTGGTCCCAGTTTTATCACTCAGGATGGGCTTGGCTTTGTTACTGTAACAAAAAAACCCCAATCTCAGTGCCTTGAACAACAAAGGTTTACTTCTAGCTGATGCTACATGTCCAGCATGTATTGCTAGTGGTCTGGCTCCATGGCATCCCCCCAATCCAGGACCCAGACTGATAGATGTGCTACCATTTGGGATTCTCCAGACTCACAGCACAATGAAGCGAACTTGGAAAATCGCAAAATGGCTCTTAAATATTTTTGTCCTGAAGTGACCGATATCACCTCTGCTCACCTCTCACGGCCATGCCTAATTTCAAGTGTGGGGCAGTGTGCCTCTCCCATGTGCTCAGAATGGAGGGGAACAGGATATTAGACTTTGATGGACATGGTAATGTTGACCACACCAGTTATGGCTCGTAAGCCTTGACTGCTTTACTGCTCTTGTCCTGATTTATTTGCTTCACTCTCAGCCTTTGGCATAGGATGTAATTTCATTTCACTTGGCCTTGCTTCTAACTTGACAACATCCCTGATAGTATCTGAAATCTGTGGGGACTGAGCTCCTCAACGGTACAAATTTGCGTCTTCAAACTTCAAGCATCCTCTAGCAGGCGCCTTTGGTATTGTCGAGAGTAAGCTTGTTTTTCCTTCCAAGTTCTGCCTCACCCAGCCCCAACCTGGGTCTAATTGTAAAATGCATCTGCATGTTTTAAAACTCATTATGTAAATGTCTCAGAGTCCATATCCATCAACAGATAATTAAGGGACTATATACATATTTATGAGTTGGCTTAATATTGCTTTAATGAGGAGGTTTACTAGAAATACCAAATCAAGGAGGCAAGAAGAAAAATGATCATAACAAAGACGAGCACAGGTTTCTGCAGTTTCTGGTAGTCCTGAGAGCCATCAGAACCCTCGGCACCTCGCGTTTCCCATCTGCCCACCATAAATGGGAGGAAGAACCTGGGAAAGAAGTAGATAACGTCGCTCAACACTTCTTTGAAAATAAGGCTATACTTCTTGTTTCCTGAATAAAAGCTATTCGAGGAGCCAGAGTCTCATGTTTTCACCACCTGTAAAAGCAATGTCACTGCGGGGACGTGGTCAGAAGCCTGACGTGGCAGCCCCCAGCTGATGCAAAAACTGCAGAGATGGAGCCACCACACTAGCTCAGGTGGCTTCTCTGTGCAAATTAGAAAGGAGAGGAGGAAAACCAATGGGAAACCCATGCCTCCCTCTAGCAGGCAAAGCCCTCCAGGTGCATGGCTTAGTGAGGAGACGGCGCCTTATGGAGAGACGTTAAGTGACCTTGCCCCAGGTGGATGAAGCCTAGTAGTGCCAGGACACATGGCTAGGTGAGCAGAGAGTGGGCTAGAGTTTAGGCTTTACTTATCCTGCCAGCCAGACTCCTTTGTACAGCACATAATCCACACAACCACAGTGGCAGCCCTGTCTAGAAAACTCGGATGGAGCGACTCCCACCAAGAGCTGGTCTGAGTTTATAGAAACAGAAGACCCTGCCCCACTCTACCTCCCAACTTGTCCCTTCAGTTTACCCAGTGGCGGCTCAACCCCACCTTTGGGGCCCCTCTATTGTCCCTCTCTTCTCTACCCACACACAGTCCATTGGCCAGGACTCCGTCAGGTGGCTCTGCCAAGTTACAGAGGAAGCTGGGAATTGTAGTCTTGCTGGGTGACCAGGAAGACAAGGAAACTGGGTTTCTTGGCCACAGAGCATTGGCTCTGCCACCGTCCACCCATCTTTTCACTCTCTGTTCATCCATTTCCATTATGACCCTCACACAGAAAGTACAGCCCTCATCCTGAGTAAAGCACCCCAAAGGCCATCCAGTGATGCAACCAGCTCCAGGGGCCGATCTTGGTGACGTTGTGCAGTCCTCTTCACCAGGTCCAGGTGTGGCTCCTGCAATCTGGGGACCAGGGAACTAGAAGGCAAGTCATCTGCCTGCAGCACTCCCCACACACGGGACAGGAAATTAAAACTCCCATTCAGTAAAGGGAAGGATGGAAGAAGGAGTCCTTGACCACAGCAATTCTGAAGTTTCTTGACTTGATCTAATTCTGGTCTCTGGGAAACACTGCCTTGTCTGTCAACCTCCCTGGCATGTCTGAACTAGAGGCTGACAAGCACGGTCTCCTTGGAGGCTCCCCAGCGTTGGGACCCTGATTCTTCCTGGAGTGAGTTTAGAGGCCTGAGATTGTTTTACAACCTCGACAATCAGAGTTTTTCTTTTCTTTTAAATTCAGGCTTGTGGTTTCTCTGACAAATGTAGTAGCTCTTCTATTTGTGTTTAGTCCACGTTATATGTCAGGGACCACATCCACCTCCTTCCTAGACGTACTTCTCTAACCTGATTTATGTCTTTGCTTCCTTATATCTCGCAGTCTGTCTGTCTCTCCCTCTCTTTTAGTAAAAGGCACACATCACATCTTCCCACATTCCCACATTCCATTGGCCAGAATTCACATGTTCCATTTAATTGCAACAGAGCCGGGAAAATAGGGTGTCACTATGAGTCCAAAAGGAAACAAAAATGGGGTTTGAATCCATATCATTACTTCTTCCTCATCTGGCCTGGGAGGTAAGTTATCCTCATTGGTAGCCTCTATTCAAAGCACATATTTGGAGTGAGGTAAGCCTCCTCTGAGAGAAGAGGGGTATTGTTTCTAGAAGAAAATAGGATTCAAAGTAGATAAACAGATTCCAATCCGGATAGAGCTTAAATATTTTGAAGGGCAGAAAGACCTAGCATGGAATCTTGACTTCAACATTTATGAGCCGTGGAGGTCTATAAGAGAGTTACAAGAACTTTCTGGGCCTCAGTTGCCTCATCTGTAGAATGGGGATAATAACAGTACTTCCTTCATAGACTGTTGTAAACTTAGATAATGTTTGTCATGTACTTGGCACAACACAATGCAAGAGGAAACATCAGTATATGAGAGAGTAGAGGGTACAAGCCTCAGTCTATGTATTCAGCTGTGTAAGAAATATAACTTTATTTTCCTATATCTGAACCTAATGTCTATGTTAAATCCCCCTTTCCTTCTGATGATGGAAACTTCATCTCAGTCGATTCACAGCTTCTCCCTGGGTTCTGCGTAAGTTGCAGGGAGCTGATGTGGATTCAGAATGGCAGGGTGAGAGGGTAGCCATCTGTCCTTCTATGCTGTTGCTTGTCTGTGGTGGCATCCACTGAGATGACTTTGCATGTCATTTAGTCTTTGTTCTGTGTGAGTCAGAGCTGGGCCCTCCCTTCTTCCTAGCCAGCAAGCATCTGCAGACCTGCCAACTCCCTGTGTCATGTCTGGGTTACTCCACAGTGCACAGGATACACAGTATTGCCAACGACATCCCGGGACCCCAGAAACTTCTGTCAGTTTGCCTTGGACCTGTCTTGACTCACTGAACAAATAT
Organism: Hyperoodon ampullatus; assembly: GCF_949752795.1. Taxonomy (NCBI): domain Eukaryota; kingdom Metazoa; phylum Chordata; class Mammalia; order Artiodactyla; family Ziphiidae; genus Hyperoodon; species Hyperoodon ampullatus. Next base: position 18,799,194 of record NC_136924.1, read on the forward strand.
ACCTTCTGCTTTCATGCCTTATTGGCTTAGGGACTTCTGGAGTCTTCCCATCCCCCAGCAATGGGACTCAGATCCATTCTGCTCTTGGTTCCCCAATCTTATCTGCAGAGTCCATCATTCAGCATCAACCAACTTCCTGGGGAAATGTCCTAGCAGAATCTAAGACTGAGCTGCCCAGTGCAGTGATCATTCAAATTTAAATTGGGTAAAATATGCTCAATTAGCAATACTAACCACATCTCAAGTGCTCCGTAGCTGTATGTGGCTGGTGGCTACCACAGTGTTTGTTATAGAACACTTCCATCGTCCTGGAAAGTTCTGTTGACAACACTGCTCTAGGATCTCTTCCTTGTCTGGTCCTACCGCCATCCCCCACCATCTCAGAATCTGTATCTGGCCTGGGGTGGAAGCCTTGCTCTTACGTGATTGTACAACCTCACACCATCCTGTTTCATATCTAGGTCTAGGCTTTGAAACTCAGAAGCCAAGAACTGACTCTTTTGTTCTCCGTGTTCGACTGCATCATCTCTTCCCTGAGGCACAGAGGATGGGATGCCTATGTTACCAACAGAGTGAGCAACTGGTCCAGTTTGCCAGGACCGAGAGGATTCCTGGGACATGAGACTTTTGGTTTGAAACCCAGGAAAGTCTCAGATGATCCAGGACAAGCTGGTCACCTCGGTTACAAAGAACCACAAGTTACCAAGGAATGCGGAAAAAAAAAACCAGTCTTTATAACTCACAGTTACTTCAACTCTGTAGCTAATATTAATCGGATGAGGATTTCGCTTTACCCTTCAAAGTTAGATTTGGATATTAGATTTCTTCTTCTCTTTCTAGAAGCTTTCCTGCCTCTCTCCTTCCCTAGCCCCGTCACTTGCACAGATTTCACTGGTTGCACCTGGTATTTATTAGATGCACATCTTCAGATCACCTTTCCCCTTGCCCGCCTCCCTGAGGTAACTGTTTGAGTACCTGATATCTTACCCTTTCTGGAAAACTATTGATCCTGAGGTCGCAGGAAGAGTGAGCCACATAAAACACTTCTATAGGGCAGACAGAAAGAGCCGGCTCCAAAGAACCGCTTTGAGCATTAAAGTAAGACCTTCAGTGGATTGTTAATAGCTACCTTTTGGCCCATTTCTAATTCACATAGTGACAGTTTCAAACACAGAAGCTATTACAGAGCTCAGGTCTAAGAGAAGAGACTGCCGTGAACTGCTGTCACCCGCCTGCTGACCGCCTTGTCCCTCTCCATCCTCTCTCTGACATTTTCCTGCCCTGGCTTATTAGTTTGTGTGAACTGTCTAAAAATGCCTTGACAGCAGAAGCTTAGAGGGCTGAAGAAGGAAAAGGAGTCATTCAGTAAGACCATGAATGTTCTTCTTTACCCACTTCCTTCCCTCAGCAAGATTCAGACCTGAGGAGACACCAGCTTAAGTTCAGTCGGACACTCTGACCCATGAATGGGACTTGTGCTGTTCTCTGTTCCTGGAAAGTCTCTCTCCCTCCATTAACTTTAACCTGTAAGGTGCAGAAAAGATGCATTTTTAACAAACACTCCAGATACTTTTTTTTAAAAAAATTTACTGGTATATACGTCACATGCCATCCAGTTCACCCATTCAAAGTGTACAATTCAATGGCTTTTAGTATATGCAACCATTACCACAATCAATTTAAAAAACTTTTATTATCCCCCCAGAAAACTCCAGATGCTTTAGTTATCACTCCTCACTTCCCACTCCTCTGTCTCAGCTGTAGGCAATCACTGATCTATTTCTGTTTCTATAGATTTACCCATGCTGGACATTTCATATAAATGAAATCCTGCAATATGTGGTCCTTTATGACTGGCTTCTTTCACTTAACATAATGTTTTCAATGTTCTTCCACGTTGAAGCATGCATCAGTACTTCATTTCTTTTCATGCCTGAACAATATTCCATATTTTATTTGGAACAATATGGAACAATATTCCATATTTTATTTTCCCATTCATCAGTTAATGGATATTTGCATTCTACCACGTATAATATTGCCTATTATAAATAATGCTACTATGAAGACTTGGGTACAAGTTTTTGTGTGGACATATGTCTTCATTTCTCCTGGTTATATGTCTAGGGATGTAATTGCTAGGTCATGGGGTAATTCTATGTCTAACTTTCTGAGGAACCATCAGATTGTTTTCCTCAGTAGCCGCACCATTTTACATTCTCACTAGCAGAGAATGAGTGTTCAGATTTCACCACATCCTCACCACATCCTTACCTGCCTTTCTAAATTCTAATCATCCTAGCGGGTGCGAAATGGTATCTCATTTTTGTTCTGATTTACATTTCCCTAATGGCTAACGCAGGTGCTTCTTATACTCACTAAAGTTTGAGACCCTTTGATATACTGCCCCATCGTATGTGATGGAGTTACCTGCCTTATGGTCCTTCCTAGACAGTAAACTTGCAGAAGGCCTGGAGTGCATTACAGGGCTACTAGATCCCCTTCAGTGTTTACCCAGTGCCTGGCCCATTATAGATGCTCCGTAAGTAAGAGCTAACTTCTATTGAGGGCCTGCACTGTGTCAGGCGTAGGTTACACAAATCAATTCATTTAATCACAACAATAACCCTTTGCGGTAGGGTCTAGCATTACCACCATTTTACAGATGAAAAAATGGAGGCACAGAAAAGTTAAATAACTTGCCTGTATTTGAATTCTTGTTGCATGATGCCAGACTGAATTGCCTCCTGCAGTAAATATCTCTTGAATAAAAGAATAAATTCCAAACTCTGAAAGAAGGAGGAGACAGCAGACTGAGGCAGGGCTCACTCCACTATCCATTCGCCTGAACAGCCTTCTTTCAGGAAGAACAGCACTAGGAATTTGAGGTGCCTTTTCCTCTAAGTGACATCATTACACTTCGCAAAACCCCGCTTCCTAATGAAGGACATATAAAGTGGCACAGGCTTGGATTTTTTTAAGCCAGATATATGCTAATCCTGAGTCCCAAGCCCATCAGGAAGTATCTGTGGTGGAGAATGGAAACAGAGACACATTCTGGTGCAGACTTGGATTCTAGGGATGCGTTGGCAGTGAGGTTGAAAGGTAGGAAGACATCTTTATAGCTTTGAACTGAGCTATTTCGTATCAATTGTCTCCTTTTGAGAGTAGGCATGCTAAAGATCAGCTCCGAATAACCAACATGATTTTCTGCATCCTGTACAGGGTAAATCCTTCAACACATCCTATCAAGGGCAAATTAGAAAAAGGTGCTCCTTCAGTCCAAGCCAAGGTGCATGGGTTAGTAAACTGAACATGGGCTGGATTTCAGCCCATACCAGCCCACTTGGCTGGGCACCTTTGTGCAGTGCCCAACCTGATCAACTGTAAGTGGTCTGTGACTCTCTGTATAGTCAAGAATCTAGCCCTGGTGAATGTGGGAATCTTGGCAATTAGAGAGTCACTAACCATAAATCAAATAATGGATTGATGAAAACCTCATAGCTCTTTATAATCCAGGTGAAAGAAACAACTATAGGAGCCAGCAACAAATGATTGATAGAGCCTTTGACACAATGGGGTATAGAAGCCGACTAAACCCATGCAGACAGAATCCAAGCCAAAGCCAAAACTCAAAGCCAACTCATTCATCTTGACTTCAGTACCTAATCCAGAAAGCCAGGGTGCCCTTGGAGCCCTGAAAGATAGAATACAACACCAACGAAGAACTGAAGATTTGGAGCTCAGGACTGCAGGCAACCTGCTTGCCATGGAGCCAGACCAACTTCCAGAACACATCTTGCTTCTTAGGCAATTGACAGAGCCATCTGTGACACAGGCTTTGTGAGGTGGCCGCACCAAGATTCTAGCCAGTAACCAGCCACAACACCAGTATGCCTGCCTGGAAGCAACTCCAGGAAGCAGGCCATGGGGAATGGGAGTGGGTGAGAGGCTGTACAAGGTACTCAAGCATCTGTCAGAGGAAATGATGACATGGAGCAACATCTGCTGTTATTTGTGTCTCTCCAAACGCCCAAGCCCACTGACACACAGCTCCAAATGATATGGCATAGTTGTGGCTTGCCGAGGGACTGTGGTCACAGATGGAATAGCAGTGTTCAGAGAGAGAAAGAGAAAGACGGGCCAATTCCCCATGGACAAAGAGGAAGAGCTATATACTGTAGTGGGCAGTACACAAACATAGACACAAATCTAATAACAAGAATATTTATAATAAATAGTAAAATTACTAATAATTTGCTAAACCTGTGCTATGCCCTTTATTCATATTATCTCACCTGTATTTTAAGGCACATAACAGTCCTAAGAAGTGAGTATTATTTGTAATCTTCTTATAAGTAAGGACACTGAAGCACAGAGAGGGTAAAAACTTAACCAAGATCATACAGCTTATAAGTAGTAGAGCCTGGTTATGGAGCCCTGCAGTCTCACTCTAAAACCCAAGCTCTTAAATGCATCCTTATTTTGCTTTTCAAAGGACTATCTATTGGTATATATGAGGTCTCACCTATGGGTATATGAAGCCAAAATGGGTCTTTGAAGCCACTATCATACACACTGTGCATTTTATACATACATACAAACAAACACACATAAACACATATATCTTTTCAAGAAATATTGTGTTCTGCTCTTTGATGTGTTTAATATTGCCAACAACTCTAGGTTGTTAGGAAGAAAACATGGTCCCTGCCTACGACAAATTGTTTCTAGAAATGGCTGCAATAGTGTCTTTCATCACTCATGTCTTTTGCAATGAGACTCCGTCAATCCTGTCATCAGTAGGTGGAGTCTATTTACCCTCACCTTGAATCTGGCTTGGTGGTGTGACTTGCTTTGCTCAATAGAATACAGTAGAAGAGATATTCTGAGACACTAAAGTACAGAGTTTAAGAGCACTGGCAGCTTTCACTTTTCTTACTTCTCAGCTGCCATGTAATCTGACTACCCTGAGACTGCCATGCTGTGAGGAAGTCCAAGCTAGCCATGTGAAGAGAGGGTGGCCACATGGAAGAGAACCAAGACACCAGATATCTGGGTGGACTTCATGGACCTTTCAATCTATAGTCAGAGTTCTCCAGAGAAACAGAACCAACAGAAGGTAGGTAGGTAGGTAGGTAGGTAGATAGATAGATAGATAGGCAGACGGACAAATCTAAGGAATGGGTTCACATGATTATGGAGGCTGGCAAGCCCAAAATCTGCAAGGTAATCCAGCAGGGGAGACCCAGGGAAGAGCCAGTGTTGTGGTTCAAGTCTGAAGACCATCAGGCTGGAGACCAGGGTAGTACATATGTTTCAGTTCAAGTTCAAATGTCATCTAGTAGAGAATTCCTTCTTGCTTAGGGGAGGTCATTGTTTTGTTCTATTCAGACTGTCAACTGATTGGATGAGGCCCACCCACATTATAGAGGGCAGTCTGCTTTACTCAAAATCCACTGATTTAAATATTAATCTCATCCAAAAAACCTTTGTAGAAACATCAGAATAATGTTTGACCAAATATCTGGGCACCACAGTCCAGCCAAGTTGACACACAAAATTAATCACTACATAGTCCAATCCAACCACCAGCATAATGCAGTTGAGTGAGCCCTGCCTGACACCATGTGGAACGAAAGACCCAACCAGCTGAGCCCTGCCCAAATCCCTGACTCACAGAATCATGAGAAACAGTAAATTACTGGTTTCAAGCCATTGAGTTTTAGGGCTGTTTGTCATAGAGCAATAGGAAACTGCCCTAATGGAACTTATAATGTAGTAACCTTAACAAGTAAAAAAACACATAGATGTATACTTATACATTTAATACATAGTAAGGGGGGAAGAACAGAATGGAATTGTTCCTTCATTGCATTTATTAAACACCTAATAAGTAAACATTTCAGGGCATTGGTAACAAGATCATCCTTTTCCAGTCTCTGACTCTAACTTGCAGTGATTACTGGCAAATCACCTTTCTGGACCTTGGTTTCTCCATCTGTGAAATGGGCACAGTAGCAGTCATCCTCTCTGCCTCATAGGCTCTTGTGAAGATGAAATGAGACAAGAAACAAAAGTGCTATGATTGCTGAAAAGTCCTCAGCAAGCTGTATCATAACAAGATAAATGTTTCCTTGTGCTAAAAATGCAAAATTGCTTTAAAATTTATTGCTGAAATGGAAACATATGGCCAAGGAAACTTGAAAGAAGCAGAAACCTTTCTGACCAAAGCAATTGCATATAATAGCTGGTCCCTGGAGTCTCCTCCTTCAGCTCTGATTTGCCCATTACTTTGAGTTGTATTTTGAAATATGTCAGCCTTGCTTGTTTGCACATCTGCTTTTTCTATTTTTACTTTTGACCAGAATAGAGAAAGAAAGCATTATAAATGGTAAATATCCATTCTTGGGCATTCGTTTTATATATATATATATATATATATATATATATATATATATATATATATATATATATATCCATGAATTTATTCACCAATATATCTTTTAATTGTAGTTGTAGAGCAAACTGGAGTGAAGCATAATTGTATAGGAATTTTATAAGCAGCCTTAGCAAGCTGCAATTATTCTACAGGTGAATGAGATTTCCACCTGGGTTATGAAACAGTGAACCCAGGAGCCAAATCCAATCATGCCTTGTCCCTGTTTAAAAACTCCTTAGTGACATCCCTATGCCCTCTGTATAAAGACCAAGTTCCTTGTCATAGCATTGAGGTCCTCCATGATCTGGCCGTTGCTTTCCTCTCCAGCCTTGCCTCTCACTACTCACGTTCTTGGATTTCATGACCTGTTAATGCAGGTGCCTCATCTCCAGCCTTTGCATAAGCTTCTTCCTTCTCCCTAGCACACCAGCCCCCTTCCATCTTTGCCAAACTAACTCCTTCATCCTTCATGTCTAGCTTTAGATGATCTGTCTGAGAAATCTTCCCTAAACCCCTAAGACTGGGTTTGGTATCCCTCATCTGTGACCCCTTAGCACCTTACCTCTAAGGTAGTTTCACATTATAATTTCCAGAAGGCTAAAGACACAACTCTCACACAAATACATCATGAGCCTATGTCAAAGATTCATTTAATTCATGAATGAGGGTGCCAGCAGGGTAATAAAGCTGGATCAAAGGAACATAAGAGAAACTGATTTATACAGGGTCAGTGAAAGAAACAATGCTGATGTAAGATTGCTATCTTATATCCAAAACTGGATGTAATATAATGTCCCATAGGCAATAAAATCATAACCCTTCGGAGCTGTCTTTTCCAATGGACAGAAATCATCTACATCTTTACCAGACAAAAATGATTTGCAGTGTATCAATTTCCTGCCAATTAAGATCTAACTTTTCAAGGACTAGATCCTAACTTATGTAGTAATAGTTAGCCAAATCAAGGCTGTCAGAAGACCTATGGGCTGGCCTATTAGACAATACTTTAGTATGACATTGAAAGGATACACTGTCATCTTTCTGGAAAATTTCTTTTTATTACCAGTAGCATTCAGACTCCGTATTATAATGACCTCTTATCTTGTCTGAAATTCCCAGCAAACTGAAAAGCTTCTTAAGGACGAGGTTGTGTTTTGGGTCACTCTTGTAGCCTCTGATCTTAGCTTAGTCTGTAGTAGGCACTCAGATTATTGTTGGATGAGTTAAAAGATTTCTTGTTGGAGGATTAAAGTAACCCTCTCTTAGGAGTTTCCCACAGATCAAGCTGCGAGCGATAGAAATCTGTGCAGTGATCGCAGCCCCCGTACCTCTCCAAACCCAGCTGAGTGTGGCCCGAAGTCCCTTAAGCATTTCTCCAGCTTCCCACAGCTGCACAAGCCCAAATTGTTGCCCTGATGGTCAGACGTGGAAAGCAAACTAAAAGAAGCTCATCTCCTGTACTGTGTCTCCATTTAAGAATCAGGAAAAATGAGGTCCTTCCCTGTCAAGCCCCCTGCCCATCCACAGTCCCAGCAGGAAGGCTAGAAACCTCAGCCCTCCCAAGCTGGCCGCCTCACATCTTTGTGCTGCTGCTGGGAGCACAAGGGCTCATGCTATTCCTGGATTCACCTCCCCAGGGACAGCTATTGGGGCTGCAGGCGCACCACTCATCATTCTAATAGGCATATGGGGCAGCCCGGCTTTCTCACAGATAATGAGCCTGTACAATTTAAATCAAGACTAATTTATGCATTTCACATACTTGTTGCCAGGATAGGTAAACCGCCTTATTTGTGACTTGTTTTTATTAGCACAGGAGGCAGGTAAAACATCACCAACGGGTGGGAGGAGGGGCGGAGGCAGGCCTGATTTTCGGTTATTCAGGGTCAGGGAGCGTCCAGATAAAGGAGGGAGAAGGGGTGGGGTACGCTCCAAATAACTCTAAGTTTTGAGGGGTCCGTCTGGAAAAAAACAGACTCGAAGCAGCATAAGTGAGGGTGACTTTATCACTTTACCTAACACCTTTGTCAGTCTTGTGGAGAACTTGGAAAGGTGTCAGGAAAGCAGGGAGTTATCTGGGCAAGAGTTTGAGACTTTTTGCCAAGGGGTAGGTTCCAGTAAGCCCACGGGCACTGGTAGAAGGTAGATGGGGACCATGTGAAAGGAGAGAAAGCAGAGAAAGAACAAAAACACAGGAACAAAGGCCTGTATTTCTTAGGAGCGCAGAGTAGATAAGTCGAAATCTAGGGAGTGGGTGAGGTTTGCCATTAGAGCACCCAGCTTCTCATTCTGGGCCTTTCCCTTCCCTAGGGAACCCCTTGCACCCTGTGCGCTCCCTCCTATGCCCCGTCCCAAAACCCTAGCCATTTGCCCCTTCACTGTGAATTGAAAGCTGTGTGTTCTCCTCTTGCAGTGCTACTCACCCTTCAGGTTTTTCTCTCTGAAAAAGCATTCAAGTGGCCATAGAATTTATCATCCATCCAGGGGTATTTTTAGCATCCTTTAAAATTACACCAGAACAGTAGGTATAAACCAGAACGGTCCCAGAAGGGTCCTGGGCAAACCAAACCTAAGGTCATCCTAGAAATGCAAGGCCTTGTCTCCTGTTTAAGGAATTGTGGGCATCACTGAGCATGTGGAAAGAGGTCTTTGATTCTTTCCCAAGGAGAGGGTAATGAAAGGAAGTGGAAGGGAGCAGAGATGTATTAGGATGCTCCCAATTGCACATAACAGAGTATTCAGCTACTGTGGGCTTAAATTAAAAGGCTCTAATTTTTTCACATAACAGGTGATCTAGAGGGAGATGATTCCAAGCAAGATCAGTGCCTCAACCTTTGTCAGGGCTTCTCTGAGGATCTCTTGCCACTCTCCCTCATTATTGCAAAATGGCTGCCAAGGCTCCAAACATCATGTCTTAACAAAAGCATATTCAAAGGTAAGAAGAAGGAGATGCGGCTTTTCCTCATATCTCTTTTATCACACAGATTTTATCTTGCCCAGAATTCCCCCAGCAGAGTTCCCCTCTGTTATCAGTTTAATTGGCCAATATTGGGTCACATGACTATTGCCAGAGCTGCAAGGGCAGCTGTAAAAGTAAGAACCTACATTTTCTGCCTCTGTAATAGGCAATGGATTCTGCTGGCTTGAAGAAAGTTTGAGCAACTGACAGTGTCTACAGCAGTGTGTTGCTGGGAGGTTCAAAGGGGATAATTCATAGAAAGCTCCCTGCATATTTTTTGACATAGACATCGATTCAATAAGGTTGGCAATTTATATCAATGTATACAGTCCTGGACAGAGAAATTTTTTAAAGAATGAGAGGTAGGAGTCTAGATCTAAAGGCAGGTAATTTTGCTTTCTCTGCCTGTCCTTCTCCATTTTGCAACCAAGAAGGCAGGCAAGATTCAGCCTACACCCAGCCTTTGTGCCCACCCCACTTCAAGACAACCTCGGGCTACAGAGCTTTTATCTTTCACAGACACCAAATTTTCCATCTCAGCCTGCATAAACGGAACATGAGAACACCCTACAGCCTGTATTTGCTGCATGTTTCTGCGGATGCCAGTAAAGCAGGACTTCTAGTAATGGGATCATTAACCTGAGTAAGAGAACTGAAAAGGCAAGTCTGAATCTACCCCGCCTGTTATGTTCCAGTGAACAATGAAGGCACAGTAATGGGAAACACTGCCTTCTGACATGTTTGAGCCCGTCCACCCCTGCTAGGTACTATTATTAGCAGCAATATTAATAAATGCTTCTGACAGGCAGTAAAGGTTCAGAGTGCTGGCGAGTCGCAGAGTGTGCCAGACACATAAACTGCCTGCCCCAGGCGGCTCACGATCATGAAGGATACAAGACAAGGCCCAGATGTCAGAAAACACAATGACCAGGGAGGGGTTCTTGCGGGTGAAGCAGGGAGATTTTTTTCAGAGCTGTGCTGGAAGCGAGAGAGGCTTTAGCGCCGGCTATCTGGCTGGCCATCTCACTAGAGGAGCTCTTCTTGGGAAACCATTGGAGAGATGATAGCAGACAAATGACAGTCCACTTTGAATGTCACCTCTACCACCTTGGAGCCTTGAGGGAAGAGCTAAAGATGAGTCCAGGGCTTCCCTGGTGGCACAGCGGTTGGAAATCCACCTGCCAAGGCAGGGGGTGTGGGTTCGAGCCCTGGTCTGGGAAGATCCCACATGCCGCGGAGCAACTAAGCCCATGCACCAGAACTGCTGAGCCTGCGCTCTAGAGCCAGCGAGCCACAACTGCTGGGCCCACGTGCCACAACTACTGAAGCCCACGCACTGCAAAGAAGAGTGGCCCCCGCTCGCCGCAACTAAAGGAAAGCCTGCGCACAGCAATGAAGACCCAAAGCAGCCAAAAATAAATAAATTAATTTAAAAAAAAAAAAAAAAGAGTCCAGCCCTCTAGCTAACTGAGGTTAGGCTGGGACAGAGACTGCTAACTGTTCCCCAGAGGCTAGACTCTTTCTAACTTTTAGAAACACAACTCTCTGAGTTAGCAGGGAACTCTTGGAAATTGGACTCCTCAAGTGATAGCTAGAGACCACCTGTCCTAGACGCTGACCTCCGGCCAATGGGTTAAGAACAGAAGTCATGCCTGTGCCTTGCAAATCACGGCTTTTTTTTTTTTTTTTTTTTTTGTGCGGTATGTGGGCCTCTCACTGTTGTGGCCTCTCCCGTTGCGGAGCACAGGCTCCGGACGCGCAGGCCCAGCGGCCATGGCTCACGGGCCCAGCCGCTCCGTGGCACATGGGATCCTCCCAGACCGGGGCACGAACCCGTTTCCCCTGCATCGGCAGGCGGACTCTCAACCACTGCGCCACCAGGGAGGCCCACACGGCTTTTTTATACGGGAGCTCCAGGCCTCCATTTCCCCCCACCCCTGCTGTCACCTGCTGGGGGATGGCACCACCTGGAGCTACTGCCTCAGACCCAGAGGAGGAACCCACAGTCAAAGATGGCAGCTCTGTCCTATCGGCATCCGATCCTCCCAGCTCCCGCCCTCTCACCCTCCTCTGTTCCATCAGATGGAAGGAAAACAAACTTCTGCTCTACTTAAGCCACTGTATTTTGTGGTCTCTTTCTTATAAGAGCTTATCTCACACCACATTCCCAGGCCTGGCTCTGAACTCAAGGAAGAGAGCCAAGCCTTACATGCGCAGGGGTTCATAGTTCACACACATCACCTTTCTCCTACTCTCCTCTCTCTCCCTCACCCACCGGCTCCCCTGAACTGCTTGCTCTGCTGTTCCTTGAACTCATTCATTTCTTTCCCATCTCAGAACCCTTGCCCTCTGTATTCGTTTGCTAGGGCTGCAGTAACCGAGTACCACAGGCTGGGTCGCTTAAATAACAGAAATCTGTTGTCTCACTGTTCTGGAGGCTGCAAGTCCAAAATCAAGGTGTCAGCAAGGTGGGTTCCTTCTGAGGTCTGTGAGGGAAGTGTCTGCTCCAGAGCTCTCTCCTTGGCTTGTAGATGCCATCTTCTCCCTGTGTCTCTTCATATTGTCTTCTCTCTATGTCTGCCTGTGTTCACATTTCCCCCATTTATAAGGACACCAGTCGTATTGGGTTAGGGCCCACCCTACTGACCTTATTTTTACTTAATGACCTCTGTAAAGACTCTCTCTCCAAATAAGGTCACATTCTGAGGTACTGGGGGTTAGGACTTTAACATATGAATGCGGGGGAGATACAACTCAGACCATAACAGCCCTTCCTTTAGAACATGAACTTCATTCACTGGTACAGAGAAGGTAGTCATTAATCTTTACAGAATGAATCAATATATAAATATTCATCATTTTTATTGTATCAACATCATGATCATTTTCAACTAGAAGTCTTTAACTGGCATTTCTATACTTCTATAGTTGATATTAATTGATATTTACTTGACACACAATAATTAATATGAATAATAATATCCTGGAATTATGGAAATATCCCCAAATGCAATTTGAATAATTGGACAGAGATTACACTAAGCTCAGTATAATTTTAATGTTGATTGTATTTTATTAATATAAAATTTGGTCATTCGTGGATCGTTTTATAATAACCACCAAATATCAAGAATGTTTGTTTTTACTCTAGTCTAAAAGAACTTGAGGGTTTAAGTAACATACCAAAAACAGGATTTCAATAAAATGAGAATAAAAACAGATAAAGTTGGATTAAGCAAAAAGACAAAAAAAAGAGCAAATGTTCTGACCATCAGAGTCATTATAATTCCTCTACTAATATGTGGAATCTAAAATATGACACAAATGAACCTATCTATGAAACAGCAACGGAATCATGGACATAGAGAACGGACTGGTGGTTGCCCAGGGGGAGGGGGGTGGGGGAGGGTGGAGTGGAAGTTGGTGTCAGCAGGTGTGAGCTTTTATATACAGAATGAATAAACAACAAGGTCCTACTGTATAGCACAGAGAACTATATTCAATATCCTATGATAAATCATAATGGAAAAGAATACTTTTTAAAAGGAATGTATATATACATATAACTGAATCACTTTGCTGTATAGCAGAAATTAACACATTGTAAATCAACTATACTTCAATAAATAAATAAAAATTGCTCTACTAGAGCATAAAATTATATTCAAAATTTGGGCAACATAGCAGCAGATACAAACAATACCTGAGAGGAAGATTTATAGCAGTACTTCAGGAGACAGAAGATTTTTACCTCGTAGAGAACTCAGAGAAATTTCCACAGGGGCCAGTCTAGAGGGCATAGCTGTCCCCTGCATCATTCAGTATCTTCTACACCAGTTTCATTCAGAATTCAGAAGAGGAATTTAAGCTATTTCTTGTACCCAACATCATAAAAGTCAAGCAACTACATTAAAACCTAATTTAGTGAAGGTGCATGGTGCAAGTATGAGGCCTTCCACCCAAGAGTAGCACTTAGAATACACAAGAGAGTAGCTACAGGGCTTCCCTGGTGGCGCAGTGGTTGAGAGTCCGCCTGCCGATGCAGGGTACACGGGTTCGTGCCCCGGTCCGGGAAGATCCCACATGCCGCGGAGCGGCTAGGCCCGTGAGCCATGGCCGCTGAGCCTGCGCGTCCAGAGCCTGTGCTCTGCAACGAGAGAGGCCATCCAGAGCCTGTGCTCCGCAACAAGAGAGGCCACAACAGTGAGAGGCCCGCATACCGCAAAAAAAAAAAAAAAAAAGACTAGCTACATGACACATCCCTTAAATTCTCTCTCCTAAACCTCATTTGCATTCAACCGGGCTCTTTGCAGGAATGGGCTCAAGTGCAGTGCTTAAGGAAATCAGACATCTGGATTTGAATTCGGGCTCCACCACGTCTGAGCTGAGCGACTTTAGGTAAGTTACTTATGTATAAAATGAGGATGATTATAATGCTCATTTTATAGGTTTCTGGTGAGGATTAAATTAGATAACATATATGAAGCTCTTAATACAACACCTGGCACATGGTGAGCACTCAATAATGTTAGTGGTTATTAATAGCAGTCTATTCTTGGATCACAGGTACATAAATATACTTTGGAAACCACATGGGTGAGTGGTGGAGTTCACATTCCCTTATGAAAATCAAAGTGCTCCAGTGGGCTTCCTGCTTGCATGCAAGTCTTCATGGTCGTGTAAAGGAAGGGTACTGCAGAATCTGTTCTCCTTTCACTAGAACACCTCATTCTCTGATAGATGTTCACTCCATTGACAACTTTCCAACAGTAATGCCCTCATTATAACCCCTAGTTTCATTTCTTGGCATTAATTTACTTGATTAAATAGAAAGCAAAGAGACTCTAATTTACCCGTCTAATTAAGCGTGCACACACACACACACACACACACGCATACACACTTTTGTACAGATAACCCATCTGTTGTACAACAAAGAATTTGACTTTCCTTTGTCCCTGGTTCCTGGGAGGGAGACTCTGATGGGGAATTCCCCATGTAATAGGATTGTCTTTGTTATTCATGAGCATTTTGGATCACAGCTAAGGTTAAACTAAAATGCTGAAATGATTGAGGCTGGGAGCTGAAAGATCAGAAAGATCAACCATGTGATTAGAAGGTTGGGGCTCTGAGCCCCTTCTATCAGTGGGAAAGATGTGTCTGTTTCATAACCTTCGGTGGCCTGGGAGTTCCACATAATCAATTTCGTTCACATTCCTCTGATAAGAACTACTTGTGTGGCCTCATCTGGATGCAGGTGGGGCTGGGAAACGTAATTCTTGTCTGGGCTGCTCTTCCCAGACAGAGTTCTATAATTTGGGAAAGTGGGCATAAATTTTGGTGGACTGTTAGCCATCAGAAATCGGTTAAAGGCTAGACCCATGACATGACCCAAACCACCCATCAGAGGACGCCTGTGGGATTGATACTGGAAAGCTAGGAGAAAAAGAGGACCTTTGGGGTGGGGTGGGCAGAGGGGATCTGAATTGGGGCTTCTGTAGCCATGTTCTCTGCGATGAAGTCAAGGTGTCTGCAAAATGGAAACAGGCAGAGAGGAAAGACAGAGACAGAGGGAGAGGTTCAGAGGAGGAGAGAGAGAAAGAGAGAGAGAGAATTTGAAAACGAGTGAGTCCTGGTGGCCACAAGAGAACTGGGGCTTTGTCAGTGACTCAGTTGGTGGCCTTGAACAAATTACTTGATATCTGAGATCCACCGAGATCTGCTGATACCAGTTTTCTTATTTGTTGCAATACCCTCATCAGCCTTTTTTGTTCTGTTGTGTCCTTTCCAATGTCCACCTGCATAATAATGCATCTTTCATTCATCGTGTCTCCATTTCTAAGGTGGAGCTCAGCTGAGAACTACAAATGTATTTTTATTTTAACGTTGCCTTCTTATTGCAGCGCATGCAAAACCTGCGTGAATTGTTGGGTTTTCTTTGTGCCCCCAGCGCATGGGGGGGCGTCAGTCCTTCTGTGTGGCTCACTCGCTCCGGTGCCCCCGGGATGCAGGCGATGCTGATCCCCACTCCACGTGGTCTCAGGTCGCTATGCTCTGAAGTCGGGTTTGTGTCTCTAGCAGGGCTACCCATTCCCTCGGCCGGCCTGTTGTCACTTCTCGCCGCTAATCTCCTCCCTAACGAATGCTCAGTTGCTTAGATCAAGGTCCAAGAATGTGTCCTTGTCTGCCCTCCCTTCGAGTAAAGTACAGCTATGCCCCCAGAGACCCTTTCCATTGACTTCAAAGTTAAGTTCTAGGTGCTTGGTGGCCAGCATTCCTAGAAATATGATCCCAGAGAAGCAGGGCATTATTGAGATGCCTGCCTGTTTACCTATTTAGCAAAAATACGACGTGCAAGTCATAAGACTAAGTTTACAAACCACTTTCTTCTTAAGAGATTAGGCTTCCAGAAATCTTTGGCCCCTGAAAGTTTTCCATGAACCCGGACAGCCAATTGGAAGAGAGACAGACAGATGCCTGCTGAAGATTTAATATATACTCTTCATCCTCAGTAGGGCTTAGAGGTCCTCCCCTCAGGGCTCTCTGGAGAAAGCCCACACTCGTGTGCTGTCAACAAGGTCAAAATGAGCATCAGATCTCTTGGGGGATATTTAGAAATAGAGACCTGAGGGTTAGAATGAGTCAAAGGAGGTGAAATAGTAAATGTTTACAGAGTGGTCCTCTCTCCCTGAGAAAGGGTGGGTAGTGATGGAGAAATTGTGTTTACTAAAGAGCCAGATAGTAAATATATTTTAGGCATTGCATTCTATATACAGTCTTGGTTGCATATTCTTCTTACTCTTATTCCTCTTTTTTTTTGGTGTTTTGGTTTTTTATAAACAGTGCTTTAAACTGTAAAAATGATTAGCTCAGGGGATGTACCAAAACAGGGCAGATTCTGTCCACAGGCTGTAGTTTGCTGACTCATGTTGGAGCACTGAGATGTGAGTCCTGGACTTGCCACCGCTGGCTGTATGTATGTAAGCTTTCCAAGACTCAGTGTCATCACCTGTAAAATGAGAGTACCACAGGCTTTTGACTGGGGTGCTCTATCACAGTGCCCAGCACCTAGTGGCATTCAGTCCATGAATAGTGGCTGGCATTGCTATTTCCTGATTTGCCATAGAGTCTCATTTTAATGTGGTAAATCCATACAGTGGAATATTATACAGCCTTAAAAAGGAAGGAAATTCTGACCCATGCTACAACATAGATGAACTTTGAGGACATTATGCTAAATGAGATAAGCTAGTCACAAAAAGGCAAATCTAGTACGACTCCACTTATGGGAGGTACCCAGAGTAGTCCAGTTCACAGAGACAGAAAGTAGAATGGTGGTTGCCAGAGGCTGTGGGGGAGGGGGAATGGGGAGTTATTGTTTAATGGTGACAGAGTTTCAGTTTTGCAAGATGAAAAGAGTTCTGGAGATGGATGGCGGTGATGGTTGCACAGCAGTGTGAATGTACTTAATGCCACTTAGCTGTACACTTAAAAATGGTTAAGATGGTATGTTTATTTTATCACAATTTGAAAAACAAACACATAGGAGATATATATCTCATACATGGAAAAATAAACTAGGGGAGTAGGGAGTGTTGTAAGGGGTGTGAAGTTTTAAACAGGGTGATTGAGGGAGGCTTCCCTGAGGAGGAGATATTTGAGCAAAGACCTGAAGGACGGAGGGGAGAAACCATATGGGTTTGGTGAGCAGAAGGGTGTTCTAGGTAGTGGGTATAGTAAGTGCAAAGGCCCTGAGGTAGGAGTGTGCCTGGGGGCTTGGTGGGCTGGAGCACAGCAAGTGAAAGGAAGATGAGATCCAAGAAGAAAGAGGAGTATCCAGGTGGGAGACTGAGACTGAGTTGCACAGAATTTGGGCCACTAGAGACACCTGACTCTTCCCGTCAGTGACATGGTCAGGTATTGCAGGTTTTGAGCAGAGGATTAACGAGAGCTGACCTATAATTTTTTTTATTGAGGCATAATTGATGTACAATATCACATTAGTTTCGGGTGTACATCATAGTGCTTCAATATCTATATGCATTTCTAAATGGGTGCTGACCTATGTTTTCACAGAATCTCTCTGGCCACTATGTTGAGAGAAGACCCGGGGACCAAAGGTGAGGCTGGGAGACCAGCCAGGAGGTTATAGCAATTATCAAAGCCAGGGTTGATGGAGGAGTGAACAGGGTGAGAGTGAAGGAGAGACTTGGTGGGATGAGGGGTATATTTGGAGACAGAGTCAACAGGATGTGCTGAAGGATTGGAGGTGATGGGTGAGAGAAAGAGAGGAGTCAAGGGTTTCTCCCAAGTTTGGGACCTGAGCCAAAATTTCCATGGTTTACATGACACATTCATATTAATTATCTCATCTGCATCTCACAGTCAAGGCCTCATAGAGGTTGCAATTCCAGGGCTCAGGCTTGGGAGCTGCCAGGCCTGGATTAGAACCCTGTTTCTGGTACTCGTTAGCAGGGTGGCCTAGGCCAAGACCCTTAACATCTTGGAGGCTCAGTTTCCCCACCTGTAAAATGGAGATGCTGACATTTAACAGATTTGTTATTGTGAGGACTGCAGCCCCTGGGACCCAGGAATTGGGCACTTGTGGTAACTGTTATTATTTTTTCAACACAACTGGAATTAGAACATGGCCCTTTGCCCCCAATCCTGTGTTCTTTCCCCGAGTTCTCTTTTCTCCATTTCTGGACAGCTTCTGGTCAATTGATCATTCTTGGGAATAACATTCCATTTTCAACATTTTAATTGTACTCGATCTCACTGAAGAAATGTTTTCTTAACCAATAGACTCTTTTCTAGGAGTCCGGGACAGTTCTGGAGTTGGGGCATGGTTATGTGTGTGCTTGGGGATGAGGGGACAGCTCTTTGAATGATTTTTACTTGGTTTCACCCCCTTTCAAGCAGAAACAACATTCTCCAGCCTCCTCTCCCCTGGCTTAGGGCGTTGGGCTGAATTGAGCAGACATTTTAACATTTATCGAGCACTGCTTCACTCTGACCAAAGACTTAGTTCCAGAATAACAGAACAGAGAACGCTGGCCTCTCCCTCCTCCCATAATTTAGTGCACAGACAAGGAGATGGGAAGAAATGTTGACACCATCACCCAGTGGGCCATGTGGGGTTTGCAGGAGGGGTGAGGGGCGTGAGCAGAATGAGCACTGCCCTGGGAGTCTTGGCCCCTGGAGCGTGCTAGCTGTCAGTCCCAAATTGCAGCCTTTCCGAGTTTTCGAGTCTTTGACCATAGAATGAGAACAACAGTATCTGCCCCTGAACCTCATGGAGGATCAAATTAGAGAAAGTAGGTGAATGAAAGCTGTCATAGGTCATGAATAATAATATTGATGAAATTCAAATGCATAGGCCATAATCCCAAGCATCTTCTGCTGTATCCCAAATCTCCTTCCTTAGGGTTACCTGGGGTTGCTTAATAAAGTGCTGAATTCTGGGGCCCAGTCCGGCCCAAGTCTCCTGTCCTCTCCTCCCACCCCATTCCCCACCGCCACCCGGCACCAAGCAATTCTTAAACACGTTAAAGCTTAGATCTACTGGTCCAGGAGCTAACTTTGATGGAACAGAAAAAGGGATAAGGTATAATTAAGTGCCTGGAGATTCTTGGCACTCACATACCTACAATATAAATGATGGATTTTATTCATCACGATGGAATCTTCCCAGTGGGTGGTATATAGAATTCCATTTAAAATAGCTGGGTAAGGCCACTTGTCAGAATTTTAAAGAGGCAATGTGAATTGTTACACGCTTCCCTTCTGAAAGGACAAAAGGGAACGTAGAGCCTTTTTTCTAAAGATGAATTTCCAGTGTTCTTTCCATGTGTTCCTTCTTATGCCCCCAGAACACTCAGCCTTGGTTTTTCTTGGTACTTTGCCAAGGGCCACAAAATCAAGGACTTGCTGCTTTTATGCCAGCGTTTCAGAACTGGGCTCTTCTCCCACAGCCATTCCATCGCTGTGGCCAAATTAGCGATCACACCTGCATATTGATCTGGGCAGGTGCCCAGAGGACAGCCTGTCCTGGTTGAAAGCAGGCCCTGAAGTTTTTGCTGCACGCTGACTCGGCAGGACCCAGATGCCTCCAAAAGCCAGATGGGCCCTGGGGGTTTCTAAACGCTCCGCCGGCAATCTTTTAACCAGACAACAGGCCCATCAGTTCAGTGGCCAATCCCAAAGTTTTCAGCTGGGCATTTCTCCATCTACTCAGGAGACAAGAAGCTTTGTGGACACACAGATGCTCCAGAATCCACTTGGAACACATTGAGCATGTGGCAGAGGAAGAGGGCGGGGGGTTGTAAGAATGACGAGCAGCACTTAGAGATTTGTTCCTTGTACGGTAGGCACAGGTCCTTTGCTTCTCTGAGTCTGTGAGCCCATGTGAAATGCCCAGGGACCTCTCTCCACAGATACCACACGCACACACACACATGCGCACACACACACTGCCAAGTGCTATAGATGCAAAGAGGCAGCCCTTGGCTGTCTGATCATGGGGCATCTCTTTTTTTTTTTTTTTTTGCGGTACGCGGGCCTCTCACTGCTGTGGCCTCTCCCGTTGCGGAGCACAGGCTCCGGACGCGCAGGCTCAGCGGCCACGGCTCACGGGCCCGGCCGCTCCGCGGCACGTGGCATCTTCCCGGATCGGGGCACGAACCCGCGTCCCCTGCATCGGCAGGCGGACTCTCAACCACTGCACCACCAGGGAAGCCCATAGGGCATCTCATTGGTCCCTAGAAATGAGGAGAAACAGACACGCTGCCTGCTGAAACAGAGCCCAGAGCCTGGGGTGACCTGAGGAAGATAACACCCCTTCACTCAGGACACACAGAAACCTTAGCAAAGGTGTGAACATATGCTTGTGTTGAGGTTATCTAGATATCTGGGGGCCAGGATCCCCCAACAGACAGCTGCTTTACATTATTGTTTTCGTTATTGTTATTTTCACAGCTCCCGTGGATCCACTGTGGGCCCCCTCCACGCACACATTGCCCCCCCGCATCTGGAAAGCCCTCCTTCTCCCTGTCTGAGCCCTCTCCATCCTCCTCAGGGTTCGCCTCCTCCGTGCTCTCTTCCCAGGCCCCTGGAGGCCCCACTGACCTCCCACATCCAAGAGGTCCTACCAGCCATCTTCCTCATATTATTCTGTGCACGCGACCCTTCCATTCCCAACTAGGTTCTGTGGCAGGCACCGCGCCTGGTGTCCTTTGTTCCCTCCCGCCCCCAGCACGACATTCAGCCCCAGCGGCTGCTTGCTCAATGCCCGCTGACTCATGAGCACGAGCTGGGACATGGAAACAATCTTTAACAACCGAATGGGGTAAGGCAATAGGCTTTGTGAACATAAGATACTACCTGAATGAAAGATGAGAAACAAACCTTGGCAAAACCAACCCAGTAGGATTATTCCATCATTCTGCACCTAAAAGAATGACAGGCAGAGAGCAAACTGCAAGTCGCAGTGACATCAGCCTTGGCAGTGCCTAATGGAAAGTGACCCTGCCAGGGCCCTGCTTCCTCATTCAATCTGGGAACGCTTTCCATTAACGCTGTTAACCCCGCACAGCGGTCAGGGCAGAGCCGGCCAGGCCAAATGTCCTCTGTTCCAGTTGCTGAATCATCTCCATCTCGTTTGCCCTTCCTAATACCTTCAAGAATTAGAAGAAGCAAAGGAGGGGGAGAGAAGCACGGAGGACTATCAACTTGAGCAAATCCTTAATTGGAAGCAGTTTGGCCGGTTCCTTCCATCCCTGGGAACTCTTTCCATTAAAAACATTGCTCTACCACAGCCGTGTTTTAGACTTACCATTGTGTCCTCAGCCCAAAGGAAAATTCTCTCCACCCCCGACCACATACTGTGAGCGATTTCCTTCTAAGGGCGTAAAATCACTCTGTTCAGTGTACCGCTGGATGACTTGACACCGACCAAGAAACCCAGTAACATCCTGACCTTCTGAAAGCAGAGCGGAAGATCAGAGAAGGCTTTCCTTCCTGCCCCCAGGACTCAGCACCATCAAAAGACACACAGAGGCCCCAGAACTGAAGTTGGATGAAAACACCAAGGAGGAAATGAAAGTCAGATATAACCGGGAAGTAGGCAAATTCAGTCTTCTCTGAGCTGGAAAATTAGAGCCAAGGGAATTCTATTATTAGGGGAAGCTCAGTGACCTCTGTTCTCAAGTCTGGGTGGGGGAAGGTTGCAAAGAAGACTACACTGCCCTCTATTGGGGGCCTAGAGGCACGCAGCTAAGGGCTTTTCATTCATGGTCTCGACTGATTGATCAGCCATTGCACAACCCTTGGGAACAATTATTATCTGAAACAGACAAACAAACAAAAACAAAAAAACAACTGAGACCATAGACATCAAGCAACTTGCCCAAGGTCATGTAACTAAGATGCAGAACAAGCAAGGATGCTAAACCAGGGATAAAGGACTTCAAGTTTCATTTTCTTGCCATTTATCTTTATAGATAATCTTTCCATCTTGGACTCAGCTAGCTCATGCTCTGAGAGTCTGCCAGTGGTTCTCTCTGGCATGGTGGTTCTCAAAGGTAGCTGCATATTAGAATCACCTGGAAATGCAGCACTAACCTGTGGAGTACTCAAGCCCCACAGCCGGAAGGTCTGACTTTAATTGATCTGGGGTGGATCCTGGCTTAAGTGAGTTTTAAGAGTTCTCCAGGTGATTCTAATATGTAGCCAGTACTAAGAATATCTGCTCTAGCTGCAGAAGGGATGGTGACAGGAGTAGATGGTCCCCTCAAACCTAGGACATAGTAGTTAATAGAGGGCAGGTTTGGAGGGCTTCCTTAAAGAAAAATCACTTTTGAAGGATGTGAGCTCAATAGTGGAACATTACAGTTATGCTTTGTGATGTTGTGGTAGGTGAAAAATAGATCCCCAGAGAGCTCCACATCCTAATCCCTGGAGCCTATAAATATGTTACCTTTCATGGAAAAAGGGACTTCACCAATGTGATTAACTTAAAGATCCTGAGAGGGGGAGATTATCCTGAATTTTCTGGGCGGCCCTGATGTAATCACAGGGTCCTAATAGGCAGGGGAATCAGAGTTAGAGAAGGAGATGTGATGACAGAAGCAGAGGTTGGAAGGTGTGAGGAAGGGATCCGAGGATGTGGCAGCCTCTAGAAGCTGGAGAGGCTCCAGAAGGAATAGCCTTGCCAACACCTTGACTTTAGCCCAGTAAGACTTGTGACCTCCAGATCTGTAAGAATAAATAAATTTGTATTGTTTTAAGCCACTAGGTTTATGGTCATTTGTTGACCATTGGTCTATAGGAAAAAATGCAGATCCTGTGTAACTTACTTCACTTCTCAGAGGTTCTGTTTCCCCATCTGTAAAATGGGATCATCTCACTTCAATAGGGTAGTTTTGAGGGTTAAATACATTGATTAGAAACAAAATGCTTGGTACGATGGCTTATAAACAGGGCTTACTATGATGATCATGGATAGAGGTCTCATGAGGCAGAAAGTGATGTGAGAAGAGAGAGACTTCCAGCTGCACCCAAGTACATTTCTACAGGACAAGGGATTGAGACAAAAAGAACAAAATTAGCAAAGACTGGTGCAAAAGAGCAGCGGCAGCAGGATTTCTCAGCCCGTTGGCCTTTGGGAGATGTTTGCACCTGCCTGTTCTGAACATCTGACCATATTCCCAGAGCTATTGGGTCTATACCCCCCGGAACTCATCTCCTTCACTGTAAAATACACACAGCAAGAGAGAAAAGGGATAGGAATCATCAAGACACCAAAAAGACTCTGAGATACAGGTTCCCCAGTATTTCATTCACAGTCCATATCCAGCCAGCAGGTCAATTTCTGAGCTTATAGACAATTTTGGGTTCTTAAACCCTCTCAAGAATAAAATATGTTTTCTACCTATTTAGTTTTGGTGGAATTATGACTAGTAATGTGTACTGTACCACTCACTAGACTCGTGATCTTGGACAAATGACTCTGTTCCTCAGCTTCATCATCTATAAAATGGGGCCAAGGAGAACAGCCACGTGTGCATTGTTATAAGCATTAAATGCTTTCTCCATGCAGAGGGCACTGTGAAGTACCTGGCACACTTTCAAGTGCTCAGCAAGTTAGCTTTAACATTCCTATCAGGGTTATTTTTATTTGGGGCAAAGAAGTGAGGACAGGTGAAGGGAACCACCCACTTAGAAGACCTGACATGAAAAACAGTAATTTTCGGGCTTCCCTGGTGGTGCAGTGGTTGAGAGTTCGCCTGACGATGCAGGGGACACGGGTTCATGCCCCGGTCCAGGAAAATCCCAGCTGCGGAGTGGCTAGGCCCGTGAGCCATGGCTGATGGGCCTGTGTGTCCGGAGCCTGTGCTCCGCAACGGGAGTAGGCCACAACAGTCAGAGGCCCACGTACCGCAAAAACAAAAACAAAAACAGTAATTTTCAACACCTTTTGATAGTTTTACTCAGTTTCTTTTAAGGAGCTACAAGAGAAAGTAGTCTAAAATCAGAGCCATATACAGTCACTTACTGAGTGCCTATTATGTACCAGGAATTCTTCTAGGACCTGGGAACCTAAAGATAAACAAGATCCATTTCCTGTTCTCAAGAAATGTCCAGTCTAATGGTGGAAAGAGGCACAGTGAATTTCCATCACAAGACAGCAAGATACATGCTAGAATTGGGGTAGGTAGGGTGTGATGAAGATGTGCTTAGGAGAGACCTAAACCTTCATGTGGAGGAGGGGGCATTAAGGGGGCTTCCTGGAGAAAGGACATCTAAGCTGGTGGAGTGAGATACTATGTGAAGAGTTTTAGAAGGAACTAGCCCTTCTGAAGACTTGAGGTCAAGAGCAAGCAGCGTTTTCAGGAAACAGCAAAGAGTCAATATGAGCATGATGCATGGGGCCACGGCCAGAAAAGTTGGGGTGAAGGTGGGGTATTGAGAGATTTGGCTGGAGATCTAAGTGCCATTCAGAGCACAGAGCAACTTAAGAACCATGATAAGAAGTTTGGATTTAGCTTGAGGACATTGAGGAGTTGCTGAGAGAATTTACGCTGGGTGATTCTGTAATAAGACTCGAACGAACTTCAGAAAGATCACTCTCAGAGGAACGGTGGAAGAGGGACAAGATGAAAGTCAAAAGATAATGGGAGGTGACTGCAATAATCCTGGTGGAAGAGAATGGACAATGGAGCCGAAGTACTGGCAGTGGGGGTGATCAGAGGTGGATAGATTTAGACCTATTAGGGCAATAGTGCTGCAGAGTGTGTGGTGAGATAAGAGAAAGGGAGAAAAAAAAAAAACCCCTGATATCCACTAAGTCAGGAAATGCAGGAACCAGCAGTTTGAGTGTCAAGTGATAAGCTCCAATTTAGACATGTTGATCTGAACACAGTGAAGCCCTGTAGAACCTTCAGGTGGTTTTATGTAGTTGGCAGTAAGACATGAGTCTGGAGTTCGAGAGAGAGATCTAGGATGAAGACCTAGGTCTGAGAATCATCAGTCCATAGGTGATCTACTTGAAACTACGGAAGTAATGAGACCACCCAGGGAGAGTGAAGAGCAGGTAGAGAAGATGGTCAATGATCTAAGGTCGGGCAAAGGAGGAAAGGACAGTCAGAAGAGGGAGACTAAGCCTAAACACCCCAAGAGATCGGGGCAGCCAGGAAGTCCAGGAAGTGAGTGCTTTAAAGGAAGCAGTGGTTCACAGTGCTGAGTGCTTCATTGAGGCCCAAGGAAACAAGGATATGGACTTGACTAATTCAAGGCCATTACCAGCTTTTTTGCAAGAGTGGTTCCGGTAGAGGGACTGGGGTGAAAAAGCCTGATGGATGTGGGCAAGAAGTAGAAGACAAGCAAGTGGAGAGGGCAAATGGGGACCTCTCAAGACGACGTCATGACATTCTCTTGCAAGAGCTTTATCTGGGAAGGACAGCAGAGAGATAAGGTAGTAATTGGAGGGAAGCAGGAGGTAGAGGGGTTTTTTTAACATATGAAAAACTTGAGAATATTGAAATGCTGCTGATGAGGAAAAAGGGAAGAAAGGAAGGGTCGATAGTACCATGGATCTTCATTATTATCAGATGCTGTATTTGCAAATTCTCCTACTTGCTAAAATTCACTTGTAACCCCAAAAACAATACTTGGAGCACCCTCATGGTCATTCCTGGACATGTACATGCTCAGAACAGCAAAAAATATGAGTCTCCCAATATGCTTCTTTCCAGCTGAGGTTGAACAACTGATGTTCTGCCTTCTTGCTTCAGCTCTCATGATGTAAACGAGCATCCTTTTCACAGTATATATAGTGCTGTGTTTTTCACATTTTGGTGCTTTTTGTTGGTGATGTCACTTTTTAAAGTTGCCTCAAGTGTGGTGCTAAAGTATTATCGGGTGTTCCTTAGTGCGGGAGGGCCATGATGTGCCTTATGGAAAAAATACATGTGTGAGATAAGCTTCTTTCAGGCCTGAGTTATAGAGCTTTTGGTTATGAGTTCAATGTTAATGATTCAACAGTATATATTAAGTAAGGTGTCTCTGAACAGAAACACACATAGAACTAGGTTATATGTTGAATGGTTGATAAAAATGTTGTGACCAGAGGCTCACAGGAACCTAACCCTGTATTCCCTCTAGGAGCAGTGGTGCAGGATTCACGAATTCAGTGTTCACGGTGACCTTATAGAACATAAATATTGTGAATAATGAAAGTTGACTCTGTAAGAGAAAAGGAGAGTCGGGAAGAGGTCTCAGAAGTGGACTTGGGGTGGGCATCCTTTTGGGTAATGGAATGGTCATCTGGAGTCCCCAATCTTGTCATCCAATAAGTTTACTAGACCAAAACATTCCTTTCCAATAAAAACACAGGCAATAAAAACACATGGATAAGAAGATGTGGCACATATATACAATGGGGTATTCCTCAGCCATAAAAAGGAACGGAATTAGGTCATTTGTAGAGACATGGATGGACCTAGAGACTGTCTTACAGAGTAAAGTAAGTCAGAAAGAGAAAAGCAAATATCGTATAATAACGCATGTATGTGGAATCTAGAAAAATGGTACAGATGACCCTGTTTGCAAAGCAGGAATAGAGACATAGATGTAGAACAAATGTATGGAAACCAAGGGGGAAAGGGGTGGGGAGAGAGGAATTGGGAGGCTGGGATTGACACATATACATTATTGATACTAGGTACAAAATAGACAACTGATGGGAACATACTGTATAGCACAGGGAACCCTACCTAATGCACTGTGGTAACTTAAGTGGGAGGGAAATCCAAAAGGGAGGGGATATCTGTATGTGTATGGCTGATTCATTTTGTTGTGCAGTGGAGGCTAACACAACATTGTAAAGCAACCATAGTCCAATTAAAATTTAAAAACACAAAACAAACCAAAAAAAACACAGGGAGATAGTTGTCAACTGGGCTTACTCTGAACAAGCAGTCCTGGTATATGAAGAGCAGGAGGATGGGGGCAGGGGGGAAGTGCTATCAATAAAAGGACATTGAAACTAAGATGTGGGGAGAGAGGGAAGGTCTCCT
Source organism: Hyperoodon ampullatus (assembly GCF_949752795.1). NCBI lineage: Eukaryota > Metazoa > Chordata > Mammalia > Artiodactyla > Ziphiidae > Hyperoodon > Hyperoodon ampullatus. Next base: position 18,826,171 of record NC_136924.1, read on the forward strand.
TTTGTTGTTCTCTCTCTACATTGTAGAATTCATCAAGCTAAAGTGTATCAAGTTAAAAATCCTTTTCTGAGGATTTCCCAGGGAGTCTCAGGTTTTACCTTCCTGCCCTTCTGGTGACACCATACTTTGTTTTGACCTCTCCTCTAAAACAGTGCTGTTCAGTCTTGTCTTTGCCCATACCCGGATGAAGGAGGAAGTTAACTGCAGACGTTGAGACTTGGTGTTACACAGTAATCTCTTTTTTATTAACTCATCCCAGCAGTTGAAAGCATTGGAAAAATACTATTAAAACGTTGGAACCAAAAAACAAAACAAAAACAAAAACCTTCACAACCAAGCATATATCCTGTGGGAAACGCTAAGAGCCTTTCCCTTCCCGCCACCCTTATCCTATATTACAAGAGCAAGTCCTCTCTAACTACTCCCAAAGTGAGGTCAAAATAAAGGGAAAAAACTACTTTGTGTTAAATGGTGTCGTGCACATTTTGGAGATAGGAACAGGATGTCAGACAGGAAGAAAATGAGTTCTCAAATATTGATCGTCCTTGCTAGGCTAGGTGAAGTTACAGTGAAGTTTTAATATTGGGGGAAACTGACACCTGATGTATTTCCATGTCAGGCCACAAAAGGCGGATTTCTTCTGTTGACAAGTGTAGGAAACCACACTTAATCACACTTAAACCACACAATCATAAATTGTGATTTATGATTATTCAGAGAGGATGGGCCAAAGCTCACTTTTGTTCTACTGTATAAAATCTTTTCTTAGCAGATTAACAGTGTAAACAAGTTCAATTTATTTAACAAAATATACCTTTTGGGGGAAGATCATAAATTTAATAGATTGGTAATACTGAGGAACCTTTTTGATCTTTTTTAATTAACAGACTTTTTTTTTTTTTTTTTTTTTTTTGCGGTACGCGGGCCTCTCACTGTTGTGGCCTCTCCCGTTGCGGAGCACAGGCTCCGGAGGCGCAGGCTCAGCGGCCATGGCTCATGGGCCCAGCCGCTCCACGGCATGTGAAATCTTCCCGGACTGGGGCACGAACCCGTGTCCCCTGCATCGGCAGGTAGACTCTCAACCACTGCTCCACCAGGGAAGCCCCTAACAGACTTTATTTTTTAGAGCAGTTTTAGGTTTATAGAAAAATTGAACAGAAAGTACAGAGTTCCCATATCCCCCTTCTCCCTGCCCTCAGAGACAATTTCCCCTATTATGAACATCTTGCATGTCCAAATGTGGTACATTTGTTATAATTGACAAACTGATATTGATACATTTTTATTATTAATAACCAGGGTCCATAGTTTACATCAGGATTCACTCTTTGTGTACAAAATATATTTTTAATGTGTTTTAGAAGCATAGAAGTCAGAATAATAAAGCTAACCATTTATAGAGGCATCTCTAGGTCACAGTGCACTGTCACTTAAAAAAAGGGAGCTGAGGTTCAGAGAAGCCAGTGACCTGCACACAGCTGTTTAGTAAGAGAGACAAGATAAGAACCCAGGTCTTCTTACTTCGTCTCCAGTTATGCTGGTGCGAATATTTAAGATACCAGTCTTAACCCCATGTCTTCCTTAAATTCAGGTTTACATTTCTAAGCAGAGGATTAAGATGCACTGCTAGTGTTTCCACTGAGAAACAACTGTGACAAGGTGAACAAGATGACACTTGGTCAAAGGCTTGGCAGGTTAGGGGACACAAGTGTTAATCCATCTTTTGGGCTTGAGTATTTAGGGTCCATACTTGCTGCCAATTTATTTGTCTGTTTCCTCCTCTATATAGGACACTTTAGGAGAAAAGGAACCAGGTCTATCTTGTTTACTGTTGTCTCCTTGTTGCTTGCATATTACTTGGAATATAATAGTACACAAACAGCAGTTATTAAGCAAATGACTGGAAGGATGAATGAAACATGTATATTAATCAGGGTTTTCCAGAGAAGTGGAACCCATAGCGTGTGGTGTGTGTGTGTGTGCGTGCGTGTGTGTGTGTGTGTGTGTGTGTGTACAGAGAGAAAGAAAGAGAGAGAGACTGATTTATTATGAAGGATTGGCTCACCTGATTATAGAGGCTGAGAAATCCCATGATCTGCCATCTGCAAGCTAGAGGCCCAGGAAAGCTGATGGTGTAGCTCCCGCTCAAAGCTGAAGGCCAGAGAACCAGGGGAACCAATGGTGTCAGTCCTGGTCTGAGTCCCAAGGCCCAAGAACCAGAAGCACCAATGTGTGAGGGCAGGAGAAGGTGGATGTCTCAGCTCAGGCAGAGAGCAAATTCACCCTTCCTCAGCCTTTTTGTTCTATTCAGACTCTCAATGTATTGAAAAATGCCCACCTGGATCAGTGAGAGCCATCTTTTTTACTCAGTCTCCTAATTCAAATGCTAATCTCTTCCAGAGACAGCCTCACAGACACACCCAGAAATAATGTTTTACCAGCTCTCTGGGTATCCCTTAGCCCAGTCAAACTGACACATAAGATTAACCATCACAGATGAATACTGTCATCTGTAAGTGGTAATAGCCATATGTAATTGCCCCTGGAATCCCTTTCTGATATTTCGCCTTTTGCTTTTCTGATTGTTTTCCAATTACTATTTCATATGACCTTTTCTACTTCTTATGATACTTTGGTCCTTACAATTTCAACCACATCCTATAATTGCAAGATAACTTGAACCAACACCAAATTTCCCAGTCATTTTCTTTTCTTGCTATATAACAAAGTTCAGACACAAGCTACCATTTCTCTTAAGATAATATTTATACCTTTGAGCTGCTTCCAGCACCAAAATCCATGTGCATGTGGGCATGTCAATGCAAATAACTTTTGCCTGGTGCCCTCTCATTACTATGCATGGCAGAAGGAGCTGATGGAAGAACTACCCCGTATAGAGTCAGCAACTCATGTTCTAAATCTAAGTTGCACTTACAGCTCTCTTAAGTAATGGAAACTTGTTTCCCTTTGGTTTCCTTAACCACAAAATAAAGATAATATCATGTATTCTTAGGATACCCCCTAAAACTATTTTTCCTATATAAATGTTCAAACAAGGGATGTTAAAATGCTTTGGGTATTTCATTAAGCTGTTTATTAGTTTTAGTAAACACTGACTCCAAGGCGCTAAAGCAAAGGTTACAAACTGGTAACCTGAGGGACCGCATTGAGTCAATAGAAGTGTTTTGTTGGTCCAGTAGTGCTAATTTTTAAATTTAAGTCAGTTACTAAAAGGTTTAAGATTTGAGAGACTTCACATTTATATTCTGGCTTCCTTTGAAAAATCTGAAGATTTGGCACCCTCAGTCCGCATTGCTGCTTGGCAACAACTTGCTGGAGCTAAGCAATGATTGCTTCCTTGTAAAGGAATAGGAGCCCTGTGCTTTGCCACAGCCCCCACCACTCCCTAGTCTACAACACCTAGTCTTGGCCACAGCCCCCATCACTCCCTGTTTTATTGCATCCAGTTGCTCGACTCACTTCTTTTGCTGTCTGGTTCCTGAAGACATTTGAATTTGGAAATTTCCTGTTTTAAAGGGATATTACACAGCACATAGTTGACTGCCCAAGTTACAGCTATCAGATTGATCCTATTCACAAATAGTTCCAAAGAAGAAAATCCATAATATTATTTGGTAATCCATTGGGACTTTGGAACATCTCCCTTCTATCCAGAAATTTTTCATCACCATAAATAAACCAACAAGAATAATACAAGTTTAGAGCTAGATGACATCTTCTAGCTCATCTGGTCCAATCCCTTTATATAACAGTTGAGAAGACTAAAGTACTAGATGGTGAAGATGCTTGCTTAAAGCCCAGTAGCCCAACAGAACTAGAAGCAGGATGCAGAACTAAAGCCACAACTAGACTCCCAGTGGAAAGCTTTCCAGGTGGCCATTTCTCGTTCTTTCCAGGGTGGCATAGAAAACAGCTGCTTACTTTCCTTTATGAAAAACACATTAAGCTTGGACTCAAGAACAATAAGTGTTTTTTCTCTTGTTCTAGGCTTTAGATTCTCAGACAGCTGATTTTCCTAACCTTAAATACCATGAAGACTCTCCTTTGAACCCTGTATTCATTTCCTAGGGCTACCATAGCCGAATGCCACAAACCAGGCAGCTCAAAACAGCAGAAACCTGTCCTCCCACAGTTCCTCTAGGGGCTAGAATTATGAAATGAAGGTGTCAGCGGGTCCATGCTCCCTTTGAAGTCTCTCAGGGTGACTCCTTCCTTGCCTTTCTGGGCTCGTAGCTACATCCCTCCAATCTCTGCCTCTGTTGTCACATGGCCCTCTTCCCTGTGTCTGTCTCTGTCTCCTCTCTCTCATAAAGAAATCAGTCATTGGGGCTTCCCTGGTGGCGCAGTGGTTGAGAGTCTGCCTGCCAATGCAGGGGACATGGGTTCGTGCCCCGGTCCGGGAAGAGCCCACATGCCGCGGAGCGGCTAGGCCGTGAGCCATGCGCATCCGGAGCCTGTGCTCCACAACGGGAGAGGCCACAACAGTGAGAGGCCCGCGTACCGCAAAAAAAAAAAAAATGAAGGTAAAGATGGTAAATGGAAGCTCAGGAGGAGAAGCTAGGTTGGAGCTTTTTAGCTGTCTTGGTTAAAGCAGAGAGTTGCAAGAATCCGTTATTATGACTATCCAGCAAGAGGGGCAGGCCGTTCAGTGGGAGACAGAGTGCTTTCCTTAGCATTGAGCTCTATGAGATTTATTGTGACAGATTTGTTTTCGAGGCATTAAACATACCTTGTATGATGTGTAATAATAACTTTGCAGAAAGCGGGGAGGTAGTCTTCAAGCAGTTATTTCTTATATCAAGCCTGGAAAAGTCTGGAGTTAAATTTTTAAATACCATGTTTTGTTGGATCTAAGATCTACTATTTTGTGTGTCACTAAGAGAGGGAAAACACTGCCAAATAAATTATGACTTCCCATAGCCCGTGATGCATTCTAATTTAAAAGACGTTAAAATGTGAAAAAGCTCACCTTCATATCAGTGGTATGTGGTACTCATTTAATGAATACATGTCTGCAGAGACATACAGTAGCATAATATAGAATGTAAGCTTTCTCATGACATGAGTTAACACAGAGGTAGAATTTAAAGAACGTTCATCTGGGATGTTCTGCGAACTGGGAAGAGATGTTTACAACCGTGGAAGAAAAAACCCTGAGAATTGCATACCTAGTTCTGTGACCAAACTGTCTGAAGTAGCCTTCTGGACGTCTGAGTTGACATGGGCACCTATTAGACTGTGAAGCTGCCTACAGCCCCAGGCTGCTTCCCTCCCAGACTTCCTTTTGTGTGAGAAGAGAAAGCCTGGGGATCTTTATTCTTAGGGCTCTCTTACAGTCAGCCAAACACAGTTCCTCACTGATACAGCATCATAAAATGATCCATATAGGAAGGTTATAGATCAGGAAAGGGATGAAAGTCATAAAACGAGCCCAGGCCTGGAGGTTAGAACCCCTCTTTCCAGTCTTTGCTATGCTAATTATGCCTTTAGCTCCATGAACTTAAGCAACACACTTCACCTCTATTTACTCAAATCTTCTCTTTAAAAATAAATAAATAAAACTTCCTCCCACAGAGTTATGATGGCTAAATGACATAAAGATGGGAAAGTTGGGGGGGGGGTTAAAATAAGTTTATTTATTTATTTTTGGCCATGTTGGGTCTTCATTGCTGTGCATGGGCTTTCTCTAGTTGTGGCAAGTGGGGGCTACTCTTCGTTGTGGTGCACGGGCTTCTCATCGTGGTGGCTTCTCTTGTTGTGGAGTACGGGCTCTAGGCACACGGGCTTCAGTAGTTGTGGCTCGTGGGCTCTAGAGCTCAGGCTCAGTAGTTGTGGTACACAGGCTCCGTAGTTGTGGCTCACGGGCTCTAGAGCGCAGGCTCAGTAGCTGTGGAGCGTGGACTTAGTAGCTCCACGGCAAGTGGGATCTTCCCGGACCAGGGCTCGAACCCATGTGGCCTGCATCGGCAGGCGGGTTCTTAACCACTGTGCCACCAGGGAAGTCCCTGGAAAGTTTTGAGATGGTAAAACCATTCACCATTGTTACGGTTGGTTGTAGTAATGATGCTCTACAGAATAATCCTTCCATTAGCCCATTTCCTGCTAAATGGGTCAATTCTAGACTCCCATGTTCTGGGCAGTGATGTTGACATTAAAACTGAAACCATAGAGCTTAAGAAATCACAGGTCATTTTGATAGAGCACAGACAGTTTGGCAAGTGCCTTTCTCTTCACTGGGGAGTGACCGTCTTCTCATCAAGGGAGGCAGAATCATCAATGATGATCAACCCTTTTATGCTGATATTTATATGGAAGATGGCTTAATAAAGCAAATTGGAGACAATCTGATTATCCCTGGAGGAGTGAAGACCCTCAAGGCCAATGGAAAGATGGTGATCCCTGGAGGCACAGATATTAAAAAAGAAGAACTGAACAGTGGTTAACAAAGCTAGAATTCTTTCTAAAGAAAAGAAGGTGGGAGAGAAGCGGGCATTTTAAAAGTCTTCAAATTATGAGGTAGTTGCAAAGAGTGATCAGCTGTTTGCTATGACCTCCAAGGATGCAGGCTTCTGGTTAGAAGAATAAGTGTTTCCTGCTTGGGCACCGTCTTCAACCTGGTTCCCTAAAAGCAGAGATTGGTGGTCTTCTGGGAGAGATTTCGGGAGGAGAAAGTAAGGGACTTAGGGAAGTGGGTTAGAGCAGGAGAAGAAGATAAAGATGTGGGTTCCCCTCAAGTCTAGCCTCAGCCTGACCCCAGAGGGAACTCTGGAGCTTATATAACATCAAGGAATTGTGTCACCTCAAGGCAAGAGGACCAGAATTTTATACCTCAGTATCAATCAGGCATTGGGGCAGACCACCCCTCAGAGGCTGAGGGGACAATAATCTCCCAAGTTTCTCTGAGTGAGGAGGTCCCCATGGGCTGAGGACAATTCTTGAGGAGGGTGCAGCTGAGATCCCATAGCAGCCAACACTTATAGCAGCTGTGGGATGCATGCACTGGCCCATAACGGGGGAGCTGGGCTGTGTACCCCAGTGTCTACTATAGGAAAAGAACACTGAAACACTGGAGTGGGTTATGGAGGAAGCATCTGTCTACTTCTCAGGAGACCCTTAAAAGTAGAACCAACTCACCTGTGTGGCAGAGTCAAAATAAATGGGCTTGCCATGAAGAGATGGGTGGATGAGACACTTTCACAATAGACCATGGGGCTCTGCAGTTCTGTTTTCCAGCATCCTGGGAATTCAACTGCAAACCTGGCAGAAATGAGAACGTGTGGGACTCGAGAGCTGCATCCTGAGAGTGCCCCCAATAGAGGAGAGAGGTGAATCAGGGAAGCCTTTTCTCCTTATGCCTTATTCTTCTTTCCCCAATGGTCAGTGGCCACGGTCAGAGGCAGTTGGGAGTAATCATTAAAAAGGCAAAGTCTACAGTCAACCCCCTGTTGGTTCTGCCCTTAGACTAGTTAGCTCAGCCCCCTAAGCCTTGCTTTCTCCAGCTGTAATAAGGACAGTTCTTGTGGCAGAGGCGGCTGGCTGGCCACCCATCCACAGTGCAGGTGTGCGGCTGCCCAGTCAGCACCTACATTTCCAAGTCCCCTTTGGGGTCACATGTGACTGATTCTCACCAATGGGGTGTGAGCAGAAGTGACTGTCCCTGACCAGAGTGGTTAAGAAGTGGGTGATTCCCCTACCAATTCTTTCCCCAACCAACCAACTACTGAAAGGAGAGAATTCTGAAAACTTAGAGGAGGGCAGAGGCATAGGTGGAAGGAGCCTAGATTCCTACATCACACAGAAGGCTGCGTACCCAGGATTACTCAGAATAGACTGAAGTGAGTGAGAAATCAGCTTTGAATCATGTTAGAGCTCAGAGATTTGGGGATTTGTTAAAACTAGTGTTAACCCAAACTAATACAAGTGTAAATTCCTACTTTAAGTTTGTCATGGATTGAGATGACATCTATAAAGAATTTTAGGCCCCTTAATAATGTCGATCATCTTCCCTCACAAAGTACCCCCAAATGAACAGAGTCTATTGAAGGGTGATAGGTGGGTGTTTCTCAATATTTTGTTGAAGAATATGCAAATGTGGCCACAAGACAAATTCCCTAGCCCCTCTTAAAATCTGATATATAGACATTCTGGAGCACTGAGCACTGCTTAGCAACCTGGCAGATAATCAGCACTTATAATTGTTAGTTATGAGTATTAACAGAGAAGGGATAGAATTTTTATGCAAACAATAATAAAATCAATAGCTACTGAATGCTTACTGTATATTAGATACCATACTAAGAAGTTGGGTATGTTATTTATTTAATTCTAGCCATAAAGTGATCGAGGGAGAGATACTTTATCCCCATTTTACAGATAAGAAAACTGAAATTCAAAAAAGTTAAGTAACTTGCTGAGTTAGTAAGTAGCAGAACTGGCTTTGAATCCAGGTCTGTTCATTCCCAAAGCTGTGTCCTTTCCTCTCTACTATGATGTACCTGGTTCCAGGGCTGCCCCTCAGAGTGTAAGGACTCTAGTCCCCAGGGGTAATTTAATCACCACAAAACCATAGCCAGATCCCTGTCCCGTGATAGATTTTTTTTTTTTATCCTCTTAAAGTCAACCGCCAGTCCCAGAAAGTTATTTTAAAGTCATGATTTATATAGGTCACCTGACGGCAACATTTTCAATCTTCTCTTAATTTTAATCACCCTCCCCACTACGAGAAAACGTACAAGGTGAAAGCTTGGAGAGGTTAGTGATTTCTGACCCCCCCCACCTTAAAGACACTGTCCTCAGAAGTCCCCTCTGGCTTCCCAAGTGAGCTCTTGGCAGCTGTGATTTTCCGCATCACCGCTGAGAGCTGAAAAGGTTTGGACTCTGCCAGACGTCTCTGCACGGGAGGGTGACCTAGACAGGCCCTTGGGCCAGCTCAGTAAATCAGAGGAAAACAGAAGGCCCAGATGCTCTGTGTCACGCTGGGAAAGGTAAAGGCCTTCTCAGACCATGAGTGTATCTATCACGGGTGGCCCAGTGTGACCGACAAGGGAAGATGGGTGGAGGGAGCAGGGGCCAAAGCACTGTCTCCTAAAGAACGCAGGGGGCCGTGTTCTCTCCAGAGAACCTGCCTTTAGTCCACGGAGCTTTCCTATTCCAATCGTTTGTACCTTTAAACCTTCACAACGTTGTTTTTGTAGAGAATAGGTGTGCACTCAGTGCTAAGCTCTGATCTTGGTCTTTAACAGCAACTCAAGGCAAGGGAAACAAGGAAAGTGTTACTTGACACTTACACTTGGCATTTCACTTTCTGAGTTTCTCTGCAGCATTGGGGATTTGAGGGTGTAAATGAATCCTATTTCTCCTCCCCTCTGGATTCTGAACCAATGGGGAAGTAATACACAAGAATCAAAGATCACATGGATGACCTTCTTGTGGAGAAGGCTGGTTTGAAGACCTGGCTGGGATCCAGGCCCAAAGAAGGCCCAAAGAAGCATCTTCTCCTCCCACTAAGATGAAATCACGCACTGGTCACAGGATAAGCTGCCATGGGGCATCGCATACAGGACCCGTGGCAGAGTGGAGGAAAACTGGGGACATGTGGGCAGGCAGAAGAAGTGCTGAGCAAGGTGGGTGGGCACCATGCCCTCTCCCCATCTTCCCCAGGAAGACTAGAAAGAAGGGCTGGAACTGTTCCTCCAGTTATATTCACCAGGGAGGAGTGGAGAAAGGGTCCGCTATTTTGTAGGAAGTGGGGCAAATAAGCTTTCCCTCCAACAGACTGCTGAAGACAAGGAGAAAGGATCCTTTAATTCCGGAGGCGGTTTAGAAGCCCTGGTGGATGCCCAGAGCAAGAAAGCCCATCTGGACCTCGGAATTAGCCACACCATCTCCATCTGTCAGCCGCCCCGGGTCTCCTTTTCTGCACCAAGAAGCTGACCAGCTTTGCAACTCTTGGCTGACTAGCTGGGACACATCAGCATCGATTGATCCAAGTCACCTCTGTCAGGCTCCTCCAGCCAGCGCCTGATGGCTGTTTTTCCATGTCCCCTCTCCTGAAAGCATTGCGCAGCACTGACATTTTGAAGTAGTGTTTTTCCTGAATGTACTGCATTTTCCCTTCTTGGAGGTAATAGATGGGCTGCTTGACTTTCCTTCGATGCAGACACTGCTCTGTGGTTGCCACAGCTCCAGAATGTGTTAGCAGATTAGGCAGGGTGAGAATTACAGCATCCTGGGCTCCACATGCTTCCCTGATTGGCGTGGTATTTTCCAATCTGCTAGCACTTCACAAACAAAACATTATTTTAATTACTTTGAGCTATACTGATGGGTCAGATTTTTCTCTGCTTTTTTTCCTTTCTGCCCTGTGTGGCATCCTTGTGCTGTCTCCCGTAATGACAGACCTCCAGTTATAAGGCGTGCCATGGGAGGCCAAGGAAAGGCCCCTTCCCATGCCTTCTCCCAGGACCTTGGGATCTGAAGAAACTGGTCCTGGCTCCTGGCCAAGTGTTGCCCTGTTGAGCTTGTTTTGATGCCCGAAGAATGAAAGATTTCTAAAGCAGGCTTGACTTGCAGGTTTGGTTGATCTGATCTTCTACCCACCATAAATGATCTCTTACTTAAAATACTGTGCATTTTAAACTGTCCTGTTGCCCAAGCAGGGTGGAATGTTACAGAAGACGCCACATAAGTGCAGAGGTTTAACGCAATGGGGTCCTCCTTGTGCGATGGCTATTTTCCTGAGAGGCCAGGCTGCTGCTGGGGGGTCCAGGGGAGCCAGATCCCACAGGAGCCAACAAGAATCGTAGACAAATATCCTTAGGCTGAATAATAGCGATAGTATCTTGAATTTGTCTGGCTTCCAGAAACTTCATAGAACAAAGGGGTGTTTTACCTACATGTGATCTCACCTTCACAGACTTTTTTTTTTAATTTTTAATGAGAAAGTATCTTCTAAAGAGTCTTTAAAACATCCCCTCAGCCCACCCAAATTCAGGCCTTGGCTGTTTCTCACCTGGATTAGCCTCAGGTCCCCCACTCAGCTCTTGCCCCCCGCCCTCCCTCCCTCTCACGGATGCCACTAGCTTCAGCCTCCTAGTGCCCAGTGTTAATCATATCTGTCTCCTGGTTAACACTTGTCGGAGGCTCACCTTCCTAAAGGGAGTACAGGGGCCCCAGTGTTGGTCCAAGGCCTGCCGTGAAGTCTCCCCGACAGCTTCCTCCACTGTGCCCGCCCCACCAGCACTCAGCCCTGCTCAGGGGTAAGACTCCGTCTGTCCTCCAGACACGCACCGTGCACTCCCCATCCTGCCTGGACAGCCCCCAGTCCCTCCTCCTCCCAGAATCCTGCCCATTGTTCTAGGCCAAAAGCACCACCCTCTTCCAAAAGCCTAGCCTGTTTTTCTAGGCAGACAATTTCTTTGGGTGTCCATGTGGATGCACTATATTCTGTTCCATTCTCTGTCCATCTGTGTGCGTGTCTTAACCTTCTCTCTCAGGGCATTTTCTCCATCTGTCCATCTCGTGTCCTCCGCAGCATCCAGCACAGCTTCTTACACTTGATAGTCGCTCAATAAGTAGTAATTGAATTGATGTGGACTTAGCGTCGATACTTTTCTTATCATGTGCACTGAAGTAGTATCTCCCTTAGTATTTTCTATCCTGGGTTCAGAAATTATAAGACCCATTTCCAAACGGCATCAAGATAGAAAACTTGTACTCTTTAGTTTTGAGAATAATTTCTGTTCTTTTCATCAGATTTTGGGAAGCGGAGAGGCAGGGGGTGGGGGGCTAGCAACTTCGTGGGAATTTCAAGAGCTTTGAAGTTAGGTTTGAATCCCTGCTCCATCCCTGACCACCTGTGTGACCTTGAGCAAGTTCCTTAATCTCTCTGAGCCTCAGTTTCTCTTCTCTGAAATGGAGACAAAAGTACCTATTTTATAAGTTTATTTATGAGAATTAAATTTGAAAGTTTCTGTTAAGCTCTAACCCAGCGTCTAGTATATAGTAAGTGTAAATCATAGTTCCCATCTTCATCCTAATCCTAGGTGTAAATGAGTTTTCATAATCATCCTATCTTACCCATATTTTATTCCAGAATCAAATGTTGAGCCTTTCAATGAGTATATTGTGTACCTACTGTTTACCTGCCCTGCTGCTGACTGTTGTAGGGGGGTCGGGGTAGAGATGGAGATGCAAAAACGGAATATGACAAGATTATAACCTGATTGAATGGAGGATATTAGCGCAAGAACACTCAATGAACTGTGCCATAGACAGGTGTTCAAATGTGTGTTAAAAGGTACAAGAGATTTGCTGAAGTCAAAGTGAGATGCAGTCTAATCGTGGCAATGAGACACCCTGTTGCTGGGACCCTGCTCTCCCGGGGTCGTCCACAGGCTGACTGGAGCCTTATGTCAGCACCTGACTCAGGCCAAGCCCCTGCAGTTGACCCAGCCTGGCCGCCCTCCACTCCCGCACTTAGAAGGACCCCAGGCTTGGCTTAATGCTCTGCTGTCATCAACTTGAAATTCTCCCTAATTTTCTAATGGGCTCTGCATTTGCATTTTGAACCAGGCCCCAAATTCTGTACAGGAATTTGAGGGGTTCTGCCCCTACTGCATGACACATCGTGTGCTCATAAATGGAATGAATGAATTTCACTTCCACAGCCATCTGGGTGACAACTGCTCATACACCTGCTTTTACCTAACGTTTTACATTTAAAACTGACAAAATTAGGTATGTTTGTGCCTCAGACTTTGAATTTGGTGAAATAGGACATTTGCAATTTTCTGCAAAATCTCCATACAGAAGAAAGAGAGCAGCTAGAATGTGGGGGACTTCTCCACCTGTTTTAAACATCTCAGTTTTACCTGTTCTTCTTTTTTTTTTTTTTTTTTTTGTAAGACCTCCAACTTTATTTTTCTTTTACTATTTTTTTTTAAGACACATTTTTGGACTAGATGAGTAGTTTCCTGTCATGGCACATGTCTGAAATTCTATTATTAGTGCATTTTTTTTTAATTTAAAGTTTTGACTCTAGGGAAAGTTAGCTCACTAAACTTTCAATTCAGCAAGTGCTTATTGCTTGCTAGATGGATAAGGCACCGGGAAGATACTAACGTAAATGATGTTTCACATCCCTGAGAGGATGTGAATCTGACTGCAACATTGGTTACCACATGAATCCACGGAACTGATTCCATTGACCTGGCTGGCTGGACTGGCGTCCCCTAATTTCCTCATATACAGTCTTTCTAAAGTTTATTTGGAAAGAAAAGTTGAATTTCATGGACTATTTTTCATACAAAGTGATTCAGCCATTAAAAAGTGTGTAAACAAAATTTATAGGAACATGTAAGTAGTAGTTAATTCCAACTTAAAGGATCATTACCTGTTCTTTTTATTCACTGGATTGTAACCTAGGTTCTCTCACACGCCAACACATACACACATTCACACACACTCGCATTCTCCTTTCCTTGAAATTGTTTTGGGACCAACTGGCACTCTGATGTAAACAAATTTATAGCAGACATTTTAAAAGCAATTCAACTACAATTTCTGACATCTGCTAGACAAGTAAAAGATACATCTGAAAAGTGATTCAGATATACATTTTTTACATTTGTGGATATATACATTTGTGGTAAAATACACATAACATAAAATTTACCATTTTAACCATTTAAAAGTATACAACTCAGTAGCATTAAGTACATTCACATCATTATGCTATCAGCACTGCCATCCATCTCCGGAACTTTTCCGTCATCCCCAGCTGAAACCTTGTACAATAGTCCCCCATTCCTCTCTCCCTCCAGCCCCCGGTGACCACTATTCTACTTTCTGTCTCTATGAATTTGACTATTCTGCATATCTCACATAGTGGAATTGTACAATACTTGTGCTTTGGGGTCTGTCTTGTTTTACTTAGCGTGATGTCTTCAAAGTTTACCCATGTTGGAGTGTGTATCAGAATTTCATTCCTTTTTAAGGCTGAATAATATTTTACTGTAGGTACATACCACATTTTGTTTATCCATTCATCTGTCAATGGAAATTTAGGTTGTTTCATAGATATATATATACATGCCACAGTATTCCCTTAGAGCCTTTAAATTTTACAATATGCAAATCTTTCTGATGATGTGTCCCATTTCTCTCAGTGCCAGTGAGGCAGACAGCCCTTATTTCCCCCTCACAGCCTCAGAGGTCCTCTTTGATAATGAAGAGAATGCTGCCCGGAAGAAAGGAGAAAAGAACACCTCTCCAGAGGGAGATCTTTGGTCAAACCTGAGCTTATTAGTGGTGTCTCAGAAGTGTCCATTTACAGGGAACTATATTCAATACCTTGTAATAATCTATAATGAAATAGAATATGAGAAAGTATATATATATATATATACATATATATGTATATATATATGTGTGTGTGTATATATATAACTGAATCATTTTGTTGTACACCAAAAAACTAACACAACATTGTAAATCCACTATACTTTAATTAAAAAAAAAAAAGAAATCTCCACTGAGCCCCTACCCAGCAGAAACACAAGCCTTATGAAATAGGCCCAGATGCTTTCATCAATGGCCTTACACCCCCTAGAGATCATTTCCACACAACCCAAATGGACCCCAAATCATGGCATCAGGTTTGCAATGAAGCTGACTCGGGAAGTGGGATATGGAGCCCCTGTCTCAGCCAGGAGAGTAGTTTTTCATACCTGGAGCTTGGGATGCATGTGAGATGGGAGTGGGTGACAATAGTTGAAGTAAATACCCGTGCCAGTGGCTTCTCTGTCCTGGAATGTGCCAGCTGTGACCACACCCAAGTCAGGGAGAGGCCTCAACAGGCCAGCCACCCACCCGAACATTGAATAGTGTCTTTGACGGAGTTCGGTGATAGTTCTTCTCCTTCTCCTCCGCTCAGTCCCATTCATCACGTATCTGTAAGCACCTGCTGTACATGTGCCAGGCATCCTTCCCGGCATCCAACTTGGCTGGTGGCTCTGTCTAGGTGGGATGTGCACTCTGCACCAAGAAGCAAGCAAAGCAGAGGGTCGTTTTGCAGATTCCTGCCGTGCATGGGCAATACTCTGGGGTGGGGTAGGCATAGGGGTGGGCGGGTGAAGCTGCATCACCTCCTTCATGGGGAATTGCTCCTCCATATTCCATGTGTTCAGTGTATAGTTGGACGGTCACATCCAAAGCTCAGAAGAGAAAATTTATCCGGAAATACAGATTTAGAAGCATAGGTGTAGGTGGCACCTGAAGTCTTGAAATGGAATCAAAAGTCTTGGGGAATGTATGTGAAATGACAAGAGAAGAGCAAAAACTGATCTCTATGAAACATCAACATTTCAGGGTGAGAAGGATAAGAAGAAACAGGGGACAGGGTAGAGAGGGCCAGGGGAGAGGCATGACCAAGGAGGGGGAGAGTCTATCAAGAAAAAGGGCATGGCCAACAGTGCCAACTGGAAGTCCACCGCCAGAAGCTGCACTGCGAATCCAGCTGGTGATCCAACCATTGGCTGGTACTCACTGTTGCCCAGGCAACGGCATCCTGTTCTTTGAATAGGTCTGGCTTTGTGTACTGAGGTAGCAGGGAGAACAGGAAGATACCAGAGGTGTGGGACATAAAATTGGTGAAGATTCTGATGAAGGTTAACCTCAGCAAAGTTAGTAAAGGACTGTAGGAACTGGCCAGCTTCCAAGAATGGAGGAGAAAATATTCCAAACTGAGAGGGTGGTAAGGAAACATCCTGAGAACTGCCAGTAGTCTAATGCGTCTGGATTGTTGGGTGCATGTGGAAAAGTCATGAGAGATGAGGCTAGAGACGATACTGGAGTGAGATGACAACAGGGCTTTTAGTCTTACTAAGGAGTTTGCATTTTCTTTCAAGGCAATAGGGATCCCCCAAGGCATTTGATGCAGAGGGCTAATATGAGCACATTTGCATCTTGGACTGATCACCCTGGCAACAGAGAGAGGCCGTTGAGTTAATGCAAGGTGAGAAATTACGAAGGGCTGTGGCATTGAGGACAGATTTGTGATGTATTAAGGAAGAAGGATTGGCAGAGGGTATTTTATACGTAGTGGCAAAAATTAAAATTTGACACCTTAAGGCAGGCTCAATGGCAGAGACTGCTAGTAACAGAATCTGTAGTTTTGGCTCCCCCAGATAAAACCTGTATATCCCATCTTCCTTGCAATTATAAGGGCCATGTCTCTAAGTTCTGTCCAATAACTTGTAAGTGGATGAGTCTTATTCTGGGAACCTTCTTTATAAGCTATCTACCATCCACCCTTTGCCCCTCTTCTTTATCCTTTTCCCCCTCCTGCTGGATGTGATGGCTGGAACTGGAGCAACCATCTTGGACCTTGAGAAGACCATGACCTTAGGAATGGAGGTTAAGCAAAGCAGGGAAATTAGACAGAAGGAGTCCCCGGGTCCCTGAGGGCTTCTTGGAGCCAAGCTGCCCTATCAATCCAAGAGTACGTAGCTCCAGACTTTCACAATAGAGATCAACTTTTTTCTATCTTGTTTAAGCCACTGTTATGTTGAACTTCTTTTATCCTTTTACCTAATTAACTGGACCTGATGCCAACTAATAAAGCTCTCATTTTTAGCTGTTCATAGAGTCTCTAACCCTGGGAGCTATTAGTCTGTACCACTGCTCAGCCTTTAGCATATTCCTTTTGTCTCCAGTGCTTTTTTGCATCCTTGGCTGAACACGCAGCCCTATTCCTAGTAGGTGCTTAATAAATACTGAGGAGGAGAAGGAGGAGGCAGTACCCAGAATTGTTGTTTTCAGACCTTGTTAGTCATCAGGCCTCAGGAGAAATTTGTAATGTAAATTTCATCATGCAAAATAGTTAATGACTTGCCTAGTGGCACTCAGCCCAGGAGTGTGAAGGAGTAAAGAGGAGAGTCCAGCAAGAGTCTGACTCTATTACCTCACCTGGGGTTGTGCAGCCTTGAAGGCACCGACTCATCTTTTCTGGGGCAGGGGCGGGAGACATGATTTGTATCAGTTGGCAGGGAAGACAGCATCGGGGTGAATAAGGAGGAAAGTTGTGTCTAAGATTCAGGTGAGGACTTCAGCTGGTTCCCTGCTGGCGCCCTCTCCCAGCAGCCTCTGCTTCTCCTTTGTAGCATATCTCTCAAAACAAATGAATGTTTCCTGCAATTATTTGTTCAGTATATCTCCCCTACTAGAGCATTAGCTCCATCAAAATCAGGAACCAAGCCTGCCTTCTTCACCCTGGTATCTGGAGCACAGAAGGCACTCAATAAAATACTTGTTGAAAAATAAATGAATCGGTCCAGCTCTTCACACAAAGAGGAAAGAGCTTAACAAACAGGATCCATCAAGGTTTACATGGGAAAACTCCTTTGCAAATTTTAAAGGAAAGTATTGTATTGATATAAAAGATTTTTCTCTTTGTGGACGAGCCCTAGCAGAAGTCTGGATCCTGAGCCAGCTTCCTTAGCTCCATTTCCATCCAGACAGGTAAGCTCTCAATTACCCAGCGCTGTAGGAAGTGCAGAGGAAATTTAATATTCACTTAATGTTCACAAGATGAACAGTAAATCTGCTGGGAGCAAAGGAAACAAGATATGCAAAGGCTATGCGCAAGGTCTGACGGAAGTGACTTTGAAATTATCCCCAGGTTAGGGCTGCCGGCACCTGGGGTTGGAGGTCCAGCCTGGACCAGGCAGGGCCTGGGGCGGGTGGGCGGGGAGTGGGTTTGCCCAGCGGGGAGGGGGCGCGGAGGGGGTGCGCCCTCTGCCGGGGGTGAAGGAAAATGCGTCCGCACAGGCGTGTCCGTGTCCGTCCTCAGTCTGTGCCGAACCTCTCGAGAGTCAATATTAACTTCTTCCAGGGGGAAAAGTGGAGGGGAAGAAAAAACGTCTCAAACTCTCGCCCAGGAAGTGTTCTTCACAAGTGTTTTCCGACCCCCGCCCTTACAGCACCGAACTTTTCCAGGCTCAAGGGGGACTGACTGCGGTTAATTGCAGGTACTGACGGCCCAGGTCCCGGGAGGCCAGAGTGCTCCCCCGGCCCCCCGCTTCTCATCTTTAAAGTCCAAAGAAAAAGAGACTGCTTGAGACGATCAGAAATGGCAGGTCTTATCGGGCCCTCAGGACCCTCTTGTGACCACGTCATCTTCCCCTTTCTGGGTTCTGGAGCGCAGAAGCAGGTGCCTTTTCCGCGCCGGAAAAGAGGCTAAGAACGCCCCAAGCCCCTGGAACTGGTCCTGGGGGCACACCTCGGTGCAGGCCCCGGGACCAGCCGGGACACCCTCTAGGCCGGGAGGCGGGGCCCACCTGTGCCTCCTGGCAGCAGCCCAAAGCTGGGAGGGGCGCTCGCACCCACGTGGGCGCCGAAGCCGGCTCTGTTCTCCGCCCTCCACTCTGGTTGCAAAATCTGGAGACTGAATTAGATGGTCAGGTGGCCCTAACCCTAGAAGTTCTTGATTCTGTTGTCCTTTTTTTAGACCCAGACTGTGTCAGTGGAGGGAGTTGAGGAACAGGGCATGCTTTGGAGTGTGAACCAGAAGAAAACAATGGGTGGGGGTCATCTAACCAGCTCCCCTCACTAGAAAAGCCTAAACTGCTTTCCAAGATCCGGGTCTCTCTTTACTGAATCGGGAGTGACACCTAGTGGCTGGTTCTCCGCGGGATATCCGAGGCGGCACTTTCCCACTGATCGCTAAACGCCTTGGGAGCACCGGGTACCACTGATGTTTCCTGTTTTCTGGCCCCCATCAACAGCGCTTTTCGTGCAACTTAGGCAACTCTAATTAAAATGCTCTTCTTACCTGGAGACCTGGCTTGGGCACCTGGCTCACTCTCAGGCAGCAAATACAACATGTATTGAGCTGGATGCTGTTGTAGATGCTGGGGATACAAAGATGACTAGGGCTTAGTTCCTACCCTCAAGAAACTCACAACCCAGCTGGGGGGAAATGGAGAGGTTAAAACAGTGGACAAATTTTAAGTGTGTTGGATGCTGCGGGGGAATCAGAGGTGGACCTAACTGCCTAAAGGCATTGAGGAAGGCAGAAATCCTTGAGCTAAATTTTGAAGATTAGATGGTATGGTAGGCAGAATTCTAAGATGGCCCCCAAAGTTCTCAGCTCCCCCTGCGCCCCCCCACATTCCCCCAGTTATTCAATCAAATACTAATTTAGGTGCAGTGATAAGAGATTTTGCAGATGCAATTAAGGTCCCAAATCAGCTGATCTTAAAATCTGGAAATTATCCTTGGTGGACCTGACCTAATCAGGTGAGCCTTGAAAAGCAATTAGGCTTTTCCTGGCAAAAGAGATTTGACGCATGGAAAGGATTTATCATGGGCAAGATTCTCCTTTGCTAGCTTTAGAGACGAAGGGGGCCAGTGGCAAGGAAACTGGGCAGCCTTTAGGAGCTGAGAGCATCCCCTGGCTGACAGCCAGCAAGGAAAGAGGAGAAATTAAATTCTGCCAACAACCAGTGAGCTTGGAAAAGAACCCTCACAGCCCCGGCTAACACCTTGACTGTAGCTTTGGGGGAACCTGAACAGAGAACCAGCCACGCTGTGCCCAGCTGCTGACTCTGTGGTAATTTGTTACACAGCCATAGAAAATGAATACAGATGGTCATTTGAAAGAGAGTGACTGCCTGGACAAAGGCTCAGAGGCATAGAGCAGCAAGGTGTATTTGGAGAACCGAAGTCATTCGGTACAGCTGGACCATGGGGAGCAAAGGAGATGGTAAAATGTAATATCAAGAACCTGGCTTTGTGGGCTTCCCTGGTGGCGCAGTTGTTGAGAGTCCGCCTGCTGTTGCAGGGGACACGGGTTCATGCCCCGGTCCGGGAAGATCCCACATGCCATGGAGTGGCTGGGCCCGTGAGCCATGGCCGCTGAGCCTGCGTGTCTGGAGCCTGTGCTCCTCAACGGGAAAGGCCACAACAGTGACAGGCCCGCGTACCACAAAAAAAAAAGAACCTGGCTTTGTGACAGAGAGACTGTGCCCTCGGGCTAGTTAACTTAGCTCTCTGTGCCTCAGTCTTCTTAAAGGTAAAATGGGGCTAATGATAGTAGTTAAAATAAAGAGTTGTTGAGTGGGACAAATGCACATGGAGGATTCAACACAGTCTTCAGATATGGTGAGTGTTTAAGAAATGTTGGGTAGTAATAGTTGCAGTAATTAATCATGTGGAGAATGGATGAGAACAAGAAGAGGCTAAGTGATGTCGTTTCTTACAGAGTCGTTGGGGACACCCTTATTGCGATCACCCGGGGGGGGGCTTATTAAAAATGCAGACGCCTGAATCCTACCACGAGTCCAGGCTGAACTAGACTCTCTGGGGCTGGGGACTGAGAATCTGCACTTTCAAGAAGCGTCCCAGGTGATCTTTCTGAGAATCACTGAGCAAGAGATAAGAAGACTTGTAACCAGGCCATTGTAATAATCTAGGGGAGAGTGAGTGACAGACGGAAGCAGCCAGGGCATGGGCGGTGAGAATGGGAAGCGGGGCCGGCAGACTTTGAGGTGGGTAGAATCTACGGGGCTGGAAAACGGATCGGAAGGGATGGCGAGAAAGAGGGAGGGCAGAGGATGGGCTGCAAACATTATGAGAAGGTAGGTGGAGGCGGTTATGTTGACTCAGATGGTGGCACAAGAGTCCAGGCATCGTGGGGCATCCAGGTGCAAAGTCAGG
Organism: Hyperoodon ampullatus; assembly: GCF_949752795.1. Taxonomy (NCBI): domain Eukaryota; kingdom Metazoa; phylum Chordata; class Mammalia; order Artiodactyla; family Ziphiidae; genus Hyperoodon; species Hyperoodon ampullatus. The sequence continues at coordinate 18,846,910 of NC_136924.1, forward strand.
TAGACAGTTGGGGAGTCTAAAATGGAGGAGATAAGATGGGGCTGGAAATACAATTTGGAATGTCCATGAGTACAAGAACCATGGGCTGATGCCCACAGCATGAGAAGATGGTCAAGAACAGACCTTACAGTGTACCGGTGTTGGGGGCAGGGGTCTAGGATCCCGAGAGAGGGCCATCAGAAAGGCTGACTGGGTGCTCTGTGGGGAGGGGTCCGAGAAGGTGGCTGTCCCCAGTGTCCCCACCTTGGAGCAGTCCAGATGGAGAAAGTGTGAATGCGTCCCTGAGCCCCAGCTACTAGCAGCTCAAGGGCAGGATCAGTGAGGCCCACTTCAGTGGGGTGAGGAGGGAGGAGGCCAGACCCATGGGAAGCAAGGCAGTGGGTACCGTGCTTCAGAAACGTGGCTGTGAAGAAAAGGAGAGATTGGACCTAGAGGGCTCGCAGCCCTTCCCCTCACATTCCATGCTGTGTACCCAACACAGAACCCACATACGTGGCTGCAACTGGGCCTGTGCCTGCCAGACGCGGACTGTGCAGGGAAGCGGGCAGTGGAGGGTCTCGAAGAAAGAAGTGGTGCCTAGATGCCAAGGTCGAGGATGCAGATACATTTGTAAGAGTGGGACCCACGAGGCAGAAAGAGGAGTGAGGTGGAGACATCCTTGACTCTTTGGAAAACGAGACATGGAAAAGATGAGAATCAACAGGCCCAAGGATCGCTGAGCTGTGTCAAGGGCCCAGCTGGGCTAAGAGAAAAAGAATCCTGTGGGGAGTAATTGTGCGATTTGGGGGAAGGTGCCTCGATTATGCTTTGCCTCGAGTAGCTCAACGGTACTGCGGGAACAAGAGTACCACTTACCTTGGAGCGTTGCTGCAAGGGTTCCCTGCTGGCACCCGTGGTGTCTGGCATAGCAGCGCTAATAAACGGCAGCTGTCCTGAGGATTCGAACTGTTGTCATTTCATAAGTCAGAGAATGGCCGTCTGTTCAGGACCCTCTGATGGCTTCCCATCCCACACAGAGTGAAAGCCAGCGTCCTTAACTCTGACCGGATCCTACTGTCTCTGGTCAGTTCTCTCTGCTCCAGCCACGTGGGTCTGGGCACCGTTCACCCAGCACGTCGGAGCCTTTGCCCTCACTGTCCCTTCTCCCTGCGACACTCTTGTCCCAGTCATCCCCCTGGTTCACCCCCTCCCCTCCTTCAGGACTTCGCCCAGATGTCACCTTCTCAGCGAGACCTTCCTTGATCTCCCCAGTTTCGGCTCGCAACACCCCTGTCCGTGCCTCTCCCCCCTTCCCTGCTATATTTTGCACCAGAGTGCGTTCCACCATCGCTGTGCTCCAGGTTGTTTTCATCGGCCTCTCCTCAACAGGACGCGCATCTTCTGTTCACTGCAGTATCCCCAGAGCCTACAGCAGTGCCCAGCATCTAGTTGGCACTCAGCAAATATCTGTCGGGCAGGAAGGAGTGATCCCTTCTCTAAGGTCTTGGCTCAAATGTCACCTCTTCAGAGGGCCCCCCCACTGCCATTTAAATAGCCCCCCTGCTCTCACTCTCTGTGCCCTCACTTTGCTTTGCTCTTCTTCCTCAAACTTATCCACACCTGGTATTTTTTTATATTTGCCTATTTGCTTATTGTCTCCTCAGCTGAGTCAGCTCCCAGAGGGCAAGGGTTTAGTTTAGTTCACTGTATATCCCAAGTGCCCATCATGGCACCAGCTACAAAGTAAGCACATGACGTGTATTTGTTGAATGACAGTGTTATCACTGCTTTTTTTTTTTTTTACTATTATTAATAATAATAATAGTTTTACTAGTATTAGTAATAATAATTTACTGTATTGTTGGAAAGCAGAAGGTAAGGAGCGGCTGCCCTGTGAAGAGTGGACCAGAGCAGAGGGAGGAAGATGGCCTTCGGGCAGGACATCCTAAATGCATTGTCTGGTGGAAACTACGCGAGGGAACGAGGATCTTCACCCCCATCCCCAGCCTGGCTAAATCCCCACACCCAGCACCCTGGGTACAAAAGGCATGGACGACAGCACAGGCAGCAGCCAGAGGGGTTTCTTTTCTCTTCTCCTGGGAATCCTGGAACGGCACACACCGGTGCTCTGTAGATGTTCGTGCATTGAATACACAGAAAGTCCCTGGAATTGTTTAGAAGGAGTAGCATGAACACCAACCTCCAGTCAGTCTGCTCTTGGACAGGTACCAAGCAGCACTTCATTTTCAGAGTGAAATTCAGTAGCTAAGGCAAGCCCTGGGGTCCCCCACTCAAGAGAGGAGAGCAAGGAAGCAGAGAACAGATACGAGAACCCCTGCCTTGTTCAAACACTAGATCCACTGCCTACCTGGCTAATGTCTCTGTGTCTCAGCTTCCTCATCTGTAAACTGAGGATAATAGTAATACCTACCTCATAAGGATGTTAACAAATATAGGTTATGTATAAATATTTGTATACTGATTTTTTAAAAACAGTTCCTGGTATATGCCAAGAACTATGAAAGCTGTGAGGATTTACCCTACTCGTAAGCTAACAGATTTGCCTGCTACACTTTCGTAAATGCTGACTGATGACACAAGACTCCTGGTCAGAGGCAAGGAATGAAGGACTTTATTACTTAACAACAATAGCAATAGACAGAGCATCAGCCCTTGTGCCAGTTCTCTGACTTTGATTCCCACAGAGGAATGCAAAGACGGTAACTGCACATACAGTGGGATGCATTACAGGAGTGGAACCCTGGGCTTAGGGAACCCAGATATTTTATAACAGGCAGGAACCATGCCTGCTCTTTGCTCCAGAAGGAGACACAGTCTCTATCTCCCAAGGCTGTTCACTAACAAATATCTTTGAAAAGATAGGTCAGAACAAAGGGAGTCAGTGCCCCTGCTTAGGAGATATGCAGAAATACAAGAGATCCATGGAGAATTGTTTCCCAGGAGCATGTGGTGAGAACTATTATTATTATTAATAGTAATAATACTATGGGAAAATGTACCCATACTACATAACTTCACTTCTTTTGGTGACTCTGAACTTATTACAAAGCAAACCAAGACATGGACTAAAGAAAAGTTTCAAAGAGTAATGACAAGTCATGGCATTCGAGTTAAGGTTCAGTGGCTAGACTACCAGATGCATTTCACAAATGGGTTTCTGGCGGGGGAAAAACTGCTGTCAGCAGTTGATCATGATACTGGGCAAATGAGTCTGCAATTTCATGCTGAAGAATCTACCACTCCCTATCTTAAAAACTCAGGCACTCAATCTTTTTTGACAGGCAGCATGTATGTTCTATTGCCAGAAAGGAAGGCAGTCGTCGAATTCCTAATTTTTCTCTTTGAAAAATGAACATTTAACTCAAATATAAGATCTGGAGGAATACATAGACCTTAATTACAAAGCACAATCCAAGATTTGTGATAATTAATAAGCTGATGAAAAATTCATTGGAATTCAGAGAAGAATGAAGGGGAAAAATTGGCCAGTGTTAATGCTGAGTTCAATGAAATGTTTAAGTCTATCCAAATAGGCAGCTACTCCTCTGTCATAATTTAATCATTCATATGATTATTTCATTTTGCATATCAAAAATTACACAGAGAGGGACTTCCCTGGTGGCACAGTGGTTAAGAATCCGCCTGCCAATGCAGGGGACACGGATTCGAGCCCTGGTCCGGGAAGATCCCACATGCCACGGAGCAACTAAGCCCGTGCGCCACAACTACTGAGCCCGCGCTCTAGAGCCCACAAGCCACAACTACTGAAGCCCATGCGCCTAGAGCCCATGCTCCGCAACAAGAGAAGCCACCGCAATGAGAAGCCTGCGCACCGCAACAAAGAGTAGCCCCTGCTCGCTGCAACTAGAGAAAGCCCACGGGCAGCAACGAAGACCCAACACAGCCAAAAGTAAACAAATAAAAAAAATATTTTAATTATGCAGAGAGAGTATTTCTTTAAACTTTGTGATTTCTAACAGTTATACTAGCATGTTAGAGATTTTTGAAGAAGACCAGCTTAGCTACCTGAAATAGGAACTTTTTTAAAGAGGTGAGAGAAGGCATCAGCTGGAATCCTGGCTGTCGCCATTCACTAGCTGTGACCTCCAGCAAATTCTCTGAGCTCTTTGAGCCTGTTTCCCTATGCAAATGAGGATGATAGAGATGCATGAGGTTGTGATGAAGGTGAATGACTGTTATTGTGAATTAATCACATGCCTCCTCCCTTCCAGATTCTTAACCAAACCAGACCAGGGACCAGATGGAGATTGAAATGTAGGAACTGGCTTGTTATCAATACAGCTTGATTGCTGAATAAGATGGTACCCAGGCTGAAACTGGACTTCCTGCATCCACCCTCCCCTCCCACCCCAGCTGCCCAGCCACCCATCCAGTCCCGGGACCTGGCTGTGGGGAGAGTGGGTCTGCAGCGTGACATCCAGACGGCCGCAGGGAGAGTGCTAGGCTGTCTCACCCCTTGTGGGGAGAAGGAAAGAGAGCAGCCAGTGAGAGGGTGAGCCTGTTATTTTTCTGTCCTTCCTGTAGAATGTTCTGTCTTCTTGAATATGCATTGGTGCATTCAATTTCATTCATTCATTCAAACTACTCCAGTGTTTCTCCAAGAATCAGTAGAGGAGATTATACCAAAAAAAACAAAAAAACCTGTGAAACACCAAAAGTACCTGGCCCATACTAAGCACTTTTAAGTATTGGGTATTATTATTATTATTATCATCATCATCATCATCATCATCATCATCCAACTCTGTGATTTTGCCATATCCTAATACCACTTGGTCTATCATTAATATTTTCTTTAAATCAAATTCACCAGCCTCAACACATATATATATGGAGTCTAAAAAAAAAAGTGGTTCTGAAGAACCTAGGGGCAGGACAGGAATAAAGACGCAGATGTAGAGAATGGACTTGAGGACACGGGGAGGGGGAAGGGTAAGCTGGGATGAAGTGAGAGAGTGGCATGGACATATATACACTACCAAATGTAAAATAGATAGTGGGAAGCAGCCGTATAGCACAGGGAGATCAGCTCGGTGCTATGTGACCACCTAGAGGGGTGGGATCGGGAGGGTGGGAGGGAGACACGAGAGGGAGGGGATATGGGGATATATGTATACATATAGCTGATTCACTTTGTTATACAGCAGCAACTAACACACCATTGTAAAGCAATTATACTCCAATAAAGATGTTTAAAAAAATAAATAAAAGTGAAAAAAAAAATTCACCAGCCTCCTGAGCAAGTGTCTGTGAAATTGCAGGTTGGAAAGACTAGTTACGTTATATAATACACAAGAAAATAAAATACATAATTATTGAAATAAAACCTGATCATCTGAAGACCTTCCACAATCATTTCCACTCCCAGCACACCTGGAGAAACACTGTTCTATGCAGCAGTTCGATCACACGTCCATCTGCCTGCAGAGATGTTACGCTGCGTGGGGACCGGCACCAAAGCTTGGTTCATTTTTTAGTTTGCAAATAGTTTGCAAGTACACGTGACAATTCGTCCACCCTCAGTAACTGTTTGCGGGATAAATGAATGAATGTAATTAAATGCATCAACCGATGTTCAAGAAGCCAGAACATTCTACACAAAGGACAGAAAATAACAGGCAAATCAAGAAGCACAGTGAGGCACCCTCTCCCTCTCCGCACCACCAGCCCCGGGAAGACTAAAATGACCCGCCCTCCCATTTTCTCTCTCCTCTTACAACAAACTAACCTCCCGGCTTATTTGACAGCAAGTTGGAGGGGGGTTTAGGATGGAACGAATCTTGCAGTTGTAATGAATCAAAAATGGGAGGAGAAATCAGATTTCAGCAATAGCGGAATACTCTCACCGTTTAAAAAGCCCTCGTCCCTGAGGCTGGAAAAGATCAGAAACGGATAATTTATGTTGAAATCTGGCGAAGCCCTCCACAAAGTCCTAGTGCTTGTCCCTGCCTTTTGACTGACAGATATGAAAATAGAAACTGATTTGAAAACCTAGGGCTCTTTAACTAGAGCAGCATTAATTTCTCTGTTAGAAACAAAGAAATTGCCGGGGGTGGGGGCGGGGGCAGTCACCACAAAGAAACGGGTGACGCTGGTAGAAGGCCACGCCTTTTCCCAAATACTACAAAACTCACACCAGCGCTTCAAGTTTGCGTGAGCTTTCTAAGCTTCCCAGACCTCAAATTGGCAAAAATCACTTTTTTCCATGCTAGTTAAAATGCCCTCAAGCTACAGTCATTAGATCTGCTGGACAGCGGCATCATTCTGATATTATCGGCTCTGTCTTCCTGTTTTCATGAATAATGTATAACAAGGAGCTATCAGAAATGGATTCTTCCACGGCTGACGGTCTTGCCACCAGACAGGTCCCTGAATTCTCAGTCATTTCATCTGCAGCCCCGGCAGACCTCCTTCCTCTCCTCCTGGCTACCTCTGGCTGCTTGCTATGCACGGAGACCCTTCCAAAGACACCCTATCCCTGCTTCTCCCTCGATAGTAAGGAAACTGGGGGGCGCAGGAAGCGGTGCCCACCACCTTCCTTCCTTTTCCTTGTTGCTCCCTGTCAGAGGAGTAGTGCCGGAGCTACTGATGCCAAGTTCATGCGGTTTCATTCCTGGCCCTGCCCTGTGTGGGCCAAGCCAGCCTTGCTCTGTACTCAGAAGCCTGCCAAGGAAATGCTTCTCCTTGGGCACAGGGGCGGCTGCAGGAGAACCTCTACCTGTGTGTTTTCATCCATGTCTCCATGTGCTCGCATCTGTCATATCTTCACAAAGAAGAGAACCATCTTTCAGCCCCATCCCTTCACCCACTCGTTCATTCAACATATTTTTATTACCTGCGAGGCTTGCAGTGCCCGAAGATTACAGAAATGACTAGAAAATGTACAAAGAATGCATCGATTGTGAGAGTGTATAACAGAGGGAAGTAGCCAAGTCAGGGAAGGAAGTAAAGGATGTGAGACAAGGGCCCATAAGGCAGTGGATGTGGGTTAGGGGTGGCTAGGTGGTAGCATGTGAAAAGGGCCTGCCGCGGGAGGGTCAGGGCCTCGTTACAGGAACTAGAAGAAGATGCGGCCTGAGAGCACTGTTTGCAGACGGGTGCTGGGGCTTCTCTGCCCCTTTGACCCTGGTCTACTTTCACCTTCTCGACACTCTCCCCACCCTTGGAGTCTGGGAACTGCTGAGTTCTGACTCTCCTCCCCTTCCTGACTATTCCTACCCTTCCAGGTTCTTCCACGACTACCCCTTACCTGTGAGTGTGAACTTGGAGCTTTCCTCCTTCTCTGTGCCCTGGCGTAAGGTACAGTGCCAGCCATTTAGAAGTAGCACAGTGAATTCGACGACTATTGATTGTTCCGAGTCCCAAGGGAGAACTTGAAAGCATCCTGAATGCGCAACATAGGAGGTGCTCAATAAACCGTTACACCCACGTGTTAGAACGTCATGCAGTCGTTAAAAGTGATGTTTATGAAGACGAATGATCTTGGAAATTTCTCATGATATAACAGGAATTTAAAAGCAGAATATAAAATTCATCCTAAAGCATGAGCTCAGTTTTATGTGGAAAAAACGGTATATGCCAAAAGACTAGAAGCAAATTTATCAAAATGTTGACAGGCTATCTCTGTGGGCGGAATTATTAGTAGTTTTTATTTCCATTTGTGTACTGCTTCATCTTCCCCCCAGATGTGTTCACTAATTAATAAATCATTTAACTTTGTTAATTGAACCAATATTAAGCACTCATTACATGCTGGACGTCCCTCGCAGTTCAGTGATGGGCAGGACACAAGCATGGTCTCCATCCTGAGGAACTGCTTTTATAAATGTTTTTTTAAGTTTCCTAAAACAAGATGGAAGAACGGAGCAGCCATCATCACCCCAGGGAAACAACCACGCTTTCTTTGCCCGTGTCAGGAGCAGAGCTCCATCCAGCAGCTTCGTGACGTTACCTGCTAAGGGTGCCAAGGACTGAACCCTGAGGAAAGTCTGTTTGTCATTTGCACCCGAGGCAAGGTGCTGGGAACAAGAGCTCCTTCTTGTCCGCGTCTATTACTCTGGTGTGGAACACTCTTTGTAAAATTCACTTTATGAAATCTAGTCCCCCACCCCCACCCCGCCCCCGGTCGTTCACAGTCACTTCATCCCAGCCCTCCTGTGGGTCCACTTCCAAGGAGTTTCTTCCCCTGGACTCAGCCCTCAAGCATTCTAACTGAAAATGCCACCTCCTCCAGAACCCGGGGTCTGAAGCCTGGCTCCACTACCTGCTGCTTCGTACCCAAAGCAGGGGCTTGTGATTAAACCACAGAAAAAGCACCAGCCAGAGTGAGCAAGAAAACAGCAGGAGTCCAAGGCCTCCTGTGAACAAAGAGTCTGATTGTGTTCATGCAAATTGTTTTTAGTAGGAGGGAGATAACAGGCAAATGAAATATGGGAGATAGGCAGAGATTTTTTTCCTAAACCAATGGAAGGGGCGGGAGTTTTTTAATAAAACCACAGCACATCGTTTAACAATGAAACATCCAGCTCCCACGTTTCTTATCAAGTGGAAGAGAATTTCTCCTCTCTGCCTCCTCTTCCTCCCCTCCCAGCCCAGCACGATCATGTCTCTTTCTGCTTCCCTGACAGTCCGTCTTAGCCTTGTCTGAAACAGTCAGTTTCAGAATGTTAGTGCTTTCTAATAATGAAAAGTGTATCACCAGAGAATGATTTGAAGTGGTAGGCAGAATGAGCGGTATTAATTCTACTAGTTGTTTATTTTGTTGTTCTTGTTGGGTTTTTTTGCGGTACGCGGGCCTCTCACTGTTGTGGTCTCTCCCGTTGCGGAGCACAGGCTCTGGACGCGCAGGCTCAGCGGCCATGGCTCACGGGCCCAGCCGCTCCGCAGCATGTGGGATCTTCCCGGACCGGGTCACGAACCCGCGTCCCCTGCATCGGCAGGCGGACTCCCAACCACTGCGCCACCAGGGAAGCCCCTAGTTGTTTATTTTTCACGTAGTTAGGAAATACTGTGTCTAGCACATCAAATCCATGATTTTATTATAGGCTATGGCAGCCTCCGTTTTAAAAAGCGTGTTAATATAGAGCCAATAAAGAGAAAAGTATTAAATAAATCATGATACAAGTAGTATACAAACGTGGTAAAAACTGTAAAGTGGTGCATACATGTATGACGGTTGGAAAATATGAGTGGGAATTCTTCTGCACATCCAAGGCGGTTCCTGGGGAACGGCCAGAAAAGCCCATGGTTCGTTGCAGTAACTTAGATGCAGACATTTGCATTTCCTTTTGGATCCTCAGTGAGTCTTTACAATTATGAATCCCGGGACATCCTAAAGTCTAAGATCTGAGTTCTCAAGCTGGTAGAGTGTGTCTCAAGCAGGGAGGAGTGTATTGTTTTAAAAATCAGGGCATCTCACATAAAATTCAGGTTTCCTGTTCTCTTTAAAAACTGGAAGGTCTAGCATGCTGGGTCTCCATCCCTGCACAGCAATAATCAGGTGACCACAGGCCCTGGGTGCTGCTACTCTCTGATGCAAGGCACTATAGGTTCACTTGTGTGACCGGGGCTGCCCAAAGAACAAGGGTAGAAAGAGCGTTCCTCTTCTGTAAGTTTCCTCTTCCCCTGCTTCTCAACCTTCTCTTTCTTTCTTCCCTAGCAGTCCGTCCCACCCATATACACGTACTCATAAATGCATCTCCAGGAAATGGATATGAGAGTCAAACTTACGTCTTCTTCCACTGATTCCCATGGCTATACTTGCCTGAGTGGTGGCCCAAATTCCCTGACAGTTTCTAGGCTGATTATTAATTATCTCTTAGCCATTTGGCTGGCAGAAGATTATTTGGAACCACTTTATATGTTATTTTGGTATAGGATGTGGAGCAGAAGTAAAAATTTAATTTTCCTCCTACTTGTTACATCATAAGAGAAAGGACGCATGATTTGGAGCCAGAGGGTCTGAGTTCAAATCCTGATTCTCTCATTGCCTGGCTATGTGATCTTAGGCAAATTATTTAACACTCCAGCACCTCAGTTTCCTCATCTGTAAAAGGGGATAATAGTATCTATTGCCTAGGATTTTTATAGAGATTAATGAGTGAATATATATAAAGTACTTAGAAAAAAGTCTGGCTCACAGTAAAGGTTATAAAAATGTTACCTATTGGGCTTCCCTGGTGGCGCAGTTATTGAGAGTCTGCCTGCCAATGCAGGGGACACGGGTTCGTGCCCTGGTCCGGGAAGATCCCACATGCCGCGGAGCGGCTGGGCCCGTGAGCCATGGCCGCTGAGCCTGCGCATCCGGAGCCTGTGCTCCGCAACGGGAGAGGCCACAACAGTGAGAGGCCCAGGTACCAAAAAAAAAAAAAAATGTTACCTATTATATGAGTAACAATCTTCCATGCTATGAACTATCACCAGGATAAGCTTTAACTCTGTGCCCTAGATACAATAATATTAGTCATATTTCTTCTATCCAGCAGTGCTTCATTGCTGTCATGTAAGTGTCAGGCATTACCTTGAACATTGAAAATAGCAAAAATTAAGATAGTGTCCTTGCCCTTCAAGGAGCTTCCTATCCCTAGTGGATTTGGAATTTAAGGTTAAGTTAAACTAACATCATATGATGTGTTTAAATAAATATAAGGTTAAATTAAGCAAACGTCATATGACAGTTGTTTAAATAAGTAGGAGTCTTCTAGAGAACAAGGAATTGACTTATTCTAGATTCAGTCTACGAGAATCAGTCTCCCAAAGAGTTAGAGGCAAATTAGCGTTTTGAACTTATGACCAGAAGAATGGGAGCCAGAGGAAGCTGGTGGGGGCTATCATGAGAGGATGACCAAGGGTATGTGAGACAGACAGACACACACACACACACACACACACACCCATGTTTGAGGGAACACAGGCTGGGTTTGGGATTGGGGGGAATGGATCCAAGGTTCAGAACAGCTGGGATCTGTTCAGTTCTATTTCTTTGTGTGACTTAAAGTCAATTGAATTTCCTCTACTTAAGTTTTCCAATAGCAATGGAAGCATGTTACACATGCTTCCATTGGAACATGTTTCTCGTTTATTTGTAGCAATGGAACATGTTTCTTGTTTATTTTTTACTTGTAGCAGTGGAACATGTTTCTTGTTTATTTTTAAGTACTTTCCAATAATCAGGGTGATATGATGCATCTGTCAGGTGGTCACACTACCAGGAATGCACAGTCTGAGGGAGGTCAGCTAGTGTTGCGTCAGAGACAGCCAACTTCAGAGGCAGCTAGAAGTCTTTCTGCGATGGGTATCTCAATCAACCATCAATGATTTGTTCATTGTTTGCATGTTGAATATCAGCTTTTGTTTTCTACTGCTGAAATTAGTGACTTGTTAATTTGCATGGTTCATGTTAGAAATAATTCTCATCAAAGGCATCTGATTAGGTTTAAACGGCTCAAAGACAGCCCCCTCCTCCTCCCCACTCCCCACCCACACACACCTGGAATGAATAGGGAATAAGAATCCAGCCAAGCCCTAAAACCCTCACCACTGGGACAGCACCTGAGGCTTGACCACTAATCAGCTTCTGACTATTGGCGTAGGAGATTCCTGATGGCATGATGCCTGCTGGGGGCACAGCATCCGGCCTCAGTAACCGAAAGGGACAGAGAGCTGGAACTTCACAATTACTCCATCAAGGTTTTAGGCCTGTGTGGCTAAAGAATTTTGGTCTGAAAGTAGAAGTGTGGCAGAACTTGGCTTGAACTTTGCCTTCGGTTCGGCCAGGGCGTGAGGTCTGGGGGTAAGAGAGAATTCTCACCATCTCGGCTTCTTCAGTGGCCGCTGTTACCCTCTAAAGAAGACCTAATGTCGGTTCCCAAGAAGGGGTGGGACTATGCAGACTCCAGGGCCCTGCCCAGATGACCTTCTTTGATTTTTCTCAGGCTTCTCTTTCCACCCAGCCCTACTGTGTGGGTTCTGAAAGGCTCAGAGATGTGACAGCAGCTGGTAGAGGTTGGCTGGTGTCTTTCGAGTGCTGGTATGTGAAGGAAAGCTTTCTGTGATCATAATTTGGTCTTCAGAGGTTTTCCATTTGCCCCTGGCTGTTCCCATGGGTCCAAGGAAGGTCCATGCTGTCCTTGTTGAGACCAGAAAGTCCCATCCAGGGCTTCCATGCTCCAGCTTTACCCAGTGAGGGGCCCACATCAATGCTTCTCAGTCCATCTCCAGGCTGAATCAGAGAGGGGCTGGGACAGGCCAGAAATAACAGTGACTTATCCCAGCTTGCCCAGGCCTCCCAATGCACCAACGTTAGAATGCTGTTCTCTAACTGAAATCTGGCCACACTATGAGAAAGATTAACCTCAGTCCACCCTTCAGAAGGTCTAGCATCACCGTCTAACAGAAATTTCCAGAATGATGAACAAGGTCTCCGTCAGCACTGTCCAATATGGTAGTCACTCTCACACGAGGCGATCGAGCATTAGAAATGTGACTAGTGTGATTGAGGAACTGAACTTTAAGTTTTATTTCATTGTAATTAATTTAAATCGAATAGCCACATGTAGCTAATGGCTACTGTACTGGGGACCAAGCCTAGAGCCTGGCCACCGTCCCCATCCCTCAGGACCTTCTCTCAATCCTGAATCAGTTTGATCTACCACCAGACTCTGTCTCCCAATCTCTTGTTGTGACCTGAGTCACCTAGCTCTCTCTTCTCTCTTCAACTCTCTGGAGTGTTCTGGCTTGGGTGGTTAAAGGAAAGAGACCCAGTGCTTCATAAACATTCTCACAACAGAGACAGGCAAGAGGTTAGGCTTCTAACAAATGGGATATTAATGACATATGAGACTCATAGAATGAACATGCCCCACTTGGCACTAAGGAATCCAAAGGTGTTATTCATAGTAATAGTAGTAATGCCTAATACTGGTATTTTTGTATAAATATGCCATCACAATGCATCCTGCATATAAGGCAAGCAGAGAAAGAATTAGACTCCCCATGTCAAGGATAAGAAAACTAAAAGTCAGTTCAGCTGCTAGGATCACATAGCAGGTAATGACAGGGATGGGACCAGAACTGGGTGTTCGGGCTCCTAACTCTCACCATTGGAATAGTTGAATCAGCTGTGATTAGAGAGGAAACATGCATGGAAGAAGAGAGAAGACCATATCAGCCCAACAGATTGACAGTGTCTTTAATGAGGCTCTGCTTTGGGACCTGCAGGGAGCCAGTTTGGATATACTGCATATTATTTCATTCTCTGGCATTGTAGAAACCCAGTGGAGTTAGGGGAATTTAGGTGTGTATCTGCCTTCCAGAGCCTCTAATGGGTCACCTTGATCCCTCTTGGATTCTTACTGTATTCTTTGGCATCTTATTAACAAATATCCTTCCAACAGGATATCCTGCCCTTTGCACAACTCCAGAGAGCGCCTCTATACACAATACAATATGCAACGCAGTAGTATCGCTCTAATAGAATTTACTCCTAAATTGAACAAACCAGGTTTCTTTCCTTATGCTTCAGTTAAATTCATTTTCATATTATCTTGGGTGCTCTGACTAAGCACATGTTAAACTAAGGGTTTGCAACCTTGGCTATTTATCTGAAATTATAGTCGTTTTTACAAAATACACATTCCATGTTCCATCCCTTGAGAAGCTGGTCTTGAGCCTGAAAACCATCTGGGTTTTCTCTAAGTTCCCTAGATGATTCCAGTGCCGAGAGCTGAGACTCACAGAACAATGGACCAGGAATCAGGACACTCACGTTCTGATTTTCCCGCACGACCGCCTCCCTGATCCTGTTTCCTAGTCCGTAAAGGAGAGATATGAGGTCTGCCCTTCTTTGATTAGTTTTAAGCATGAGAGCTTGTGCGAAAGAACTTTCAAAAGTAATCTGTGTATTTATGGTAGGAGGGAGTTAGCAGCTAGTGGTCAGGCCCCACCTGCAGACAGGCCTGGGGTTCAGTCACTTGGAGACATTTTCACATGGCTTCCCACTGCCAGTGTGCTCCATCACACCATGCTAAAAATGGGCAGAGAGTGGGTGGAGCTCAAAATACTTTAACTAGAGTGTAATTGTGTGGGCAGCTTCCACTTTGGCTAGGTAGTTCTGGACAAATAGAAGCTAGCCTGCAAGCAGCTATATTTATTTCCCAAATAGCTGGTGAGAGCCCGTAGGAATTTTAGACATTCATTTCAGTTTTATCTGTTTTGAGACCTTTAGGCCACGGGGATTAGAAAGCTCCAGGCATGAATCAGGAGAGAGAAGTACACAAGTTGTTTATTGCCAACCTCAGAGGTAATACTCAGGGTAAACCCACAGCCATTTGATGTGGGAATGTTTTAACTGGAGAAATCAAATGCAGGAAAGATACTACCCCCTTACTTTTCATTTCAAGCATCACACACACACACACTCTCTCTCTCTCTCTCTGTCTCTCTCTCTCTCTCTCTCTCTCTCTCACACACACACACACACACACACACACACACACACTACCCAGAATTGGGCTGCTATTGAACTCTAGCTATATACATATTATAGACTTACACAAATAGTCAAAGATGTTCACAATACTTTCTTTTCTTTTGAAACTTCATAATTTTACCTCACTGACAAACAGATCTGTTTCATTTCTGTTAATTACATTTTGTGTACTCAGTGCATCACAAATTGGGCATAGCAGGAAAAAAAAATGAATTAAGGATCATCATTTTGCAAAAGATAAAGATACAGGAGCCCCTCCATCCCCTCCAGGGCAGGCTCCATGTGCACTCTGGGCTATAACATAAAAGTGGACCAGGCAGTCTGGCTTCCTGTTTGTCAGTTTCCAGGTGGGAGCATTTTATTCTGCTTTACCCGGCAAGACCAGAAAACTTCACCTCCTCTTTCTCTTTGCCGTCCTTCCCTACGTTCTGTTTGTGTTTCCCAGTAATCCAAGGAGATTCGCTCTAGGGTTCCCTTTTTCATTTTTCCTTTCCTCCGCATCTGGCTTTTAACTTCAAGACATCCAGTCGATTCCTATGTCTCACCCAGGGTGTCTGAACCAGTTTGGGGATTTTAGGGTGCTGTTGATAACCCAAAACTTTGAGGTTTCGGCATGTAGTTCCTGCCTCCTCAGGAAGTTTCAAAAAGGAATTATTTCTTAGTAAAAGGGTGATTAGACCCTCAGATTCTATCTTTCCCTCCACTTTTACACCCCAGCTGCTGTCAGGGTAACCTCCCCTTTCATCTCCATCCCTTCTCTTTGTAAACCTGATCAAAATAAGGAAGTATATGGTGAGGTAGGGCTGGTTTAAAATTCTCTGGAGGTGGAAGACACAAATCCTAAGATCCTGGAAGAAGCTATAAGAGAATACAGTGTCTGTTTTGTAATTGTGTGTGTGTGTGTGTGTGTGTAGGTCACTCTTCTAAGTGCTGGTGTGCTTTTGAGAGACAAGTATCTTTTTTTTTTTTTACAACTTTATTGGAGTATAATTGCTTCACAATGGTATGTTAGTTTCTGCTTTATAACAAAGTGAATCAGTTATACATATACATCTGTTCCCATATCCCTTCCCTCTGTGGAGAGACAAGTATCTTGTAGACCAAGTGGATGCCATGCTGGCTGGTGGTAACCTCCTACAGCATTCATTTATTTATTCAATCATTTATTCCATTCATTCATTCATTCATTTATTCATGTGTGAAAAAATGATACATTCGTTTATTCCATTTGTGCACTACAGGTACACTGATACATTCATTCATTCACCGAGCATCTAGTATGTGCCGAGCATCTTGCTAGGAGCTGAGGATAATGGGTAACACAACCAATTCCTGCATTTAGGGAGTGAACAGTCTAGTGGTAGAGACGCTCAGAGCTGGGTAAACAAAGAATGACACATGCAATTACACACCATATTAAATGCTCTAAAGGGAAAGAGGGAATAATATGAGGGAACCTAATATGAGCAAGAGGAGGCATGTCTGAGCAGATGCGGAGACCCGGAGCCTGCCGCGTGAAGAGCTGGTGACACTTGTTCCAAGTAACAAGGACAGTAATACAAGGACTGAACTGAAAACCTCTAGGATATAAGTTTCTACCCTTCTTTCTCCCCAACTCCTCAGGTGTCTCTTCATCCTGGCTCTTCGTGATTTCTACTAGTAAAGTACGAGAAGCACTGAGCACCATTCCTGGCACGTACAATAACTAACACTATATGCAGGTGTTAGTCTAAGTGTGTTACGTGCATTCACTCATTTAATCCTCATAACAGCCCCATGATGGACATTCTGTTCACGTCTCCATTTTACAGAGGAGGAAACTGCACGAGGCAGTATGCAATCATGGTCACTGTTAATATTAAAACTAGTAATTTATTCAACAGTGGCATGTCAAGCACTGTGAGGTTCCTGGCGGACTGCATTTTGTTCATTTCTAATCTGTTCACTGCCCATTTAGACCCTTTTGAAAATTCATTCTTCAAGTTACTGGTGGTGGAAAATCTTTTAACACTGCTGATCAGGTTTTACAGACAAACCATTTGCTGATTTGTCTAGCCAGCAACACTTCTTTAATTACATTCAGTTCAGTAAATGTTTATTGAGAACCTAATAATTGTCCAGGAAGACCCTAGAGATTGCCAAGACCAGATCCAGAAATTCAGAATCAAAAAGAAAGAAACATACACAAACAGCTGTAATAGGATAGGATTTATGCTCTGCTTGTCTTATAATTTAAATACCAATACAGATGAAGAAGTGATTTGTTCTGTGGCTGCTGACTGGGAAAAAAATGACCTACGTTCAAGTAGATGACCACCCAGCAGATGTGTTCTTTACTTTAGGCTACTTTTTAAAAAAAATAATGTGTGTCACTGGTCAAAAGCCTTTCCAACGTGAAGCTGTAACAACACCATATTTTGGAATGTGTTGCCCTCATAAATCTGATTTGTCTGATAATTGCCCCCCCAATCACCTAGTTTTTCTTAATTACCTACCGTTTAGATATAGATTTACCATCAAATAGATTTTTACCTTTTTAAACAAATTTACAGGTGTGGAAGCTAATCTTTGAAGACATACCTTCTAAACGAAACAGTAATTATTGAAGGAGAATTGGTGCCTGGTGTGCTTATTTCTAAGTGGAGAAGGAACTTCATTTTTGCAAATCCATGAAATAGCAATCCACCCTTCCCATCTGTGTTAGAACACTTCCCTTTGCACTCTCTTCTCCTCTTCTCATTTAGGTAAGGACTTAAAATAAACAGGAAAGGGGAACTGTGCACCAGCCCCATGGCAACCAGCCTGGTAGACTATGATTACAGCTTTGTATTTGAAAAAAAAAAAAAAAAAAGATGAAAAATTACAGGAGTTCCTCATTTGTATTTTAATGCACACAAAATTCCCCTTCCAGAGGGACCTGGCCTTGCCGCTCATCCATTTTCAAAGAAGCCTAGCTCCTCTAGGCTAAGAGCATGAATTTCTGCTTCCTGAATCATTGCCTATGTCAGAGATGTCCACATCTGATGAGGCAAGAATACCACAAGGGACTGTCAAGGATCCAGCAACTACTAAATCAGCAGAAAACACAAGAACACCAGTGGAAGAGAAACACATTCCAAGAAGAGTTAATGGGAATGAATTTAATAAAGGTCTTTTCCAACTAGCATCCTCGAAGGGCCCTTTCTCTATTCCTGTTATTGAATCTATCTCCCTAAGAGCCTAATTTTTTTTAAGGAGCAGAATATAAATTGTAATATAATTACTTGATGAGGGAAATGCCATCCTAGACCTGTGTCCATCGACAGCAGGAAAACACACACTGAGTCTGGCTCTTAACTCCGTCACCAGGTGTTCAAGGAACCTCAGAACAGCAGTTTTTAACTGGGGTCTGTGAACTTGGATGGTAAAACAAAATTACATCTTCATTTTCTCGAACTGAAATTTAGCATTTCCTTCCATTACAATTGTAGGCAACAAATTGGAATAGCAATAGTAGCACCTGTGACTTTGTCAACAAGAGACATCACAGATCTTTTCAAGTCACATGACAATTGTTGCCAATACCTTGATTCATACTTATCTCTACTTTACATCATGATTAAATGTTAGAGGTGCTGCTAGATCTTGTTATTTATAATGTTACTAAAAAAAGCACATCTGTACCATGTCATGATTTTATTATTTTGTAACTGTATTTCAACATAGTTGGCTTCCTTTGTAATCCTATGTATTTTTTAATTTTGGGAAAAAAAAGTTTTAAGATTTAAAAATATTGTGAGAAGAGTCAATAGACTTCACTAGATTGTCAAAGAAGTCCATGCCCTTCCCCCTCCCACACACACACAAAATGTTAAGAGCCCCTTAGGAGACTCTCTGCATTGTTCCCCTGGCTTTAGGTGATTTCAGTATTGCCCCATTGCAAAAGCAGAGCTTCCATGCAGAGAGGGGCCTATGAAATTAATCATTTAGTGCATTTCATTGTGCCTTTCACTTGGTTTAGTTCCCTCTTTCCCAATAACACACCTTAACAAAAACCTCAAATGCAGTACAATTGTGAAATACGGAATCATTTGATCTTCAAATCGCTGGTTAAAACTGCATCGGCTTTCAGCTATTCAAGAGCTGACTATCTGAGCTGTGAATTACCAAGGTCCCCTTTTCTCCCTGGTTTCCTCTTTGGCTGTTTACCATGTGGTTCTTTTACTATAGGTCACAGGTGCACTGACAGATAGGCAGGGCACCCGAGGGGAAATGATATTCAAATCTGACAGTTTTCCTACATCACTAAGAAGTTGTGAATGGGCAGAGGTTGAAAGCATTGAT
Organism: Hyperoodon ampullatus; assembly: GCF_949752795.1. Lineage (NCBI taxonomy): Eukaryota > Metazoa > Chordata > Mammalia > Artiodactyla > Ziphiidae > Hyperoodon > Hyperoodon ampullatus. The sequence continues at coordinate 18,865,742 of NC_136924.1, forward strand.
TAAATTAAGATTTGTGGATTACCTGTGGATTTTAATTACCATGCCTTCCCTGTCCCAGTGTGCTCTATCTCCCCCACCACTGCACTCCTGTAGCTCTAATGAGACACTTATCAGATGCTATTTTGCATCTCTGTTATCTTTGCAGTGCATATGCTTTTTGAGTTCACGGATCCTGTGTTATCCTTCTCTTGGGTTGCCTCTGGTGCTTGGCAGACAATAGACCTGCCATAAATATATGTGGCTGAATTGAATAGCTGTCGACTGTGCATATTATTGGGCCTTCATGCTTGAAGATGCCAGTGCTAACATGATTATTTTCTATCTCGGATTTGTTTATGCAACATCTATTCCACAAATACTGAACACTTACTATGTGCCAGGCACCATGCTAGACATTAGAGACAAAGATGACTATAACTAATTCCCCCAAGGCGTCTAGAGCCACAGGGACACCAGACCAATACATATTGCAATGGAAGGTAATGAGAGAAAAGATAGGGTTATGAACCAGATGTGTTGGTGAAACCAAGGAGAGGATGGTCAGCTCTGGAAAAAAAAGAGAAGATGCTAGAGTGAGAACCCAAAGGATGAGGAGGAATTTAGCCAATGGGAAGAGGGAATGAGGAACCACAAATCCATCAGTACTGGAGCAGCATTCTTTACCTACCCATCACCCATTTCCTCCCCTTCCTTCCTACTTCCCTGTAATAGAACCTGAGTTTCCAATCTGGGATGATCTCAAGGAAGGTGAGCTCCTCCCCCAGACCCAGGCTCATGAGCCAACCAGGCACCAAACATGGTCATTCCTTTTCTCTTGGCCAGTGATTAGTCCAGAGTGGGCACATAACCACATTCTAGTCAATGAGTTATAAGGGGAAGTCGGCTCAGGGCCTTGCATTTGGACATAGAAAGACAGACAGAGTCTGGCTAGGAGAAAACTAGCTTTTGCCTTCTTGTCTAGAAAACTGCTATGATATTTGCAGCTGTGGCAGCTATCTTGTGACAGCAGAAAGATAATAAGAGCCCGGGGGGGAGGGGTCTTTGATAGTGACACTGAATAGCAACCAATCCTGGCAACTGGACTCCTTGTGTGGGGAAAAAAATTAACACCTACTTGTCCGCGCTACAAGTATTTAGACTTTTTTCCCCCTTATAACTAAACACATCATAACATATACATAGCTTTTGTAGACTATTTTTCACAGGTCTCCCCAGTGGATGCCAATGAGGTCACATGACTAATACCCCTGAGTTTTATTGTCTGATTATCCTCGACCTGCATAATTCTAGATTCAACTCCTTTCTTCTTCAGTCTCTCCAATCACTTTAGGAAGACCCCAGGGGAACATATTTGAATGTGGCTTCCTCCCTGCTACTCTGTATCTCCCCTGACACTGAAACAGTATCCTCTGCAAAGCTAGCAAGAAAGCCCTTCTCTCTGACTCTGTTTCACTCTATCACTAGACCCCAAGATGGTGGGGATGCCTTGAATGTCATAGGCCTTCGGTCAAAGTATACCTCCTAGGGCTTCCCTGGTGGTGCAGTGGTTGAGAGTCCGCCTGCCGATACAGGGGACACGGGTTTGTGCCCCGGTCCGGGAGGATCCCACATGCCGCGGAGCGGCTGGGACCGTGAGCCATGGCCGCTGAGCCTGCGCGTCCGGAGCCTGTGCTCTGCAACGGGAGAGGCCACAACAGTGAGAGGCCCGCGTACCCACACACACACACACACACACACACAAAAGTATACCTCCTAGCTCCTGCCTACCCCTGCGCTCTACAGGGGATTGTCTGAGGAACAGGAGGCATACCGTTTTCATCTACTTTTCTTTGTGTCTTTCCAAAAAAGCCTAGCATCAGCCTCTTCCTTTAGGCAGAACAGAACAAACCAAAAGCCCCCAGGAATATCAACCAGTGCCAACAGATGCCTCAGAGTTCAGGTTTACTGGCCCTGCACAGTTACTCGCCAATTAGCTCAGCCCAGAGCACAGGTGCGCATGAAGACATGGGAACAGAGTGTTGCAAAGACAGGCAGTCGGGGACCTTATATGTCAAGCTAAGAAGTGTAAGCAGTAATTTCTAAGCCAGAGCTTCCCCCAAAATATGGCATATGGTATGCTGAGATACTACCCTGCCCTCTCAGCCCTTGGGACTGCTGGGCAGAGCCTGGAAGCCAGCGCCCTTAGGCTGATCACTTCTAGCGGCAAGTAGCCTTGTGTGGATCTAGGATGGTGGATCCAAGCAGAGTGGAGCCTGATGGGGCCGTGACATAAAAAGACTGGAAAACAATGCAGAGGCATTGAAGGATTTTTTAACAGTAAGAAACCTAATCAACTCTCCATCTTGGAAGAAAATGAGAAAGCAATGCAAAAGCTGGACGGGAGGGGGTAGACAATGAGCCTGAGACCAGGAATACCAGTCTCACCTACAGAGGCCCCGATGTGAAGCGATGAGGGGCTGCACTAAGGAGTAGGAATGAGAGAACAGAAGGGATCTGGGATATGAGAAATTGTAAGGAGATAAAAATCAACGGACTTGGACTTACTAGCTGATTAGATACATTGAGGGACGTATCCAGGATGACTTCCAGCTTTTGGATTGAGAATCTCACTGGACAGTGGTGTCATCCATTAAAACTAGGAATTTGTGGGGAAAGTAGAAGAGAGCTGGTTTGAGATGCATGTGGAACGTCCAAGGAAGATGACCACTAGGCATTTAGACATACAGATCTAATGCTCGAGAGATCACTCTGGTGTAGAGATGTAGAGTCTTCAGCAGGTTAGTGATGGTGGAAGCCCATTGCAATTGGTGATTTGAGAGGGAGAACAGAGCCGGCATAAGAGAGGACCAGAGACAGAGCAAGGGAGAGAAGCTCAACTCAAACCAGCTCAAGTCAAAGGACCAAGACTGAGGACTCAGCCTGGTGGGCCTCAATCAACCTGTGTATGTGTGTGTGTGTGTGTGTGTCTATCTGTCTCATCTCTGCTTCTCTTTGAATGTTTGCCTCGTTGCCTCCTATTTCAGACTGGACTTTTCTACTAGGTGGAGAACAAAGTCACTGGTAGCCCCAGATTAAGCTATCCCAGTAAAAGACCTTTTTCTCCCACTGTTCATATAATAATCCCTGGAAAGAACTCTGATTGGCTTTGCTTGGGTCACATGACCTATCCTTAGACCAAACACAGTTGCCAGCTGTGGGACACTAGCATTAGCCAGACCTAGGTCATGTGCCCTCATCTGGCTGGGGGTACAGGGACGGGTTCTATTACCAGAAGAACAGTGATAGTACAGCTTTCAGGGCAGATAAATATAGTTACCATGGTTGCCCACACATCAACACTTAAAGAGATAGGTAGAAGAAGGGTACCAGTGAAGGAGACAGAAAATGGACATGTCAGAGTAGATGATTGGCTTTTCAGAGGCTGAGAAATGTGTCTTATTCATATCTGTTTCCTCCTTCCCCCCCTGATATCTAGTGTTATGCTTATAATCAACAAGTGTGTATGGAATGAATTCATAAACATTCTACATGGCAAGTAGTGGGTATTTTTCAAAAGACATAACAAAGACTGACACCCAGAAAATCTGATTTGGACAATATACAAAAGCACTTTTTTTTTTTTAAAGTAGCTGACCACCACTGACATAGTTATTAATAGATTCTCTGAAAAGAGCCAATCTTTTTCATGATTCGGATGAAGGCACCATATCAATTTGGACCAAAATAGTTACAGTTGAGAATTTGATTGTCTAATGGAAATCAGGTGGTGGTATCTTAAAGCATGTTCAGTTTATTGCTCTGTTCAAAGGCTGACTGTAATTTCATGCTGCATTTGCAAGCCTGCAGGCAGACACCTTAATTACTATGGACACTGGACAGAGAGAGGAGGGCTAATCAAATCTTTATTAATTGGTGACATACTTCCAACTTCGGCGAACAGATGCTAGGAAGGGATGAAAGAAAGCTCGTAATCCATAGCACCCACCACCTCCCCTCAGGTAGTGAATATGTATTTTTTTCTTATCAAGTACCTTTTATATCCACTAGGGGGAATCCTAGGGTGTATCAAAACTTGGCTTTTTCTAAGCATAATGGAATGATATACCCTTGAAAACTTACTTGTCTGTTGGTGGGTGTGACCTCCACGCTGTAAGGGCTCAGAGATCAGGCATATTGTCATATTTTTCAAACAAAGTAGAGAATATCATTCAAGGTATGTTAAAGAGTGGCAATTATTTAAATTCTCACTGGATTTAGAAGACATCCACTAACAACTTTAGATGAAAATTTGTATTATAAACAGAAGTTTCTACCCTGAAAAGGAGGGTCTTTATTTGTTAGAATCTTTGCTTATTAAAAAAATAGAGAATGCTGAATCTGTGCCCTTTCAATTTTAAAGAGCTTAATTTTAAATACCTATTAGGCACTAGTGTGACCTTAAGGCTCAGTGGAGTTCTTAAAGTATTATTGGCACTCTGTTGATAATTATGATACTTATTATAAGCATGTCTAACATAAGTACAGTATAAGACTCTTCCCTTTTCAACACAAAGCCATTTTCAAACAAAGTTTGAAAGATGCTGTAAATTAACAAATAATCCAAATACAACGCTTGGACTTGAATTCAGTGGTTGCTTCTCCATAGTGTCAATAACATTTTTTGTGTGTGTGGCTGGATATTGCTTTTTTCCTTTTCTGTTCTCTGCCTCTACAGAGAAAATAAATTCACAAACTGGTAAATATGTATTGTGCATAAGCTAGATTAAGTCGTTGTATCTGGGGCTGTGAGTATCCCAAATAATGACTCCCTGACCCTAGAGTTTACAGTCTTTAGAATGCAATTCAACCGATATTTGTTGACCACTGTGCAAGGCCCAGGAAGCTCCACAGGGAGGGAACTATTGGTCTGGCTCACTGCCACAGCCACAGCCATGAACACATGCTTAGCACATGGTAGGTTCTCAGAAAGTATTTGTTAAAGGAATGAGCAAGTAAATGAAGGAAAAGTTTGAGGCATAAAGGGAATTATGGCAATAAACTGAATAAGACACCATCCCTGACCTCAAGAAATCTACAATCGAATAGAAGAACTATATACACAACTATGTATAGTGTAGAATGTAAACTGCAAGATTTAAATACTTTCATAGACTGGCAAAATGCTATTCAAGTTTGGGGGAGGGAATTCACAACCAAGTGGAGAAATCAGTTCAGTTAAACAAATGCAACAGGCAGATTTAAGTACACTGGTAGAAGGGAGCCTGGCAAGGAAGAGATACTCGTTACCATTTTGGAATAAATGAATGAACATTTACTATACACCAGACCCTGTGCTAGTTCCTGGGGGCACAAAGATGAATTAGAACTTGATTTCTATTTTAATTTGATTTAAAAAACAAAAAAAAGCTCATAGTCTAGTACAGAGCTTCTAGTACACTTTCAAGAATGACTTCCAGGAGAAAGTGGCTTTTAAACTGGGTCTTGAAGGATGAATAGGAGTTTGCAAGGTGGAGAAGAGAGAAAGGATGTTTTAGATGAAAAGTACAGCATATGCAAGGGCATGGAGCCATGTAAGGGCCTGGCTTGTTTAAAGAATATCTCATTGCTAAAAATGGAAGATAGTACGAAATATATCCCTAGCTCTTAGCAAAAAAGCCCTATATAGGGACGTTCCTTAGTAAATACTAGTTGTTTTTGACAATAATGATGGTAAGAGCCAGGGGATGAGCATAAGTCTTAAGTACTTGTCAAACCCAAGTAAATGTGCTCAGAACTGGGTATATGCCCAAGAAATGCTGTTAAAATTCTTTCCTAAAGATGAGATTTGAAATGAGTATTATGGGCTGAGTTGTGTTCCTCCCACCCAAACCACCCCCAAATTCATCTGTTGAAGTCCTAACCCCCAGTATCTCAAAATGTGACTGTATTTGGATATGGGGTCTTTAAAGAAGTAAAATGAAGGCATCAGGGTGGACCCTAATCCAGTATGACTGGCATCCTTATAAGACAAGGAAATCTGGACATAGCTAGGTACAGAGAGAAGACTACGTGAAGACACAGGGAGGAGATGGCCATCTACAAGCCAAGGAAGAGGCCTCAGAAGAAACCAACTGCCACACCTTGACCTCAGACGTGTAGGCTCCAGAACTGTGAGGAAATAAATAGATTTCCGTTGTTTAAGCCACCCAGTCAGTGGTATTTTGTTATGGCAGCCCTAGCAGACTAATACTGGGTTAACATAGCATTAGAGCCCTGGTATCTAGTAATGGTAATAATAATGATGATGATGATGATGTCATTTAATATGATGCTTGAAAACCCCATGAGGTTAGATGCTACTATTTCCAGGCTACAGTGAGGATGCTGAGGCTCAGAGAGCCCAAGGCTACATGGTTATGGGGTGGTAGGGTCACTGGGTCTGGAACCTAGGCCTGACTAAGGCTACCACTAGCCTTATAAAGTCTTTGTACAGAGAAAAAGCATCTCTTCCTTGGGGCACACCCAACCCCACACCAGGGTCCAGGGCTTGATGAGCAGAAGGCGGGCCAGATTTCACTTCCTCTTGGCCCCTGGGCCGGAAGCCCTTGTACAGGTCTCACCCTTTGTGGTGGCCCACTCTGCAGCCCAAGCACTGAGTCATTATACTGGGCTTCCCAAGGGGCTGGGGTGGCTAGAGGTAATACCACCAAGGAAGGAAGAGGTGGGCACATAAAGGGATTCTGAGAGCTGGGATTGCAAACCTCACTTACTCCACAATTGGGCATGCAAGAACTCAGGTCCATGAGTTCTGGGTTCCAGTGGGTGGGCTTCCAGTGGTCCTGCATCCACAAGGGGGCCTTGATTCAGCCCAGTTCTGCTAAGTGGCCTCAGAACAGCTCCGTCTCCAGTCCTCAGTAAGCAAGAAATCCAATTTGCTGGGATTACACACCTATCCTATCGCCAACACCCACCCCCCCAATCAAAGAAACTGAGAAAAGCATCTTTGACTATTTTGACAATGAATGTAAGTGTGCCTCTCCTCACAATTAAAGCTGAATGTTCCAAATTGCAGCTTTTGTGGTGGGGAAAGAAAAGGCCTCTGGCAGTGTGAATATTTAATCACCATTAAGAATGTCCCATAAAGGAGAGGCGTCTGGTTTCAGATTGGCTGGTTCAGATGATTAAAGCACAGAAGTCATAGCAGGGTAAACATAAAGTACCCTCTAAAAAAGTACCGGCCTTAGAACTCAAGATGGTTTCTCTTTCTACTCCATAGAACACTGTGTGGGTCACCTGTCCTTGAGCCATGAAGGAACCAAGACTATCTGATTTATCTTTAAATATTAGTCGAGGTGGGGTGGGGTGAGGTCTGGAGATGAGGAAGGATGGCAGTCTCTTAATAATCCTGTTTTGGGAATCATGAATAAAAATGGGATTTAGAGACTGTATGGAAGGGACCGCTGAAGTTCAGACTTAAGGAGAACCGTCTACAAAGGAAAAAGCAGTATGTTCAGTTTCGTGTCTTATTTGAACATAGACTTCAAATGTTCAGCAGTGTTTTAGAGATCAGAACCACCGCTGCCCCCCACCACCTCTTGAACCCTTAGCCCCCAGTAGTTCTCGGTTTACTTTTAAGGTAAAGCTTTTCGTTTTATGATTTAGCTGGAAAAAATATATAATCCCACTCAGTCAGGTTGCTATTTGTTTGTATTACCAGGGTGAACTAGCATAGGACAGCCTGTGCAAAAGGAAGAAAAATGGAGTTTTTCCAAATCCAGATTTGGGGGAGCCAACGTTTGGAGAGAAAGACTAGGAGTTCTATTGTGCCTGGCAGTGCTTCATACTCTATCAGTGGACAAACAGAAAGCACAGATCTAAACAGCCTTCTAGGTCACTTCTCCATCCATGCTTGGAGGGAGGTTGGTGCATCGGTTATGGTTCTGGCAGAAAACAGGTGACACAGGCAAATGGGTTCGTTAATGAAGGGATGGTGGCAGAGGTATGGATGGGATGAAGAGAGACCTCCAAGGGCTGGCAACAGGGGAGGCGTTGGTTCCCACAGGCCTGAGGAGTAGGGTGAGGGATGGTGATAACCCAGAGAAGGCTGGGACTGTAGCTGTGGCTGTAGGATAGGGCTGCCCAGAGGATCTGTGGCCTTCGAGAGGGACACAGCCAAGGCCAATGGACAGATCACTGGGAGAATAAATATCTGGATGTTACCCTAGCCACCCACCCCTGCATTTCCTGTGGGGACCTCACATTGGCTGAACCCAACCGGCAGCCAGAAAGTGAGGGAGATGTCCAGAAATATCAAACTTGTGGGTATAGAGCAGGATGGAGAAGAGTGGGGTCTGTAGAGATAGATGGAGAATATCCAGCACAAATGAGGAAGAAAAAACAAATAGGGAGGATTAGAGAAGGGGCAAAAAGGCGAGGTAAATGCTCAGCCTTCCACTGGATTTGCGCTTGGGATTCTGTGCATGATGCTGTTCGGATGTCCATACTCCCAGTGCCTTCCCCACGTGGATGACAAGTGGGGTTGCCCTCATCATGGGGACCACATGCTGAGCTTCCCAACAGCAACAACCCAAGCCCAAAGCTGATGCCAGTTGCTTCTTGTCCACATTGGTGGAAATATTTTCTAGGGAGTGGCAAGGCCATCAAAAGGAGAAGGGGGTGCCAGCTTGGTGGCCAGCAGCAGACCACTCACAGCCAAGTCCAGCCACTTTATTGTCAGCTCAAGCATCTCCCTGTCAGAATCTCAAGGAAACAGAAATATGAGTGACTGTGATGTTATCTGCGTGTTTATCTTATCTTCTGCTATTTGTTTCAAAAATTCAAGTTCTTATTCATATGAGAGCCTGGTTTCTGGCAGCTCTTCTCTTTGAATGGGTTTATGCCAAGCTGCCAGTTATCAAAGGATTCGAGGCCTAGAATTACGCTGACAGGGAGCCTCAGAGCTGCGATGGCAGAACAGAGACATGGGAAAAGACATTGTATGAAAGAGGGATCGGCATGTTGTGTCTAGTCCATGATGCCCTTTTGGCTCCATATTTCAAAAGAGCAGCAAGAAAAATATGAGCAGGGATAGACCTGAATCTTGTGAAAATCAGAGAAGAGCTGGTGACCAAGAGACTGCTCCGCAATTTACAGAGGTCCCCCAAATCTGGAGCAATAATTTACAGATGACTTTGTATGCTTCATGCAGGGTGAACTCCAGTTGGTCTGGGAGAAAACACGGTGATGGCTGATGATTTACCATATTTTGCTTTCAGCTGTTAATGGTCTCAGACTCTTTTTTTTTTTTAATTTTATTTATTTATTTATGGCTGTGTTGGCTCTTCGTTTCTGTGTGAGGGCTTTCTTTAGTTGCGGCAAGTGGGGGCCACTCCTCATCGCGGTGCGCGGGCCTCTCACTATCGCGGCCTCTCGTTGTGGAGCACAGGCTCCAGACGCGCAGGCTCAGTAATTGTGGCTCACGGGCCTAGTTGCTCCGCGGCATGTGGGATCTTCCCAGACCAGGGCTCGAACCCGTGTCCCCTGCATTGGCAGGCAGATTCTCAACCACTGCGCCACCAGGGAAGCCCGGTCTCAGACTCTTAACCACTGATGGTTTTGGAGAAAGGGATCAAGAGAAACTTCATGACACTGAGTATATTACATGAGAAGGGGGGTACTAGGGTGGCAGGGTGATGTCCTGGACACCACTGTCTCTTAAAAACATCTGACATTTTACATCCTTTCCATAGGCAATAGTTCATCTATCCCTAAAGCTGAGTGAAGGCCCTTTTTTAGCTTAAAGGAAGTCATTGGATCTTGAGTAAAGAATTGTTACTTGGCACATTCTCCCGTCTACAATTGTATGCCTGCTGGTGAATGATCATGAGGACAACATGATGTCCAAAAGGGCAACTGTAATGTTGGGAGTGAACCCAAATTCCACCTACTGGAGGAGCACCACTGAGCCTTCATCACTTTAACCAAAGGCATGGGCACCATCACCAAGGTTAAGGGTGCTCAGCAATTGTCTGGGGCCATGTTGGGTGGGCAGGGAGGACGAGGCACCATGTTCCTTCAGCCACATCTTTTTTTTTTTTTTTTTTTTTTGCTGTACGTGGGCCTCTCACTGTTGTGGCCTCTCCCGTTGCGGAGCACAGGCTCCGGACACGCAGGCTCAGCGGCCATGGCTCACGGGCCCAGCCGCTCCGCGGCATGTGGGATCTTCCCGGACCGGGGCACAAACCCGTGTTCCCTGCATCGGCAGGCGGACTCTCAACCACTGCACCACCAGGGAAGCCCCAGCCACATCTTAACTGTGCCTTTGACTGACTTTCCATGTTGATTGAAGTGTATTCAACTCGTCTCTCAGCATCAATTCATACTTATTAAATGGCTCTTCATCTTATCTGCTTTCAACCATCTACTCATCAGCAGACTAGAAAGGAGCCTGTCAGTCACAAAGGGGGCTAGAGGCTCTGATAAAGTCCTCGATGTGGAAGACCACATAGACTTGAGCAAAGCTGTGGAGAAGGGAGTGGCCTGTCTTAAGTCCTAGAAGGACAACACTGGAACTATTCAACCCACTGGGTGGTATTTCCCAGATGCCTCCCAGGGGGTTGTAGCTACATAAATAAGGTATAAAGAGAATTCATTGGCCGCCAGAACGAATATTCTTCGTTGCTTTTCATCTCTGCTGGCCCAGTCATCCCTACAGGCCACTGTCAGAATTTTTTACATCAGAAGGTAAACTGAAGCACCAATGATAGCCATCTTATGACTGTGACCAACTGCCTGCCGACCAGTTCTTAATATCCTGGGCCTCAGCAGGAAACCACGGAATTTATAAAGTCCTGTCCAGCAGAAATGAGTCTGAATGTGGATGGTTTGGTTAACCCAGATTGCCTTTGGTGCCTAAGGGAGTTGATATTTTCTCATTATGAAGACTTTCCCATCTAGTGAACGCTACAAATAAAAACTGCTCGGAATCAGTCTGAACTGCCTGTTTCCGTGGTAGCAGGCCTCTCTCTGGAGGATAAATCTGCACCATCTTCCTTTTTCTGGGTTTCAGCCAGTTGTGTTACAAGGAGTTCCGAATGTACGATACGTGACACACAACAGGATGGGCTCCATCAGTTGGAGAGGGGAGTGTTGTCACCGATGGGATTTGCACCCTCGGCCAGACAGCGGTGTGCAAGAGAAAGTGATCAAAAACATACGGAATCCACACTCCTAAATATTTATTTTGGTTGTTCATGTTTCCCACCGTTTTCAAATGTGAACTTGTGTCCTGAAGGTGGAGCTTTAGTACACAGGAAAATTGGAATGGGGCAAACATGTTTGTACAAAACAGGGTAGAATCAGCAAAGAACACAATAATATGCTTCCTAGTCTTCTATATTTTTCATGCCAAAAAATAGGCACAGATTCTGATTTCTTTCACCATAGGAGCCTGCATACAATTAAATGGGAGAGAAAAGAAGCCTGCTCTCAAGAGCGGGGCTTATGCCCAGTAGAATGGCAAGAAGCTGTAGCCATCAAAGCCACTTATGCTTCTTGCTGGTAGTATTTTTTGAGATGTTGTTTCTTTTTCAAAACGAGGCAGCAATGAATTGAGTAGTGATCAAAATGCCGCACCACAGAGTATGTTTAATCCAAATAGCTCCCAAGATGGGCGGCTCCTGATTGTACCAACTCTACGGGACTTAGAGAAATTACTTGGTTACCAGTGAAGTAAAACTATCTCCAGAATGGAATTGAACTGTTGCTTCTCAGCACATAACAACACTGCCACAGCCGGCTCATGACAGCAGTGAAGATCATTGTGTTTCTTCATCATTCACAGGGAGCACTGTCAAAGTACTGGCACGTACATGCCCTACTATGCTGTGAAGGGTTCTATGAGCTTCTGCAGATGCTTCTGAGATTTCCAGCAGTGCAAAAATTCTTAAAACATTTCAGGTGGGTAGGGAATCGGGGGGAGTAAGGCCTGATTATTCTGGAGCAGAGAGCGTCTGATTAGTCTTGCCTAAGATCCCCCGATTCACATCGACCTGGTAGTTCTAGGCCTTCCCCTTCCTCTTCCTCTCTCCTCACCGGTACCCCACCCGCTGTCACTGCAGCAGAAAGAGCCACCTGACAGCTCGTGGGAAAGCACTGGCTGCCTCCCGGCAGGCAAAGATAATGTTCTCCAACTTCAAACAAGGAAATGATGAATGGAAAGATGACCACTCTGAATTCAGAATGTGAGAGCTACTGCTGGAACCATGCGAGTCTTTAACTGCACGTCTAGGGCCGAAACTCCAGTTCCTCTTCTGCTGCTTGCTTCACCTCACCCTCGTTTCCCCAAGCCTTCCAGACCTCCTTCTCCTGCCCTATCCCTCAGCACTGGGGAGAACTTGGAGCACTGCTGTAGAAGTTTCAAACCTGCAACAGCTGCTCCTCCAGGAGCATCTGGAGGAAGCCCACGCACCCTGCCCCACCCCCAAACAGATTCTACCTAGAGCTGGGAAACTGGGAGGGGAAGGAAGAAAGGGATTGCGACCAGTTAACCTCCCTGGGGGCTCTGGCCTGGAAATAGCCTGAGACGGGACAGAGATCCTTTCCCAGGGGTGCATAGGGTCCTCGGGGTCCCCCTGCTGCACCCCCTGGATCACCTGCCAGACGGTAAGGGTGCTGGCGGTGCTATCAGCTGCCTCAGGACGCTGGGAGGTACTGTGCATCCTCTGGGGCTCCTTTCTGAGAAATCGTGAACCTACACCCAGGTGTGCAATGATTCACATATTCACTGTGCTGCAGAAATTCTTGGTGGTTTGGGGGGCAACCCAGCTGGCATTTGCCCCCTGGGTGAGTTGGTGAGACCTCAGAGTGTCCAAAGGAAAGAGGTGGGAAAGGAGGAGACAGAGGGAGAGCCTCTAGGGAAATAAGGGTACTTGGCTCTGAGATTAGAAGGTGGGCTGGGGAGGTAGGTTGGAGCATTTAACCTGGGGAAATTTTCTGTCTCACCTGCTAAGAATGATCTCCAGGTAGTACTGTAAAGATCACAGGTGGAACTGTGGCTAGAGGGGGTGGTGTAAGCCCTCCTGGAGCTAGATGGAATTCGAATCTCAATTCCGTTGTTTGCCATCAATAGGACCCCGGTAAGTTCTGTAACCTTTCCGTGATCATTCTCCTCTCTACTAAATGGAGGTGATAATAACAGCCATTAATTAAGAGGGCTGTTACGGGTATTAAACGAGTCTTAATCCACGTAGTGAATTTAGAGCAGGACCCGGCAAGCAGTAAGTGCTCAATAAATATTAGCCATGATCATTCAGGTTAGATGATGAGTAGAACTTTCTAAGTGCTAGGCTTGAAAGCCTGGGATTCCGTTGCCAAGGGAGATTGGAGAACCTTTTCAAATATGGGAGCTCTGGCCCCAGTGATTGTCCAGACCAGAATCTTGGCGCCTGCCTTTCCTCCACCCCATTCCTCTGACCCGGGGAAACCCACCCCCTGTCACAGGGGCGCCTTGGTCCCTTGAGCCTCCGGCTCGCCACCGTCTCCCGCGCTCCTCCCCTGGGCCTCCCTCCCGCCGCTCCACACCTGTCAGCCGCCCTCGCAGCCTCCCAGTGGCCCGAGCTCCGGGGCCTCAGCTGCAACCCTTCAGCGCCCTGGGTCCCAGTTCCCTGAGCCTTGCGTATCCCCCCCGCTGCTCTTGTAAACAAAACCCGAACGTTGGAACGGCCCCGCAGGCGGACAGGCGCAGGAGCCAGCTCGGTGCACTGTTAGCGCGCCCCGGGAGCCCCGGGCGAGCCAAGGGGCGATGGTGGCGGCCGCGGCGGCAGCGGCAGGCGGCTCAGCTTTGTTATGAATAGATGAAAGAGGCCACCTACACAGTAACCCAAATTACGAGACCTCCCTCCTCCCTATCTCACCGAATCAAGAAGGGAGGGAGATGGGCGTGGAGGGAGGGAGGGAGGGCGGGCGGCCAGGAGGCGGAGGGCGGAGGAGGAAGAGGATGAGGAAGGGGGCTAGTTGCATCCCACTTTCACAATGGGAAAGTGAAACGCACAAGCGCACGGAACCTCTCCAGCCCTCCCCGCTTTCCTCGCTCCCCTCCGCCCGTCCCCTCCCTTCCCCTCCGCGCCTCCCCTCGAGCGCCAGCGCTGCACAGAGAGGAACTCTCCGGAGAAGGAGGGCGAGGAGGAAGCGGCACCGGAGCGCGCAGGGCTTGTCGCCGCCGCCGCCGCTGCACAGGCTGCCGGAACGAGCCCGCCGCGCGCCGCCCTCCCCGCTCTCCTTCCCGGGCGAGCCGCTGGGATGGGGCGGCCGCAGGAGCCCGAGCGCGCGCAGGAGCCGCCGCCGCCCGCGTCTCAGTCGCCGCGCGCCTGAGCCGCCGTCGCCGCCGCGCGCCCTGACCGGGGGCGGCCCCCCCAACCCCATGGAGGTCTCCCGGAGGAAGGCACCGCCGCGCCCCCAGCGCCCCACCGCGCCTCTGCCCCTGCTTGCCTATCTGCTGGCGCTCGCGGCGCCCGGCCGGGGCGCGGACGAGCCCGTGTGGCGGTCGGAGCAAGCCATAGGAGCCATCGCGGTGAGCCGGGAGGACGGCGTGTTCGTGGCGAGCGGCAGCTGCCTGGACCAGCTGGACTACAGCCTGGAGCACAGGCTCTCGCGCCTGTACCGGGACCAAGCGGGCAACTGCACGGAGCCCGTCTCGCTGACGCCCCCCGCGCGGCCCCGGCCGGGGAGCAGCTTCAGCAAGCTGCTGCTGCCCTACCGCGAGGGGGCGGCCGGCCTCGGGGGGCTGCTGCTCACCGGCTGGACCTTCGACCGGGGCGCCTGCGAGGTGCGACCCCTGGGCAATCTGAGCCGCAGCTCCCTGCGCAACGGCACCGAGGTGGTGTCGTGTCACCCGCAGGGCTCGACGGCCGGCGTGGTGTACCTCGCGGGCGACACGAACAGCTGGTACCTGGCGGTGGCCGCCACCTACGTGCTGCCCGAGCCCGAGACGGCAAGCCGCTGCAACCCCGCGGCGTCCGACCGTGAAACGGCCATCGCGCTCAAGGACACGGAGGGGCGCAGCCTGGCCACGAAGGAGACGGGACGCCTCAAGCTGCGCGAGGGCGGGGGTAGCCTGCACTTCGTGGACGCCTTTCTCTGGAACGGCAGCGTCTACTTCCCCTACTACCCCTACAACTACACGAGCGGCGCCGCCACCGGCTGGCCCAGCATGGCGCGCATCGCGAAGAGCTCCGAGGTCCTGTTCCAGGGCCAGGCAGCCCTCGACTGCGGCCACGGCCACTCCGACGGCCGCCGCCTGCTGCTCTCCTCCAGCCTGGTGGAGGCCCTGGACGTTTGGGCGGGCGTGTTCAGCGCGGCCACCGGAGGGGACCAGGAGAGGCGCTCCCCCGCCACCACGGCACTCTGCCTCTTCAGGATGAGGGAGATACAGGCGCGCACCAAGACCTGCAGCTGGGACTTCGAGGCTGAGAACCACTGCGTAAGTCCTAACCCCGTGACGCTGCGGGGAGCGCTCCTGCTGAGGAGCCGCCGGCGAGGCAGAGCCGGAGGGAGAGGGTTGACCTTTACCAGGTCCCGGATTTACACAGCCCGGCGGCGGCCGTTCTCTTACGGTCTCCGAGACCTCGGGCTACTGTAAAGCACGGCCAGAGGTCCCTGAGGGAGTGTAAGAAGGGAGGTGGCGAGATAGGAGTTAGGCTCAAAACTCTGATGGCTGCATCCCATTGCCATCCTTCTCCGTCCAAACATGGGCGCTTGTTTGGGTCTGAGCCTCGCCGCGCCGCTCCCCCGCCCTTCCCTAATCTCTTTGCCAGGTGTGTGGTTTTAGCGGGCGTGTGGCTTTGAGCCTTGTCCTTAGCGGCGTTACCAAACAAAGTGCCCTAGGCAGAGAAGCCCTAGAACCTAAAGGACTTGCCACACCCCAGTCTTTGTGCCCCCCATCTTCCCCCCACCAACCCCGTAACACGTGTGATGTGGTCTGAGGAGTTGGTAGCCTGCTGGACATGGGTCAGCGCTAGCCTGGAACAGAAGCTCAGGCTTGCGGGAACAGAACCCTCAGCGTGACCCCGTGCAAGGGGGCGGGGCTGTGGCTCTGCTGAGCGTGAGCTGTGGTCTCCAGCTGGGGGGAGAGGCTGAGCAGGCTGGAGGTGGCTTTGTGGGTAAAAAGCCTCGCCCTAGAGGGGAGAGCAAGAGAAAGTGTTAGGGTACTTCAGGCAGTTTCTGGGCTCCAGATTGCCTGACTAGATCGCGCGGCTCAGAGGCACCACCCTCCCAGGCAAACGGCAGAGGTTTCCCCTGGGTTCCCAGGGCAGCCACAGCTTGACTCTTGAGATTGGCATTTCTTTGACTGGAAAATAAAGCGGCGGTTCAAGAGGATTCAGTTGATGGGGATTATGGAGCCATTGTGCACTTCTCTGTGGCCGTCTTCCTTCCAAGGCTGCTGGCACGTCAAGTCCACATATGGCTCCTGAGAGGGGAGCCTGCTGAGCGCCTCCTTTATAACTGGACGGAAATCAGAGAGCAGAAATGAACGGCTACAGGTGTTGCCATTGTTTTGATATAAAATGTGTCAGAGAGGAAGGCGAGAAGTCTCCACTTGGAAAAACGTGTTGTGTTGGTACATTTGTTGTGTAAGCATAGAGGGGACGTTGGCTCTAAGGTATATTAATAAGTGTGTGGAAAGACACTCCCATCCCCACCCACGCAGAGCACATCTTACCAAATATTAGCCCTATTATCCAGAAAGAAAAAACGGGTCTCTTGCAAGGCCCCTTAGAATGGTCATTGGCTTCCTCCTCCTTGCCCACTACTTGTGTACTGGGGCACACACATAATGCCTTCATTTAGTTACTGCTATAATTATTTTAAAGCATAAATAACACATAATGCTCCCTAAATGACTTCGTCTTGCTATACAAGTATAATTTAACATTTCATATCTGTCTTTGTGAGAGCCTTATTATGTAACAGTTCAAGTTTGGCAAAAATCACCTTCGACTTCTCCGTTGAAAGACTTGAAAGTAACCCCTACATATTACTTGGTGTCGAGCTTTAGGCATACTTGATCTCCGGGGTTAATGACAAGACAGCTCGGAGGCCCGCAGCAGGTGATAACAGTGGAAGTCCAAGCTTTGCCATCTGACAGCTGTGTAGATGTGTGGAGCCAAAACATTTCTCTTGACTGCCTTTCTCTACCCACTGGGGCCTGGAGGACTTAGTTCCCTTCCAGACCCAGCAGGCACCCTGAATGCACTCAGAATCCACATTTTGGCTTGATCAGGTGTTCCTACTTGCGCTGGGATGAGGGGAGGGGAAAGTCAGAGAGCTGTTGATCCATCTTCATGGGGAGCTTCTGGGAGGTAGCTGCCCCTTGGGAATCAAGCAAGGGCTAAACACTTGCTGCCAAAAATCTGGAATTGGAAAAATAAATAATTAAGATAGGTCCCTCCCCAGCATGTCTTGCTGCTTTATTTATTGAGAGCTCCCAGTGTGCTCAGAGCTGGGGATTCTGAAAGACGGGGTCCCTACCCCCTGAGCTTGTCATCCAAGTTAAATAATATTCTCCGGTTCAAACAATAGCTTGTCACAGCTGCACAGGTAGGAGCTTGGAGTTTTGCATTTTTTCTTTAAGTAAACTCCTTGCTGCTCTTATGAATTAAAAAGCTTTAGTGGAATTGAATTTCAAGAGAGGTTTTGAATGAAAAAAAAAGGCGGTCGTTTTGATGAAAACGCTGACAATTTTCTAATCTATTAAATAGGCAGATAAGATACTTCCACAAATATTTGTGCTCTGTGCTGGGTGCCACTGATTCTGCCATTCAGAGGACAATAGCAGGCGGCAGCCCCATTTAATGGGGTTATGGGATCAGTGTGCCCCTGGTTGTCACTCAGAACAATGATGTCATTGGGTTGCATTTGTTCTGTGTTTTATTTTCAGGTTTTCAATGTGTTTTGGAAAAGTCATGCTGAATTACAGGTGCCTAAGATAGATGAAACTTGAAACACTCTAGAGGGAGCCTCAGTAGATTCTAACAGTGATTCCTCCAGAGCAGACAGTCATTTTAACAGTAATCCACAGGCAGCAAGGCACAAGGGGCTAGATTTGCTTGCCTTCTCCTGCTCCCCCTGGGTGACTCGCTCTTATTTTCCATCTTCAGTCAACCATGGGTAGGAAAGTGACAGGAGTGACTTGGTTGTGTTTTCTCATTTCTTGGTTCTCTCCTTATCTCTTGTTGGCTGATTTGCTGGGCTTCAGCTTCTCCCGCTAAAGATTAATTTACAAGATGCCTGTGCAATGAGCGTGTCCTCAGCCGTTCACACGTTGGGCCGTGACTTTTCCTGTCTTGCCTCCAACTTTGAATCCCCTTTCACAACTATCTCAGGAGAGCTTCAGCCTGTGGAATGTGCCCAGGCAGCCAAATTCTGTAGACACTCTCTAATAATCCTAATAAATATTTGTACGGCACTTCCTCATATATTACTTCTTTTGAGGCCCTCGTCAAGTCTGAGGTTGATTCTCTGAGGAGCATTCTCATTTACCTGATGAGGAAGCTCAAGATCACTTAAGCAACTTGCTCAAGATAGCAAAGCAAGCATCAGAGCCTCCAGCTTAAACCCAGGTCTCGCAATATCTACTTCTGTATTCTTTCCACCACTTTGGTGCTTCAGACTTTCCCTTCAAAGTCCCCTAATTAGAGGCAGTAACCTACCTCCCCTAGGATATGGGGTTGAGGCTGGAGGGTGCCCCTTGAAGTGTGTTTTAAAACTTAAGGTGATTGTTTTTCATTCTATTCCATAACATATCTATGTGCTTGGGTTAACATAAAAACTGAATGTTTCAAATGATGTACAAGTTAACTTCCTCTTGTTTCTGAACTTCTGTTATCCTTGGCATATGGTAGAAAAGTGTGTGTACCTGAGTTTTGAAGTCTGATTGTTCCAGATTGTTTGGCTGCCATAGTTGGGTCCTGGGGTTGCTTGTGGTTTAAACATGGTGGCCACCCCCTCTATAGTTACTGAGGGTGGCATGTTTCCTACTGTGTCGGCCAACAGGACTGACTCTTCTAGTTCATTCTACCACTTGTGGAGAGAGACACCCGCTTCCTCCACACTCACATAATTCCAAAGCCTGACATAATTTAACTGTCATGCAGACAACCACAAAACACTCACGTGCTCTCCAACAGACAGTAACCCAAGACACTTCTAGCTACTGCATGCAGAAGTGATGTCCCGGGGCCACTCGGCAATGACCCTTATTGACCTCAAAATCCACAGTCTTCCTGCAATGTTTATTTCTTCTTTAGTTTCTGTTATGATCCTGTCTAGCCACTTTGCAGTCTACGGACTAGATGGTGAATTTTACCCCCATACACACATCTGATATGCAAGGGAGATTTAAAAAGCCCAACAACCACTTAGAAAGAGGGAAAAGCAATCATAGCTACTACTGCTGGATGACTGTTATGGCCAGGCTTTGTGCTAAGCACTTCACATGCCTTATTTTTGATTGATTCTCATAATCGCCCTATGGGGCAAGGATTGTAGTTATCATTATGATTTTACGATGAGGAATTGAGGCCTGGAGAGCTTTGGTTGGTTTCCACAACTAGTAAATGGTAGAGGATTGAGGACCTGGGCCTGTAACACACAGCCATGGACAGTCCAGCATCGCAGACATTGGGTTCTGGTTTCAATCCTGTCCTACATGGAGCAGGCTAGGCCCTTGCAACTACTCTGGGAATCAGCTGTTTGCTGGGCATAAGACGATAGAACAGAGAATCCTTGAGTGCGAACGGGGTTTCTGGGTCTGCACGTTTGAGCACTTGAAATTCAGACTTTGGGAGGGTTGTAGTTCCTCAGTTGTCAATTTCTAGATCGTGCCGGCACGTTTTGTATTCAGGCTTATAAACGACCTCAGAGCGACTTACAGGATCTTAAAGGACGGCTCCCAGTTTTTGTTCTCAGACAAAAGAACTAGCTCATAAACTAAATCCAGAAATCTCAACCTGTTTAAGTCTGGGTTACAGGCGCGCTTGTCTTTATTAGCAGCCACAATTAAAATACAAGCCCCAGAAGGTCAGGAACCTTGTAACATTTTGTTCTCTGTTGAACCCAGAGTACCTAGCAGAGCACCTTAAGAAATACTTGTTGAATTAATAAATGGGGGATCATGTTGGGGATGCTTTCTGTTGTTGGCAGCCACACTTTCCTGAACCTGGCCACCTCATACTCCCTTAACCATTGTCTTTTTCTTGGTGTCCGATGTGTTGGGAGCTCTTTCTTCCCTAGTCCGAGCCTAACTGGCATCCTCCACTCCCCTGAAATCCCCATTCATTGGACTCAACAGGCTTGTGGGTCTTGCCAATCTGGGAGTTAACTTTGACCATAGAAACCCAGCATGGTTGGCACTTCTTTGGTATAATTTAATAATGTGCATGATCGTGCCTTTCAGTGGGCAAGAGGAGAGGGCTCTGTGCTGTAGAGCACAAAGCCCCTCAAGAACTTGTAGGGTTCTCAAGTGTAGTCTCTGGACCAGCAGCATTCAGCATCACCTGGGAACTTACTAGAAATGCAAACTCTTGGGCCCCAATTAGAAACTCAGAGTAGGGTGTGGGACTGGCAATTTGTGGTTTAACAAGCTCTCCAGGTGATTCTAATATACATTCAGCTTTTAGAACCACAGCTGTAAGGTATTGCAATTTCCCTTGTAGTCCAGCTGAGGCACCTGGGATAAGAATTTGTTCCACTGTTTTCATTGCAGCTTTACTTAGGGTCATCTAAAGTAACCAGCTAATTCCACTACCCTTAGATTCCTTATCCTCTTCTAATTGCCCAAAGGAAATACCTAGAAAAACTTCTGAAGTCTTAACTGTTTTTGACTTTCGAGTCCGAGTCTCAAGAATCTATAGGTCATAGTTAAATTAGCTCGTTCACCCTTTCGGACAACAGTCTATTTGCATTTCATTCCAGGATGTGGGTGCGGGGGAAGATGTCTAGAGCCTTCTACTCTGCTGTACACCACACCAAAATTCTCTTCAAGGGTCTGGTCTTTACAACATCAATCCTGTTACCAGTTTCAATCCTAATTAGGCACGGTTGGTTGCATGAAACAAAGCAAGCTCAAACAAGGGGATGGGGCATTTAGTGGATAGAAACAGTACTGAGAAACAGAGCAGTACTGTGCAGTGGTTGCCTGCACAGACTCTGGAGCCAGGTCGACTGGGACCACAGCTGCCACTTCCCAGTTGTGTGACCTTGGGCAAATTATTTAACTTTTCTGTGCTTGTTTCTTCATCTAGAAGTAGGGATCCTATTTGTTTCATAGGATTTTTGTCTGGATTCATGAGTTAATATGTATGAACGCTACCTGACCTATAGTAAATGCTGTGTATGTATTTACTATCATTACTATCGTGATTATTTAGGAGTGCTAGGATGGGGCTTTCTGATACAGAGTGGGAAGGGGGTCTGGACTCCCGGCAGCGGAAAGGGGCGTGACAGCAGGAAGTGTGACGCATGCTCATTCTAAGGTTTCATTGTCCACATGACTTAGCGTGGCTGCTTCCCTCAGTCCTGCTACGAAGTGACGACCTCGGCTTCCTCAGACATCTACCCCTCACCCCCTCCACCTGAATGCGCCTCAGCCTGACCTGATCCCACTCTGCCTTTCAGTAGCATTTAACCTCTGCATTGGCTACCAACTGGCCACAGCTTTCTGTATTTAGTTCAAATTACCAGGAAAGAGAGAGAATGGGGTCCAACCCATCCTTTCACTCCAGATGATGAGCCCTCATTCAGGGTAGGGATTCATTGCCCTTGGGGCAGGTACTGACCCCAGGTCCAGTCAGAAGAAGGAAGACCATGCAGTGGTCCCCGGTAGGTGTGTGGGTGGGTTGCCTTGGAATGGAAAGGTGGAAGAGCCACACCGCGATCACCATGTTGACTACAGCAGCATGGAATCATCTCTACCTCCCTTCAGGCTTCTCCATGACCTACCTCTGTCTTCCTTGAATATGTGGTGGCACATAGCTGATGATCACTGAGGCCTGCTCAGAGAAACACCGAAGTCCGCTGGGGGACAATTTGTAGGCATCCTGGGTCTAACTTGTTTGTGGGAGCAGGGGCATGGTAGCGGTAAGATTTTATTTTTTTATCAATTGCGCTCATCGTTTTTCTTAGCATTTTCATCAAGATAGAAAATTAATACTAATTTATATACTATCACAAAACCAAATAGAATTGTGACTTAAGTTTTACTGTTTCTGTAGTTGATGGGTTTGACTGTCTAATCAGTAGTTACACGTAGTGTCTCCTCAGAGGAATTACGAGGGGGATTTGACCCCAGCAATCCCCACCCCACCTCTCTGGCCAATGTTCTTATTGAAGAAGTCGGCAAACTTTTTCTGTACAGGTCAGATCATCAATATCGTAGGCTTTGCAGGCCACATACAGTTTCTGTTGCAATTGCTCAACTCTGCCATTGAAGTGTGAAAGCAACCATAGACAGCATATAAATGAACAAGCATGGGGATGTTCCAGTAAAACTTTATGGACACAGAAATCTGAATTTCATGTATAATTTTCACTTGTCATAAAATATTATTCTTTTGATTTTTTTCAACCATCTAAAAATGTAACAACTCTTAGCTTGGCAGGGGGTCATTCAGGAAAACAGGCAGCAGGCTAGATTTGGTCCACAGCTGGTAGTTTACCGACACCTGCCGTAACAGAAGGGGTGAGAATAAAACATTCACATTGCCCTAAGACATCGTGAGAGATTTAGCAAAAAGGTGGTGCGGAAGCCCCAAGAAGGAGTGTCACACTCAGCGTGGGAGGACCTGGGAGTCTTCAGAGAGGTGATGCTGGAGCTGTGTCTTAAAGCCAAGTAGAAGAGGCAGGAGAGGGAGTTCCAGAGACAGGGCACAGCTTGTGCACAAGCGGGAAGTTGAATAAGCTTGTGAACCGCAGGTAGCTCACCCTGGCTGGGGAGTGTCCAGAAATGAGTATGCAGGGCCAGATGGCAAAGGGCTTAATAAGACTGGCCAAGATGGCTGGATTTTATCCTGATGGTCAGTTGTTCTCAGACTTGCTAAACCTGGGCTTTAAATCTTAAACCAGAGGCTCAGTATGAGAAAAAGGCTAATAAATCATCATTGACCTGATGTTCTGGGTGAGGCCATTGCCAAGTGCCGGGGCTCAGGGTGAAGCAGGGGTGGGGAGGTTCCCAGAATCCTGCAACTCGCCCTCCCCCATCCCCTGCCTGTCCCTGTGGCATCTCAACGGAACTTCTGGGACTCTGCTGAGCAGGGTGTGAAAGCCACGGTCCATGGCTGATGGAGGGCAACGGCAGGGCTCTAGGCAGACATGATCTGATCGTGCTCTAGAGGGATCACTCAGAAGAATGGATGAGGCAAGATGAGAGGCAAAACCGCTGATTAGAAGGACCAACAAATACTTCTTGAGTTCCTACTGTGTGCCAAGCACTGTGAGGAAATATTTCTACCAGTGATCAACAAGAGTAGACAATAAATATGCAGCAAATAAAGAGGTTATTTTTATATTAAAATGATAGCTAGCACTCCTAGAGCACTCACTTTGCACCAAGTATTGTCCTAAGTCAGCACTTTACCAATATTAACTCGTTTAATCCTCACCACAGCTTTACGAGATGGGTAATGTCGTTACTTCCATTTTACAGATGAGAAAATTAAGGCCCAGGCTGAGATGGGGGCCCTGAGAGAAATAACAGGACGTAAGAGAGCCGTATTAGTTGAGGTGCTGGGGAAAGTTCTCTTTAAGGAGGTTGAGTTGCCACCAGGAAGATGAGAAAGGATAGCTGTACATGTCCCCAAGGGGAACTGGGGAGCAGTGCAAGGCCTCGAAAGGGGAAATGACTTGGTCATTCTGAAGAAGCAAAGGCTAGCGTGGTCGAGTTAGGGAGGTGGAGCGGGGAGAGTGTTGGGGGAAGAGGTTGTGTGGGGGAAGAGGTTGTGTGGGGGAAGAGGTTGTGTGGGGGAAGAGGTTGTGTGGGGGAAGAGGTTGGGGTAGGAAGCGGCACTGGATCCTGTAGTCCTGGTGGGCAGTGGGAAGGAGCTTATATTTTTTTCTGAAAGCTTAGAAGAGCCTTTGAAGGGAAAGGACACCACTGGATTTGAATTCCTAAAGAAATGGCTGCCCTTTGGGGCATGAATGAGAGATCGGCCCCAGCAGAGGCAGGAGGCTCTCGAGGTAGTCCAGGTGAGAAATAACGTTGCCTTGGTCTAGAGCGGTGGCCGCCACGAACGTGGAGAGAAAGAGATGGACTGCGTGGGCTGCAGTAATCCAAGTGAGCGTGTTGGAGACCTGAACTGAGGTGGTGGCAGTGCAGGTGGAGAGGAGGGATTAAATGAAATAGCTTTTTAAGATGTAGAATTGAGAGGTGTTGGTGACCAATTAGTTTAATTTTCGTCGAGTTTTAGATATCTTTGGGACCCCCAGAAAGGGCCATTAAGCAAGCAGTTGGCCAGGAAGTGAGGAATTGGGGATCCACTCTGTCAGCCTCTGTGGAGTGCCAGCTGTGTGCCAGGCTCTGTGTTGGGCTCAACACGGTGCCATTGGGGCTGTAAGTGCCTTGAGGGGAGTGGCCAGGGGTGTCTCATCAGTGTTTCCCAGGCATCCAGAATGCCGTCTGCTGCACGGTGGGCCCTCAATAAGTATTTGTTGAACTGGAAGGAAGGTGCTGTCCATCTAGTGGAGAAGATGTGGTTACAGCTCGGTGAGATAAGAGCTTCCAAGAGGAGCCCAAGCCCCTGGAGCTGTGTTTATAGGAGGAATAAAAGCCAGGTAGCCTAAAGAGAGGCGAGTTTCCCTGTGACTCCCTCACCATTGAGGCTGGATTCCTGGTCTTTCCCTCCTGCCCCTTCAGCCTGGTCTTGGAAGAGTCCACTTGAGAAGCATATTCTCTAACACATCAACTGTTCCTAATTATTCTGCACTGACGTCCTTCTGAGGTTCCTTTGCCATCAGCGAGCAATCTTAGAAATTGGATTCCACGTGCTGGTCTTTGCTTCTCTGAGGCATCAGGAGGGCTAGGTGGCCCAGAGCAGCTGGTAGTTTTAGGTGTCACCCAGTCTCAGTCTCCTGGGCTTAGCAACATCTCTGTGCCCCTCCCTCCCATGGAGCCCTTGTGCTGTGGACCTCTGGGGACCTGTGCTGTGGACCCTCCTCAGAGCAGTGGTTTTAAACACATAAAATAAAAAGAGAGAGTTGCAAAGTGAACCAATTATATTGATCTACAGATATATCAAAATGGTTTTTCCAATTTGAAATAGAGAAATGTATCTTAGCACATTAAATAGCAAGACCTAGCAGCGGTAACTACCATCATTTCAAAGTAGCGATAAGCACAAATGATATTTTGAGATACCTGCAACAACTGTAAAATGATATGAAAATATCTGATTTCTTTTGATGACAAAGTCACAGGTTCAGTTAATATAACTGTGGTCTGCATTCATAATTAAATGAAATGCTGAATTTCAGTCAGAGTTCGCTAAAATAGAGATTTTTTTTCTCATCCGGTTTCATGGATTCCTGGAATTCTTTGCAGGAACTGTGGATGTCAGTGCGGTCCCCACTCCAAGCACTCATTCCGTTACTGTGTGTGTCAGAAAACCAATGACAAGATGCTGCATTTTGTTTCAAAACTCATTTGATTGGCTTAGGTTGACAATAGGCAGTTCAGTCCCACCTGGATTTTTACAGGTCAGGCACTTGGCCAAGAGCCAAGTGTTCCATGAATGGACTGGATGGAGCAGGTGGATGGGTGGAGAAGCCTCAGAAAGGTTAAGTGACTGCTTAGAGACAGCTCGTAAGTAATAGAGCTTGAATTTGAACCCACATTTTTTTTTTACCCTAAATCTCTTGTTCTTTCTACTCTTCCATGCTACCACTATGTTATTCAATATTTCTATTTTAAAGAGTTAGCCAAATGCAACAGTTCACAAGTTATGCTGCTCTAATCATGGGAGAAGAACAGTGCTATTATTCTTCACTTTGGTTAGAGGATACGAAAATACCTAAAGTGGTCTGTTTACTTAGAGCCTCATTTTAAGTACACTGAGTCTGTAGACTGTCTATAGATGGAGATGGCAAAAGACCTAGGAACTGTTTTTTTGCAAACTGTCAGTGAACTATGGGTGTGAAATTTAGAGAAGGCCAAGCTACATGGCAGCAGATGTGGGGTAGTTTAGTATTGTTCCCCAAGGCAGAACCAAGGCCCAGTGCTTGCTTGTAATGAACTTTTGTAGAACTTTGTAATGATTAGACCTACTTAGCAATGTACCAGGGTTGCCTGGTGAGATATTGACTGAAAGCATTCAAATATTGATCCATGTATTCATTCATTCATTCAATAAATGTTTATTGACAACTAACAACATGCCAGATGCTGAGGTATATGCTGCAGAGTGTAGAGTAAGGTAAACTATTGTAGAGCTTAGAGTCTACTGGGAGACAGACATTAAATAAAAAAATTTAGGGCTTCCCTGGTGGCGCAGTGTTTGGGAGTCTGCCTGCCGATGCAGGGGACAAGGGTTCGTGCCCCGGTCTGGGAGGATCCCACATGCCGCGGAGTGGCTGGGCCCGTGAGCCATGGCTGCTGAGCCTGTGTGTCCGGAGCCTGCGCTCCACAACGGGAGAGGCCACAACAGTGAGAGGCCCGCAAACCGCTAAAAA
Source organism: Hyperoodon ampullatus (assembly GCF_949752795.1). NCBI lineage: Eukaryota > Metazoa > Chordata > Mammalia > Artiodactyla > Ziphiidae > Hyperoodon > Hyperoodon ampullatus. The sequence continues at coordinate 18,892,436 of NC_136924.1, forward strand.
AAAAAAAAAAAAAAAAAAAATTTAAAGCAATGTAATTATAATTATGTTCAAGGAAACAAATGGAATGTTATGATTCAGAATAACTACTGGCCTAGGGATAGGATGATCTATAGTCATGTGTCCATGAGGAGGTGACATTGAACTTGAAACCTGAAAGATTTTTTAAAAAAACCAGCCTACAAGGTGTGAAGAGAGGGGAGGTAGCAGAAATAGCATATGCAAAGGCCCTGAGGCAGAAAGATGGGAACAAGTTAAAGAGTCTGAAAGAAAGACACTGTGGGAACTGTAGCAGAGTGAAGGAGAAAAGTGACAAGGGATGAGATTGAAGAAGTAGGCAGGGACCAGATCAGGTAGGACCTGGGGAAGCATTCGGGTTTAATTCTAAGTGTGATAGAAAGCCGTTGAAGAATTTTAGTCAAAGAAGTAACGTGGCCTACTTTATACATTAAAGAATCACTCTGGGGCTTCCCTGGTGGCGCAGTGGTTGGGAGTCCGCCTGCCGATGCAGGGGACGCGGGTTCGTGCCCTGGTCCGGGAGGATCCCACATGCCGCGGAGCGACTGGGCCCGTGAGCCATGGCCGCTGAGCCTGCGCGTCCGGAGCCTGTGCTCCGCAATGGGAGAGACCACAGAGGTGAGAGGCCCGCGTACTGCAAAAAGAAAAAAAAATCACTCTGGCTACTGGATGGAGCATAGATTGTAGGTTGAAAGAGAGAAACCAGGAGGCTCTTGCTGTAGATCAGGAGTGAGATGATGGGGGCTTGGACTGGGTGGAAACCATGGAGATGGAGCAGATAGATGTAAGATTGCTGGGAAATTCAGCTGAGATTTTTCAGGTATTGGGTGTGGGGAGTGATGGAAAGAGAGGTGCTGAGGGTGGATGTTGGTACCATTCACCATGATGGGGAAGATAGGGAGGGAGAGAGTTGGAGGGAAGAAATGTCTAGATAATCGTTTTCCAGCAACTCTGAAATCTTGGGAGCGATTCCACAGGTTCTCAAAGATGATGCCATTTATTTAGAGGGTATTTAGCAGTGCGAGAGAGGGAGCTTTTGCAGAAGTCAAAATGATGGTGGGGGGGCACTACTGGTATTCTTGGGCAGGTGTCAGGGATGCTGAAAGTCCTGCATCATGGAGGACAGCCCCCATAGTGAAGAAATATCCCATCTAGAATGCCAGTAGCTTCCTCATGGAAAAACATGGTTGAACTGTGTCTCTTCCAACTCTAAGAATCTAGGAAAATGCATTCTTTTTACACTATCAGCAATGCATATATTTTTGTGAATTGTTCGAGTCAGGTTGTCTTTGTGTAGGTAATTGACTGAAAGTAGCCACATGGAAGGGATGGAGATTTAGATGGGGGATGGAGTGTAAAGCAGGAAAAAGGAAGGATAAATCTTGGAGAGTGGGACTTTGGCAGTAGGAAGGCCTGGGAGGTCGGAGGACACTGGGGCCTTGGAGGGAGGGAAGCAGGTGGAAGAGCCCGTGGGAGGATGCGAAATACAAACCTCACCACTGTGCATGTTTCCCGTGGCTCAGTTGCACACCCCCCATGCTTGCCTGGTATAGAGGCTGCCCAAGTATGTCCCTAAACTTCCCTTCTTTATTCATCCTGCACACTTTGAACTTTTCCTTTGGATCATTTGAGTCCCCAAGGTTAATTCTTCCTTCAGATGATCAGAGAGGTGCCATAAAGTTAGAACCCGATCAGTGCGGTATACTCTAGAAGAAGAAAGAAAAGCGACAGGTGCCTTAACGGCCAATAAAACCACTATCTAACTTGGGTGAATAGCTGTTCTTTCCATTCTCTAGCTTGATAAAGATAGTTTTCCAATTATTTCCACACACGTGATTTCATTTGGGCCTCACACCAATGCTAATAGGGCGTGTGTGTTATTGGGTCCATTTTACAGATTTGGTTATTGATGTTCAGGGACTTGCCCAAATCAAGCAGCCTGTCAGGGACGCAGCAGGGCCAGATCTTAGGCGTAGGACTCCTGCTGAGGTTTCCTGACTGCAAGTAGGCCCCTGGGTAAGTAATGATGAAGAAACTGCTTCCCATAAGTGTATGCCAAAGAGGAGCGGACTACGAAATTAACTGCCCGAGAGGCTTTTTATCAACGTGTGAGAAGTGCCAGTTGGTATTTGCCCCGGCCCCATAAAGAAAAACCAAAATAAGGGAGTCCTTTCATCACCTTGGGGGATCAAAGACTTGACTTTTGCTGTCTCCCCAACACTTGAGGGGCCACTTTTGTGCCCATTTCCTCCAGCTGTCCCCATAATAGCTGCAGCGTGGCTGTGAGCCCTCTATGTGATCCTTGCTGAGTCAGGCCATCTTCCACGTGGTAGGGGCAGGGCCACGTGGTACTCAAATCCAGAGTGTGCCATTCACACCCTAGGATTCATGGCTGGTGCCCCCTGGAATTGGGCAGTGCACACTGGGGGGTGTTTATGGTCCATGAAAGATCGTATGAAGGAGCTACAAGGAGGTCAAGCTGTTTCCCTCGTGATGTGCCGTTTCCCTCGTGATGTGCCCAGTTTCCCTCGTGATGTGCCCAGTATTCCCTGAATACTCCCTCTCTCTCCCTCTCTCTCCCTTTCTCTCCCTCTCTCTCTCTCTCTCTCACACACACACACACACCCAGCACTCACCCCTTCCCAGTAGCCTTGGTTCGGCTTTGGTGTGTCAAGCCCAAGGCTCTCTCTTTTTTAGCCCAAACATCATTTGAGACAAGGTAGCTTTTCCCTCAAACTGAAAAAAGTTTCCCTCTGAGAGCGGGCTCAAGTGTAGGCGGGACGTGTGGTTAGACATGGCAGGCAGGAGACACAGAGTGACAACTCTGAGGGAACCAAGAAAGCCCAAAGGGGAGACAAGGTTTAGAGCTAAATCAAGATTGGATTTTGTCGCGCAATGCAGAACTGGCAAAAGCATCATTACAAGGCATTAACCTTGTTACACACAGAAGAACAAGCAGAGGCCGGAATTCAGAAATAAATTACACGTAATAAACTAGACAGAATAGGCTGAGAGCAACATTAGTGGTTATGCCCTAAAGGGAGAGAAGGGCAAGACAGAAAATAGGCCAAAAAAAAAGAGTGAAAATAATCTCTGGACACAGGGGGCCGACTGCACTATTTTCTCCCTTTTTTCTGCTTGGCTCCCCAGGTATTAATTTCACTTTTGTGAGCAGGTTTCTCTGGAGGCTGTCTTTCTTTTGTTTGCATTTGCTGAAATGAGCAAAGAAAGCCATTCAGAGGGTTCCTTTTTCCATTCACAGGGACCTGTCCATTTCTGTGTGTTTCCAGCACAAAAGAATCCATTTCCATTCAGCCAGAGCAGCCCTTCAGTTTACTTGAGGTCCAAGCCCGGTCTTTCCTATTTTCTTCCAGGCTCGCTGTTGTAATTGGCTACACAATCCTGACTGTGGCCAGGATCCTCCAGGGTGAGAGGAACAAGCGCTTGGCCAGTTCCTGGTCCTTTGTAGCTGAGGAAAAGCTAGAGTCTAGTGCCATGTCCCCAGCCACGACTCTCATTTCTTACACAGGGACTTGCTTTGCGTTGCAAGCAATAAGCAGCGGCTTAAATCATAACATCATTGTTAGTAAAAAGTTTAAAGCTTGGAAGTCTGAGCTCAGTGGTGTCCTCAAGAACCGAGGGTCTCTTGTCCTTCCCTTGCACCAATCTGTTGGTTTTCATCCTCCATCTTGAATGTCATGGAAGCAAAATGGCTGTCACCACTCTGCACGGGTAGCCTCACATCACAGATTCCGAAGAGAGGAAGTGAGGGAAGAGGGGCAAATGAGTTCTCCTCAAGAGCCTCCTCTTATCAAGGAGGAAGCTTATTCCCAGAAGCTCCTCCAGTGGATTTCTTGCATCTCACAGACCCAAACTGGGCCACATGGCCACCCCTAGCTCTAAGGAGTAGGAAAGCAAGTACCAGGCAACGGGGAATGGGATTACTGTGTGGCTTAGACTAGTCATGGTTTCCCAGGCTTGGGTTTATTGCTACCTGAACAAAATAAGGGTTTTGTGGCAAAGGAGGAGGTGGGCATAACTGCCACAGGTGTGGCAGCCATCGTTTGTGTTTTTAAATAAGGTAATGATAGCAAACATGGATTGTGTGTTACTATGTGCCAGACGCTGTTCTTCTAAGCTTTACCTAGGCTTGTGTCTTGACTCATTCAGTCCTCATGATGAGTCTATGACATAAATGCTGTTATCGTCACTTCCATTGTATAGAGGAGGAAACTGAGTCACAGAGAAGCTAAGTAATGTGCATAAAATTACTTAGTTAGAAAGTGACAGAGCCAGGATCGAAAGCCTGGAGGTCCGGCTCCCTAACCTATACTATCCTTATTTCGTCGGAGTATTATAAAATATTCCAAGCAGCACACAGTAAGTGCAAGTTACTACTAATAATAGCAGCTAGCATGTATCAACATGTTATTATTACTACCATCATTATTACCTCTTCCTCATAACTACTCTACCGATCAGACACTATTGGCCTTATTCACAGCTGAGAAAGCCAATCCCAACAGGGTTCGATAAATTGCCCACATCACCCAGGGGATGAGAACCAAGCTTGAATGCAAACCTAACTTCTCTGACCCCTAGTCCCAGGTGGTTTGTCCTATGCCACCAGCTCTCAAATTCGGAAACATTGATTTAATGGCCCTACTACTAACCCATGCTATTGATCCAGGACTTAATTTGGAAAACTGTAATTATTGAGAAACAGTCAGAAGCCAGGGAAGGATGCTAGAGAGGATGGAACAGTAATTTAGAAGCAATTTTCTCTTTGTTCATTTTCGGCTTTTGAGCCACTTCTGGGATTTTTTGGAGTCAGTCTTTCACAAACAGAATATCTCATCCCACCTCAGGCAAGGCTAACTGTGATGTCACGGTTCTTGGCTAATCTAAATAGCTACAGTTGGACATATATACAGTACCAAACGTAAGGTAGATAGATAGTGGGAAGCAGCCGCAGAGCACAGGGAGATCAGCTCGGTGCTTTGTGACCGCCTGGAGGGGTGGGATGGGGAGGGTGGGAGGGAGGGAGATGCATGAGGGAAGGGATGTGGGAACAGATGTATATGTATGACTGATTCACTTTGTTATAAAGCAGAAACTAATAAAAAATAAAAAATAAAAAATAAAATAAATAGCTACAGTTATTAAGCACCTACTATATACCAGACGTGGGAGGACACTATCCCATCTGGTCCTTGTGGATGGATAATCAACAGTCCACAGTCATTACTCTGTCTGTGTCGTGGGATGAGGGAAAACGGAGTCCTCCAGCCAAAGATAGTGGTGTTAGAACATTCCAGATGCCCAGGCAGAGATGACGTCCAATTCTCTGAGTTAAGCACTTCTGAGATGCTCAAATATTTAATAAAAAGAAGAGATGTAGTCAGCCGATTTTAAGTTTGAACAAGTCTGGTTTTATTTTAAAGCAAGATGTGTGGTGTGGGTTTATTTTTTTTTTTTACATCTAAAGGTCACCGACTTTTCTTTTTTTCTGCTCATGGTCACGAGGCATCCTTACCTAAACAGTGATCTATTGTTCTGATTCTTAGACCCACAGAGATTTTTTTTCTCAGCTTCATTTTAACAGGACAGTTCCTCATCTTCCCCGACTGTAATGAAAAGTATATTTTTAACAGGAAAAAAAAAATCTCCAATGGGCTTTCTAAAAATCTTCTTAAACTGAGTTCACTATGGAATATTGTATGCAGATAAGCCACGTTCTCTTAGGTTATGACATCTTTTCCTTGAGCAGAGATCAGGACATTGGCGAAATCCTTGCCAGCATGTCTTTTCCTCCCAGTGTAACTTCAACAAAGAAATATAGACGGCACTTTAAAGGCTTCAGAAATCAATTTAGTCCATGAATCCATTTAGTGTAGATGTTAATGAAACTTGGTGGGTTTAAAAATAATGAATATTTAATAAGACATAAATTGAAAGACATAAACACTGTCGGCAGTAATATAATGAAGTTAATAAGTCTTAGCCTCCCCCTGCCTACCTCCCCCCTCTCCAAACGGGGCAATTTTAGGAGTTGTGATGCTTACAGAAGTTTGCTGGCTCTCCTATTGGTTGAAGCGTAGATGTGCCTTTGCAAACCTTAGTACAGTTGGGAACCAAACTCTGGCAGATAAAGTATGCTATCGCACTGTGTTCAGTAGCTGCAGAAGGCAACGACACTTTCTAGCTCCATATCTTCCAGAGATTTGTGTAACAAACTCGGTTTCCTGTCGTTGAAAGCAGGAAGCAGCATGAAGCACTTCATGCCTTTAAACAAGGAAGAAAAAGACATTTTGGTCGACACACTGTCTGCTCTGGATTTAAAGAGGGGCTTTATTTAATGATCAGGAGTGAGCATGTGATTCCATGTGCTCAGAACCTCAGACCATTTAAATGCCTTCAGGTTGAGAGTTAGGCTTTCCATTTCTTCTTCAAGAACATCAGCACCGGGTCCAGCCCTTGTGCTTGGTTCCTCTTTAGCCCTGTGGCTCTGTCTTACCCACCTTCCATGACTCTGTCTTTCCCTCTTTACCCTCTGAATGACTTACCCTGTCTTTGGGCTAACACACTGCACTCTTCTTGTAAATCCAGAGTCCCTCCTCTCTGCCATCACACCCAATAGGATGGTCCGTCTCACATCTCTGGAAGTGGCTTGTTTAACCTCACAGAAGCCAAACCCTTGTTAAAATAAATTTTAGCATGATCCTGCAAACAACCATGTATAAGACTGTCTCCCTCCCAATTCAGCGGTGGGCTCTTTTTTGGCAATAAAGTGGAACTCAGTTTCATATATCAGCTGGGGGAGCGTTAAATGGATGGCTAGCTCACTGCTGGCAATCAGTACCTGTTAATACACAGTAAACAAATGGCTTTCCATGGGTTGGGCAAGCGTGGTGATTCTGCCGATAAAGGGGATAAAAGGTTGTTCCTGGGGATCTTGTCTAAGAAAATGTATTTGGGGCTCCAGTAGGATCCTTCCCAGGTGGGCATCAGTGACATTTTATCATCATGAGAATTATCACTGTTAAAAATTATCTTTTTTTTTTATTTGTGCGTTTGTGTTGCATGTTCAGAATGACAAGGATCAACCTGAAAGAGTCCAACCAATCGCATCATCCACCTTGATCCATTCCGACCTGACATCCGTTTATGGCACCGTGGTAATGAACAGGACTGTTTTATTCTTGGGGACTGGAAATGGCCAGTTACTTAAGGTTAGTTTTCTGTGCCTTCTTCCATGTCGATTTTAGTATTGATCCATTTTGTGCTTTTGTATTTTGTATTTTGTATTGCTTCTGGGTTATACACAAGACCATACCAACTGCTTTGTGAACTGCTCAGAGACACCTCCCCTCACCGAAATGGCCTGAAAGAAATGTCTGGAAATCTATTTGTAATAACCTCCTACTCATGTATGGAAGTGACAGACCCCTTGCTTCCTGGGAACTTGCCAAGACGGTTCCCTTCCTTACTCACAGGCTGCCTGGGTGAGGCACATGGGGACCTGGTCCCTACCGCATCCCAGCTCACCCTCCTAAGACTTTTAACTTTTCAGTTCTATCTCCTTTATAATGGAAATGTACAAAGCACCTGATTTCTCACAACTTCAAAGAGGTAAAAGATTATAGGGCTAAAAAAGAAGAAAAAAACCAGATGTTCCTTCTCCCCAGCCCACCTGCCGCCCGCAGAGGGGGTGGTTCGTTTTCTAACCTTCCTACCCACACCCCCCACAGAGAGGTTAGAAATCCGAAACCCTTTGAGGCTCCCCTTGCCTTTTATCTCTGAGAACTGTTTATTTGCGCTGCGTGGCTACACCACTGGTGGAGTTGAGATTTTTATTCACTGGGGCGGGGGGAGGTGCAGGGGGAAGGAGAAGAAAATAAACTCAGAGATACCACATGACTTGTTTGAAATTATAGAGCAGTTATCAATTTCTTCAGCAAGGGTTTAATGAGCACCTTCTGCGACCTCCACCAGCATTCGTGGTTCAGAATTGCACTGTTTCTTTCACCCTAGGGCGATTCTCCTTTGCCTCTCTCTAGCCAGTCAATTTACTGTCAGCTCGGATTCTAAGCTGAATATTAACAGATTTGTTTTCTCAACTGATCTCCCACTGATAACTAGCTGTGTGACTTGAGGTAAATCTCTTAACCTCTCTGAGCCTCCCATTTCCTCATCTGTAAAATGAGATTGTACTAGATGACCTAAGAAACCCCTTTCTCTTCTGGTGGTCTCTAATTAGCCAAACCTGCTTGCTTTCTCCAAATGTGCCTTGCGTGCGGCTCCCACACCTTTGCTCACCCTGTACCCCTTTCCTGGATTGCTCTCTTTTTTTCTCTGCTTTACTGAATCCTGCTTATCTATGTTTTGGCTCAACTCAAACTCCGCCTCCTCTCTGAGGACTCCGAAGCCTGGAGTGATCACGTTTCTCCCTCATCTCCTGAAATACTCATTGTCTGTATCATTCTTTTGGCTCATTACAAATGTCTTGCTTTGATGCCTAACCTTTGCACTTGTGTTTGTCTTGCCTTCCCAGCTTGATTTTAAGCTTCTTGAGAAGGGGGCCGGGAATTCCCACAGCCGGATACAGTGCTGAGTGCCTGGTAGATAGTTGATTTAATCTGTTTTCTTTGGAGGAAACCCAGTAACATATTGGAGGGGGTTTGTTTGTATACACATGCTTTTAAAATATACATTGATCATCTTTCCTTTTGTGTTAGCTTTATCTCCTGGGGAAAGGTAAATACCCGCCAGTGCTTGTATACAAGTTGCTCAGCGCCCGTGAGGCAATGTCTGGAGCTACACCAAGCTGGTCAGGCTAATTGGACCCGTTCGCCTGGCGGAAGAAGTTTCCATCAGTCCTTACTGGGTCTCCTTGCCAATTATCTCTTCAGATTTGGGATATTTTTGACGAGTGTTGTGACAAGAACACTGTTTCCCCAAAGCAGAGCCAACCAAACTGTTAGATGGTAAATTGGAGGTGAAGGAACACTGGCTATAAATAGTTTCCCATGGGAAGGCCTGGTTTCCCTTGTCCTGTGTGTTCACCCCAGTGGTTCGTGTGCAGCTGGCTGGTGTTTAGTGATGCTGTGCTACCAAGGGGTGGAACTGAGCCGCAGCTTCAGGCTGCTGAGGAAGAGACGGCTGACCCCAGTCTCACTTTCCTCGGCATCTGTTCGGGCTACACCTTCAAAAGCCACATCTGTGGCTGTGTTCTTAGGGTTCCAGTCACAAGGGCAGGGTGGTTTTCTGTTTGTTTGTTTTGTGACTGCTAACATTTATACAGTGCTCTCCCTGTTGTAATTCAGTCCCCTCCCCCACTCAGTGAGGTAGACACACTCTTCTTACTTCACAGATAAGGGAACTGGGGCACAGAGAAGCTGCACGATTTGTCCAAGGTCACCCATGGCAGAGCAGGGATTTGAACCGGGAAGCACTTCAGAGACCACACTGTTACGTCTCAGGCTACGCTGACTTGGTAGCTTCTGCCCCAGGCACGGGCAGCCACCCTGTGAGGGTTCTCTGTGGGGAGTGGGAATCGTGTTGCTAGGGAGTCACATGGCAGTGGGAGTGGAACGGGTTCAGGGTTCTTAGAAGCTCAGGGAAGAATCCCAGCTTGAGAAGAAGGCAGACCGTCTGGCTGAGGGAATACCTCACTGTCATAACTTCTTGGGAGTCAGACCCCACCCCCAGCTTCCCTCAGGAGGAGGCTGGGAGGGGAGAGTGTGAGCTGACTGGGCCCCGTCAGGCTCCCGAGGACAGCCCAGCCGTTCCCAAGACGCCCCTATGTATCCTGCGTACAGATGCTTGGGTGCAGCCCCCGAAATCACCCAGAGTCCTGAAGCACCGGGATTGTGTAGACAATTTGGAAGGCACAGAGAATCTCCAGATCCCTGTATTCAAAAACTTCAAGCTTGTCCCTTGCCAGACTTGTCACCAGAACTGTTAGAAAAGACGAACACTGATAGACACAAGCTTGGCTTCTGCAGCCACAGAGTGGAGGTACTAATGAGCAGAGAAAAACAAAAGCCAACCCAAGGCAGCCTGCAGGAGCAGGGGAAGAGGGGGCTTGGATCACCCACAGCCTCACTCTTCAGTTTCCCTGGTGATCAAGAGTTGACGGCCTTTCGACAGACGCCAGGCACTGTACTATATGCCTGGTTGGAGGAGAGTCAGGAAATAGCATTTGGGGGCCAATTGCTCTTTTTGACCAACACACACACAGACCCTCTGATTTCCTACATCTCTGAAAACCTCACAGAGTTTTCGTAGAGTTTGGCGCAATTTTAAATATCATATTACTGAAATGATTTTTTTCTTATTGTAAAAGTAATACATGCTCTTGGAGAAGTTGCAAAGCAGCGGGGTATGAAAGCAAAGAAAAAATACCCCTAGTTTTCTTATGTAGAGGCAGCTGCTGTCAGCATTTTAGATTCTTTTTTTTTTTACATAGTTGAGGTCAGACTCTATTCAGTTTTGCATCCTTTTTTCTTCAGTTAATGAGGGAAAATGCTTATATTAAAATGGTATGGCAAACTGTAAGTCTTTTAAAATAGCTGTATCATATTCTATTATATGGAAACATTATTTTGAGCTTAAGCCGAGATATTGAATCACTTTTAAAGTGTCTTTAAAGACATGCACTCTTCCGAGTCATCTGGCACTACCTCTGAAGGTAAGATTTTATTGATGATAAGCAGAAAAATTAAAGATTTCACAATCTGCTAATACCTTTACTGCCCTCTTTCTCCTACCTTTATTTCTAAATCCCTTTGTAAAGTTTTAGAAAAACTGAAGGAATTTGGAACTGAAAGCGTCCTTTGCGAATATCTAATCTGCCCCCTTATTATCGACTTGCCATCCTAGTGGTTGTGAGACAGATTATGTCCAGTCACTTTTTCCTCTGGATATTTCCTCATTTTACTTCCTTTCTGAGCATGATTGCATGCTATAATTTTTCAGCTGTCAGCATTTTCACTGAGATCAGCTGAAAAAGTAGAGCCACACTGAACGCAGTTTTTGGGAATTCATATCCCACGTGTTGCGTGGCCAGGATGCTGCAATGTGTACTCATTCTTATAAACACGTGCTCTTTCTCCAGATTGTGGTACAGACTATGGTGTAGTTTGGATTCCTTTGAGCTGACTCTGTTGCACGTAGAAAATTGTCCTTATTTCAAGGGCAGAATTGAATATTTTGAACTTTTCCAGGTGGTAAAATAAGTAATAAAGTAATATGCATGAAATTTGAGATTTGTAACTTCACCCATGCCCATTAACCTTTCCTGTAAGCAAAGAAGAAAAGAAGGCAGTAGGCGAGGAATAATAACAGCTAACATTTCTGAGCTCTTACTATGTGCCGGGCATTAGAACCAGTGTCTGCATGGGTTTACTAGTTCAATACTAATTAGCGTTCCCACTTTATAAATGAAAAAACCTGAGGCTCTGAGAGGTTAGATAACTTGCTCAAGGTGATTTGAATGGAAGCAACCAGTCTCCCAAACAAACTGCACTGATAATTCAGATGTGTTCTGTAGAGCTTGGGAGAGTTTGTGGAACTGGTTTTTATTTTGTATTTTCTAATATTGGAATATCTGGGTTAACATCAAGATGCAAGTATCTGAGATTTCATGAGAAGGTTCTATGGCTTCTGTGGTTTTAGTTTATTCCTATTTAGGGACAGCTTGCTGACAACCCAGCTGAGTGCAGACTTCTGTGTTAGAGGAAGGCAGAGCCCTCTCCTCTTGGGGCTACAAGTAGCTCCTGGGAGCCTCTGAACCCCCTTAGGAACCCCTGCTTTTCCCCAGTGAACTCCTTTAGAGCAAAGGTAGGAAATCTGTGTTCAAGTTGATTTTTAGAATGGCTCCAGCAACAGGAGGCTAGGGTTGGGTTTCTCCAGCATCCTTAGGCCTAAAGCAGGGTTCAGGATTCAGGAAGCCATATCATGCCCTTTCCCCATATTCAGCAGAGAAGCACCCACGCCCACGCTGAGTCAGGACTGGCTACCTATGTAACTCTCCAAATTCTGCTCCTACTAGTAGATATAATTTATCCAAACCATGGAGTGAGATTCAACCCATTTCCAGAAAGTTCTTCCTGCCTCCAAACTGTGTAACCTTTGAAGAGTCTGCCTTGACGCTGGTTTTTAAAGTTTTCGAGTGAAAAATAAGAGAAAACAAAAACAGGTCTTTTATAAAGCCAAGCTTTATTTATACTCCCACAGAATGTTCAAATAAGGAAGAGGAGGCCATGAGAAGCCCAGGACAGGACCTGGGGCCAGAAGTGGAGGGGGGCATGGACGCTGAGCTGAGGGAACAGACCAAAAAGTAAAGGCAGTGGGAATTGTCACAACTTGAAAGTGGGCTCCGTGGTTGGCTGTTGAGAAAGTCATGTTCAAGTTTACCCCCATCTCATTCCTTCCAGTGTGTGAGTGTGCAGGGACTCCCCGATTCGGAACAAATTCGCCCGTGTAATCCACAAATCTAGAACTCATGATTCAGGCTGTATGCTTCTCTTACTACTTACATCAAAATCAGTAGATTGGAAACCAGAGAGTAATTTGCTTTAATCTTTATATTTCATTTTTATTATTACTCCTACTTACTGATGAAGCACAGTAAATGCTATTGGATAATTACCTTGCTTTCCTCGTGTGTGTGTGTGTGTGTGTGTGTGTGTGTGTGTATGGTTTAAGTCTCCTTTGCAGCATTTCTTAGAAACTGTTGATGGAAAAAACAAATAAGTGAGAAGAATGATTGGTTTACCCTTTAACTGGTTAGCCTCACAGAGTGAGGTATAAGAAAAGAAATTTGGTGTAAAATATTTTAGCGTTTTGAACACCCATGGCTTTCCCATGTCATGTTAATAGTAAAGAAAAAAAAGAAATAGTCTTTTGTTTAATTTTTCTCCCCCTCATTGTCCTCACCAGGCTGTCTTTTCCATGGATGGTGTTGTACTTGTAATGCAGCTAATTGTATGGTGTGGAAGTCTCACACATGATACATTTCAGGACTGTAGCTGGGAGGGTTGTTGTTGGTTTTTTTGTTTTGTTTGTTTGTTGGTTTTTTTGTATGCAGTGAAACTCCCAAGGCTAGTTAATCGCCTGCCATGAGGCTTCAGGAAGATGTCAACAGAAACAATATGTTGACACTCACTGAAGTTCTCCATCGGGGAAAATTTGTTTTCCACACGGGCTGCAGCTGGAAAAATCTGAAGAGCCCTATAAAACCTTGAACGCTAATAGAGTATGTTTTTTCATTTAATAAATATTTATTGGGCACCTTTTATGTGCCAGGCACCGTTCTGGGTGCCAAGGATACAAAAGTGAACAAAACTGACAGTGCCCCTGCTCTCATGGTGGGAAGAAAAAGACAGAAAACAACTAAATGGATTAACCAGTAATGAAGTCATTTCACATGGTGATAAGTGCTATGGAGAAAACAGAGTGATGTGTAGAGAGGGACAGTGGGGTACAGTAGAAAAGGTGACCAGGGAAGGCTTCTCAGAGGAGGTGACATTTGAGAAGGATGAAGGGGTATGTAAGAATATACATGGCAGAGGCTCAGGTTGACTTCAGATTAGATCTATACTAAGGTCGTATGCTGGAAGCAATAGATGAAAATCCATATCATGCCCGAGGAGTGTGTGTGTATTGGATGCATTTTCTCTTATGCAAAATTCAACCCATTTTGGGTTTCTGTGACTCACTGTTACTTCCTGAATCACTTCACTTATCGTATTCTTTTCCGAGGCGGCCCAGCTCCAGTCTTGCTGGCTTTCTTTTCTGTGTTGATGTTGATGTGACTTTTGCAGTTAGAAAATCTAAGTGCTCCACCGATGCCCCTGTGCTGGGCTGGGCTCTGTGGGCGGGGGTGGGGTTGGAGGTGGTATTAACAGAAATCCAGAGGAGGAGGAGATCCTTCCTGTAGTCATCTGAGAGAGAGGAGGACCATGCTGAAGCAGAGACCCCAGTCCCTCTGTGCAGCACGTTGCTTTAGTAAAATTAAAGACGTGATGAAAATGGAAACTTCCTTGGGGGTACGGAGATCCTTCTCTGCATAATCTAGCAAAAAGGAAAACCATTGGACCCACTCATCCTCAAACACTTTTAAAATTTAAATTGCATGTGTTTATTTTTAAAGACAGTACATTAACAGTGTTCAAAACTCAAAAGAACCAAGAAGGTCACCCATTCTTGACTTCTGGGGCAACCAGTGATAATGGTTTAGAGATATTTTATATACGTCTGCGAGCAAAAGGGGGAAGATAGTCTTTCTCCCCTTTTATTAAACATATATGTTATATATGTGTATATACATGTATATATACATATTTAATATAGCATGGTAAACATAACATATAATACATAAAGAGCTTTCTGATTCTTTTCATTGCTAAATAGTATTCCATTGCTTGCACCATAGTTTAGTTAACCAGGTCCCTATTGTTGGACGTTTCGGTTGTTTCAGTCTTTTGTTAGAACACACGACGCTGCAATAAATACCTATTACGTATATCATTATATATGTATATATGAGGGAGTGTGGGATCTAAGGGTATGTGCTTTATAATGTTGAGAGATAACGCCAAATTACCTTCCAGAGAAGTCTCACTCCCACCAACAATGAAGCATACCCCTTTAAACCCAGCACCTGCAGTTATCAGGACAAGCTTCACTGTTGGCCTCTCGAGGTAGCTTGTTCAGGAAGCTGGTTGGCAAATCCTGGCACATGTACACTTTGGTAATTTAAAGAGAAAAAAAAGCAAGCAAGAAAGGCTTCCCTGCCATAAGTCCAAGTTCTAGAGAGAATACCGATGCTTCTTCTCTAAGGTATCAAGTAAATAAATCTGTATTGACCCAAATAAGACCTTTCTAGCCCCTTCCCCATCTGTATCCACCATGCTCCAAAAATAAATAAAATAAAATAAGCTCTAATAACAACTGCAGTGCAGCTCCTAACTCACTTAAAATGGATGAGTGGTGGTGCTTTGTAAAGTGTTTTTATTTACTTCTAAATTTTAAAGCAAATCCCAGACACTATGTCATTTCACCCCCTACATATTTCATTATGCATCTCTAAAAAACTATGATCATTTCTTTAAATCACCATAGTCATAAAGCTATGATTGCAAGTAACAAAATCATCAGTAATTCTTTAGAATTATCTAATATCAAGTCCATATAACTAAATTTTCCTGATCGACTCAAGAATGTCTTTTTAAAATTGTTTTGTCCAGGGCTTCCCTGGTGGCACAGTGGTTGAGAGTCCGCCTGCCGATGCAGGGGACACGGGTTCGTGTCCAGGTCCTGGAGTATCCCACATGCCACGGAGCGGCTAGGCCCGTGAGCCATGGCCGCTGAGCCTGCGCGTCCGGAGCCTGTGCTCCGCAACGGGAGAGGCCACAACAGTGAGAGGCCCCCGTAGCGCGAAAAAAAAAAAAATTGTTTTGTCCAAATTGGTATCTGAACAAGGTCCTCAAATGACATTGAGGTGGTTCTGTTTCTCTTAATCTGAGTGACCTCCTCCTATCCTATGATTCACCTCTGTTGACTTTGAGGAAAGGAAGTCTGTTGTCCTGTGGAATGTCTCACACTGTGGATTTGGCTGTTCACTTTCTTGTGGCGCCATTTAGCTTGTTCCCCTACCCCTTCCGTTTCCCAATGCTAAATGGAAGTTAGCACTAAGGCTTGATCAGATTCGGCTTCAGCTTTATTGGCAAGAATGCTTCATAGGTGTTTCTGCCAAATGATGGTTTTAACGTGATGAATTCATCAAGAGAGATCTGGGCAGCAGCCTTCTCCTGAGCCTCACTTGAGAATGTTTCTATCCATCTTTATTTTAATCTGGTTTCCTATCTGTCCCCCTCTATACAAGCACTTTCCAAGAACCAGATCAGCTGTTTGAATCTGAGCTGATTAATAAAGAATGTGAATTAGAGATGGGAAGACAGGAGCCTGGCAAGTCCACACTTGGTCAGTGCCTGCCTGATGTCTCCCTTGGCTCTGTAGGCCAGGGTCTCTAATAGAACTTTCCATGATGATGGAAATGTTCTATATCCGCACATACAATATGATAGCCACTAGCCGTATGTGGCTAGTGATTACTTGAAATGTGACTAGTGTGACTAAGGAAGTGAATTTTTAATTTAATTTAAATTTAAATAGCCATGTGTGGCTAATGGCTGCCATATTGGATGGTGCATCTGTGGAGTCATTTATAAATGACTTGGGGCACAGACTTTTCCCGCCTCCCTTGGGACCTAAATGCTGCTTTTCCTTTTGAAGAAGTCATATTTAATCTATTTAGTTACATTGATTTTACA
The DNA here is from genome assembly GCF_949752795.1 of Hyperoodon ampullatus. NCBI lineage: Eukaryota > Metazoa > Chordata > Mammalia > Artiodactyla > Ziphiidae > Hyperoodon > Hyperoodon ampullatus. The sequence continues at coordinate 18,908,791 of NC_136924.1, forward strand.
GAGCTGCCACTGAACTTAATGAGCAGTTCATGGGCTCCTAGTGAGCTACTAGTTGCACCAAATCTACCTGGGTTTGACTCAGAGCAGATGATGGAGGGAAATCACCATCGCAAGACAAAGCCAGACTCAGGCCAGATCCTGAGCGCATGTGGGATGCTGCTCCATGCGCCAAATTAATTTTTGATTAAATAGCAAAAATGTGCTTGCCATCAGGATGTGTGGTACAGGCATGTTATTGCTCAGTAGATGTGTGAAAGTAGACTTTAAAAAGAATCCCAGGTGCCAGTTTTTTCTTTTCAAATCATATGCCCAGTGTAACTGATGTCCACAGTGGTAGAGATATGAATATAGATATCATATCTGGATGTTTTCAAACTGGAAAAATGTTGAACATCTTCACTTTCAAAAGCATTGTATTGGGCTTCCCTGGTGGCGCAGTGGTTGAGAGTCCGCCTGCCGATGCAGGGGACGCGGGTTCATGCCCCGGTCTGGGAGGATCCCACATGCCGCGGAGTGGCTGGGCCCGTGAGCCACGGCCGCTGAGCCTGCGCGTCCGGAGCCTGTGCTCCGCAGCGGGAGAGGCCACAACAGTGAGAGGCCCGCGTACCGCAAAAAAAAAAAAAAAAAAAAAAAAGCATTGTATTGTTTGGGGCAAAGGGGTAGGTACCAAGATGATTAAGACATAGTCCCTACCCAAGAGGTGCTTGTAATCTAGTAATAGGTTATTATCCATTGAGTATTGTTGATGTGCTAAGCAGTATTCGTAATTCTCATTTGATCCTACAACACTGTGTATAAGGAAGGCATTGTTAGTTCCATTTTAGAGGTGAGGAAATTGAGGCCCAGGGAGGTTAAGTAAGTTACTAGCTCAGAGTAGCACATCTACTTGAAGGGTAGAGCCAGGATGCAAATCTGAGACCAAGCTACCATTATATTTCTCCAGGATTAGGGTAATCGTCTTCCGAGGAGTCTTCATATCCATGCTTCAAACCCCACCTTCTCACCATGTGTTTTCTCTGCTCAGAGCCCTGCAGTGGCTCCGCATCTCTCACCTAGAGTAAGAGGCAAAATCTTTACACAGGCCAACAAGAACCTATATGATCCACCCTGTTACCTCGCCGTCCACTCCTCTCTACCTCACTTGTTCTGCTCAGGCCACACTGGTCTGCTCTCAGTTTAGGGCTTTTGCACCAGTGGGTCACTCTTCTAAGAGTATGCTTCATCCACGTATCTAAATGACTCGCTCCAGCATCTCCTGTTAGTCTCTAAATAAAACGTCACTTTCTAATGAAACGTAATGCTGAACACACATTCTCCATCTTTTTAATCCACTTAATTTTGACCTATATCACCTGCTAACGTATTTTTTTTATTGGAGTATAATTGATTTACAGTGTTGTGTTAGTTTCTGGTGTACAGCAAAGTGATTCAGTTGAATTTACACATTGATCATGTGGGCACGATTCGGTTGTTCATTACAGTTGTATGTAATCTATTCTTTTTCAGATTCTTTTCCATTATAGGTTATTACAGCATATTGAATATAGTTCCCTGTGCTATACTGTCGGTCCTGCTAACGTTTTTCTTTTTTTTTTTTGGGTGTGTTGGGTCTTTGTTGCTGCGCGCAGGCTTTCTGTAGTTGTGGCGAGCGGGGGCTACTCTTCGTTGCAGTGTGCAGGCTTCTCATTGCATTGTGGTGCCTGCTGACATATTTTATAATTTACTTATTTATTGTTAATTGTCTATCATTACACTCCCCCCACCCCAGCATGCACATGAATGTAAGTTCTATAAGGGCAGGATTTTCCCACCATTTGTTCACTGCATTTTTGCAAACACCTGCAATGTGGCAGATACATATAGTGGATGTTCAAGAGATGTTTATTGACTAAAGATGAGTGAAACTCAGGTATGTCCAACTTCAAAGCCACACTTACTAATATTTTATATATAAATATGTACCTACTTGTTTAGGCCTGGTAAGTTGTCCTGGTTACTTTAAAACACAGAACTGTGTAGACCCATAGAGGAGAATCAGAGTAACCCATGCAGGTACTCGTCAGGCTGCCTGCCTTTAGTTTTAAGATCACTTGGCATAACGCTAATGAAGCTGTCACTTGTGGCTTCTCATAAGGCCAGTTGTGGACAGTGAGCTTCCACATATGAGGATACTGCCCCAGCACCGAAGAGTGGCTTTGTGTGTGTGTGCGTGCACCACGACTTTGTCCCCTACAAAAGCAGAAATACCAAGCTTGTTATCACCAGCCTTGTTGAAGGCTGAGATATGAGCCGATGATTAAGGAACGTGGTACCTTAGCCAGTGTAGGTAGTGAGGAAGAAAGGATGTAATCTTAGGATTAAGCCATAAGTTTTGCCACCCTGAAATTCAAATTATTTAATAGAAGTCATATTTCTCTTTTTTAAAAAATAGGTTATTCTTGGTGAGAATTTGACTTCTAATTGTCCGGAGGTTATCTATGAAATTAAAGAAGAAACACCTGTTTTCTACAAACTCGTTCCTCATCCTAAGAAGAATATCTACATCTATCTAACAGCTGGAAAAGAGGTAGGCAGAAATACTAGTTACTGTTTCTGTCTTATGAATACAAATTGTTTAATTGATGTCATTATCAAGTGGTGAAGCTTTTACTTTGAACTACTGAGTTTAAACACTGCTGCAGGCTTCAAGAAGACACGCAGTGGTACACAGGCATGGAATTAAAAACCTTACTGTCAGTAAGTAAGCAAGAAATATTACCTAGACAATTTTATTATTGGCTGTATTTCCAGTGCCAAGTTTTTTAGAGAAAGGTATGCTTGCAAATGGGAGCGTAATCAGCGAGGTAACTGTATTTACACATTGATCATGTGGGCATTGAATGGTTAGATGCATTTATGAATACACCCGATGGGATTGGCTTTGGAATTTGGGGTTAATATCAGGCCATAGTCTCATACACATTCATGAACCGGGAAATATATGGCACTCACCCTCCTTCTCTTAATTTATCTGGCTGTTTTAGTTTTTCTTCTTGCTTCAGCTTACTGAAATAAAAAGGATACCTTTTTACATTTTATTCATTTTTACAAAGTGCTTTCACCAAGGGAAGGAGGAGGGGAACTAATTGTTACTGAGCCCTTACTGATGCTCTGCTAGTTACTCTTCCAAAGAGGGTCTCTCTAGATGCATAGAGTTGTACACACACACACACACACACACACACACACACACACACACACGCAAACCGCAAAGTATAATAAACAATGTTAATGAAATCTGTCAATAATCTAGTGAGATAAAAATTACCCTTGTTTTATATATGAAGACCTAGGACTAAGGGAGATTAAATATCTTCTCAAGGATATAGATAGAGAGCCTTGTCAGGGCTAGGACTTAAATTCTACCTGATGTTAAAGCCCATGATAAATGGGGTCAAACCCCAAATTTGTGAAAACCAAACAGGCAATTCTGGCATGGTTGTTTTGACCCATGACCATTTGAACATATAAAGTGCAAAGAAGATAAGTGAGACTTACATAATTACATAATGGATATAACAGATACCCTCGGCCCACCCTCCTTTTCCATTCTTTTCCTCTCAGTCGTCCTATGGAGAAGAGCAATGACATCAATCTCCACGTGCTGGCCAAGTCGCAGAGAAGGTGTGCGGCACCTTTTCACTTCTGACATGTCTAAAAAGGCTATATTGCCTTTTGCGTGTTGAAATGCCAGTTATTCAAACTGACTGCATTGAGATGGCCAGTGGATCTCATATACCTTTGTTCTTCACCGTACAGAATCTTTTTGACCAGCTTGCTTCAACATTTAAACACTGTCTATTATATTTCTTCCCCAGGGTTCTCGTATTTGAAAGATTTTTGTCTACTCAACAAACTGCACTTATTAAGTAACAATTCCCATTCTCAGACGTTATTTATCAAGGGCATCTCAAAACGGCCACTCAGAGCGCTGACTGTGCTACCACACAGAACTGATAAAATTCAGCTCAAAGCAAAGAAGATACTTGCAGCCTTGCTTAGTCTGTGCATGTTTTTCCAATCAGCTTTTTGAAACATTTCAAATAGCTCATAAATCCTTTCCCAGACCCCAGGACTGTAGGCTGAGAACCACAGTGAGAACTACCAGTAGTTGATAGGTCCTCACGTTCTGAAGGTGGAGAGTTCTAGTCTGGCCATTCAAAGCCTGAAGTCCTGGGAAGAGTTTTCCGCTGGGCATCAAAGCTGGTTATTCTTACCTTCTTCACTTAGATTCACTGCTAGAGATCCTATTAGTAAGACTTTGGTTCTCTGGTTGAGCCAGTATAAGCCCTAGAGAGACAAAACCTAAGGAAGGTCCTTTCCTAGACTCTTGGGGAGATAGTAACAGCCAAACTAAAATGCCCTGCTACATCCATAGAATCCTTGGTCATTAAAACAACCATATGGAAATAGATGCATTGCTGTGGAATAGTCCCCATAAATGTGTTAAGTTAGAGAAGCAGGTCCAATGTAGTATTTATGGTGGCCCTTCTTTCACATAGTTATGTTTGTGTGTTTAAGTACATGTAGAGTCGTTCTCATAGAATGTTCTGGAGACTCATTTTCCACTCAATGTTCTGAGCAAAAGTGGTCCCAGGAGCAGATGTTACTTACTGTACCACTCCTAGAGTATCATAATAGAGCATTCAAAGGCTCTCAGAAGCCTTGTGCCAAGGAAACGTATGCTTTTTCCCTGTGAGGTTTCACATGTTTGTTGGACCGTGGAAACTTTTCTCATGTAGTAGCAATAGCCAGCATTTATTGAGCATTTATTATGTGCCGGGCAACGTTGGTAATAACCCCGTGAAGTCAGCAGCACTATCACCGTTTCCCAGGTGAGAAAACAAGGTTGGAGAGATTCCGTGACATTTGTGAAAATCCCCCAGAATTACAAAGATGTGCTGTGAGCTACAAGGAAATGTCCACATTCTGGTTAATTCTGGCTCAGGCTGGTGGTCTGCCCGCCACATCTGTCAGCAGCACTGGGGACTGTGAGATGATGGGCGGTGGTTATCCTCCACGAAGTCAGCTTGGAATGGAAGGGTGTTGCTCGGGATAGCTCCTGCTTTTCTCACAAACCCCTTCTAGAACTCTCTATTTCTCTATATGTTTTAAGAAGTTACTTATACTTTCCAGCAGGTACAACTTCCTGGCTTAATGAATTCCACAGGTTTCCTGACTACGCTGTGGGATTTTGCCTACAGAAAGTGCACCGTGTGAGGCTCAGGTCCTCTCTGCCTCCCCCGCAACCCTGCTTGGAGGCTCTGCTGGCCTCCAGGGCGTGGGTGTGCCCAGTACCAGCGCCCACCTCAGGGGCTGCTGTTTTCTGACAACTGGAAGAGGCAGCTCTAGGGGCCAGGAATGATTGGAAAACTCCCCCTGTTTCTTTTATTTTCACCTCCAGCGGAGGGAGTGTGAGCGGTGAGCCAGGAGCGGAGGTGGTGGGTCACCCCTAGGAGGGGTGTGGGAGGGTGGTCCTCACTTCCATGTCAGGTGCCAACCTCGTGCTGACACTCCAGGTCAGAGCCTGTTGCTTTCCCCAAACGCTCACCTCCAAGGTACCATTGACTGTCACTGAAAACCAGGTGACCTGATTCCACGATCCTTGAAAGTCACTGTTGGCATATCAGAAACCTGACTGTGGATCAGGCTCACCTGTGAGAACTCTTAAAAAGGCAGATTCCTAGGCCCCACCCCAGACCTACTCAACTAGAGTCTCAGCGGCGGGGGGTCTGGGAATCTGCCCTTTCAAAGGCTCCCCAGGAGATGCTGATAAACTGCTTCATACCCTAGAACTTGAGAACCGCTGCCCGATGTCATTACACAGACGTTCGGAGTCTGAGTGGATAAATGTCTCTTTGTGGCCCTTCATCAGATAAGGTGTTGTAGTTTTTCTGGTGTTGCTCATAATTCCGTCTGAACTGCCGTCATCTTTATTTTTAGGTGAGGAGAATTCGTGTTGCGAACTGCAGTAAACATAAATCCTGTTCGGAGTGTTTAGCAGCGACAGACCCTCACTGCGGTTGGTGCCATTCGCTACAGAGGTATTTCCTGAGTTCTTTCTCACCAGCTCACGATTTCGAAACAGTGTCATGCGGCTGCACACTTGTTGCCCTACTTTAAGAATCCGTTCCAGTGACCTGGGGGGAACTGATCTCTGCGTCAACTAAAATACCAGCGTGTAATCTGAATCAATTCTCAGGGATGTTCCCAGTTGTGTCGGTGCTACTGAATCATTTGACCTGAACCACCGAGAGGGTCCCCAATGTGGAGGGCAGAGGTTGAGGGCGGGTTGGGGGAAGGATACCGGCGTAAGTTGGAGCTGTCACTTTAGCTTTTACTTTTCTACAGAGTTCTCCAAGACTGGAGAGAGATGCAAAATGTTCTCTGTCAGAGGAGATAAAAGAATAGGCGTGTTTGAAAATTTTCAGATGAATCCTCATGCTGTCACATGTTTGGTTGGCTCCGTGGAAGCCTGATTATTGACAATGTTGTCTCTGGATGCGCTGTACAGCTGTGCACAGGCCTGATGTGCAGTCTCAGTCTCCGGGCAGAATCTACCCAGCCTGGTCTTGAATTACGATGTTCACGACCCATCTAGGCCCAGGGCGACTTGTAGCAGCTTCCTCGCCATGGCAGCTCCCAGCGTCGCTGGGACCGGCCTGGTTGGATTTGCTGTTGCCATGGCAACCCAGTACTCGGGCTTTTGCTATAGAAGCAAGGAAGAGAGAGCCTGAGCTGCAGCTCAGGCAGGGGGAAAAAGAAAAAACATAACAGTGTCTGTCAGTTTGGTGCGTTCAGTTTTTAAAGGTGAAAAAGGATAAGAAAGAGTAGAACAGGTGCAGAGAAGCTGAAGGCTAAACAAGGGGCGATTTAGGGAAAGAAAGGAAGACTGGGAGTAGAATTGGGGAGCCTTTGGGGGAGGAAGGCAAGAGCAATGAAGGGAGAGGAGAAAAATACAGTATAAGCAAGAGGTTCAGGACACAAACGAAAAATATGGGGATGGAATTCATTAAGAGTTCATGGAGGAAGTCTGAAGCTGAGATGCAGGAAGACGCATAATTGCCCTTGCTTCTGCTGAGCTTCCTTACCGGGCTGCTTCCTTCAGAATCATCGGCAGACAAAAGAGGCAAGGCCAGGAAGATTCTCATGAATAATTGTAATTGGGTAGGAACGTTTGCTTCTTGTCGCTTGCCTAAGACTAGAGTTTAAGAAATTAACTGATCATGAACAGCACTGCCTCGCCACACACCCACTAAGCAGTTTTGCCATAATCTTTCTGATCTGTTCCATTTATGTAGCTTCTCTGTCTATATTTGTAGAGCTCTGTGCAGGAGTTAATTCAGTGACAGCAGTGGAGATGGTGGTGATGGTCACAGTGGTGATGGTGATTAAATAGCCATGCGTAGCAGCTAGGGGCTACTCTTTTGGCAAACACAGGTCTGGCGTTCATAGGAGATGTCCGAGCTGGTGATATGACTCTGGGGGTTAGTAGTATTCCGATGGTACATCGTGAAGTCTTCAGACCAGATGAGGGAGGGAGTGTAGATTGAGAGGAGGATTAGTTGGAAAACTGAGCGTTGAGGCGGTACAGTGTTTAGGGGTCAAGGAGATGAAGAAGTAACAGACGGGGAGAGAAAAACCAGAAGGGGAAGCGGAAAGACTAAAGAAGCTGGCCTGCTAGAAGCCCAGGGAAGAAGGGAGGACGGGAGCGGTCCATTGTGCCAGATCGTGCAGAGAGGTCAGGCAAGAGAGGAAGAGAATGGAGCCACTGGACTTAGCAGGCGATGACTGGTACGGTGACAAGGACAGGAAGTGGTGCTAAAGCTGTAAGAGAGGGCTTCCCTGGTGGCGCAGTGGTTGAGAGTACGCCTGCCGATGCAGGGGACACGGGTTCGTGCCCCGGTCCGGGAGGATCCCACATGCCGCGGAGTGGCTGGGCCCGTGAGCCATGGCCGCTGAGCCTGCGCGTCCGGAGCCTGTGCTCTGCAACGGGAGAGGCCACAGCAGTGAGAGGCCCGTGTACCGCAAAAAGAAAAATTAAATAAAGCTGTAAGAGAAAATTAGAAGAGGGCAGAGTGGAGACAACTCTTTCGAGGAGCTTTGCTGAGAAAGACAGCAGAAAAATAGAGCAGACGTTGGAGGAAAAAGTGGAGTCCAGAGAGCTTTGGGGTTTTTTTAAGATACGTGAGATAGCAGTGTGTTTTTGTGCTGTCGGGAAAGTTCCAGTAGAGAGAGAGAAACTGATGATACAGGAGAGAGAAGGGAGAATTGTGGAGTGTTGTCTTTCAGCAGATGAAAGAAAATATGATCTTGTGTGCCAGCGGGGGGCCCAGCCTCGGCCAGGAGCATGGGACCCTTCATCCTTGGTCATGGGAGGGAAGGTGAAGAATATGGGCTCAGGAGCAGGTCGGTGATGGAAGCATGCACCGTGCCTTTGCATGTGCCTTTACATGATTTTCAGTAATGTAAGATGGGTGAGGTGAGGGAGGAAGCCCTGGAGTTGGAAGGGAGAAGAGAGAGAAGGTATGGGCCAGAGTGGAAGAGAGAACAGAGCCGGGAAGGGGAGAACAGTTGCCAGACAACATCAGGGCTCACTTGAAGTCAGTGGTCTTGCTTTTGAAGAGAGAGCCGTAAGCATGGGTTTGCTTTCACAAGCCATGTTTGCCTCCGTGGGCATAGTGGTAGGGTAGTGGAGAGTTAGATTTAGCCCGAGATGGGGCTTTGCCAGGAAATATGTTCAAGAGGGGAAAGTGGGGCCCAGAGCTGAGGGTGCCTACGAGGGATGAACAGTGATATGGATTTGGGTCCTTAAACAATAGTGGACCCTGGGCTCCAAGCCAGAAGTGAGCTCTAGGGAGGGATGTGAGGACACGAGGGGAGTGAGAGTTGTGAAAAGGTAGCCAGCTCTGTGCAGGGGAGGTTGTTTTGGGGTTTAAAACTTGTTGGACCTGGGGAACTGGAGGAAGCAGTAGTGGCCGGACTGTGGGGAACTTGGAATTAAGGTCATGGAGAGGGCGGAGTTATTGGTACTGACAAGGTGTGGGGTGTGATTGTGCAGCTGAAATAGGATGAAGGACAAGATCATTGGCAGAGAGGGTCAGGGAACTGAGGAGGGGTCAGAGTGTTCGGTGGGCCAGTCACCAAGAAGGACTATGGGAGCAATGTTGGAGAGACCAAGGAGGCAAACAGTCAAGAAAAGAAAGGAATTGCCCATGGGCGGGGTGGCCTGTGGATGGTCTTGACGAGGAGGGGCCAGGGGGGTCTGGCAGATGGCCCGATGGCGTGAGCTTCCGAGCTGGGGAGTGCAGGGGATGGGGCCAGGCTTGGAAAGAAAGGAAGAAGATTCATCCCGAGGAGGCAGCAAGAGACAAGTAGGACCACTGTGATGAGGGAGAGGAAACAGCCAGCCCTTGGTGGGCTGCAGGGACACAGTGTCCTTGGGGAGAGCCTGGTGAGCAAGACCAGCAAGGTGGTGAAGGGAACAATTGGAGAAGTTGAAGACATCAGGACTTTTACTGATGATGGGCTGTGATAAAGGAATCCAGCCTTCTGGAAAAGCCTGCTCACGGCTTCCCCTGCTTCTGCTCTTGTCCCCTCACCCCTGCCCCAAGAGGAGTGGTCTTGTAAAAATCTAAACCAGATCAGTTTACTCCCCAGCTTAAAAACCTCCACTGGCCTCCGTCGCAGAATTCAGTCTGACTCCCTTGCTCCCAGGGCCCGAATACAGGGCTTCCCAGAGTCGGGTCTTGGTTATTCTCAGACCTCTCATGCCACTCTCTCCTTCGTTCACTCGACCCCAGCCACACGAGCTTGCTTTCTGACTTAAGAATATGCCAGGCTTGTTCCTGCCTCAGGGACTTCTCACCTGCTGTTTCCTCAGTCTAGAAAATTCTTCCCCCCATCCTTCCACAGCTGGCTCCTTCTTGCTCATCAGGTCCCAGCATACATGTCTCCCTGCAATGACCCCGTCTGAAGTGGCCTCACCTCACTCACAGTGACATCACTGTAGTAGATGCTTCCTGGCCCCGTCACTATTTGAAATGATCTTCTTTCTCTGCCTCTTCCTTTATTAAAATGTAAGTTGCATGGGAACCTCGTCTTGTTCATGACTGTATCCCCAGAATCTAGAATGGTGCCTGGTGCATAGTAGGTGCTTAAAAAATATATGTTAAATGAATGGAGTACACTGAGTGAGTGGGAAACTCTACCAATGGCATGCTGAGACGTGTGCATTAAGTATGATAAAACGTTCCGGATTTGTGGGCTGATGGCCCTTCGCAGCTACGTCAGATCACTTGGTTTCAAACTGGCTTGGTTCTGACCTGAGATGAAATAAAACTAAGCCTCAGATCTGTGACTCATGTTAAGCTGTCAGTACCGTTCAAAATTAGGAATTCTAAAGGGGGTTGTTTTCTTATAACTATAGAGCATCCCACTGTGTTTATTGTAAATGTCACAGATTTATTTAGAAAAATAACTTATTTTCTTGATTGAGAAGGTTGGGCTTTATTTCATACACGTCTAGAAAGTGGATTTGTTGAGTTGGGGGGTGCAAGAAAATGATCTTAACTTCCTTTTGATCGGACGTTAAGAATAGGCATCCAGTATAAGCAGACAAAAAGCAATTAGATAAACAATGAGCTCTAAAAAGTCTAGTATTTTATTGTTGGAACCTCAAATCCAACCTATGCTGAATTTGTCTGTGTGGGTGGAAAGTGAATTTTCGCAGGCTGAATATCTTGGGTTTGGAAGCAGCTTCTCAGTTTCTCCCATATTGCAAAGCACAGCACATGTGTTTAGTTATGGATTTCCACAAAACTGGCAATCCGGAACCAATGAGCGGGTGAGGTTCCAAAAGTTCATTTGCAAGTTTGTTTGGCACTCGGAATGCATTTTCCCATAGAAACAATGTCATAAATTAAGGACTGATTCTCAAGTCAGCCCACAAAATTCAATCTATCTAATTTCAACAAATATTTATTGAATGTCTACCAAGAACCCAAGAACCCAGTGTGGGAAGTGAGATAACTAGGTGATACTGAGAGAAATCAGATGCCGTTCTCGGCCTTAAGGAATTCACATGCCAGCTAGGGAGACAGAGACGTCAGTGGCCAATGTTCATTCATTCAGTCATACATCCCATCGACAGATATTTACTGAGCGCCTACTATGTGCTTGGGATACTGTTCTTTCTTGCCCGCATGGAGCTTGCAGTCTAGTGAGGGATAGAGACAGTGTTAGTAGTCAGGTTTCTGCTCCAGTAATACTGTGTTAACAAACAGATTTTTAGTGACTTACAAGAACAAAAATTTGTTTCTCTTGATCAGGGGTCAGCTTCAGCAGTGGCTGCAGGTGGAGAGTTTGATTCAGGTCTACTTCACATGTCTCTCATCCTGCACATACTCTCCTCAAGGCAGGTAGCAGAAGCACAAGAACCCAAGCTAAACTCTGCAGCACGTTCAGAGCCTCCGCTCATGTCATGTTTGCTGATATTCCATTGGCAAGCAAGCCACATAGCCAAGCCCAGCATCAGTGGGGTAGCGAAACATACACTGCCTACTCTAGTGGCAAAGGGTATGGGTGTGTTATTCCAGTACAGGAGAGATTGCAGAACTGGGAACAATAATCCGGTCTACCCTAATAAGTTAAGGAGCTACCAATCTACTAATAAGTAAATAGAGAATAATAGGGTTAGCACAGAGGACATGGAGGATTCCATGGGGACACATAAAAACAAACAAACAAACATCTAACCAACAAATAGCAAGTGTTGGCGAGGGTGTGGAGAGAAGGGAACGCTAGTGCACTGTTGGTGGGAATGTAAATTGGTGCAGCCACCATGGAGAACATTTTGGAGGTTCCTCAAAAAATTAAAAATAGAACCACCAGGTGATCCAGCAATTCCACTTCTAGGTATTTTTCTGAAGAACATGAAACACTAGTTCAAAAAGATACATTCATCCCTATGTTCATTGCAGCAGTATTCACAATAGACAAGATATGGAAGCAGCCTAAGTGTCCGTCGATAGACAAATGGATAAAGAAGATGTGGTGTATATATACACAGTGGAATACTACTCAGCTGTTAAAAAATGAAATCTTGCCATTTGCAGCAACATGCATGGACCTAGAGGGCATTATGCTAAGTGAAATAAGTCAGAGAAAGACAAATATTGTATGATTTCACTTATATGTGGAATCTAAAAAACAAAACAGATGAACAAAAATAACAAAACAGAAATAGAGTCGTAGGTACAGAAACAAACAAGTGGTTGCCCAAGAGGAAGGGGTTAGGGGGATGAGTGAAATTGGTGAGGGAGATTAAGAGGTACAAACTTCCAATACAAAAAAATTAGTCATGGGAATGAAATGTACAGCATGGAGAATATAGTCAGTAATATGGCAATAACTTTGTATGGCAATGGATGGTAACTAGACTTGTCGTGATTATTTTGTAATGTATAGAAATATCAAATGCAGGTGGAGCTAACATAGTGTTATAGGTCAGTTATACTTCAATTACAAAGACAGCAACAGGTACAGTGAAAATGAATCAATCAAAGAAAACTAACCTAAACTTAAGGTCAGAGGAGGCTTCCTGGAGGAAGGGATGTCTAAGCTGAGCCTGAAGTGTGAGCAGATACCATCCAGGTAAAGAGGAAGCCGGGGAAGCTGAGGGAACAGACGGTGCCAAGGTTGGAAGCTGGAGGAGCGCCTGGCCTAATGGACAGTAGGGGAAGCGTGCAGTCTGAGGAGCGTTGGTTAATGAGGGCGGCCTGGTAGGCAGGGGCGGGGGAGGAGGGGTCTTAAAACCCACGTTGAAGCATTTGAATTTCGTTGGAAAGACTTTGGGAAGCCCTCCCAGGGTTTCAATCAGAAGACAGACTAGATCATTTGTGTGTTTCAGAACAAGCATTCTGGTGCAAGGTAGACTAGAGACGACACCGCTGGAAGCCAGCAGGTCCCTTAGAAGGTGGTTGGTTGTAAACCAGCAAGGGCTTGGGGACTGAATAAGAGAGACGGTAGTGGGTATGGAAAGAAGTAGGCAGATTTAAAAGCTATTTGGAAGATAGAATTGACAGGACTTAGGGATTAATTGGATCCCCCCTTGAGTCTGACACACTAAAAATAGGGCCATAACATGAAAAATAAAATATCAAGGTGGCCACCGTTTTTCTGGAAGATGTATTCTGTCTCCCTTGATCTAAGTCCTCACAAAGAAAGTAAAGAAATGATACCAAACATACACTGGATTCCTACTGTGTTCCAGGCCTTGTACGAGGTGCTAGGTTGGAGCCCAATGAACGGGTACCCAAGTCAGACGGAGAAGGACTTCCAAGAGGTGTGGAGCTGAATCTCATAGGTGCAGGGGCTTTGCTGTTGAGATGATAGGGCAAAGAGTATGGGTATCTGCCTTGTGTACCAGAGGGACACAGGTGTCATTGACCGAGCAGGAATGTCGGAGAACTATCCAGTTGGGGGTGCCCAGTAATGCAGGGGGATGACTTCCACACTGGCAGCAGGAAGAATGCAGACCTGGAGCCAATGTGTGGTGTCGAATCCGGGCTTCTTTGTGACCTGAAAGTTTCTTATCTTCCCTGTGCCAGACCTCCTCTTCTGTAAAGCAGGGCTAGAAATGGTGCCTCCCTTGCAGGTTTGCTGAGAAAATCAAACCGGATGACGTGCATAAAGTCCTAGGCACAGTGCCTGTTCACAGTAAGCACTCAAGTCACGTTAACTACTACTGTGGCGGAAGCCCAGAGGAAGGAGCCGTTGGTGGTAACCTAGGTTGGGAAAGGCTTCAGAGAGGAAGTGGCATTAAAATGGGGTCTTGGGGAAGAGGAAAAAAATGGGTCTTGAGGCCTGAGTAGATGTTCCCTGAGGGAAGGAGCGGGTGAGAGGTGATTCAGGGAGCAGAACCAGCGCAATAAAGAGATCATTTTATTTTATTGTTTTGGCCATGCTACCTGTGGGATCTTAGCTCCCCGACCAGGGATCGAACCCACACCCCTGTAGTGGAAGCACAGAGTCTTAACCACTGGACCACCAGGGAAGTCACTACAATAAGAGATCTTTTGAGGGGATGGCAAATTGAATCATGTTACCCCAGCACTGGCTCTGGAAGCAAGGAAGTAGATGGGAGGGACCATGATGGGAAGGGCTCTGAGTTTGGACTTTATTAGTTGGTGCTGGGAACTTATTAAAGGGTTTTCAGCAGAGGACTGGCACGATCATATTTGTGTTTTTAAAAGATGATCCTGTTGGCATTGTATATAGAAGACGAAGTGCGTTAACCCGAGCATTAACTGTACCACACTTGTCACTCCTACCCCCTCTAGGGTCACTGTCTTCTAGTATATTGTATAAAGAGTGAGTTTATCTCACGTCTCTTCCTGAGTCATCTACTTAGCGGCTGTTTCTCCAAATTTCACGTACCTCTCCACTTCTCCCAACACCACCACGGGCTCCACTTGCGGTCCCAGTCACGTAATGGAACCAGGGCTGGGTCCTCTTCAGAAACTGGGCCACATAGGAGAGGCCACACTCATCTTTATTGTCCCATCCCAGAATGCCCCACCCTGCACAGGATGTGTTCAGGGCGGGGGCAAAGCCCCCAGGCGTGCTAATTATAAGGTATCTGTGGGCTCCCCTCACTTGTTTGTATAAATTTAACATTTACTCACATCCTTCTGCATGTTTCTTCCACGTTTACAGTTAGAAGACTTCCAAGCAGCCCCTGGTAGCATTTTTAGGTTTTCATCTGCTGGCTGGCTGGTCAACACGTGACTGTGAACAAGGTCATTTCTCAACCTGGTCTGACAACAGACTTCCTGAAAGGGTTGGGGTAACAGAAAGGGATTTGAACAGTGGAGAGAAAAACTAAAATCTGCCTGCTAAACATATTAATCCTCAATACCTCAGAGTAATAAGCAAAAAGAATTCAGTGATTTGCTTATGGACAAATCCAGTTCCTTGCATTGCTCTCCTGTCTTGAGGTCTGTCTTCCCTCTCTCTCTCCCAAGAGACATTCCTTCCTCAAGCCTCCCCAGGGCCAGTCAACCACCCTAAGGCCTATGAGCTGCTATTGCCTGAAAACTTGACCGAGACAACCCCTGGTGCATGGTAACCCATAGCCACATTGTTCTGAAACCTGAGTTAGTCTGGTTTGGTCTGCCATCATTAGACGTGGGCACTGTGTAGCAGCGATGGCTCCTGAGGGCTTTTCAGTAGAGGAATCCATCAGAATGTGCCCACTTATCCTTCAGAAAGCTATTACAGTGCCCCTTCTCCAGGAAGCCTGCCTTGAGTCCAGGCCCAGCCAGGAGACAGGGTCACCATGCATGGAGGAATATGCTTGTCACACATCAGATACTGTGCCCTGAATGTTCCATGCATGTTCCATTTAGTCCTCCTGGTACCTTGTGAAGAAAGTACTATTACAATTCCCACTTTTTTTTTTTTTTTTTTTTTTTTTGCAGTGCACGGGCCTCTCACTGTTGTGGCCTCTCCCATTGCGGAGCACAGGCTCCGGACACGCAGGCTCAGCGGCCATGGCTCACGGGCCCAGCCGCTCCGCGGCATGTGGGATCTTCCCGGACCGGGGCATGAACCCGCGTCCCCTGCATCGGCAGGCGGACTCTCAACCACTGCGCCACCAGGGAAGCCCACAATTCCCACTTTTGAGAAGAGAAAACAGCCTTAGGTTTCTATATTCATTTCCTACTGCTGCGGTAGCAAATCACCACAACCTTGCTGGCCTAAAACAACATACATTTATTCTCTTGCAGTTCTGGAGGTCAGAAGTCTGCAGTGGGTTTCACCTTGGGCTAAAACCAAGGTGTAGAAAGGTCTTCGTTCCTTCTGGAGGCTGTAGGGAGAATCCGTTCCTTGTCTTTTCTAGTATCTGGAGGCAGCCTAGGTTCCTTGGCTTGTGGCCTCTTCTTGCATCTTCAAAGCCAGCAGTCTAGCCTCTTCAGATCTTTCTGGCTCTGAATCCTGTTTCCGTCATCACGTCTCTTTTCCTGACTCTGATCCTCCTGCCTCCTCTTATGCAGCCTCTTGTGATTACTTTGAGCCCACTCGGATAATTCAAGATAATCTCCCCATTTTGAGATCCTTAATCACATCTTTGAAGTCCTTCTTGCCATGTAAGGTAACATATTCACAAGTCCCAGAGATTAGGACATAGATATCTTTGGGGGCCATTAATCTGCTTACTACAGGTTGTGTAAGTAGTGGAACCAGGATTCAAATCTAGGCTCAGCTCTAACTCCCAAGCCAGTACCTTTACCTACCACTATAGTGAAAGGGAAGAGAAACAAAGGAGACATTATCCCTCGTGGTGGTGGGAGGAGAGGGCAGAGCCTGGTCCACATGGACCCACCATGGATGACTGGTTAAATATGGAACTCCGGGCCAACCTGAGTTACAGAAACCCTTCCACCTTGAAAGTTTAAGCATCCATGCATTCACTTAACAGATCTTTATTGAGTACCTAGTGTGTGTCAGACACTGTTCTAAGCACCAGCATTCTCTAGCAGTGAACAGCTCAGCCCCAAATCTTTGCCCTCATGGAGGTCCTTCTAGTGAGCTGTGTTAGTTTCTCAGAGCTGCCATAGCAAATGGTCACCAACTCAGTGGTTTCAAACAATGCAGGTTTATTCTCTCCCAGTTCTGGAGGCTGGAAATCCAAACTCAAGTTGTTAGCAGGGCCACTTTCCCTCTGAAGGCTCGAGGGGTGAAACCTTCTTCTCCTCTTCCAGCTTCTGGTGGCTCCTGGTGTTTCTTGGCTCTGGCAGCATATCTCCAGCCTCTGCCTCCATCTTTATGCAGTCTTAAATGTCCTCCTCCTCTCTCTTGGCAAAACACTAGTCATTGAACACCTTAAATCCAGGACGATTTCATCTTGAGATCCTTAACGAATTACATCTGCAAAGGCCCTATTTCCAAGTAAGGTCACATTCTGAGCTTCCGGGTAGATGTGAATCGTGGGGACCATATTATTCGACCCACTACATGAGGGAAGATGGACGGTGTGAAAATAAAGAAGAAAATAGCATGTCAGATGCAATCACTATTAGGAAGGAAAATAAAGCAAGGGGGTAGGGCATGCTGACTGGAGGCAGGGGAGGTTAGTTTCAACCAGAGGGTCCTGGAAAGCCTCACGGAGAAGGGCACAGCTGAGCCAAGACCCAGAGGAGCACACTCCACTTTGGGGACGTCCCCCTGCCTAGGCTGTGGCCTCATCTAGCCGAGTGGCCGGGAAGACAGTTGGAGGTGAAAGATGGTTCTCATTCTGCATCTGTCCGTCCTTTCTTTCCAATCCGGGATGTGTCCTCGTGCCTGAAGTCTGTGCAGTGACACTCCTTTATGGTCCAGTGCAGCTCTAATGGCAGCCATCATCATAATAATGGAGTTTGGGGGTGGCCCCTCCTCCTTGTGTGAGGACCCCATTGTGTCAACTAATTGTGTAGAAGCAAGTGGGACAGCTGTCTGTGGGGTGGAAGCAGTGGGGAGCGGAGAGGAATATGTTATTCGGGCCTGGGCGCATCACGGAGTTACCCTGGCCGAGGCCAAACCCGCGCATCTGGGTTACCGAAGATGCTGAAAGGGATTTGGGGGCCTTCTCACGCTGGCAGGGGCGGGTCTTGGGTGGACCTGAATCCCCTGGGTTCTTCATCATCTTTGTCAGCTGTTAGAAGAGCTGGGAATATTTCAAAGCAGAAGGTGAAGGGGGTTGAAACTATGAAGGCGCCCAGCTCTTTGCGCCTGGACAGCTGACAGTGGCTGGAAAAGGGAGAATGCTTACCGTACTCAGAAGCCAGTTTTGTTTTTGGTCCAACCTCAGCCTCCAAACTACTTATCTTCGCGTCTCTTTAATTGATGTAGCCTGACTTAAGCAGGTACCATTAGGAACACCCCTTTTAGTAAATATATGTTTTAATGGAATAGATTTTTTTTTTTGAAATGACCTTATCTCAGGCAGCAAGCACTTTTGTAAGTATGTATCGATTGGCTTTTAAAAATTCCTCAAATGTTTTCACTTGTCTTGGTGACCTAGTGCTTGCCCTGTTCCCGGCAGCTCCTCCACATTCAAACAGATGTTCATATCTTCATTGGAAGCCTTCCTGCCAGTCTTTTGTGTTTTTGCTCTTGTGATGTTTTGTAACATTTGGGCACTTGCATCCCGCTCTATGGAGAATGGACCTTTTCTAAAATGCCCCATGTGGGGTTCAATATTGCTCTCTGGAAGATGGGGTTGTTACCGCTGCCAGCTGTTTACTGGTGGGGAAACTGAGGTCCTAAGAGGCTAAGGAATGTGTTTCCCGTTACAGAACAAATGTGTGGGAGAGCAGTTTGGAGCCCAGATCTTCCTGACTCAAGAGACATCATTTTCCCATCTTTATTTCCTTGTTACCTATTTTTTACGAATGCCTCCCTTAAATTCTTCAGTTCAGGGTTTGCATTTGGGAATTAAATCACCAACTTTTAGTGCACTCATCACCCACCAAAGAACCACATGGAGTGAAGGCCACAAATCCCTTTTGTGTGAGTGTTTCAGTCTGCAGATGTGTTTTACATGTGCTAAATAGCTCCAAGTTTCAAGACAAAGGTTGGTTTTCCACCACGCCAGTTAACTGGCCAGCCCAGTGAACAAAAATCAATGAAACAAATTATGCTGGTATCATGGAGACATAGACAAGAATTTAGTCACTTGAAAATTTAATTCTTAATCCAATCTAGCTAACGCTTGTTGAATACCAGGCCAGATACTAGGCCCTGGGGAAACAAAAATGAATGAGGACCTGCCTTGGAGAAGCTCACAGGTTAGTGTGGGAAGCAGGCACTGACCAAATAATTTCAATACGCCGTGGAAAGTGCTCTCATAGCTGGTGCTCAAGGCATAGGGAGACCCCAAGAACCCTTGGGAGGAGGAGGGTTGTGATTAAGACACTTCCAAGGGGCTTCCCTGGTGGCGCAGTGGTTAAGAATCCGCCTGCCAATGCAGGGTACATGGGTTCGAGCCCTGGTCCGGGAAGATCCCACATGCCACAGAGCAAATAGGCCTGTGCGCCATGAGTACTGAGCCTGCGCTCTAGAACCTGTGAGCCACAACTACTGAGCCCACGAGCCACAACTACTGAGCCCACGAGCCACAACTACTGAAGCCTGCACACGTAGCCCATGCTCTGCGACAAGAGAAGCCACCGCAATGAGAAGACTGCACATTGCAACGAAGAGTAGCCCCCGCTCGCCTCAACTAGAGAAAGCCCGTGTGCAGCAACAAAGACCCAGTGCAGCCAAACATAAATAAAAATAAAATAAATAAATTTATTAAAATAAAAAGAAACTTCCAAGAAGCCGTGAGCTGTGTCTGCCTCCTTACAGGGAAAAGGCAGGCTGATTGTTGACCTGGTGTATGTGAGCAACGCAGAAGGCAGTCTGGTTACCCCTATTGCCTAGATCCCTCCTGCATCTCTATGAGTTTGTGTGTTCGTTTGGCTTATGTCATCCAAACCTTTTACCTAAATTCTATTTCACTTGCCTGTGTGATAAATATAATAACAACTATTATACTAATATTTACTGAGGCATTACTGGAAGCCTCAGTTAAATAGATGTACGTTTTGGAAACAACTCCATGAGATAGAAACAATTATTATCTGCGTTTCTACAGTTGGAAAGCCGGAGACACAAGTGTGAGGGCATGTGATTTGCCCAAGGTCACTGGCTTGTAACTGGCAGACCCACTCTACTCTCCCCTTCCTTCACTGAAGTCTAGCCAGTCTGGTCTTTAATCAGTTCCTTGCAGAGACCAAGCTTTCAGTGAACTCAGGGTCTTGGCACATGCTGTTCCTTCTGCTGGAATGCTGTTCCCACTACTCTTGATGTGGCTGGATTGTTTTCATCCTTGAAATCTGAGCTGAAACGTCATCTTTCTTGACCAGCCTATCTAAAGTAGTTCCTTCCTGCTATATTTTTGATTGCTGCAGAAGACTTACCTCAGTTTGAAACTATTTAAATTATTGTCTGCTTATTTGGTTTTTGTCTGTGTGCCTCAACAGAGTATAAGCTCATTAAGAGGGGAGCTTTAACTGGCTTAGGCATTCCTGTGTCCCCAGTGCCCAGTGTTTGATGTCTGGTGGGCACTCAGACAGTATTTGTAGAAGGAATACTAGATATGGCACTAGGCCCTGGGGGTGCCAAGGTGAATAAGGTTAGCCTTTTCCTTGGGGATCTTATAGTCTGGTCAGAGAGACAGGCAATCAGCAACCAATGCATTGTGCTGTATATACCAGGAACATTTGTAAGGTGCCCATGGGAACACAGAGGAGGGCACGACTGCTTTGTCTGGAGGCTGGGCAGATGTGGAGGAGGTGACATTGAACTAGGAACACCATTTCACCAGTATTGCAGGCCCTGGGGCATTCTGCACATGCCAGGAAGAGCTGGGCAGTTTGCACTGCATGTGTTTATTAAGTAACTGCTCTCTGTGAGGCACCACGTACTAGATATTAGCGACCGATGTGTTTAGGAGCTTGTAGGCTAAAGGGAGACAGACTTATCAACCCGTGATTGCCTGGGGATGAGTTTGGAGAGGAAAGCAGGAGCTCGATCATGGTATTGGGTATGAGATGAGTGTGGACATGTGTGTTCTAGGCCCCCGGTCATGAAAGTGATGTAGGGAGAGGCGTTTGGTGTAAGTGAAAGGGTGCCACTGAGGGTTCCTAAGTAGGAAGTGATGTGATCAGTTCTGTCCTTGAGAACACCTAGATGATGTTGTGGAGGCTGACTGAAGGCAGGGAGGAGGGAGGCCCATCAGAAGGCTGCTGCAGGAGCCTAGGTGAGAAGTGATGGGTGAGGGTGGACTGCAGGAGATAGTATAGAGAAATGCTTGGAATTAATAGGTCACAATCAACTAGTATGAGAGATGAGAAAAAAAGAGTAAAAAAAAGGCCCAAAGTTTTCTAATTTGATCTTCCGTTTGGATTATCACTCATTAACTGAGATCAGGCAGTGTTTCCCAATGTGCATGGCTAGAACTTCTAATCCCTCAACAAAAAAGTTGGAAGATGGTGCATCATCCGTTTCTGTCTCGGAAAGTTACAAAGCACACAGGCATATTCAAGGCTCTGAGAAGTCCTGCAATAGGGAAGACCATGAATTTTATTTAACTAGTGTTTCCCAAATTTCTTGACCCTCCTTTTAACATTAACACCTAAAACAACCCGAAGAACACACTTTGAGAAACGCTGAGAAGTGGAATAAAACCTATATTTTCCCGTAGGGCCCAAGCTCTGGGAGGATATATTTACTTTTATCTTGGCATTTATGACATCACTATCCCGGAAACCTTTGAAAATTTTGAGGCATTGGCACAGTAGTAAGAGTATGGATACCAGTGCCAGACTGCTGGGATTCATAGCATGCTAACCTCTCCGTGCCTCAGTTTCCTCATCTTTGAAATGGGGCCGATAACAATAATACTTACTTCCTGAGGTGGTTGTAGGATCAACGAGTTAAGTCCCGGAAAGTCTAGAAACGGTGCCTGGCCCCTGGGGAGGGCTCAGTGAGTGAGAGCCCTTATGAGGGGCATTACAGGGTAGGAGATGAGACCATGGACTCTGAAACTGCACTGCCTGGTTTGGTATCTCAGCCGCTCTGCTTCCTAACTCTGTGACCTTGGGAAAACAATATGGAGCCTTCCGTGCCTCAGTTTTCCCTAGCTGTAAAGCAGGGAAATTTGTTGTACCTACTTCATAGCTTTGTGAAGAATAAGTGGATCAAATCACGTGAAAGAACGTCTCCTGGCAGGTGAGGTGTTTTCACTTAAAAAAAAAAAATCTTCTAAATTGTCTCTGTTATTAGCCTCATTTTCTTATGTAGATTGGATCTTCATCACTGGAGCTGAAATTCAATTTTTCAGCTTTCCCGGCAAGTTATTTTGGTCTCGTATTTTGGCATCCCCCTTGGCTGACTCTGGAGGCCTGCAATTCAGAGTTTAGTTTTTCACAGTGACTTCCACTTCTCTTCTTTTCGGTCGAGATTGGTTTCTCCATCTTGTGGACTGACAGCATTAATGAAAGCCCCCTGATTCTGGGGACCACCTGGCCCTTCCTCTGGACTCCGTGCCTTTCTGAAAGATGCAGACAGCTGTTTCAAGTCACTTAGCAGAAGACCTTTGCTCTTGTGGCAAAAATCTACCCACAGGATGGACACAGTCTCCTGTTTCCCGAGAGAGAGGCTGGATTGTTTCCTTGTTAAAAGTTTTCTGATATATCAGTAGAGTATCTTTGGAACAGGTCACACCACCACTCCCATTCAAGCCAATTACCTGATATTTAGTTATCAGTTTACTTCAGGGACTGTCTGCTCTTGGTGAATAATTAGATTAGAAGATGCTGATGAAATTCGAGTGGCAGGAAGTAGAAGTTACATTTCTGAGTTCAGAGTTTCTATTTCAAGGTTGAGTAAGTGCTACATTCTGACTGAGAGATTCTAGCCTCACAGAGTCGGATTCTCAAGGTCCCCCTGCCCATCCCATGGGCATTTCACCTGCCTGGAAACTTCAGCTCATTTCCAGAGGTGGGTCTCCCTGTTCTTTATGTTGCCATGAAAACAATAATTGAAGCCATCCCCATTTTTTTGTTTGTTTTTTTTTGTTTTTTTGCGGTACGCGGGCTTCTCACTGCTGTGGCCTCTCCCGTTGCGGAGCACAGGCTCCGGACGCGCAGGCCCAGCGGCCATGGCTCACGGGCCCAGCCGCTCCGCGGCATGTGGGATCTTCCCGGACCGGGGCACGAACCCGTGTCCCCTGCGTCGGCAGGTGGACTCTCAACCACTGCGCCACCAGGGAAGCCCCATCCCCATTTTTAAAAAATAGAAATACTGTATAAATACAATACTGTAATAATAAATTTAAAAGTCGATCCAGCTGGGCACTGTTCCCAGACTACCAGCTGAGCAGAAACACAAATAAGTAAAGAAGAAAAACTGCTATATGATGCAGATGGCTTCAGTCTCATTGTTTTCTGCTACTCTTATATGCAAATAGATAGAACTGAAGTTACATTACAGATAAACAGGTTTTGTGGGCTAACCTGGAGACCTTATCACTGTTTATGACATTCTTTCTGTGGGGAGAAAAGTGTATTCCATTTTACAAAAAGATGGTTTACAAGCAAATTTTTGGAACCCAATAGACTTGTGAGTTGGGGGCCTCCTGGAATTTTAACCTCTAGTTGGATGTTTTGTATTCAGGGCTAGTGAGGTGTGAAAATTCGAGGCATCTCAGATTCCGCCCCTGTTTTCCTCCCAAATCCGTGCTTCCCCTCTTCATCCTGGATGCTCCGTCTCACCTTCTCTATTCATCTGTTCCTGGGGTCCTCATCTCTGTCGCCTCATCCTGGCACAGCCCCACTCTCCAACCACTGCTGGGGCCCCAGGAAGCCAGGAGGAACTCTAAATGTCATTGTGTTTGTGCACCTTATTAAATGGCAGTTAGGGCTCACAGGAGGCCCTGCTGCAGCTGAGGGGGCCAAGCGTGTGGCTCTGAAACCAGACTTCAGCCACTTGGAGCTGTGCACCCTTGGCACATTATTGCACCTCTCTGAGCCTCCGTTTCACCCCTGTAGAATGAGGTGGTTGTGAGGACTACTGGGGGAGGACTAACTGTAAACACTCAGAACAGTGCCAGGCACAGGGCAGTGTTCCTTCCAGGCAGGTACATGGTGGGGTAGTTACTCAGGGATATCAGGGTTTAGACAGATTTCCACAAACTCAGGAAGCAAACCCACTGTATGCAAATACTTTCTGAATTCCAAACAGCGAACTTAGAAACAAGTGTCTGGAATCTCCCTGTTCATGAGTCGGGCCCGGGGTAGAAGTTTTGAATGAACGTTATGAGTTAGGGGTCAGGGAGGGTTGGTCCACGTGCTTGAATAGTTTGAGTGACAATCTCAAACTCTGATTATTTTGAATAGATGAAGCTCTACAGCAGATTTTATGAACAAGCCTGTTAAGTCGTTTCATTCACTAAATTGCATCCACGGTTCTTTAACCTACCAAAGGTTTTTTTAAAATTAACTTTTGGGTTTGGTGACTTTTTTTTTCCTTCAGGCAGTTTTTTTCTTTGCATTTGAGCTGGCTCTGTTTCCTAATTTGCAAGTAGGCTAGTGTCTGCACATTGGCCTTATTTTGTAGGCAAGAGAGCTAGCTGGAAATAAGGACTGGAAAAATAAAAGACTGGTTGGGAGGCTTAGGACTTTTGGAGAGATCCTCCGTAGAGAGTGGGGCAATAGCATAAGATAAGAAAAGCAAACATATCTCTGCCATTTTTTTCCAGAATGCGCTCATTCTAATTTGAATCCCATTTTCTTCCTATCTGTGGCCTGAAGAAATTGTAATGAAGCCAGTTAAGAGATCAGCCTATTTGAGAGTGCTTCACTGAGGATCAGCCTCACCAAGAGTGGAGTCTGACAAAGAGATTTTAATTTTATTTGGGCAAGGCTTAACTGTCTATGCACTTGACCGTTGCTTTCGTGGCTGTATAGGAATACGAGTGATTGCTTTCAAAAGGGACCATTTCAGAGTAACTGGTTTTGTTTACTAAAACGTGGGAGCTGTAAGATCTGTTCCCCCTCCTGAAGAAATCTGTGTGGGTAATGTGCTGTCGTGAAGATTTTATAATCTGCCGTACTGGAGGAGTAATAAGATATTGTTGTTGGTTGACCATCTGGTTATACATTCTTGGTGTCACAGTTTGCTTTTTTATTTTTTTATTTTTATTTTTCAGCTGGTGAGAAGCAAGGAATAAGAGTTTAGAAATCTCAGAGGTGTTTTATAAACCAGGAATTTATGTTTAGTTGCTTAACATGGTTAAATTTTGTTTTCACCTTATACAAAATAGAAATTGAAAGGTCCACTTTTTTATATATATATATATTTTATATATATTTTATATATATATATATATATATATATATTTCCCCCAAAAGACAAACTGAAAACCTCAACTTCTAATTTGTTGCCTCTCTGGCCCCAGATTCAAACTTTTAGCTTACATTAAAGATAGTCTCTTGACTGCAAGTACAAGTCAGACATAAATCATAAGGAAACTCTAGAAAGAAAAATCACCTACAGAAAGGACCTATAGAGATTTCATGTTTCATCCATTCATTCAAAAATATTTATTGAAGCCTTAGTATTTGCATACCATGCTGCCAGACACTGAAGGATTTATAGAAGAAATATTAAAGACATTCTCCCTTCCTTTGAGGATCTTACAGCTCACTTGGGGGGAAACGACATAGACATATGAAACAGTTAAGTTGTAATTCAAGGCAGCATTTGATTAAATACCCAAATGTGTGGTGCTGACAAGAGATGCCATAGGAGTTCAGAAAAGGGAGTGATAATTCAGTGGCACTACCGTTTTCTGCCTACAAATTGGCAAATTGTAGCACTATTTGTATGAAATATTTTACACTTGTTTTTTTGGCAGCCTTAGGCCTTGACTCCCAGGCAGTATTAAGAGCCTACAAAAATATTTGTACTCCAGTCTCTCTAGAACTGACTTTTTTCTTTTTGCCTTTTTTTTAGGCAGAGGAAGTGCCTTATACAAACCAGAATGCCTCTGAGAGTCAGGTAGTTTTTGACAGTCATCATCACTTTCAAATACAAAATAGGAAACCAACCTCATCATTCCCTGTGTTTCAATCCAGCCGTACATGTGCCTCCATCGCAAACTCTCCCTGATGTTGAAAGGAGGTTTAATGTGAACTTAATGTACGTGATGGACGAGCTAGCCGTCAAGGGTCAGGTGAATTTATGGCTTTGGAGAATTGCTGATGAGAATCCCCGTGGTCATGAGAAGGAGAAGGAGATGACACAGGTGGAGGAGAGTTTGGGCGCAGATGTGCTCCCTGAAAGCAGGGCTCCCCAGGATGGTAGAATATGATGACATGCTGAAAGTATTGCACTTGGGGGTGATGGTTAATGAAACTTGCTGGCTTCCTGTTCTATTTTTGTCATATTCAAATTAGCTCAGCGCTCAAAGATGAAGCCATGGGGCCTAAATTCTTAAGAATTAAAAAAAGAGAGAGAAGAGGAAAAAGAAGAAATAAAATGCTTGTGAAGTCAAATGCACCGTTGGGGACCACACCTCACGCCACTCACA
Source organism: Hyperoodon ampullatus (assembly GCF_949752795.1). Lineage (NCBI taxonomy): Eukaryota > Metazoa > Chordata > Mammalia > Artiodactyla > Ziphiidae > Hyperoodon > Hyperoodon ampullatus. The sequence goes on from NC_136924.1 coordinate 18,935,012, forward strand.
TCCTTTCAGGGACTCCCCAGAGCTGAATGTGGTTATTATTTAGTTGCTTTTCAATTTCACGTGATTCATGAATTTTCAGTTTTTTTAAAAACTTACTGTCACTAGTTCTCCTCCACCCCTTTGTGTTAACCTTGGGCCTTGAGGAGGCGGAGGTAACAGATGTTTTGTTCTTTCTTTCCTTGACACCGTTCAGGGGATGTCTGTGGAGCCCAACACCATTCGGAAATCACACGGCCCTTGGTGTTCATTCCTCTTGTTAAGTTGGCGGCCCTACTGGTGAGGCAAGCGTTCCCAAGTTCGCAGGACCTAGAGTGACCGAGACAGGCATCAAGCAAAGCAGTGATCTCACCTTTCCGCTTATGATGGTGTTTATCAAAGTAGTTGGCCCTGACCACAGCTTAAGATTTATTTGGGGGCATCCTCTGAGCTGGCCGACTTGGCAACATGGCCCTGGCAAATGTTTTACCCAGTATCTTTTGATATAATTTGTCATCTGTTGAAATAAATGTTATGTAGCAGATGGTTCTGGAATGTCTTATCAAATTCTTGGGAAGACTCTGCCCTTGCAGTATGTTTATTTGATTATCATTACTGCAAAGCACAAAATGGTCGCTTTAATTTTTTTTTTTTAACAACAAAAAAAGTTACACAATGGGTTGATATTCTAGAAGTGAATCGCAAACCTAAAATGTATACAATGTGTAAACCCTTTCTTGAGCTGTTCTGTACTAGGTTTTTCTAGAAGGGGGCTCTTTAATTGTAGAATGCAGGAGAAGCTGTGTTTTGGATGTATTTGGCAATGTTATCTTGAGAGATGGCTCAGGAGTCTAAGTTCAACATGTCCACAGTTGTTCTCTGCTCTGAGACATGATGGAAAAAATGCTCTGCTGGTTTCCTGTTGCTTTTCATGGTTTTAGCATCATGTTCTTATTCTTTCTTGAAATCAGTAATCCACTATACAAAGCCTGGCATTTTGAACCGAAGCCAAGTATGAGAAAGTTTTAACTGATGCATGTGTGCTGCTTTGCTGCTACCCCCCTTTTTTTCTTTTTTGATAGGTGTACTTTTAAAGAAGATTGTGTGCATTTAAAGAACTCAGAAAACTGGCTGGATATTTCATCTGGAGCTAAAAAGTGCCCTCAAATTTACCTATTTCGAAGCAGTAAAGATAAGGTAAGAGGAAAGATTTTTTTTTTTTTTTTTGCGGTACGCGGGCCTCTCACTGTTGTGGCCTCTCCCGTTGCGGAGCACAGGCTCTGGATGCGCAGGCTCAGCGGCCATGGCTCACGGGCCCAGCCGCTCCGCGGCATATGGGATCCTCCCAGACCGGGGCACGAACCCATATCCCCTGCATCAGCAGGCGGACTCTCAACCACTGCGCCACCAGGGAGGCCCGAGGAAAGATTTTTAATTGGTCTCTACTGTCTCATTTTACACAACTGATGCCAACTTCCTTCTGTGTGTAAAATATCCATTAACGATCAAATAAGCTTAGTTATGAGAGTCCACTCATTTAGTTAACTTGATACTTAGTGCCCACCAGATGCCATGCACTCTGCAATGTGGTGGGGAGGTAGCAGAGAATAAGACACATCATGGGCCTGCCCTCATGGAGTTTGTCATCTTATGCAGCTAAAGATGACCTTTATTTGTTGAAATTAAGGAAAAGATGGACTACTAATGTCGCAGAAAAACACATTGACAGGGACTTCCCTGGTGGTCCAGTGGTTAAGACTTTGCCTTCCAATGCAGGAGGTGCGGGTTCAGTCCCTGGTCGGGGAGCTAAGATCCCACATGCCTCGTGGCCAAAAATCCAAAACGTAAAACAGAAGCAGTATTGTAACAAATTCAATAAAGACTTTAAAAATGGTCCACATCAAAAAACAAATCTTAAAAAAAAAACCCACATTGATTAAAAAAGAGAGAAAAATAATAAGTTCAGATTCACGGTCAAGGTTCCTTAAATGTGTCTTAAGCGTCGAATTTTGTTGTTTTATGGTTTCTTTTCCTGATGTGTTCAGACTTCTCTTGACAACTGTCTTATGTGCATGGCTTCAGGCGATGTTGATAGAGAGGGAGAGAAAGCAGTGTGGGCAGTGACTATCGCAAGGGGGGTGTTCGCTGGAAAGTCCGTGGGCTCTTGCTATGGCAGTACCGCCATGGGCAGCACATCAGCCCTGTGATTGGATGAGAGAAAGGTAGCAACGTGAGCATATTCAGGCATTTTCTGATTCACATACCAACTGTGCCCCATGGGAGAATGGAATTCCTGCCTTGCAATCTCGGTGGCTGGAAGGAGACATCTTCTCCCTAATTATAGCTCCTGTATTATGGATAACTGTACAGAATCACCATCAGCAGCCTTGACCTGTCTGTTGAGCTCACTCTGTTTTATTTGAATGCCACATTAACAAGGAGATGGGTCACTTTCTCTTTCCCCTTACACTTTGCCATTTCAAATAGCAAGAACCGTACCACTTAAGAAGATTTAACATGTAATAGAGGAGAGCCACAGCATTTAATGAGGGATAAATAATAAAAAGAATCGCGCTTTCAGGTCATAACTGATCAGAACTCATGGATTTCAAGTTTTCTGACTGTTGTCACTTTCTGTTGTCCTCGTGTGGGTGGCAGTGTGGAGGATGGGTGGGGGTGGGGGGGCAAAATAAAACCCGTCGAAGCCTTCATCCAAGCCTCCATCAGCCCTGCACCAGAATGAATAGATTCTGTGAAAAGGATGCTTATGCATCTAAGTATAGGTATGGCCAAATTTTTATTTCTCTTATCAGTCTGCAGAATAGCCGACTTTAGTGCTGATAGAGACTGGTAGAAAATACCATGATCATTGAATACACCCAGGACTCTGATGAGTTAAGATTACACAAAGCTTTTTTTCTTTTATCATTTTGAAAATGTTAAGGGTAGTACTTCGGCTCAGTGCGGTGAGGGAAAATAACTTGTTCATTGACTGAAAAGCGCTGCTTACACAATTTGCTGACCTATCTTTGGGTTCACTAGTATAAGTTAATCACCATTCACATCTAGTCTGGAACATTACAAAAAATGTTTACCACCCAGAGAACTATGGGTGCTTTCTTCCCCACCCTGAGTCCCACTGTGGTTTACCCTAATCCCTCTAGAGTCTTCCCACAAAGCCATTACCTCACTGTCTCCAGCTAACCACCACTCTCAAGGTAAAGGAGATACGAGTTTAGTAATTTGAGTAAAGCGATTCTTTGAACCCAACTTTGGGCTGATTATTTTAGTAATTTTGATAAGATGTCAGTCTCCATCTCTTGGTCATATTATTTCAAAATATTTCCTATCTTGATTGTTAGCTGTGACTTGCCTGAAAGTCTTAGATCTTTGGTTATTTAAAAAATTCCTTATCCCAGACCCATAGAGATGGAAGTCTATGGTTTTCCCCGATTCTATCTATTAGCTTGGTTCAAAGAGTGTTTGCTCACTGCCCATCACATACCTAATAACATTCTAGTAACTTTCGTGGTATGAGAAAGAAAAACCCATATAATACAGAGACCCTGTTTCCAAGAAGCTTTGTCTCTTTACACAAAACAATTAGAAGACAGTGTATCCTCATCCTCGTTATGAAATTGGCATTAAAAAGAAAGAATTAGAGCAATTCCAATTGTCTTGGAGGGATTTCGTGAGATTTTGTTGAGTAAAAACATCAAGATGCAGAAAAGTATGTATAGCATGATCTTGTATTGATCCAAAAAATGTCCCTGTATATGTTTATGTATGTATGTCTCTGTATGGTTATTTGAGCATAGAGAAAAACATGGAAGAATTCATGCTAGGTTGTAAACATAGGCTCCCCTGATGGAATGACTCATGTGGTGGAGGGAAGGTCAGAGACAAGTTAAAAAAAAACAAACAAAAACACAAATAACTGAAATCCTCATATACACAGACAAACACAAAAAGGGATGTATGACGTCTCATTTTTGCATTATGTAAAATTATATGTTTGTATACCTATAAAGAGATTTTTAACAGTCAGTAAAAATGGCTTATACTGATAAAAACAGAAAAAATGTAGGAATAAAAGTATTTCCCACAAACAGCATGGTTCCTAAAGGAGAGACTAGAAATATTCTTTTACAAATCAGAACAGAAACATCAATTCCATCACTGATGCAGCCAACGTTGTTTCTAAAGTTGTGTCCCGTGTAATAATACAAGAAACAAGTAATAGAAATAATTATTAGAATGGAATAGACAAAAATATCATTATTTGCTAATCTTAAGTGGTTGTATATCTGTAAAATCTAAATATATTAGCTTTTAAATTTTTAATTGTTCAGTAAACATTCAAGTAACAATAACCTTACTACATGTAAGACCAACTGTTAACATCCATTAATAAAAGATCCCATTCATTAAAAACAACAGAAGTACTCAGGCACAAACCTGAAGAGTGAGGTATATACCCTGTATTTTAAAATCATTTTTACTAGGAGATACATGTTGAAGCCAGCTACCAAAATAGTGATTTTGGCTATGCAACAGCTTGTCTTAAGCAATAGTAATAGTAATTAGATAGTGAGGCAGTGGTCTATTGATGCTATTTATAATTCATAATAGGAAAACCTTATCAATTAAAAGCATAAGCAAATATAAAAATAAAAACAAAGACACATAAGGTATTTTCTTGGAAGATATGAAAAACATCTTAAATATATCCAGACATATACTATGTTTCTTGGCGGGAAGAGATCATAAAAATGTCACTACTTCCTCAATCTATTTTCTAGATTTCATGCCATCCCAGTGAAAATTTGAATAGACTGTCTTAAAATTAATATAAAGTTCATCTGGAATAATAATATGAACTGGTCAAGAATATCCAAGATATATCTTGAAAAAAGAAAATTATTTAAGCAAGACCATTTCCATATGATTGTAAACACATGTATAGTGGTAATAATTTGGCCCATGACTCTGGTTTAAAAATAGGAATATAGATCCATGGAATAGAGTAGAAAGCTCAGAAATAGATGTAAATATTTTAAAGAGCATTATCATAAGAGGAAACAAAAGAATTATTTCATAAAAGTTGCTGAAATAGGGCTTCCCTGGTGGCGCAGTGGTTGAGAGTCCGCCTGCCGATGCAGGGGACACAGGTTCGTGCCCCGGTTCCGGGAGAATCCCACATGCCGCGGAGCGGCTGGGCCCGTGATCCATGGCCTCTGGGCCTGTGCGTCCGGAGCCTGTGCTCCGCAACGGGAGAGGCCACAACAGTGAGAGGCCCGCGTACCGCAAAAAAAAAAAAAAGTTGCTGAAATAACTGGCTTACAATGTGGAAACATAGTTTAATTCACCTTTTTTACATTAAATATAAAATAAATTATAGGCTAATTAAGAAATTCATCTAAAAACCTAACAGAAAGTAACTGAGCATCAGATAATTTGGAAGTATAATTTTCTGGCTCTGAAGGAATATATTCTGTAATAGCAAGAGAAAAATATTCATATACTTTTTAAAAAAATCTATACAAGGAAAAATAAGAGATGACTAAAGCACATACTTCAGGAAAATATTTATGACAGGCAAAATATTAATTGCAAGATATGAAAGCTAGGAGAGAGTAAAAAGAAAAATCTAGAGACACCAAAAAGTAAGTGGGCAGAAGTGTATATTCTCACAAGAGGAGGTTTAGAGGTTTAGAGGGTTAGATAGGTTAGAGGGTTTTAGAGGGTTAGATGGAAGTATGTTCAGCTTCACCAGTTATCAAATAAGTACAAATTAAAGTGAAAATAAGGTTTGCTGACACCTAGTGATGGCGATGCCAATTAACACAACCTTTTTGGAAAGCAATTTGGCGATACGTTTCAGAAGTCATAAATATATTCATTCTGCTTGAAGCACTAATTCCAGGCTTAGGCTTCTGAAGAAGTAATTTGAAAGAAAACCCATAAGCTTACAGATGTTATTGCAGTGGCATTTATAGACTGAGAAACTTGGAAATAACCAAACTGGCAATAAGAGGAAAGGTTAAGTGAAGTAAGGTCTGTTGATAGAATGTTATGCGGCAAGAGGTTCTCTGGCCCCATGGACATTACTAGCTAATTGACACTCAGACTTCATATCTCATCTGATTCTTTCGGTCTTCATTCCCTCTTTATCCAACTTAACTCAAGAAAGAGTTATTAACTTGGCAAGGATTCCCACGTTGGGTTCATTAAGCCAAGGTGTCAGCTTTTTTTTTTTTTTTTTTTTTTTTGCGGTACGCGGGCCTCTCACTGTTGTGGCCTCTCCCGTTGCGGAGCACAGGCTCCGGACGCACAGGCTCAGCGGCCATGGCTCACGGGCCCAGCCGCTCTGCGGCATGTGGGATCCTCCCAGACCGGGGCACGAATCCGCGTCCCCTGCATTGGCAGGCAGACTCTCAACCACTGCACCACCAGGGAAGCCCAAGGTGTCAGCTTTTTAACCATTCTTGCCTGGAACCCAAAGTCGCACAAAAATACCTTCAACTCCCTGGCTATCCTCTTCCACCGCTTGAAAACACTTACTGTCTCCTATTTTCAGATCAGCTGCAACTTCTTCTCCCCATCGTTCCCCTGAAACTGAACTCCATGGAGCCATTCCAGCAGACACTACAAGTCCTCATCTTACTTGGCCTCTTGGCTGCATTCTTGAAACTCTGTCTTCCATCACCTTCCATGGCGCACCTTCTCCATGCTCTCTTCCTTCCTTCTTGACTAGGCCTCGACCTCCTTGGCTGGCTCCTTCTCTCCCTGACTCTAAATGTTGGAGTTATTTCAGCCCCAGGTTTGGCTCTTCCTCTCTTCTGACTCTGTACTTTGTCCACAGACAATCTTATCCACTCCCATGGCTTGATCTACCATCTCTATGTCGATGTCTCCTTTATCTCCCGCCCAGATTGCTTCTGGGCTCCAGGCTTATTATATCTTCTTAATTGTCACACAAGCATCTTGAACTACACACATCCAAAAATTGAAGTCTTGATTTTTCCACCCAAGGTCTGCCTCCTGCTCAGTGTGTCCCATTGCAATATACAGCACCTCTGTGTCCAACCATTTGCTTACCACATCCACATGCCCCGCTTCCAGTCCTGCCCCGTGCTACCTCTAATGGGTATATTGAAGCTGTCAATTCTTTCCATTTCTACTGTACCATCCTAGCCCAGGCTTCTATCATCTCTTAATCTCAATCCCGTGTGGCCCTCCGGTTTTCATCTAGCAGACTTTCCCACACTTCTGCTAGACTATAAGCTCTTTGAGGGCAAGGATGATAGCTGCTTGCTTCACTGAAGTAATCAATGCCTTGTGTAGCACATGGCACCTCCTAAAAGCTTGATAAATGTTTATGGAATAAATTAATGCAACGATTACAGTTATGTAAATGCTGTGTATATGAGAACTGGAAGGCAATGTGGAAAATTTAAAACAGCTAGTGATAATAGGACTTTAACAAGCTTTCTGGTGCTCTTGTTATGATGTTTGAGCAGTGAATTCAATTAAAGACATACATGTGTACAGGATAACAGGTGATAACGGTCATGCGCTGAGATGTGCGGTACAGGGAGAAATGCAAGGGTGAAGCATGCATGAGAGTCCAGCCAGGAGTTGAAGATGAGCTGCTGGGGATGGTCTGGGGTTCAGTACTATGTTCAGGTCCCCTGGAGAGGGTTGGACTTCAGTCCAGTGGAAGTTGGATGATAAGAACTTGCATTCCAGCATGATCCTATGGCTCAGAAACAGGATTTTTTGAAAATGGAAAGACGGGGGTGAGATCCCAGGGCTAGAAGAGATTTAGCAAGTGTATCAGAAGGTGAGAGACAGTGGTCTTAGCTGGCTGTGCAGAGTCTGGGCAGAGGTCTGAAGTATAACAGAAGGTGGACACCTCCCCGGTTGTGTGGGACTATCACTCTTCATCGTGGGTGATAAGGTTACCACTTCCTATGCTCCCAGCTTCCTAAAACTTAGCCCACCTCCTCACCAGATCCCCTGCATGCACATGGTGCCCACCTCCTCACCAGATCTCCCATTGGCATATTATTTTAACTTTTCTTTTTCTTTTTCTTCTTCTTTCTCTTTTTCCTTTTTCTTCCTTCCTTCCTTCCTTCCTTTCTCCCTCCCTCCCTCCCTCCCTCCATCCTTTCTCTCTTTCTTTCTTCTCCTCCTCCTCCCTCCTAAACATAAACAAATGAAAAAAAATTATGTATTTGGATGAGAATACTTAATATCATAAAGATATAAAATCCCGGGCTTCCCTGGTGGCGCAGTGGTTGGGAGTCCGCCTGCCAATGCAGGGGACACGGGTTCGTGCCCCAGTCCGGGAAGATCCCACGTGCCGCGGAGCGGCTGGGCCCGTGAGCCACGGCCGCTGAGCCTGCGCATCCGGAGCCTGTGCTCCGCAACGGGAGAGGCCACAACAGTGAGAGGCCCGCGTACTGCCAAAAAAAAAGATATAAAATCCCCTAAAATTAATGCATATATTAGTACAATTCCAGTTAAACTCACAGTCCCCACACCCCATTTGGGTAAAATGATCTTAAAGTTCATATGGAAGAATAATGTCTAGGAAATGCTAAGAAAATTATGAAAAGACAAATAGAGTTGCCATAAGTATATTTAAATCCACGGTAGTAAAAATTTGATGACATTGGAATAGAATTAGATCAATAGATAATTGGAACAGTGCAAAGTTCAGAAATAGCTTGCAGGTATATGGTGATTTAATATATGACAAAAGTGGTAGCTCAGTGGGAAAAGGAATTTTTTTTTTAGTAAATGGTTGTGACATAGCTGATTAACCATTTGGATAAAAATAAAGTTCGACCCTTATGTTACACTATACATAAAAATAAATTCCAGATGGATTAAAGACATAGTTTAAAAAATAAAGCAACAAAGATGGTGGAACAATATTATATTTGTCCACAAGCAAGACTTTGGGAAGAACTTTATAACCAAGACAAGAAACCCTGCATTTGATTACATAAAAACACATTGTGTAGTGTAAAAGATACCACACATACAAATTGCAAGACAAGCAGATCAGGAGAAAATATGTCATAAATATGACAGATAAGGATTAATATCTATACTATACAGAGAGCTCTTAAAATTGATAAGAAAAATACAAAGCAGAGAAAATGGTCTAAGGATATGAATATGCGATTCACAAAAGAGCAAATTAAATAGCCAATAAAACATCTCTTTCTTTATATTGGCAATCTAAGAAATTCCCCTTCTATGGCAAGTCAGAGGTGAGTTCATTTAAGGCTCTAGGATGGATGGAAATGATGGAAAAAAACAATAATCCGGTTCCTGAAATTTCTTCCCCACACAGACGACAGTGACTGTGGTGGGAAGCTTCTCTCCAAGACGCTCGGAGTGCATGGTGAAGAACGTGGACACCGGCAGGATGCTCTGCAAGGGTAAAAGTGTATCCAATGAGACCTGCACCTGCAGCATCCCGACCAGAGCAACCTACCAAGGCAAGTGGACTCTGCTGTTTTTGTTGTCGTTGTTGTTAGAAAATGAAGCAGGCAAGAGAAACTTCTGAGTCCAGATTGCCCAGGAAGCAAGTTAAGTGACAGAATCTGAATAGTCCCACGCTGTAGACTCTCCCTCCCCTACCCCTTGCTTCCCACTTTTCCCCTCAGTCCCGCTCATCTCTGCTCCACTGATCACATGAGTGTGCAGGACCCCGCAGTCACATGTGGCTGGAGAATGACAGAGGGTGGTAAGTTGGTTAGGTGAGTGGAGTCAAGCCAGAGACCTTTGGGCTGACCTTACGTGGATGGTTCAGATAATTCAGAGATCGGAACAGCTGGGAATGCCCTTGATGAGATGAGAAAACAGAACGGCCAATATTTTTATCATCTTAAGTTCATTGCATTCGTTCATTCATACAGGAAGTATTTATTGAGCATCTATGTGCCAGACACTGTGCTAAATGGTAGGGAGTCAGTGACCAGAAACACTCACCTGGTCCTTGTTCACAGTATTTAGAGCCTCTTGGGGTAGAGGTGAGTCAACAGCACCTTACAGTGCGGTGGGTAGCATGCAGGGAACATAGCACACCATGGGAAGCACATGAAAAGGGCACCTAACTGGACTTGGGGGTGGGCAGGTAAGGGGGCAAGGAAAGCTTCCTGGAGGATGAAGAGGGTTGAGCTGGACAAAGAAGAAGGGGAAGGAGTAATGCAGTCAGAGACCAACTAGTGTGATGGCCAAAAGGAGAGAAAAAGCTTTGTCTGAGGAGCCGGGAGAGGTTCTGTATGGCCAAGGCAAATAAGGTAGAAAGCAGAATGATAGAAAATGGATACCAAAGAAGGTCCAAAGTGTCTGGCACAAAGTAGCCATTGATGACCCATGAATTTCTGTTGAATGAATGGGACAGGAGGAGGGGAGGGCTGGGTTCTGAAAGGTCAGAGAGGAGGGAAGCTGTGGCAGTGAGCGGGTGAGGTGACTGAGAGCTGAAACAGGTAAAGGTACGACAGGTAAGGGTGGAGCGAAGTGCGTGGATCCAGAGGATGGTTAGGAGTGAATACAACGGACGGGCTGAGGATTCGTGAGTCCCTCTGGGTCAGGAAGAAGTAGAGTCGGGTTCGTGGGTTATTAACATGCAGGTCTTGCTCACCTGGAACATAAGCTTCGGAAGTATTTGAGATCACCTTGGAAAGCTAGTTGATTGCTTTAAAAATTTTTTTAATCTTTTTTTAAAAAGTGAAATAGAGTTGACGTACAGTGTAGTTGATGGTTTTTACAGCCTCCGTCAACTGAACCCAGCCCTCTGTCTGACCTTTTCTCTGGATGCCTTCCATATTCTGAGCAGGCAAACAAACCCACGTTCCCGCCTCTTGCATTCAGCCAGCCAGTGGCCATTGCCAAACCTTTCTTGGTCTGTGGCCTGTAGTGGCTTTGCCTCTTTCACCAAATCCTGTCTCCCTTCTGCTTTGAAAAGTCACCTCTTCCGTATAGCCTTGACCGATCCTGCTCTAATCATCCCGATCGTTCCGGTACCCTCGGGGTTCCCCACCTGCACCCCAATCTTGGTACCCAGGTGCTGCATGGAACTTGAACCACTCAGAAGGTGTTTCCTTGGCTATACTGTCACTGTGCTTTTTCACCTAAGTTATTTTATCTCTTCTAGAATAACTGCGAATGCTTCCAGATCAGAGAGCATGTATATTCGTTTCCTTGTGATATTTCCCAGTAGCATTTTGTGCACAGCTGATACTCAGGAAAGGATGACGCTTGCTAGTCTCCATTACTGGACACTTGTTGATTCCATTGATATGTATTTTCACTGGGAGTCCCTCAGTGCTTACTGTCCATATGTTCATGCTACTAACAGTTATCAAGTGTCTGTTATCAAGTGTCTGTTCAAATGCTGTTGCTGAGAGGTCACGCCAGCCCTCCAAACCTTCTTGTCTTCGGAACAGAGGATTGTCATTTCACATGTACCCACTTTATGTGAGCAGAATTTTATGTGACATCCTGGCTTTCAGTATGAATGTTCCTGCTGAAGAGAAGCCCCTTAAAGTAAGGGTTCTCAGACTTTTGGAATCACATACTAATAATATTTCAGTTGAAAAATTAGGGGTGCCAACAAAGTTAGGCCAACTTCTTAAATTGTCAAGGAAAGACTTTTCATTTTAAAAGCATCATCTGCTCTCCCTGTTAATTCATAAAAGGAAGAAGGTATTAATACCAAAATGGGTGGCAGTGAAGATATCACAGAGTAGCACTGGTCCCTGGCCACAGTAGGATTTGAAAGGCACCGCTCCAGGCTGCCGCACCGAAACCTGGCTATACACAGTCAGTACACGGGGAGATTACAGACACAGATTCCGGACATCCCCCAGCCCTGCTGAGTCAGAATATCTAGGAGTGTGGCTCTGGAATCTATATTTTCATCAATTTCTCAAGTGATTCGGATACACAACCAGATTTAGGGATCACCTGGGGTAGAGTATGTAAGTTGAAGAGGTACAGGAAATATGTCATTTCTCACATGCTGATTTAGCAGAGTTTTTATCTTATTACTTTATTCTTTTGGGGGTTTTCTGACCCATGGGTAGGTTCTCAAAAGCAAATAAGAAAACCTTCATCATAGATTTGGCAACAGTTGACTCCAAGAAGATCATGGCTCCCAGCCCATGGGAACCACACTTTGGAGTTTGTTAGGTAAATATCCGTAGTATGGATTTTTCTGAAGGTGCAGGATTTCTTCTCTAACATTCTGGTTATCATGTTCTAGGCAGTTCTTGCTCGGTGACTTGTTTTATTCTTATGCTGTGGCCAATTACAAGCTGAGATAGTGATCCCAGGGAGAGTACGAGCTGTAAATGGGCTGTGAAATGGCTTTTTCTTAGTGATTATCCGTGGGAGGCCTGGAACGTGAGGTGGGCCCGGGTCTGTTTGGAGGCTTGTGCTGTGCAGTTCGGCTGCCTGATGTGAATGGCCCCCGGGAAGGAGCCACATACTGATTGAAATGTTAGCGAACAGCTGGCACACCCCACCCTCTTTGTGGAGGAGGCAAAAAATATTTATTTTTTGCATTTACAGCTTTGCTTGACGATAGCAGGGCTCCACCGTCAATGACTTCTTTTCCCCCTTTGCTCCAGATGTTTTAGTTGTCAACGTGACGTTCTCCTTCAGTTCCTGGAGTGTGTCAAAAAGATTCAACTTTACCAACTGCTCATCATTAAGAGAGTAAGATTTTATTTAAAACGTGAATATTCTCTCATTGGTTTTAATGTATTTATTTGCTTTACTCTTCGATTTCCTAAAGACCTCTTTTGTGGAGGAGAACTTTCCAAGGTGCCTTTTGGAGCATGGCCTAACGGGAGACAGGAGAGCCCCTGAGCTAATAAGCTGACTTGTTCAAGCCCTGCCAAGTGAGGTGGAGCAGTGAAGAGGCAAACAGCTGTGCTTGGGTGTATTTTACCCACAGGGAAATACATTCCTCCAACCAAGATGTGGCCTTGAAGTAATAGGCGAAGGGGTGCTGCTAGGTTCTCCCCTGATCAGAATGGCTTTGGGAATTTGAGTCAAGGAAGAGAGTCTGAGCATGAGATGAGGGGAAGTCACAGTCAAGGAGAAGCACAAGAGGAAGTCTCTGTCATCAAAAGAACATGTTAATTGTGACCCACGTTTTGGTACCGAGTTTGGCCCTGTTGAGCTACGTACCCCCCTGAGTTAGGACCACACCTCACTCCTTGCTTCTAAAGCAGATGGAAGACAGAGGAAATATGTCTCCCAGATTCCAGGTTTTCCAGCTGCAAGATGGGATGGATGTTCCCATGGAAACAATGGGAAGCTGTATTATTAGTGATTCTATGGCTCTTTCAGTGGTTTGCTTGACCCACTATGTGAGTACCAAACGTGGATTTCTTTGGGTCTGGTCTGGGAACCACTGTTTCTTCAGGGTAAAGGCATTCGAACTCGAAGCTGAGTTGGGAGGCCACCCTACAGCTATATGAACAGGAGCCGCTGGACTTCACCTTTACCACTGCGGCACTTTGAAAGAGGGATTGAATTCAGTGATTTCTAACAAGCAGGATGAATTCAGGGAGGAAAAACACCAAACTTGATACAGAGAGTCCATGAAAATGGGGAAAAAAAGAAAAAGGGAGAGAGTTAAATAGACCTGTGTAGCTCAAGGAGAGTTTAAACAGAATACAGCTCCTGCACCCACGCTTGTAAGGCCTGGTGAGAGGAAGCGCCTTGCCCCAGGTCCACAGCTAGGTAATTAAGAACCAGACCTCAGACCCACAGCTCCCCAGAGGGGGAGCACCCTTTCCTTGGGTACCTACTTCCCCTTCGAAAAGCACTTAGAAAAGTCATCACACTTGAGGGGTATTGATAGGAGCGCAAGTCACAAACCTGCTTCTAGCGCACTTCGGTGGTGGGTGAACCCTTAGGCGAGTCTGTGCTTTCTTCTCCCACCGAAACTGCAATTTCTGTAGGTCAGAGTCTCAGGATGCCTTGGCATTTCTGGAAGAATACATGAAATGCACATGTGTCCCCTCTCCATGATCTAGTCCTCTCACTGTCCCCGGGCTGAGGCTTCCTTTTGCCTCCTTTGGCTACGGTTCCAAACCCACCTCGATTTCCATTTTTATTGTTCTTGCTTTAACACTGATTATCCTATTAAGTGCTTTTCAAGTCTTCCGCTGTTATCCATGCATGGTTGTTTGATTAGTAGACACAGTTCTTCCTTAATTTGATTAAAAAGCAAACACTGGCACCCTGTTTTCTCTGCTCGCCAGGTAGCACTTTTAGTTTCCCGTCTTCCAGGCATTTGGCAGTGTTTCTGCTCCAGTGAGTAAGGGTGGGTTGGTTTATGGGGGGCTGGGGGAGATCAGTCTCCAGAGGGAAACTTACCTGAAGGTAGACAAATAGCAGAACTGGATTCAGAAACAGATTCAGTGGGTTCCTGTTATCTACTGACATACCAGGTGACCCCAGCTCCAGGTTTCCATGGCAACCCCCCAGCAAGTGTAATGATGGTCCATCAGCCCCGAGGGCTGCCCAGAGCAGGGCAGAAAGTCAGTACTATATCCCTAGCCCCAAAGGACTGTCCTCTCTCCCCTGGGTGCATCACAGTCTATCCAGGGATTTTTTTTTCTTCTTTTAAATGCTCGCATGCGGCATCACAGAGGGAAATTCTAGAATATGAACGTTTTCCTTAAAATGAGGGAATTAAGTTGGTTTTCTGTGTTGCCAGATGCCCAGTATGTATTGGAACTGGCTGTGCTTGGTGTAAAAGTGAGAGAAAATGTATCCATCCCTTCACAGCTTGTGACCCTTCTGATTACAAGAGGAACCAGGTAAGGTGACATTTTCAGTATTACAGGGTTTAACCAAAAATAAATATTTGTGACCACCTAGCCCCAGCCTGTCTTTTGCCTTTATTTCAAACTTCGAATTTCCACCTGTTCGGATGTTGAAGGGATATTCTTCATTTCAGGACCTCTGTCCAGTGGCTTTTGAGAAATGGGCCCCACCCAAGACAGCAGGAGGAGGAAGGTTCAAGGAGAAGACAAGTAACAGAACCACCCAGGGCTTGCAGGTCAGACCCTGTTTTCATATCGATAATGGGAAAATCCCCCTTTGAATGGCAATAACATCTCCTGCTACTTTGGGTTCCTTTTATAAAAATTCCCTATTTTACTTTCTACCCAAATTCCCTTTTTTACCTTTGGTTTTTAACCAAGTTGCATTTAATTGGCTCAATACATCAGAAGCTGCACACTCGCATAAAATAAATTAAAATCTGTGATTATGAAAAATGAAGGCCCAGTAAAAGTAAAATTTTAAATCTGACTTTGTGGCTCTAGGGAGAGTTAGAAGGAAGTATAGAGCACACAGCACTGAGGGGATTTCAATGTTTAACCACATGTTATGATTGCATTGGGGGGGGCGGGGTATGTGAGGGCTAGGCGTGTCTATGCAAAATATATAAACGAATCTCTTTGGATTATTTTTCTTTGCAGAGATGATCTAAGCAGTAGTCAGTAGTGTCAAAACAAAGAGTTGTGTCTGTGTAATAAATACACATTTCTCTTCACTTCTCAAAACTATTTTTCATGGAAAAATACTTACCATGAAATTTCTTTGGAAATTCCTCTTATTTTCTTCAAAGTAAATCACCAAGCTCAACTGACAGACATGTTTGAAAAGAGAGAACATGACCATGTAAACATTTCCGGGTTGATGCATTTAGTACACAAATGCTGACTTCATTCATTTGATGGAAGTTAATTGAGCATCTGCTATGTGGTGAAAAACAAAAAAGGACAAGTTCTTGTTCTCATTAACCTTGGGTCTAGTGGGAGCAGACAAATTAAAAACAGTAACATGTTTTGTTCTTAAAGGCTCAGTTTTCTGTTTCTTGGCTAATCTGTGGCTTTGATGTATCCATTTGCTGCTACTTAAGGTCAGGTGCCAATATAAATAAGTAGCACATTTTTAATCACTACCAAAAAGTTGAGAGTAACTTTAGGTGAATTTAGTAACAAGCAAAGGGAATGTGAATCAAAATGGATTATGAAGTTAATTAAAGGCATTAGAAAAGCTTGGTGTGCCAGTATCTTCAGACTTTTATTAAAGTCTTTGAGGTTTTATTAAGTGATGAGCCACATTTCTCTTCCCATTGGTTTATGAAACTAAGGCATAGTGACAGGTGTTTGAATCAAAAAGGCAGTGGCTTTTTTAAAAAAAAAATTAAACTTCTCTTTTGTTGTTGTTTCAGTAGTTTTTTAAAAATTTCAGTTGATTTTTAAAAATTTAAAAATAACATAAAATGTACCACATTTAAGTGTACAGTTCAGTAGAGTTAAGTACATTCACATTGTTGAGCAACCATCACCACCATCCATCTTCAGAACATGTTTCATCTTGCAAAACTGAAACCTTGTACCCATGAAACAGTAACTCCTCACTTTCTCTTCTCCCAGCCCTGGCAGCTACCATGAATTTGACTACTCTAGGTACCTCAGATAAGTGGAATCAAACAGGATTTGTCTTTTTTGTGACTGGCTTATTTCACTTAACATAATGTCTTCAAGGTTCATCCATATTGTAGCTTGGGTCAGAATGTCCTTTAAGGCTGAACAATGTTCCATTGTTTGTATATATTACATTTGTTTATCCAGTCATCCATTGATGGACACTTGAGTCGCACCCAGCTTTTGGCTATTGGAACTCATACTGCTATAAACAGGTGTGTACAAACACCTCTTCAAGACCCTGTTCCAGTTCTTTTGGGTAGGGACCCAGAAGTGGAGTTGCTGGATCATATGGTCATACTATTTTTAATTTTTTGAGGAACACCATTGTTTTCCTTATCGCTCTGCCATTTTACATTCCCACCAACAGCGTATGAGCGTTCCACGTTCTTGCCAGCACTTTGCTGTTTTTGTTTTTTTATAGTATTCGTCTTAAATGGGTATAAGGTGGTATTCTGTTGTGGTTTTGATTTGCATTTCCCTACTGATGAGTGATATAGAGACTCTTTTCGTGTGCTTATTGGCCATTTGTGTGCCTTCTATGGAGAAATGTCTATTCAAGCGTTTTGTCCATTTTATAATCAGGTTTTTTTGTGGTTGAATTGTAGGAGGTCTTTATATATTTTATTTTATTTTATTTTATTATTTTTTAATTTTTTTGCGGTACGCGGGCCTCTCACTGTTGTGGCCTCTCCCGTTGCGGGGCACAGGCTCTGGACGCGCAGGCTCAGCGGCCATGGCTCACGGGCCCAGCCGTTCCGCGGCATGTGGGATCCTCCCGGACCGGGACATGAACCGGTGTCCCCCACATCGGCAGGCGGACTCTCAACCACTGCGCCACCAGGGAAGCCCAGTCTTTATATATTTTAGATATCAACCTCATATCAGATATATGATTTGCAAATATTTTCTCCTATTCCATAAGCTGCCTTTTCACTCTGTTGATTGTATCCTTTGATGCAGAGAGGTTTTTAATTTTGTTGAAGTGCAGTTTGTCTATTTTTTTATTTTCTTGCCTGTGTTTTGGGTTTCATATACAAGAAATCATTGCCAAATCCAGTGTCATAAAGCTCTTATTCTAAGAGTTCTGTAGCTTTAATCCTTATATTTAGGTCTTTGATCCATTCTGAGTTAATTTTCGTATATGGTGTCAGGTAAAGATCCAACTTCATTTCTGTGTGGATATCCAGTTTTCCCAAGACCGTTTGTTGAAAAAAACTGTCCTTTCCCCCATTAAATATTCTTGGCACCCTTATCAAAAATCATTTGACTATGTATGCAGCAGTTTACTTCTATGCTATATATCCTATTCCATTGGTCTATATGTCTGTTCTATTTTGTAATAAGACACTGTTTCGTAATAAGTTTTGAAATCAGAAAGTGTGAGTCCTTCAACTTTGTTCTTCTTTTTCATGATTGTTTTGGAAGAAAAATAATTTATTTTGAAGTAATTGTAGATTCTTATGTAGTTGTGAGAAACTAATACAGAGAGATCTCATATCTTTTACCCAGTTTCCCCCAATAGTAACATCTTGCAAAACAATAGCACAATATCACAACCAGGATATTGACAGTGACAACAGTCAAGATCCAGAACAGCCCTGTCACCTCAAGTCTCCCCCACGTTGCCTGTCAATAGTCACACCCACTTCCTCCCTCCCACTCTCTATTTCTGACCCCTGGCTACCACTAATCTATTCTCCATTTCTATAATTTTATCATGTCAAGGACTTTAAACAAATGGTATCATCCAGAGGTACCCTTTGGGGATTGGCCTTTTTAACTCAACATAATTCTCTGGAAATTCACCCAGTTCTTTTTCTTTTCTTTTTTTAAATTAATTTATTTTATTTTTAGCTGTGTTGGGTCTTCATTGCTGTGCACGGACTTTCTCTGGTTGTGGCGAGCGGGGGCTACTCTTTGTTGCGGGGCGTGGGCTTCTCATTGCGGTGGCTTCTCTTGTTGCGGAGCACGGGGTCTAGGCACGCGGGCTTCAGTAGTTGTGGCTCGCGGGCTCAGTAGTTGTGTCTCACAGGCGCTACAGCTCAGGCTCAGTAGTTGTGGCACACGGGCTTAGTTGCTCCGTGGCATGTGGGATCTTCCCGGACCAGGGCTTGAACCCGTGTCCTCTGCACTGGCAGGTGGATTCTTAACCACTGCGCCGTCAGGGAAGCCCCATCCAGTTCTTTTATGCATCGATAGTGTCTTCCTTTCTATCGCTAAGTCGTGGTTCAGACAATGACTTTTTACATTTTTATTTTAAAGGAAAAAATTAGGTCACAGAATCCTGGTTTCCTGTATTGTGTCTTACGGAACCTTTTGACTTTTGACACTATGTGGTTAAAAGAACTGGGGTCACCAAGGGAGCAAGAGGCGGCAGTAATGAACAAAGCCCAGACCTGTCTTCAGTGCTTCTCTGTGAATGACCTTTGTAGAAAGACATCTTTTATTTTTAGTTAATTTTTATTGGAGTGGAGTTGATTTACAATGTTGTGTTAGTTTCTGCTGTACAGCAAAGTGAATCAGTTATGCATATACTTATATCCACTCTTTTTAAAATTCTTTTCCCATATAGGTCATTACAGAGTATTGAGTAGAGTTCCCTGTGCTGTACAGAAGGTCCTTATTTTATATTGGGTTAGCCAAAAAGTTTGTTCGGGTTTTTCTGTAACATCTTACGGAGAACAAAACCTGAACGAACTTTTTGGCCAACCCAATATATAGCAGTTGTGTACATGTCAATCCCAATCTCCCAATTCACCCCCCACCCCGCTTTCCCCATTGTTAACCATAGGTTTGTTTCCTACATCTGTGACTCTATTTCTGTTTTGGAAATAGGTTCATTTGTACCATTTTTTAAGATTCCACATATAAGCAATATCATATTGGAGAAAGACTTCATGTTGATACTGAAATGTTTTCTTTAACTACATGACTTAGTTGAGAAACTCACATTTGGTTAATAGGGAGTGGAGTAGTATTTGTTGCGGAAGGGATTTCTCATGCATTGTGAGACGCTGCTGTCTTTTCATTATCATGCAGAATGTGTGAATCCAAGTTTCCAGTTTGATTCTCATGCTGGCCTTGAATGAAGCACTGAACACTCTATTCCTAGCAGAGAAGCATCGAGGGCTTTCATTCAGTGCATCTTCCACATCACGTACATACTGAGTGCTTCCTGTGTGCCAGGCATGGGGACGCGAACTGTGAATGGTACAGACATAGTCTTAGGCTTCCTGATGCTGAGCTAGGGTTGATTCTCTCTGCAGGTGTTTATCGAGCACCTAGTAGATACCATTACACTGAGTTCCGTGGATACCATGATGGGGGGCACATATCTTGTCCTCAGTCTCAAGAATCTTATATGTACATGAGCACATAGATAAGAATACAAGATAAAAAAATATTAACCTAGGGGCTTCCCTGGTGGTGCAGTGGTTGAGAGTCTGCCTGCCGATGCAGGAGACACGGGTTCGTGCCCCAGTCTGGGAAGATCCCACATGCCGCGGAGCGGCTGAGCCCGTGAGCCATGGCCACTGAGCCTGCACGTCCGGAGCTTGTGCTCCACAACGGGAGAGGCCACAACAGTAAGAGGCCCGCGTACCGCAAAAAAAAAAAAAAAATTAACCTAGGGAAGGTACCAGGCAGTATACAAACCCAGAGAACCTCTCTGTGCCTGGGGCCTTGTCTTAGTCATTCCTGATTATTTAAACCCAGTGCCTGGCAGGTAAAAGCTCTTAATCAGTGTGGTTGGATAAGTCTTGGATGGATGGATGGATGGATTGACACAAGATGGCATTTCAGCCAGCAGTTGAGGGAAGAGACACGTGGAGACCAGAGGAGTGGGTCTTCTAAGCAGAGGGGCTAGCACTGCAAAAGCATAGTGGGTCACCAGAAAATTCCAGGGTACCCATTACGGGAGACCCTAAGTGATTCGATTTGGCTGGAGCAGAAGGATGCAGGAAATTATGGGACAAAACAAGATGGAAATGACCCGGGAGCCTACATCTATGGAGCCTTCCATTTTGTTCTTCAGCCAGCAGTACAGTGCTCTTCAAGACATTTCTTTTTTTAATGCATGAATTTGCTCATCCATGGATGTGGTATTTATGAGAGAGGGTTCCTGGCTCAATCCCTGTTATGCCCTGTCGCCCTCACACTGTTTCATGACCCTATGACCCATCCCTTGACCGTGACCTACAAACACATATTGTCGTGTACCAGGGGGCTGCGTTAGGAAAAGCATCACCAGAACAGGGAAAATAACTCAAAAATCTACGTTTGCCCTTTGGATGGGAAGTCTTTTCAGCTGTAAGGGCCAGTCTCTGTCAGAGACGGTTGGCCCTGCCGCCCTGCCCTAACCTCTTTTCCTTCCTTTTCTTAACAGTCTTATATCTGGTGCCTCCACCTGCTGAGAGAAGAGGTGGCTGCTCTTTTTTCCTGTTGTCGAGGAAAGGTTGTGGAGATCTGTGATATGATGTTGTTCTAATATTTGTTATGCTTATCGCCGCCGGGTAGAAGCACACCATACAAAATCATGTTCTCCTGCTCTCGGAGAATTCATATTCTTTCTCTTCCTTGTGATTTCTCTTCCTCCATCACTTTTGATTGCATTTTAACTTCTCACAGGCAATCCAAATCACCTCTTTCAGGGTCCTTGCCTTGAAAATGAAATCAACTTTATTATGTACCTTGTTGAGTAGCTTCTGTGGGCCTAGCACTGTGCTGGGTGCCGTGGGGTTCACTGCCAACTGCTCCTTTATTCACTCATTCGTTCATTCATTCATTCAAAAAGTGTTTATTAAACACCTACTATGTGCTGGGCAGGTAGGCAAAGTGTGTGCCCTTGTGGAGTTGATAATATTTTAAAGGAAATAAGATTCATTTTCATGAAGCATCTGAGTGTGCACAACGGAAAAAGTTATGCACAGGAATGCCAGAATGTGCTAAATTGAGTAGTGGTGACCTGTATGTGTGCAGCCTATGCTATATCCTGAGCTCAAAGTGCCTCTTTATCTGAGCCTCACAATGGACCTGTTTTCCCCATTTGATAGACAAATGTTGACTTGCACAGGGTCAGTAGGTAGTAAATGATAGACATGAGATTTGAACCCAGGCAATCTGACTCCAGGGCCCACAGCTTTAACCACTGCTCTACGTTGTGTGACCTCAATGTAGTATTGATGATAGAAGTCAGTCTGGAAGGGACTTCTTCTCTTGGCATTAGGCTGGCACGGCCTGCCCCATCCATGGCCTGGGCAGGCTGTCAGGGGAGGGCATTAGCGTCGAAGCCTTGGGACAAAGCGGGTAGGCTGGGGCACAGTCAGAGTGAAGGAGTTAGACCCAGGCAAGGCTGGCATCTTTTCCAAGACGGGGAGAGCAGCAGAGGCTTCAGGTGGGAAACTGAGGCCTTCAGCAGAGGGGAGCGGCAGGAGTCTCACGGTGAAGTTGAAGCTCAGCAAGGGGGTGGGGTTTCAGTGGTGGGGTCTCTGCTAGAGGGGAGACACTACCCTCCCTGGTCACAGAGTCCTGGGCACCCCGGCCGGGTCTCAGGAGCCCCATTCGGGGAGTTCAGTGACCGAGAGTAACTACTTTATAAACTGGCCTCGGCAGCCTCGCCTTCAAGTCCCCCAGGTCCAGAAGCAAGCCTTAATCTCCCTGCACAGGGTCTTGGTCTGTCACCTTCTTAGAAGTTTCCAGATCCATCTCAGTTGGCATTCTAACTCTTGACAATTCCTGGGACCAAGTTACATTCCAGTCTCCCAAGGACCTGTCCCAGGGGCCCCCACCAAGGGGCATTCACCTGGGGGCCGAGCACAGGATGGACACAACCTTTTCGTTCTATTTAACGCTTTCATTTTTCTTTGGCGGGATTGTATTTTGCTGTTTTTCTTTCCACGTCTCACCTCCTCTTACACTTCACCATCTCCACTGCTGGTTACCACTCTTCTCAGTTTATACATTTCATTAATATATTACTTCCATCCTTTTCGGTCATTAATAAAGATGTTAAATAATTCTGAACCAAATACCCCTGTAGGGCCCTACAGGACACTTTCCTTTAATTAGTTGTGCTACCTTTCATCTCTCTAACGTCCTTTGGTTTCAGATTTCCAGCTGGTTTTGAATTCATGTGACTTTTTATCCGGTCCTGTTTGAACTAATTTCACAAGTGAAAATCTGAGAGATGTTTTACTGAGTGTTGATTCGGGTCCAGGGCTATAGAGAGCTTTGCTATATTCAAATTTTTTTTTAAAAAAAACAGATTAAGAGAGTACAATTTGGTCTGAATAAACTGAGCCTTCCTAATGTACCTCTTTCCGATATTCTTTTCAATCATCGTGGTAGTTTCTCCATTAATGTCATGGTAATTTGAATTGTGTTGACGTCAGACTTCACAAAAAGTGCTCTTACTATCAGGAGTAATCCTCTTAGACCTTTCCAGAGATAACTAGTTCTTAGTGGTTGTGCTATTTCCAGTGTCTTATAATGACTTTGTTTTTTAAAAATAAATAAAAATAACTGGCTATTCTGTAATTACCTAGTTAGCCAGTTTCTAAGGTGCTTTTTTATACCAAACAGGGAGTGATTTAAACTTGTGAGCAACCAGAGCTCATAGTATTTTATGAAATAATTTTAAATTGTGCAGCCGTTTAAAAATAACTCTTAAGTCTTTAAAATGTAACTGACAGGAAGTGGACTATTCTGAGGTTAATTGCTGGGCAACTCAGGGCGATAAGGGTTACAGCCAATGGTATTTTGATTTGATAAATGGAAATCCTTGGACATAGGATGAGGGAGGAATTTCACTGTAGGGCTGTAAGGAATTATCTCTTTGCATCAAGCTAGATTATGTTTTTAAATTAACCCCTTGTATGTGTCAGCTTATGGGACCTGCTACTTCATTTCGGGTTGTGAATTAATTTTTGATTAAAATACAGAAATAGATTTAAATGTTGAGTGTGTGGAGAGATCATTCTTGGCCTTTTGTCTGTAATAGATTTTTAAAGGATATTTATCAGTAAAAATAGAAAATGTTTTATTTCTAAGACTTGTAGCCATGTAGCACAGCCGTATAAGAAGCCTGTTTTTTTCCTCCTTGTATACCTGTGCTATTTATTTAATGAGATCCCCTTGCTAGCTCTTTAATGCACTTATTAAGATTAAAAAAGGTTCTCCAAGCAAGCAAAGGACAACTAATCAGACCCTCTTTGCAAGCAGACAAGAAGCATCTGCTTTCATGAGATAGGCCAGGGCTGGATCCCATCCTAGACAGCCAATGGAAACGTCTCGAAACAATAAGGTTTTAAAACCAAATCCTTTTGAAGTAGCTGTCTCTACCCAAGAGGAAATAAAAAGTTAATGAGGCGTGGTGCAGTGGTTAGGAATCCGCCTGCCAATGCAGGGGACACAGGTTAGAGCCCTGGTCCGGGAAGATCCCACATGCCTCAGAGCAACTAAGCCCGTGTGCCACAACTACTGAGCCTGGGCTCTAGAGCCCATGAGCCACAACTACTGAGCCCACGTGCCACAACTACTGAAGCCCATGCGCCTAGAGCCCGTGCTCCACAACAAGAGAAGCCACTGCAATTAGAAGCCCGTGCACCTCAACAAAGAGTAGCCCCCACTCGCCACAACTAGAGAAAGCCCACGTGCAGCAACAAAGACCCAACACAGCCAAAAATAAATAAATTAAATAAATAAATTTATTTTTAAAAAGTTAATGAGATGACGTGGCGGGTCCTCTGATGGTATTTGTAGAGCCAGTTTAAGGAGCAACATATAATCCCCTTTAGAAAATCTGTTTTAGGTTAGTTATAAGGCTCTCTTTAGCCTCTCATGAGAGCAGAGAAGTAGCATTTACTGGGCATGTTTGAAATTTTGCTTGAACAGACATCAGCAGTCTAAGAAGTGAGAAGGGCTGTCTTCAAAGAAACCTGAGAATCATAGCTGACTTGGATATAAATGTGAGTCTGCCTTGAGGTTTAACATAAAGCCTCTTGCCTCCCTAAGAAGACAGTGGATCCTCTAGTGCAGGGGTTGGCAAGATTTTTTTCTTCAAAGAGCCAGACAGTTAATATTTTAGGCTTTGCAAACCACATGATCTCTGTCGCAGAGACTCAGCTCTGCCGTTGTAGTACAAAAGCAGTGACAGACAGTGCATAAATGATGGGCGTGGCTCTGTTCCAAAAAAACTTTATTTATGGACACTGAAATTTGAATTTCATGTGTTTACACATGTCCTGGAATATTATTCTTCTTTTGACATTTTTTCGTAGGCTGTACAAGAACGAGCAATGGACTGAATTTGATTTGCTCCAGGCAAATCCAGGAGTTTGCCCACCCCTGATCTAGTAGTGCACGCAGAGGTTATGTGTCCTCCACAACACCTAGCGCTGTCCTAGAGATCCTGTAGGTGTTTAACAAATACCTGTTCACTTAGCTGTCATCATGTCAGAGCAAAGAGTAAGCCTTTTGCTATCCAACGCACACTTGGCATTTGCAAGGGATTTATCTTGAAGTCTTGGCTAATTCCCCCCATTCCAAGTACCACTCTTGCAGATAATTTCCCCCATAAAATGCAGTCGACTCTAACAGCATAATTAAAGTGACCCTTTCGGGTCCTTCGTGATTCTATAAATACGGGGCTCAAGTCCTTTACTAAAGTGATTAAAATAAATTCTGCCACCGAAATCAATTCTCTGTCGTATTACATCATTACTGTGATGACATAAACGATGAATTTACCTCAATCTGCAAAACCGATCCATAGCAATAATGAGTGGTGGTGACTGCTTTACCATAGAGCACCTGGGTTTGTCAAGGAGCAGGATGATAAACATCCTTTCAGCAGGATGGGCAGCCCCAGCAGTGCAGCAAGTCCGTCGTGACGAGCATTATACATACAAAGGAGCAAAGGACCCTGGGCTGCTTGAAGAAGCAGGTGGTAGGCAGGTGCTGGATGTGACTAAAGCTCCCCCAGTGCCTTAAGTGGCTTCCTCCTAGACTTTATCCTCTAAGTGGATACACTCTGTGTTTATGATTTAAGCCAAATTTCACATGATTAAGCATCTCTGGACCTGGGGGTCGTTTTCAAATATCAAGAGTGTGAGTATGAAAATTCACTCATGCTAAAGATCTGCTGAGCTTTATATTGGCTAGAATCTTAGAATCTTGTCCTGTTTGGTCCATACTATAGAAGAACACAGACTTGCTGGAAATGGTCTACAAAACAACTACTAAATGATCAGAAAGATAGACAGTGGCATCTGTAGAGAAAAGTGAAAGAAATCAGGATTGTTTTGTCTTTGAAAGGGAAAATGATTCTTGCCACCAAATAGAGGGCTTTTTTAAAAAGGAGAATTTGATTAAACGTTGCAAATAGAGAAGTAAGGTGCATAAATCTACATGAGGTGGGGCCCCAGTTACGAGGGGTTCCAAGGGAGCCTTTCTTGATAAAGAAAGGCCTGATAAAGCTTGTAATGGGTACAAGGAAAAGATGGTATCTGCAAACCATAGAATGGAAATGGTTGGCCCCAGTAGTTTAGGCATGCAACTACTTGATATTAGGTGACTTAGGTTGATTTCTTGAGATTTTTTTTTTTTCGCTGCAGTATACTCCTTGATTCAAATAGCCTACTGAAACAAACAAAAACTAGGAACTGCTTTCTTGGGAATTAAAGTTATCCAGATTGACATTTATTCCAACTTAATGATGAGTCTGGTGCTGACTTAACAGTCAGTGGACTCCTCGTCTTTTCCTTCATTTTGCTATGTTGTGAGCCTGCAGAGGCTGGAAGGCAGCAAGCATTTTTGAGACTCTAGTGATAGCTCACTCTTCAGACAGAATGTCAGACTCTTCAACTGTATTTTCAACTGTCTTGTGAGACAAAGACTAATTGGTTTGACCTCATGCTGTCACATGTTGAGAGACATGAGTCTTCAGCCCTCTCCCTTGAATTCACTGATTTCATTAAACACTGTCTGCTTGTGTTTGCAAAATGTTGTAATTTCCCAGTGATTTCT
This sequence comes from Hyperoodon ampullatus, assembly GCF_949752795.1. NCBI lineage: Eukaryota > Metazoa > Chordata > Mammalia > Artiodactyla > Ziphiidae > Hyperoodon > Hyperoodon ampullatus. Next base: position 18,961,558 of record NC_136924.1, read on the forward strand.
TCAAACTGCGGCACATAAACAGATTTTTTCGAACAGTGCCATTTCTCAGCTTTGATCTTGTGTTTGAATCTTTTCCTTCCAATAGGTCTTCTACATTAAGTCCATTGAGCCACAGAAAATATCAACCTTAGGGAAAAGTAATGTGATCGTCACGGGAGCAAACTTTACCCAGGCATCGAATATCACAATGATCCTGAAAGGAACCAGTACTTGTGATAAGGATGTGTGAGTTGAAATATGAGTAATTTATTCTTCGTAAAGTAGTGAAAAGCTAAAACTTACATCAAAGGAATAGCACTATGATTATAATCTTTATATAGTTTATTTATTTCCATGTGCCAATTTGAGCCAATTAGTCTGCATATTTGATATAACATAATTTCAATAAGTGAAATAATTTAAGCACCACATTTAAAGTTAATTGTGGGAGAATCTGTCCCATGTTATCCCCAATCTCAGTATACAATAATTCCAGGATGTTGCCTCTTGGGGTCTTGTTTTGTTTTCATGAACAAAATCAAGTGATTTGAGTAGAAAACATCATTTTTGAAGATGATCCACTTAGAAAAATAGTTGAGCACTTTGGAATTTTATGGGAAAATAGGACCACACTTTCAATGTATTACAGTTGAAAGAAGAAATTTTCCAATCCATCGTATTCTTTTTAGCCTTCTCTTTATTGGATTGGTTTCAGGCTCGAATAATAACTCAGTGGAACATACATTAATTTAAAAAAGAAGAAGGAAAACAAAACACCCCAACACAAATATCTGGTCAATGTACCATTTGAACATCATTATTTCTATGATCTCTTTCCCCAACACATCCTTTCAATGAAATTTTGAGAGAAGAAAATCTCAGTATTTCACTAGCACTCTTGTGCAAATGCTACCCCACAAAAAGAGAGACAATAATAATAACATAATAGATAATTTGAGTTTTCTGCTTGTTAGTCTTTATAATTTGAAGTAAAAGATGTTTCAGTCTGCATGAAGTATAATACTGACTTTGTTCTCATCGTGGGAACGCGCTGAAGACAATCCACTGAAGCGTGGTGTTTTGGTTCTTAACTACTGAAACAGATTTGTACAGTGTTTGAATCTGCCACACTTATTTACTGAGTTTTCTGTTTTAATTCATTTGCTGCATTTAACTGCCATCCCCTTCCCCTCCTAGCAGTAAATTTGGGATGTCTGTCATTTTGATGGAAAAAGCTGCTCACTGGGGGCTCTGCTCTGTTCTGCTATTTACCAGAATTATCAAGCACACATTAGTGGCTGTATCTATGCGACATAGGTATTTTTGTACCATTTATCCTGGCTAAATACCCCCCTGCAAAAATCTTTCATTTTGTGTAGCAAAATCTGTGAAGTTAGACACCTGTGTGTTCACTGAAAGGCAGTCATATTCACTGGAAAATAGTCATTTTTCCTAGCATTACCCTGTTTCTGACTGTTTATTCTCTCATTCCAATTCTGAATGTGTCTTGAGATACTGCAGTTATTAAATTAAATGACTAAGAGAGACCTTTCTGCATGTAGCATTTCAGTAACCACATCTGTGTGGTGAACCCAAGTTCACGAGCAGTAAACATAATACCCAGTTAATCCTATATCTGAGTTCATACCATAATCCTAAACTCTTTTAATATGGTATTTTTTAAATGCCTAATTACTCTGAAGAGAAAACTATAAGGATAGTAGTGGAATGACCCATATTTCTGCCTCCTTCAAAAATTGATAAATAAGTTTGAATATTAATGATCAGCCATTTTACAATGAATTTCCTAGAGCTTTGCTCTGAATATAAAATCTTAGAATGTAAATTTGTGGTGGTATAAGTACAAACCGACTCAAATTTTTTTGCATTTGCCTTATTGTTAGAATCTATTATTACTACTTAAAGGCTATGTGCATTAAAGTAGATAATCATGCACGTAGCCTTTAAGTAATAATAATAGATTCTCATTTTGCATAATTATACTGAGCATTATTCAGACAGAACCCCATCTTCATGACTTGCGCTTTAGAGGCTCATTGTAGACGGAATGTACAGAGGAAGCTGCAGGTTACAGAGGGAATGTTGTGGAAGCCTTTGTTTTGACTCCTAAAAGGTGTTGAGGGCATGCTCTACAGATTTCAGGAGCACCTAGGACAGTCCCAGCTAAATTCCAGTCTAGAGCTCCTCGGGAGGCAGCTTGGTTCTGATGCTGATTGAGTCTGAGACCCCTGGGCTCTTGGCATGGACTTTAGGACTTCAGTTTTGTGCTCTCTGCTCTTTGAACAGGAGAATCCCCATCTCTGCCTGGGGTTGGGTTCTACCACGCCCCTGCCCCGGTGCTTGACTGGGACTTCTCTTTTTTCAAGCTTTTCATCATGGAATTTTCCAATCATACACAAGAGAAAAGAGTGTAACGAACCTCTCTGTACCCCTCCTCCAGCTTCAAACCTTAACGTTCTGCCAATTTTGTTTCATCTATCTCCTCTGCATTTTTGGAAGTGAAGGAAGGATGGCGGCTGGAGTTTTTAAAAGCATGTCCCAGGACTTCCCTGGTGGTGCAGTGGTTAAGAATCCACCTGCCAATGCAGGGGACACAGGTTCGAGCCCCGGTCCGGGAAGATCCCACATGCCGCGGAGCAACTAAGGCCATGTGCCACAACTATTGAGCCTGCGCTCTACAGCCCACGAGCCACAGCTACTAAGCCCGTGTGCCACAACTATTAAAGCCTGCGCGCCTAGAGCCCATGCTCCGCAACAAGAGAAGCCACCGCAATGAGAAGCCCGCGCACCGCAATGAAGAGTAGCCCCCGCTCGCCGCAGCTAGAGAGAGCCCATGCGCAGCGATGAAGACCCAATGCAGCCAAAAATAAATAAATAAATATTTTAATTTTAAAAAATAAAAAAATAAAGTAAAAGCATATCCCAGGATATCTCACCATATCCTTTCATTCATAAGTACAGTACTTCAGTATATATGTCTAACATATAGCCTTAGCCTTAGCATACTCAACAAAATTAATGACAATTCCTTAGTATACTTTAATACCTAGTCCACGTTCCACTTCCTATTAGGGCTTCTTAAAGGCAATGGTTACATTGCCTTCTTTCCCCACTTCTAAGGGAAATGCAAATAAAAACATAAAAATGCACAAAAGAAAGAGGAACCCAGCCCCCAGGTAATACCCATACTGGGTAAGTGGACCCCGATGAATCGGCAGTTGCCTGTGGCTGTTCCGATAGTTTGGGAGCTGTTGTAGTTCAAGTGAATTTCATATCCCGTCCCCTTGGGTAATCAATTGTGCTGAGGTCTGTGTCATTGAAGAGTTCTTTTCTACCCCTTTCTAGGATACAGGTTAGCCATGTGCTAAATGACACCCATATGAAATTCTCTCTTCCATCGAGCCGAAAAGAAATGAAGGATGTGTGTATCCAGTTCGACGGCGGGAGCTGCTCTCCCGTGGGACACTTGTCTTACATCGCTCTGCCGCTCTGCTCCCTCATATATCCTGCTACCACCTGGATCAGGTACTTTCTAGAGCATCTTTTTCTCTTGTTGTGGTTAACAAGGTCATATGCATAAAGATCATGGATTTCACGCAAAATATAGAAATAATTGTCATATCTAAATTCTCCTCACAGAATTTCCTCTGTAGGATTTATTCTTAGAAAACAAAGCTATACCTGATAAGCAGCTTGCTTTCCGTTGTCACAGTAAGCACTGTGAGTACATCTTGTTTTACTCTTAGCTGTGGCTGCCAGGAAACTCACAGCTAAAATGTTTGCTCAGACTCTGGTTTCTGTTCAGATCGTATTAAACCTTATGCATTTAAAAAATTTTGTTCAATTGTAGTAACTAAACCTAGGTTTCTGTTACAAATACATAACCCTCTTCATTACATTTCACTCCTGCCCATGACACAAAGCTTCTTCTTTCTTACATCTTTCAATTTATAACTTTTAGAGTAAGCTGTTTTGAATAATTTGAGGAAATATTGGGAGCTATCTAAATGAAAAGCAGTATCTACATTTCAAAGATATTCCCTAAGTGAGAGATGGAAATTCCAAAGAAACTCTTTTCAGGTGACTCTTACATTAAGGAAAACAAAAACAAAAAAACTCCCCCCAAGTTGAATTTAAATTCACATTCAGATTTTAGAATATAACCCTAAAGATAGTTTCTCCACCTAACACAGCATGAAGCTAACTTTCAAAGTACTGTCTAGGTGAAACTACAGATGCAGTTTTGTTTTAAAAAAAAAAAAGAAAAAGAAGAAAATCACTTCTAATATTCCTATTTAAGATGAAGTGAGAGGTGGATGTATTAGGCTGCTAGGGCTGCCATAACAAAGAGCCACAGACGGGATGGCTAAATAACAGAAATGTATTTCATCACATTTCTGGAAGCTAGAAGTCCAAGATCAAGGCGCCTTCAGGGTTGATTTATTCTGAGGCCTCTCTCCTAGGCTTGTAGAGGGCCATCCTCTGTCTGTGCCTTCACAGTGGTCTTCCCTGTGTCCTAATCTTTTTTTACAAGGACACCTGTCATATTGGATTCGGGCACACCCTAATGACCTCATTTAACCTTAATTACCTCTTTCAGGGTCCTATCTCCAAATACAGTCACATGCTGAGGTACTGGGGGTTGGAACTTCAATTCTGCCTGTAATAGTGGCATGAGGAAAGCTGAAATTTCCAAACTAAGGCCCTAGCATGGCACTCTCTGCCGTGGGTCTCAATCCTTCCTATAAATAAAAGCAAACATGGATGCAGCACTCCCCACATGCCTGGTGTGTTGGATCTGTTGTCTCACAAATCCTCCCAAGCCTGAGGGGTCCGCTGTGAGTAGCGCTTTTTGCCAATGAGGAGACTGAGGTGGGGAGCATTTAGACAACTTTCAGGCTCGGGGCAGTCTGGCTCTGGGTGCTGTGCTCTGAGCCACCAGTGTTCTCCTTTGTTGTAAAATAAGAGGATTCTTTTTTTTTTTTTTTTGCGGTACGCGGGCCTCTCACTGCTGTGGCCTCTCCTGTTGCGGAGCACAGGCTCCGGACGCACAGGCTCAGCGGCCATGGCTCATGGGCCCAGCCGCTCCGCCGCATGTGGGATCTTCCCGGACCGGGGCACGAACCCGTGTCCCCTGCATCGGCAGGGGGACTCTCAACCACTGCGCCATCGGGGAAGCCCAATATGAGGATTCTTAATGTCCAGTCACCTGTGACATTCTGAGCCCTTGTCTCTTGGCAAAACATGGCTCTGCAGTCTGACCGTTGGTGGAGCACACTTGGCCTGGTTTTCTAGTAATGGTGACAGGCTGGCATGAGGCCAGCTCAGCTCTTCCCCCTTGTGGCTGGAAGGTTCAGGGCTTAATGTCGTTCCTCTGCCCTACACAAATTGGCCTGCTCGTACCCACCTCCTGGTCTTGTCATCATGGGCTCGGCTGGCCGATGGAGCTGACCTATCCAGGCTCCTGTCCCCTGGAATGAGTGTCTAGTGACCTATGTGAACGGGAAAGGGTGGCCAGAGCTGTGGCCAGCTGTTTATTTCACATCTAATGACCACTTTGCTTAAATGCAATTATGTGCTAAGAATATGTGAAATTATTTGGCTTAGTTTCAGAGAGATAGGACATAGCTGTTATTTATGTGGTTTACCAAATAGGAATTCAGACTTTTAATGGCATTTATAAGTTTACCTTGTCCAAAGTATTCCCTGTCTCCCTACATAAAATATAATTGGAGGTTGGGAGTTTGATTTTGAAAACTGTTAGATTGAAGAGTCTTCATATAGATTAAACAGTAATCAAACAAAATTCTATTTAGTGAAATCTTTTCAAGGTACAGCTGATGATCTAATTGTATGTGGAAACATGACACAGCAAAGCTTAAAATTCTATACAAGAATTTGGGCATTTTCTTAAAATTAAAACAGGATCCAACTTGAATTTTTATATTTATGTATCTTAAAAACTATCAGTATCATGAAAAGACTTGTTAAGCTGTCGTGCGTTTGAAATTATACTTTATTAATTTGCTCTCAAACATAACTGAGTTTAATATTGAGTATGAATAAATTGATGGTTTTATTCATAAATGCAAAATGCCTGTGTGTTTATCTATGAAACGCCTCTCGTTGCTTTTTTCCTTGCAGTGGTGGTCAGAATATAACCATCATGGGTCGAAATTTTGATGTAATTGACAACTTAATCATTTCACACGAGCTAAAAGGAAACATAAATGTAAGTCTTCAGCTGCTTTGTAATAATAGTTATTTTCAAGGATGACTTTGTTTTCATCACACTCAGATATGTTGGGGGATATTTTTTGTTTCTGTGCCTTTGTGCTATCATAAGCTTTTACCTGTTGCATGATCTATAATAAATACCATCTGTACTATAATGGAAATAATAAGACCTCAGACTTGGAGTTGAGAGTTTCGAGGTGTGGCACAGAGGGAAGAGAGGTGATACGACAAGACCTGCCGTCTCCTCCCTATGTAATAAGTCACCTTGATGAGACAGGGTTTGTGAATACGTGTGAGAATGCCTTGTGAGTGCCTGAGAGGTGATGTAAGGAAGAGCATTCCTGTGAAGAGTAGGTGGTAGTGGTCCCACCACACAGAGCACGCTGTGGTTCAGAGGTAAGGTGACCTGTGAAAGTCCCAGAGATCCTGTCATATGCTTCTCCTTCTCTTGCCCTTGTCTCTTTGACCTGGTTTGGTGCCTTCCTTCTGACCTCACCTCCTCTTGCCTTTCCTGTCCCCGCACAGGGGTCTGGCCCTCGGCCCCACTTAGTTCTTAGCCCCACACGAGTCACACCCGGGCCTCGTCATGGGAAATGATGAACTTCAGAGACAAGTCGGGGCCTCTGAGTGCACTTCTAGGCTCTTCTCAAAGGCTCTCCCCATTCTCTCTTCCCCTTTCTGTTCCTCCTTCATGAGAGATGTGAAGATAACAGCCTCTCTGAGGCCCAGCCAGACCACTGCCTGCCAAAGCTGGCAGGCGTGTTAGTGGCCACAGACCCGGCCTCCGCTTGGAACCAGTGTGGCTTCAGGTCTAGATCCAGGAGGCCTTCCTAAGTCCTCCTAGAGCCTTGTCATACACATGTCCAAGTCCTGAAACCCTTCAGAGCCAGTTCCAAGCCTCATGTTGTATCTGATGCCAGGCCCCATCTCCATGATGTCAACACATCCTGTTGAGTGGTTCGTATAGATTGACCCTCTTACCAGAGGCATTGCCTGCATTGTGAGTGAACTTGCTCTCCGTCCCCAGTGCTGTCCCTATATCAAGTAGAATTCACTGAGCACCTACTGTGGGCCAGACATTTTCCTGGCTGCAGGGACAAAAGGTAAATAAGAGAGTCACACTGCCTTCACCGAGGGAGATGGGTAATCTACACTGGGATGGAAAGCTGAGCGCACAGGCCGTGTTGAAGTTAGTGCTAGGTCCTCTGATTCCCTTCCAGCTCAGATACCCCACTGTGTGTTTCCACACGAAAGAGAAATTAAACTAGAGCAGATTTCAGCATGTCTGTGGAGTGGAGCGGGATGGGTAGGACTTGAGCAGGTACAAGCAGGGGGGCAGAGGAGACAGTTACTCCCAGGCCCCTGATGGGAATATCGGCGAGTCCTGCTCTACTGGAGCCGAGAGGATGGGTCGGGAATGAGCCAGAGGGACGGCTGCAAAGCCACGCTGGGCCGTAAGAGAGGATCAGACTGAAAAGTTTGCCCTTAACTCTGTAGGCAGTGGGGAGGGATTGAAGATCTTTGAGCAGGGAGTGACGTGAGGATAGGTACCCTCGATGATGATGATTTTGGCGATGGTGCATAGGATCATATGGAGAGGCAGTAACTGAAAAAATAGCCCGGGAGACGCATAAGGATGCTCTTGCAGGTATCTAGGGATGGTGGGGAGATGACGGGTCACCTTTGTAGCATGGTCGTTAGAAGGAGAATATGAACGACATCCTGGGAGTGGGGTCACAAAGGGAGAAGAAAAGAGCGCCTGAGATGGGATCTTGCGGGACAGCTTAATTTTAAGGAGTGAAAGAAAACAAGATGGCCAGTGAAGGTGGCCAAGAAGTTGCCCAGAAACTAGAGAAAAAGAGCATTTCGGATGACACTGGTATGGAAATTTAGAGAGTTGAGAATAATGAGGTTAAGGTGACCCTATCACCAGGAATCTTTCTAGAAGGCGTCTTCAACAAAAAGCCACCCTGCTGGGGTTACGGCTGTTGAGAAGGCTGAGGCAGTGGGTTTTGTGGTTTTCTTCATGTCGCCAGAGATGTGAATGAGAGATTCAGGGCAGTCGTTTGGAAAGGCGTTGAAGGTGAAGGGAGGTTTTGCTTGTCCACATCTCAGTGCTTTGCATCAGATTTTCCCACCTGTTGCTTCTTCCTACCCTCTTTTTAAAATTCCAACATTAGTTAGACAGCAAATAACAAAGAGGAAAAATCCCCACTGGGCAGATTTCCTTTTCGGAGCCTTGGCTGCTGTTCTTTAGAACGTTTGTCAGCCTTCCCTCTCCCAGCAGCTTTCTCTGCCCAACTCTCTGCACACCTGAAAATGACAGTATTTATGCCCGCTTGTTTGTTTTAAATGAGCCTGTAAAGTGGGCCACCCTTTCTGTGTGGTTTCCCATCTTCATGCTCTTTCTTTCATGGGAGCTGTGTTGTCCCTTTCACTTTTGTTTTCCTCTACTTTTTGTTAGGCCTGCAAAGCCTTTTCCTCTTGTGGTTAGTGATTTCTGCTAAAACACAGGGGTTCGCCAACACGGAGTGATTGAGCCAGCAGACGCAAGCCTGCAGCCAGCCTTGCCGAAGAACTGGCTTCTCCCTTCCTGTAGTTTCCCAGGACTCAGCCTTGATGTCTTGAAGGGCACACAGGCCCATTGGTGCAGTCTTCCCCTTTCTCTAGCTGACTTCTTTTCCGAGTACCCTTTTTTCCTATTGTATCACCTTCTTCTTTCATTATTACTAATAATATTAATAATCATATTAGCATTTGTTGAGTGCTTTTCTGCATGGATATTCTCATTTAATTTAGTGAGACCTCATCTCATTTAATTCAGAGTTAATTCAACCCCATGAGGTGGGTATACTGTTACCCCATTTTACAGAGGAGAAAACAGAGGCACAGAGAGGTTCAGTTGCCCAGGTCACTTAGCTCTTCAATCCCAGAGCTGAAATTCATTAATGAAGCTGTCAAAATGCTCTTTCCTTCTCCCTCAGGTCTCTGAACATTGTATGGCGACTTACTGCAGATTTTTAGCCCCCAGTTTAAAGAGTTCAAAAGGGCGTACGAATGTCACTGTGAAGCTCAGGGTCCAGGAGACCTACTTGGATTGTGGAAGCCTGCAGTACCTTGACGACCCCAGATTTACAGGGTATCGGGCTGAGCCTGAGGTGGACACAGAATTGGAAGTCAAAATTCAAGTATGTCTCTCTCATTTCGGGTGGGAGGATGTGCTCCCCTGGACAGGAAAGGTGTATTGTGTTTGTGCGTTTCCACACACGCCTTGACTTCCTCATCTTCGCCTTGTTCTTCACAGAAAGAAAATGATAACTTCAACATTTCCAAGAAAGACATTGAAATTACTCTCTTTCATGGAGAAAATGAGCAATTAAATTGCAGTTTTGAAAATATTACTAGAAATCAAGATCTCACCACCATCTTTTGCAAAATTAAAGGCATCACTGCTGCAAACAGCATCGCCACCTCTTCCAAGAAAGTTCGCGTAGGTTGCCTGACAGTCCTACCCGTTAGTTTTACCTTATTTGGTGTGGGGTGGGGGACGGGGGGATTCCTTGGCTAATCCAGAAGCCAGAATAGAATCTTTTATGGATCTTCAGATCTTCACTTTCAGTGAAGATGAACAAAGCTGGTACTGTAGGCCCAACCGTTATTCCTCCAGAATAGCTTGTAGAACCCATCCCTGTGCCCTTGGAATGTCAGAGCACTGAGCACACCATCGTTTATGATACTAACGAGCCTTGATAGCTTTTGTTCTAGCCGTACATTTAGGCTGCAGCATCTGCAGCAGAATCCCTAGACCCACTGACGGGTGAGCGGTCATTCTTCGCCCAAACGCAGAGGTGGCATGTCTTGGCAGACGTCTACCCAGAGTGGGGCCTTCCCTGGCACACTGAAAGTGGCAGTGGAGTCTAATGGGGACCAGATAATCTATGGGTCATGGGCCGCTTCCTCCACCATGAAGTCAGACTCACTGCATTTAATCTTTTCCCAGACACGTTTGAGGGTCCGTCCCGTCAGTGGTATAAAGACACACAATAAAGACATGAGACCGCGGTGAAGGGAAACATATTAGAAACCTCCGTTTATAACGTTCATGCCATATGAGACTCTGCACAGTCTGTATCCCCCCCCAAAACGCTTTATGATCTAGAGTCATAAGTGATTGGGTAAAGGATAAGAAAAAAGGACATCAACTGGAAGGCAAAACAAAAAATGTGTTTGTGTCCCAGCTGCACCAGTTAATAGCTGTGTGGCCTTAGATAAGTTGGCTTTAGCTGAACCTCCCTTGGTCCGTCTGTTGTACGGTAAAGAGGGTCATAATCATTATAAAATGAATAACAGCCACTAAACTCACAAGGGATCCCACGTGTCTGGTTGGTTGAGAAGAGCAAGTGGTAGCATTCTTCCTTATCCAGGACTAGTTCCTGAGTGCCTGCACTGGGACATAGGGACATAGCAGAGAAGAAAACAGACCCGCCTACCCGCCCGCCCTCCAAAATGTCTGCCTTTCTGGATCTTACTAAAAAGGCAGGTAGTATAGAAAATAAATTGAAGATGTGTTAGATGGTGGTAACTGTTACGAAGAAACATGAAGCAGGAGGTGAGGGGCAGTGCTGCAGGGTTTGCGATGGCGGCCAGAAAAGGGCTCCCTGTAAAGACAACATTTGAATCAGGACCTCAGGGAGACGAGGGGCATGAGCCGTGGGCCATCTGGGGGTAGAGTGTTCTAGGCAAAGGGAGCCACAGGTTGCAAAGTTCCTGAGTCAGGAACCTCCCTGGTGCTGTTAAAGGGCAACAAGGAGACCAGTGTGGCGGAGTGGAAGGAACAAGGCGGGGAGTATTCCAAGGAGGTGAGAGCATTAACAGGGGGAACATGGAGAGCCAATTGGGGGTCATTGTGAGGAGTTGGCTCCGAGCTCCAGGAGTCGCTGGAGAGCTCTGAGCGGGAGTGCCAGGAGCTTGCTCACAAACAAATGCCAGCACGTTTCATCTTCACGACAACCCCCTGAAGAGGCGTAACAGCATCCCATTTTAGAGATGGGGAAAGTGAGAACTGCATGGATAGGTGACTCATGCAAGCTCCTACAGCTGGGGAGGACAGCAGGGGGAGCTCCCTGGTGGTCCAGTGGTTAGGACTCGTGTTCTCACTGCCGAGGGCCCAGGTTCATTCTCTGGACTGGGACTTAGAACCTGGGCTGTCTGGGCCTGGAGTCTGCACTCTAGCCACTTTGCACAGATACTTCCACAGGGGCAGCCGTGGCTCCCAGGATGGTAATGTTCCTCAATACTTATCCGCCATCCACCATCCAGTTAGGGTTAGGGTTAGAGTTAGGGTTAGGGTCAGGGTCAATGCAAAAATAAGGCTTGATATAGAGTTTTTCCCTTTACAAGTTTTACAGACTTTTATAATCAAAACCTAAAATTGGAAAAGCCCCTCAGGGATCATCCCGGCAGCATTGCCAAACTGGTTTTTGCCACAGAATGCTTCCTTCAAAATAGGCCCATCGGGGCTTCCCTGGTGGCGCAGTGGTTGAGAGTCCACCTGCTGATGCAGGAGACGCGGGTTCGTGCCCCGGTCTGGGAAGATCCCACATGCCGCGGAGAGGCTGGGCCCGTGCGCCATGGCCGCTGAGCCTGCGCGTCCGGAGCCTGTGCTCCGCAACGGGAGAGGCCACAACAGTGAGAGGCCCGCGTACCGCAACAAAACAAAACAAACAAACAAAATAGGCCCATCGAGGAAACACAAGATGTAGAAGAGATTAAAAAGTTGGATTACTTCCTTAGTCCAGGGGTAAGAGGGTGTCTTACCCACAGGTTACTATCTCTTTATCACCCCCATTCCTGCAGTTTAAAACCCCCAAGGCAAAGAGGACCAAAGTGTAAAATCTGTAGGTCTAGCCCTGCAACTGATTGGAGCTGAATCCGGAAACCAAGGCACAGGGAATGTTCTTGATTGGCTGAAATTCACATAGCTAATCTGCCCAGAGACGGGACTTGAACTCGGATATCCTACCTAGCTTGCCACCTCTTTTTGTATCTTGGAGGAAACCATTTGGGGGGAAAATTGTGTACCTAGATGTGGTCCCCACCTCGACCAGGTCTAATGACACTCTTTGTCCCCTTAGGTCAAACTGGGAAACCTGGAACTCTACGTCGAGCGGGAATCGGTTATTTCAACTTGGTATTTTCTGATTGGGCTTCCTGTCTTGCTAGTGATTGTCATTTTTGGTAAGTGCCCTGTTTAATTTTGTTAGAGAAATTATTCCCTGGGGCCCCAGCAGGCAGGAAGGCTTTCAGCTTTCAGGGGCTGTTTGCTTCAGTTAAGTATCAGTGGATGAAAGCCCAGATCAAAACTTTGGGAAAGGACTAATAGGTGCACGTCGAGGGCTTTCTAAACATTTTTTAGGATGCTTCATTAATAAAAGGCTGGATTACAAAGATGGTTGGTATCTTGGTGTTTGAGAAATATAATCATATAATCCACTTTGCTTCCCTGAACCTGTGAATTGTGATGACAAATGTCCCGTTTACATTATTTCCTCAGAGTTCCTCTGGGAGTTTGGGCTCCAAGGACTTGGTCATCTCATCCTGCCTTCTCATCCCAGCAAACCCCGCCCCTCACCCCTACCCCAGCCCTGTCTTTCCTGGCAGAACTGTGTTTTGGAAATGTGATCTGTACCATCTATTAAAATGTTCCAAGGCTCATCCAAGCACAGTGATCCCATGGTGCTTGCTCACTGGATGAAATCTGGCCAACCGATGTGTTTTGTTTGGCCCACACAGCATTTTTAGAATTTGAAGTAATTGACAACATTTTAAAATTAGGTGATTCTTTAAAATCTCTTGAAAATGTGAAAGATCTGGATCATTGGATCCTAATTTTTCCATAACATCAGTTTGCTGGAGCTGAGGAACAGCTACCCCTAGAGAGAGGGCAGGTGTTCACTGAGCTTTTGCCGTAGTCTCCACCACTCCCTACTGTCTCCACCCAGGCCACCTACCTCATCTGAGGACCTGGTCCCTGTAACCATTCAGTGTTTGACCTCTGTTTCTGAGCTGCTTTTCATTTTAAGTCTGTTTCCTCTTGTCCTCCTTAAAAGAGAGAACTCTTCTCCACAGCTATGGAGCCCATCATATTCCTTGACTTAATGCAGGCATCGCCTCTCTAATGGTTTTTGGTTAATAGTTGCTAACGTCTCCTTCCATATACTCACTCTCTCACTCACTCATTCATCCATCCCTGCATGCATTTACCTGATGTTTATTGAGCACCTGTTATGTTGCTGATAACTGTGCAAGGCTTTGGACTTAGGGAAGAGGAGTTCAGTCCTGGTCCTTTCTCTTGGCTAGTTCCCAGTCCTGTGAAGGAAGGATTTATGTGTATTGTTAACTAGCCTCATTTTGCAGAGACCCTGTTTTGTACTGTCGATGATCATTTCAGGTATTTTTAAAGCTCTCTCCAAGTTATCCACCACTATTAATGCATCTAGAATCCAGAATTGGGCCTGATATTTTAATAAAGTCCTGGCCGGTGCTGGCTTCAAATAAGATTACTTGTAATTTCTAAACGCTGAGCTCAATTTTGAGAATCCGCTGCTGTCAGGCAGCTCTAGGTAGAACAGTCTCATCATGGAGTCACATCTACGTTGTGACTTCCCAGAAACCTCTGATCTCTTCCTGGGCTCTCTGCGACTCTTCATTCCTCTCCCTTCACTTTGTTGGTAGAGATTGTTTATGCTCTTTCAGGTGAAGTGGGCTCCATCTGACACGTCACTTTTGGTTTCATTGGTATCTGCAAAGCTGTTTAAAATTCTCCTCTCCTTCTTACCATGATTCCATGGAGGCACGTGTCCTTAGCAGCTTGAGTAAGTGTACTCTTCAGAGCATCAATCACATCATTAGTGAAAACACTATACACACCTGGTCTAAGGCTGCCACCTACAAAACACCCCCTGTAGCTTCCTCTGGAGATTTCAACCAGGAAAAACTCACTGCTTTGTGGACGTGACCTGCTAGCTCCACTTTGAGGCAGTGAGCTGGTGCTGCCTAAAGGGTGGTCTGAGGGCCAACAGTCCCAAGTGATGCTCCTCGAAAGAGGGCTCCATAGTCAAGGAAAATTTGAGAATCACTGCCTGCTCCACCCTCTCTTGAAGATGCATGATGCACGTTATGATGAAGACTGTTGACTTTATGAAGTGGTCCAGCACACAGCTGTATTGAATTTTGTTTCCTCCAGCATCATTCACATCTAGCAGGATCCTTTTATCATGAAATTTTATGAAAAGAGGAAAAACTTTAGAGAATAATAATGAGAGTTGACAATTGCTACATATTCTTTTTTAAAAATAAGATCTAAATGTTTTCTGTGAGTTACTTCCTAGAACCCTGTCAGTGTCCCAAGGAGGTAGGCGCTTTAATAGATAAGGCAGCCAGGCACAGAGATGCTAAGGAACTTACCTGAGGTCGCACAGCTAGTTAATGGCAGAGCGGGGACATGAACCCGAGTGCCGAACTTGTTCGGTTTACTGCCTCTACAGCATAGTTAGAAGCAAAATGAAGTGGAGAAAGAAGCAATATCCAGCTACAAGGGTTCACTGGGGACCACTCATCCTGTCCCCCCATTTGATCTATGCAAGTTTGGCTCATGTAACTCACTGTGGATCTGTGGGCTTTTTTCTGCATTTAAGGCTCAACTTTATTTCTCTAGGGATGTTTAGAAACATTAAAAAAGAACAGAACAATATTAAGTGGCCTGTGGCTGTAGGGAAACTGGGCTTGTTTCATTCCTTTTCAGCCAGCTGGGATCTTTGGTTACAAGTGAAGGTTATTGGATTTAGTTTTTTACTTTGAAGATGAGTAGGGTTTTTTGGGGGGGGGTTTCTGTTGCATTTGAGCATCTTCGTCTGTAGAGTGACCCCTCACTGGGAATCTTTCTTCTTAGAAATTCCACCTCTTCCAGGCTAGTCTTTCTTGCTCTCCCTCCACCGCCTCCTCTGTAAAGGACTGTAAAGGTTGGTTCTGTTTTCCTTTTTGTTAGTCTCATGCTGGATCTCTGTCTCCACAGCGGCTGTGGGAGTGACCAGGCACAAATCGAAGGAACTGAGTCGCAAACAGAGCCAACAGCTGGAGCTCCTGGAGAGTGAGCTCCGGAAAGAGATACGTGATGGTAGGCTCCAAAATTTTATTTGTAGAAAAACAAGCCCTTTTTTTTTTTTTTTTTTTAACCCTTAAATGGAACCAGCCACAGTAATGAGAGCTGTTTGTACAATAGAAGACAACTGAACAGCAGGGTCTAGGCCTGGCTTTGTGTTTTATTTCACCTCTTCTTTGCAGCCAACCGAGTAATTATCTAGTTTCTTCTTTAATGAAAACCAAGGTCATACTCCGTGTTAGACAAAACAGCAGAAGATCTTATCCATTGTGTTTTGAGTTAAAATATGGCTCTTGGGATTCTGTTTTGCAGGCTTTGCTGAGCTGCAGATGGATAAATTGGATGTGGTTGATAGTTTTGGAACTGTTCCCTTCCTTGACTACAAACATTTTGCTCTGAGAACTTTCTTCCCTGAGGTAAAAGAGCATTGATCACATTGCTAAGGTGGAGTCTTGAATAATAATGAAGGTGCTTGTTGCTACTGTCAAAACCGGTGTTTCCTTCCAAGGCAGCGGTAGATAATGTGCTTGGTACAGAATAATGGCTTAAATCTCAGCAGAGCAGGGAGGAGGATAACTATTAATTGGATTGATTAGGGTATAAAGCAGTGATGGGTCACTGGCAATTACCCTTTGTCCCGTAACAAAAACCTAGGAGGGACACAAGTTCAAAGTGATGATTTTTGCTTTATTTTACTACCAGTTTAGAACTGAATTTGTAGCTGGGAAGTGAGCTAGTTTATTTTAAAAATCAATAAATGGTGGGCTGGCCAGTTTGTTGTGTTTATCTGCATGACTTACATTGCAGCTACTAGATTATTCGCTATTACTTCTCAATTGGAAATGAAAAGTACTGTTGGCCAAGAGGGAGAAAAGTAGACATGTGTAGAAGCTGAGTTAGTAACAGCCATTTTTAGCAATGTAGAGTTGTTATGGTTCTCTCCAGCAGTTATTCTCCAGCTGATCAGTTTGTGTCATCCTCATTTAGTAGAAATAGCTGCATGAAATGATGAATTAATTTGTTCTAGGATCCGAGGAGTAGTCTACTTAACCCTTTGGGTTTTCAGTCTCACGTTCTAACACCTCCATTTTCTCACCCACTCACATAGCCTTCCTCATTTACCTTCCCAAGTCTTTGGCGAGGTACACGCATCACCTCCAAGCCCCGATACCCCAGTTCCTCCATATTGCCCTTTTTTTGTCCAGAACTGGTGACCGCAGCCAGGCCCAACCTCTGGAACACATCAACACCAATTACATATTACATTTAAATCTAGACTTCTAAGCAAAGCCAGAAATCTCTCCAGGCCAAAAGAGAGCTTGTATCACCTTACCATCAGCTTCTCAGCTACATTTGGCCAGAAGCCTAGAGTTCAGAAACCCAGACACATGCAGTAAGCAATTTCCAGTTTCTCTATAATTCTAGAAGCAGACACCGTGATATGTGATGCTGTGTCTGGAGGGTGGGATACCTCCATAAAACACCCACCATATTTTCTTTTTTTTGTCCAAGCCTTAGTGTTGTAAATCAAGAAGGCTAGAAATAAGACTTTAGCGTTTTGTACTTGTGTTTTTTTTTAAGTTATCCTCCAATAATAGCAGGCACCAAGACTTGCCATTTGCCACCTCCTTCATTTCTATGGCAGAATACTGCCTAGGGAGGGGAGTTTAATTCCCTGAATCATGATGACTGTGCAGGGCCTCAGCAAAGGTTGCACCAAGAGTCCTATTTCCCAGCTATCTGAGATCCCCATTAAGAATTTAATAGCAATAAAAGAAGAGATTTCTACCATCTACAGGAGTACTCTGTGGGCTTTTATAGTTAATGATTGCCCTTGAGTGCTGAAGAGAGTCATCTGTGGCCTGAAAGAAAAAGTTTTCCTATCTTCTAAATTCAGTAATCAAGAGCAAGATAGAGTGATGAATGCAAAGGAATGCTGTTGCGAGTGTTTAAAAAAAAAAAAAAATTCCTAGGAACAATGCTGTGTTATTTCAGAAGAGAGAGTTGCAAGAAGGCAAACTGATTTAACTCAGGGTTATGTAGAATCTTGAAAGACAACTGGGAAAGCTATAGAAACTGATGTCAGAAGAAGACACAGGAGAAACAAGCATACATTTTTCAGAACCCTATTGAGAAGACCTAAGTTAAAACTGAATTTGTCACAATTAAAAGATCTAGAGAACAAGGGAAGATACTCCATTAGAACAACACCAGTTGAAATGCATTCTAGGCTGAAGGTAAGTCCTGCTGTTGAGAGGCCCTTTACTGATAGATCAGGAGCCACATCCTCTAGGCCTGGAGGTTGGGTGGCGGAGGGAGAACTTGGGTGATCAACACCTACTCGGTAACAATAGGCAAAGCCCAGAGGAAATGGTAGCTTCTCAGAGACCAAGGCATTACCGGTAGTTCTTTGCCCTGCTAGTTGGGTTTTGGCTTTTAAAGACTTGCTTTTCATTATATTGGCAACTTTGTTGTGCTGAAACTAGAAGAAATAAGGGTAAGCAGTGCACCTAACCACCTAGAGGAGAAGAATTTAAATGAAAGGAGGAAGGAACATTGGAACCCAGGGAGCCGGAGCAGTATTTCCCTATTTAAGGTCAAGAATCAATCTGTTAATTTTCTTTAAGTTTTTTTTTTTTAATTTATTTTTGCTGTGTTGGGTCTTCATTTCTGCATGAGGGCTTTCTCTAGTTGCGGCAAGCGGGGGCCACTCTTCATCGCGGTGCACGGGCCTCTCACTATCGTGGCCTCTCTCGTTGCGGAGCACAGGCTCCAGACGCGCAGGCTCAGTAGTTGTGGCTCACGGACCCAGCCGCTCTGCGGCATGTGGGATCTTCCCAGACCAGGGCTCGAACCCGTGTCCCCTGCATTGGCAGGCAGATTCTCAACCACTGCGCCACCAGGGAAGCCCTAAGTTTTTTCTTTAATTAATTAATTTTTGGCTGTGTTGCATCTTAGTTGCAGTGCACGGGCTTCTCATTGCGGTGGCTTCTCTTGTTGCAGAGCACGGGCTCTAGGCGCACGGGCTTCAGTAGTTGTGGCTCATAGGCTCTAGAGCACAGGCCCAGTAGTCGTGGCGCACAGGCTTAGTTGCTCTGTGGCATGTGGGATCTTCCCGGACCAGGGCTCGAACCCGTGTCCCCTGCATTGGCAGGCAGATTCTTAACCACTGCGCCATCAGGGAAGTCCTCAATCTGTTTAAATTGCCTATTGGCATAGGTTGGTTCAGCAGAAAAATGTGAGGAACTAGAAAATGCAAACCCGGGGTCTGATTTTTCTGCTTATTACCAGGAGAGAGTATGAAGTAATAGTTTGAGGTCTTCTACTTGGGCTAACAAATTTGAAACTATAAGGCAAAAATTCTCTGCAGAAGAAATTTACTTAAATAAGATACAAAAATAGCCCAAAGTTTCAAGTATTACCAAAAATTTTTTAAATAACAATGTTTGAATTTATATTTTTATCCTGTTGACTCATTTAAAGTGTTAGCATGCTTTTTAAAATTTAGTCATTTAATTCCCATTTGATTTATGATATTGTACATTAAAGGAAACTCAAATTTAAAAGTTTATATTCAAGAGCTACAGAGCATAACACTTTAAAATATTTTTAGAAACCAGCAGGGCAACAGCATTGTGGTCTAGTTTGCTGTAAATTAGTGATTAAAAAAAAAAAACCAATAATGATAGCTGACATGAAGAACTTACTGTGCATTCATTCATTTTATTTTCACACCTAACCCGTGAGGTAAGAATCATTATTGTTCCCATTTTTCAGATGAGGAAAGTCAGGCACAGAGAGGTTAAATGACTTGTCCAAAGTCATGTGACCAATAGGTGATAAAACCAGGATTGGAACCCAAGTTGTTTGACTCCAGGTTCTAGCTTTTGCCCACCCCTCTCCACCCCTTCTTGAATAACAATGTGTATCAAGACAGTAAATGCTTCTAAGCTAAGACTTGTATAAACTTACCAACACAACTCAGTATTTATCCTTAGAAGGTAAATTGCTTGAGGAGTGGTCTGTACATTTGCATAATCTTTCACCACCACTTCTTTAACTTTTGAGTCAGTTCTTTTAAAGTGTGAGATGCCTTCACCTACCAAAAACAGAACTGATGCGATGATAAACTTAGAGGCTTTCAGAAGTCACTGGTGTTTCTTGAGAGCTGAACAATTATTTATTATGTAGAAGATATGCTGTGAACATAAGCCCAGGGGCTCTTCAGATTAGCAAATAGTGTCTCTACTTTATTAAAATGGACTCAGGTATTATAACAAAAATACACTCTTCATTTCCTTTGGATGTTATGAATAATAAAAGTGTCTCCTTCCTCTCAGTCAGGTGGCTTCACACACATCTTCACTGAAGATATGCATGTAAGTCTATAAGTTTTCATTTTTCGCTCATGACTGCCTGACTTTCATAGTGTTATCATCATCATCATCTCCATTATTACTTTGAATTGTTATTGTGGGTATTTTGGGATCACGAATTTGATATTAAATAATTCATTGTCTTGGAAAACCCGTTGTGGATCTACTTTCTAACTTTAAGTTTATATATTATCTATATTGTGTTATATTTTTTTCAGAACAGAGATGCCAACAACAAGAATGAAAGTCTCACAGCTTTGGATGCCCTAATTTGTAATAAAAGTTTCCTTGTTACTGTCATCCACACTCTTGAAAAGCAGAAGAACTTTTCAGTGAAGGACAGGTATCAGCCAATTTGTTTATATTTTGAAAGCCGTTAAGTAGAAAGAATAAAACCTGAGCCTCTTATTTTGTTTCGGAACTACAACCTGAGCTTGGTATCTGAGAGCACGCATCTCTCCAGAGGCTGGTTGATTTGGGTCACCATGCAGTCCTGATGTTTCTTTCCATTTCAGATCACAATGCTCTAACACAAATTCTATTTTGAAGACACACACACATGTGACACCCCCCCTCAAAAAGCACCCTAAAAAAACCCAATACCAAGAAAACACATGAGTCCTGAGTCAAAAAGCAGAAGTGTGCTGTTTTCTATTTTTAAAAACACCCTGAAAATTCAGGGAAGACATTCACTTTATGTTACCGCTTTAGTTTAAAGTTTAAGTGCTGAAAACCATATAAAATGACCTGAAGTTAACATTGGTGTGTGGTTTTTATGGATCGAGGACGAAGGTAGTTGAAACTTAAGTGTTAAAAAAAAGCATCCACACGGCAGCACCCCGTTAGCATCCCATTGCCTGACCCCTCAAGTTTCCTTGGAAACTGCTATCAGCACCAAGCAAGCCACAGCTAATGATTAACCTGCTTAATCAAGGCTCTGTTTTTTTTTAAATAAGCTTTTTTTCCCATCATCTGTATATCTTCTTTTTTTTCTCTTTCAGTTTTATTGAGATATAATTGACATACAGCACTGTATAGGTTTAAGGTGTACAACATGATAACCACAAATATCTCTTTTTCTGAGTTTGAGGTTTCTTTTGTTTTTTTTCATATTCCACATATAAGTGAGATCATACAGTATTTGTCTTTCTCTATTTCATTTCGCATGATGCCCTCAGTCCATCCATGTGGCTGCAAACCGCAGGATTTCTTTCTTTTTAGGGCTGAATAGTATTCCATTGTATATATGTACCACATCTTCTGATCCATTCGTCTGTTGATGGACGCTTAGGTTGCTTCCATGTCTTGCCTGTTGTAACCAAGGCTCTATTTTTAAATAGGTGTCTGTTTGCTTCCTTCTTAACCATTGCACTGCAAACTAAGCTGGTCTACTTAACCAGCATCCTCGAGGTGCTGACCAGGGACTTGATGGAGCAGTGCAGTAACATGCAGCCTAAACTCATGCTGAGACGCACAGAGTCCGTGGTGGAAAAGCTCCTCACAAACTGGATGTCCGTCTGCCTTTCTGGTTTTCTGCGGGTAAGTGTCTGATCCCTTGGTGGCGTCAGAGCTAAGACTGTATAGGCAGTTGTTTTTAGCAGATGCTGATGTCTTTGCCAGGATAAATCCTGAGCACTCCGTGGTGTCAGCATTTAACCACTTTTAGTCTTGGTCCTTACTAGGAGCACATGGAGGGGAAAATAAAATTTGTTTTTGCTGTAACTGGCCTATGCAAGTACAATTCATTTAGAATTTCCTTGAGTAAGACTTTTCCCTTTTTTTAAATTTTATCATAGTGAGAACAATTAACGTGAGACCTACCCTCTTAACAGATTTTTAAGTGTACAAAACAGTGTCATCTATTGGCACAATGTTGTACGATAGATTTCTAGAACTTACCTTACATAACTGGAACTTTATACCCCTTGACTTTTGTATCCACCTGCACGTGGTTAATTAACGTGTGCTGAGTGGAGGGTATATTTCAAATACTGATGGAAACACACTGTTTTCAGGGCCTCTGAAGCATCTTGGAAATAGCCGTTTACCTACCACTACGCTCTCTGTAAACTAATTATGTTCAATTCCAACCAGTTATCCCATACGAAAGCAAGTCTCCAAAAAGCCGCCCGCCCCTTGAGTTCCCTTTGTTACAGTTAAGTGAACATGGTTATAATCTAATTGAATCTTAAAATCTTTTCAAATGTGAACTTGGCACACATTCCATTGGTTAAGAGGATGGGCCCTGGAGCCCGCTGCCCGGTTTGAATCTAGACTCCATCGCTTACCAGAGGCCCCAAGCAGGTTTCTTGACCTGCCTGAGCCTTGGGTTTATAACCTGTAGAATTGGAAGAAGAATATTTTAGGGCTGTTCTGAAGCACTGATGAGAAAATGTTCACAATTGCTCGGCACTGAGTAAGCACTCCATAAATGATGCCCATTATTATTATAAAATATTAGTAGGAAAAGAAGTGTGTTCTGTTGAACCCAGGCTTCGTTCAGCCCTCCGAGGCCCCTGGTGCAGGACGTTCTTATCCTTCTTCAATTTCACCAGACATCCAGATTCCAGCAAAACTGCATAATTGTGTGTTTGTAGCTAGTTCTGAAATCTAATTAAAGTTTGAATAAGATACACTGCTATGCCACAGGTTTTAACAGTACTACTTAAGTTTAGATCCAAAAAGCAGCGCCTTAAATAGACTGTGCTTAGTTTAATGTTTAATGTAATCTTACAAGTAGATGCACAACCTTTTTTTTTTAACCAACCCTTTTCTCTCCCAAGGCAATGCCCATTTATTAAGATTAATGAAATCTGCCTTCTTTGCTGTTTACTTGGTATAAATCATCATGCACTTTGGGGAGATGCGGAGCGCTTATTTCTGGGGTGAATATTTTTGGCTTCCCCCATCCTAGCTTCAGCCACAGCTGCTTCGAAACAGAGGCAGCAGGACCGTCACCCAGTTCCTGGGTCTTAGTCTCAAAAGGCAGCTCCAGCCTCACCACCTACCGTGCCACTGAATCAGAAGCTCAGGGTGGGGCACAGTAGTCGACGTTTCCAGGTTCCTGCAGGTGATTCCACCTCCCTGCCTTTGAGAACCTGGGGGCAGTAGAAGGAGCACTGGCCTGGGAGTCTTGGTTAGAAGCAGCAGGTTCGGGCTGTAAGTTCATCTCAGCCCCAGCTTGCTGCGTGGCTCCAGGTACGGCCCTTTCCATCTGGGCATCTGTTTTCTACCCACCAAATGAGGCGCGTGGCCATTGGTTTTAAATTCCTTTCCAGTTCTTTCCCTGGGACCTTGTGATTCTTTTTCTGAGCCCTCGAAGGCTAGTCAGAGCCTTGCCCTTGCTGCTGTTGGGCGTTAAAAAGGCGAGGCGTCCCCAAAATCTGCGCTCTGAGTCCAAATGGCCCCCTTGAGCAGAGGATTCCTTGTCAAGGTTTTGCAGTGCTGACTCAGTAGTGTCTTGAGCACTTGGGGTGGTGAGGGGCCAGCGTGCTCCCTGGGAGGAAGTGGCATTCAGCCCGTCGGCGATACTTTCGTTTTCAGTGGAATAATTCCCTCTGGCGCGGAGGGCCGGGCTTCCCCAACCAGGTGCCCAAGGGGTGTGGGACTCTGCCAGCCTAGTCCTGCTCTACCCATCCTCCCAGACCTCGGCCTGGGTGCACGAGCGCTGTGACCTGCAGGTCACTTCCTCCTCTGTGCCTCCAAGGCCCTGCGGGTCAAGCAATAATAATAACTACCATTTATTGAATGTGCCAGCCACCGTGCTAAGAGCTTTGCTTCCTTTTTCTCACTGAATCCCATGAGGTGAGAACCTTTATGACCATTTTGCACACTGGGGAATTGGGGCTCACAGGATAGACAAGACTTCCTACCATAGAGGAGGATCCCATAGCTCGTGTGACAGCACCAGGGAGCTCTTAGCCACCCGGCTTAATGCTTCCCCAGGAAGGCAGCTACCTTCTTCCAGGCTTAGGGAGGGATTTGGGGCTGGAGTGAGATCACAGGTGCGGAAGCCTAAAGCTCAGCCATGGTCAGAGAGCCTGGTCTCACGAAGGAAGGGATGGTGAAGGGGCCAAGCTTAATTCCCATCACAGGAGGGACAGGGCGGGGTCGGTTCCATCAGCGGGACTCTGCCCGAGGCCGGCTCCCTGGGAAGCTGTGTGCGCCCTGGTCTGATGAGATGCCTAAGCTGCCAGCAGGTATGACTAACGTAGAACTTGTGTTCAGTGGTGACAAAGAAACATCATGGCTCCGTAGTTTCCTAAGCTGGCCACGCATCAGAATCCCCTGGCAGGTGTTAAAACTACAGATGCCCAGGCCTCGTCTCCGGAGATTCCGTGTCTAGAGTAGGGCCCAGACATCTGAATTCTTCTTTTTTTTTTTTTTTTTTTTGCGGTACGCGGGCCTCTCACTGTTGTGGCCTCTCCCGTCGCGGAGCACAGGCTCCAGACGCGCAGGCCCAGTGGCCATGGCTCACAGGACCAGCCGCTCCGTGGCACGTGGGATCCTCCCGGACCGGGGCACGAACCTGTGTCCCCTGCATCGGCAGGCGGACTTTCAACCACTGCGCCACCAGGGAAGCCCCATCTGAATTCTTTATGAGTCCCAAGGGATTCTGGTGATGATTATCCAGGCTTAGAACCACAGGTGTGGGTAACGGTGCCAGATGAGATGTTATTAATCTGAGTCTAGCTGCACTCTCGTGGAGAATTCTTACTACAGAGCCATCGAGTCTGGAGCTGTCACTCCACACAGCCCAGAAGAGCCCACCGGCCCCCTAACGCCGACCTCTGCGGGTGCCTCCAGCCCTCTCCCAAGGGTGCTTACCCCCATCTCTGATGTGGGCTGGAAACAGAGAGAAGTGAGGTTCTAGGTTTGCGGTCAGGACATTACCTAAGGGCGTGGAGGGAGAGAGACGAGAGCAGTGTGGTTGTGAACCTCTAAATAAAGGAAGTTTCTCATCAGAATTGAAATGTCGTGTTCAAGTCCCAGCGCTCTCCCCACCTGGGAAATTTTTGAACATTCCAACCCTGTCCTGCATAAGGAAGCGACTCCAGGATATGTCAGGAGGGGAGAGGAAAGTGCTACAGGGCCCCAGTGGCAGGGAAGGCAGCAGAGGAGTGACAGGAAGCCCGGGACCAGGGAGGGCTGTGCTTTTGCAGTCAGTATAGAGGATGGTACGGGGCGGGTAGGGGTGGGATCCAGGAGACCTCAAAGACGTCTTAGCTTACCTCTTCAAGGGAAAGCAGGTGAGAGATCCAGTGGAACCCTCGTTTCTAAGCCAGATGCATTGGCTGTGAAGCTTGACTTTGTAAGCTGGGGCTTCAAGCCCTAGTGCCGTGGCCGGCTTCTCGTCATCACGGAGGCAGTTTGACTTCCTGGTTCTGGGCCTGGCTCTTCTTCCCCCTTAAATTCAGTTTAATGTCCTTTTGATCACAGAGGGTTTATTTACTTAGCAAATACTACACAGATCGTCAAGCCAGGGCGACATGCTTTGGGAGGCTGCATGAAAGCAGGAACACACAAGCCTCCCACTCCGGCTGCTCAGGGTCCATTCAAGCGCAAAGTGGCTACAGATTTCAGGTGTTTGAATAACAGCAGGGGTGGCCACCCCTGGTCCAGAAAAAGGTGCAGAAGGAAGTCATCGGGATGGGCCAAACGCTTGGGAAGATCCTTAGAGTAAGGATCTGGAATCGACTCTGGCCCAGGGGAAGGAGGTGGGGTACACTGTGGCCTGTACCAGCGAAGGTGCCTGGGTGGGGCTGTGCAGGCTGGGGCTGTGCAGGCTGGGGCTGGCTGCCGCACGGTCAGGAGAGGAGGCTGCAGACTGCAGCTGAAGGCCACTTCCTTCGTGAGAAGCTGTTAACACCAAAACGCTGCCTCCTAGGTCAACGTATCAAATGTTTTTATGTTTATTCTGGTTACCAAAGTTCTGCATTTTTTACATGCCATTTATTTTCAGCGCGCTGAAAAAAAAAAGGGCAGTTAAATAGGAATGTAAAGAAAGGTTAAATCTCTACCAACTGTTCTTAGGCCAACTGATGAACATTAGGCTACCATAGAGAAGCTTAAGCATAAAAGAATGATCACCTACTCTGTAAATGCCATGAGAGTGTGCGTGTGCGTGTGCAGTTTCCTGAGTTTTGCTCCTAGTCCTAAGTGGAGCAAAGTGTATTTTCTTGGGAGGTGCATGTTGATTGTTAGAAAACACTGCCTCCTGTCTCCTGTCGTAGGGCCATAAACGGAAACTTTCATTCTCTGGAAAGTACAGTGGATTCTGCTGAAAGCTAACTGTCACTTTTTTTTTTTTGCGGTACGCGGGCTTCTCACTGTTGTGGCCACCCCCGTTGCAGAGCACAGGCTCCGGACGCGCAGGCTCAGCGGCCATGGCTCACGGGCCCAGCTGCTCTGCGGCATGTGGGATCCTCCCGGACCGGGGCATGAACCCGTGTCCCCTGCATCGGCAGGCGGACTCTCAACCACTGTGCCACCAGGGAAGCCCCCTAACTGTCACTTTTGCGTCTTTTCCAAGGAGACTGTTGGAGAACCGTTCTATTTGCTGGTGACGACTCTGAACCAGAAGATAAACAAGGGCCCCGTTGATGTAATCACTTGCAAAGCCCTGTACACGCTTAATGAGGACTGGCTGCTGTGGCAGGTTCCGGAATTCAGCACTGTGGTGAGTTTGCGACGAAGCTGGCGGGGTAGAGGGTGAGTTGGGAAGCCTCGTTTGAAATGATATCCTTCCTACCACAGGAGGCCTCACACGTTCCGTTTATTAAAACCATAGTTGATAAAATATTAACACGTGTTCACATAATAGATTTTAATTACTCGGATTGGGGGAGAAAGTATTGTAATGATGGCTGGGGTACTCCTCCATTTCCAAAGATTTTAATATCAGGATTGCTTATAGCTTTCAGCATCGGCAAAGGAACTGCAAAGCACTCCCTACTCAGCACTTATAATTGCAATCAGAATTTCTCAAACGGCTCTGCTCTGGAAGACAATGTGTGAAGATATATTTCAACCAAATTGAGGCCGTCTTATTTTAGAACGATAACACAAGACAAATTCCGCTGTGCTCCCCCTGCAACGTGACGCCCTTACTTTATTTTCATGGATTAGTTACAAATGTTTGGTGTCATGCACTTACCGTTCTGTGATCTCATAGATATTTTTAGAGGAATGCTGTAAATCACGACAGGAAGATGATTGCCTGGCTGCTGGAGGGTTTCACCCATTTAAGATCTTCCTTTTCACCCATCCCCACTCCTTCCTTTCCTAAAGGAAAAGAGACCAATTTTTTGCACATTCAGGAATTTTAGAGAGAGAGAGAGAGCCAAGCATGGCAAGTATCTCCAAAATTACTTAGGATTTTTTTGGTGCTTTTCTGTTAACAGAGACTTGGAAAAGAGATTGCTGTATTTTGGTTTGATCTTTAGCTTTACAGAGATTCCGGGCTGCTTCGCAATCTCCTTAGTGGTCAAGGAGGAAAAAATTACAGTGGGGTTTTGCTGTTGCTCAGTAAGGGGGCCGAGGCTCCTGCGGCTTTGCTCTGTATGGCAAGCACTGCGGTGTCACCCTGGAAGAATTCATCCCCTCATTGGAGAAGGCACCATGGTGCTGTAGGCTATGTTATGGTTGTGTCCTCTGGTGGGAGAAGAGTCCCTAGATCCGCTCTTTCGAGTCCTCGGTCACCGCTGGATGGAGCTGACCCTCCACTGAAGATGGCACATGCTTAGCCGCCATCCACAAGGTGGGAGGCTGATCAGAAAGTCACCAGGTCAGACTCCTGTCTGTACTCCCATCTGTATCTGAGGGGGAGTGGAGTGCAGTGGTTCTCCGATGTTAGCATGCATCAGAGTCCCCGAGAGAGCTTATTAAACACCAGTTGTGAGGCAGCACCCCAGGGTTTCTAATTCCGTAGGTCTGGGGTGTGGCCCAAGAATTTGCATTTCTGAAGAGCTTTCTGCAGCTGCTGCTGGTCCAGGGCCACACAGGGAGAACTACTGATATAGTTGTTACTGAGTGTAGACGCTGGAGCCAGGCAGGTTTGAATCCTGCCTCTGCCACTGGCTAGCTGTGTGACTTGGGGCAAGTTTGGAAACTTCTCTGTGCTTCCATCTCTTCACTTGTAAAATGGGGATGATGATCATGGTACCTGCCTATCTCATGGATGTTGTGAGAATTAAGAGTTGATATTCTGTAAAGTACTTAGACATTGCCGGGCACATGAGTGCCCTGTAAAGAGTTATTAAATTTAATTCAAATCTCCTCGGGCGCTTGTTAGAAATGCAGATCCAGATAGACCCATGCCTGGGCCTTCTGTCCAGACTGACTACATCAGAATCTCTGGGGATGGAGCCCAGGCATGGATAGATGTTTTAAATGCTCCAGGTAATTGTAATGGGCATCCTGCAGGAAGAACCCTACTGGTACCCTGGACTTGCATCAGGGCCTATTGACTCTCCTTTTACTGATTCAGGGTCTTCAAACCCAGGGCCTTGGTCCTAATGCAGAAGGTGTTCATGCTTTTTACTTTGAGACATTTTAGGAGCCCCACAGGTTCCCAAAGCGAAATATTTGCAAGTGGATATAGGTCAGGGGAATCCAGCAGTGTTTCACTCTCATGAAAACTCAAACCCGGACAGGAAGGAGAGGAGAGCGGAAGATGGAACTGGGAGTGGGAAGGACTCAAATGCCTGGAGCACCTTTTGAGGTTTGAGTCCTTTCTAATGCTTTATATCCGAACACTTTTCCCCCTTTCATTTTGAAACGTTATTTATTTCACAGTCAGTTAAGACCATGTGTTTCTGATTTGTTAACACTCAACTCTTCATCAAAATGTTTCTCGATGCTGAAGACATTTGTGTCGACTCGGATTCTTTTTTCCTTTGTAGCCCCTGGGGAAAAGGTTGAAGGAAAATTATGTTTTTAGAAATCCACATAAATCTTCCTTTCCGAATACGGATTTGCCGGTAGATAGCGTTGAGACTGCGAGAGGGGTGGGCCGCTTGTTTCTAGGGCCCTTGACTTTGAAATTGATTTTTAATGCCTTTCCTTGGACCCGCCCCAAACCTCTTTCCTGGTGGATGGTTATACTGGAAGCTCCAGAGAAGCTTGATCCGGTCTGTGCTCATGTGACAAAATGTTAGCAGAAGGTCGATCTGAAAAATTTAAGGTTTTTCATTTCCTTTCAGGCAAGTCCCCTCAGCCTTAACCATCATCTTTGAAGTTGTCTTCCTTCCTCTCTTTCCCACCTCCCCGTGCCCTTTCTCACTTTACCCCCCTTCCCAGGCATGTACACCCAGTGGTCTGAAGTCTTGACTTTCTAAATTTGCTGAGGTGGTTTATGTATTTGAAAACCAAGGTGTGGTGAACAGACTCGATTGTGTGTGTGTGCGCGCGCGTGTGTGTGTAAATATTTTCAAGGAAAAAAAAGCCAGGGAAAAAAAATCAAGAGCAGCTACCCAAACAACTTGAAATGACAGAGCCTGGTACCATGGCTGGGACACATTTAAAAAGAGGCCCCCAAACTCCTGTTTGGCTAAATGGTGAAAAACACAGCGCCTCATCTAACAGCCTAAAAGTCAGGTTTCACGCCTCTAAGATGAGGATGTGTTCTCCATGAGGTATAGGGTGTTTTCTAGAACATAAAGGCAACATGCCAACTGCTTATACATGAAATCATTATACTAACACATGGGCTCCAAGAAGTAATTCTTTGTTTGCTGTACCCTGGGAGGAAAATTCCTCTGCCATTTCTTAAATGTAAGCAAAGCCCCATAAAGACACTTCCTCTAGGAGCAGAAGAAACCATCCTCCGCCAGCAAGGCACTGCAGGCTGGTGTTCAGTGAGGCAAACTGCCATTACATTCTCCTGCTCCGGGCTGGGAGCATCGGGAGGGTTTGTACACACACACGCACACGCACACGCACGCACACACACACACGCACACACACACACACACACACACACGACTCTAACATCCGGGGATTCCAAGTTGACAGCTAGAAGAGAGATAAGCCCTATTGCTCTAAGATTTTTCCTCCTTTGCAAACTTTTAGGCACGTTCGATTTTGTGGCTGAAGAATCTCGGGCTCTCCCTTAGGGTGGGCTGTGTCTAGAGAGTCGTTCTGGAGCGGATCGCCTGAAACTTCAGAGGAGCTAGTGAGGTTGAGGATTTCAGTTCCGGGAAAGTGTACCACATGGGAGAAAGGACATTCGCTTCACTTTCAGGAGGTGATGAGAAAACCCAATAACTCATGGCAAGTGTGCTGAATTAGCAAGAGAAGGTTGACTTATAATCAAAGTTAAGTGAGAAATGGTTTTTTGAACTCTTAAACCCAGGAAATGAGCCTGCCAATCGACTGTATCAGAGATAGCATCTTGGCGCCCTGGGAAACAGTGTTCTGACAAACATAATATTGCCCTCATTGTCATATCTATGAGAAAGTCTTTAAGATTATTAGAAAGTCTTGAAAAAGCACAGTTACTCGCCTACAGAAATCTTGATGCCTCTGCTATGATTTATGGAACGTTTCCGCCAGCCCACACTAGCCTTTTCCCCCAATAGTTACCACATTGCGGACAATCCTGGTTTGTAAAATATTTCACCTCTGACACAGCCCTAGCTATCCCTAGCAATAGTTCCTCATCTGCAAGCTTCCTTCAACGCAGCTGCTCAGCCCTCCACTCCCCAGCTCCTTCTGTTCCATTTACTTTGTCCTTTCAGAAGATCCATTATCCCCATAATTAAACAACCCACTGTCCCGATTAAGTTATTCTCTGTTACTTCAATTACATCGCATTGTTCATTAAACCCTGATGTTTGCACTTCAGCAATCTTGTTTTTAATACTCCTAGCATTTGTGGAGAAACAGTAAAGTTAATTAACAATTCTTGAGCTTTGTTTTTCTTTTTCTCTCTACTATAATGCAAATCATTTCCATTATGACTTGCAATAATACTGAAACCATTACTAACTCCATAGTTACTGTTCTGAGCTTCTGATCAAAGAAGCGAAACCATTTTTTATAATCATTTGAGGTAAGTCATCCTAGTTGATGGCAGGCAGTGGAAAATGAAAAATTAACCTTAATTGAGTGCTTTAAATGATTCTCCTCTTCATGTCTTTCTTCTCACATCCATAGTCTTGGGATTAGAAAATCATTTGTTACCTAAATACACACGTACTTAATTTTCCTCTTTATGGCTCAAATATGACTGTTACTTCATCGTTAAGGATTCTTATTTATACTTGTTCCCCTCAGAGAATGGTAACTTTTATAGCAAACCATGGTGGAGATAAAGGCATTTTAAATTTATTTATTTATTATAAAATTTGCTTTATTTATTTATTTTTGGCTGCATTGGGTCTTCGTTGCTGTGCCTGGGCTTTTTTCTAGTTGCAGCGAGCAGGGGCTGCTCTTCGTTGCGGTGCGCGGGCTTCTCATTGCGGTGGCTTCTCTTGTTGCACAGCACAGTCTCTAGGCACGCGGGCTCAGTAGTTGTGGCTCGCAGGCTTTAGAGTGCAGGCTCAGTAGTTGTGGCTTACGGGCTCTAGAGCACAGGCTCAGTAGTTGTGGCGCACGGGCTTAGTTGCTCCGTGGCATGTGGTATCTTCCCAGACCAGGGCTCGAACCCACGTCCCCTGCATTGGCAGGTGGATTCTTAACCACTGCACCACAAGGGAAGCCCAAGGCATTTTTTTAGATTTGTCTTTTATGGCATTGTCAAAGTCAGCATTCCATTTGAAGTTACTGTTATCTAGAGCAGGAATCAGCAAACAACAACCTGTGGGTCAAATCTGGCCCTGCTGCCTATTGTTATAAATAAAGTTTTATTGGCACACAGCCATACCCATTCATTCACTATTGTCTATGGCTGTTTTCCTGCTGCAGTGGCAGAGTTGAGTAGTTGCAGTAGAGATGATACAGACCTCAAAGTCTTAAATGTTTACTATCTGGCCTTTTACAGAAATTTTGCCATCCCTTAATCTAGAGCTTGACATAATAGAGAAAAAAAAAACCTAGAATCCATCCTCCTGCTCACCCCCAAAAATCTTGGCCTGTTTCCTCTCCTTCTAGGGACACAGCAGTGGAAATGCCTCACCACTATCCACAAAGCTGAAACTTATGGGCACTCTGCCAAAAAACCCCAGAAAACTGTGAAATACATTAAACCTAAAATACTGGAATCAATCATTTTGGGCTAAATTGGACAGATTCTCACTTGAGTTTTGCATGCACGAGTGTTAGTAAATGCTAGCAAGTGTATAAGACTGGTGAGAGAAACTTTAAATTTGAGGAAATTCTCTCCATTAACTTAATTTTTTTCTTCAAAATGGAAAAGGCCTTTCTCCCTCAGTATTCTGTCAGGGGGTTAAATACCCTGACCCAGGAAGCGTGGGGCTCTCAGCCTTTGGCGGGGAAAGGAAAAGGCGGGTGGGGGAGGGGAGGTCGGGCCGGCAAGAGCAGCCTCAGAGGGGCCGCTGGTAGAATGTCCCAGGGCTGACTCAGCTTGAGAAAAACCTCAGATCAGAAGCTTTTCTGAGACTTGGACTTCTAACTCTGGGCTTTCGCTGCTTCTCCTGAACTTCTGGAAGTGGTTTTCTTCTCTCTAATTCAGTTTAGTGTAAGAACCAGATTTTTCTCTTCACCTTCATTTGTCTCTGCAGTGAAATTAGAAATGTATTTTATAGCTTTTATTTAACGAAAGCAATTATTGGCCTAAGACCTTCTATGATAAAGTCGCTGGCTTGTAATAAATTCTTTTAAAATTGATTTGTAGGTTTTAGAAGGTATTACAGAAAGGATGCAGCAACATCCCTGCCCTTATTAGCTAAGAATATGGCTGGTGAGTTAATGAGGTAGCTGCATCATCCTTTCCCCAACAAACTGTGGGGGAAATTGTGGGGCAATGCCTCTTCCCCTGCTTTTGATGTGTCCTCTTAGCCCTCTGCAGCTTGTTTTTTCGACCTCCCCAATACCTGAAACTGCCAAGTTGTGTGAAGGGCCCATGGGTAAAGCTGCTAGTGAAGCAGGAATGTGGTTGTATGTCGGAGTGCTGTGTTGTTGAGCTCAGAAGAGGTGGGGTTTGGAGTCTGACCGTCTTGGGTGTGAATCCAGGCTCAGCCGCCTTACAGACTGACTGTGTGACCTTGGGCAAGTCACTCAACCTCTCTAAACCTGTTGCCTCATCTTTAAACAGGTGGATTATTTTAATTAAACCCTAACCTTGTACATTTTTTATGAGGTCAGGAAATAATATCTGTAAGATGTCTAGCCATCATGCCACGGAGTAGGTACTCATTATTTATTTATAATAGCTTTTCTCGTCTGAGCTGTTTTTCTTATCAACAGTATGGTTGAAGCAGAAACTGTCCCGTCACCACTGGTTGGTTATTTGGTTGGTTGGTTATTGATGATGGGTGGTGCAGGGCGGTTGATCAGCTGCATCCATTGTCATTAAAAGCTTATGTTACTATTGAAAATGTTACCCATAACCCCTATATGTGGGCTTTTACAACCTATAGCAGACAGTATCCCACTGGACAGATGTGAACAGGAGACCACAATGACACACCTGCCCAGCTAACTTGGACTGCAATCCTGCACACCTAAAAGGGCTGGATTGTGACCTGCTGCAAAGGACCGGGTCCTTCCAGTCTGGTCCTTTCTCTGGGTTTGGTCCCTGTGCCTTCAAGATAGACTTGCCCTTCTAAGAACCCTTCTTGATAATAGAGAAGGCATTGTTCCTGAATCCATAGTTCTTGAGACCCAAGATACCTGTGGCTGAAGCAACAGCAGAGTTTCTCTCTCTCCCACATGAAGTTCTGAGGCGGGCAGCCCGGCACTGGTGGGCGCCTCTGCTGGAATGTCCTCGCAGACCCCAGCTCCTCTCTTGCTGTCCTGAGGTCACCTCATGATCTAAGGTGTTTGCTCCCTGCCAGCTTCCTTCCACATTCCAGCCAGCAGAACATATGATGAGCTATAGAAAAGTTGACAGATGGTCACCAGCTGTCTTTTAAAGGAAGTTTCCCAGGGGCTGCCACATAACACATCTGCTTAATTTCATTGACCTAAACTTAATCACATGGCCGTACCGAGCTGCAGCAGAGGCTGGGAAAGGTCATCTTTATTCTGGGTGAACGTGAGCTCCATAAAAATTCCTGTCAGTGGGGCCCAAGCCACAGGGTGCTCCAGATTTGAGTGGGTTCCATGGGGTCCCATGCCAGCCAAGGTAAGGAGATGGAGCCTCCTCTGCTGTGTCCAGCCTGTCTGCTTGGATAGCGTTTATTGAGAACCTCAGGCAGATTGGGACAGCCCTTCGGAAGTTTATCACCTCGACTGGCCTTTGGCTCCGCAGTTAAGAGTATGGACGTATCCTAGTTACGACCCTCAGCAGCTCTGCGATCTTGGACACATTTCTGAACCTCTGTGTCTCAGTTTCTTCATCTGTTAAATGACACTAATAATAGTGCCCGCTTCAGACAGCAGTTGTGAGGATTAAATGAATTAACAAAGCACACCCAGCACATGGTGAGTGTTCAGTAAGTGTTGGCTATTATTATTAGAAACCTCAAACTGTATTGTCTTCTTCAGCTTTTGTTTCTGTAACTAGTACAGGGCTTCTCCCTGACATGGAAGGTGGTGGTTTTGGAAGGGCAAGCATGGTTCTTCAAGTCCGCTACCCTCTGTTCTCCCCAAAGGAAATGGGATTCTTTATCTAGACTTCCTAACCTCATAGCCTGAGTAAGAGATTGAAGCTTGCTGCACATCAGTCTAATAAGAGTTGAAGCCAAGTATCTCCACGGTCCAGAGGCCTCCTCCTGTACTGTTGTACATGTTGCTCCTTTCCAGACCCAGTTCAAAGGGCCCTTCCTCCACACAGCCTTCCTTGATTTCTCTCCCTTTGAAAACCCTCCTCCAAGCTAGAGGTAATCTCTCTCTATCTATACCTACTGTTTTCTTCCTGGTATTAGAATTTGTTGTGTATATCCCACAGTTGTATCAGTCTTCAGATACTTCCCAGGCAGGATCAGTGCCAGCTTCGATTGTATATCACCTGCAGTGCTCGGCACACAGTATGTGCCAAGTAGGTGGGTGTCAATGAATGACTTTATCTACCTCAGCATCAACAAAATGAGCTCTGTCAGACTGGGTGCAGGCAGATGTAAGTAAGAGAAAATATGACTATTGGTGTGTGAAATCCTAAGAGCATGGAATTGCACTTAGAGTGGGAAGTCTGGAGGTAAGCAGCCCGAAGGTAGGTCCATGTACTCAGCAGTGTCAGGGCTCTGGGTCACCATCTCCTTGCTCCTCTTGGCCCTTCCTCTTAGTCACAAAATAGCTGCCACAGCTCTAAGCACTCCTCTCCCCTTTTGTAGAAATGCTTTCCCTTTATGTTTCATTGGCCAGGACTGGGTTACATGACCAGTCCCTGGTGAATGAGGAAAAGAGAGCTGCCACCAGTCATGTTTCCTAGGCTAGGCTGGGCCCACTGCTGTTGAAACCTAGCTTCTGTTAGCAAAGAAGGAAGAGAGATGGCTGCTGATGGTACAATCAACCATATCTGTCGCCCCAGCTTTGCTGACACTTTCGTAGCCAGAGCAGTTCCTCTTAACAGAGGGGCAGCACTGGGGGCAAGAGACCAGGGTACATTTTAGAACGCTTTAGCCTTTTGTGGGTCTTGAAAATTAATCACCATTCCATAGATTTGAACTGTGCTTAGTTTACAAAACATTTTCAGGTTTTGAAAGGCAGGCTCAGCAAATATTTAAAAACATGGCGCTTGAGTGCCTGCTTCTACCTTTTTCTTGCTGGGTGATCTTGTACAATGTACTTAACCTCTCTGTACCTCAGTTTCTCATCTGTAAAATGGGCATACTAATAGAATCTATTATATG
This sequence comes from Hyperoodon ampullatus, assembly GCF_949752795.1. NCBI lineage: Eukaryota > Metazoa > Chordata > Mammalia > Artiodactyla > Ziphiidae > Hyperoodon > Hyperoodon ampullatus. The sequence goes on from NC_136924.1 coordinate 18,997,245, forward strand.
TCAATGGGTTGTTTCTGAGATGAATTTATGTATATTAATACACATCATTTGTCCTGGTGCTTGGCACACAGGAAGCACTCCTTAATTTTCTATTATTACATGTCATGATTTAGTGATCCTGTCACTCCTTCGAGATAAGAGCAATGAGGATTTTGAGGCTCAGAAGAGTTAGAGGACTTGCCCACGCTCCCACCGCTAGCTAGCAGGAGAAGGGGGTTGATGCAGGTGGCCTGGTGCCAGTGCTGAGGACCCTCAACCCTCCTGTCCTCTCTGCTCAAATTCTCTGAACACTTACTGAGAGGGAAAGGGTTGTATCTGGTGGCTGAATATTGTTTCAGAGGTGGTGCTTTGTTTCCCAAGTGTATTGTGAATCATCTGAGAACGAGGACCATGTCTTACGGTCTCTCCTAACCCCGGCCCCTAACACTGAGTAGCGCACAGGAAGGACTCTGGTTAAGTGGGTTTTGAAGGGGAGGTGGCACTTCCGTGGGGATCTTCCTTGATGGGGAACAGAGGCCCAGCGAGAGCTTTTCAAGCCTGGGGGTTGGGTTAAGAGGCAGGGCCTGCTCTGAGATCCCCCCGCTACTCTTACACATTCAGAAATTGCTGTGGGGGCGCTAAGCGTTAGTGGCATAAAAAATGAACACAAATCAATTTGTGTCTGAATTTACTCTCAGAATTCCCTGTGGACTCTATAAAATGCCATTTTACTTTTTTTCCACCCATCTAGCTGTGAAGGCAGTGGCAGATTTACATGATTTTACATCCAGTTAAGGGTTTTTTTCCCTTTTGGTTATGTTTTAAAGGAGAACATTTATTGCCTATAAAGAGGTGTTTTGTTGAAGACAATAGTGCCCTTTAGGTAGTCACAGAATGTTATTTTGCAAATACCTATAAAACTATTAAACAGGCTGGGATCGCGGTATCCCTGATTAAAGGGGCCTTTTCATTCGTCTTTATCTTTGGAAGCCCTGTGAAATAGCTTAACCACCACTACTGCTACTGGTGAGACCAACTCGTAGAGAAATACAGGGAGACACGGGTAAGTCTACTCAGACCACAGGGCAGGACTGACGTTTGCCCCTCCAGGAGCCCCGTTTGTGCTGGGAATGCAGCTTAGGACTTTGGTTGTAGTCTGATCTCAGACAGGTTCCTGGCGGTCCAGAGGGTTCCTGGGCTGTAGGTGGGACAGAGAGGAGGAGGGAGGGCCCAGGGGGTGGGAGGGACCGAAGCTGAGTGGTTCAAGGTGCCACCCCTGGCTCTCCATGTACAAGCCGGGTCCCTAGAGGCACAGGCCTCTGTTTCCTCACTCAAAAAGTGGGTATAATAATAATACACCCTCCTTCCCCAGGATATTGGGAAGATTAAAAGAATCGTGTCTTGAAATATGTTCGGCAGGGTGCCAATAAATGTCACTAAAAAAGGAGGTGAGGGGCTTCCCTGGTGGCACGGTGGTTGAGAGTCCGCCTGCTGATGCAGGGGACATGGGTTCGTGCCCCGGTCCGGGAAGATCCCACATGCCACGGAGCGGCTGGGCCCGTGAGCCATGGCCGCTAAGCCTGTGTGTCCGGAACCTGTGCTCCGCAACGGGAGAGGCCACAACAGTGAGAGGCCCGCGTAACACACACACACACAAAAAAGAGGTGAGGAGAGGGCTCTGGCCTGAGGCTTCTCTGCCGTGGTTCTCAGCCTCCACCCTGCTTCCCGCCCACCCAGTATGTCAGTGTTTGCTAGCAGTCAGGAGTCCCGCATCCCTGCCCAGTGAGCCACTGGCCCAGAACATCAGTGTGCTCTGAGAACAGGCAAGGGGCCACTCTCTGTCCCAGAAAAAAGAAACTCTCACAGGCCAGACCGAGACCACCACTTAACCTCAGACTCCAGCCTCCACTGATTCGGAGTTTCATGTGAAACTCGGTGAGGACTGCACCAAGGTTTACGCTTGCATAATTATAAACAGGATTGGAGGAGCAAGATGTAAAGGCAGTAATAAGAAGTCGTGCCTCTGAGCACCTCCCCAGAGCTTCAGAAGCCCCTTCTCCGTGGCTGGGGTCCTTAAGTCCTATCTCCTGAGTCAGACAGTGTTCTAGGTGCGACGTGATTAATTCAGTTCATCATCACGGGAACCCCGGGAGGCAGTTACTGTTGTTGTTCTGACTTTGCAGGTGAGAACTCTGAGATACAGAGACATTACCCAGCTAGTGAGCGGTGGGCTGGGATTGAACCCAGGAGTCTGACCCCAGGGCTGGTGCGCTGCCCCGTTCTCCTTCCGGGCAGCTTGCTCTTTACTCTGATAGAGATGCTGACCATGGAGTCAGGGTCCCAGCTGCTCAAGGCCGGCTGAGTCTGTTTCCACATGAAGGCATACTAATACTAACAATAATCATAGTGATAAGTTATATGAAATAATAACATCCCTTTTATTATTACTGTTATCATGATCATCACCGTCGAGCCTTTCACAGCAGCCTGCCCTGTGCCAAGCCTTTGGCGTGCATGATCTTATTTAATCTCGATAGAAACACTAGAGGCCAGGTACTGTTCTTATACCCATTTTAGAGTTGAGTTAACTCTAAGGGTCCCCATTTTCCACATTATTTGTGTTTTCATTTTTTAAACATTTCCATTCGTTCATCATTTTACATTCCGTCACTGCAGCCAGGCTCCAAAACACGAAATAATCGTGCATTTCACACCACACCCAGGTCCCTCTGGCTCCATGATTACCAGGGTGGCTTAGAATCTGAACTGTATGTTGTGCTAATTACAAAATACTCTCAGCACTTCCCTGACTCAGTTCCCCCAAGGATCCTGAGTATGTAACTTTGTTGTTTTAGATCTGTTTGTTCTTCGGCAAAGTAAACCTGAAATTGCTCTGAAATTCCTTTGGAAATAGTCCCTAGTTCTGTGTTTTCACACATTCACCAAGGCCTTACTTCTCCCATTAGACTGATTCTGAGGTTTTGCTGCACTGGGAGAATGTTAACTGACAAAACCATAAGTAATGGCACTGAAATGTAATTAATGCAAGAATAATAGTACAGGGTGGGGATCTCGGTGTTTTAATGAGAGCTCGAGAAACTGCCTGGCTGAAGCAGTTGAAAGTGGAGGGGGAGAGGCACGTTACCGTAGTTAATGCTGCATATTATAAAGTGACCTCTTTGGCATGATCAGTACGGAGACCTCATAACCTCTCCTGTCACCTGGAAGTTCTCTACTAGGACTCTGTGGTCCTGGTAATAAAAAAGATAGTCACCAGTCTGCCCTCATCTACTGTGGAAGCTTTCCAATTTTTTTCTTTTTTGAGGATGAAATTAGAAATCACCGTTTTTAGAATATTTATATGTATATATATATATATATATGTATTTTACTCTCAGATATATTGATTCAGTGCTTGCTCTGTAATGAGAGTTTTAACTTTCTGTTTTCCTTTCCATTATCCCTGAAAAGAATGGATTATGCAAAAAAGATTAAAGTGGTATAATGCGATACGGTGTTTGCTAATGTGCCATCAGAGGTATTAGTAGGACTCGCCCAGGTTTGTGTCTTTTATGAATGCCTTTCAGATTGCAATTATCTAATAGACTTGGAAACCTGTTTGTGTTCTTGCAGGCATTAACCGTCACCTTTGAAAAAATCCCAGAAAATGAGAGTGCGGATGTCTGTCGGAATATTTCAGTCAATGTTCTTGATTGTGATACCATAGGTCAAGCCAAGGAAAAGATTTTCCAAGCATTCCTAAGCAAAAACGGCTCTCCTTATGGACTTCAGCTGAATGAAATTGGTCTTGGTAAGGCGATACGGGAGCTATTTTGTCCCAATCCCCTGATGAGCATCCCTTCCACCTTCCCTCCCTCCTCCCCACCACCCCCCACCCCCCCGCATGTAAGCTCTGTTCGGTGAAGCTTACTAGCCTGGGTTGTTCCCATAGGACATGTCTAGAGGCCAGGAGACTGCATTGTTCTCCCACAGGTATCACGACTCCTTTTCCTAGGAAGCAGGGTCCTTCAGAGATGCTGTTTTGGTTTTTTGTTTTTTCTTCAATATTATGTTTGTAAATCAGATTCATGAGATTGCTAACCCTGAGACCAAATGAATTCACCTTGCATCAAGAAGTACAAAAAGGTGTCAACCTCAGGCCCCCTGTATGTGTTGTATTTCACATTGGCATTTGATTTGTTTGTTGTGTCACTGAGTGTGTCATTAGCGGGTGGCTCAGACTCTGGGTGTGAAGGCTAGAAAGGTCATCTTCCTCTCTGCTAATCACATCCTGCATTAAGTAGAGTCTCCCTCCTCCCCCAACATGAAACAGCATCTGCTCTGAATTCATTTTCGGGCTCTATTGGTGTACTGCAAAGGCGAGCATATGCGTGAGCGAGCTAACAGGGCTCCACTTCATTCAAATGTTCATCAACATTTTAAAGTTGAGCTCCACGCAGCCCTCCCAGGAGACTGTCGTGGGATTTTATAGCAGATAATGGGACAGGAAAAAAGAGTAAACTCGCCAACAGTGACAGACAGCGTAACAAGGTTCATCTCTCCTCCATGTACAGTTGTAGCCTCGCCTAAGCAGGCAATTAAAATCATCCCACCGGGCCCTCTAAGTCAGACTCTCTGCTGAAAGGCCATTGCGAGAAGCCTGGGGGCAGGGTCCGGCTCGTTTGAGTAGAACCATGCAAATGTGTAGCAACCCCAAGACCTGGCTTCAAGGAAAGCAGGGCCACTAAAGCACCTCTCATCCACCTCTCTTCTGCTTCCTTCTGTTGGCTGGACGACTGGGCACTTCAAGACCATGTGAGCTCATTTGGGTAGACGCAGGGTCAAAGGGCAGCCCCGGCCAGGAAACCATGACGTGACCCAGGGCCATCAACTTCCTTGCCCTGAGCCTACGTCTTGAAGTATTGCTCTGACGACAAAGGAGGTGGCCACTTGGAGCCGAGGACTATGCAGAGACGGCCCGGTGGCCTCAGTCCTGCTGCTGCCTGGTCCGTAGTATCATCCTCACACCACCCAGGGTTTGTGCTCATCAGAGGTGTTCCTGGCCTCCGATGTAGCAGAGGCAGGGAGAAGGACAAGCCCACTAGAAGCTTCCTGTTACAGTCTGATGGCAAGTGGCTTCTGCGTGTCTGCTGATCTTCCAAACTACCTCTGCGGCTAGCCCCAGAAAACTAAGTCAAAGCCTTAGAAGCCAGCCATAAATTGTGTTAAAATCCAGTACGAGAAGCAGCTGTGCTGAGACCTCTTCTAGCAGAGGCTCACAAACTCCGGTGCCCAGAGGGGCAGGAAGTATTATAAATACGGGGCGTCAGCCCACCTGGTATAATGGGAAATGGTGGGACCCGACTTAACTGGGGAAAGACACCTGCCATGTAAGGGGGCAGTGCTACTTAGCGTCAGCCCATGAGTGCCACGGGGGCCGGTGTGGTCAGTGTTACCAGATGATCCAGTTTTTTAAAAGAGAAATCACAGGTCCTAATTTTTATGTGCAATCTTCCAATCTTTAAATATTGGTGCTGAATTGACATTAGAATAATAATAAATGAAACATTGTGCAGGTTCACAAAAAGAAAAAAAACCCACATCCATGGGCCACATTCTGACCCTAGGGCACAAGTTGGCAACCTCTGTAAAGGAGTTGACGCGCATGGCGTTGGCATACGAGCCTACCAGTGCACCGCACACGGGGACCGACAGAAGATAGTTCCCAGAGCACCTGCTTGTGAACACACAGGTGTGGGCATACAAGTTTGCTTTTGGAATTTTCTGAAGAGCTTAGTCTCTCTGAGGATGCCTTATTTTGTCTTCCTTTGGCTTTATTTCCAGGCTTAGCCTCAGAGTAAAAGCTTCAGGGAAAAGTGGTCTTACACGTCAGAGCCCTAAACACAAAACAAAACAGAAGTCAGGCTACCAGTCTGGCTGATATATCTTCAAAACCACTTTATTTGTTTTAGCTAGTTAGCAATATAAATAATAATTGCAAAAGTGACAGGGTAGCATTTTACATTCCTCATTGTCATTTTAAAAGAGAACAACATGCTCTTCTTTTTTTTTTTTCCAGAGCTTCAAGTGGGCACACGACACAAAGAACTTCTGGATATTGACAGCTCCTCTGTGATTCTTGAAGATGGAATAACCAAGCTAAATACCATTGGCCACTACGAGGTAGGAAAAGATTTAGCACTCACCAGCTCCTTCCTCATCCCCAAACCTAACTGGATTAGATCATCTCCAGGACCACATAAATTCTTATTACAAGACTCTCACCCATTTTCTGGAATCATTTGTAGGTTGCTTATTTCTGGGTCAGAAGTTTTCCTTAGTTGCTCGTGGTCTGCTCATTTCCCAGTACCCCCCTCCCAGAGCTGCGAGTTTCATGTAACCCAGTCACTCTCCATCCTGCGGTTTAGGTCGGAAACTTCACCCTTACCAGATTCTCTGGCCTGTTCCGTGGAAGAGGTGCTGTTCAGCTTGACCCTGAACAGAGCCTCTAAAGGTTCTAAGTTGCACTGCTGTTCATCATTGACCCGGTGACCTTTGTGTAGGGTTCTTTGTTTCTGAAGAAGATCTCCATTTCCTGTTGGTTTGAAACATTCAGCGATGCCTCCTTGGCCTCTGACCCACATGCTGGGTGAGTGTTGAGGTGGCTTAGGGGAGTACGTGAGCTGGCAGAGAGCTGAGTGCCAGAGCAGCCTGCCCAGAACCAGAGAGGGGACGCAGGGGAGGCTTCAGAACACTCTGGTAGACTGGGAGTCATTCAGCCACGTTATCAAATCTTTGTTGAATATCTACTCTGCACTAAGAGATGGGGCTGCACGCGAGAGGAACAAAGACCAAGTCTCTGACCTCATGGAGCCTGTGGCCCTGGAGAGAAGGGCTGGAAAGGGACGAGGAGATGAGGAGTAAGGCAACATCTTACTACTACTACCACGAGCACTGTTACTACAACACGGTGTGATCGTGCTGTGACTCGGAGCATCTGAGAAGGCTTCCTGCAGGAAGCAGTGACTCAGCTGAGACCTGAAGAGTGAGGAGAACTTAACCAGGCCAGCGTACCCAGCAGGGAAGGGAGCGCATGCTTCTTCTTCTGCAGTAAGACTTCTAGACTGGCTAGAACTTGAGAGGGACGGGGTGGCAGTGAGAGCCAATAACAGCCAATGTTTACGGAGCCCCTACGCTGTGTCAGGTGCTGGCCTCTGCCTTTCCCTTTATTTCAGCTCATTCTATCCATAGCAGTCCTACGAGACGGGGACTGTTACTAACCCACTTTATAGATGGGTACACTGAGGCTCGGGGAGGTTTACTAATAGCTAGTCCGTGGCAGAGGCAAGATTGGGACCCAGATTGTTGGGCTCTAGGGTCCACAGCTTAACCAGTACATGCCGTGGTTTCTCACGGAGGAAGGCCAGAGAAGTGGGGAGGGAGGGGAGAAGGGGACCGTGCAGGCCCAGCAGCTTCCTCAGGAGTCTGGATTTTATCCCCAGCACAGTGGAAAGCCGTTGGGAGATCTTAAACAGGGGAGATTTGCGTCTCAGAAAATGACTGTGGCTGTGCGTGGAACATGGATATAAGAGGTGCAAACCTGGAAATAGGGAGACTCGTTAGAAGAACTTCAGGTGAGAAACGATGTTGACCAGGAATGATGCAGTGGCCCTGGAGATGGAGCCAAGCAGATGGGCAGAAGGTGGACACCGTGAGCTGTGTGGCGGGGAGAGAGACTGCGGGCAGAGGAGGGGTCAGGAAGGCACGGGGCTGGCTGGGCAGATGCACAGGTGCTCTTGCGGAGATGGAGAAGACGGGAGCGGCTTCCCAGGCCCCTTGGAGAGCAGGCGCCCCACCTTTCACGGCTGTAAGTCCCAGGGAGATGTGTCTGCACCAGGAAGGCGTTTGGGGCCTGCCAGGCTTTCCCCTCACCCGGAAAGAAGCTGAGACGTTTCCTTGAGCAGAGCTTCCTGGACGGCAGCCAGGAACAGAGGGCACCACAGCCTTGGGCTCTTTGGCTGAATGGGTCTCAGAGCCGGTTTGGAAAGAGTTGCTTTGGGTGACCCGTGGGTGGGTGCTGCCCCTGCAGCCTTTGCTGGAGGGCACCAGGCAGAGAACGTGGCAGATTAACAACTTGCTCCTGTGCTCACCCTTCTGCAGCTTAGACTTTCCAACCTGGGGATCATCTTGCCAAGAGCTGTCGAGCTTAGCCTTTGGAGTTTATAAAAATCCCCAGGGAACTTTCTGAAAGTATGTATTCCTGTCACTGGGCCACATTTGGAGAAGCAGTGCCCCAGAGGAAATATAAGGGATGGAAGGAGTCAGAGGTGGAAGTGCCTAGGGGAGGGGGCTTATTATGGCATCCGTCTGAAGTTCAGAGTTGCAGCCGGCCGCAGTCTCCTCCTCTCCCTGTATCTGGGTAGCGAGCTTGTCTTGGCAAGCCTGGCAGAAACACAGCCACAGATGCCCTCCTTTCGCGTCTTGACTAATGTGCTGGCCTTGCTCAGCTGTGCAGGGAGGGCTGGACCACCCTGGTCAGGCTTCTCAGCGTCCCCTGGCAACTGTGTGGCATGGGGTGGGCCCCAAAGGAAGGGGGTGTGGCCACTCACTGGCATTAATAGGAAAAGGCAGGCCAAGACACTCCAGCAGGGAAAAGGAAGAACCACCACCGCCGTCTGCAAGGCAAGGGGAAGACTGTCAGGAGAGATAGGACATCAGTCTTCACTGGAGACATGGGCTGCACTAGACACCTATCTGCTTAGGGATGATAATGAAATTAATCCGGCCTGTAGTCACTTCCCAACCAAATGATTTATTGGCCTCATACCCTAGCATTGCCACATGGTGGTAATAAATGACAAGACTGGGACACAAGGGCTTAAAGGATTCTCCTTATGTTTAAAAAGCTAAGCCATAAGGCAAATAAGCGCAGAGAGCTTGAAGGAAACTGGGGAGGTCATCGGCCCCGTGCTCTCTGTGCCTGGACCATCTCAAATGCCCTGGTTTTCAAAGACTGCTTGAACAAAAGCATCCAGTAGCACCCTCAGCCGCCTAAATCTGTTCTCCATTTAGCAGCACCCCTGCACAATCAAAATTTGGAGTAATTTGACAGGGCTGAGCTGAAGCTCGCTTTTGCCCTTTTTTCATTAAAGAAAAAATTTCTCCTCAAACACTTACATTTCCCTCCAAAGAGACAGGATGCTAATTATCACTCTTATTCATTTACTAAAGCACTCTAGTTTGAGTCACTGTAGGTGCTTGAAAGTGAAAAACTATATTTCAGTTAAAAATAGGGTCTAACTCAGAGTTTTAAGTGATTAAGACTCACCTCCCTCCAATTAGCCCAAATTAGTTAGGTTTTAAAGTTAATCTTTAGTGACGGCCAGTTCCTCCTACTGTCTAAACAGAGTCCCCTCTGCTGGAGTGTGAGCCTCTCTCTTCTTGCCTTCTCTGTCCTTAGGGCAAATAGAGTGTAGCTGGTCTCCTCTGAATGATTTACTGTCTGTATATTTGAAGAACAGGTTTCTAGAGGGGATCTGAAGGCACAGCAAAAACATAGCTGGTCCAATCTCATGGACCAGATTGCCTTCAGAGTCCCAAATTGCCAGCAATGCCCTGTCACCAGCAGGATGGCATCCTTGCCAACCCTGGGCGTCGGCACAATTGCTCTCCACAATGATGACAGTGGCAGCTGGTACCCAGCACTTGTCGTGTGCATAAGCGTGATTCACGTTGACACAACCTGTGATGAAGGTGCTTTTATTACCCTCATTCTCCACCAGATGAGCATGGAAGGGGACACATTGCTGCTCCAGTCTCGTTCCGTCCTGTGCAGACAAGGGGTAAAGCCGATGCCTTTACAAACATGCGAAGCCAGAGGCGTTTTCTCCACTGTAAAGAACTCCACCCTAGTGCTTCCTTAACTGGCCACCTCTGTGTGTGTGTGTTCCCTGTGAAGGGGACTGTGCTGTGCTCTGGAGCTGACGAGATCAGTTGTGTGTGTCTGTGTGAGTGTATAGCGGGCGTGACTGAAGCAGGGTGGCTTCTCCCAGTCCAGGCTTTCTGCACCTGCCCCGCTGTGTGCCCTCTTGCTGGACCATGTTATTGCACCCACACGCAGCGGTGGGTAGCATCAAGTGTGCAGGACAGGTGTTGTGTCCGGCAGGAAATGTTCTCTCAGATCACAACTCTCGTTCTGAGCTGTGAGGTTTTGAGGGCAGAAAATACGTTTAACCACCGTGTCATTGAAGAATGTGTTCCTCCTAACGGGAGCGTGCCAGTGCCCAAGTGGTCACTGCTAACGCCAAAGTTGTCATTCACATGACATTTAAAGCTCATGGGAATGTTCCAAAGGGTCTGCTTGGGTAAAGTCAGTGGTCCTTCAGGTCAGGTGTCTCATCTGTGACTCTAAGGGGCTTGGACTGCCTCTAAAGGTCTCTTACAGCATGAATGACTTCAGATTCTTATTTACTAGACACATGGAGTGCTTCCTGTATACTGGGCACTGTTCTAGAGGCTTTTACAAAGAGTAAGTCCTTTAGTCCTCTGTATAGCCCAGTGAGGTAGACAGTCATTATTCCCATTCTGAGGCCCAGGGAGGCTGAAAAACTTGGCCATGCTCCCATGCTCTCCTCAGTGACGGCCCGAGGCTGGAAGTAGATGAAAAAGGAATTGCACAGAGACCATGGCTCTGCTCAGGGCCAGAGGGATAACCTTGCTCAGAGCCAGGCTTGCAGCTTGTGCTTCTAGCCTCTGAAGCAGCCTGGCTGGAGAGCTTATGAGAAATTCTGGTAGTTACCTTCTGTGATGTCAAAATTAAAAGGGCAACCTCTCTTCAGATCTTATGATGAATCTCACGTCTGTGAGTTTATCAAAATGCTTCCTTCTAATCCTACTCTGACATCCTTTAAGGCCAATATTCCTTGAAGGCGACAGTAGTTAACTTCTTTCAGAAGGGAGGCCTCTTTCAGGCATCCAAGAGCTGACAGCTCCAGCCCAAAAAAAGCCTGGGGAGCTTAGGTTCCCAATCGCCTGCACACTGGTGGAGGCCAAGCTCCCTCCCTGAGACTAGCTCAGGGTTCCAGCAGTCCTCAAAGGGTGTTTGCTTCTGGCCCAAGGCTAATTCCAGGCATACAAGAGAGAAGCAAGAGCTGTATTGTCATTTTCACTAGTTTCAAGAATCCTTCAGAGCTCTGTCCTGGGTGTCAGGAACATCCTGGGTGATTTGATGTGTCTGTTGAGAATGTTCTGATGGGCCCCTTCCAAACAGTCCGATGAGCACTGAGCCTCCTTTCTTGAAGGACTGAGCAAGGTTATCCCTCTGGCCCTGAGGACAAAAATAGATTCCTTTTTCATCTGCCTCCAGCCTGGGGTGTCAGTGAGAAGAGCTAAGGGGAAGGCGGGGAGAGCAGTATTGATGAGTGGTTGCTGGGACAACGCTAGTTGAATAGGATTCTGTTTTCACAAAATACCATTTTAGGAATGAGAGGTACCAGTAAGGGTTTCCACATGGTGTTTTGTATTGACTATTGTGTTTTTAGACTTAAGGAAAAAGTATCATGGTATTTCAGACCCTATTCATAATTTTCCATAAAATTCTTAGGCTAAAGTTCCAGCTTTCCTCTTGGGCTCAATCATTTGAAATTGCCAATGTTTGACCATTTTTTACTTACAAAAATGGCAGTTTCATCAGGTTAAGTATAAGTTCAACCTTACATTTCTAGAAAATCTGTTTTTATGGCATAATCTTCAACGTGTGGCATAAAGATAGTATTTTACCACAAAGAAATCCCGCCTTTACTTGCAAATGGTTTGGAGGATATGTAGCTTCTGTTTGTTTTTAATAAATTTATTTTTATTTTTGGCTGCGTTGGGACTTTGTCCCCGCACGTGGGCTTTCTATAGTTGCGGTGAGCGGGGACTACTCTTCGTTGCAGTGCGCAGGCTTCTGACTACGGTGGCTTCTCTTGTTGTAGAGCACAGGCTCTAGGTGCGCGGGCTTCAGTAGTTATGGCACGCAGGCTCAGTTGTTGTGGCGCACGGGCTTAGTTGCTCCGCAGCATGTGGGATCTTCCCGGACCAGGGATCGAACCCGTGTCCCCTGCATTGGCAGGCGGATTCTTAACCACTGTGCCCCCAAGGAAGTCCATAGCTTCTGTTTATTTCAGGAGCAACTTTAAATTGATGACATGGGTCTATCTCTCCCTTTGTGGTCAAAACTCCTAATTCTGATGGTGGAAAAGTCTGCAGTCCTCTCCACTTCTTTCCAACACGGGCCAGCCATCATTGGAGGGGTATGGCCTCATTGTCATTTTGAATCTTGGAGCACCATGAGACTGGAAGGAATTTAATTTGAAATTGTCTTGTGTACCAGTTCTGCTCTGGGCTGGAGAAACATTCCTGCCACAGATCCATCTAGTGACATTAATCTTTCGTTGATTTAATTTGGTTTTCATTCTTAAAGTAGGGGCCAAGAGGACGCTCCCTGCCTCACGGGAGTATGGGAGGATTAATGATCCACTCTTAGGAAAGCATTTGGAGCTCCTCAAGTGGAACAAACAGCATCATAGTTTTAACACTTGGGATTCTGTGGCACTTTTCAAGAAGGCATTTCTTTCCTTAACTGAGCAGCGCCTGACTTTTGTGCAAAACAGAAAATGGAAACCTTTCCCCCCCCACACATCTGTAAATAAACTAGTTTTCTGTCTTTACAACGTTAAAGTGTCACGTGGGGGAAAAATGTTCCAGCCCTAGAGCAGCTGTGAAAGTTAGAAATACACTTGCACACATACACGCTCAAACACACACACAACTCATCCGCTAATAAAATGCTTTTACACTTGCTCTCAGGAGATAATTTCAGAGTAAAATTTCCCCGGTACAAGCTGCGTCTGCGCGGTCTTAATGCCTGAGCACTGTGCCAGCGGCGAGTCGTTGCCAGCTCTTGAAAAGACGTTGGGACTTTTGGCTGTGCTCCTCATCGGAAGGCCCATCCGTGGTGTTTGGGACTGTAGAGCAAGGGTGCTTGCTTTTGGAGAAACAAAGCATCTGACAGGAGCGAGTATTGGCTCAACTCTCCTCAGGATCCATTTGGGATTCATTCTTTGATAATTACCCGGAATGAATCACCAGCTTCCTTTTTTAAAAAGGTATTTATTGGCTTAGAAACAGAGCGTATCCAGCTCCTCATGGGGGGGAATTCTGTAACTATGTTCAAACATTCTCATAAACTCGGCGTCTGAGTATTGCTTAAGGGGGTGCCTGCACAGAGCCTTTACTTTAATTGCATCAAATATGGAGGAGAACTGAAAAATCAGCCAACAGGGTCGCTCAGTGAATGGCTCAGGGGGAGAGGAGAGGTTTGGTAGTAATGGCAGAGTCCAGGAGCTCAGTAAGAGTTTAGAATCCGTGCTCGAGACACTTTGCAGAGGCCAGAGGGCCCCTGCCCAGAGCCCCCTCCCTACAAGATGTCCTGAACACCAGGAGTTGGAGGCCTCGGGCCTACACTTAGTGGCTGGCTGGACACGGCTGGCTGGACCCTGTGCTCAGGGGCCCCCTCTAGGGCTGGCTCTCGCGCGTGTTCCTTCCTCTTTGGGGACAACCTGCAAGAGATTAGGCTTTAATCCTTTGGTGTTTGCTGAGCAGGTGTGTACATTCTGATAACCAGTGTGCTGCAGGCCAGAAGAGAAATTCTAAGTTTCTACTTTTTTCCAAACGGAGGGAGGCCAGGTCCAAATTAATATTAGAATTCAGAGCAGCCTTCGTGCTTTCAAGCGCAGGGAAAAATCATTTAGCTGATCTTCAAAAATGACAGGGTTAATCTTTCAGCCACATCCCAGAATGAAGGTGAAGATCTGTGTATCCCTGACCTGCCTCTTATGGCCCATCTGTCTTACATTTTTGTGGACCAGGCCCTCAAAACAGTTTCCTCCTCCCAGGAAGCGAGGCCTGCTCTCTTGTCTCTCAGCATCTAGTCCCCCTTGGCCTGAAGAGGCCTTCTTCCCCTGGTTGGGTGTGGGGAAGGGGTGCACAAAAGGCCACTGGGCCCTGGCCTCCACGGTCCCCAAAAGCCTCAGATGAGAACTCTTGACCTTATCTCCAAAAGAGGCTATACATTGGTGTTGAAATTGTGTGTCAGTGTGGTAAAAGCATTTATTTGTCAAATGTGCACATTTAAAATCTGTGGCAATTTTTTAACAGCTGTGTTGAGATATAATTTATATACCATAAAGGTCACCTTTTCAAAGTGTACAATTCAATGGTTCTTGGAGCATTTGTGGAGCTGTGCAGTCATCACCACAGCCTAATTTTAGAACATGTTCATCACCTCAGATACAAACCTTGAACTCATTAAGAGTCATTCCTTATTCTTCCAACTCCTGTTTTAGGCAACTAGTAATCTACCTTCTGTTTGTATAAGTTTGCCTATTCTGGACAAATTATATAAATGGGATTGTACAAAATTGGATCTTTTGTGACAGGTTTCTTTCACTTAGCGATGTTTTTGAGGTCCATTCATGTTGTAGCACGTGTCAATACTTCTTTCCTTTTATTGTATGGCAATTTTTTGTAGTGTACTCATTCAATAGAAAAATAGTAATTTAAAAAGGATGAGCTACTGGTAGCTGCAACAACACAGATAAACATTGTAGACCTTCTATGGACCCTATGCTGAATGATTCCATTTACATAAAGTTCAAGAACAGATAAAACTAATCAATGGCAATGGAAGTCAGAAAAGTGATTACCCCTGGATGAAGATGGGGTGGTTATTGATGGAGAAGCATAATAGGGGTACTTCTTGGGGACTTGAAATATAATTGTATATCTTGATGTGGGCGGTGGTTATACAGTATGTACTTAAGTTGAACATTCTTGAGCTGTACACTTAATATTAGCACTTCCTGTAAGTCATGTTTCAATTTTAAAGTTTTTATTTAAAAGTATATGCAACCTTATGATTTTTACAAGCTTCTTTTAAAAAATAAGAAATACCTGCAGAAAAGAAAACAAATTCTAAGTGTACTACTGGATGAATTATCATAAAGTGAGCCTATCTTATAACTTCCACTCAGATCAAGAAATAGAGCACTGTGGGCACCACAGAAGCTCCCTCCTGGACGTTCCTAATCACCACCCCCCTTCTCTTCTCCAAACAGTTAAATCATAGTTTCGACTGTTTTAGCTAAATGTGAATGGAATCCCACGGTATGCATTCCATTCTGTCAGGCTTCTTTGGCTCACCGTTCATCACTGTGAGGTTTGTGCATGTGGCATGTAGCAGTAATTTGCTCACTTTCATTGTTTTATCATAGCCTGTTTTATGAATATACCCAGATTATTTATTCATTCTATGTTGATGGTTATTTCCAGTACGGGGCATTTACAAAGTTTATCTCAGGATATGTACAGGTGTATACCTAGATGTGAAACTTCTCTGTCACCAGTTTATAGGTTAGTTTTTGAAAACTTGTTTCAGTATTTCTAAATACAGTAGTAACCCCCAAAATGAAAATGGCCCAAACATCTCCTGCCCCCTAGAAGCTGAGGCGCCTCCCAGCACAGCTGGGTCCTCCCCTGGTCCAGGGCTGGCCCACCTCCTATTGGCCCCACAGCATCCTTGGAGCACTTGCCTCCCTGCATCTCACGGCCTTGGTCTGCCACCTTCACAGGATCGCAGACTCTTTGAGGGCAGAGACAGTGTCTTGCTCATGATTATAGCCCCAGCCTCCAGTGCCCAGAACATAGGAATTCTTAATAAATATTTGATTGAATCAGTGAGAGAATATAAGATCCACCCAGCCATCTAATTCCTGGGTAAAGTTGAGAAATACATTAAATTTTGAAAACTCATCTATTTTTTTATCTTTGCTTTCAGATATCAAATGGATCCACTATAAAAGTTTTTAAGAAGATAGCAAATTTTACTTCAGGTAACAGACATAATACTGTTAGCCTTTGTTCTCACCCCACTTTATAAAGTATCACTTTTTGCCTCTCTTGGATGTACTGTCACAAAGATGAGATTGAGTTGTTGCCAGGTAGTTCTCTGAGAGAGTGGAGGAAAGCCCTTTCGATCTGTTTCTGATCCTAAGAATGTGAACCCTGCAAAGAGGGGGACAGGAAACTGTAAACAGTGGTTGCCTCGGCTGCCCGACACTGAGGAAGTTGCTGTCATTAACCACCCTAAGCTCAGGGCAGAATCTTAGCCATTGTAACTTTTTTCCAACTCCTCAGTAGGATGGGGGCTAACCGAGGGGATCCCCCTGGCAAGCTGAGGGAAGCCTGCAGATTATCACACAGCCCTGGAAGCTCTGAACAAACGAGATAATTCACTTAGCCCAAATCTCCTAGTGACAGACCAACTACAGAGGGAGCTTTGTGGAAAAGTTACTAGGCCAGTCTCTAAACTCTCTTCTACCTCCCCGCCAGCCTCAGGGCAGGAAAACACTGTTGACGGTGTCTTGAGAAAATCCCTAGGTCCAGGTTCCAGGTTTGTCTCCAGAGAAATTATATCCATGCCAAGACAGTCAGTCTTCAGCCCCCAGAAAGGTTGTGGGCCTCACCAACAGGACCTGTTCACACACACAGCTGGAGGTGGGGCTTTCTGATTCCTGGATTCAGTGCTAGGAGCAGCCTGGTAGGTCCCAACACCTGGTGAGTGCAAACGAAGAATGTGGGGCTCCCAATTAAATAGGATAGGTTGGTGGGTTGTAGGACACCCCGTGGGGAACCCTGCCCACCCCGCATTCCCCCATCCATCATTACGTCAGGCTATAGTGAGAAACCACCTTGCAGAGGGCGGCTATCCTTCTGGTCTAGGGGGATTGGGGTCCTTGTGCTGTAATAAGTGTGAGAGCTGTGTGTTTTAGGCTGACTGGTTTTTTGAGAGCTTGTTATTTGGAGATCTTGCATTTGGATCACTTCATGGGACTTCGAGGCAGTCAACACCACCTCTGCTTCCTCCCTGTCCAATCCAGTGGACACTGGATCACCCTCCAAACCCTTGCCCCTCTGTCCTTCATCACCCACTGTGTGACAGTCCCAGCCCAGCCCTGGATGAATCCTTCTCACCTTTCCTGACCCTACAGCTGGGCAGCCACAGTGGAAAGGCCCATGACAGCACAGTTGGAGTCACAGTAAATCCCCGTCTTGACCAGGACCTTCCACATAGCCCGTTCCCCCCGTGCTTCTGCTTCTCGAGGCAACGGAGAATCCCACCTTCTCTCCTCGAAGCTCTGACGCCCCCTGCTCCCCTGACTATCAGCAGATGACTTCACCCAGTGCTTCACAGAGAAAGCAGAAATCAGAATTCCCTCAACAACGGGCACTAACCCTCCCTCCCTGCCTCTGCCATTCCCTCCTCCTGGCTCCCGACATTCCAGGGCTGCCCGTCCTCCCAGCAAGGCCTGTCTCTCACCTGGGCTGTGGATCCCACCATGCTTTCCGACCTTCTGAGCATTCCTACAGCACCGGTGATCTCTCCTCTCACCTGCACTTGCTTTCCGTCCCCCACTACTGTATTTTTCCACAAGCATTTGAAGGTATTCTAGTCTCTCTCATCTTCAGAACAAAACACCAAGTGCTTTAATCCTTCCCTTCCCTGCAGTTGCCACTCCCTTCACAACCTCGTCTCTTCCCAGACCGTCCTCACTCGGTGCTGCTCTCCCACCTGCTCTGCGACCTCCGCTGTGTCTCAGATCCTCGGAGGGGTCGCCTTCCTTCCCACCGCAGGGCCTTTGTACCGGTTCCCCTCCCCCCACTGGCCTGGCTCATTATCCATTCATTTAGGTTCAGTCCCGACACCCCTTCCTCAGAGAACCTCCCAGGCTAGCTTCGTCTCTTGTTAGATACTTTCCTAGCATATAATTCTTCTCCACAGTCCTTATCACAAGGATATTAATTAAATAATTGTGTAATTAGTAAGTCTCTCTCATTGGCTAGGATGTGAGTTCCACTAGGTGAGAGCTAGGTCTGTCTTATTCATTGCTGTTTGCCTAGTAGCCCTTGGCACACAGTAGGTGCCCCAGCTCTAGCTGACCTGAACCTCTCCTACCCCACTCTCAAGTGATCGGTCAGCCTCTGTTCCAGGGACAGGGAACCTGCTTCCCACTCCAGTCCCTGGCCCATCCTGTCTTCATACTGTTCTTAAGGTCTTAAGACACAGCAAGGGGGGGAAGTGTAGCTATGAAGAGCTCAAGTAGGAGGGCTCAAGTAACCTCTTCTGTTTATAGCACAAATGGGGCATCTTATGAGAAGGCCAGTTACCGTGGCTGTTGTTTTAATGGACTGTTTCTCTCCCTCTTTCTGTGGCGTTCAGATGTAGAATACTCAGAAGACCACTGCCATTTGGTGAGTTCAGGCTTTCTTTTCTTTCTTTTTTTTTTTTTTTGCAGTACGCGGGCCTCTCACTGTTGCGGTCTCTACCATTGCGGAGCACAGGCTCCGGACGCGCAGGCCCAGCGGCCACGGGCCCAGCCGCTCCGCGGCATGTGGGATCCCCCCAGACCGGGGCACGAACCCATGTCCCCCGCATCGGCAGGCGGACTCCCAACCACTGTGCCACCAGGGAAGCCCCAAGTTCAGGCTTTCTTGTGCTCCTGCTGAAGCGGATGCCTTCTGCAGCATGAACGGTCTCCTTGGGTAACGCTTCTTCTACTCTGTCTTCCCTTTAGATTTTACCAGATTCGGAAGCATTCCAAGATGTGCAGGGAAAGAGACATCGAGGGAAGCACAAGTTCAAAGTAAAAGAAATGTATCTGACAAAGCTGCTGTCGACCAAGGTAAACTTACTGTTCTGGGAGCGCTTTTACGGCTACCTTGGGGGTGTATGATGTGTTTGACTTAATTTCCACTGAAGTGTGAAAATGCTACAAATCCCTTGTGCCTTCTAGCAAAGCAAAATGAAAGTTTAAATTGTAAACGCTTCCTACCCCCTTCGTCTTCTGTTTTTACAAACTGCAAAGATAAAGCACTTTACAAATTTCCACCATAACATCTTCAGTCGGGGATTTAATATTGTTCCCAGTCCCTTTACCCACCATTGCACTATTGTTATATGTTTAGGTGGACAGCATAATTATTCCTTTTTGTTTACTTGTTATTTTAGGTGAGCAATAAAACTCCCTCTTTGAATTGCAAATAAAATGAAGAGGGAGGAGGTCATTTTAAAATTAAGAATTCTGTTCACATATAAAAGTGTCAGATATGAAAGCCCATGGAATACCAAATTGGAAGCAAAGTTTACTTTATCTGGCTTTTAGTGGGATTAATGGAAGTCTGTGGTGATGCTTTTTTTTTTTTTCTGAAATGACCAGCAATGTAAATGCTATTATCTACACCTGGCCCTAGTCTTCTGATGGGCATGCTTCTTCAGATTACAGCTGAGCATCTGCTTGGAGCTTAGATTTGTTTAGTGGGTAGAGGACAGCCAGAGCCTCTTGATTTTCTCATCTGTCCCACAGAGCTCTGCCTGTTTGGTTTTAGTAAAACAACAAATGCTTTGGAAAGTACACAATAAAACCCTATGATGGAAATACATGCAACAGGAAAAGTTCTGGGAACCGAGCACTATCACTTGAGTTTTTCTAGGCTGAACGTAATAAAAGCCAAATGTCTGGGGCTTCTTGGTTTATGTATACAGACCTCCAACTTACATTTCAACTGCTAGAGATGTCTAAGATAGCCTCCCTGTTGACTAAACAGTGTTATCAGCAAGAAGCTTACGAAGCAGATCTAAACCTGGGCATGGATTTTCAGGACCTTTGTCTAATACTGTGAGTGTTGGCCTCATTTGACGATTTTACATACTTTCTCTTCAGCTTGTTTTTCTCTGTTTTGTAACTTAGATTTTATTTTTCATCATGTTTTCAAAACCACCACCCTATTTTTTTAATCTTCCAAGTCTGATGTGCTCTGTCTTTCAGGTGGCAATTCACTCTGTGCTCGAAAAACTTTTTAGAAGTATTTGGAGTTTACCCAACAGCAGAGCCCCGTTTGCTATAAAATACTTTTTTGACTTTTTGGATGCCCAGGCTGAAAGCAAAAAAATCACAGATCCTGATGTTGTACATATTTGGAAAACAAACAGGTGGGAACAAACAGTAGGTGATTTCAAGAACCTGGGTCAGAATCTTAACTAAAAGAAGGGCATGGATGGTTACAGAAGGATTCATTTATCCCTATCTTAGAGTTTTCTGGCTTGGTAAGCTATCATGTCAAAGCAGTTTCTTGCTGTTACTATTTTTAAACAATAAACAAAACCATTCCTGTGCTGAGACTCCTAGTCTTTAGGACAAAGAAAATAAACTCTATTATCTTTAAACAAGTTTAGCTTGACCAGTAAAAGATGAGAAATTAATATTTTGTGGTTTTATCATACAATTTTCCATTAGAGAGGACTCTTAAATTTGTCCCTCAGAGAATTACTCTTTGCGGTTTCCAAGCTATTTTGTATAGAAATTTCTCCTTTTATTTGATCAAATGCCATGAGAATTAGTCAAAGGGTTGTATTTTGTTTTGTTTTTTAATACTTTACCTTAAGCTGAGGCAAGGCATCCAAATTAAAATTTCTCCTCAGTAAAGAAACATAGCTCATTACCTCTAATTGAGATACTCTGTGCATGAGGTGAATGAGAGTTAGTTACGATGTAATAGAACTTCTCAGTGCGACCTCAAGCCCTTCTAAGCATTGGGGTTAGACCATTTTAAATAAGTGTTAAAAGCTCCAGGTCTATCCTAACTCTGGCTCCCTCCCTCCCTTTGTTCTAGCCTCTCCTTCCCAGGCACTGCTTCTCCCACACCAAGCTCCGGTGCTGCAGGCAACAATTTCACTGTGAAGATAGTAGCACACGAGCAGGGGCACTAGTCAGGACAGGAGAGCTACTGAGAGTCCCAGCAGCCCATATGATGGAGGGAATTAGCTAGGCCACAGGACCCTGAATGACTTCCAAGTTCATATGCAAATATCTGAGTACCGACTGTATACCAAGTACTGTTTGTTAGGTGTTGGAGATAAAGTAATAAACAGAAATCCGTGTTCTTACAGCGCTTGCATTTTTAACAGGTAAATTGTGGTCTATTAGAAGTCGATTAGTGCAGTGCACAGAGTGGGGGAAAAAGGATAGAGACAGGATAGGGTGGCCAGAGGCCTCAGGAGATGACATTTGGATCAGGTCTTCAAAGAGGGCACAAACCATGAGACCGTCTGGGGCAAGACCCTTTCAGAAAGACGGACAAAAGCAAAGTCCTGAGGCACAAGCCTGCCTGGTATGCATGAGGAAGAGGAGCGACGAGGCCAGTGGAGTTGGGGGCAAGCACGGTGAAGAGTAGTGGATGAGGGCCCAGGCCTAGATCATGCAGGGGTTTTCTCCAGAGAGGGATGGAGAGCCACAGAGGAGACACAGGACCTGATTCTGAGTTGAGGATTGCTAGTACCTGTGGGAGAATGAACTGTGGGGAACTGGGGAGTAAGAATCTAGGTGAGAGATGACAGTGGCTTAGGCCAGGGTGTAGCACTTAGAGGGGGTGAGAAGAGGTCAGGTTCTAGAGATCTGCTGAGATGTTCTCATTGGTAACCATTATCTGATATAATCTGGAACTTTTTGTGGAGAAAATTCTTGTCTTGTCAAGGGCCGCTTTCAGACTTCTCCAGTCCTCTCTTTCAGTAGCTCTGACAGTTTAACCCTTTCTTGTTCTGAGTGATGCTGCCATCTGTTGCTTGGTCTATTTGGCAAAGCAGACTTGCATACTTCAATGACAAGAACAAAAACACCCGTTTACAAACTGTGATAAACAGAGCATCTGCCTCATATGAATGGCTGTATTTGAAGAGAGATTTCTCTCTTTTGGAACAGCCTCCCTCTTCGCTTCTGGGTAAATATCCTGAAGAACCCTCAGTTTGTCTTTGACATTAAGAAGACACCACACATAGATGGCTGTTTGTCAGTGATCGCCCAGGCGTTCATGGACGCGTTTTCCCTCACAGAGCAGCAACTTGGAAAGGTAAGGCCCAGCTTTAGGATTTCCTGTAAGTATTTCTGTCTTCCTCGTAAACATTCAAATAATAAACCATACCAGCTAAAAAGTCAGTGATAGTCACTGAAAATTTGCGTTTCTTCAAAAAATCTCTCATTTATTTCTACTTTTAATCTAGTTTAAGTGAAAACCAAAATAGATTATCTCCACCCTACTGCAGACTCCGCCTGTGAAAACCTTGTTTTTGTTTCCTAGAAAAATCATCTACAGGCGCTAATAAACTATGAACCCAAAGTATGAAACTATTGAAATTTGCCTAAATTAATTCCATCTGAATATACCTAAAAGCGTGTATTTGAATACAACCAATTTCTGATGGGGAAGAAAATCTTGCCTGAGATTTCTAATACCTCTAGTTTGTCAGTTTACAATCAAATCAATATTGTTTTTCCTATGGTTTGCTGAACAAAAGCTCTAAAAGGCAAAAAAAAAAAAAAAAAGATAAAAATAGAGGAAACTTTGAAAGAGATGTTTTGGTCTTATTCAGATACTCAGAAATATATTAAACTGAGCAGTATCTGTATCTCATGGGTTTAGAAAATCTTTTCATGCTGAGCAGTGGCTCGTTGGTGGAAGGATGTTCAGAGTGTCTGGAATGAAGTGTGAGGGACGTGTCATAGGTGCCTCACACTCCTAGTCTAATCCAGACTCACCGCAAACCGAACCTGTTTCTGACTTTTATTTTCCTAGCATTGCGCAGTCGCTCAAGGTGGAATCCTTGGCATTACCTTCAACTCCTTCTTCCTCCCACCTGTGTCTCCAACTGGTTACTACTCACTTGTCCCTTTCTTCTCACTCCTCTGACCTATCCCTTCATCCCTTCTCCGCTGGGATAACTGCCTGCTAACTGGTGTCCTGGCCCCTGCTGTCTGCCTCATCCCCCTTTCACTGTGTCTCAGGTTATCTTTCTAAAACATAACTCTGATCTTGTCAGGCTCCTGCTAAACATTGCAGATACTTCCCATTACCCACCAGATACAATCTTCACGGTGCCACAGGGCCCTTCCTGACTGGGCTTCAGGTCTCTTTTCTGGCCTCCTCGTTTTCTTGCCCAATCCTTCTGCCTTCTATGCTATGGCTTTTAGCCTTCCCAAACCTACCATGAGCTTGTTTTCACATCCCTTTGCTCATCCCTTTCCTGTCTCATAACCCCTCTGTCTAGTAAAATCCTACTTATTCATTCATTCAAGAAACATGATTCCCTAATGTGTACCAGAAACTGTAGGAGAATCGGATTAGTCTAAACATACCTACTCTGTGACTGTTCCCCTGATGGATTCCCCATGCGCTTTCTTCTTTTGACCAATAAAGTTCTTCCTAGCATGCAATACACGGAAAGACAGGTAACTGGTTATTTATCCATAGTAAAAAAATGGCTGTTATTGCTTACTTACTATGTTCCTGGCATATTTCAATTAATCCTCACAAGAACCCCATAAAGTACGTACTATTACCCTTATTTTATAGATGAGGAATTGATGTTCTGAGAGGTTACAAGTCTTGTTTAAGATCGTATGTCTAACTCTATGGTCCTTTCCTTTGCTCTACACTCTGCTATGAATTACTCGTATCTTAGTAAGCACTGTGTAAGTTTGTCTTCCCTGATAGACTGTAAGCTTCTTAAGGGCAGGTACTGGTTGGTTTTTCATTCAATGCCTACCCACAGTCCCTGGCTAAATAAATCTTTATTGAATGAATGATCACATGAGTTGTGGGTTCTACTTAAACTTGACAGGTGAAAAAAAATCTCAGCAATCATCTCAGTCTAGGCATCCTTCAGAATGATTCATCAAGCCATAGATAGGGCCAGTGTCACAGTACATTTTTAAATGTATTGATGGCTTGAATGGCCTATCATTAACTCACCTATCTTCCCTGAGGAGTGATGCAATAAAAATACATATTCCTAGACAAGAAAAATTTAAGCAAAGTTTTTTTTGGGCCTCCTCCCTCTCTTCTAGTGTGCATTGTGCACCTGCTTTATGAATTAACCAGACCTCCCCAATGGCAGAAACACCTGCTGAACCATAAAGATCAATTTTTCTTCTTTTGTCACTAGCTGTGTAACTCCTTAGAAGATAACATTCCTTTCTCAATCCTGTAAGGTGTCACGATGACCCACCACCCTCCTTATATGTGCAGAACAGACTGGTCAGATGACCTGGGGAGATACTGGGCTGCACCTAATGGAAGCTCTTAGCTTAAATACTTATGACCTGATTAATGCTACTACCTATATTACTTATGCTCTGCCTATTTTACAAGATGACTGTTTCTTGCATTACCAAATGTGTGACTGAGCCTCCAATAAAAATGATGATGACTAGGTGACTTGAAATGATTGACCAAATATCAATGATTGTAATAGTGTAATTCTAGATGTGGGAAGAAGCAACAGGAGGGAACCTAGACCATAACAGACTAGTAAGACAGGTGGTCCAGAGGCTTTTGGCTACTGTTAATGGGGCCTACCTCATTCAGTAATAGCACAGTGAGTGGCCTATCAATGAAATCCTCATCTGACCTGGGGATGAGCATTCCCAGTCAGGAAATGCCTCCCCAACACTGGTCAAATAAAAAATGATGCCCATCATCCAGTTCTATAAGAATCAAGTCATTAGCCACTGCAGTCACTGACCTATATAATACACCCTGAAAGGAATTCAAGGCAAAGATCAGGATGAGGCATTTTGTGCTCTGGGAAAACTGGCAGAACTAACCCTCAGTTAGATATTTTCAAGAGAAAATTTTATGAACTCAGTGTCTTGAATCTTCCCATACTTAGTTAATGGTTTTAGTGCATTTCTAAGATATCTATTCCTCACAAATAGCAGTAAACTTCAGCCAAGATGTGCATTTGACCACACAGCCCCCTTCCCTCAAATCACATATACAGGCCACCCCCCTTACCTCTTCCAAACAGTGCTCACAGCTTGCTGAGAGGCTATCTCCTGGGTCATAATCCTCAGATTGGCCTGAATACATCTTTCCATTTCTTTCTTAGATTGACTATTAGTTTTTCTTTGACAGTAGATGTTAATTTTGTCAAAATTATAACTTTTAAAAACAAATCTTCATTTAAATTTTAATATCACTGTTAAAATTACTTAAAAACATTCAAACTGCCAGGGACTTTTTGCAAAATGAGACATCAGAGCCACCAATACTAATGACCATGCTCTTTCCTGAGGACACTGGACGATCTTTATAATCTAATAAAATAGAAGGGACAAGCAGAAAAATCTGCCACTGCCAATTACTTACCACGTTCATGGTTATATAAAGGGCTCAATCAGACCTACACTCAAACCTTTTATAAATGCCAGAATTCACTGGTGGGTGAGGATGAGAGCAAATGTTTTAATTCAGGCTTTTTACAACTATTAGTAATGAACTATGATTGAAATACGTTCCATTGTTACAGTAAGTCAAAATCATGCAAAAATAATTTCAGTTCTTTTATGAGAGGAAGGCAGAATATATTAGCATTTAATCTGCCTGAAAATAACAGTGACTCACCAGAACTATCTGGATGGCAGTCAGTCATGCAGTCAACAACGTTTATGAAGGCCTACTGTATGAAGAATCCTTGTTACCAGGAGATAATAGTGGTGGAGGTTCAGCTATACTGGTACTCTTGTAAATTCCCCATGGTTTTTTAAAAACTCTTTTGGCGGTGGTTGTTTTTCAGGAAGCACCAACTAATAAACTTCTCTATGCCAAGGATATCCCAACCTACAAAGAGGAAGTCAAGTCTTATTACAAAGCAATCAGGGATTTGCCTCCATTGTCATCTTCAGAGATGGAAGAATTCTTAACTCAGGAATCTAAGGTATTGTTACAAAGTAAAAAGACTGTATTTGGATATTTCTTTAAAAAAAAAAAGCCATTTCAGAATCTCTCAACAAGGCTTTATTTCTTTAAGAAACATGAAAATGAATTTAATGAAGAAGTGGCCTTGACAGAAATCTACAAATACATCGTAAAATATTTTGATGAGGTAAGATTTTAAATAACATTAAAAAAATAGATATGAATCAGTCACCAGAATTTGGTTATAAAGCATTCTGTAGGTCTTAGGACAGCTCTGGCATCCCAAATGGCCAGAAAGGGAGGCCAGGAAGCCTGTCTGAGGTGGGGGATCCTGGCACCAAGCCAGACCCTGCACGTGGCTGCTGCCCCTAATAGTTTTATTATGCTGCTCGCCTTTGGACCAGGCATTTACATTTGAGTTAATGGGGCCTATAGTCATACTGGCATAGTTAACTTTGATGAGTAAGTAGTGGTCCTAATAAAAGGGGCCTGCTTATGCTTGGTTGTAATCTGCTAAAGTGAAAGCTAAGCTTGTTAAATCGCCTAGGTTCTGTATGCAGTGGTTAAAGTATGACATATTTCTAACTTAAGCAACTATTTCAGTAAACCATTCTCCTTTATGATGAATCCTCCTTAATCTGGATTTTTTTCTTTGGGAATTCACACAGACACAGTCATCAGATGCGCTGTTTCCAAATATGTTAATTCCCCCTTCCCTGATTCCCCCCACTCAGTCATGCTGGGACAGGCTATCCATGTCAATGGTGAGAATAGCTCACCAATTCCATTTGCTACTTGAAGATCAAGTGAAGCACTAAGGTAGGGTAGAGGCAATGAGTTCCTTAAACATGATAAGCATCCCTCTTTCCAGGGGTCAGGGGTTAGAAGGGAAGCACTGGGGAAGGGAGGGGAGGGGTGGGGAGGGACGTAGACGTCTCTGACCAGGATGCCCCTGCCTGCTGCACTTAAGAAGAAATACCTGCCTGCATGTTGGCTGCCCAGGAATGCTTGCTGTGCTTGGAATGGCTGTAACATAATGCATAAAACAGGGCCTTGAAATTCTGGCCCCATATTTGTAAGCAAATAGTTTGGTATTTCTTGTGAGCTTCTATTTTAAACCTAAGCGTTGTTGATCCTGTGATAATGACTTAGCAAAACAACTTGCAAAGTGAGTATGTAAATGATTGAAGAAAATGTTGGCATCTGTTCCATACAGATTTTACCACTCACAGCATCAGGAATGCAAAAAAAAAAAATAATTGTAATGCTAAAACCACAATATCTAAAATAACTGTTCTAATTGTCAACAGATTCTAAATAAACTAGAAAGAGAACGAGGGCTGGAAGAAGCTCAGAAACAACTCTTGCATGTAAAAGTCTTATTTGATGAAAAGAAGAAATGCAAGTGGATGTAAGCACTCTGGGGCCTGGCTTAATCTGGTAAAGTTCTTCAGACGACTTAGGAGCAAAATGGCTGCTTAAGCTACTCTGTGTCGTTAATTTTTTAAGTTTGCACATAGGTTCCACTTTGAGCACTGTCTTTTTTAAGAGAGCAAGGCACACGCACAGCTTTTAGAAAGCATACCAAGCACTGTGCCTGTGTGTGTACTGTGGGAGCGCTTCTGTACATAGAGTTGGAGTGGTGGTCACAAACAGCCTCCTTGTTCACAGAGAATACAGGGCCAGTAAGCAAGGGTCAGTATTGTAACTACAGTCTCCACTTAAGCACAATGATATGACGTGGTTTTGTTTGAAAACTACAGCTGTGTAGCACTTGTGACTACACTGCACCTCTGCAGACAAGGGACATTGCCAGTGATCATAACAAAGTGTGAAATGAGTCATCTGGAAACAAGGTAGGGGTGTTAGGGCAACCTGAGGACTTGCAGCATTGAAACTTTCCCCGGTAGTTCTTGGAAAAGCTGACCGCAGAATTTGGTAGTGTGTACACTTAGCATTTGTGAGTGTGTGTGTGTGTTTTTAAACCAAAAACTAACAGTGTTGCAACATTGTTGAAAGGGCTCGTGTTTTTCAGTGGTCACCGACTGTACTCCATCAAACTCACCTCCATTTCACTAAGGAACTCTAAAGCAAGGAGAGGGAGTGGGCTTCTTTAAATGAGACAGCATTTTACCCAGACACTTTAAAGTATGTACGTTTTCTTCATTTTATTTTTTCATATTAAATGTATTTGATAGTGGACATGTTGGCTATTGTAAAAAAAAAAAAATCAGTAGCTTATTTCTGTCTAAACACTTCGATCAGAACTGTCTGTGGAAGAGTAATTCTACATCTCTATATTACTATCTCCTTGCTTTAGATTTCTGGTGAACCCTGTGGTTATAAATACTTGTGTGTGATTAAAAAAAATACATTTTACATTTCATGAAATTGCTGTTCACACTGGAGTATTATATATGAATATATATATTTGAGGCCCATGGCCTGAAAAATATTAGTATACAACTTGGTATCTTAGTCTTACGATGTACTTTTTGAGAGTATTCCTCACAAGAGTTAAAAAAAAAACAAACCTGTTTTATTCATGCCTTTTTTTAAAAGAATTCCCTATCTAGTTATACTGTAGTCTTTTTATTGCTGATTTTTTATTCCTGAATTTTTGCTGCTCATGACCAACTTTAATACCACTGTGTTTTCCTTCTATTAAACCAGACGTAAAAAGTGTAATTGGCAACTCTCAAACTTTCCTTGTGGCACCTTGACCCTTGGTGCTCCAAATCCCAGATTGAGGAAAGAAGTTTTTTCAAGTAGCAAATAAAACATTGATCACACATTCCTTAAAATCATTTACCAACACTGTATGGGATATCAGGATTTAAATGTGAGTTTGTCTTAAATGAATGCAGTTCTTTGTGCTCCTCACTCTCTGGTAAAGAGTGAGAGGTGACACCTCACAAACTGATCAGAGAAAATAAGCATTTATTGCCCTGATAGGCACCGTCCCAATCCTGTCGCTTTTGACTATTATCTGTCCAATGGACACACCTCAAAAATACTACCAAATAGGTTACTTATAAAGGTGAGAGGTCTGGTCCCCCTCTAAGGCTGCCACAGTCCTGATGTGAAGGGGTTCACAAGAGACTAGTAGGAGAGTTGAGAGCCAAGGGTAGGAGAGTTGCCCAGAAGACTTCCCTTCTTTAGGGTACAGAAATGCTAAGAAATCTCGAAGGATCAGTTACAGCTTTATCTAAGTATTCAGTAAATGCTACATGAGGGTGTCCCTGTCCAGCTCTCTGGCACATGAGTCCTGTGTGGAGACTTACCTTTTCCAGGGACTGTGCTGCTGGGAACTTTGGGCAAGTCACTTACCTCTTTGTGCCTCAATTTCTGTATAATATTTCTAACCTACCTCACTGAGGTGGTGTGAAGATTCACTAATGTATGTAGCGTGTTTGTCAATCCTCCAGTGAAAAGCACTATCTGGATCACATTAGCCAAATGCAGTAAATGGCCAAATTAGATGTGTGCTGAAGACAATCAGTCACTGGGTCTATATTAAACAGCAACCAGAGAAACAAATGGCAAACATTGTCTATTTTCAAGTTTCTTTGCATATTTTTTTGGTGCAAAACCATTTATAAACAACTTTCTTTTTCTAACACTAGTGTCTACAGCAGCATTTAAAAATTAATTCTGTTACCTTTTTCTGTATTAGGGATTTAAAGTATTTCTTATTGTATACCTGATTGAAGCCGTTCTTGGAGATGAATGTTTTAAATGTCTATATCCAAAAAATAAACATTTTGATGTAAATGTGGAGTGTTTTTGTCTTTTTCCTCCTTCAAATTTTCTAGTTATAATAGATTTTTAAATTCTGAGTGGCTCCATGGAAATCATTTTTCAAAAACAAAGTGTCACTGTATATGCTCTGTAAATTAGCAGCTATATATATATAGTAAGTAAATCTAGTTTCTTCTAAATGATGTTAAGGCTGCACAATTTCACTTCTGGCCTCCACTATCAATTAACTTGGACTTTTGAATGTGAAGACTTCTGCATAATGAACATTCCACTTAGTCTGGCAGGCCTGAGCTTTGCCTGTTGATGTGAAGTTATTCCAGCAGAATGCCTTAAAAATGTTACATAAAAAAGCAAGTGGGGGGCTTCCCTGGTGGCACAGTGGTTGGGAATCTGCCTGCCAACGCAGGGGACAACGGGTTCTGGTCTGGGAAGATCCCACATGCCACAGAGCAACTAGGCCCGTGAGCCACAACTACTGAGCCTGCGCGTCTGGAGCTTGTGCTCCACAACAAGAGAGGCCGCGACAGTGAGAGGCCCGTGCACCGCGATGAGGAGTGGCCCCCGCTCGCCGCAACTAGAGAAAGCCCATGAGCAGAAACGAAGACCCAACACAGGCAAAATAAATAAATAAATAAATAAAAAATAAATAAAAAAAAAGCAAATGGGGACTTACCTGGTGGCGCAGTGGTGAAGAATCCACCTGCCAATGCAGGGAACACGGGTTCGAGCCCTGGTCCGGGAAGATCCCACATGCTGCGGAGCAACTTAGCCCGTGCACCACAACTACCGAAGCCCACACCCATACAGTCCGTGCTCCACAACAAGAGAAGCCACCGCAATGAGAAGCCCACGCACTGCAATGAACAGTAGTCGCTGCTCCTGCAACTAGAGAAAGCCCGCGTGCAGCAACGAAGACCCAACGCAGCCGAAAATGAATAAATTTATAAAGAAAAAAAAAAGCAAATGATGGCATACTTAGGGACACACAGAAATATAACAGTTTGGTTAGACCAAGACAGTAAGGAAAAGTTAAAAACCAGCAATATTTCTAAAGGGTCCCCACTGGGTTCAAGTTTTACAATGAATGGCCCTTGTTTTATACAGCCACAGGATTTAATTATTTGTACTTTGTTATTTTCTATCAATCCTAACCCAACGAAGCCAAAATTAGTGAGATCTTCTACACTGTATGGTTAAAACAAAATTAAACACAAAACAATGCAGTTAGAAAAATACTTAAGCTCTTTAATAAATTATGTGCACACAGCTTTTAGAAAAGGTAGTGTTTTATAATATATATCTAGATATCTTTTTTATTTTTTTATACTAACTTTAAAATTGTCATTTTTCAAAAACTAGAGGTTTATAACTCATATATAGTAAACCAGAAAATGTTCACCGACCCTGTTATTGCCAAGCATCTCAAAGAAGAGGAAGAGGGAATTCAAGATGGGCATGTTTTAGGCAAAATGCCAAAAAATTCAAAGATTAATAAAATAATTTAAAAACTTGATTCCCTAATGAGTTCCTTTTATTTGTTCATTTATTTCACATTCTCAAAGGGTTGTCAATAATAGTCTAAATATCTCTGAATCTGCTTTAGTGCTTCACTTATCATTAGTATAACCCTAAACTCCTGACGTTCCTTCAATACATCATGTACAGGTACCTTCTCTTGAGGCACATTCAAGTGTTTTGGCAAACAGTAATAAAGTATCTAAATACCACATACGTTAAAACTTCAAGCCTTACTGAGTCACTGATTTCATCCCTTTTAATCTGCCTTTTCTCCGAGAAGATCATTCCCCAGGAAATCCAAGTTCCTCTAGTTGTTTTCTTTGTGTTGTTTCTAGTTCTTCTAGTCTTTTGCGAAGTAGAGAGAGTTCCCTTTGATGCTGCTCCTCCTTAAAAGCACAGAAAGAGGAAAAAAAAGAAAAAGCACACCAAAAAAGACTGTTAGAAAAACTGGTGGAAAAATAACCGTTAGGCAGTGGCCTCAGTGCCTCTTTTATTCAGGCCTGCAACATCTGGCAACAAAAGGATGACCATTTTAGCAGTCTAAGAACACCAGCATGGTCTAGACTACCAACTAGTCCTTGCTTCTCTCCTGCCTCTGGCTGTAGCCTTCAGCAAAAACCCAAAGTCTGTTCCTCTCTAGGTGTAAAATTCACCAGGGAGTGAATTAGATAATAGTAATGTAGGGCCCAGCTGTACTTATATGGCAACTTTCTAATGTGTTGAGAGTTTAATAGCAGTTTATCATATAAACAAAGCACTTCGTCTGAGATTCAATTCAGTGACTAGAACATTAAAAATCTTCAGTGCTTACAACATTACAAAATGTCATGGCTTAATAACAGTTCATCTTCTGAAAATCATCCAATCAATTTGATTCCATCAACATCTCAGGGATCTGATAAAGTAGAACCATCTCAGGTTTTGGAATTAGATTTAGGTATGAAACTCAACTCTCACTTAGCTATGACCTTAGTCAAGTCACTTCACCTCTCTGACTCAGCTTCCTCACCTGCAAATTGGGAATACTAATACCTTCCCTCAAAGCATTTTTCATTAGGATTAAATATTGTACGGAAAATACATAGTGCAGTACATTTGCGTAAATGTTGGTAGTAATTAGTATTGTATGAGTGACTACAAACTCAACAGTTATTCAAAGACTTATCAGTTAAGCTTCTTCCTTTCAATTGCCCAATAGGAGACTTTACTCCTAGCACCATCACTAAAGGATAGGATAGACTCAAATCCACTATGCCTCTCAGCAGATTTTTCTGGTAAAGATTTAGGTTTTTAACTATTTAAACAGGTAAAAACTTATGGAAATATTTATCTAACTATTTTCCCTAAAATAAATGCTCATACCTGCATATGAGGAGGAAAGGATAGTTCCAAAGTAAAAACTTATGGAAATATTTATCTAACTATTTTCCCTAAAATAAATGCTCATACCTGCATATGAGGAGGAAAGGATAGTTCCATGCCTGGAATCACAGTTGGTGACTGAAAGCTAACAGGATTGATGGATGCTGTTGAAGGTATGTTAGGACCCAAAATTAAACTTCGAAATTCATTATGTCTTCTCTGTATATCCTTTAGTCTTTTTTGAAGCCTTGTATATTCTTCAAATGGAACATTTTGTCTTAAAAAGAAAAAGTGTTTCTTTTGTTTAATACAGTTACATTCTATTGAAGAATGGTATGAGTCATACAACATAATTTTAATTGGAAGAGAAGGATTTCTAAATTATAAGATTTATCTATATATAATATACACATAAAATTTGGTTTATCGAGAAAGATAAACAGAAACATGATATGACATCTTAATTATATGCGTTATTGTTGGCCGTGCAGGCTATCAACTGATTTTAAAGTTTTATTTGCCAATTCATCAAAGATTAAAAATCTTTTGATACTTTTACTTTCATTTCCACTTTACTCCACCAACCCACGAATCCTGAAACTAAAAGGAGACTCCTTAAACCAAAAGCGTGCCTTATTTTACTGCAGGAATCAAATTGAAATAGAGAAAATACCAGGTTGAATCTTTTTTTTAAAAAGGGAGTTATTTGTTTATTTATTTATGGCTGTGTTGGGTCTTCGTAGCTGCACATGGGCTTTCCCTAGTTGCAGTGAGCGGGCGCTACTCTTTATTGCAGTATGTGGGCTTCTCATTGCAGTGCATTCTCTTGTTGCAGAGCACAGACTCTAGGGCTTCAGTAGTTGTGGCTCGCGGGCTCTAGAGCTCAGGCTCAGTAGTTGTGGCGCATGGGCTCTAGAGCACAGGCTCAGTAGTTGTGGCACACGGGCTTAGTTGCTCCACAGCATGTGGGATCTTCCTGGACCAGGGTGCGAACCCGTGTCCCCTGCATTGGCAGGAAGATTCTTAAACACTGCACCATCAGGGAAGCCCTAGGTTGAATCTTATGAATGCCATTTTTGTAGGTGAAATACGGTCAATTTTCACAGATCACCACCTTTTTTGGACATAAATTTCCTGACGATCAATCACACCAGTAATCAAATATAGTTTCAAAACCATTCGAAGTTCTAGGCGATCTGTGCCATAGCTGCCCAATCTTGAATTGGTAACACCTCCTCCATAACCATTAATTTTGAAATATTAAGTTGAATTTTGTTTTAGAATGAATTTGGTGACTTCTTACTTTGGAACAGAGAGTATTATAAAGTTGGCATTTATTCCACAGTCTAGAAACCTCTTGGATGTTCTAAAAAAAACACAACTGTTCACATTTTGGTAATAATTATACCCAAGAAGACCAGTGCACATTATAAAACATCACTGCTTGCTATACAGGCAATTCCCATTACAGAAAAGTCTGATACTGTCTAAATGCTGAAGACTACTACTAATTACCTGAATTTGAAAAGATTTTATTAACTTGAATCACATGGGTCATACAATGCCACTACCACTAACTTAATCTGGTAAATCTTCTCTGCTCAAAAATGCTAATGATGCAGATTATTAGCTGTGCTTGGATGTAAATGAAAAACCAGAAGCTACTGCCCAATAATATTTTCCATACCAAAAAAATAAAAAAACTGAACTTTGATTCAAAGTTGTGGCCACAATTTTAAAAACTCGTAATCACTAAACTGTCTTGTCTCAGCAGCAAGGATTCACACCACTCCTGGCTACCAAAGCCAGCGACTGACCTCTCCTGTCAGTCCCAACTGTAATACAAATGCATGTGTTAAAGACCTTTTGGTTTGAAGAAACATTCAATCAGAAAAAAAAAAATAGCAAAGATAATGAATTAGGAGTCTAAAGAATAGTTTTAGAATTCTTTTAAATGTATATTTTAAAAGAAACCCAAGTGCATTATACTCAAAGTTGTATAATATCAAAATAGCCACATGGGGTATGTATACATACAAACACATTACCTATTTAACACCTGATTTTCTGTTTCTAATTCTTCTCTCTTTGCCTCCAAGACTTCTACCTTTTCCTGCATTCTCTTCAACTTGTTTTCATGAAGAGATTTTCTCTAGAAAAAGAGAAACAATTAATATGAGCAAGTATGGTAATACATACTCTCCTATTGGAACAAAGCTATATAGTGAATATTTTACTCACCAAAAAATTTTACTTAGAGATGAGTATTTTCAGGGAATACTAGGAGCAAAGATTAGTAGATATGATGCTTACTAAAAATTTTAAAGAAAATAAAACACAGATCTACCTCATATCCTCAACGTGACAAACAGAACCATTATAAATGTCAAACCAGAAAATTGGTATCAATAAGGAAATTGTGCAAATAAAAAATCTAGGAAGTGAAGGAGTGAAATTTTACTAATGAGTTTGCCTGTCACCTCACAATCATGACTTCATTTTCCCAGAAGATTATCATGGGTTTAAAACAACTATAAATTTAAAATTTAAAAGCATGTTTGCAACTGATAAATTGCTACCAAAGTAGTAAACTAAAGGATCAGACAGATAAGATTGATTATGGATGCCTCTCAGTTTGAAAGCATGCCTTTCTAAATATTAAAAAGAAAAAAATTTAACCTTCACAAAGGGAAAATTTTCTAATATGGAAAAATCTATGTATAATGCAAAAGTAGTAAATGAAAAAAGGTAATACTTTTTCAGTTTTATAAACAGGTTGTTTTTATTTTTTACAGAAAAACACCTATAAGTGTTGACAGTCACTTAGTAGCTACGGACCTTTTAGATTTTTGGTTTCTAACTCTTTACCTAAGTATAACAGGCTTACAGAAAAATGCACATAATGTAAACGTAAAGCAAAATGTAAAACCACGAAGCAAATGCTGGTGTTGTGACCTCACAGGTCAAGAGCACTGCCGTACCAGAAGGGCCCCTACCCTTCCCTCCTTTCAATCTCTGCCCCCTCTGTCCTCTGAAAAGGTAACCAACTAATTAACTTCCAAAGCTGTAGTTAAGGTTTGCGTAGTTTTGAACTTCATACAAATGGAGTCACAGTGCACATTCTTTTACAGACGGCTTTTCTCTTTCACTCAATACTGCGAGATTTATTCACGTTCCTGCTTACAGGTGGAGCTCATTCATCGCCTACCCTGGCCCAGGAACCACCCTCCTGTCCTTTATTAGCACAAGTATGTATATATGTACAGGTGACTCAGGACTCCGTCTACTCATTCACCTACCCACATAAAAGAAATCATACGCTGTATACACTTCTGTTTCTGGATTTTTTGGTGGTGGTTCAACATTTTATCCCTATGACTAAGCCATGTTATTGCATGTCACAGTTCCTCTCTACTGTTATGCTGTTATCCATTTTACAAACCCATTATATTTTACCCCTTCTCCTACTGATAAGAATTTGAATTGTTTTCTACTTTGAAGCTACTATGAATAAAGTTTTATGAACATTCCTGAATATGTTTTTGGTAGATATATGTCCTCATTTCTCTTTGAGTGTATACCCA
This sequence comes from Hyperoodon ampullatus, assembly GCF_949752795.1. Classification (NCBI taxonomy): domain Eukaryota; kingdom Metazoa; phylum Chordata; class Mammalia; order Artiodactyla; family Ziphiidae; genus Hyperoodon; species Hyperoodon ampullatus. Next base: position 19,033,298 of record NC_136924.1, read on the forward strand.
GGAATGAGTCATACAGTATACATGTGTTTTATCTTTAGTAAAAACTGTCAGTTTTCTAAAGTGGTTCTAACTAATTACCAATTACATGCCCACCAGCAATATACGAGAGTTCTAATTGCTCTACATCCTTACCAACACTTGGTGTGGTCGGTCTTTTTAAATTTTAGCTACTCTGGTGGAATAGAATAATATGTCACTGTAGCTTTAATTTCCATTTTCCTGTTATCTAATGAGGGTGATTACCTTTTCTTATGCATACTAACCATCTGGATATCCTTTTTTTGTCAACTGCTTGCCTTATGCCTGTTTAAAAAAATTTTTTTTGAGTAATCTGTTTCTTATTTGTAGGAGTTCTTTATATATTCAGAATATGAATCCTTTGTCAGATATTTGTGTTGCAGATTGACCTTCTCTCAGTGTGTGGTAACATTTTTTCTCATAAGAGTGTCATGTTATAAAAAGAAGTCCTTATAAATATCCAAATTATCAACCATATCTTTTACAGTTAGTGCTTTTTATGTCCTGTTTAAAAAATCTTATCCCAAGATCTTAAGATTTTCTCCCCAGGTTTTTCTCTAGCAGCTTTAGTTTTTTACTTGTCACATTTGGGTCTGTGGTTCATTTTTATCTAATTAGGTTGGGTTAATGATAACCAATTGACTCCACATCCTTAAAGGACCATCCTTTCCCTATTGAAAGGCAGTGGTACTTTGTGGTAAGTCAGGTGTTCATATACTATTTCTGGACTTTATTCTGTTCCATTTGTCTGCCTATCCTTATGCCAATACCACACTGTTTTAATGACTGTAGCTTAAAGTAAATCTTGATATCTAGTAGTGTTAAGTCCTCCAGCTTTGTTGTTTTTCTTCAAGATTGCCTTGGTTATTCTAGTCCTTTGTACTTTCATGTGATTTTAGAATCTACTTTCCAATTTCCACAAGGAAAACTAATGAAATTTTGATTAGGATTGCATTCAATCTACAGATCAGTTTGGGAAGAAGTGACATCTTAATAATATTGAGTCTTGCAAATCAAGTGTGGTATAGTTTCCCTTTATCTAGGTCTTCTTTAGTTTTTCTTAGCAATATTTGCCTTTTATTAGATTTGTTCCTAAATATTTTATATTTTTTATGCTAATATAAAAGGTATATATTTTATTTTCTAATTGTTGTGTATGTAAAGAAAGAACTGATCATCACAGAAATGCAAGTCAAAACCACAATGAGATATCACCTTACAACTGTCAGAATGGCTATTCTCAAAAAGACAAGAAACAACAAGTGTTGGTGAGAATGTGGAGAAAAGGAAACCCTCATGCACTGTCGGTGGGAATGTAAATTTATGCAGCCACTATGGAAAATAACACGAAGGTTCCTCAAAAAATTAAAAATAGAACTACCAGCAATTCCACTTCTGGGTATTTAGTGAAAAAACCCAAAAACACTAACTTGAAAAGGCATATGCAACCCCCATGTTCATTGCAGCAGTATTTACAACAGCCAAGACATGGAAGCAACCTAAGTGTCCATCAATGGATAAATGGATAAAGAAGATGTGATACGCACACTGGAATATTATTCAGCTATAAAAGAGAAGAAAATCTTGCCATTGTGACAACATGGATGGACCTTAAGGGCATTTTGCTAAGTGAAATAAACCAGACTGAGAAAGAAAAATACCACAATCTCACTTACATGTGGAATCTTTTAAAAATAAAATAAATAAGCTCAAAGATACAGAGAACAGACTGGCAGCTGCCAGCGGCAGGGGCTGGGGGATGGGTGAAATGGGTGAAGGAGGTCAGAAGGTACAAACTTCTAGTTATAAAATAAGTAAGTCCCGTGGATGTAAAGTACAGCATGGTGACTATAGTTAATGATACTGCATTGCATATTTGAAAGTTACTGAGTGATATCTTAAAAGTTCTCATTATAAGAAAAAAAATTCTGTAGCTATGTATGGTGATGGATGTTAACTAGACTTATTGTGGTAATCATTTTGCAATACATATATATAAATACCAAATTTTCTCTATGGAAGGTTTTAAATTAAGGAGTCCATTTCCCTAATGGACACGGGCTATTTAGATTTCCTAATTCTTCTTGTATTAGTTTTGTTGAGATGTTCAAGGAATTTGTTCATTTCATCAAAATTGCATAATTAACATAGTTGTTCTTATAATAGTCTTTTTGTTTTAATATCTATAAGATGTATAGTGATACCCCTTTTTCATTCATTATATTGTCCATTTGTGTTTATTCACCTACCTACCTACCTACCTACTTTATGAGGAGTTGGGGGAGAAGCCATTTTATCAATCTTTTCAGATTGATCAGCTCTTGGCAAGTTAAATTTTCTCTATTGTGTAACCTCTGCTTCATTGATTTCTGCTCATGCCTCGAGGAGGCAGATGAGGATGCTGTTAAATCTATTCACAGAGTTCATAATTCAGTTACTGTGTTTTTTAGTTCTAAACCTGCCATTTAAAAAAATGTTTTCTAGTTTTCTGGTCAATTCTCAAGCATTTCTTTTATTTCTGAGCATCTACAGCATGGCAATTTTAAATTCTGTATCTGATAACTCCATTACCTGGATCCCCTATGGGGGCTTTCTTTATATTGATTGTTACTTCTCTTGATTTTCAATGTTATTTCCTCATGCAGCTATTTTTAAAATTATTATTATTAATACAAATTTGTTACGATTGATAAACCAATATTGACTCATTATTATCAACTAAAGTCCACCGTTTACATTGTCCCTCTGTGTTGCTCAGTCCTGTGGTTCTGTCACACGTGTGCTGTCCTGCATGCACGACTGCGGTACCACACAGAATAGTGTCACGGCCCTAAAAACTCCCTGTGTGCTACCTACGCATCCCTACTTCCTACCTCACAAACTGTCAATCACTGATTTGTTTTCTGTCTCCATAGTTTTGCCTTTTCCAGAATGTCATATATTTGAAATCTTACAGTATATAGTCTTTTCAGACTGGCTTTTTTCATTTAGCAATATGCATTTAAGGTTCTTCCATGTCTTTGCATGGCTTCATAGCTCACTTCTTTTTGTCACTGGATAATATGCTCTTGTATGGATATAGCAAAGTTTTTTAACCTTCACCTACTGAAGGACATATTGCTTGCTTCCAACTTTTGGCAATAATGAATAAAGCGACTACAAACGTTTGTGTGCAGTTTTTTCTGTGTGTGTGTGAACATACATTTTCAACTCATCTGAATAAATACCTAGGAGCATGACTGCTGGACTGTATGGCCAGACTATGTTTTAACTTTGTAAGAAACTGCCAAAATGTCTTCCAAAATGGCTGTACCATTTTACAATCCCACCAGCAATAAATGAAAGTTTCTATTGTTCCATATCCTTACCAGCATTTGGTTCTGTCAGTGTTTTGGATTTTAGCCATTTTAATGGATGTGCAGTAGTATCTCTGTTTATTTTTTATTTAGAGCTAGACATTACATTTTAAAAACTGAGGAAATAACTGAAGCCTACAATGCTAATTTCCCTTAAAGCAGATTTACATTTGTTTCTTGCAGGCAGCTAGGAACACTAAGAACAGGGGTTAATTTAATCTAATTATAAGGACAAATTATCTGAAGCTCTGCTTCAGTACTTGCAAGGGCCAGGCTATTTGCAGTTAGTTCACTCTTAGTCCAAGGGCATACCCCTTCATGGTCTCAACCCAAAGCACTAGTAGACTCAGACCTGAGACCCTCTCTCTGGCAGATTCTGAACTCCAATTTTTGGTCCCCAAGCCCTACGAGGTTGTCAAAAGCTTTGCTTCACTTCTCAGCCTCTCAGCTGTCTCTTCTAGAACTGGCAGCTTCCTCTAAGGGAAAAGCAGCCCTAGATGCTGAGCTCACCTCTCCAGGTTTCCCATCTCTCCAGGATCTTGGCCTCTTAATTCTTCACTGCCCTCCATGGAGATATTTTTAAAAATATTTTGTCTGATTCTTCTAGCTCTCATGTGGAGAGCTGATCCACATATTTCCTAGTCTGTCATTATCAAAAGCATATGCTCCTTTTAGGTATTTTAGTTCAACTAACAGACATTTTAAAGATGCAAATGCTTAATACTTCATTATTATATGATTATATAAACCTGCAATCTTAAAATCTAGTTCTATTTCTCCATTTGTACTGCTCATTTAAATTGTAGTAAAATACGAATTTTTTCACTCTCCAAATCTTAAGCATGTATATTTACACATACACACACACACAGAGTGCACACTTAATTGGGCCCTATATTAACCATAGTTAATACAAAATATAGGGATTTCTGAAGGGAATTCCAGTCATAAAATACAAAATCTTGAGAAAAGGCTTTTTTAGAAAGGATAAGAAATGAATTAAGAAGAATCTGTAATTCTATAGGAATGTGGATTGCCCTGATGGTTCTCCAGCAGGGGAACTGATGGGTGAAAGCATTGTTTTGAAAAGATTAATATGGTATCAGTGTACAGGATGGACTCTGAAGTTTGCCTCTTAAGAGGCAAATCTGGAGATAAGCTTCCTGAAGACAGGGTTCAGGACAATGTTGTCCTCATCCTCATCACTGTAAAAACAACTAACCATTCACTGAGCACTACTCTTTGCCAGGAACTGAGTTAGAATGCAGCAAAAGAGTTAGATAGCTGGTTGACTAGTAGACCCAATGAATGCCTTAGACCCTAACATTATAATCATTTCTTTAAAGCACCCTCATTATCTTGACCCAAACCTCCTCCTCCTTCTCTCACTCACACACTCACACACACACACACACACACACGCGCACGCGCGCGCGCGCGCGCGCGCGCGCGCTGACCGGTCTCACCTTAAATTAACCAGCACTAACTTCAAATGGGCCCCCCTGTTGGTACCTGGAAATCCTACTAATTTCCCTAATCCAATCACTCTCCCAAACTCTTACTTTCTTTCACAACTTCTTGTCTCTTCTCAAATCTGTTAGACCTCCACTCTTCACAGTCTGAGCTGGTGACCCAGATTCTTTTTTGCATTGAGAAAATAGCAGCAATCAGTAGAGAATTTCCACTACATCCATGAATTTATCAGGAACTTACAATCATATATTTTGTCTTTTTTCCAGGTACAATAGATACGTTGTGTTTCTATCCCTTCCCTCTCTGAATTGAATCTAATGCCCTTCTGCCTACTAAAAGATATCCCTTCATTTGCCCCCCCGCTACTGAATCATCCTATAATTTCTCCCTTCTTAAAAGAAGCCTTTGCTCCCACAATGCTAGCTATTACCCCAGTTCTCTGTTCTTCACAACAAAATTCCTTCGACAAACTATATTCCACCTCAATCAGACCTGCATACCTACTCCACAGAAACAACTCTTGACAAAGCCACCACCAATTACCATATAGTCAAATGGATTCTTAGTCTTCATCTTACTATTTTATCATCTTAACCACTGTGAAATAAAATTCGTATTTATGGCAAGACAAGAAAAATTTAAACATAAAAATTCTTCTCTGCGCTTTGGCCTCCTCTCTCCCCTCATTGTGCCTTGTGTATCTGCGTTATGCATTGACCAAACCTCCCCCATCAGCAGGAATACCTGCTCAACCATAAACAGCAACATTCTCCTCGCATCAACAAGACAATGCCTTAAAAGAGAACATTCCTTCTAGATTATAAAGGGTCACATGACCTACCACAATGGCACTAAAATCTGGATTTTGTAAACTGTCAATAACAGGTCATTTAATGTACAGCCCTCTGTCTCGAAAAACTTATATAAACTGTATCTTGACTTCTAACGGGCGGACAGTTCTCAGAGCTTTCTGAGATGCTCTTCTTGGGTTTTAACCCTCAAATTTGTCTTGAATACAATTTTCCAATTCTTTCTTAGGTCGCCTGATTAATTTTTCGTCGACACTATAATGTCATTTGACACAGCTAATCCTTCTTGAAGCATTTTTCTTCATTTGGCATCTAGTACCTTCTTGGTTCTTTTCCTATCATATTGGCCACTCCTTCTCAGTCTCCTGCTTAACTTCCCAACTTCTGAAGTTTGGAATTCCTCAAAACTCAATCCTCAAACCTGTTCTTTTCTGTTTTCCTTCACTTTCTAGGTGACCTCGTTTAATCGCACTGCTTTCAATACCATTTACATGCTGACAAGTCCCAAATCTATATCTCTAGCCTAGTCCTCTTCCCTGAAGCCCTGATTCATGTATTCACCAGAATGCTTAGTATCTCCACTTGGAAGTCTAATAGGCATCTCAAAGAGTTAATGTGTCCAAAAGAGGCATCTTTATTTTATCCCTAAACCTGTTCCTTCCAAGGTCTTTCCCATGTCAGTAAACAGCAATTCTATTTTAACCACGTGCTCAAGCCCAACACCTTAGTCATCTTTATCTCTTTAATACCCTATAACCATTGTAAGTTCTACCTTTAAAAATACATACAGAATCTGACCACAAATCTACTACTAGTTCTCTACATCATCTGAACTACCGAAAAGTGGTCTTCCTGAGTCCTGTTTGCCCCTCTACACAACAGCCAGAGATTCTCCTGAAAATATAATTCAGATTATAGCATTTCTCAATTCAAAGCTCTCCACTGTGTTCCTATCTCATTCAGAATAAAAACCAAGAAAAGCCCCTACATCACCTAGCCTCCTACTACTTCTCTCCATTCCAGCTACCCAGGTCTCCCTCCTTGTATTCCTTCAACACACCAAGCAGACTCCTGCCTCTCTCTTTTACTTTCTATTCCCTCTGGAACATTCTTCCCCTACACACAAAATATGGCCTCGCCCTTCTTTCCTCGAGGTCTCTGCTCAAACGTTACTTTATCAGAGGCTTCTCTGATCACCTATATAAATGCCCTCTATCCCCCTTAGTTTTCCTAGCACGCATCTCCACCTGACATTTGTTTCTTTACTCCGTGTCTCCCATCCACTACAACATAAGCTCCTCAGTGCATAGTCTTTATTTCTTTATCCCTGTGAATAAAACAGTACCTGGTATAATACATAGTAGGTTCTCAATAAATCTGTTGAGTAAACTGACTAAACGAATATAGAGAAACCTCGTAGCGAAGAGAGTCTGAGCTAGGATGCTGCAATAAGAATAAAAAGAAATGAGGTGGGGAAAATGTTAGATACATTATAAAGGAAGAATTCACAGGCTCTAGCGACTATACTGGGTAGAACAGTGTCTCCCAAATATTTATGTTTACTCAGAATCTCAGAATGTGACTATGATATAAGAAGAAATATATCTGGTCTTTGCCCTGGGCTTCTGGCACAGAGCTCCTAAAACCCATGGAATTTCCTGAGTCATAGGAGCATCTTTTGCTATTCATAACCAGCCCTTTTCAATCATACCTGAGTTAACACTAATGAGTTAACTTAGGGTGGGACCCTTAGGTAATCTCAAAATAGAGCTAGTCACTAGAAAGACCAAGTGGTAAGAAGGTAGGAACTTGCAGCACTATTCCCACCTCCCACTCTCCACCCTCCACTTCTGGGAGTGGTATCTATTAAACTTACAATGATATCTATTAAAAACTCTTGAACAAGGATACCTGGAAAGCTTCCAGGATAGTGAATACATTGATTTGCTAGAAGGGTAGCACTCCCAGAGAGGGCACCCCTCCCCCTCCATACCTTGCCCTATACATCTCTTCTATTTGGCTGTTCCTGAGTTGTATCCTTTCTAATAAACCTGTAAATACAAGTAAAATGTTTTTCTGAGTTCTATGAACCTGGGTGGGGGGTGTTATGGGAACCCCAATTTATAGTCATTGGTCAGCAGTGCAGATGGCTAAGGACCTGACACCTGACATGGGGTTGGTCTTGAGGCTGAACCCTTTAATTTGTGGAATCTGATGTAGTGTCAGAATTTAATTGAATTATTGGCACCCAGTTGGTATCCAGAGAATTAGACAATGGGTTCTTGGTGCTGGAAAACACTCCAGAGTGACCTTATCTGAAAAAAGGGTAAAGTTAAGATGAGGTTATACTGGATTAGGGTGGGCCCTAAATCCAATATTGACTTGTGCCCTTATAAAAAGGGAGAAACCTGGATATAGAGACAGACACACACACCATGTGAAGAGAGAGGCACAGATTGAAGTGATGTGTCTGCAAGCCAAGGAACACCAAGGATTGCTAGCAACCACCACAAGCTAGGAGAGAGGCATGGAACAGATCCTTCCCCAGAGCCTTTGGAGGGAGCATGGCCCTATCAGCACCTTGACTTTGGACTTCTAATTTACAGAACTGTGAGATTATAAATTTCTGTTGTTTTAAGCCACACAATTTGTAGTAATTTGTTATAGCAGACCTAGGAAACGAATACAGTGACTGACTATATTTGGGGAAAGGGAGCCCTGAGGATGAATCAAAGGTTTGAAGACTAAGTAACTGGAAGAATGATATTCTAGTGAAAGAAATGAAAGTCCAGAGGAGAAAGTGGCTGTAAGAAATGATTGTAGGGGGCTTCCCTGGTGGCGCAGTGGTTGAGAGTCCGCCTGCCGATGCAGGGGACACTGGTTCGTGCCCCGGTCCGGGAAGATGCCACATGCCGTGGAGCGGCTGGGCCCGGGAGCCATGGCTGCTGAGCCTGTGCATCCAGAGCCTGTGCTCCGCAACGGGAGAGGCCACAACAGTGAGAGGCCCGCACACCGAAAAGAAAAAAACAAAAAAAGAAATGATTGTAATTTTGATTTTATCAGTCCAATACAATCACAGGTTTATCAAATGGATGCCTTAGTGTTACACACATTACAACACAAAAGAGTTAAAGAAAAATCAAAAGAATACTGATGCAAGAATCAAAGCTGAAATTTTCCTTTTATCAACCTCTAGCCAAATTCAATGAACTCTCTTCAATAATCATGACCATTTACCTTTGATTCCTTTCTTTTCCTGTGGCTTCTATAACACCATACCATAGCTTCTACTTCTATGACCATTCCTCTACTAAGTCCAGCTCCTCTTTCCAAGTCAACTTAGTTCTTAGTCCTTTTATTCTTCAACAGTTCTCAAATCTCAAGTGTCTAATTATACATCCCTAAGCTGAATTACTGATCTCCACGCTTTACATTCCATTATTTCTGGTAATCTACATGATACCTCACTTAACAGTCTAGGACAGGACTTCCCTAGTGGTGCAGTGGTTAGGACTCTGCGCTTCCACTGCAGGGGGCACGGGTTCGATCCCTGGTCAGGGAAGTTCCACATGCTGCACAGTGCAGACCAAAAAAAAAAAAAAAAAAGTCTAGGACATGTCTATATGGATGCACTGCCATCAGTTCATACCTGACATGTGTTTAGTCAAACGTATCTTCTCTTTCTACTCAACTGACACATGGTAGTTATTCCATCATGACAACTCCTCTGTATCCTTTCATAGCTAAAATACTTCACATTTTTCTCTTTCTTCTTATTTAGCACTATATTCTGTTAATTTTTTCCTTTGGAATACTTCTAGGAGTCATCCTTCACCTTCATTCTATATTGCAAGCCCAAATTCCAGCCTTCTTACCTCATTTTAAGATTATTATAAATAGCTTCCTGACTAGTCTCCCTGTCTTAAGGCTTTCTTCTCTCTAGCACAGTAGTTCTCAAACTTTAGTGTCCACACAGATCACATGGAAATGACTAATAGATTCTTTAGGTACTGCATGCTATTTTATTTCTCCAATTAGATTATATGGTCATCAAGGGCAGGAATTAATCATGGCTTCTATTCTCCCCTCGGTGTATAACATAATGCCAGGCCACATAACATATTCAATAGATATTTTATAACTTCAAGACTATGGTTCATTTCTTTCTCAAAACCGTTCGTAACATCTAACCAAGAATTATTTCAGAGATATACCTTAGAATAAAAATAACAAGTTATTATTTCAGGTGCCTTAAAAGGAAAAGCACAACTCATTGTCCTCATACCAAGAGATCTCTCTTCATACTCACACTTCAACAATGTGTGGGGAAAAACATACAGAGAAGTCATCAATTACAGAAGGGCATTCCAACTCAAGATACCCGGTCCAACTTTTCCAAACAAATCAACACAGCAAAATATCATTACACAAAGACTCTACCTAAAAACACTTACCAGAAATGACATACTCTCTGTGCTTAGGAGGCTGGAGCTGTAAATGCAGCCATCTTACCTAGCCTGGGGAAAAAAAAATAAAGCTGCTACTCCCCAGTTGTAAGAACCTCTCACAGGAAAGTAACTTTAAAGGACTATGATTTCTGCCCTAGAGTTAATACTTTGTGACTTAAGTCTTACTACACAAGAAAGTTATGATCTTTGTCATCTAAGAAACTTAGAAGTCTGTTGCAATTTTACGAATCATATTTATGTAATCTTATAGCCAACATTTTCATACAGAAGCATTATATTTAACTTGAATGGGAAAAGGGTTTGAGTTTAAAAAATTAATTTTATAGTGATCATTCTGCCACAGGAAATAGCTCATGTGGATTATGGTTATAATGAAGAGAAAAGCAGTAAAGTATCTCGAATCAAAGAAAGGGGGAAATTAAAAGAGTAACAGTGCAGAAAAAGCACAGGATTAAGAATAGAAAAATGTAGACTTTAGTCACAGCGTTCCTAACTAGTCAATGATCTTGGCTCCCTACCACTTCAGTTTCCAAATCTGTAAAAACTGTCTGAATGCTAAGATCCCCCAGCCCTAAAATTATACATACTTATATACTTTTTACAGTATTTCTATGTCACATGTACTGTCTGCTTTTCCACTTTAATTGAGGTAAAGCTGTAAGCCTATAGGGCAGTGCTCCACATGATGGGACAGCTCTGGGTCATAATTTTTACTGAATTGAGTTTAACAATTTCCTGCAACATAAATCATTATCCACAGATCACATTTTTAAAAGTAAAATAGGTGTTTACTATATTCACCCCCATCATTTGGCAGTTATTTCAGTATGAAAAACATTCATCCTAGGTCAATACTGATGAAAGGTTACTTCACATGTTTCTTAAAATATCACCTCCTGGGCTTCCCTGGTGGTGCAGTGGTTGAGAGTCTGCCTGCCAATGCAGGGGACACGGGTTCGAGCCCTGGTCTGGGAAGATCTCACATGCCGCGGAGCAACAAAGCCCGTGAGCCACAACTACTGAGCCTGCGCGTCTGGAGCCTGTGCTCCGCAATGTGAGAGGCCGCGACAGTGAGAGGCCCGCACACCACGATGAAGAGTGGCCCCCGTTCGCCGCAACTAGAGAAAGCCCGCACACAGAAACGAAGACCCAACACAGCCAAAAATAAATTAAAAAAAAAAAAAAATCACCTCCTCCCCTTTCTGGTATACCTATGATTAGTTGATAATCTCTCTCACCACTGGATGTCACTTTTGCTCCAAAAGAAGTCAACCCAACCTAGCCTCAATAATTAGAATCTGATCTCTAAGACACTTATCTCTAAAACCCCAACATAAAAGTTTTTTCTGTGGAAGATAAAATCAGCTTTTATAATTTCTTATGATTTCTAGCTAATCTGGCATCAGATGCTTTTAGGCTTCAAACAGTACAAGGAAGCATAAGTAGGATTTCAGAGATCACCCCAAGCCATGAAATAACTTCACTAAAATCCCATCAATACCCATACACTGCTCAGTACTTATATGGACAGAAAGAAAGAGAAATGATACAGGGGAAAAAAAACAATGAAACAACAACATAAGTATTTATATTTGAGTATAAAACGCTGGGATCCTATATAGTTAAGTGCTGTTTTCTAATCTCAATGTTATACTACTTTTAGCATAATGGAAAGAGAAAAGCAACATTCATAAACCAAGAAAGTGGGGAAGTAATGACTTTAAGACTTCTCACGTTGTCACTCCAACTATCAGGATGAATTTGGCAGTTATATCTAATAATGTAAACAGGTAACTAAAAACTCTGTCCTTGATTTCCAAATTCAGAATATGTAAATGATATAGTTCTCCTCTCTTATGCAAATATGAACAGCTAACCTTACCAATAAACATACAGACATTAAGACACTGGTGTGCCTATGTCTAGAGGTACGAATTCCTCTCATTTCAGACCTTCTCACTTCCCCACAACCAATGCCACTACTAAAGGAACTTATCAAATGGAGACATATCCAAATCATTTGTGGGATTTTTTCTTTAAATACTTCCTTCCCCTTCCCCCAACACACATGCGCCAATCTTGCTAAAAATAACTGCTGGATCGCTGCCATGGAGAGCCATGGTTACTGATGGGGCTATGCTACATTCCTTGGGTTTGTTGAGTAGAAAAAAAGTTGTAAACCACTGACTTAGATGAATCATCTGGTTACATTAGTTCCATGATGCCCTGGATTAGTTTTTAGGTTCTGGAGAAAATATGCCTGCAAAGATGAAACTTTACAAAGATCATGGCTGTGGGAACTATCATGGCTGTTTCAGAAGCCAGGGGAGTCCTAGTTCCTTCTGCTAGGGCAATGAGATACTTGCTTCTATATTCCTGAGTTGGAAACAAAAAAGTATTGTAACCACAAAAACAATGTTACAAGTATTAGTTAAGCACAGTTGAAACAGGCCTAATCACCCCGTAATTTAAGTGCCGAATGAGTTAAATGACACTTGTATGGGCTGGTCTAGAAACTTTATCAATGAAAACCACTGTCTCTGTGGAAAAATGCATACTCTGAAAAACTGACTTGTACACAACATTTAGAAATAAACCTGTTGAGCAGTCTGCATTTTCCCAATTTATCTTTACAAGGTGTCAGCAAAATGTCATGTTTAAATATCAAACTGAACATACCCGTAAAGTCTCAGTTTTAATTATACATTTTATTCTCCTAAAATAGTTATGCTTTTACTCTATAGAAATCACTTTAATGAGAACCACTTGCCTTTTTTTGGGCAATTGCAGCTCGCTGCAATTTCTCCTTAGCTTGATTATACTTTTCTTCTCTGTCAGTGATACGTTCATGAAGCCTATGCTTTTCTTCCAACCACTGTATTTGCTTCTCTTCCAATGCCCTGTCGGAAGAACGTATGCAAAACATGAGATGTTAACTCTTAGAAGAGATATTACCACAAGTATAATCAAACTCACTACCTACTTCACCCACAGCCTTCATAATCCAACACAGGCATTCTTGCATGGCCACGTATCTGCTATCACCACCATTACTGAGTATTTCCTATGAGCCAGCCACTGGGCTTAGAACAGTACATGTACTACATCATTTATTCTTCACAGTAACCCCTGAGTTAGGTACGTCTATCATTTCCATTTTATAGCTGAGGAAACTGAGGCTTAGAGCTGTTAACTAACTTGCTTAAAGGCTTATACCTAGTTAACGGGGTGGGGGGCAGGACAAACAACTGATAATCAGCTTTAAACCATGATACCACCAAGCTATTAAAAACTGGGCCTAATAAAGATGGTTTAAAATCAACCTTGGTATCAAGTCTTAATGTGGTATGTTTCCTGGCTAGAGTAAAATTCATATAAATGGTATTTTCTAGTAACATCATAACAGCTTACATCTTTAAAGCTCTTCTGTATACCTTATGATTTTTAGTATCATCACTATAGGCAGTACAAATGGATATACAAACCCTGAGGAGTCAGACTGCATGACAAAGGTCAAACAGATTTTAAGTATCTTAGCTGGGATCAAAATCACATTCTATTGACCCCAAGTCCAGCTATTTTCTGCTATATAATCCTATGAATAACATTCAGAAACCAATGATAAGTTAGTTACATTTGCTAGCTATACTATGATTGGAATTCTTAAGCACATTTCAAATCACTTGAGGATCCCAAGATACAAATTCCTATTATTTGCAAAATATAAGCAAAATAATTTGGACCCTGTGGAACGTCACAACACATTATGGACAGTTATCTTGCTTACTTCCTTTTCTTGAAATTCAACCACATATATGAGTCCATGGACAAGCCTTAAAATATTAAATAATAGAAAAATAAGGAAAAAATTTTATGTGGCAAGGTAGCCTTCAGAAGAAAAACTGTGAAAAGAATAATGTTTCATAGATTCAAAAACTTATAATAATGACATGTTATAATAACAAAGCAAATACAAAATAGCAGTTTTCTACCATATATAAACAACATTTTCCAGGGAATATAAGATCTTAGTCACCAAAGTCATCTCCCTACCAGTTTACTAGACTGTCTACTACTAAGAGATTTCAAAATAAAAAAATATAAACAAGTAAATGAGCTTTTCAAAGGGAAAATCCAAAAGATTATAACTGTAATTCTAAGAAGTAAGCTGTACACATCAAAAATTTTGTTTCTGTTCTCTGGCATTCAGAAGAATTTAGATATTTGAAGTAAGAAATGTATTGATTTACTCAATGAATATAGAAGTGTTTCTTTGAAGGTTTTCATAATACTGTGGTCAGGCAGAATTTTAAAAAGGTTTTCTTCCCTACATGTCTATTTTCTTTTCTTTTTTTTTTTTTTAAAGCAATCCAAGAGTCCATAAAGCTCATCTCTAGAAAAAGAAAATACATTACCTAAGACCACTGTACACTGTCAATGGGGTATTTGTAACTAGTTCCCAAAATACAGTCAACACTGGAATCATCATTAAAAGAACTATATATAATATAGCAGAAAGAAGAAACAGTTTGTACATAAAAAAAAAGAGCAAACTCTACTTTTCAACTTCTACTTGTGCTTTTTCAGCTTGGCTTCTTAAATTTCGGCATTCCTGTTTTAACCTCTCCACCATTTCCTTCAGTGTTTGGTTTGAATTCAGCAACTCATTCTCTGACTGTGCAAGTGAGGTCACTTGGATCTGCAAACTACTGATTTGCTTAAAAGAGAAGAAAGAAGAGAAACATAAGGCCACTAAACAAATGCAATAGAATATGAGAGACACAGAGGACACTAAGCATCTTCCCTCACAAATGCCACACCCAACTGATGTGCCCTTCAGAACACCCTGAAATGAAATTATAAAAAGCACCAGCATTAGAGAAATGCAAATCAAAACTACAATGCGATATCATCTCACACCGGTCAGAATGGCCATCATCAAAAAATCTACAAACAATAAATGCTGGAGAGGGTGTGGAGAAAAGGGAACCCTCATACACTGTTGGTGGGAATGTAAATTGATACAGCCACTATGGAGAACAGTATGGAGGTTCCTTAAAAAACTAAAAATAGAACTACCATAAGGCCCAGCAATCCCACTACTGGGCATATACCCTGAGAAAACCATAATTCAAAATGAGTCATGTACCACAATGTTCATTGCAGCTCTATTTATAATAGCCAGGACATGGAAGCAACCTAAGTGTCCATCGACAGATGAATGGATAAAGAAGATGTGGCACATATATACAATGGAATATTACTCAGACATAAAAAGAAAGGAAACTGAGTTATTTGTAGTCAGGTGGATGGACCTAGAGTCTGTCATAAAGAGTGAAGTAAGTCAGAAAGAGAAAAGCAAATACCGTATGCTAACACCTATATATGGAATCTAAAAAAAAAAAATGGTCATGAAGAACCTAGGGGCAAGACGGGAATAAAGATGCAGACCTACTAGAGAATGGACTTGAGGACACGGGGAGGGGGAAGGGTAAGCTGGGACGAAGTGAGAGAGTGGCATGGACATATATACACTACCAAATGTGAAATAGATAGCTAGTGGGAAGCAGTCGCATAGCGCAGGGAGATCAGCTTGGTGGTCTGTGACCAGCTAGAGGGTGGGATAGGGAGGGTGGGAGGGAGATGCAAGAGGGAGGAGATATGGGGACATACGTATTTTTAAAACTGATTCATTTTGTTATAAAGCAGAAACTAACACACCATTGTAAAGCAATTATACTCCAATAAAAACGTTTAAAAAAAAAAAGGCAAGAGCATTAGGATCATATCTTAATATAACCAGAGACCATCAAGAACCCTATTCCTCAATCTGCCACTGAGTCCTCTCTCTTCTTCCCCAAATAAGCAGGCCAGAAGAGGTACCAGAAATGGGGAGAAGTGTCATTAGGAGAGCAGGGAGGTGAGCAAAGAGAATCCAAATATTAGAGTCCCCTAGCCTCCAAGGAAAGAACAGATTTTAAAAGGTAATCTGGGGACTTCCCTGGTGGCGCAGTGGTTGAGAGTCTGCCTGCCGATGCAGGGGATACGGGTTCGTGCCCCGGTCCAGGAAGATCCCACATCCCGCGGAGCGGCTGGGCCCGTGAGCCATGGCCGCTGAGCCTGCGCGTCCGGAGCCTGTGCTCCGCAACGGGAGAGGCCACAACAGTGAGAGGCCCGCGTACCGCAAAAAAAAAAAAAAAAAAAAAAAAAAAGTAAGCTGGGAAAGCTGCTAAGAAAATCCATTCTCCCACTCCCACAACCTTGTGATTAGCAACCCTTCCAAGGGTTCTGCTCTCTGAATAGTCAGGAATCATAAATGCAGGAAGGATCATTCTCACATTGTTTTTGAGTAGTTTTTAAGCATTTTATAGAGTGTTGGGCAGAAGAAAGATGCTCTGAGAAACCTAATGAATGGTAGGGATTCCTTGGCCTCTAGAACCATTTATCAAACTGTGAAATGTCACTCAGCCTGCTTCATCCCAATTTACCTTTATCTGGGAGTACTTTTTCTCATGAAAAGTAGATAATTATCTAGTTACAGATTAACAGGCTAGGAGATTCACATTGCTCTTAAGTCTTATCCAAATAATTCATTTGGGACATATTTACACCTAATTCTTGCAAAAGCCATTTTACCAATTAATAAACAAGTATTCATTTTTCTTTCACTTTCTTCTACCTCTCTAAGCCATTCTCTTTTTTTTTTTTTGCGGTACATGCGTCTCTCACTGCTGTGGCCTCTCCCGTTGCGGAGCACAGGCTCCGGAAGCGCAAGCTCCGGACCCGCAGGCTCAGCGGCCATGGCTCACGGGCCCAGCCGCTCTGCGGCATGTGGGATCCTCCCGGACCGGGGCACGAACCCGTGTCCCCTGCATCGGCAGGCGGACTCTCAACCACTTGCGCCACCAGAGAAGCCCTAAGCCATTCTCTTGAGAGAAGTTTGGAGGCAGAGAGTCAAGTGACTTCAGATCAAAAGAATCCATTACAAGACTCAAGAGCCAAAAAAACCCAGATTCTTTATGCAATAAATGGGAAATAATTCCACTACTTCCTGATGGTAGCAAAGCCACATACAGAACTGTATAGGTCCAAAGAGCAACTGTCAGAAGAATAAAGTAAAAAGGTATGTCTCAGATTTCTATTTTAGGATGAATTTCTCCATGAAGAACTATTCAGTATTTTTAACTGGAGCTGTAAATATAAAACTTGTATTACAGCTGGCTGAACAAGCAACTTTCAAAGAGCTTAATACTTCTCCATATCTACAGGATGACAGAAAGCCCAATGCCAATGAAACTAGATAACTTCTCTCAGAGAATCACACATTATGCCCTCCTACTTGAGACTTAGAAACCATAACTACACATGAAGAGCAATGCCAGCTAGCATGCAAGCATAAATCCTAAAAATGGAATTTTCACTCCTCATAATTTGTTTTGCCCATATAAATCTTTCCCGAACCCAAACAACTTTAATTAAAATATGAATTTCCTTCCATAAATACAACTCTTAGATTTCACAGGGATATAACAAAAAATAGCTCATGGAATAAGAAATGCAAAGTTACAAGTCAATCACACAAGTAATTCAAAATACTGCCCTTTAAACTATAATTTAAAAAAAATTCATCATGAGCCACAGCAATATAAATATCTTAAGAAAATCAAAAGAAGCTTACTAAACAAGAGTTTAAAGAGGTTTAAACACTTTATATTTACATATCAACTTCATCAATTCATTATCAATTGGAGTGATATTTTCAGAATATTTACATATAAAATTCCAATAAAGATTCAAAAACACAGATTTAAAGAAGCACTTAAAAAAATAAAAGCAAAATGTTTGCTAAAATAATACCTGCTTCAGGTCAGAATTTTCATTTTTTTCTTTCTCTGCATTTTCAATATTCACAATTTGTTGTTGAAGTTTTAACCTAAAAATCACAACCCAACAAAAGACATTATTAAAAATCCATAGTTCATATATTTCACTGAATTAGACAATCATATTATTGAGTGCCCATATTGACACAAGGCGCTGTGCTATATAAAGTGATAGATTCAAAGGCAAAGATTTTGACTTCAGGCAACTAAGCTGTGTCCACATATAATTAAAATGTAACAAATTTCTGCCTTTGCTATGGAAAAATCTACAAACTATGGGCATAGAGAAGATGAGAAATCAAGTCTATCTAGAAGGATGAGAGACTACTACATGGAGATAAAACTCTGGTGGGTAGGATCTTGACAAACACAGGGAACAGCCTGAACAAATGGCTTTGGTGGAGGAGTGCCTAGTGGGTCACTAAGGCAGGAGAAAGGAGTCCAGTTTAGGAGAAGCCATCTTATAGCCATACAGTATTTCACAATTTACAAAATGCTTTCAGATATACTGCTATTTCACCTTCACTCTACTGGGTTATAGAGCTCCTAAATGTATCCTAAATGCCTACCATGATGTCTATAGTATAACAGGCATTTAATTAAGGTTGGCCAATTGTAGTAATTTCTCATAATAGTTGTATGGAAGTAAGCAGAGTCATCTTTATAATTCCAGATAATATAGAGAAAGAGGTTGAGGCTTAGCAAAGTTGGGCCCAAATCACACAGCTACCAAGTAGCCAAATCAAGATGAGATCCAGATCTTCTCACACCCAAGTAAGTATCTCTGTCTCCCACTTCATTATGCCGTAATTATACTGATTTTAAATTCAGAATTTAAAAGAAAACTATCTAGTACAGACACCATACTGTATTCTATAAAATATATTATGAGTTTTCATCCCTGAGATGAATGCACACTTACACAATTTGTGTTCTTTTCAAAAGGAATGATACATTCTCAGCCAAAATCTTAAAACACAGCATATCCCTGGTGACCAAGGGACTAACTAACCTCATGAGAAAGACTATACACTAATTAGCTTTGACAGGATAAGCCCTCAACCTTCCCTTTTAAAAATCCTTCATTTACCTCAAATATAATTTGTTTGGCACATACTAGTTATAGTTTAGCATTATTAGCATGCCTTTTCAACCCAATTAGAAATGCTTCTCGGGAAGACAATATTCTCAAAGGCTTAGGGCTGTGCTTTAAACACTAATACCCTGAGAAAACCATAATTCAAAAAGAGACATGCACCACAATGTTCACTGCAGCACTATTTATAATAGCCAGGACATGGAACCAACCTAAATGACCACTGACAGATGAACAGACAAAGAAGACATGGCACATATACACAATGGAATATTACTCAGCCATAAAAAGAAACGAAATTGAGGTATTTGTAGTGAGGTGGATGGACCTAGAGTCTGTCACACAGAGTGAAGTCAGAAAGAGAAAAACAAGTACAGTATGCTAACACATATATATATGGAATCTTAAAAAAAAAAAAAAAAAAGGTACTGATGAACCTAGTTGCAGGGCAGGAATAAAGAGGTAGACATACAGAACAGACTTGATGACATGGGGTGGGAGGGCGAAGCTGGGGCAGAGTGAGAGTAACATCAACATATATACACTGCCAAATGCAAAATAGTTGGCTGGTGGGAAGCAGCAGCATAGCACAGGAAGATCAGCTCCGTGCTTTGCAATGACCTAGAGGGGTGGGATAGGGAGGGTGGGAGGGAGGCTCAAGAGGGAGGGGATAAGGGGACATGTGTATGCATATGGCTGATTCGCTTTGTTGTGCAATAGAAACTAACATGGTATTGTGAAGCAATTATACTCCAATAAAGATCTATTAAAAAAAAATTCAGTAAGTATCTGTTGTTGGACTGAATGAACCAACCCAAATCCTGGATTAGACATTTAAATGCACAAGGTGGTTGGACAATATGATATGGAAGAAACCATAAAATACACTGCTCCTGAGATATTTACATACAAACGCCAGAAACAATGGACCTAAAGGAAAAGGACCAGTCTTGCTCTTCCTGTGCTCCTTTGACAGTACCAGTCATACTCTTATTCTGTAATTCTAGCTATGCTATTACTCCCTCAAACTTTCTGTGCATTTCTCCCTTAAATGTTTAAGGTTGTTATTAACTTGGAGCTTTTAGGTTACCAAGTTAATAAAGGTTTCTTTCTACAAAACCATGCAGATGAAAATAGGGGAGAAAACACCATGTGTCCTAGCTCCGGTCCAGAGTTAGAAAAGTTAGGCCCCAAGTATATCTTAGCTCTGGTCGAGATTTTGGATATACATGATAAATCAACAAGAAACAAGACCGAGTTATGAAAGCATTAGTGGCCTGAATACTTTCTAAATAATTATGTAGATATGAAGAGAAACAAAAATGCCCTACCTATAAAAACTGAAGCCAAAGAAACCGATGGTAAAGAGTATCTGACTATCATTAAACATGAAAGGAGCAAGAACACCATTTTGGTAGACTATAAGAGATGATCTACAAAATTTTCTTCAGTTCACTCTGCTTGAAGCAGTGCTGGGTTAGAATTCATAACTGATAGGAGATTTTTGATTTTTTTAAAGAAGAAAATTAGTCCATGATTTAAGATCATTACATTTAGGATTCTAAGGGATAATTACATTTTACAAGTAAAAAGTAACCTTAAAAGGGATGATCAGGGTTTAGGAATAAATTCAGTGGTCTTAAATTTCAATAACAAAAGTGTTCAAAACAGGTAGATATTACTTCACAAGACAGTGCTGAAGATTTAGGAATATAGTATCTCTTTTGATTAGATTTTGAATAGTCAAGGGGTGTCACAAGTCAAAAGAAAATAAGTCTTAAAAGTACAAAGTACAGAAGAAGGTGCAATTAATTTTCATTAGAGGATCAGTAAGGGTACATAAGAGAAATACAGTTTGAACTGGACCTTAAAGGCAAAATAAGAGTCTGAGGCAGAGAAATTAAAGATAGAGGTAAAGAAGAGGATAACTGCTGAAGCAAGACTCTGGAGGAAATAAAGGGGGTGGGATTAAAAGCACTTTTACTTTGGAAGTGAAGGGAGAAAAGAATCTTACTTAAAACAGAAAGGGAGGAGAGGATGGATGAAGATGTAGAAATTCTCAAATAGTGGGAAGTTGAAAGAATTCATATCCAGGAGCCTTTGCTCAGGTACAAGTGAGAGCACAGAACAGTGGACATAGTTTCCAAGCTGAACGGTGGCAAGGGAAGCAGGCTAAGAGACTGGAAAAACATTTTTTTAAAGTACAAGAACTACCAGTTTCATTATCTTCAGTGAGAATGGAGTGGAAAAGAGAAAAAAATGTACGTCTTTGAAATGATTGGCTCTAAGAGATGACAAGGTCCAAAATATGGCTAAGCGAAGGGGCTTAGAATAAAGATGAAGAATGCCAGAATGAAGATAAAATGAACAAAAGGCTAAGGTGTTGGATGAGTCAACAATATCAATATTATAGTCAATTAGAATGATGGCAAAGGATAGAAAATAGAAAAACCTTGAAACGGAAGTCAAGGTCCTCAGTGACTGTTGGGGAATATCCTGTAGGTTAGTAATTGGTGGAGAAAAAGACAGGGGTAAGATGAATGCAAGGACTATCAAAGGAAAAGTCATTTTAACCAAAGTTAGTCAAACAATGGTCTGGAAGCAAGACTGTGGTTCAAAAACACTGATTTTTCTTCTTGGTCCCTAGGTTGCAGGAGAGGGGAAGGAGGAATAATTCCCACTTAAAAAGGTTGCCAGGCAATATACCATCAGCACAAAGTATCAGTGAGGCAGGTGATTTTAAAACTGTGGAGATGGTACAAAATTTATAGGTAATGGAACAGATTTCAGAGGCTACAGCAAAAATTGTTAAAAGGACAGCTTTAATGGGTTGCAGATGGGGAGAAATCAAAAGGTGAAGGGTAAGTTGGGGAATGAAAAACTATGAGATCAAGTACTTTATATTTTAAAAGTAATTATGGAAACAGTGGAAGTATATTTGGTAGGCAAACCGGAGGGCCAAGGTACAAGAGTATGCAGCTGGGGAAAAGTTCAATGGGAAACATTTGAAATGACAGTGAGATGGAGCTGTTCCAAGTTCTCTTCAAAGTACAGGGTAGCTAATTATGCTGATTATTGCCTAGGTTTTCTATGGCAGGCAGCTGATGTGTGTCACTTCAACATTCAACAAATATTTACTGAGTACCTAGAAATGCTGAGCCCAGTCCTAAGTGTTGCAGATACGCCAGAGAATAACAGACAGAATCTTTATCTTTAAGGAACTTACCGTGCAACAGCACTGTCTGAACGAGCTTTCTTTAATGATGGAAATGTTCTATAATTTGCACCATCCGATATGATAGCTCCTAGCTACATGTGGCTATTGTACATTTAAAATGTAGTTAGTGTGACTGAACTTTAATTTTTTTAAATTTTAATTAATTTAAAATTAGATTTAAATAGCTCTATGTGGCTAGTAATGTTTTATTAGGCACCAAAGTTCTAGTGTAATTTCTTGGCTTCATTTGATGTCAGTCTCAATTATCAAAAGAAAGTAATAGATAAGGCAAGCAAGAGAAGTGTATCTGTGATTTCTCTATTGTCAAAAATCCTTAGAACAAGTTTATTGAAAAAGGCAGTTTTTATATCAACCCATTGAAAGCCAAGGTTCTTGCCGTGAGTGCTGGAAATCTACTCTGGTCATTATTAGCAAAAATGGACCTTCCTGGGAAGATGTAAGAGACTCAGTGCATCAACGGGGAACCAGAGAGCCAGAACCAGGCTAGAATAATTGGCCAGAATCACAAGCAAGGACATGCATACAAACTGTCTGGCTTTTCAAATGCTGCCACATATTTTTTCATCACTTACTTTGCTGTTCAAATTCTGTAAAAGAACTTGTTAAACTGGCCAAGTAGAAGTCTCCTTCTCCCTACTAAGATGATATACAATAGATAACTCATCTCAAGATGGAGTATAAGTAGAGAGAAAGATATACTAAGTGACAGTTTTTAAAAATGTTTCTAAAAACCTTAAGAAAAAATTAGAAAGCCACAAATGGAAGACAGAACTCTGGCTCTAAGCAATGCAAAATCTTAAATGATCAAGTTTCCTTTCCTTCAGTTAGTTATTGCTGCTACTTCTCCAATGCCTCTTCCCACTTCTGATAACAAACTGCACATTACCGCCTCTCCCTCCCCCACTCCCCTTCCCCACCCCACCCCCTACCCACTCAGAAATACGCTTAATACCTGGGCCGAGTCAGAGTGCCCTATCCCGTGGCCATAGGATGGGCCCAGGGATGGGTGTGTGAACCAGACACAAAGCCTTTCTAGATTTTTCTAAGTTGAATCATCGAGTAAGAACTCTGTCTTTGATCTCAAAATATAGTTTGTCCTCACAGAGAACGCAGTAGGAGAGAAGCAGATACAGGAGTTAGAAAAGAAGAGAGGAGGGAGATGAAAGCAGGAGGGAAGAAGCTACTCTCATCTGGCACATTTGAGTTCCTAGATCCACACGTCCATGAGACCAGCACAACCCCGTCCTTTCCACCATTTCCATCAGCCAATCAAGCCCCTTTTTCTTTGCCTGAGTTAGTTGAAGCAGGGTTACTGTCATAACCAAAAGCTGATTAGATACTTTATCTTACTTAAAATCTTGTAATTTTAACATGTTTTTAATTTACAGGTAACTTTACAAATTTTACAAACGCATTTTAGAATAATGCGTTTAGAATAATCATTTTATTATTTAGGCTAGTGGTGAAGAAACCACTTGAATGAAGACAAGGGACTGGTATGTAATTAACAGTTTAAAGCATCTGCCAAAGCAGTGATTAATCCTATTAATCTGTTGTTTATAAATAAATGGATATTTCTGCTTTATATGCTTTAGACCTTCCATATCCTTAGCAAACCTTTTTTTTCCCACAGGTAGTCTCTTTCTAACCTATCACAAATTCTAAATAAGACAAGCTGCGATTATGATTATTTTAATAACTGATCAAAATAGACCTGGCTGATGTAGCTAGACTTATAAACCAGAACTGCCATGGAAAAACACCACAACTGTAGACTTTTAAAAAAAATCATGCAAATTTTGCAAATTACTCCTGCTATTTTTATTTGGGTTACTATGTCCTTATTTTAAGTTGGGGTCAATTACACATTATAAATGGTCTGGAGAAACTGAAGAGGAATCAAATAAAAATTATCAAAGTGGCTAAAGGAACAGAAAATGATTTATATTAAAAAAAAAAGATAGGGGCTTCCCTGATGGCGCAGTGGTTAAGGATCCGCCTGCCAATGCAGGGGACATGGGTTCAATCCCTGGTCCGGGAGGATCCCACATGCTGTGGAGCAACTAGGCCTGTGCACCACAGCTACTGAGCCTGCACTCTGGAGCCCGCGAGCCACAACTACTGATCCTGCGTGCCTAGAGCCCGTGCTCCGCAACGGGAGAGGCCACCGCAGTGAGAGGCCTGCGCACCGCAATGGAGTAGCTCCCGCTTACCGCAACTAGAAAAAGCCCTCGTACAGCTATGAAGACCCAAAGCAGCCAAAAATAAAATAAATTTGTTAAAAAAAAAAAAAGATAAAGGAATGAAAGCTGTTTTATATAGCAAAAAAACCCCACAAGAAATGTAAGGGTCAAGTTCATTATTGTCTTCAAGCAATGATTGCTTAACATTTTATCACTATGGCAACACAAGCCCAAATCAGGAGAAACAGGCTTAAATTCTAAGAGAAAAGATTCTAATTGGCCAAACTGTGGGACAATAGGATAAAACATTACAGTGGGGTTCTTGGGGGGTGGGTCTCTCTCTCTCCTTGCTGGAGATTGTGAAGGAGAGATTAAAAAAAAAAAAAAAAAAAATCTAACCTGTCCTGAACCACTAAAACAAAATGTACCCACCCAAAAGCAAAGAGCAGGACAAAACTGGCTCTCAAAATCCATAAAATATTTATGATTCTAGAATTGTAGTAGTTAACATTTAAATTAGTAGCTCATAAAACCGGACATTTATAAACAATATATATCTCTCTGCCTGAGGTGATTCTTTCCTGAGTAATGAAAATCAAAAACCTTGTCCCAAAACGTAACCTACAGCTTAATGAACATGATTTTTAAAAATAAACTGTAGGGCTTCCCTGGTGGCGCAGTGGTTGGGAATCCGCCTGCCAATGCAGGGGACACGGGTTCAGGTCCTGGTCCGGGAAGATCCCACATGCTGTGGAACAAGTAAGTCATGATGTGCTCCACGGCTGCTGAGCCTGCAACTCTAGAGCCCACGAGCCACAACTACTGAGGCCCGCGTGCCTAGAGCCTGTGCTCCGCAACAAGAGAAGCCACTGCAGTGAGAGGCCTGCGCACCGCAACGAGGAGTGGCCCCCACTCCCCACAACTAGAGAAAGCCCGTGCACAGCAACGAAGACCCAATGCAGCCAAAAATAAATAAATAAATAAATTAAAAAAATAATAATAAAATAAAATAAACTGTAATCTATATAATTAGAAAGTCATTAAGATTTTAGAATTTAAAACAGCAGATACAGGGGACTTCCAGGTAGCTAAAGATAACAGCAAATTCCTAGTTCTATGTTATATATATATGTCCTACAAAACAATACAGGAAAGCAAGATCAAATAAAGCCATACAAAAACCACATCTTTCACATAAATGGAAGACAGAAAATGCCCAAACTTCAAAATATCTCTAAGTAAAAAGAGGAAAATAATTCTAAATCCCAGCAAGGGACCTTTTATGCTCCTGCCTAGAAGTTTTTGCAGTGAGCATGAGCTCACACTGAATGTGAAGAGACTTACCTCATCCATTAAAACAAAAAGATGTCTAATTTGGATCCAAAGCAAGACCCAACTATATGATACACATGAAAGACACACTTAAAAAGAAAGACTAACAATAAGGGGATGAACAAAAGTATACCAGACAAACAGAAGCAATAAGAAAACAGAATTAAAAACAACAAAAAAAAGTAGAGGTCTACAAAAGACCAAGATCAAGCTTTTCAACAATGCTGGGTGCAAGAAGACATTTGAAGTGTTAAAGGTTAAGAATTTTGAACCTAGACAATTATAACCAATAAAATATCATTTAAGTATGTGTATAAAATAAAAGTTTTCTTAGACATAAAAACTCATTAGTTTTAGGACAAAAAGACTTTTGGAAAATACTCTTTCAAGAAGTACACTAGTCAGATAATAAATAAAACTATGAAATCAATACAAAAATATAAGAATGAGGAAGTAACAGTAAAATGTTTGTGTTCTAAATAAGAAGAATGCGTGTGCCTATATATATATATATATATATATATATATATATATATATATTCATTCTAAAAATATCAACTCAGAAAGATAGGTGAGAACAAGAAGGAGACAAGACCATACTCAGGTACTCAGGTAGATTTTTACTTAAGGGTATGACACAGATATTGCTAAACAATTTAAGGGTATGACACAGATATTGCTAAACAATGATATACATAAAGAAAAAATATAACTATGTGTCTTAAGTTAGGAGTAACCAAAAAAAGAGAGAGAGAAACTTAACCTATCCAATGGAGGATAGAAAAAAGATGGCAAATAAGGAAACAGAAAGCATAGTCATTAAGAAATGTGAAGGGACTTCTCTGGTGGTCCAGTGGTAAAGAATCTGCCTTCCAATGTAGGGGATGCAAGTTTGATCCCTGGTTGAGGAACTAAGATCCCACATGCTTTGGGGCAACTAAGCCCGTGCGCCACAACTACTGAGCTCGTGTGCCTCAACTAGAGAGCCTACGTGATGCAAATTACAGAGCCCACGTGCCCTGGAGCCTGCATGCCACAACTAGAGAGAAGCCCGTGTGCCGCAACAAAGAGCCCATACATCACAACCAAAAAGATCCTGCATGCCACAACCAAGACCCGACACAGCCAAGTAAATAAATAAATAAATAAATAAGGTAAGTAGTAGTTTAAAAAAAAAAGAGAAAAAAGATAATTAAATCCTAATGGTAAAGTAATTACAAGAATGTAAATGAGTTAACATACTGCTCAAGAAACTATCATTCAAATTGTATTTTTAAAAGGTATTGTAATATTTTGTCTATAAGGGACACATTTAAAATAAAACAATAAATAAAGCTGAAAATAAAGTGAAAAGATGTACCACAAATATGAGCAAAAGGAAAGAAACAGTAAAAATGTTCATATTAGCCCATATAAAATTCAAGATAAAATGTTAAAGGAAAAATAACAAGTAACCATGAATATATATGCACCTAAAAAAACTATAGCAACAGCTGTCAGAAATCTATGAAAAAATAAATCAACAATTGTAAAATAAAAGAAAACAGGAATAATAACAATATCAAACAAGGTGGAATTCAAGCAAAAAAAAATTAAACGACAAAAAGAAAAGTGCTTTTAAATGCTAAAAGCCACAATTCATAATTAAAGTGTAACTGTTATGATTATCTATATACCAAATAATATAGCAATCACCTATGAAGCAAAAAAATTACAAGAACTTTAAGGAGTCATAGATAGAAACACACTAACGTAATAATAGGAGACTTTAATATATCACTCTTTTTACAAGACAAATGAAGTGGACAAAAAAATAAAAGTATACAGAAGACCTGAACATATAGAGTTAGTAAGGTAGATATTATGGATGTATATTTCAAACTTTATACTCATAATTGAGCACTTTCTTTACTAGTTCTTATGTAACACTCATAAAAATGGATCATGTATTACAGGTCTGAGACTGAGATAAGGTAAGTGAGGTGCCCAGAGTGAAAAATTTAAGGAGACTCACTCTAGGTTTCCTGCCAAGTCCAATGTCAACACATAAGAGTGAGTACCTCCTTAAATTTTGCACCCTGGGTGCCTCACTGGCTTTACCATAGTCCTGGCCTTGATATATTAGGTCACAAGGAAAACATCAGAGTGTCCCATAAAGCAGAAATAACAGAATCAATACTCTGATCACAAAATGCAATAAAACTAAAATTTAACAGCAAAATAAACAAGAAAGCCCAATCACCTGGAAATTCAAAAACCTTCAATCACTTACATGTGATTGTATTTGGAGACAAGGCCTTTAAAGAGGTAAAATGAGGTTAAATGAGGTTATATGGGTGGGTCCTAATCCTATGACTGGTGCCCTTATAAGAGGGAGAGGTACCAGGGATACATGCGCACAGAGGAAAGCCCCTGTGAGGACACAGTAAGAAGGCAACCAATCTGCAAGCCAAGGAGACAGGCCTCAGGAGAAACCAAATCTGCTAACACATTGAACTCCAAGGCTTCTAGCCTCCAGAACTGTAAGAAAATTAATTTCTGTTGTTTAAACTACCCTGTCTATGGTATTTTGTTGTGGCAGCCCTAGAAAACTATTAGTTTCACCTTCTATTAAACAACTATACCTTCTATTGTTTCTTGGGTGAAAAGGAAGATGCAAATTGAAATTAGGGAATTTCTAAAAAATAATAATTAAAACACTGCATATCATAATCTATATGACACATTTATCACAGGCTCTAGAGCGCAGGCTCAGTAGTTGCGGCACATAGGCTTAGTTGCTCTGCAGCATGTGGGATCTTCCCAGACCAGGGCTTGAACCGGTGTCCCCTGTGTTGGCAGGTGGATTCTTAACCATTGTGCCACCAGGGAAGCCCCTCAACTATATTTCTATATGTCAGCAATAAACAATTAGAAAGTAAAATTTCAAAACATAACTCCACTTATAATCGCATAAAAATGCTTAGAATTATAATGTAACACAATATGAGCATGATATATACAATGAATACTACAAAACTCTGATGACAGAAATTAAAGATGACCTGAATACATGGAGAGATAGACCATATTCATGGATTGGATAGACTCAATACTGTTGAGATGACAACTCTTCTCAAACTGAGTTACAGATTCAGTGCAATCCCAATCAAAATCTTAAGCCTTTTTGAAAATGGTGATAAGCTGATTATTTACAAGGAAAGGCAAAGGACCTAGAAGAGCCAAAACAATCTTGCCAAAAAAGAACAAGGTAGAAGACTTGCACTACCTGAATCAAACTTACTATGAAGCTACAGTAGTCAAGAGAGTGTGATATTGGTGTCAAGACAGACATAGAGATAAATGGAATAGAATAGAGTCCAGAAACAGACACACTCACATATGGCCAACTGAAACCAACAAAGGTACCAAAATAATTCAGATATGGAGATCTGGGTGAAAATTATATGGGAATACTCTGTACTAGTTTTACAATGTTTTGTTGGCTATGAGATTATTTCAAAATGAAGTTTAAAAAAAATATGCATATATAACCTAATACTTTGAAGTTCCCTCCTGGCCGACTCTTCTGCCATCTGTGAAGCTCGCAATCTCTCTTCACACTGATCCTTTTCAGATTGCCTCCTGACATCATGTTCCACTTTCATTTTCTCTAAATCTGCTAATCTGCTCTCAAGTTCTAGCCTAAAACAAGAGATGATAATTATATTACAAGAACTACAATAAGGATGATATGACAGCAAAATGTTTTCATTTGCAAGGAGATTTAACACAAAATAAGGTAATTAGGTACTTACTTTTCATCTTGTAATACCACAAGTTTTTGGTAACCTTCTTCTTTGGCAGCTTGTACTTTACGTATTAATTCACGGTCCTTTTCTACTAAAAGCACTTTGTGGTGTTCAACAGCTGATGTGAGAATTTCATTGTCTGACTGTAATCCTAGTATTTTTTTTTAAAGGAGAAAACTGTACTGTATTCAATGTTATTAAGAAGAAAAACTGCAATTAACAGCAAATATTCATAAGCTGATAAGACGAAAGAATATAGAAAGTAAGTCTCTCCAGATACACATCTCAAAGATCTTTACTTTGTTGATAAACTTTTCTTAACGAAAAAGACTACTACTCAGACTTAATTTGTCATTTTATTAAGCACTCACACAAAAACACTTCAATAAAAGGTTATATACATTTACTCATTTGGATCTTGAGAGCTGGGGACATCAACCTGGGTAATATCGAAAGAGGTTTAAATACTTAACTTTTAAAAGGGTTCTGTAACCTAAATCCCACAGACAGCATCATCATACGGCTAGCTGGAAAGCAGAGTGAATAAAATCACAGAAGCTTTTGAAACTTATCAGAACTGTTAGATATCTAATACAAATTGGACACTTTCAAGTTTGTCCAATGAATTCACAAATTTTCCTCGTAATGAAATGACAAGTATTTTACATATGGAACAACTAAAACAAATTCATATCTAACTCAAAGTTTAAAAAGAATGCAAAACTGGATCTCAAACTCTTTAAGTTCCAAAGAAAATTTGCTCCCTAACTCTATGAAAATCCATGAGTCAACATCAAGTAGAAATTAATAATGAAAATAATCATTCATCATAAGCTCTGTCTGAAACTGAAACTAGAGGCCAGTTCAACTAGAGACCAACCTTCATGACAGCTGCAGGTACAGGCAGCTTATTTAAGTACTTAAGAAAAGTCAGAAATAATATAATTTCTGAGAAATCTTGATGAGAAGGACATTCTAAGGCTAAATTAGAGTTTAAAAATAAGCTTAGGCTGAACTAGGCCCAATAACTGGCCTAGGGTCTACATAAAAAAATTTTTAAACTTAAAACTTGGACCTGGAACCCACCTATTATTCTTTAGATTTTAAATGGTCTGATATTAATAATCACATGATCTAAACAGATTTTAAGCTATATACCCAGGAAGTATGGAATCCTATCTGTAACGTTTCACTTAATTTATGTATTAATCAAATAATAATGATATAACCATAAGATTGTTTTTTTAAAGTTACATCACAGAATGAACATTTAACTTACAAATAAAAACAATACATATGTGCTCTAAAATTAAAATTCAATTAAGCTTAAAATTGGAAATAAAAATCCAGTTTGATCTACTTTAGTAATTTGAGTTTATATGTGAAAGTAACAGTAAAAAGCATGGGAAATCATATATTACCATCCAGTTCACTTTGAATTTTATTCCTTTCTCTTTCTAGCTCACTCTTAGCTCTTGCTGCCTCCAGTTTGATGTCTGTTATTTCTAGTTTGTTTGAATGTTTAAGTCCTTTTACCTGTTGATAATTAGAAATTGAAATTACTATTGGTCATTTTCTTGCCACTAAATGCTAACCCAAAAACATTAGTAGAAATGAGAAAACACTTTGGTAGCAGAGTATAGGGTATAAGCACCTTCCAGCAGGGAAGATGCTTCAGTGCCTGGAACAGTACTCAGCACCAAGAAAACAGTCTGTTCCTAATAGAATTGAGTCATTTCTTTCAATAGCAGAGTGGGGTCATCGGGCTTAATCTTGCCTTTAAAAGCTTAACTGTAAGTACCTAAAATCCAATAGTCAATGACTGAAACATCCTCAGGGGAAAAAAAATTGAAACCTTCCTCTAAAAAAACCTGCTGGTGACAAAAAGGCATTTTAGGTATAAGGAACAGCATATAAAATGTTATAAAGGTAGAACATCACCTTGTCTGCTTGGAAAACAATGAACAATGTGTTATAGACAGTGCAGAGGAAGACGTGAAAACTGTGGAGTGGCAGGGAATAAACTTTATATGCCATACAAAAGGGTTGTATATCCTCTTAGCTGCTGAAGGTGGCACAATCAACTTTGTTTCAGAAAATTAACTCTAATTGCAAGTGTGCTGGATTAAGAAACTGAAGGTAAAGAAACCATTTAAGAGGCAAAGGACTAACAAAGGGGACAAGAAAGAATAATCTATTGAAGTTGGTGACTAAATAGTGTGTGTGTGTGTGTGTGTGTGTATGCTGGTAGTGGGATAAACAAGTACAAAATGTATGAATCTAATTTAAACCTTTATTGCCAAAACCTGATTCTTTTAAAGCCCCAAGGTGAATGTAACTAATTGTCAATATTTTCCATATAATTGACCACATACCAATCTCAGCTTTTCCCTGAGACATTCCTTTTGAAAGCTGAATAATTATAGTTCATAAGTGGTATTCCTTGGGCTTCCCTGGTGGTGCAGTGGTTAAGAATCTGCCTGCCAATGCAGGGGACACGGGTTTGAGCCCTGGTCCGGGAAGATCCCACATGCTGCAGAGCAACTAAGCCTGTGCGCCACAACTACTGAGCCTGCACTCTAGAGCCCGCAAGCCACAACTACTGAGCCCACATGCCACAACTATTGAAGCCCGCGTGACCTACAGCCCATGCTCCACAACAAGAGAAGCCACTGAAATGAGAAGCCCGCATACCGCAACGTAGAGTAGCCCCTGCTCACCGCAACTAGAGAAAGCCCGCACGCAGCAACGAAGACCCAATACAGCCAAAAATAAACAAATAAAAAAAATTTTTAAGTAGTATTCCTTTGTTCATTCAATAAATATTTATTGAGCACCTATTATGTGCCCTAGCACTGTCTTAGGAGCTGGGGATACAGCAGCAAACAAGAAAGCTTTGTCTCTCTAATCATCTGTACTATTCACTAACAGTTTCCATATCCCTGCCCTTTGGTGAGGTGCTCCTAAAATTAGGTACAGTACTATAATGAGGATTTAACCAGTACGGATATAAAGGTTAGATAAACCTGCATTCTGACATATTATACTAATGTACAAAACTATGAAATCAGAGGAGAAAATCACAAATATATACAAGCCAAATATGTAAAATATAAGATGGTGGTAACGGGAGGGTAAAGGATAATCTACTTGAGTGCAATAATAGGCTATAAAAACTAGAGATGGGAGTTAGAAATAAATCAGGAAGAGGCCCTAGAGCCAAAGAGGGCGAAGATGAGAAACAGAAGTGTCTTACTGGAGGAGACTCCATCTATGAAAGGTCTTGGAAACATAACAAGGTTTCCTGCAAATTCCTCACTTAAAGGAAACAAGAAAGTCAAGTACTGTGCTGCCTTTGTACTGCTAATAACCACACTAAGACACAAATTAACCTGTAGACTTTCAAATGACACAACACAAAATGAATACCGTGTGCTGACATCAGATTTGCATTTTTAAATCTTTCTGAAGTTCTTTTCTATGAAAGCAAGTCTCAAAGAACAATGTTTACAAAGCAGCTTTGAAATACTTTCAGAGCAGCTAAAAAATTGTATTTATTTTAAAATTTAAACTTTCTATAGATTGGGTTTTTATAATTTCATGGACAGACAGAATTTATAAATGCTTTAAAATTTGGAAGAAATACAACTACAATGAAAATCTAATTTCTATGACAAATGTAATCATAACCTGCTATTATACACTAACTGTAGAAGGTTTGAATGACACAGCAGTTCATTAGCAAACCACATTGTAGCTGCTTTATATATGAGGTGGAAAATCAGGCCCATCTGATTTTGTAGAATCTTTCAACGAGAAGAACTGCAAAATACATAAAAAACATATTTCTTAATTCATTCACTGAGATTTACTGAAATGAGAAAACATTTTTCAATTAAACTATAATCAGTGAAACTGAAAGAACACTGGATCGGAAGTCAAACGACAAGTCTATCTTCAGAACTACTTCTATTATTAAAGTAGTGGTATATGCTCAAGCAACATGCATTCAAATTAACTTATCTATGGACCCTAATGAGTTTTTCTTTAGTGCCACATTTCTAAAATACTGAAATAATGAATGCACTCACACTAATAGTAATTAACTTCCAAAATGATATTAAAATTATTTTATTAAAAATGGAAAAACGTATATGAATATTTATTACTTAGATATGATGAATAAAAACACTTTCTATGAGTAATATGAACCAAATCCCAAATAGTTATAATGAAGTTTCTTTCTGCCTCTAGATTCCTAGTTCTTAACTTTTGTAATCAAGCATCAAAAATCCTAGGAAAACCAGGGATCTTTTCTTAAATAAAATGCACAATGTTAAAATGCTGCAAATAATTTGAAGAGATTTACAATCTTTTTCAGCTTCTGTGGGCCAAGCTACCCTGTTCTGCTTTTTTTTTTCCACAATATATTTTCCATGTAGATTCTGGTCTTTACATTGTGAATTTGCTTTATGCTTTTGATACAACAGAAGTACTCAGAATATTAGCTAGTACTAATAAAACTTTGAGAAAGGTAACAAAGTAGCAACAGTAAGCATTTTATAAGGGTTCAGAATCTGTTAAATTACACACACACACACACACACACACACACAAGAAAGCAATATATGTAAGCAAGAAATTCAAATAAAGTTGAAAAAATGTATTACTCAAGAAGCTCTTGATGTAAATTCCAGAGACAGTACTCAAACTCTGATCTTTTTCAAAGGACTGAGATGGTATGACCTCATAAACTTAGCTAATAAGGTAATTCTGTGGGATGACTTCCTTAAAACCGTACATTTTATTGGAGTTCTAAAGCTCAAACACCTCATAACAGGAAGAATTTATCTCATTGAATATTAGATATCTTTAAGGTCATCACTTTTAGGCCATCTTTGGAAATACTTTTTAATCCAAGACACCAATAGTCACAATGACATAACTGTTCAAAAACCTAACAAACATTTACAAATTTGAATAACTCAGACAAATACACCCCAGGTGTTCCTCTGCATTGCAAACAACCATTTGTGAGAACTGCAAAATGTTGATGAAAATTTCAAGTTGCAAAGAAAACTGTGACAATGTTTGAAACATTATTTTAAAATTTAACCTTCCAATGAAATCTTTTTTTCTTTCCCCTCCCCGTGGTACGCGGGCCTCCCACTGCCATGGCCTCTCCCGTTGCGGAGCACAGGCTCCGGATGCGCAGGCTCAGCGGCCATGGCTCCCGGGCCCAGCCACTCCACGGCATGTGGGATCCTCCCGGACCAGGCATGAACCCGCATCCCCTGCATCGGCAGGCGGACCCCCAACCACCGCGCCACCAGGGAAGCCCTGAAATCTTTTTATATGCAAGATCTCAAATGAAAACTTGGTTTGTCTGAAGTTGGTGGGTAGTTTTTAATAAACCATTTATAGGCATAATAATGCAAGTGTGCCTTTAAAAAGACAGGCAACTCTTAGCAATGTGTGTTAATAAACATACAATCTGGAAGTGTAAAAGAGTATGTATTTGCCATGGAAAAAACTGGGTAGACTATCTCCCAAGGGTGGCATCTAATTCATCTAATATTATGACTTTGGCTCTTCAGGCATAGAAATCAAATTTTGTCACCACACTTAAAGACCACTCTCAAGGTTGAACTCACATTACTAAAGTTTACAAAGAGTGATCTATAAAACCAGAATGTCAGTTTATTAATTACGAGAAAAAACTATAATGGAAACTAGAATACTCTTAACTCTGAAGGACCAGTACGTTCTCTCTCCCTGTAGACAAAATTACAGAGGAAATCACATAACAGTCAGAAAGTTGCTTAGGGCTCATGCAGTCAGAACAAAAGAAATGGGAGGAATCGATTATTTCATGGCCACAAACTAAAATAGACTGAGGTATTCCTTTCCACAGTAAGAATGATCTCTTCAATGGGACCAGAATACTCACACTCTGCTAACTACAACTCTCTCTTGCCTCTGTCATAAACACTGTTTGACTGTGGACAAGGAATTTACGATGAATACGTTACTCCTCTAGATTTTCTACCAGGCTACAGTAAATTCCCTCTGGTCTAGAAACCATTTTGTTTTTTAAGGTGATTTTACATAACTCTGCTCTGATAGAAATATAATACATGATCTCACTGATTCAGACATCAGCCTCATTTTCAAGTTCCTAGAGCTGACCCAAGTACTACTACTAATAGCTAATATTCAGGTGATTATATATTAGACCTTATGCTAAGTGCTTTATGCATAATATCTCATTTAATCTCTGCCACACTCTATAAGGTAGGTATTAGTCCTGTTTTATAAAGGAAAATGCTAAAGTCTTCAGAGAGAAATTAAATTGCCCAAGGTCACACAGCTAGCAAGGGGAAGAAATGGAATTTGAATATGTCTGACTCCAGAGCTGATATTCATTGCAGTATTCTATAAAATGCTTTCATCATTGCTATCCTACTTCTGGTTACTGGATTCCTTATATACATTGCATTTGAGGGGGGAAAAAACCTCTAAGTTCCTGGGAAAACTGTATATAAAAGGTGTTCAAACCATTATATTCTTTTAAAAATAACAAATGCAGATCATGCTGCTGCTATTAATTTACTCATTTAACAAATATTTATTGTCTACTGTGTGCCAGCACTGTTTCAGGAGCCAGAGATACAACAGTAATAAAAGCAATGTCCCTGCTCTCTTGGAGCTTACATTTGAGGCAAAGGGAGTAGAAAAGACAAAAATAAACAAATATATCAGATGGTGTTAAGAGCTATGAAGAAATATAAAGCAGGTAAAAAAGACAGAGAATAAGGCAGAGGAAGAGGGAAGATGGTATTTTACAAAGTGAAGAAAAAAAAGTCCTCTCTGATAAGGCAACATCAGAAATGGGTGAGGAGGGGCTTCCCTGATGGCACAGTGGTTAAGAATCCACCTTCCACTTCAACTATGAATGTGGACTACAAACCATCGTAGTATTAACAGTACCTGTGACAGATATTTTCATATCATATTACATATTTTGCAGATATTTCAAAATATCATTAATACTTATCACTGCTTCAAAATTATAGTAATTTTTAAACTCATCATGAGATTTGGTTTTAATGCATTAATAAACATATTTATGTATCAAACAAACAAACAAACAAACAAAACACAGAATCCACCTGCCAATGCAGGGGTCACGGGTTTGATCCCTGGTCCAGGAAGATCCCACATGCTGTGGAGCAACTAAGCCCGTGCACGACAACTACTGAGCCTGCGCTCTGGAGCCCGCGAGCCACAATTGCTGAGCCTGTGTGCCACAATTACTGAAGCCCACACGCCTAGAGCCCATGCTCCGCAACAGAAGAAGCCACCTCAATGAGAAGCCTGCGCACCACAACAAAGAGTAGCCCCCGCTCGCCACAACTAGAGAAAAGCCCGCATGCAGCAATGAACACCCAACGTGAGCAAAAATAAATTAATTAAAAAAAAAAAATGGGTGAGGAAGAAAGCTATATACATATGTGAGGGAAGACCATGCAAGGCGGGCAAGTGCAAAGGCCCTGAAGTAGAAGTAAGCTTGATCAAAGAAGAGTGAGAAGGCCCGTGAGGCTAGAGCAAAGTGAACGGGAGGGAAAATGGACTATGACGGCTGGGGAAAGATTGCAGGGGCCAGATCACACAGAGCTCTGACAGGGTAGAGAGTAAAGAGACCAATTAGGCTATTGTAAAAACTGGACTAGAGTGGTCACAATGAAAGCGGTTAAGAATTGGTCAGGGGCTTCCCTGGTGGTGCAGTGGTTAAGAATCTGCCGGCCAATGCAGGGGACATGGGTTCAAGCCCTGGTCTGGGAAGTTCCCACACGCCGCGGAGCAATGAAGCCCGTACGCCACAACTACTGAGCCTGTGCTCTAGAGCCCCAAAGCCAAAACTACTGACTCCTCGTGCCCCAACTACTGAAGCCCGCACGCCTAGAGCCCGTGCTCCGCAACAAAAGAAGCCACCGCAATGAGAAGCCCACGCACCACAACAAAGAGTAGCCCCCGCTCACCGCAACTGGAGAAAGCATGCACGCAGCAAGGAAGACCCAACACAGCCACAAATAAATAAATTAAATAAATTAAAAAAAAAAAAGAATTGGTCAGTTTCTACATGTATTTGGAAGGTAGAATAAGATCAAAGAAGAGACTTCAACGTAGGGAACTAAGCTACTGAAACATAAAATTCCTTTGTCATTATACAGTCTCAAGCATTCTAAAGAATAAAACAGGGCTTCCCTGGTGGCGCAGTGGTTGAGAGTCCGCCTGCCGATGCAGGGAACACAGGTTCGTGCCCCGGTCTGTGAAGATCCCACATGCCGTGGAGCGGCTGGGCCCATGAGCCATGGCCACTGAGCCTGTGCGTCCGGAGCCTGTGCTCCGCAACGGGAGGCCACAACACTGAGAGGCCCGCATACCGCAAAAAAAAGAATAAAACAAATACTTAAGACAACTTACTTTACTGGTCAATGTATTTATTTCCCGTTCAGCTTTATGCAATTTACTAATTAAAGTAGTGTTTTGTTCATTGCTTGATTGTAGCTCTTTTTCCAAGCGTTCAGCCTGTTGCTTAGCTGACTGTTTTTCAGCCTTTTATTAAAATAAAATATTTTAAAATTTGTTGACAATTTTTCAATTATATAAAAACAAAATAAGCACTATTTAAATAAATGTAATAATCATACTACCCAAAATTATTCAAAACCTCAACAATATTAACATATACCGAAGTAACAAGAGTTTTCACAAAGCAATTGGTAGAATTCAAATGCAAGATATTTGCTCCAGGAAATATGCAACAAAGTTATCTGGACAAACAACTTATCAACAGCCACCACCAAGATAAAACCCATACACTTCTCTCATGAGAGAGCGTACCTAACACACTCACTTGATACCTATTTACTACTATTGTGGACATAATTCAAACAAGCATTTTGGTGGATTTCAAGCACACAGCAGATATGAAAAAGCATATTACAAGGTAGAGAAGAGGGATTATGTGTAGTAGTCAGAAGTGAGAACCGAAAATCTAAAATCAATGGAAATTAGAAAACAATCCCCAAGAGATTAAAAATTCAAAATCCTCGGCTAATCTGGAGCTTCTGGAAGTATGGGCAAAGAACTCAATAGCTCCTGAACTCATCACATAATATTCTTAATGAAGTAAGCTGTCAAGAAAATTTCCAGTTGGTAATACTCATAGTACTCTTTAATTAGAAAGGGAAAACTAAATGCTTTTTAAAAATACTTCTACTCAAAATAGTTAAAATGAAAACATTTTGCATTTAAAGGATAAGCTTCAGTTATGCAACAGCTCATTTCCTATATATCTTAAATATGATATTCAACAAATAATTCAGAAAAAAACCCTATTTTCCTCACATAAAAAATGATACTCTTCAGGCACAATGATAGACAAAAAAAAAAAAAATCAAAGAAAGGCAGGCTACCTGTCATGTGCGTATTTTCATTTCATCTGACAAATGATAAAATGAAATACAGGCTCTTGTGAAAGAACCTCCCATCTTTTGTCATCATTCAACTGGTCTTGAAAATAATCACTCTAAATGACCTCAATGCAAAGTTTCACATTGAGATCACATACCATACTCAATCGCAGTCATCCCACTGTCACTGTGTAAATGTGTTAAGGATGGAAGGACGGCAACATAAACACTTCATTCTGAACTGCCTCATGTCTAAGGTCCAATGATACTGACAATTTTAATTCAGGAAACCACTAAATACTGTCAGAAGCTTCAGCCAAAAAATAAAAAGGTGACTTCTACTCTTCAAAACATATTAATGTACTTCTTGTACCAGTTTGCTGTCCGGAAAAAAATCACTACTTTAGATTTGGATATTGGATTTTAATTATAAACTAGGTGCACACTAATTTCCCTCCAGTTCAAATCACCTCACAACTATTCTGAAGAAAACAAAACAAAACATTTTAGACTGCTCAAAATAAATTTTTAAAAACTATCAAACTAGTATATTTGCTACACGTAAGACACTAAGGACTAGGAGGAATAAGCATTATCTCAATAAAACTGTAAAGGGGTCCAGAATATGCCACTGTGGAATAAGAATTGTTTGGAGCTGAAGGCTTTTGAGAATCAACAGACACAGGACAAAGTTTTTTCCGGAACTCCTCTTATCTGTCTAAAAGTAGAGCCTCTAAAAAGAATTTAAGTGTTAGAAGTCCCCTCCCCAGGCGTTTCATAACTAAGGAAGGCCAACTTCTATCACCGAAGACAAGAAGTCAACACCAGGATAAGAAAGCACCTACACAAACAACATCACAAAATTGTCATATCTGCCATTTGTTTTCCTAAGGGCCTGTTTATCTTTCCTAAAAGTCATTTGTTTCCCTATAAGTGTCCTTTCTCCCCCTCTTTTCCTTATTAGAATGGTATATACGCCCCAAATTACTACTGCCTCTTTGAGTCACATTTTTCTGTGAACTCCTGTTTACGTACATGAATAAAAATCTGTCTTTTCTCTTGCTAATCTGTCTGTTGTCAGTTTAATTCACAACCCTTAAACTCTGAACCTAAGAGGGTGAAAGAAAAGTTTTTCCTCTCCAACAATAGAAACAAGAACTTTCATAGGAGAATACCTCTAGGAGTACCAGCTTAGCTCTGCCAGCTCTTTTCTTTCTCTAATGAACTTAGGGAAATAATTCAGTAAAGGCTTATATGCATTAGTAGCCAAGTTCAATTTTGTAACTCCGGCAAGAAGCTGTCATAAGATATATAAGTATGGTATTTCTGTTGAAACAGGATTTACGATTTTAAGATCTTGAATCCCAGTGTAAGGAAATAACTAGAAAGAAATTGCTCTTTCTGGTTTAAGATGACTTTAGTCTTCAGAAACTCAATTTTTTTTTGAATTTTGCATATTCTACTCTGTGGCATTGTAAAAGTTAAATCATTTCAGATAGGCGACGTGACTCTCAAAGAATAAATAATCCCTTTGTAAATGTGGTAGCATAGCTATTGCTTATGAATCAAGAGCTTTCTTCTTTACAAAAAGTATATATACTCTTGGGATTCCACAAATGCGTCAGCATTAGATTGGTGAGCATACATTTATGCCCTAAAAAATCAAAGGCTTGTCAACTGCACTTTAAAAAAAAGTACGCGATAGTCTACCGAGAAGCAATTAAAACCTTACCTCCAGGGATCTGACTGTAGCCTGCATCTCAGCCAACTGCCGCACCTGCATTCTCTGGACATTTTCTACCTGAGCACCAGAATTTTCTTTTTCAGCTCTTAATTCTGCTACTTCAGCCTCTAAACCTTTTAATTTCTGACACAAATGGACTTTTTCTCGAACAAGTTGCTCCACTCGTTTGCTGTCTCTTGTGGGATCAACACTAAGCAGCTGGTTATGTAGT
Organism: Hyperoodon ampullatus; assembly: GCF_949752795.1. Taxonomy (NCBI): domain Eukaryota; kingdom Metazoa; phylum Chordata; class Mammalia; order Artiodactyla; family Ziphiidae; genus Hyperoodon; species Hyperoodon ampullatus. The sequence goes on from NC_136924.1 coordinate 19,074,380, forward strand.
TCTTCTTTATCTTTCTCCAGTCTTGCAATCTGATGACAATTTGAAAGAAAGCATACAACCTTAAATTATCGAATTTTCAGCCATGAACATGCTTTACAAGTCAGTAAATTAAAATTAAAAATTGTACAATATGAAAAAAAAAGCTCAGGTGGTAAAATGAAGTACAAAGGAAAAAAATCCTAAAATGTCACATTCTTCATTCTGTACTTGGCATGACTCAAATGTGAGGGCAAGGACCTTGTCCTATTTTCCCTCCATCTCCCCGTGGTGCCTAGCACAGGGCTTCATCAGTTGCTGACTAAAATTCAAAATTATAAGTAATACTATAAAATAATAATTTAAAATATGTCAAGTACTTTAATATTCATCAGAACATTATAGGGGTTTATGCAAGATCATATTGATCTTGCATAAACTGATTACTCCTAAGCTTTTCCTCATGTGACAGTAATTCTTGGGCTATATCTATACTAATAAAATCATCTATTCCAAGGCAACTTAATTTACAAAAAAAGCTGCTTGTCCATATAAGTAACAACAAATGTGACTGATGAGAGCTTTTAAATAATAGCTGAGAGTTTCTTAAAGCCCTAGTTGTAGTGATGGCCTAGTTCTTAATTCTCAGATCCAAGAAAGAGCTGAAAATCATTACTCCAGGGCACGTAGGCAAATCACTAAGGAACTTGTTGAACAAAAATACAAGGGTCTTCTCATTCACGCCAACCATCGCTGCCAGATCTCATGTGCCTCCAAATCAGGGGATTTCAAACTGCTTCCTAACCTCTGAGGCACTTCAGAGGCCCCTCACCTCCAGGAATGAGGGTCCAAGTAATCACAGTAAAACTCATCCTTTCCCTCTGCTGATCTCGCCAACTCCCTATCCCCTACTATCACCACCAACAAACCTTTGTTGTTAACCACAGCAGCTCCTCTTTTTAGTCTCTTTTTATATATGGGGTTTCTTCCGGTGATTTAACTTAAAGATTCAGTTGTTTAAAAAAAAAGAAAAAACAAAAAGAAAGTTAGAAGAGACGGCTATAAACAGCATCAGGGGTTGTTGTAGCCAGGATGAGCTTAGAAGGCTCACTCTAAGCCAAAAGGACTTAAAGTAATGCTCTGCAGCCTGGGCAAAAATGGCCCAAGAGACAACTGATTGCTCACATTGATATAAGTGAATCTAAGAAGTGTGAGACCTCCACCCCAGGGCAGAATGTTTTCCTCATCTGTAAGATGAGAGGTTAGAATGAGGCCCTCTGAGATCCTATTCAGTTCTAACATGTAGTGATTCCAGTTTGGTTTTGGACATTAAATTGAAACTGAATTAAAGATGTCAATGGGAAATATAGGTAGAGCTATCCACAGCAGGCAAATGCCACTTCTTCCCAGAAAATAAAATTTATTATAGAAGGCAGCTGTAAAATTCAGGGTCAAGCCCTCAAAAACTCAACTAATTAGTGTCTCCTATTTTTCCTCCCATCCTTTACATAAACATTACCCCCAAGGTTTGGTCCCCAACTACCTTTTCCCCTCCATATTCTCTTTCCTTCAGCCAGGTGCGTGACTTTATGGAAGTCACTTTTTCACTTTGGCATCAGTTAAAATGAAGGGCTGGGCTGGAAGATCTTTAAGAAACCACTTAGCTTTTGCACGAGGAAATCCAAATATTGTTCTACTGTGCTATATCAGAGGTGTGGCAGCTCATTGATATGAAACTCAGGTTCAAACAATGGTGCCCTTTACTGAGTACTTAATATGGATCAAGTGCTGAGCTAAGTGTTATATATAAAATTGCAGTTAGTAACAATAATTTATCTTGTAGTCTTCATTTTACATATGGGATCAGACAGCTAATGTTCATGACCAGCATGTTTCCTATGCTACTGCTTCCTCCAGTAGTTTTAAAAGGCATCTATGTGATAGTTGAAGTGGGAGCCGAAGCTCTGGACTGAGCTAGCTAATAGCAAATTCAGGATTAGATCTCACATTTATAACTCCTTAACAAGAGTTCTCTACCAAGTCACTCCTGCCAAAACTGGTAATCACTGCCTTCTAACTTCTCTATTCATTCGTTCATGCAACAAATATTTATTGAGTACTTACTGCGTAGGCGGTGCTGCTCTAGGTATTAAGGATACGTTAGAGAACCTAGCAGATAAGCAGAGACAGCCAGCCGGCTCTCAGTATCTAACAGGACTGGTTCCAGGACCTGCTACAGATACCAAAAACCAAGGGCTCAAATCAGTCCTCTGTATGGGTGGGTTCTACATCTGCCGATTCGACCAACCGTGGATTGTGTACAGTTGACCCTTGAACAACATGGGTTTGAACGGTGCGGGTCTACTTATATGCAGTATTATATGTGTATTTATTTTTAAAAATCCAGGTATAAATGGACCCACACCGTTCAAACCCCGTGTTGTTCAGGGTCAACTACAATCATAAAACCTCTGTTCTGGAGGAGCTCATATTCAATCACTGCTATCCATCCTCTGGGTAAAGATCTTGGACACAGCCTCAGCTCTCCCCTTTTCCTCTAATCTCAGATTCACATGTCATCTCCCTTGAAGTCCTGAATTCCCTAATGACATATGATGTTCAACATCTTTTCAGGTGCTAATTTGCCATTTGTATATCTTCTTTGGTGAGATGTTTGTTAAGGCCTTTGGCCCATTTTTTAATCCAGTTGTTTGTTTTCTTATTGTTGAGTTTGAGTTCTTTGTATATTTTGGCTAACAGTCTTTTATCAGATATATCTTTTTCAAATATTTTCTCCCAGCCTATGGCTTCTCTTCTCATTCTCTAGAGTGTCTTTCAGAGTGGGAATTTTTTACTTCAATGAAGTCTAACTTATTATTTCTTTCATGTATCAAGTACCATATCTTGGTGGTGTATCTAAGTCAACACCAAACCCAAGGTCATCTAGGTTTTTCCCTACATTAACTTCTAGGAGTCTGATAATTTTAAGTTTTACATTTAGGTCTATAATCTATTTTGTGTTAATTTTTGTGAAGTTGTATGGTCTGTGTCTGGATCCACTTTTTTTTTTTTTTTTTGCATTTGCATGTCTAGTTGTTTTAGCATCATTTGTTGAAAAGACCATTTTTCTCTACTCTGCCTTTTTTCCTCTGTCAAAGAAGAGATGATGGTATTTCTATGGGTCTATTTCTCAACTCTCTGGTCTGTTCTATTAATCCGTTTGTCTGTTCTTTTGCCAACAGCACACTGTCTTGATTACCATAGCTTTATAGTCAGTCCTTCAACTTTGTTCTTCTTCAATATTGTGCTGGCTATTCTGGGTCTTTTGCCGCTCTCTATAAACTCTAGAATCAGTTTGTCAATATCCACAAAACTTGCTGGGGTTTTGATTGGGATTGTACTGAATCTACAGATCAAGTTGGGAAGCACAGACATCTTGGCAACATTAAGTCTTCCTCTCCATGAAGGTGAAGTATCACTCCATTCATCCTTTGATTATGTTCATCAGATCTTCATTTAGATCTTGTACATATATTTTTTTTAAGTATTTCATTTGGGGGGATGCTAATGTAAATGATATTATGTTTTTAATTTCAGATTCCACTTGTTGATTACTGTCATATAGGAAAGTGACTGCCATTTGTATATTAACCTTATATCCTGCAACTCCACTGTAAAAGCTGCATTCGTTCCAGGAGTTTTTTATTGATTGTTTCAGATTTTCTGCACAATCATGTATCTGGAAGCAAAGACAGCTCTACTTCTTCCTTCCAAATTTGTATGTCTTTTATTTCCTTTTCTTGTCTTATTGTATTAGCTAAGACTCCAGTACAGTACTGAAAAGGAGTGGTAAGAGGGGACATCCTTGCCTTGTTAGCTGATTTTAGTGGGACAGCTTCTGGTTTCACACCACTAAGTATGACGTTAGTTGTACTTTTTTTATAGATGTTCTTTATCAAGTTGAGGTAGTTCCCCTCTAGTCCTAGTTTGCTGAGAGTTTTATCATGAATGGGTGTTGGCTTTTATCAACAACTTTTTCTGTATCTATTGATATGATGATGTGATTTTTCTTCTTTGGCCTACTGATGTGATGAATTACATTAGTTCATTTTCTAATGTTGAACCAGCTTTGAACGCCTGAAATAAATCCTACTTGTTCACGATGCATTATTCTTTTTATATATTATTGATTTCAATTTGCTAATATTTTGTTGAGGATTCTTTATTATTTTTTTAATTTATTTTATTTTACTTATTTTTGGCTGCATTGGGCCTTCGTTGCTGTGCACGGGCTTGCTCTAGCTGTGGTGAGTGGGGGCTACTCTTCGCTGCGGTGCACGGGCTTCTCATTTTGGTGGCTTCTCTTGTTATGGAGCACAGGCTCCAGTAGTTGTGGCTCGTGGGCTCTAGAGCACAGGCTCAGGAGTTGTGGCGCACGGGCTTAATTGCTCCACGGCATGTGGGATCTTACCAGACCAGGGTTCGAACCCGTGTCCTCCTGCACTGGCAGGCAGATTCTTAACCACTGTGCCACGAGAGAAGCCCTTTGTCGAGGATTCTTGCATCTTTGTTCATGAGAGAGTTTGGTCTACAGTCTTCTTGTAACGTCTTTGTTTGGATTAGGTATTAGGGTAATGCTGGCTTCATGGAATGAATTAAGAAGATTCCTTCTGACTCTATCTTTTGAAGGAAATTGTAAAGACGGGGTATAATTTCTTCCTTAAATGTTTGGTAGAATACAACTATGAACCCAGTCCTTTTATCCTGGATGTCAGACATTCTGAATTTTATTTTTATTTTATTTTAATGCTAGGTTCTTTTGTATTCCTTTATGTACTTTTAAATCTTTGTTCTATTATTCAGTTAAGTTACTTAGTAAAAGTTTGATCCTTTCAAATCTTTCTTTTACACTTGTTAGGCAGAACCAGAGTAGCCACTATTGTGGGGCTAATTTGGCCCTACTACTGAGATAAAATCCTTCTGAGTCTTCTATGCAATGCACCATGCATTAGGTGGCCTTTCCACTCTGGTAGATATAAGATGAGGCAATCTCAGAGCTCATTTTATTTGTTTCCTTCTTTTAGGGATCACTGCCTTGTACTGCCTGTTTTCTAGTGTCTGAAAACCACAGTTTCCTATATTTTGTCCCAGTTTTTAGTCAGCACCTTAAGCTAAATTCAGTCCCTAAAACTCTACCCTGGCCAGAAGCAGAAATCCCCAGACTACCTAGATTTGATTCCTGGCTCTACCACCTACTAGCTGTCCAACCTTGAACCAGTCTCTCAGTGCTTCATGAGCGTTTTCTCATTTATAAAATGGGAATAATGATTATCTAATCTCTAGGGTTGATGACAAAATTCAAAGAATTATAAAGTGCTTCTCCCAGTAAATTAAATAAAAATTTGTTTTCTTTCACTTCTTCAACTTCTGTAGCTTCTCATTTACAAATATGAAATCTATTTAAAAATATCTACTATATCTATTATGAAAATTAGTACTATGATTAATGCTGTCAGGTACTAATAGTGATAATATCATTAATCTGAATATTTACTATTTGTCAGGCATTATGGTAACCATTTTGCACATGAAATTTCAAGTTCCCTGATCTTTGTTTTTAAAATCAAGTTAGCTTACCTTTTTATATTCCTATTATTCCAAGTTTCCCCTTTTCCCCTATATGTATTAGAATTGATTTTTCCTATATCAATGATGGAAAACAAAAACATTTTCTCATTTATTTACACTAAGAAGAAGGTAGCACTTATTTACAGATTTAAAGTTCACATTTTAGGGTTTCCCTGGTGGCGCAGTGGTTGAGAGTCTGCCTGCCGATGCAGGGGACACGGGTTTGTGCCCTGGTCCAGGAAGATCCCACATGCCGCGGAGCGGCTGGGCCCGTGAGCCATAGCCGCTGGGCCTGCACGTCCGGAGCCTGTGCTCCGCAATGGGAGAGGCCACAACAGTGAGAGGCCCGCGTACCGCAAAAAAAAAAAAGTTCACATTTTAATCTAATTTTGGAAGATAACATCTCCTTTCCTTAAACTCCTTATTTTCTCCTAGTAAGAGAAAGATAGTACTAAGAACTTTCTCCCCATGACTATGTATTTGCCTCCAGACATAAATATGGAAAGATCAGATGATGGGGTGCAAGAACTATTGGGAAATGAGGTGATGTTCAGTGTCTTTAGAAGAATTCTACTCAAACTGAACAAGAGAATAGGGATAATAAGCATATGCCTTTTTCAGGCCCCGAGAGGTCATGAGTGTAGTAAAAGAAAGATAACTAACTGTGACTGATAGGAAAAGCTAGGGCAGAGAGCATCTGAAAGCACAGCAGTCAGAATGATGGTGAGATGAAGATGGGGGATGCAGGCACTGTAATGAGATATGCCCTCAAAATACTTAGAGAATCTAAGTGCAGACCTGACACTGAAAACTCTAACATGCTCAAGTAAAGGACAAGATCATATACTCAAGAAATCTGAGTATGTGGAACTTTAAATAATGATAATAGCATCTACCATTTATTGAAGGCTTACTATGTGCTGTCTAAGCACTTTACACACATTAATTTATTAAATCCTCAAAACAACTCCATGAGATAGATACTACTGATAACACCATTTTATAGATGAGGACACTGATGCACAGAGAAGTTAAGTCAGTTCCCCATGTCATGCTAAATGAACATCTAAAATGCTTAAAATTTTACATGCAAAAAGTTAAGTTTTTGAGATATTCAAAACTGCATTCACAGAAAAGTTTAATGAGTAAAATTTCATAAAGCCTTTCTTAAAAGTGTGCTAAAATCAATTCCAGAGAATTCCAACTGTGAAGTAATTTAATTTTAATTTGGGAGACTTTTATCTATTGTAATGTATCAATAGTTCAGAGTAATCTGAGAAGGGTGTAAGTTAGAGAACTTGGAATATTTCAGATAACGGAACCCACCTAGACCTAAAGCAAAACTCCAGGTAGAACTTCAAAACCTATCAGAACAAAAAAGAAGTGTTTTGAGAGATCTCATGATGTCTACCGACATACATGTCAGGATAAGGACCCAAATAAGGAGCGCATCATCAGTTCTGTGCTACCAGTGCTATAATAGAAAAACAGCATGTGGTAACAGGGACCCAAAGAAGTTCTCCTTCTTTGTCATAGGAAATTTGGCTTCTCACCAGCCCCGTACAAGCCAAGGTAGAGCTCAGCCAGTTTGGAGAGCATGATGGAATAATCTCAGAGACCTGTCACTATGTATTGTGTCACTGACAGTTTTTCATATGATGCAGTGCTCACTGCCCTCTCTCAAGATCTTAGTATCTCCACTGGATTACTCTTTCACTCATTCAGGCTACATTACAATCACCTGTACCTAAAACTCTTTGTACTGCTCTTCATTACTATTTGCAGAATAATATAAAATCAGAGTCCTAATAAAATATAAACACAGTAGTACCACTTCCAAGTAACAACTATATATGTAACTTCAGAATTTCATCTGTATACAGCCAAATGCACTGAGAAATCATGCCATTATCTTTTTCATAAAGATATCTTCTTTCATATACTTTTTAAACTTCAAAATATCATGAGGGACATGTGAATTCCTAGAGTGCTCCTCAGGAAAACACTAACAAAATCTTCCTCAAGTATTCCCCTATGAAACAAAGCACTAAAGAACATTCAGTTATTTCTTTTATCTGTAGAAGTGAAAATGTACAGTACTGTGTGAGTCCTTAATTAATGCAAGAAAATCCAATTATTTTTAGTACACCAAGCTAATATATTTTAATACCAGTTAAAACTGTAAAATTGATAGATGGCCAGAGTAGGCTTTACTTTGAAGTTTTACTGCTGTTTTGTGTCCACATCATCTCACTAGTTTTTACTTTAATTGTATAGAGAAACTGGAGTGTAAAGATAAGTGATGGAAGGAAAGCAGATACCCAATTATCCACTAATTAATATTACTCCTGCATAATCAACTAGGAAGTAGAAAGGAGAGAACTTCAGTCTTTTTTTCTCCCCCACAACTCACACACACACACTGTATTTCATTTTTACAAGAGATAAGCTGATACCAAGCATTGTAAATGGATGACCACAACAAAAGCAACAATGATTGCAATTACCAAACACGAAACACACTCATACGAGGACTTCAGTCTTAATAGAAAGTTTTACTTTTCTAGCCTTTACTAATCATAGCTTCTTAGCTAGCCGTTTATCTCCAGATTTCTAAGAATGTCATAAGACATTCCAATTAGAAAATTATTTAAGATGCCACTGGTACCTTAAAATTTTTAATGACTATCATTTGATTTTTCATGGGTGAAAAATAGAATAGCCATCAGGTTTCAGATGCAGGTTTCATTCTTTAAAAACACAATAAGGGCTTCCCTGGTGGCGCAGTGGTTGAGAGTCCGCCTGCCAATGCAGGGGACATGGGTTCGTGCCCCGGTCTGGGAAGAGCCCACATGCCACGGAGCGGCTGGGCCCGTGAGCCATGGCCGCTGAGCCTGCGCGTCCGGAGCCTGTGCTCCGCAAGGGGAGAGGTCACAACAGTGAGAGGTCCGCCTACCGCAAAAAAAAAAAAAAAAAAACACAATAAAACTAGAAACTACAGAATACAAATAATCATTACCAGATAAACATCAATATTAGATTTTAAAAGCAAAGTATAAAATAAAGCATCACTATCTTCAGCCTCAGTAGTTACTCTTCAATATACTAAATCCACATTTTAGGTTGGAAGTCTTTTTATCATTCTTTTTTTCCCACAGGAAAATTTTTATATGTAGCTCCTTTAAGTCTATCATAATTACAGACTCAAAATCTTTCAAAATCTTACATAATATTAATCAACTGATCTCTCTACAATATTACAGTGGTTAGATGGCCCCTAATTAGCAAGGCAACCTCAAATCATTAATAATTTGAAACTTAAAACTCTGGGCTGGGAGTTGGGGTACCTGAGTTCTACTGTTAACTTGGCTGCTGAGTTTCTATGAGACTTTGGGCAAGTCACTTATCTTGTGCCTCAGTGTTGCCATTTAAAATGGAGAAAATAAGATAGTCCTGCTCCATACCACTGACCATAATAGACATGAGATCATATGTAAAAAAAATATATATATATTTTTTAATGAAAAAGACTATAATTATTTATAGTTTTTTGGTACCAAATTCTTAACGGACTCAAATGATCCAAAGTTCATTCAACTTCTTACATTTCAAACAATCATGGAGCAATTTGCTTACTGATAAAAAGAAATCAGTCTGATCCAATCAGTAATTGGTAAAGGAAGGAGAGTATATTTTAGCTCTTAATTCCAAATAAAGTCAATGCAATAAATGTATTATGAAGATGTGTTTGTACATAGAATGCTTCACGTAAGTAGGGACAACAAGCTATTTTTTAATAAATTCAACTAGCTTTAGATTTCTTATTTGAATATAGCAACATAAAACTGATATTTCTCTCTTTCCATCCTGAAAAATCACCTACAAGCAACATGAAGAATAAGAGACACAAACCTCGTTTTTGGCAAAATTAGGAGACAAACAAAAAATGAGAAGAGAGGCTGCCAAACTTAATAGATAGAGAATAGAGGTATAGGCTATAGGCATCAGAGACAGAATGTTGCAGTTGTAGATGCCAGAAAGAACAAAGTGATGGTGACGGGCACACCCTAATGTATAAACCCCTTGTTTGTTATCAGTGGAAACAAGGAGCATGGGCTGACAGCCAGAGCTCTCCTGAACATGGTTTGATTCCAGTAAGTAGAGGGGGACAGTGCTAAATAAGCAATCACACAGACAAACTGTATTTGCAAAGAAAAGTCTGTCTCTGCTATCTATCTCCATTGACTGGGGCAAAACAAATTTTCTTCATCTTTTCCTCTTTTAACAGTCCAAAAAGAACATTCACCAGAAAAATGTTGCTATAGAGCAGATGAAAATCATGACAAACACTTAACCATTAATTAATAAAAAAATTATGCAATCAACTTTAAGTTGAGATTCACAAAAAATATAAAATCATAAAATTTTATTGACTAGCAGGATAATGACTAAACTAGTATAATCAGTCACTCACCTCTGATTCATATTTTATTTTTTCTTCTTCTAAAATACGTGCAAATTCTTCTTTCTGGTGTTCAAATTCTGATTTGAGAAATGTATGTTCATAGCGAAGTTTATTATATTCAGCTCGATACTTTTCTACTTCCTAAATTAAAAGAAGATTGTAATTTATCACAAATTTATAAATGAAATTTATACTCACTTCAAAAATCACCTTTTCAAAAAATTTACATTGTTTTATACTAAGAGCCATTCTAAAAGTAAAAATTAAGCTTAACAGAAGTATAAACAAATCTTGGAAAAGTTCTCATGACAAGAATGCTACAAACAGAACTAGCACACTCCTGAAAAGGTATCAGTAAAACAACTTACCCTTCAATTAATCTTATTTCCTCACTGATTCTAATAATAAAAATGTATTAGCATGTCAAAACTTTTGACCTCTGGGCTTAATAAAATAATATTTTAAAATGTAGCACATCTTTCAAAATAGATTTTAAAAATTAATTCTATAATAAAATATAAAATACCCTCTTAAAAGTCAGAAAGGATGAATTCTAAGTAGGTAAATGATTATTTGAATGTTTAGTACAGTAACTCAAGGTTCGGTCAAATATTACAATGATAGTCCAATTCAACACACCAGTCTCAAGTATATATGTAGCACCAACTCTCCTGACTAACCAAGAACACAAGCAATGCCTATGCTCCAAAATTCTGCTTCCTAACACTTCAAAAGCTGCTGGCATTCTGAATCTCAATAAAAACTCAGGCAACAGAGCAGGAAGATGGAGACACTATTCCAACATACATCAGGGAATTAACAAGGAAAGCATGCCTCCTAAAATACTCAGCTCACTATAAATCTTTAGTTGAAAGATTTCTAAGCCCGTTTACAAACCAAGAAAGTGGGTTTTGTGATTTTATTAGAAACATTTTTTTTTAAAAACATGCTTTTACTTAACTTGATCACCTACCTCAGATTTAAGTGATTTTTTATAATCCAAAATTAAATCTACTCCTAAACCATAATGCTCTGGTTACCCACCAGGATGATATTGAAAAGATGACTTTATCAAGCCAGAAAATCATTTATAAAGAGGATTCCCACAACTGTTTTGTGCAATGACAGCAACACTAGTCTATAACTTTCCAAAGGGGACCATTTTGAGGGGGACAATATTCATTTGTATGTATAAGGCCCAGTACGTTTATTAAATAAGGTAACGTATAAAATGTCTAGGATAGTACCTAATATAGTCAACATCTGTCATCTCTTCCTGTTCCCTTTATTAAACATTTAGTCACATTATACCAACATTTTATATGAGGAGACTGATCTCAATCTGAAGAAAAACTAACAAATTTTTACTTTTCTGAGGCTGCATGAAATTCATTCTTTCATTCAGCAAACATTAATTGAGCACCTGTGGTATGCTAGGAAGTGTTTTAGGAACTTGGACTCTAACAGTGAACAAAACCAGATAAAGGTTCCTCCTCTCATACAACTTACATTCTAGCAGTTGTAAAAGGGAAAATTTTAAAAATAAGCACAATAAGTATTATATAGCATATTAGATTACAAATATTAGAGAAAAATAAAAAGTAGAGCAGGGTAAATGGGTATCCAAAAGTCTAAAGAGTGACAGGAAAGGCAAGTTGCAATATTAAAAGGAGGCAGGGGTTGGTCAAAGTAGGCCCTACTGGAAAGGTGAAAATTTCAGCAGACTTGAAAAAGATGAGAAAATTAGCCAAGAGATACGTGGCCGGAATAACAGCTAGGGCAAAGACTTGAACTGTGCCATTTCTGAAGTGGCAAAGAAACACCAAGGAGGCCAATGTGGACGGAAGAATGGGATCTGATCGTGTGCAGTCTTAAAGGCTGCTATAAGGACTCTGAATAAGAAGGGAAGCTACTGCAGGGCTTTTGAGCAGGAGAGTGATGCTTTTCCCCAAGCCTTTCACAGTCACATGAAGATAAATGCACAGTCCTTCTATACAAATTACTTACTTCATCCAGATGCCTAAAACATTCTCTCATTGGAGTTTCTAGTTCTTGCTGTATTTCAGCTCGTAACAGTTCCAACTTCTGTGGACTTAATACCTAATATGTAGAGAAATATAAAACAATTCTAACTATGAAATCACAAATATTAAATTGAAGAATCAGACAAATTTCAAAGCTTCTCTAATTATGACAATGAAATTAAACTAATAGAAATTTCATGATATACCTAATTTTACAATATCCATTATATAAATAGAACCATCATTTGAAACAAAGAAACTCAATTTCAAGCTCTCAGAGATGTCCAAAATTCCATTAACATGAGGTAAAGACAATCACTGATTATTATTATTGTTATTAATAGGAAAAACTATGTTGGCAGATAAGATTATCATGTTGGATACAGTGGCTGATTCTATTTTCTAAAGCAAGCAAAATAAAGGTATAACAATTTGGTATACCACAGGAAATTCTTCAGACATATTTTCAATCAGAGAAAGCTGATATTTACCAGCAAAATTTAGGCTCCTCCATGTTATACTCTTATAGAACTCATATTTCAATAAGTAAGTATTTATGTAAGCTCCTTAAAAGAACACACAGTTAGTCTTTAGTCACCATGTGTTCCCGAAACCTCGCACTACTGCCTAGCACAAAGGAAACACTCGATTATTTCTTGAATCAATTAATTAATGAATACTGGTTGTAAAAAAAAAAAAAAAAAAGACCTGTTTTGTATTTACATTAATCTCTGAAAACTAAGAATAATATTCATTTATTTATTCATCAATACTCCAAATATTCCAAAAACTTTACTGAATGAATGCCTACTATATGTAAAGCATTGTGCAACATACTATAATCTACATAACATACTGTTCTAAATTCCTTACATGCATTAATTTATTTAATCCCAACAATCCAGAATATAGCTACATTATCATACCCCTTTTTATCGAAACTGAAACACACAGAGTCAAACTTGCTAAAGATTACAAAACCTCAAAGGAAGTATATCTCTCCCATAAAAAGTTCAAACTTTCAAGTGAAAAATAATTTATACATACGAATACCTATAAAAACAGGCAATACAGGCTTACCAGAAAGGTGAAGATGAACAAAAAAGATATTTAGGATAGAAAGAATGGCACATCAAAGGAATGGGAAAACTAAAGCTTAGGTAGAACCCCAAACCAAATAATGGATAAAATATTAAATTCCCTGGGGAGAAAAACGATCCTCAAAGGTGACCTAAAGGCATTTTAGGTAGAACCACCCTAAGCACAGAAAATTTAGAATCCTGGGCCCCTGTGTTAATGTTGGTAGTAATCTCTAGACTCTGTGACACCAAGGCCATGCTGACACATTTCCATTAAATGCCACCTTGGAGAGCTGCATCCTGGCTGGAAACAGAAGGGAAAGAGGTGGGAGCCACATAGTGGAAGCTTCCTAAACACCAAGTTCATACTCTTATAATTTACTCAGTATTTAAAAATTTTTTCCTTTTACTTAAAGTGAATAAATTACATAAATAAAATAATTCAAACAAAATAAAATATATTAAAAACTAAGTCTTCTTCTCACTTCAGTCATCTACTTTCCCTCTTAGGAAGCAACCACTGTCAATAATTTATGTATCCTTCTTGAAGCAGTATACAGATATATAAGCATATATACTACTTCTAATTTTTCTATAAAGAAAGGCATACCATACACATTTTTCTGTACCTTGCTTATTCATTGAAGGTTTTTAAGCTTAAGAACAGCATTACCATATGTATATTTTAGGAAGAAGCAAGATGGATCAAAAGTTTTGGTGGGAGAGAACTGGTGGTTATGGGAAGGAGAGGCAGTGAATGGGGCTAAAGAAACCAGATGGAAAGACCCTGTTATAATATGGTTTATGATGTCAAGAGTCTGTAATAATTTCAAGTCCAAAGTGAGAAGGAATGGTAATTAAAAAAGAATAAGTAAATTTTATTTGGATGCTTTTTCAAACAAACCAACTTTAAAAATAACAAACAAGCAAAACTGTGAGAAAATTAGGAATACGTGAACAAAGACACAACACTAAGAGGTTCAAAGAAATAAGTACTTTAGGTATGTAAATGGTATTGTGGAAACACTTTTGAGGAACTGCTTTGGTATATAATAGAGATGCATACTAAAATACTTAGGGCTGAGATGATATGATTTGCTTCAAAATAATCCAGAGGGGTTGAGAGACAGACACAGAAGTGTTAGAAGATAAAACAAGACTGGCTCAGAGATGGTAATTACTGATGCTGGGTGATGGGTATGTGGGGATGCATCATACCACTCACTATACTTCTGTACTTGTTTGAGATTTCCATAATTAATTACAATATTTTAATTAAAAATAAAAGTGCTTCCACTGCCAGCAGATGGCACAGAGACCAGGTTTACCCTCCTGCCTGAAACAAATAAAAGACTGAACAACAAAAAAAAACAATGGTTTTCAAGACACTGGACATAAAGAAGCAAGAAAGATCCCTAAGAGACAGAAAACACAGAAGGTGAGCTTTGCAAAAGCTTCCTGGCCATGGCAAAGGACCACCTGAAAGGATTAGAGGGATGAGTATTTAGAGCTCCCACAGAGTTCCTTTTCCCAAAAGCCAGACTTAAAACTTCATTTCAGAGAGATACGAGTAGAGTCCTCAGAAGGGTCCCAGCAGTGGGAAATAATTAGCACTAAACACTAATCTGTTCTCACTTAACAAATCTTAAAAGCAATACTCAGAATGATAAAACTGTTTCCAAGGAACTGTGTCCCAGAACAAAGCTTAAGAATATTTAACAGAATACAAAAATATCTAGCACTCACCAAAGTAAAATTCACAATGTCTAGCATCCAATAAATATTTACCAGGCATAAAAGACCTAAGAATAAATTTGACCAAGGATGGGAAAACCTGTACACTGAAAACTATAAGACACAGATGAAAAAAACTGAAGATACTAAAAAATGGAAAAATATTCCCTGCTCATGAATTGGAAGAATATTGTTAAAATGTGCATACTACCCAAAGCAATCTACAGATTCAGTGCAATCCCTACAAAATGCCAGTGGCAGATTTCACAGAACCAGAAGAAATAATTCTAAAGTTTGTATGGAACCACAAAAGACTCTGAATAGCCAAAACAATCTTGAGAAATAAGAACAAAGCTGGTGGTATCAAACTCCCTGATTTCAAACTATACTACACAGCAATAGTCATCAAAACAGTATGATACTGGCACAAAAACAGACACATAGATCAATGGAACAGAATGTAGAGAGCCCAGAAATAAACCCATGCATATATGGACATTTAATCTATGATAAAAAACGAAAAAAATACACTGCAGAAAGGACAGTCTCTTCAATAAATGATACTGGGAAAACTGGACCACCACATGCAAAAGAATAAAACTAGACGACTATCTTACACCATACACAAATTAACTCAAAATGGATTACAGACTGGAATTCAAGGCCTAAATAGCCACTTCAATAAATGAAATTGCGGAGGAGACTGGTTCAAGATGGCGGAGTAGAAGGACATGCGCTCACTCCCTCTTGCGAGAGCACTGAAATCACAACTAACTGTTGAACAACCATCGACAGGAAGACACTGGAACTCACCAAAAACGATACCCCACATCCAAAGACAAAGGAGAAGCCGCAATGAGACGGTAGGAGGGGTGCTTTCACAATAAAATCAAATCCCGTAACTGCTGGGTGGGTGACTCACAAACTGGAGAACACTTACACCACAGAAGTCCACCCACTGGAGTGAAGGTTCTGAGCCCCACGTCAGGCTTCCCAACCCGGGAGTCTGTCAACGGGAGGAGGAATTCCCAGAGAATCAGACTTTGAAGGCTAGTGGGATTTGATTGCAGGACTTTGACAGGACTGGGGGAAACAGAGAGTCCACTCTTGGAGGACACACACAAAGTAGTGTGCACATCGGGACCCAGGGGAAGGAGCAGTGACCCCATAGAAGACTGAACCAGACCTACCTGCTAGTGTTGGAGGGTCTCCTGCAGAGGCAGGGGGTGGCTGTGTCTCACCGTGAGGACAAGGACACTGGTAGCAGAAGTTCTGGGAAGTACTCCTTGCTGTGAGCCCTCCCAGAGTCCTCCATTAGCCCCACCAAAGAGCCCAGGTAGGCTCCAGTGTTGGGATGCCTCAGGCCAAACAACCAACAGGGAGGGAACCCAGCCCTACCCATCAGCAGACAAGTGGATTACAGTTTTACTGAGCTCTGCCCACCAGAGCAACACCCAGCTCTACCCACCACCAGTCCCTATCATTAGGAAACTTGCACAAGCCTCTTAGATAGCCTCATCCACCAGAGGGCAGACAACAGAGGCAAGAACTACAATCCTGCAGCCTGTGGAACAAAAACCACATTCACAGAAAGACAGACAAGCTGAAAAGGCAGAGGGCTATGTACCAGATGAAGGAACAAGATAAAACCCCAGAAAAACAACTAAATGAAGTGGAGATAGGCAACCTTCCAGAAAAAGAATTCAGAATAATGACAGTGAAGCTGAACCAGGACCTCGGAAACAGAAAGGAGGCAAAGATGAAGAAGATGCAAGAAATGTTTAACAAAGACATAGAAGAATTAAAGAACAAACAAACAGAAATAAACAATAAAATAAATGAAATGAAAAATACACTAGAAGGAATCAATAGCAGAATAAATGAAGCACAAGAACGGATTAAGTGAGCTGGAAGACAGAATGGTGAAATTCACTCCTGCAGAACAGAATAAAGAATGAAAAGCAATGAAGACAGCCTAAGAGACCTCTGGGACAATATTAAACACAACATTCGCATTATAGGGGTCCCAGAAGGAGAAGAGAGAGAGAAAGAACACCAAAAAATATTTGAAGAGATTATAGACGAAAACTTCCCTAACATGGGAAAGGAAATAGCCATGCAAGTCCAGGAAGCACAGAGAGTCCCAGGCAGGATAAATCCAAGGAGAAACACACTGAGACACATAGTAATCAAACTGGCAAAAATTAAAGACAAAGAAAAATTACTGAAAGCAGCAAGGGAAAAATGACAAATAACATGTAAGGGAATCCCCATAAGGTTAACAGCTGATTTCTCAGCAGAAACCCTACAAGCCAGAAGGGAGTGGCAGGACATATTTAAAGTAATGAAAGGGAAGAACCTACAACCAAGATTACTCTACCCAGCAAGGATCTCATTCAAATTTGATAGAGAAATCAAAAGCTTTACAGACAAGCAAAAGCTAAGAGAATTTAGCACCACCAAATCAGCTGTACAAATGCTAAAGGAACTCCTCTAAGTGGGAAACACAAGAGAAGAAAAGGACCTATAAAAACAAACCCAAAACAATTAAGAAAATGGTAATAGGAATAATCATATTGATAATTCCCTTAAAGGTGAATGGATTAAATGCTCCAACCAAAAGACACAGGCTCTCTGAATGGATACAAAAACAAAACCCATATATATGCTGTCTACAAGAGACCCACTTCAGACCTAGGGACACATAGAGACTGAAAGTGAGGAGATGGAAAAAGATATTCCATGCAAATGGAAATCAAAAGAAAGCTGGAATAGCAATACTCATATCAGATAAAATAGACTTTAAAATAAAGAACGTTACAAGAGACAAGGAAGGACACTACATAATGCTCAAGGGATCAATCCAAGAAGAAGATACAACAATTATAAATATATATGCACCCAACACAGGAGTACCTCAATACATAAGGCAACTGCTAACAGCTATAAAAGAGGAAACTGACAATAACACAATAGTAGTGGGGGACTTCAACACCTCACTTACACAAATGGACAGATCATCCAAACAGAAAATTAACAGAGAAACACAAGCTTTAAATGACAACAGATAGATTTAATTGATATTTACAGGACATTCCATCCCAAAACAGCAGATTACACTTTCTTCTCAAGTGTGCACGGAACATTCTCCAAGATAGACCACATCTTGGGTCACAAATCAAGCCTCAGTAAATTTAAGAAAATTGAAATCATACCAAGCATATTTTCTGACCACAACGCTATGAGATTAGAAATCAATTACAGGGAAAAAACATAAAAAAACACAAACACATGGAGGCTAAACAATACGTTATGAAATAACCAAGAGGTCACTGAAGAAATCAAACAGGAAATCAAAAAATACCTAGAGACAAATGACAATGAAAACACGACGATCCAAAACCCATGGGATGCAACAAAAGCAGTTCTAAGAGTGAAGTTTATAGCAATACAATCCTACCTCAAGAAACAACAAACATCTCAAATAAACAATCTAACATTACACCTAAAGGAACTAGAGAAAGAAGAACAAACAAAACCCAAAGTTAGCAGAAGGAAAGAAATCATAAAGATCAGAGCAGAAATAAATGAAATAGAAACAAAGAAAACAATAGCAAAGATCAATAAAACTAAAAGCTGCTTCTTTGAGAAGATAAAATTGATAAACCATTAGCCAGACTCATCAAGAAAAAGAGGGAAAGGACTTAAATCAATAAAATTAGAAATGAAAAAGGAGAAGTTACAACAGACACCACAGAAATACAAAGCATCCTAAGAGTCTACTACAACTAACTCTGTGCCAATAAAATGGACAACCTGGAAGAAATGGACAAATTCTTAGAAAAGTATAACCTTCCAAGACTGAACCAGGAAGAAATATAAAATATGAACAGACCAATCACAAGCACTGAAATTGAAACTGTGATGAAAAATCTTCCAACAAACAAAAGTCCAGGACCACATGGCTTCACAGGCAAATTCTATCAAACATTTAGAGAAGAGCTAACGCAAACCCTTCTCAAACGCTTGCAAAAAGTTGCAGAGGAAGGAACACTCCCAAACTCATTCTACGAGGCCACCATCACCCTGATACCAAAACCAGACAAAGATACTACAAAAAAAGAAAATTACAGACCAATATCACTCATGAATATAGATGCAAAAATCCTCAACAAAATACTAGCAAACAGAATCCAACAACACATTAAAAGGATCATACACCATGATCAAGTGGGATTTATTCCAGGGATGCAAGGATTCTTCAATATACGCAAATCAATCAATGTAATACACCATATTAACAAACTGAAGAATAAAAACCATATGATCATCTCAATAGATGCAGAAAAAGCTTTTGACAAAATTCAACATCATTTATGACAAAAACTCTCCAAAAAGTGGGCATAGAGGGAACTTACCTCAACATAATAAAGGCCATATACAACAAACCCACAGCAAACATCATTCTCAATGGTGAAAAACTGAAAGCATTTCCTCTAAGATCAGGAAAAAGACAAGGATGTCCACTCTCGCCACTATTATTCAAGAAAGTTTTGGGGGCTTCCCTGGTGGCGCAGTGGTTGAGAGTCCGCCTGCTGATGCAGGGGACGCGGGTTCGTGCCCCGGTCTGGGAAGATCCCACATCTAGCGGAGCGGCTTGGCCCATGAGCCATGGCCATTGAGCCTGCGTGTCCGGAGCCTGTGCTCCGCAACGGGAGAGGCCACAACAGTGAGAGGCCCACATACCGCAAAAAAAAAAAAAAAAAAAAAGTTTTGGAAGTCCTAGCTACGGCAATCAGAGAAGAAAAAGAAATAAAAGGAATACAAATTGGAAAAGAAGTAAAACTGTCAATGTTTGCAAATGACATGATACTATACATAGAGAATCCTAAAGATGCCACCAGAAGACTACTAGAGCTAATCAATGAATCTGGTAAAGTTGCAGGATACAAAATTAATGCACAGAAATCTCATGCATTCCTATATACGAATGATGAAAAAACTGAAAGAGAAATGAAGGAAACACTCCCATTTACCATTGCAACAAAAAGAATAAAATACCTAGGAATAAACCCACCTAGGGAGACAAAAGACCTGTATGCAGAAAACTATAAGACACTGATGAAAGAAATTAAAGATGATACCAACAGATGGAGATATATACCGTGTTCTTGGATTGGAAGAATCAATATTGTGAAAATGACTATACTACCCAATACAATCTACAGATTCAGTGCAATCCCTATCAAATTACCAATGGCATTTTTTACAAAACTAGAACAAAAAAATCTTAAAATTTGTATGGAGACACAAAAGACCCCAAATAGCCAAAGCAGTCTTGAGGGAAAAAAACAGAGCTGGAGGAATCAGACTCCCTGACTTCAGACTATACTACAAAGCTACAGTAATCAAGACAATATGGTAACTGGCACAAAAACAGAAATACAGATCAATGGAACAGGATAGAAAGCCCAGAGATAAACCCACTCACCTATGGTCAACTAATCTATGACAAAGGAGGCAAGGATATACAATGGAGAAAAGACAGCCTCTTCAATAAGTGGTAATGGGAAAACTGGACAACTACAGGTAAAAGAATGAAATTAGAACAGTCCCTAACACCATACAAAAAATAAACTCAAAATGGTTTAGAGACCTAAATATAAGACCAGACACTATAAAACTCTTAGAGGAAAACATAGGAAGAATGCTCTTTGACATAAATCACAGCAAGATCTTTTTTGATCCACCTCCTAGAGTAATGGAAATAAAAACAAAAATAAACAAATGGGACCTAATGAAACTTAAAAGTTTTTACACAGCAAAGGAAACTACAAACAGGATGGAAAGACAGCCCTCAGAATGGGAGAAAATATTTGCAAACAAATCAATGGACAAAGAATTAATCTCCAAAATATATAAACAGCTCATGTAGCTCAATATTAAAAAAACAAACAACCCAATCCAAAAATGGGCAGAAGACCTAAACAGACATTTCTCCAAAGAAGACATACAGATGGCCAAGAAGCACATGAAAAGCTGCTCAACATCACTACTTACTAGAGAAATGCAAATCAAAACTACAATGAGGTATCACCTCACACCAGTTAGAATGGGCATCATCAGAAAATCTACAAACAACAAATGCTGGAGAGGGTGTGGAGAAAAGTGAACCCTCTTGCACTGTTGGTGGGAATGTAAATTGATACAGCCACTATGGAGAACAGTATGGAGGTTCCTTAAAGAACTAAAAATAGATTTACCATAGGATCCAGCAATCCTACTACTGGGCATATACCCAGAGAAAACCATAATTCAAAAAGACACATGCAGGCTTCCCTGGTGGTGCAGTGGTTGAGAGTTCGCCTGCCGATGCAGGGGACGCAGGTTTGTGCCCCGGTCCAGGAGGACCCCACGTGCCGCGGGGCAGCTGGGCCCGTGAGCCATGGCCGCTGAGCCTGCGCGTCCAGAGCCTGTGCTCCGCAACGGGAGAGGCCAGAACAGTGAGAGGCCTGTGTACTGCAAAAAAAAAAAAAAAAAAAAAGACACATGTACCCCAATGTTCATTGCAGCACTATTTACAATAGCCAGGTCATGGAAGCAACCTTTCATTCATCGACAGATGAATGGATAAAGTAAATGTGGCACATATATACAATGGAATATTACTCAGCCATAAAAAGGAACGAAATTGGGTCATTTGTAGAGACATGGATGGATCTAGAGACTGTCATACAGAGTGAAGTAAGTCAGAAAGAGAAAAACAAATATATATTAATGCATATATGTGGAACCTAGAAAAATGGTACAGATGAACCGGTTTGCAAGGCAGAAATTGAGACACAGATGTAGAGAACAAACGTATGGACACCAAGGGGGGAAAGTGGTGGCGGGGAGGGGGGGTGATGGTGTAATGAATTGGGAGATTGGGATTGACATATATACACAAATATGTATAAAATGGATAACTAATTAGAGCCTGCTGTATAAACAAATAAATAAAATAAAATTCAAAAAAAAATGATACTGGGGAAAAAGTCAGTCTCTTCAGTCAATGATACTGGGAAAACTGGACAGCCACATGCAAAAAAAACTAGACCACCATCTTACACCATACACAAAATTAACTCAAAATGGAATAAAGACTTGAATTCAAGACCTGAAACCATAAAATTTCCAAAAGAAAATATAAGTGGCAACCTTACTGATATTATTAGTCTTACCAATGTTTTAGTGGATCAGACTCCAAAGGAAAGAGAAACAAAAGCAAAAAACAAACATCAAACTGAAAAGCTTCTGTACAGCAAAGGAAACCACAATCAAAACAAAAGGCAGCTTACTAAATGGGAGAAGTTATTTGCAAATCACCTATCTACAACTCAACAACAAGAAAAAACCAAGCAACCCAACTTAAAAATGGGCAGAGAATCTGAATAGACATTTTTCCTAAGAAGACATAGGCTGGCTAACAGGCACATGAAAAGATGCTCAACATCGGGCCTCCCTGGTGGCGCAGTGGTTGAGAGTCCGCCTGCCGATGCAGGGGATGCGGGTTCGTGCCCCGGTCTGGGAGGATCCCATGTGCCGCGGAGCGGCTGGGCCCGTGAGCCATGGCTGCTGAGCCTGTGCATCCGGAGCCTGTGCTCCGCAACGGGAGAGGCCACAACAGTGAGAGGCCCGCGTACCACAAAAAAAAAAAAAAAAAAGATGCTCAACATCACTAATCATCAGGAAAATGCATATCAAAACCATGAGATATCACCTCATACCTGTCAGAAATGGTGATTATCAAAGAACAATGAATAACGAGGGTTGGTGAGTATATGGAGCAAAGAGGAACCTGTTACACTGTTGGTGAGAATGTAAATTGGTGCAGCAACTATGGAGAACAGTATAGAGGTTCCTTAAAAAAAATTAAAAATAGAACTACTGTATGATTCAGCAATTCCACTTCTGGGTATTTATCTAAAGAACATGAAAACACTAATTCAAAAAGATATATGAACCCCTATGCCCACTGCAGCATTATTTACAATAGCCAAGATATGCAAACAACCTAAGTGCCCACTGATGGATGAATGGATAAAGAGAACATTATACACACACACACACACACACACACACACACACACACACACACACACACACACACACACACACACACACACACACACACACACACACACACACACACACACACACACACACACACACACTAGAATACTACTCAGCCATAAAAAATGAAATCCTGCCATTCGTAACATGGTTGGACCTTGAGGGTATGATGGTAAGTGAAATAAGTCAGACAAAGAAAGACAAATACCATATGATTTCATTCATATGTGGAATCAAAACACACACACACCAATGAACAAACAAACAAAATAAAACAAAAACAAACTCAGAGATACAGAGGACAGATTAGTGGTTACCAGAGAAGAAGGGGGTTGGGAGGTGATCAAAATGGATGAAGGGGGTCAGCTGTATGGCGATGGATGATAACTAGACTTGTGGTGGTGAGAACTCTGTCGTGTGTACAGATGTTGAACCACAGTGCTCCACCCTGAAACTTAAATACAAAAAAATCTTTTTAATTTAGCAGACATGTAAAGAAGCCTGAAAATACTACCCACAATAAATAGGAAAAGAAAACCAACGAACCAACACCAACCCAGAAGCGACAGAGATGCTAAAATTATCAAAGACCTTAATATAGTTACTATAACTGAATTCCACATAAAGCTACAGTAAAGATTGAACATGTCAAGGAAAATATGAAAAAAATCAAAATTGGACTTCAGGATAAAAACTACAATTTCTGAGATGAAAAAATGCACTATCAAATTACTGGCAGATTAGACATTGCAGGAAAAAAAGATCAGAGAACTTAAAGACATGACAACAGAAACTATCCAAAATGAAACAAAGAGACGAAAAAGATTAAAAATAAATAAACAGGGATTTCCCTGGTGGTCCAGTGGTAAAGAATCCACCTTAAAATGCAGGGGACGCAGGTTTGATCCCTGGTCAGGGAACTAAGATCCCACATGCCGAGGGGCAACTAAGCCCGCACGCCACAACTACTGAGCTCACGCGCCTCAACTAGAGAGCCTGCATGCCGCAAACTACAGAGCCCACACGCCCTGGAGCCTGCACACCACAACTAAAGATGAGAAAAAGATGCACGCCACAACTAGAGAGAAGCCTGTATGCCGCAACCAAGAGCTCATGTGCCGCAACAAAAGATCCCGTGTGCCTCAACAAAGATCCCACGTGCCACAACTAAGACCCAACACAGCCAAAAATAAATAAATTTAAAGATAAATCTTTAAAAATAAACAAACAAACAGAACATCAGCGAGTTATGAGAGAACTTTCAGTGGCCTAATAGCAGAGTTCCCAAAGGAAATCAAATAGGAGGCAGAAAAAAATATTTTGAGATAAAATATCTAAAATTTTTCTAAATTTGATGAAAACTATAAACCCACAGACCCAAGAAGCTCATTAAACCTCAAGCACCAGAAACATGAAGAAATGTGCAACGGCAGGTCAATTAAATTACTGAAAAGCAATAAAGAAAAAATCTTAAGAGCTGACAAGAAAAAAAGACACACTAGATAAACAGAACAAAGATAAAGCTAACAACAAATTTCTTATGTGACACATAAGTGAGAAGACACAAGAGCAACATCTTTAAAGTATGAGGGGAAAAAACTGTCAATCTAGAATTCAATACTCAGCAGAAATACCTTTAAACACCTCTTTTTTTTTTTTTTTTGCGGTATGCGGGCCTCTCACTGTTGTGGTCTCTCCCGTTGCGAAGCACAGGCTCCGGACACGCAGGCTCAGCGTCCATGGCTCACGGGCCCAGCTGCTCCGCGGCGTGTGGGATCCTCCCGGACCAGGGCATGAACCCATGTCCCCTGCATTGGCAGGAGGACTCTCAACCACTGCGCCACCAGGGAAGCCCTAAACACCATTTCTTACATATACATATAAAAGCTGAAAAAATTCTCACCAGTATTTCTGCACTATAAGACATGTTAAAAGTCCATAAGATGGAAGGAAAATGATACCGATGGAAAAATGTATCTACACAAAGGAAAAAACAACACTGCAATTGGTAACTACACAGGAGTCTTGTGATCAATGAGGTCTCTGATAAAGAAAAAAAATCTATGGTTAGAGATGCTTATCTCATAAGAAACTTATTAACAACAAGCACACACATAAAAAAAATCTATCTTCCTCCCTCTCCCTCTCTCTCAAAGCTGACATACACCAAAGACCTAGAATTAGAGGGTTAACTCAATGTCATATTAGGAGGAAATTATGCTGTGTCTTAGACTTCTAATGGAATACAGCCACTACTTGTCTGAAAAGAAACTTAAAAGAATGCTTGTCATACAACCGTCTATGTGTCATTACCTATACTAAATCTATAAAAAATCTTCAATACTCCAACATTTGTCATATTAATAATACAAAACAATATTAACGCATACATGTGGAATCTAGAAAAATGGTATAGATGAACCTATTTGCAGGGCAGGAAAAGAAACACAGATGTAGAGAACAGACGTGTGGACACAGTGGGGGAAGGGGCGTGTGGGATGTATTGGGAGATAAGGTTTGACATAAATACACTACCATGTGTAAAACATGTGTAAAACAGATAGCTAGTGGGAACCTGCTGTATAGCACAGGGAGCTCGGCCCGGTGCTCTGTGTGACCTAGATGGGTGGGATGGTGGGGGGAGGTACAAGAGGGAGGGGATATATGTATACATATAGTTGATTCAGTACATTGTACAACAGAAACTAACATAACATTGTAAAGCAATTATACTCCAATAAAAAAAAATAATACAAAACAGACCAGTATTTTTCAAAGAATATTTTGATTTAAGGGGGTAAATATTGCTGTGCTAGAGATTCTTAAAAGATTAATGACAAACTGAGTAATAAATTTTGCTCTGAGCTTCCTAGCAGCCAAATAAAATGGTAAACATACTGGTTTACACAGTTTTCATTACTTGGCACAAAGAAAGCATATAAACGTTTGGTAAAGTAATTTTTTTTAATTTTTATCAGAAACATATAAAATGACTCCCATATTTTTAAAAAAGGTTTTGCTAGCATGTTACATAACAACAATGTAATAGCTAACTTGTTCTAACCACTTACAACATCAAAGCACCATACTAATAATTTCTAATCATTGATTCATTGCAACTTTACAATCATCCTATGAGCTAGGCACTATTATTATCCCCATTCACTACAACTACACAAGCAATGCAGAAATATTCTTTAAATGAATGTCTTTTATATTGTTTTTCTACGAAGCCAAAGAGATATTAAATTCTAAATCAGAAAAGGCATTTTGCAGGTAGACAATACATGTGTATTTTTTAAATAATCATCTTTCATAAAACCTTCATTGACGTATTTCTTGCTGATTTTACTTTGCTGAATTTACTTAACTCACAATTTGTACAAATTGCAAACACCCACTGAAGCAAATAGCTAAACTGCTTCAATACGTGTATTTATGTATAAATGCTTCTTTCAGTTATTTCTGCCAGGTAAATATCACATAGAAATCAGATATGTTTATCTTGAAAAACAGAAACTTTACCAGATAAATTTTATTTATCAACAAACATTTGGGAAGTTATCACATGAAGAAATATCCAGAGTTATTTTGTGTAGGTCCAAGGAACACTGCAATAACCAACAGGGAGGCTACAGGGAGGATGATTTCCTTTCAGTATGATAGAGAAAATGCTTAACATACTCCAATCCATAAATGGAAGTGTATCACTTTACAAGTTCACTAGGTTCTCTAGCACTGAAAGCACTGAAGCACAGAATGAAGAGCTCTGTGTCATAAGAGTTCCAAACAGGAATTCTGCTTTGCAATTTATTGCCTCACAGTTCTGGAGGCCAGAAGTCCAAAATCAAGGTGTCAGCTAAGTGTTCCCTCTGAAAACTGTAGGAAGAACCCTTCCTTGCCCTGTCCTAGCTTGTCTTGATGTGCTGGCAATCCTTGGCATTCCCTGGCAGCTGCAACACTTCAATCTCTGCTTCTGTCATCATAGGACGTTCTCTCTGCTCCACCATCACCCATGTGTTTCTGTCTCTATGTCTTTCTCTTCTTATTATTAAAGACATCAGTCATATTAGATTAAGGGCCTGTCATACTTCAGTATGACCTTATCTTAACCTAAGTAATTTCATCTGCAAAACCCTATTTCCAAATAAGGTCACATTCTCAGGTACTGAGAGTTAGAACTTCAACTTATCTTTTCGGGGACACAATTCAACTCATGACAGGTATGAAAGAGAACTAGATGATTATCAACTCTAAGATGTTAAGGCTCTAGATAACTATGAGACAACAAGTGCAACATTATACTATATATGAATAGAACAATTCCAACTCACTCATATATTCTACTTATTCATGTCATTCATTTAACAAATACTTGCTAGGCACCATCCTGAGCACTGAAGACACACTAAAAAAAAAGTTCCTGCCCTCATGGAGTCTGTATTCCAACAGAATAAAAACTGCCATCATTTATGAGTAGCTACTATGTGCCAGACACCGTCCTGAAAATATACAGGTTATAATCTCATTAGTCCTTACAGCAACCCCTGTTAGATAAAAACCTTTATGCCCTTTGTCACGTGAGAAAACTAAGGAATAGAAACATAACTATTTGTTGGAGGTCATCACCTTCCTGGTGAAATGACCCTTTTTTTTTGGTTATAAAAATGTTCTTTTTATCTTTAATGATACTCTTTGTCTTTAAGTCTATTTTATCTGATATTAATATAGCCACTCTAGTCTTCTTAGGCTATTTTGCATGTGCTTGTTACAAATAAGCATGTCTACATGTTACTCTCAAGAAAGTGATTACATCTTCAATGCCTGAAAAGAATACTTTGAATACCTTGGGTTTAGTGCTCACAGACTGCATTCATATAGGCCTCAATTTTTGCAAAACAAATTAATCCACCAATTCTAAAGGTTTAAATTATATTTCCCTCTTCAACTCACATTTCTGAGGTTTTTATTTGTTTAAATGTCCTAAATATGTATACCTAGGAATGAAACAGTAAACATGGTGGAGGCTCCAACCCAAGCTTAAGTGGTGGTATTTCCAACAATGGAAGATTTCGAGATGATACTGAACGACAAACTCCTTTAACACTGCTGTCAAAAGAATACATGAATTGGATGATATGCCACACTGGATGACTTGAAAGATGGCTTTTCACTCTATCAACCCATGACTCCAATATTAATAATGCCTTATTGTAACAAGCACTAGATCAGTACTTAAAAAAATCCAATAAACCTTTATTTTTAAAAATATTTTTAGGGCTTCCCTGGTGGCGCAGTGGTTGAGAGTCCGCCTGCCGGTGCAGGGGACACGGGTTCGTGCCCCAGTCCGGGGAAATCCCACATGCCGCGGGGCGGCTGGGCCCGTGAGCCATGGCCGCTGAGCCTGCGCGTCCGGAGCCTGTGCTCCGCAACGGGAGAGGCCACAACAGTGAGAGGCCCGCGTATGGCAAAAAGAAAAAAAAAAAAAGAAAAAAAAAATATATTTTTAAATTGTGAATTTTTATCAATACAAACTGGCCTTTCCTCCAATTATTCTGAAGAGTGAGATATTATTTAAATCAGAACAGGAAATATAATACAAATTTACCTAAAATAACAGTTTTGTGGCTAAACCCTACAGGGTAGCTAACATTCTAGAGTATATGAAAGAAGATTAAGTTATACCACCTAGAGATACAACAAAATATTCATTAAGAATATAGAGAGAATTTACCAAACTTACCAAAATTATTTATTTCCACTAAATATCTGACTACTTTTATACTAATTTGAATATATTTTCTTACCTGCAGCTTCATTTCTTCTAAGTCTTTAGTTTTCTCTACTAATTCCCCTCGTAGCTCTTCAAGCAGCAGCTGAAATTTTTCCTGGTGAGTTTGCTTTTCATGTAATAGGCGCTTGAGCTCATTTTGTGACTTTATGTACTCATCCTGCAACCTGATTTTTTAAAAAGAAGAATTTAAGTGTATCCTTTGCTTTCTATTCGCATTACTTTATGTGAAGTCAACCAACACTACAGAGCAAGATCAATATCATATATTCATTAAACTTACAAATATAATGCTTTACAGTTTCATTTATTATTAACACTGTAATTTCTGAATGCAATTTTACTTTGAAGGGAAAAAAACATATTTAGCCACCTAGATACATTTAATTTTATATGTCTTGCTACTTTCAAAACAAGACTTTTATAAATTTATAATCCACTTGATTTAAAGAAAATTTACTTGTATTTAAAGTTTTAAATGTATACTGTATACTGCAAAATAACAAAATTATACTGTATATTCCAGAGCAAACATTCAGACAAAATAAAAATTTTTAATCAAGCCTCTTACTTCCAAATTTAAGTAATTTATTTACCTTGTGTGTTCAGCTTTCAGAGTCTGATAATTAGTTTTATGATGTTCACATCGTAACCGTTCATCAATTAACATTTTTTGGAACTCTGATTGAGAACTTGTCAGCCCACTGTCTCCACCAGGAGGAAAAATGGTGGGAAAAGTGTCCATATTGGTAAGTGAGCTGACAACCATGTAAAAGCAAGTCTTGCTTTCTTATTGTCTTAGTTTTCTTTTCAAGAGTATTTTTCACTTTCTTCGTGCTAAGACAGAATCTCAGGAGGCCAAATTATACCTGAAGAGAGAAATACACTTAATTAGTGATCAGTGAACTCCTTCAGTATTATATACCTTTTATCACTTCTTATTATTCTCCTTATCATTTCTATAACAAACCCAATTTTCAGATTTTTCAGTTGTTCATAAAATTCAAGAATAAAGTTGAATCATACCTTAAATTTTCTTTACTTCCATGCAGTTTCTGTGCCCATCAAGGTCATATCTTCAAGTATTAGCCTAACTCGATGTAACGACTCTTCCAGTGTATGTAGTCCCAGATTCACAAATCACCAATGTTTCCTGAAATTACTGAGGTAAACTTCAAGAGTGGATTCTAGTATGAAATCCATATTCCAAAACCAGGGGAAAAGCTATTTGGAACTTGATAAGTGGCTGGGGAGAATCACAGTCTTCACAAAGATGACCTTCAGCATGTAATTATGTCTGTGATTAATGCTACAAAGGATCTTTTACTTGACACAAGGTGACTGCACTCAGGCTGCAGATTCAGAGAAGAAATCAGTCAACATATAAATATTGATCATCTATGTATTATGCACTGTGCTAAGAACAGGAAAGTCAATCACCTCAGCTATCCCCAAAGCACCAATCCAGGATTATGAAAGTAACCAAATGTTTGCTGTATCTAGAAGTAAAAAATGATGACACAGTGTTCTTACTGTAAATAATTAAAAACAAAAATTTTAATCAAAGCAATTCTGTCCCTTTTAACTTCATTCATCTTTCTCAAAACTATTATATATATATTTTCCTAACAGTACCTCCCTTAGTCATGGGCGATTATGAATTACCTTTTCTTACTACAAGAGACCATCTTTAGCCTACACAACCCAACCATTAAATTACTGAGTCTTGTTTGAACTACATCATTTCTGATAAATTAATGTGATGTCTACATATTACACAAGAAGACTTTTAAACTAAAATTGAGGTTGCTTTGGTTTCCTGCTTTATCTATTTTAACAGAGGGGTAAAAGTCCTTCAAGGACACTTTACTCCTTATTCTTCGGTTAAAAGTGCACAAGGATTCAATATTTGCAAATGCAGAGTGCACTGTTTGTAGCAGCTGCCACAACATTATCCTGTCAAGAATATACATTTGCCATGGAATTAATAAACTGGATCATAAAAGTGGCATGTAATTTTTTTTAAATTTATTTATTTTCCGCTGTGTTGGGTCTTCGTTGCTGCGCGCAGGCTTTCTCTAGTTGCAGCGAGTGGGGGCTACTCTTCGTTGCGGTGCATGGGCTTTTCATTGCAGTGTCTTCTCCTGTTGCGGAGCACAGGCTCTAGGTGCATGGGCTTCAGCAGTTGCAGCATGCGGGCTCAGTAGTTGTGGCTCGTGGGCTCTATAGCACAGGCTCTGTAGTTATGGCGCATGGGCTTAGTTGCTCCACAGCATGTGGGATCTTCCTGGACCAGGGCTCGAACCCGTGTCCCCTGCATTGGCAGACGGATTCTTAACCACTGCACCACCAGGGAAGCCCTGGCATGTAATTTTGATTCTGCTCTTTGATGCAAATTAATTTTTAAGAGACAGAAACATACAATAAACATATCTAATACTTTCTAATAGTATCACCAAAAGGCATTATGAGGTTTTAATTAGCTAAAAGCTTACACTACATTAGAAAAATCAAAAGCTACCCTTTAGTCCTACTACTAGTGAAAGAAAGATTTCCAAGATAAAATGAATATTTTTTCCTTTGTATTCCAGTTAACTTGACAGTAAAGTAAACATTCTCACTGACCCCTACCCTAAAATGAGAGTTAAGTCCTCACAGACATAAAATTTACAAAGACCTGAAAGTTTCTGGAAAATAAAATTAAAATGATTTATCTCCTTCCCTCTTGGCACTGAAATATTCACTAGACATACTTTCCAGGACTTCACTAATTTCAGAATATCCCTTTCTCAATCACCACCACCTCATCTCCAATTCTAGTTTCTATGCAAACATATGTGTACTGCCCTCTTGTATTTTCCCAAACCAGGAGGATTTCTCCTGTTCCAAGTTGATGCTTGCAATTTCATTACTTTTTAATATGTTAGTTTTTTGAATAATAAAGCTAGAATATACCAACACACATCACCAGTAGGTACACCCAAACGCATGATATACTTTCCCCTCATACCACAAAAAATACGTTAATTTGCGTGCGTACACACACACACACACACACACACACACACACACATCTATGGTAAGCTTTCTGCAAAGTTACCTGTATCAAAATGATAAATCCGCTTATCCTCTGGCCCAATCCTAGGAATTTATTCTATGACAATAGCTGGATGAGTACCCAAATGTAATTACTATATAAGAATTTTCTTTGTGACTTTTTTTAATTAAAAAAATGAAAAAATCAGAAATAAGCTAAACTTCTATAAATAAAGGTTTATCTATACTATGCATTAAAAAGGACAAGTTAGATCTGTCCCCACAGCATGGTGAAGAGTATAAGTAACAGATACACACACACATATGTTTACATACACATAAAAAGAGTCAAATAGTGGTACACCAAGCAGCGAATAGTGGTAACTTCTGGGGAAATAATAATGGGGGGACTCCCTGACAGGAAAACTTGCACCTTGCACTTTCAACATTTTACTGTTAAATTTTCTTTTTAACAACTACAAACTGTTTTTCAGATAATGAACAATTCTATCACTCTATTCAAATTATCTTAAACCAAATTCATTACCCTTGCTTTCAATCTACCTTCAATATCCTTACTTTCCAGCTTCTGATATTCATACCAGTATTATGCTACCATTCATTCACACTTACAACCTCAAAGTCTTCTCTGCTTTCTCTCTCAACTTCCCATGTATGAACAACAAATACACTTTCTTTAAAATGCATTCCATTCTCTCCATTCCTACTTAACCACAAAAAGTCAAGCTTGTATCATCTCATAACTAGACTATTAGAGCTTTTTATTATCCCTGCTTCCAATATTTTCTCTCTCTAGTCTACCCTCCAAACACTGCCAGATCAATAGTCAGAAACTGTTATTTGATTTCTCATTCTCATTCAAAGGCTCCCATATATGAGACAAAATCAAAACACCCCAGTCTTGCAAAGCACTACACAATCAGCCCCAATCTACCTTGTCTAATCTCATTTCCCACCATCTGCCAAGAATATTCTACTCCAGCTAGCCCTTGAATAAATATGCACATCACACCTTTGTTCACGCAGATTTTGTCTTAGTTTGTGAACCCTATACTAATGAAAATGGACTCTAGTATGCATGATAATCATTAACTGTTCTCTATTTCTGTGATGATTGAATATAAATAGGTTTAAACACAGTAGTTAGATACTGGAAAGAAATCCTTGACTCAAAGTTATGAGCCCCTGGGTTGCATTTGTCAATAGCCTTTTCCAGAATTTTCTCCTCTAGGAATAGTTAAGAATCACAGAAAACTATCTGCCAATTTGTGTGAATCTAACCAAGGTCAGAATGAATTTTTTACCTGTTTTCAAGTACTCTGCACATATAACATATCCAGTTCTCTAATTCAGTAGTAATCAACTTATCAATAATAATCTTGAAAAATATAGTATGGTAGTCCTCCAAATAGATATCTAGTGTCATAGATAGAAAGGCCTCATAAAACAATTCTTTCTCTGACCTTCAAAAGTGGTCCATCATTCTATATTCAAGGTTACAAAGAAAGAACTTCTATTTTTTTATACTAATTATATAAGGACGTTTTTAGCTAAAAATGGAAAACCCCAACTCAGTTACCATATAATCTATCTCTTATACTAAGAAATCTGAAGACAATCTTCTATTACCATTAATAGAGGATTAAGTAATTTGGATCAAGCCTCCCGCTAAGGACAGCAAGAAAAGCTGGATACATACTTTTTTTAAATTGGCTTGAAGACACTGGAAAACAAAAGAATAATTATTTACTGAGATGGGAACAGGGGAAGATATGGATGCAGAAAGATGAGACTGGCACTTGGAACCACTCTTCCCCTAGAGGCATCTGCCAATTCCAGAGAGGTAGTTGGGAGACTGAATGCCCTGGGACAGTCTTTAAATTCAAAGAAAGATATATTAGATCAGCAAGGAGTGGAGAAGCCCTGGTGAACACCCTTCATTTTGGATAGAGACTTCAAAGGCTGCCTCTTAGGAATAAGGGTAATTCAGAAGAAAGATATTAGACTAGACCTCAAATTGCTCTAAAAAATAAATATGCGACACATACACATATGTAAAAGTCCATGGGAAGATAAGGTAACATGAATTAAAGCCACAGAAACAACAGACGATAGGCAGACAAACAAGGTCTCACTACTAAAGAGTTATCAGAAAATGGCTCTAAAAGAATTTTTAAAATTCTAATTGTGTACAAAACAATAGAAAAGAAGGTTGAGGAATTTGGGAAAGGATTAGAAACCATAAAAAGAAACCAATGGAAACTCTAACTTGAAAAATATGATAACCAAAATTAAGAGCTCAATTGAGTGGGTAAAACAGCCCAGATTAGACATAGTTTAGGAAGTAATTGGAAGACAGCTTAAAAGAATATGTTCAAGAAAAAGTAGAAAGAGAAACAAGGATGGAAAATATAGAAAAGAAGGAAAGAAATACAGAGAATAAAGTTAAAATGTCACTTTAACAGACATGAAATTGGAGTCCCAGAAAGAAAGGAGAGAATAGAGCAGAAGCAATACCTCAAAAACAAACAAACAAACAAACAAACAAACCAGTTTGACATCATCCCCAAACTGAGGAAAGGTATCAATTCTCAGATATAAAGAGTCCTACAGGGACTTCCCTGGTGGTCCAGTGGCTAAGACTCCACGCTCCCAATGCAGGGGGCAGTATAAATCCCCAGTCAGGGAACTAGATCCTACATGCCACAACTAAGAGTTCACATGCTGCAACTAAAGATCCCGCATGCTGCAACTAAAAAAAAATATCGTGTATGTTGCAACTAAAGATCCTACGTGCCTCAACTAAGACCCGACACTGCCAAATGAATAAATACCAAAAAAGAAAGTCCTACTATCCCCAAGCACATAAATAAAAAGAAATCCACACTTATGCACATCACATTAAGACAGCTAAAAACCGAAAATAAAGGGAAGATCTTAAAATCAGGCAGAAAGAGACAAAGTGCCTGTAAATAAGAGCAACAAAAAGACAGAAGTGACATCAACAGTGAAGGCCAGAACACAATGTACAGTGCTGAAAGAAAACAACTGCCAAACTAACATTCGATAAATACAGCAATACTACAACTTTGAAGAATGATAGTAAAACAAAGAAAATTTTCAAAGAAACAAAATAAACTCATCCCTAAAGATGTACACTAAAGAAACAGTCAAGGACTTTTCATACACAATGAAAATTCTTAGATGTGAACTTGACAATGCAGAAAGAAAGGAAGATTAAAGGAAACCATAAATATATGTATAATTTGAATTGAATATTAATTGCATAAAATATCTATAATAGCTTGTGGGATTTTGACATATACTGACTTAAAATACATGACATAAATGGTATATAAGACAATAAAGGTAGAATTACAAGTGCAATAGAGTCCTCGCACTGTATAGCAGAAGGGTAAAAGTATCAATTAACATTCTATTTTGATAAGTCAACAATACATATTGTAAAGGAAATAGGTTGGCAAACTACACTCCATGGGCCAAAGTTGGCCTGTAGCCCTTTTTGTATGGCCCCAAGCTAAAAACGTTACCTCCTTTTTTAAGAGTTAAAATAAAAAGAATGAAAATAGATGTAAAAATCCTCAACAAAATATTAGCAAATCAAATACAGCATGTTTAAAAAGAAGTATACACCATGACCAAGGAGGATTTATTTCAGGCATGCAAGGTTGGTTCAATATTCAAATAAATCAATTACTATAATCCATTACATCAACAGGCTAACGCAGAAAAATCACATGATCCTATCAATAGATGCAGAAAAAGCATCTGACAGAATCCAACATGTATTCATGATAAAAACTCTCAACAAATACGTACGGTATAGAGGGATACTTCCTCAATTCGATAAAGAACATCTACAAAAAATCTACAGCTAACAGCATACTTAATGGTAAGAAAAATAGCTTTCCCAGTAAGAACAAGAACAAGCAAGGCTGTCCCTTCTCACCACTCCTTTTCAAAACTGTACTGGATGGCACTCAGCTAACACAGTAAGAAAAGTAAAAGGCATACAAAAAGAAAAGAAATAAAACTATCTTTGTTTGCAGATCACATGATCGTCCACAAAGGAAAGCCAAAAGAGTCAATTAAAAAAACAATTCCCCTAGGGGCTTACATGGTCACACAGTGGTTAAGAATCTGCCTGCCAATGCAGGGGACACAAATTCGAGCCCTGGTCCAGGAAGATCCCACATGCCACGGAGCAACTAAGCCCATGCGCCACAACTACTGAGCCTGCGCTCTAGAGCCCACATGCCAGAACTACTGAAGCCCACACGCCTAGAAGCTGTGCTCTGCAACAAGAGAAGCCACCGCAATGAGAAGCCCACACACCGCAACAAAGAGTAGCCCCCGCTCACTGCAACTAGAGAAAGCCCAGGTGCAGCAACGAAGACCCAAAGCAGCCAAAAATAAATAAATAAAATAAATAAATGTATTTTTCTAAAAAAGGCAATCCCCCAAACTAATAAGCAATTACAGCACAATTGCAGGATAGAAGATTAATATACAAAGGTCACTTTCTTCCAACAGCAATAAACAAATGAAATTTGAAACTTAAAACAATACCATTTACATTAAACCCCCCCAAAAATGAAACAGGTATAAATCTAACAAGATATGTATAAGATTTACATGAGGAAAATGATAAAACTTTGATGAAAGAAGTCAAAGAATTAAATAAACAATAAATTCTTTTAAACATCTTTATTGGAATATAACTATTTTACATTGTTGTGTTAGTATCTGCTGTGTAACAAGTGAATCAGCTGTATGTGTACATATATCCCCATATCCCCTCCCTCTTGCGTCTCCCTCGAACCCTCCCTATCCCACCCCTCTAGGTGGTCACAAAGCACTGAGCTGATCTCCCTGTTTTGTGCAGCTGCTTCCCACTAGCTATCTATTTTACATTTGGCAGTGTATATATGTCCATGCCACTCTCACTTCGTCCCAGTTTACCCTTCCTCCACCCCGTGTCCTAAAGTCCATTCTCTATGTCTGCATCTTCACTACTTTCCTGCCCCTAGGTTCTTCAGAACCATTTTTTTTTTAGATTCCATATATATGTGTTAGCATACGGTATTTGTTTTTCTCCTTCTGACTTACTTCACTGTGTATGACAGACTCTAGGTCCATCCACCTCACTACAAATAACTCAATTTCGTTTCTTTCTATGGCTGAGTAATATTCCATTGTATATATGTGCCACATCTCCTTTAACCATTCATCTGTCGATGGACACTTAGATTGCTTGCATGTCCTGGCTACTGTAAACACAGCTGCAATGAACACTGTGGTACATGACTCATTTTGAATTATGGTTTTCAAAGGGTATGTGTGCAGTAGTGGGATTGCTGGCTCGTACGGAACTTCTATTTTTAGTTTTTTGAGGAACCTCCGTACTGTTCTAGATAGTGGCTGCATCAACTTATATTCCCACCAACAGTGCAAGAGGGTTCCCTTTTCTCCACACCCTCTCCAGCATTTATTGTCTGTAGATTTTTTGATGATGACCATTCCGACTGGTGTGTGGTGATGCCTCAATGTAGTTTTGATTTGCATTTTGCTAATGATTACTGATGTTGAGCAACCTTTCATGTGTTTGTTGGCAATCTTTGTATCTTCTTTAGAGAAATGTCTATTTAGGTGTTCTGCCCATTTTTGGATTGGGTTGTTTGTTTTATTGATACTGAGCTGCATGAGCTGCTTGTATATTCTGGAGATTAATCCTTTGTTGATTCATTTGCAAATATTTTCTCCAATTCAGAGGTTGTCTTTTTGTCTTGTTTATGGTTTCCTTTGCTGTGCGAAAGCATTTAAGTTTCATTAGGTCCCATTTGTTTATTTTTGTTTTTATTTCCATTTCTCTAGGAGGTGGGTCAAAAAGGATCTTGCTATGATTTATGTCATAGAGTGTTCTGCCTATGCTTTCCTCTAATAGTTTGATAGTGTCTGGCCTTAATTTAGGTCTTTGATCCATTTTGAGTTTATTTTTGTGTATGGTGTTAGGGACTGTTCTAATTTCATTCTTTTACATGCATCTGTCCAGTTTTCCCAGCACCACTTACTGAAGAGGCTGTCTTTCTCCATTGTATATTCTTGCCTCCTTTGTCACAGATCAGTTGACCATAAGTGTGTGGGTTTACCTCTGGGCTTTCTATTCTGTTTCATTGATCTATATTTCTGTTTTCGTGCCAGTACCATACTGTCTTGATTACTGTAGCTTTGTAGTATAGTCTGAAGACAGGGAGCCTGATTCCTCCAGCTCCATTTTTCTTTCTCAAGATTGCTTTGGCTATTCGGGGTCTTCTGTGTTTCCATACAAATTGTGAAACTTTTGGTTCTACTTCTCTGAAAAATGCCATTGGTAGTTTGATAGGGATTGCATTGAATCTGTAGATTGCTTTGGGTAATATAGTCATTTTCACAATATTGATTCTTCTGATCCAAGAACATGGTATATCATACCATCTGTTTGTATCATCTTTAACTTCTTTCATCAGTGTCTTACAGTTTTCTGCATACAGATCTCTTGTCTCCTTAGGTAGGTTTATTCCTAGGTATTTTATTCCTTTTGTTACAATGGTAAATGGGAGTGTTTCCTTCATTTCTCTTTCAGATTTTTCATCATTAGTGTATAGGAATGCAAGGGATTTCTGTCCATTAATTTTATATCCTGCAACTTTACCAAATTCATTGATTAGCTCTAGTAGTTTTCTGGTGGCATCTTCAGGATTCTCTGTGTATAACATCATGACATCTGCAAACAATGACAGTTTTACTTCTTTTCCGATTTGGATTCCATTTGTTTGTTTTCTGTCTGTGACTGCTGTGGCTAAAACTTCCAAAACTATGTTGAATAATGGTGGTGAGAGTGGGCAACCTTGTCTTGTTCCTGATCTTTGTGGAAATGGTTTCAGTTTTTCACCATTGAGAATGTTGGCTGTGGGTTTGTCATATATGGCCTTTATTATGTTGAGGTAAGTTCCCTCATGCCTACTTTCTGGAGGGTTTTTATCATAAATTGGTGTTGAATTTTGTCGAAAGCTTTTTCTGCATCTATTGAGATGATCATATCATTTTTACCCTTTAATTTGTTAATATGGTGTATCACATTGATTGATTTGCGTATATTGAAGAATCCTTGCATTCCTGGGATAAACCCAACTTGATCGTGGTGTATGACCCTGACCCTTTTTTTTTTTTGTGGTACGCAGGCCTCTCACTGTTGTGGCCTCTCCCGTTGCGGAGCACAGGCTCCAGACGCGCAGGCTCAGCGGCCATGGCTCACAGGCCCAGCCGCTCCGTGGCATATGGGATCTTCCCGGACCAGGGCACGAACCCGTGTCTCCTGCGTCGGCAGGCGGACTCCCAACCACTGCGCCACCAGGGAAGCCCGACCCTGACCCTTTTAATGTGCTCCTGGATTCTGCTTGCTAGTATTTTGTTGAGGAGCTCTGAATTTACGTTTATCAGTGATATCAGCCAGTACTCTTCTTTTTCTTGTGACATCTTTGCCTGGTTTTGGTATCAGGGTGATGGTAGCCTCATAGAATGAGTTTGGGAGTGTTTCTCCCTCTACTATATTTTGGAAGAGTTTGAGAAGGATAGGTGTTAGCTCTTCTCTAAATGTTTGATAGAATTCGCCTGTGAAGCCATCTGGTCCTGGGCTTCTGTTTGTTGGAAGACTTTTCATCAGAGTTTCAATTTCAGTGCTTGTGATTGGTCTGTTTATATTTCCTATTCCTTCCTGGTTCAGTCTCGGAAGGCTGTGTTTTTCTAAGAATTTGCCCATTTCTTCCAGGTTGTCCATTTTATTGGCATATAGTTGCCTGTAGTAGTCTCTCATGATCCTTTATATTTCTGCAGTGTCAGTTGTTACTTCTCCTTTTTCATTTCTGATTCTGTTGATCTGAGTCTTCTCCCTTTTTTTCTTGATGAATCTGGCTAATGGTTTGTCAATATTGTTTATCTTCTCAAAGAACCAGCTTTTAGTTTTACTGATCTTTGCTATCGTTTCCTTCATTTCTTTTTCATTTATTTCTGATCTGATCTTTAAGATGATTTCTTTCCTTCTGCTAACTTTGGGGGTTTTTTTGTTCTTCTTTCTCTCATTGCTTTGGGTATAAGATTAGGTTGTTTATTTGAGATTTTTCTTGTTTCTTGAGGTAGGATTGTATTGCTATAAACTTCCCTCTTAGAACTGCTTTTGCTGCTTCCCATAGGTTTTGGGCCATCGTGATTTCATTGTCATTTGTTTCCAGGTATTTTCTGATTTCCTCTTTGATTTCTTCAGTTATCTCT
Organism: Hyperoodon ampullatus; assembly: GCF_949752795.1. Lineage (NCBI taxonomy): Eukaryota > Metazoa > Chordata > Mammalia > Artiodactyla > Ziphiidae > Hyperoodon > Hyperoodon ampullatus. The sequence goes on from NC_136924.1 coordinate 19,114,577, forward strand.
TGGTTATTTAGTAGCATATTGTTTAGCCTCCGTGTGTTCGTATTTTTTACAGTTTTTTTCCCTGTACTTGACATCTTGTCTCACAGCATTGTGGTGGGAAAAGATACTTGATACAATTTCGATTTTCTTACATTTACCAAGGCTTGACTTGTGACCCAAGATATGATCCTGGAGGATGTTCCATGAGCACTTGAGAAGAAAGTGTATTCTGTTGTTTTTACACGGAATGTCCTATAAATATCAGTTAAGTCCATCTTGTTCAATGTCTCATTTAAAGCTTGTGTTTCCTTATTTATTTTCATTTTGGTTGATCTGTCCATTGGTGAAAGTGGAGTGTTAAAGTCCTATACTATGACTGTGTTACTGTCAATTTCCCCTTTTAGGGCTGTTAGCATTTGCCTTATGTATTGAGGTGCTCCTATGTTGGGTGCATAAATATTTACAATTGTTAGATCTTCTTCTTGGATTGATCCCTTGATCATTATGTAATGTCCTTCTTTGTCTCTTCTAGTAGTCTTTATTTTAAAGTCTATTTTGTCTGATATGAGAATTACTACTCCAGCTCTCTTTTAGTTTCCATTTGCATGGAATATCTTTTTCCACCCCCTCAGTTTCAGTCTATATGTGTCCCTAGGTCTGAAGTGGATCTCTTGTAGACGGCATATATACGGGTCTTGTTTTTGTATCCATTCAGCCAGTCTATGTCTTTTGGTGGGAGCACTTCATCCGTTTACATTTAAGGTAATTATCCATAGGTATGTTCCTATTACCATTTTCTTAATTGTTTGGGTTTGTTATTGTAGGTCTTTTCCTTCTCTTGTGTTTCCTGCCTAGAGAAGTTCCTTTAGCATTTGTTGTAAAGCTAGTTTGGTGGTGCTGAATTCCCTTAGCTTTTGCTTGTCTGTTAAGGTTTTAATTTCTCCATTGAATCTGAATGAGATCCTTGCTAGGTGGAGTAATCTTGGTTGTAGGTTTTTCCCTTTCATCACTTTAAATATGTCCTGCCAATCCCTTCTGGCTTGCAGAGCTTCTGCTGCAAGATCAGCTGTTAACCTTATGGGGATTCCCTTGCATGTTATTTGTTGCTTTTCCCTTGCTGCTTTTAATATTTTTTCATGGTATTTAGTTTTTGATAGTTTGATTAATATGTGTCTTGGCGTGTTTCTCCTTGGATTTTTCCTGTATGGGACTCTCTGTGCTTCTTGGACTTGACTATTTTTTTTCCCATATTAGGGAAGTTTTCAAGTATAATCTCTTCAAATATTTTCTCAGTCCCTTTCTTTTTCTCTTCTTCTTCTGGGACCCCTATAATTCGAATGTTGGTGCATTTAATGTTGTCCCAGAGGTCTCTGAGACTGTCCTCAATTCTCTTCATTCTTTTTTATTTTGCTCTGCAGTAGTTATTTCCACTATTTTATCTTCCAGATCACTTATCCGTTCCTCTGCCTCAGTTATTCTGCTACTGATTCCTTCTAGAGAATTTTTAATTTCATTTATCGTGTTGTTCATCATTGTTTGTTTGCTCTTTAATTCTTCTAGGTCCTTGTTAAACGTTTCTTGTATTTTCTCCATTCTATTTCCATGATTTTGGATCATCTTTACTATCATTACTTTGAATTCTTTTTCAGGTAGACTGCCTATTTCCTCTTCATTTGTTTGGTCTGGTGGGTTTTTACCTTGCTCCTTCATCTGCTGGGTATTTCTCTGTCTTCTCATTTTGCTTTACTTACTGTGTTTGGGGTCTCCTTTTTGCAGGCTGCAGGTTCGTAGTTCCCACTGCTTTTGGTGTCTGCCCCCAGTGGGTAAGGTTGGTTCAGTGGGTTGTGTAGGCTTCCTGGTGGAGGGGACTTGGTGCCTGTGTTCTGGTGCATGAGGCTGGACCTTGTCTTTCTGGTGGGCAGGACCAAGTCCGGTGGTATGTTTTGGGGTGTCTGTGAACTTAGTATGATTTTAGGCAGGCTCTCTGCTAATGGGTGGGGCTGTATTCCTGTCTTGCTAGTTGTTTGGCATGGGGTGTCCAGCACTGGAGCTTTCTGGTCATTGTGTGGATCTGGGTCTTAGCATTGAGACGGGGATCTCTGGGAGAGCTCTCGCTGACTGGTATTACGTGGGGCCGGGAGGTCTCTGGTCCAGTGTCCTGAACTCGGCTCTCCCACCTCTGAGGCTCAGGCCTGACACCCAGCCGCAGCACCAAGACCCTGTCAGCCGCACGGCTCATATAAGTGGAATCATACGGTATTTGTCTTTCTGTTACTGGCTTATTCCATTTAGCACAATGTCCTCAAGGTTCATCCATGTTGTAGCATATGTCAGAATTGGCTTCCTCAGGAGTCTCCTCAACAGTCCACTTGGCCAGCGTGTTCCTCTCCCCGGCCTCACAGAAGTAACCTTTGTTCTCTGTGTTCCTTTCACTCTTTGGCCTTACCGTAATAGAGACTTTTCACACCTTAACTATTTTTTTTTTTTTGCTCTGGGTATCCCTCACAGCACGTGCTCTTTGCCAGTGGTTACCAATTTCCTTTACAGTTCCCGTGCTAGGCTCTGAGGAGCCTCCTTCCTCCCACCTCGGGGCAAAGGGCGGGCAACAATAAAATGTTTATATTCATGGATAGGAAGACTAAATATGGCCAGGATGTCAGTTCTTCCCAACTTGATAGATGAATTCTATACCATCCCAACAAGTTATCATGTGGATATCAACAAACTGATTCTAAAATTTATATGGAAAGGCAAAAGATCCAGAATAGCCAACATAATATTAAAGAAGAACAAAGTTAGAGAACTGACACTACCCAACTTCAAGACTTACTATGTAAGCAACAATAATCAAGACAATATGATATCGGCCAAAGAATAGGCAAATTGATCAATGGAAAAGAACAGAGACTCCAGAAACAGAATAAATTATAGTCAACTGATCTTTGACAAAAGAGCACATGCAAAAATAACACATATAAATAAAATGTGGATCTAGGCACAGACCTTACACCCTTCACATAATTAGCTCAAATGGACTATACACCTCAATGTAAAATGCAAAACTATCAAAGTCTGAGAACATAGGAGAAAATCTACATGACCTTAAGTATGGCAATGACTTTTTAGATACAACGTCATAGGCAAGATTCATGAAAAAAAATTGACAAGTTAGACTTCATTAAAATTAAAAACTTCTACTCTACAAAAGACACTGTCAAGAGAATAAGAAGAGAAGCCACAGACTGGGAGTAAATATTTGTGAAAGATATATCTAATAAAGGACTGTTATCCAAAATATACAAAGAACTCAAACTCAACAATAAGAAAACAACTGGATTAAAAAATGGGCCAAACATCTCACCAAAGAAGATATACAAAAGCAAATAAGCACATGAAAAGATACTGGACATCACATGTCATCACTGAATTGTAAATTAAAGCAACAGTGAGGTACCACGGGCTTCCCTGGTGGCGCAGTGGTTGAGAGTCCGCCTGCCGATGCAGGGGACACAGGTTCATGCCCCAGTCCGGGAATATCCCACATGCCGCAGAGTGGTTGGGCCCATGAGCCACAGCCGCTGAGCCTGCACGTCTGGAGCCTGTGCTCCGCAACGGGAGAGTCCACAACAGTGAGAGACCCGCGTACCGCAAAAACAAACAAACAAAGAAACAAAAAAAACAATGAGATACCACCACACACCTATTAGAATGAACTAAACCCAAACACTGACAACACCAAATGCTAGTGAGGATGTGGAGCAACAGAAACTCTAATTCATTATTCTTACCATACAATCCAGCAACTGCACTCCTTGGTATTTACCCAAATGAGTTGAAAACTTACATCCAACAAAAACTGGCACACATATGTTTATAGCAGCTTTATTCATAATTACCAAACCTTGAAAGCAACCAAGGTGTCCTTCAGTAAGTGAATGGATAAACTGTGGTATATCCAGACAATGGAATATTATCCAGCCTTAAAAAGAAATGAGCTATCAAGCCATGAAAAGATATGGAAGAATCTTAAATGCATGTTACTAAGTGAAAGAAGCCCATCTAAAAAAGGATACATATTATAGGATTCCCTATATTCTGGAAATGACCAAACTATGGAGACATTAAAAAGATCACTGGTTGCCAAGGGTTAGGGGAAAAAAAGGGATGAATAGGCAGAGCAGAAAGGATTTTTAAAGCAGTGAAACTATTCTGTATGATACTATAATTACAGAATACGTGCCAATATACATTTGTTAAAACCCACAGAATGTACAAGACCAAGAGTGAACTGTAATGTAAACTGTGGACTATGGGTAATAATGACAGGTCAATGTACCACTCAGCTGTGGGATGTTAATAGTGCAGGAGGCTGTGCATGCAGGGGCAAGTAGTGGGTACATAGGAACCCTCTGTACTTTCTGCTTGATTCTGATATAAGTCTAAAACAGCTCTATAAAAGGAATGAAGGAAGGGAGGGAGGGAGGAAAGAATACATAACAGAAACCATGCATGGCCTGAAGAGCCTAAAATATTGGCTATCTGACTCTTCATAATAAAAGCTTGTAAACCTTTCTCTAGGATAACCATTAAAGAATGCTAAAAGGGTAGAAAAATTAAAATTACTCAAATACTCTAAAAAAGGGTATCTCAACATAGAAGAGAAGTTTGGAAGGAAAAACGTAACTCAACTATATGACTTTTTTATAAGACAACTGTAAAACATAAGGGCACAGAAAGGTTGAGATAAAAAGAAGAGAAGATAATACAAACATCAATCAAAAGAGATGGTGGAACTATATTAATGTCAAATAAAGTTGATTTTAAGGCAAAATATACTACTAAAGATGAAGAGAGACATTAATAATGATAAAAGGTTAAGTACACCAAAAAGATGTGACAATTTTAATTTATATACAGTAAATGAAGAGGTCAGAACTACAAGGAAAAAGAGACAAATTCACACTCTTAGGGGGAGAATTTAACCACTATTCTTGGTAACCAATAGAACAAGCAGAAGAAAATAATCAGTAAGAATACAGACAATTTAAACAACACAATTTATCAACCTGACCTAACTGACATATATAGAAAACTGTATCCCATAACTATAGAATACACATTCCTTGTAAGCATACACATAACATTCAGAAATGACCACATGCTGGGTCTTAAAAATATCTCACATTTTTTAAAAAAGCAAACTTATACAGAATATGTTTTCTGACTACAGTGCAATTAAACTAGAACTCAACACAAAAAGATAACTGGAAAAGTCATATATGCTTAGAAAGAATACATTTCTAAATAACTTATAAACCAAAGAAAAGGTCACAATAAAAATTAGAAAATATCTAGAACTAAAGAAAATAGATTAAAACTTGAGGGATAAAGACATCTGGTTCCAGGAAGATGGAGCAGGTGTACATTTCCCTAATCCCACTAATACAACTAGAAGTCCCAAATAGTATATATGTGACATATATAACATGACTGAAAAACGGAGACTAGAAGGCAGACCAGCCAAGGACCCTGGGACATAAGAACCAACACAATGGCATGCTCCCTGGGTTTTCTTTTTCCCTCATTTATGCCCAACTTGGAACTAAAGAAGCTGGCAGTGGGTTCACATACACCCCCCGCCCAAAAAAAAGTCTTAACCCTGTTTCTCTAGCTAAAGTAACAAGAAAGGGGAAGCCCAGCAAGACAAAAAAATTTTAGACAGTAACAACTTACTACAGGCAAATACAACAGAAAAAGTTGTGGTTCCACCCCCATCCACACAAGCAAAGGCCAAGTGGAGAGACCAGGTTGTAATGAGTTACCCCAATACCCTACCTGGATAATCTACAAGCAGTAGGAAGTTGGGACTTTCATCTCTCCTGAGAAGTAATAAAGCCCCATGCTCCTGCAATGATAGTGGAGACCACAGGGTCACCTGAACTTTCACCCCACCAACAGTAATAAGGATTAGCACATTCCTCAATCTGCTGAACTGCTGTCAGAGAAGGTCTAGTGGAGAGTAAGGGCTGGCACTACCACTCAGTAATAACAAGGCTACCCTTTCTATGGTGTCAGTAGAGACCACATGGGAAGCAAGAAGTCCTCACCACCCAACAACAAAATGATGATCTTCCATAACTCAGGTGTCAACAGAGGCCAAATGGGAAAACTAGACTTTTACCCTCATCTGGCAATAATGAGGTAGCATTTCCCCCCTTTTCCCCCACCAGAGAAGTGTCATGAAAAGCCAGCTAAAACAGGTTTAAATAGGATCCAAAGTCTCATAACATAAAACCCCAAAGGTCCAGGCTTCAATAGAAAATCACTGGTCATACCAAGAATGAGGAAGATCTCAAATTAAATGTAAAAAGACAACTGCTAGATGCCAACACTGAGATGACAAAGATTTTAAAGAAGTCATGATTAAAATGCTTCAGTGAGCAATTACAAACAAGCTTGAAATACATGAAAAAAGAAAAAGTCACAGCAAACAAATGCAAGTCTCAGCAAAGAATTGAAGATATAAAGAAGAACCAATGGAAATCTTAGAAATCAAAAATACAATGACCAAAATAAAAATCTAAGTATGAGCTCAACAGTAGAAATAAAGACAAAGAGGAAAGAATGAACTAGTAGAATAGAAATCACTCAGCTTAAACAACAGACAGAAAATAGACAAAAATAACAGATGCTCAGGGACCTGTAGGACTAAAATGTCTACCATTCGTGTCATCAAAGTCTGATTCCATTTATATGGAATATCCAAAATAGGTAAATCCATAGAGACAAAGCAGATTGGTGGCTGCCAGGGGCTGGGGGGAGGGAATAGGGTAATGGGTACAGAGTTTTCTTTGATGTGATAAAATGTTTTGGAACTAGATAGAGGTGGTAGTTGTACAACGTTGTGAATGTACTAAACGCCACTGAATTGCACACTGTATAACGGTTAATTTTGTTATATGAATTTCACCTCAATTAAAAAAAACTTTAGCAAACTAGGAACTAAAAGGCGCATCAATTTGATAAAAGGTGTGTTCAAAAAGAATACAGCAGGGGCTTCCCTGGTGGCGCGGTGGTTGAGGGTCCGCCTGCTGATGCAGGGGACGTGGGTTCGTGCCCCGGTCTGGGAGGATCCCACATGCTGCGGAGCAGCTGGGCCCGTGGGCCATGGCCGCTGGGCCTGCGTGTCCAGAGCCTGTGCTCTGTAGCGGGAGAGGCCACAGCAGTGAGAGGCCTGCGTACTGCAAAAAAAAAAAAAAAAGAATACAGCAAACACCATGACTGATTTCAAACTCTTCAAGGCCTGCCTTTGAGAATGCAATCAAGACAAGGATGTCCAATATCACCAATTTTATTCAACTTTGTACTGAAGATCTGGAAAAAGACAAAAGTATAAAAGGTTAAAAGAAAACTGGAAAAGGAAAAATAAAACTTTATTTACAGATGTTCTGATGGTGTATACAGAAAATCCAAAAGAATTTATAGAGAAATCATTAGAAAAAGCAAGTTAGTAAGATTGCTAAGTAGATTAACATACAAAAATGAATTGCATTCTACATACCACCCACAAAGTATTTTAAAGACTTTCTTTGTTTATGGGTCCTCTGGGTAGTCTCTTTTGTGAAACGTTTATTTGAATCTTTTGCCCAATGTTTTCTATTATCTTTTTATGTACTAATGTGTAGGAATTCTTTATAAAATTAAAATCACAATGAGAAAACCAAAAAGACTGATGGTAACAAGGTCAGAGAGAACGGGAAGCATGATAGCATATCCACTTTGGGAAAAAAGCAAGCATTATCTAAAGTTAAAGAAATGCATATATATTATGACTCAGCAATTCCTCTACTTGATACATAACTAACTGATACGTGCGTACAAGTACACTAAGAGATTTCTGTTGGAATAATACTGTTCACAGCAGTATTATTCCTAACGGAAACCTAGGAACAAAACAAATTTCCATTAACAGCTGAAGAACCAAACTATGGTATATAGGAACTAGGTACTAGAGGGCAATGAAAAGCTACAGATAGACTCTATATAGGTGGATATCACAAATACACTATGCAAAAGAAAGAAGGCACACACACAAAAATACTCAATTATTCCAAACAACTAAAGTTCAGAAAAAATGAAAAACAGACAAAACGACAGTATTTGGAGAATACATGCTTGGGTATGTTTAGGTTGTGATTAACACAGAAAGTCAGGATAATGTTACCTGAGGAAGGCTGGCAGTGTTCTCTCTCTTGATCTTTGCTGAGGTCACATTGTGGTTTGCTTTGTAAATCACTCAGATGGACAGTTTTCTGCATTTTCTTACATGTATATTATAATCAACTTTTTAAAGAGGTCAAAATTTTCAATTTTAAAATTCAAAATTCAGAATTTTCATTCAAAAATTAGTCTCAGTATTATCAAGTACCCTGGTCTTTCCCATTCTTCTGCCAACATCCTGCTGTCTTAATTCTCCTCTCAGTTGTGAGGGTACCACAGTTTCAGATATCACATGGGTACACAATAACATGTGTAAAAGGACTATTTCTTCCACCAATTCTCTTGTTTAGTCTTTTTGTTTCTAAGGTAAAATTTACATATAATGAAATGCATAAATTTTAAGTATACAATTCCATGAGCTCACAAAGGAAGAACCCAAGACTATTCCATTGTTTAAGTATAACACATTTTGTTCTCTTACTGATGGGCATATGGATTGTTTCTGGTTATTATGAATAAAGCTGCTTGTACAAGACTTGTTGTGGACACGTTTTCAGTGGGTGACAAGTGTAAATATATGAGTGGAACTGCTAGATCATGGAGTGAGTATATGTTTATAACAAACTGACAAATCTTTTTCCAAGTAGTTGTACCATTTTCCATTTCAAACAACATGAGAGTTGTTTCCTCCACATTTTTGCCAACATTTGGTGCTGTCAGTTGTTGAAAGACAAACTGAGGCACATTAAAATTTTCAGGAGTTTATCTGAGCATACATCCATTCCAATTAGTCAGCACCTAACCGAGAGCAGTAGGAGCACACCGCCAATAGGAGCTAGTGCAGAGGGTTTTATAGAGATGTGGAACCAAAGCAAGGAAAGCATTTGGTTGGCTACAGGTTGAGGAGTTTTCTTATTTGGAAAACCCTAGTTGGCTGTAATTGGTTGTTCTTAAATTTCACTTTCTGGGATTCAAGTGCATTGATTCTGGCTTAGGTTTTGGTTTGCTTACATAGGCTACCAAGGCATTACAGCCACCACAGTCTAATGGCCTCTTTAATTACTTTAACATGGTCTTTTTAATTTTAGCTATTCTAGGGGATGTATCTCATTGTGGTTTTAATTTGCACTTCCCTGAGGCAACTTTTTCACGTATTTAATGGCCATTCACAGATCTTCTCAATGAAAAGACCTTTGCTTTAATAAGGATCACAATAAAGACTATCTACCTTGCAACTTACTAGAAACAAAACAAATTTTAAATTCATCTCAGTGCTCTGACTTACTGGTGGCTTCGTGAGCACACACGGCTGTTTTCTACCTCCATGTCTTAGCAAATACTAATTTCCTTGCCCTGAAGGTCTTTTCTATCCCCTTTGCACTCTGATCTAGTGAATTCCCAGTCAGCCTTCAAAACCTTGCTCAGGAATGCATTACTTCCTCCATGAAGTATTCCCTGACTCTCCCAAACATATTATGTGATTATTCTATCTTCTATCTTGTAATTTTTTAATATATGTAACACAGGCAATGTAACTTTGCCCAAGGGAAGAAAACCTGTCTTACTCATAATACCCAAACCTAAAACAAACACAGGTACATACTGGCTCAAAAATATTAAATGAATATGTTCACCATTCTATGCTACTTTAGCCTCAATTCACTTCTCTCATCCATATTCAGTAACTGAGGCTTCTGTATTGGGCTGAATGCTGGCCCAAAAAGGTATGTCACTTCCTAATCTCTGTAACTTATGATAATGACATTATATGGCAAAAAAATGTGATTAAATTAAGGATCTTAAAAGGAGGAGCTTATCCTTGATTATATGGGTGGGCCCTAAATACAATGACAGGTATCCTTATAAAAGAAAGACTAAAAATAAAAAGGAGGAGGCAATGTGACCAAGAAGGCAGAGATCAGAGAAATGCAGCCACAAACCAAGGAATGCCTTAAACCACAAGCTGGAAGAAACAAGGAAAGGATTCTCCCCTAGAGCCTTCAGAGGGAGTGTGGCCCTTGATTTCAGACTTCTGGTCTCCAAACTGTAAGAGAATAAATTGTTGCTGTTTTAAACCACCTAGTATGTGGTAATCTGTTACAGCAGCCACAACTAACTAATACACTGGCTCTCTCTTCAGTCTATTTTTTCATAATGAATTTTAGCCAGTCTGAAAATTTCCATCAGTTTTAAATTCTTACCACAGTCAGACTTTTTGGATTTTAGCCAGTCAATAGACAGGTATCAATTACTCACAGAACATCTAAATATGTATTAGGCATTTGAACTATACAATAAAAGAAACAATTCCTATTGTGTGGAGTTTACCAAATAAAGAAACTCATAATGCAAATGTTTTAAAGTACACAATTCAAACAATAACGAAAGGTAAAGCAGATTATTTTGATCAGCCTGTTAATCAGTAAGCACTTATGAGATGGACTAGTCTCTGTGAAAGGCAATTTTTAAGACTCAGCATAACCCTTCTCCAAATACATCTTCCTATCTTTGCAACTATCACTATCACATAACCACACCCACATGTCCTTCCTCCCATATCTTTAGACCAGTCCCAGCTCCACAGACCCACACATGACATTTTCTTTCGTACAGGAGCTGTATTTCTTAAGCAGTGGTACAATGTCTGCCCAAAAGGATGGTAATTCAAAATATTCTAAAAGCACAGCTGCTGATGCTCATGGAAAGCTTCCAAAACACATTCCATTAAAAAGCACATGCTACGCCTTTGAACATTTCAAAACAATGCTCTAAATACTACATGCCCCCAAAGTGAATGTTGTTTTTTAAAAACAACATTAAAAGTCTAGAGAGAAACTACATCTGGCATTACTTCACTTATAAACAAAACATTAGAAATGAGTTTCTTTAATATCCAGAGAGAATCCTATACTAGTCATCCAAACAGCCTTTGGATGGCCATCCTAGGATGTCTTGTATACAAAAAATGTCACAACTTGACACCCTGCCAAAACCTGAGGTGCAGCTGGGAGCAGACCCTTCAAAGTCCTGGAAAGGTGCCAGGCCCTGTAATTGTGATTTAGAAAGAAACGGGAGGGTAAGGAAAGAGAAAGGGAAGAAGGTATGTATTGGAGTGGTTAGCTATCAACCACCAAAGCACTCTGAATTAAAATGTTATTCTATTCTTATAATTGCACTGTCTGCCTCCGCATAGCTTAATTCGCACAAAAGAATTCTGGAAAGTATGATATAGTAACCAGTCAACCTCAAATGCTTAGAAATAAATTATAAAAGTCTCTGAAAAGTTGTGAGCTGAAAAACAAGGATGACTCTTGCACAAACCATACTTCAAATTCACTTCCATGCTTCTTAGTGTAGGCTCTATTACATATAGTAGAGGGGACTTTGCAAAAAATTTATGAGCACTTAATGCCTTTGTGAGAGCTACAGAGTCTTCTTTGCTCACAGTCCCATATTTCTCCTGAAATAGAAAAGGCTACCATATGGCTCCTAACACAAAATGAAGGTTGTCTTCTGATCCAACAACATGTCCTGGAAATTATTTGTTTTTTAAATAAATTCTGATTTAATTTTATTTCCATGAGATTTATGCATTAGTCTGAAAAGTTAAATAAATTTTAAAAATTGATGAGTTCAACTGATATTTTTACTGGAGTTAATGTAAACATTCCCTTTTTCATATTTGAGAATCTGCCAGAAAGAAAGTATAAAGTTTTTCAGAGCCAGAAAAGGGAGATAAATAAAAGTCACAGAATACAGGTTAACTTTAAAACCATTTCTTTAAAAGAAAAAAAAGCAATTAAACAATCAGTACCTACTGAGTAGCTACTATATCATATTTACTGAGTGGTCCACTTCCTAACAGGGTTCTGAGGGAGATACGTAAATATGCAGACCATCAAGTCCAGCTGACTTCTCAGCAAGGAAGAACCTGCCCATATTCAGAGCACTATGGACATTTTCTAAGTGCCTAATTTACGCCAGACACTTTGTTGGGTAGAGATACAGGAATAAATAAAAGAAAATTTGTGCCCTCAAAGAGTTCATAGTGGTCAATGAAACATATATGTTGACCAACAATTGCTAACTAAACAAAAATGAGAGAAAATTTACAATTTATTAAACCCTTACTGTACTTAAAAACAATTTTTTTTTTGCCATGTGGGGATATTACCTATTTAAAATAAGTGAATTCAGAAAGTTTCAAAACTATAAAGCACTGTAATATATTTATAGGTAGTATGGGTGCACTTGAAAGAGAGGCAAAATCCTGCTGGAGAAGCTGTCAGGGACGACTTCACAAAGAAGGAAATCCTGAGCTAAGACAAAGAAAGGGATGCAGGGAAGAAGCACCAAGTACAAAGGCACGGAGATGGAGAGAAGATCACTGGAGGTGCAGGGGAGAGAAGTGGGGAAGCATTATCAGCCTGAAGAGGTGGGGCCGAGCCTTGAAGGCAGTGTGCAGAAGACCGGAGTTCATCCCGGGCTCTAGGAGAGCCAAGGAAAGGTTTTAAGCTTGTGGTGGATGAGGGACAGTACAGGGTGGTTTCAGATTTGTACTTCAGAAAAATAACTACCTTATCCAAGGGGCAGAACAGACTTGAGGTGGGGTGGGGAGTAAGAAAAAGAAAGGGAGATCAAAAGTCCAGGAGAGCAATGATGAACGCCTGAACAAAAACAGTGGCAGCAGGTAGTCAACAGGCAATAGTCCTGAAAATGAATTTGGAGGCAGAAGTAACAGGAGTTTGTAGTTAGATATTGACACACCTCTCAAAAAAAGAAAAACAAGAACCAACCAAACAAAAAAACCACCTCTTTCAAAGACACTAATTAAAAAGGAAATCAGGACAGTTTTTTGTTTTGTTTTAAATAAAATACAATCCAGTTAAAGCAGAAGAAAGACTGTTTCAAAGATTACAAGTGCTTCAAGCACTAATCTTTCATATGAACAAAGAATCAAGCACAGGGACCTTTGCAAAAGCATCCGAGTAAATGCAAATATCATCACAGTATCTCTAAATATCTACTTTTCTTCTATAGGGATTTCACCAGCAGAGGGGTAAATGCTAAAGCTGGCTCTGTCAAGAACAAAGACATAAAATAAGTATTTTGTTCCTTGAATGTCCACCTGCTGTTACTCCTCCTCATTCTTTCCTTCAAACCATCATCTCTATAGCAACACACTCTTAAGACATTTGTGGGTGGAAAGCGTATGTTTTTGCAAAAACATGTGAACTCAAGAACAGGAGCTACTTAATTTTTTCCTTTAATACAAGAGATATACAATATATCTTAAAAGACAACTGCAAAACATGAAACAGAAAAAAAAAAACAGACTTAAAAACACAAGGAAATGTAAAAATTGGTGTTGCACATATTTACATGGAATTTCTTTTTATAGGTTACAATGACACCTTGTGGTAAGACTTTTTAAATTATAAGTTATCTTGGAAAATATTTTATAACAGAGATAATAAAACTGGTTTAGAAAATAGGAAAGACCAAGACCACAGTCTTGAGGCAGTATGAACATGTACAATAATCCATCTGGAAAATTAAGGACACAGAGGTTCCTCAAAAAATTAAAAACAGAGCTACCATATGATCCAGCAATTCCACTTCTGGGTATTTATCTGAGGAAAACAAAAACACTAACTCGAAAAGACATATGTAACCCCATGTTTACTGCAGCATTATTTACAAGACTCAAGACATGGAAACAACCTAAGTGGCCATTCATGGGTGAATGAATAAAGAAAATGTGGTGTATGTATGTACAATGGAGTATGACTCAGCCATAAAAAAGAAGGAAATCTTGACATTTTCAACAACATGGATGGACCTTGATGGCACTATGCTAAGTGAAATAAGTCAGAGAGAAAAATAACATATGATGTCTTGTATGTGAAATCTACACACAAACACACACAAAAAAACAAGCTCATAGATACAGAGAACAGATTGGTGGTGGAAGTTGGGCGTGGTGGTGAGGGGAGTAATGGGTAAACTGGCTGGGTTTTTTTTACTTTAATTAAAAGAAAAAATTAAGGGCAAAAAAATAAAACTTAAAAAAAATGCCACAATATTAGGTAGGCAAAAGCATCTCACAAAACTATAATTATAAAGTCATATACTATTCCCTTCACTTGAGCTAATAAAATTATTAGTATAAGTTTTGTTTTGTTTTTAATGATGCAAAAATAAACTACTTTTGTAATCTGGGACAGAAGTGATAATGTTGGCAATACTTTTACATGAGAGTATAGACACATGGCTTATAAACTATGAAAATAACTGTGTCATTATTCCTTTCTTACCAACTGAACAGATAATAACATGAAAATTTTCCATCTTAATCCAATAATTAAGAGAATAATTTAAACTATCTTTCATCAAGAGTTTACTACATTTACTAAGCTATGCTAAACACTAGTAAACATAAAGAAACCTTATCAAGACAGTTTGCACATAATCACCTTTAAGAACCTCTTTGAAATATTCTCCTCTTAGCATCTACAAACCATGATCACCTCCTATCTCTCTGACCCTTCTTGTTCACCCTCGTATGTTCTTCCTCCCATTCACCATGAGAATCTCTAGTCTGTTGTTCCACCTCTACAAGAAAAGTCAACGGACTTCCCTGGCGGCCCAGTGGTTAAGAATCTGCCTGCCAATGCAGGGGACATGGGTTCGAGCCCTGGCCCGGGAAGATCCCACATGCTGCGGAGCAACTAAGCCTGTGCGCCACAACTGCTGAGCCTGCGCTCTAGAGCCCACGAGCTACAACTACTGAGCCCATGCACTGCAACTACTGAAGTCCATGTGCCCAGAGCCCGTGCTCCGCAACAAGAGAAGCCACCACAATGAGAAGCCTGCGCACTGCAACAAAGAGTAGCCCCCACTTGCCACAGCTAGAGAAAGCCAGCGCAAAGCAACAAAGACCCAACACAGCCAAAAATAAAAAAATAAAACTAAATAACAAGAAAACACCTCAATTTAACAAAACAAACAAAAAAATGGGCAAAAGATTTGAATAGACACTTCACCAAGGAAGATACATGGATGGTTAATTAAACACGTGAAAAAATGTTAAATATCATCAGTCTTTAGTGAAGTGCAAATTAAAAACACAATGCCATACTACTTACTATACACCTATTAGAATGGCTAAAATTTAAAAGGCTGATCACAGCAAGTTATTAACTAGAATGCAGAGGAACTGGAACTGTCATAAACTATTGATGGAAATGTAAAATAGGAAAATCGTTTGGGAAAACACTTTGTCAGTTACTTAAAAATTAATCATTAAAAAAAAAATTAATCATACACTTACCATATAATCCAACCATTTCATTTATAGGTATTTAACCAAGAGAAATGAAAACAGAGACTTTTACACAAATGTTCATAGCAGCTTTATTTGTGAGACTCAAACATGGGTCCAACAGAGGTAAATGGATAAACAAATTGTGATATATCCATACAATGGAACTATTCAGTAATAAAAGGGATGCGTTAATGTGGGTGAATCTCAAAAATAATTATGCTAAGTGAAAAAAATCTAGACAAAAAGAGTATATGTTACATGATTCCATTTATATAAAATTCCAGGATATGCAAACTAATCATAGTGACAGAAAGCAGATAGGTGATTGTTTGGGAATAGGAGTGAGTGGCTGGTGGAGGTGGGGGAAGGAGGGAAAGATCACTAAAGAGCATGAGGAAACTTTAGGTTGTGACGAATATATTTAATACCTTGATTGTGGTAATAGTTTCACAGGTGTATATGTATAACAAAACAAGGTTGTTTACTTTTAAAGTGTATAATTTATCAATTATATCCGATAAAGCTATTTTTAAAAACAAACAGTATGAACTTTAGAAAAAAGATTTTCCTAAAAGAAAACTCTAGGCCCAGATGATGTCACAGTTAAATTTTTCTTTAAAAAAAAAAAAAAGTTATGAAAGAATATTTAATAACATTGGTAAATGTTTGTTACAGAAGTAGAAAAAGCAATTATAAAATATTGTATAATCCTTATTTTGTAAAAAGTATATTAAATGACTATATATGCATAGGAAAAGATACAGGATAGACATTAAAATATTATGATTATCTCTGGATGATATGTTTGATTTTATTAATTGTGCATTTCCTGCACTTTTCTTATTTTACAACAAACATAGGTTATGTTTATAATCAGA
The DNA here is from genome assembly GCF_949752795.1 of Hyperoodon ampullatus. Lineage (NCBI taxonomy): Eukaryota > Metazoa > Chordata > Mammalia > Artiodactyla > Ziphiidae > Hyperoodon > Hyperoodon ampullatus. The sequence goes on from NC_136924.1 coordinate 19,130,981, forward strand.
GGGAAAATGTCACTGAGGAAAAAGGAGAGGAACCTCAAAGTCTACTTGAAGACCAAAGGAGGAGGAAAAAAGTATCCCCTTTTCAGATCAGAAAACAGTGACCAAATATAAAAGATTAAGATGAAGTTCCAGCCCCCACTTCAGGAAATAACCCAGAAGTCCTCAAATTCCATTCCCTTCTATGCAAGTTTATGCCATAAATACTCAAAAATATACTAAAAAAAAAAAAAGTGGTTGTTGTCAGCCTCAAATCCATACTCTACAAAATTAACCAAATCTATGGCTCAGCTTATAATTCCCTTATCAATATAACTGCCTGTTATCTAAATACAATAGTAGTTTTCAAAGAATTTTAGCAATTAAGCTTCTTTTTCAAATTAAATCTTATAGAATCCAATATTTAGAAACACTATATCATTTTATTCATGTATATTAATAATAAAAATTTAAGGTCATAAGATGTTATTCTAAAGACATATCAGATCTTTTATTCTCTATCAGTTAATATGCTGTTGGTCTCTAGTGTTTTAAAATCCAGCTCATAGCACATCTGAAATACACACACACCCCCAGAGTCTTTTATTGTGGCTTTGGAAGTAGTTGAAAATGTAATTAAACAAAATTCAAATCAAACTTTGACAGAATCCTAAAGTACTTCCCACTCACAGTTTTGCAGAATTGGTCAATAAAGGTTAATCCAAGCTTTTTTTTTTTTTTTGCGATACGCGGGCCTCTCACTGTTGTGGCCTCTCCTGTTGCGGAGCACAGGCTCCGGACGCGCAGGCTCAGCGGCCATGGCTCACGGGCCCAGCTGCTCCGCGGCACATGGGATCTTCCCGGACCGGGGCTCAAACCCGCGTCCCCTGCATCGGTAGGCGGACTCTCAACCACTGCGCCACCAGGGAAGCCCAATCCAAGCTTTTTAATATAGTATACAAAACCCTTCAAAATCTGGGCCCTCCCTACCCTTCCATCCTTATCTCTTACGACTCCCCGATATGTACTTATGCCCCAACATTAAACTGCTTATAGTTCATTGAACACACCACACTTTTTCTCACCCACGCTGATCTCTCTTCCTAGAACACAATCTCCTAATCTCACCCTTCACTCATCTTCATATTCAATTCAGTCATTACTTCCTTCTGAAAGTCTTTCCTGGATGCTTCCCTTTTTGTTACCCCCCAATCCATTCTGAGTTAAGTACCCTTGAGAGCTCTTCCATAATGCCACACGTTTATCCCTATCAATGTATTTACTTCACCACATTATAATCAGCTATTTGAATACCAATCTCCTTCACTAGGCAAAGACCTCCTTGGGATCAGAGATTATGTCTTAGTCATCTTTATACCCCAAAACCCTACGCAATAGCTGGAACATGACAGGTAGTCAATAAACACTTGTTGAATGAACAGTAAGCGGTTCCTTCCACTGATCAAAAGGATAAGGAAAGCAAGAAACTACTTAGAGCTTGTAATTCCCCAACCCCAAATGCCATATAATTTGATGCTTGAAGAAAATCAGGAAATTTAACTCAAGTACGTTTGGAGTGATCAATAAATGTCTAATGCTGTGCAAAGAATTATGAGTAATATAAAAGAAAGATGGGATAAGCTTTACCCTCCTGAGAGAAGAATTCCACACATAAACCAAAAAACAGGCCTCTTATTTCCAGCATGAGAGAAGGAGCAGGTCAACAAATCCTCTCCACAAAACAGCCACAAATCAACCACGTCAGTGCTCTGGAATGCAATCAAAGGCATTCAACAAACTGAGAAGTGTTTATTCACAAAAACAACTGAACTCTGGGTAAGAACATGAGTCTACAGCATTCTTACCTTTTGGGTGCTTAGGAGTTTAACCAGGGTAGGGCAGACTGTAAAACGGCAGCTTCACCACCACTACTTGAAGGTAATCTGTTGAGCCGGTGCATTGTCAATTAAAGCAGAGATCTCTGTGGCAGCTAACAGTGAGGGCCAGTGGCACCTTTAGCCTGAGGTTGCAGGACTCCATGTAGCAAGCAACAAACTGGCAGACTAGCTGGGAATTTTACAGGAGTTTTGGGAGGTGAGAAAGCCTAAGGGGTTTAATAAATTATTTACCAGCCCACATTAAACAAAGACTGTAAAGACAAAAACAAACACAGTCAAGACAAAAACAAAGACAGTCTCTTGTGCACCAGAAACTGGAGCAAGCCCAGGTCACTCACACATCCTTAGCCAACAGAGTACATGCACAGAAGAGATGCAAGAGAGGTTGGTGGAAAGTAAAATCCAGGGCAGACATGAACATGACCTGTGTTTGAATACACTGCCCAGCCCACACAGATCCATCAGCAATATTAGCCATATTAGTACTAGCGTTGGCCATATTAGTCCAAGCTGCTTGAACACAACCTCTGCCCAATCCTTGGCTGAACACTAAGTTATGCAGAAATAGTAAGCCAGGTTTAAAAATAAGGAAATAAAACAGCAGAGACATCAGCAACCACAAAATGTAGGGGAAAAAGACTTCACAGATTTAGACCAGACAGTTACTAAACAAACGAACAGAAAAAAAATCAACCTTTGAGGAAAAGGTCAAAACACAGAGTTGCTTCAAAATATTATCTAAAATGTCCAGGAGGGAATTCCCTGGCGGTCCAGTGGTTAGGACCCCACACTCTTACTGCCAAGGGCCTGGGTTCAATCCCTGTCAGGGAACTAAGATCCCACAAGCCATGCAGTGTGGCCAAAAGAAAAAAAAAGTCCAGTATTCAAAAAAAATTATAAGCAAAAACAAAAAAACAGTATGACCCATTCCCAGGAAGGAAAACAGGAAATAGAAGCCGTCCCTGCGTATTCCCAAATATTAGATTTGGCAGACAAAAAGTTCAAAGAAACTATAATAAGTATGTTCAAAGAACCAAAGGAAACCATATTTAAAGAATTCAATGAAAGTGTAATGACAATGACTCAGGACTAAAAATCTCAAAGAGGAGATAGAAACAGTTTTTTTAAATGGAGATTCTGAAGTTGTAAAGTATAATTATTGAAATAAAAACTTAAGCGGGGTTCAACAGTAGACCTGAGATGACAGAAGGCAGAAGCAATGAACCTGAAGATAGATTAGGAGAAAGTATCCACGCTGAAGAACAGAGAAAAAAAACTAAAGATTGAAGAGAAATGAATTGAACTTCAGAGATCTGAAAGACAATACAAAGTGTATCAACATAAATGTAATGAGAGTTCCAGAAGAAAAAAAAAGAGAAACAAACACATAAAAGACCTTGAAAAATGGCTGAAAACATCCCAAATTTAAAATATTAATTTACCTATCCAAGAAGCCCAGAAAATCCAACACAGAGATCAACACTAAGACACACCACAGTCAAAAGGCTAATAGACAAAGATAAAGAAAAAATCTTAAAAGGAGCAAGAGAAAAATGACTCATCAGATATAGGAGAACAATAATATGATTAACAGGTGGCATCCCATCAGAAACAATGAGTTGAGGGAGGGAAAAATGGAACTTAAAACAAACAAACAAAAAAGCTTTCAAATAAAAATTCTATATTCAACAAAATGGTTCTTCAAAAATGATGGTGAATTAAAGATATTTCCAGGTAAAGACTGAGAGAACTTGTTGCTGTCAGAAATGCCTGATGTGAAATACTTAAGGAAGATTTTCTGGCTGAAAAAAAAAATCACCAGAAAGTAACAAATCCACTTTTATTTTAAAAGAAATAAAACATGCTGGAAATTGTAATTATATAGGTAAATGCAAAAAAAATTAAAAACCTCTAAAAATATAATTGCTCTCATTTCATTTCTTTTAAGCAAATTAAATTAATTAGCAAATTAGCATTAATTAAAATACTGTGTTGTTGGGCTTTTAATATGCACGCATAAAAAAAGAAGAGGAAGGACCTCCCTGGTGGTCCAGTGGTTAACACTCTGTGCTTCCACTGCAGGGGGCGTGGGTTCGGTCCCTGGTTGGGGAAGTTCCACATGCCACAGTGAGGGACAAAAAAAAAAAAAAAGGAAGCGATAAAAAGACCTATACTGGAGCAAAGTTTCTATAATTTACCAGAATTGATTTAGTACTATTCTGAAGAAGAATGTAATAGGTTAAAACACATATTATAATCCCTAAAGCAACCACAATGAAAATAACACAATATAGTAAAAGAAATCAACAGAGGAATTAGAATGGCACAATTAAGATAACTGATAGAACACTCTACCCAAAGACTGCAGAATTCACATTCTTTTCAAACACACATGGAACACACTCCATCATACACTATATGTTGGGCCATAAGTCTCAATAAGTTTAAAAAAATGACATCATTAAAGTAAGTTATCTGATCATGATGGATTTAGAGATCCACAATAGAAAGATATCTGGGAACACTCCCAAATATTGGTAAATTCAACAACACACTTCTAAGTACCCATGGATCAAAGAAATTACAAGAAAAATTTTCAAAATATATTTTGAATTGAAGTAAAACAAAAAACAGCACACCAAAATGTATAAAATGCAGTTAAAGCAGTGCCTAGAGGGAAATTTACAGCTTTAAACACATATCAGGAAAGAAGAAAGGTTTCAATAGTCTAGGTTTCCACCTTATAAAACTAGGAGGGAAAAAAGAGCACACTAAGCCCAAAGCAAGGAGAAGAAAGAAAAAAAGAAATATCAGAGTGGAAATCAATGAAACAGGAAAAAAAAAAATCAATGAAATAAAGGTTGATTCTTTGAAAAGATAAGCAAAGTTGTCGAACAGCTAGATTCACCAAGAAAATAACAGAAAAGATATAAATTGCCAAAATAAAGAATGAAAGGGGGAACATCATTACCAACCTTACAGTAATTTAAAGGACTTTTAAAAAATATGAACTTTATATCAACAACTTAGACAATTTATATGAACTGGACTAATTCCTGGAAACAAAAGTATCAAAACTCAAAAAAAATAAAATAAAATAAAGAAAATCTGAATAGAAATATAACAAGTGAGGAAACCAAATTCGTGATTTAAAATCTTGCCACAAAGAAAAGCCCAGGTTCCCACAGTTTCACGGATAAATATCATCAAATAATTAGAGAAGTAATAGCAATCCTTTGGAAACTACTTCAAAAAAAAATAAAAGGGGAAATGCCATGCAACTCCTTCTATGAGGCTAATGTTGCCCTGATACCAAAGCTAGACAAAGGCATCATGAGAAATGAAACCAACAGACTAAAATCCCTCATGAACATAGACACAGAATTTCTTAACAAAATTTAGGAAAACTAAACTCAGCAATATGTAAAAGACTAAATGAAATTGATCCTGGTAATATGGGCTTAAGCTCTGAAAGTCAATTAATGTTAATATACCATATTAACAGAATAAAGGATAAAAACCATATGATCATCTCATTGGGTGCAGAGGAAAATCTGACAAAATCCAACACCCATTCATGCCTAAAAACTCTCAACAAATTATGAATAGAAGGAAACTTCCTCAACCTAATAAAGAGAAATCTACAGAAAATGTACAGGTAACATCACACTTAATAGTGAAAATCTGCATACCTTTCCCCCAAGACCAGGAGCACTCTCAACACTTCTACTCATCCTCTCACTGGAGAGTCTAGCCCATACATTAAGGCAAAAATAAATGACAAAATGTAGTAACATTCAGATTGGAAAGAAAGTAGAAATGTTTTATTCACAGACATGATCACCTATGTAGAAACAATATATAAAAGTTGATTGTATTTTTATGTACTAGCAATGAACAATCTAAAAATCAAACTACAAAAACTCCATTCTCATTAGAATCAAAAACTATGAAATTCTTAGGAATAAATTTAATATAAGTACAAGACACATATAGAAAATTTTAAAACAGCATTGAGAGAAATTAAGAACTAAATAATTGGGAGACATTACATTTTCATGAATTGGAAGACCTAATTTTAAGTTACCAATTCTTCCCACATTGATCTATAGATTCAATGCAAATTCTATCAAATCCCAGCTAATTTTTTTTTGTAGAAACTGACAATCTGATCCTAAATTTCATATGTAAATAGAAAGGATCTAGAATCACTTTTGAAAGAGTTAGGGGATTTACACTACCCATTTTGAAACTTAGTATATAACACTACAGGAATCTAGACAGTGTGGTACTGGAGTTAAGTACAGGAGTATACATAGAACATAATTAAGACTAGAAATAAACTCAAGTTATAAGCAACGGATTTTTTACCAAGGTACCAATACAATCCAAGGTGGAAAAGAATAGCCATTTTAACAAATAGTGCTAGGACAAGTTGGCATCCACGTGGCATGAAAATAAAAAAGAACTTAGACCTTATCTTATACCATACACAAAATTTATTTCAATATGGCTCCTAAATCTAAATGAAGGAGCCAAAAAAAAAAACGGGCTTCCCTGGTGGCACAGTGGTTGAGAATCTGCCTGCCAATGCAGCAGACACGGGTTCGAGCCCTGGTCTGGGAGGATCCCACATGCCGCGGAGCGACTGGGCCCATGAGCCACAATTACTGAGCCTGCACGTCTGGAGCCTGTGCTCCGCAACAAGAGAGGCCGCGATAGTGAGAGGCCCGTGCACCGCCATGAAGAGTGGCACCCGCCTGCCACAACTAGAGACAGCCCTCGCACAGAAACAAAAACCCAACACAGCCATAAATAAATTAATTTTTTAAAAAAGACTAATTTTAATAAAAACAGGAGAAATCTTTGTGACCTTGAATTAGGCAAAAAGTTCTGAAACACAAAATCGAAAGTATAAGCCATAAAACTAAAAAATGATAAATTAAACTTCATTGAAAACTTTGCGCTTCAAGGACACCATTAAGAATAAAAAAAACAAGCCACAAACTGGCAGAAAATCTTTGTAAATCTCTGATAAAAGACCTTTATCAGGAATATATAAAAAACTTTTACAACTCAATAAGAAAAAAAAAAACAGCTAAAAAAATGGGCAAACGACTTGAATAGACATTCCACCAAAGACGACTTAATAAATGGCTAATAAGCACATGGAAAACTCAACATCATTTGTATTTAGGGAAATGTAAATTAAAATCACAAGACTCTACTAGTCACCCAGTGGAAGGGCTATAATCAAAAAGGCAGAATGATACCAAGTGCTGATGAGACTGTGGAGAAACTGGAACCCTTGTACATTTTTGATTGGAATGTAATTGGTCACATTCGAAAACAATTTGGCAGTTTCTTAAAAGATTAAAAACTAATTCTGAACTGTTGTTAGAACACTTCTGTAGTGTTTTCCTCACATCAACTAATTCTCCAACTCTCCTCCATACACCAACTTGAGTGTCCTAATTTTTTTTTTTTTTTTAATATTTATTTAGTTTGGCTGCACTGGGTCTTAGCTGCAGCACATGGCATCTTCGTTGCGGCATGTTTCAGTTGCGGCATGCAGACTTCTCAGTGTGGCATGCATGTGGGATCTAATTCCCCGACCAGGGATCGAACCCAGGCCCCCTGCACTGGGAGCACAGAGTCTTACCCCCTGGACCACCAGGGAAGTCCCCAGTAGTCATTCAATTTAATTCAGTTCTGACACTACCCAGAAGTACTGCAGACCCCACAGTTTAAGGGCTCAGTTTCACAAGACTGCTCCCATTTCAGACACCAGTCACAAGTCCCAGGTTGCCACCTACATTTCTGACCAACCAGCTGTAAGTCAGGGGTTCCACAACCCTCTCCTCAGGTTTTAAAATTTGCTAAAACGGCTCACAGAACTCAAAACACTTTACTTACTATTACTGCTTTGTTATAAAGGATACAACTCAGGAGCAGCCTAATGTAAGGGTTGCATGGTGCAAGGTATGGGGAAAGAGGCACAGAGCTTCTGCCCTCTGGGAATGCCACTCTTTCAACACCGGTATTCATCAATTCAGAAGCTCCTGGAATTGCACTGTTCAAGAGTTTTTATAGTAGTCTCCATTCCCTCTTCCCAGAGGTTAGTGGGTAAGGTTGAAAATTCCAACCATCTCATTACTTGGTCTTTCTGGTGACCTGTCCCTTCTGAGGTGATCTAGGGATCCCTTCTAAATCACCACATTAGCATAAACTTAGGTGTGATCAAAAGGGGCTCATTATGAATAACAAAAGGTATTCCTTATCACTCAGGAAATTCCAAGGGTTTTAGAAGCTCTGTGTCAGTAATCAGGGACAAAGACCAAATATACCCTACAACTTACCATATGACTCTGCAATTCCACTCCAAGGAATCTACCCAAGAGAAATGAAAATATATGTTCACACAAACACTTATGCAAATCTTCATGGCAGCATTATTCACAATAGCCGAAAAGTGGAAACAATCCAAAATGTCCATCAACTGATAAATGGATAAATAAAATGTGACATATCTATACAAGAGAATACTATTCAGCAATAAAAAAGAACAAAATACTGACACATGCTACACAGATGAACCTCAAAAATATTAACTGAAAGAAGCCAGATGCAAAAGACTAGTATACACATTTTTTATTCCATTTATATGAAATGTCCAGAAAAGACAAATGTATAGAGACAGAAAGCAGCTAAATGGTTTGCTGGGACTAGGTTGGGAGGTGGATTGACTGCAAACATGCTTGGGAGAAACTGGGGAGGTTTAGTGAAAATGTTCTGAAACTGTCTTGTGATGATGGCTGTATAACTCTATAAATGTACTAAAGATCACTGAACTGTATGCTCACAATTGGGTAGAAAAGTTACCTCTTCTGAACTTTAGAAAATGTGATGATTGGACTGCTGTAATCAAGCCTAAGTTCAAATAGCCAAGCAAACAGAAAGAATCCAGGTTCTTAATGATGTCACTGAGCCAATGATTTGATAATCCTAGAACCACCTATCTGCAGACTACTTATACATGAGTCAATAAAATTTCCTTAAGGTTAAAGATAAAAGGATATGAAAGTTCTGAGGGATACAAGAATATGTTCATTATAGAAAATTTGGAATTATCATCTGTATAGAAAGGCATCAAGGAAAAGGCAGGAATTCTGGTGGATCCTGAAGGATAAAAGATTATGATGAGGGGTACAAGGGTGGGGGAGAAGAGGCAAAAAAGAAAGGTGTTTAGAAGAGTCTGTAACAGTGGAATGGATAAAAATTAACATTTAACAGGTGCCCACTATAACTGAGTCAGGCATTACAACATGTATCTTTTAATCCATATGACTCATGAGGAAAAAAAAAAGTATCATTTTACATATGAAGACATTGAGGACCCTAAAATTAAGTAATTTTTCCAAAAAGCCAAGCAGCTAGTAAAGTGGGAGAGCCAAGATTTTCATCTTCAGTCTCAGGATTCAGGCTCCAAAACATATACTTCTTCCTCTATGTTATGATGCTAACCAAAGACTTAAGCCACCCCCATTTGCAAGTTCAGATCTTTGTAGAAAGCATCTTTGCAAAGATGGGTTTACATTTATAGTGCTACACAATGTTTCTTGACTAGCAACTTTCACTTAATCAGTATACTAAATGTGATATTCATTCCTCCCTTGGCTTCCAAAACTCTACCCTTCTCTGGTTTTCCTCCCTATTCTCTTTCTCCACCTCCTTATTACATGCTCATGTTCACCAGCTCTTGTCTACACCCAGGATCTTAACTACCACTATGGCTGACGACTTCTGACCCTGTCTCTCCAATTCAGAGAAACTCCCCAGTTTTCCTTGATGGATTAACTCCCTCCAGGCCAGGTTGAATACTTCTCTGTACACTCTCAAATTACCCTTACATAATTCTAATGAGGCATTCCTCAGTCATAATGTATCATGTCTGCAGTTCTAAGTCAGATACCCTCCCTACATGCCCCCAGAACACACCCTTATTTATCTTTATAGCACTTCCCAGGTTATATTACAAATAATGACTTAATCCATTTCTCCTACCAAACATGCTGCTTGAGACTTGGCACTATGTCTTATTCACAATTAGTACCTAGCATAGTGCAAGACACATAATGGGCACTCAAACATTGACTAAACCAATGAATAGAAGAAATAAAACTTGCTTTAAATTGGAAGGATACAGTTTCTCGAAGAAATTTTCAGGAATTTATTTTTTGAAATGGGAAAATAGGCCAAGAAAGGTTAAGTGACTAACTTAGTCAAGCCATGGTCACCTGAGTCATAATTCTCTTCCCATAAAATCATGGTGCCTATTAATTCATGCTTATTAATCTATGCTCTCTATGAACCTCTGGAAGTAACATAAAAATGTTATCTAGAGAAGAACCATTTCAACTTCATCCACTCCAGCTCTGGCTGGCTGTATCAGTTGTGTAGAACTCTGATGTTAATTATTACTTAACAGTTTTTCTGTCCAGAATAGACTAATCTTTAATTGAACCAGTCTTTTCACATGTCCTTCACACACCATAATTCAATATATATTTATCATGCATCTCTAGGAGGAAAACTTGAAAGTGATAATTTGTCAGTACTCAAAAAATATATACTTAATTATATCATACGCAATTTCAGTTTAACAATACCTCAAATGTCTGCCTTAATGTGATTCAGTTGTGAAAGACAGACTGAATGTGAACACTAGAGATACACGCTGCAACTTCATGGGGAAAACCCCTGGAGTCCAATGCTACTGTTGCCAATGGTTGCTATGCTATACTGCACAACAATTCAGAAGCTGAGACAGCCAGCTCACTAAGAAACAACTGAATCGAACCAAGATTTATAAATGTACTCTGAGACTCAACTTTTTTATACCTTTAACTGAATTAACTGTTTGTCATAAGCATCAGAAACAGGATTTACAACAAGACTATAAAAATTACCTAGAATTTATTTAAGGACATATTTTTTTTTTTTTTTTTTTTTTTTTTTTTTGGTGGTACGCGGGCCTCTCACTGCTGTGGCCTCTCCCGTTACGGAGCACAGGCTCCGGACGCGCAGGCCCAGCAGCCATGGCCCACGGGCCCAGCCGCTCCGCGGCATATGGGATCCTCCCAGACTGGGGCACGAACCCGTATCCCCTGCATCGGCAGGCGGACTCTCAACCACTGCGCCACCAGGGAGGCCCAAGGACATATTTTGAGAGTGATAAGCACTTTACAGAAGAGAATGGTTAGGTTTAGGTTCCTTCTAACTCCATGAATTTTAATCCAAAAGTGATTTGAAGTTACAATATACAGAAAACAAATAACTGGACACTTCATGACTTTAATTTCTTTCTTCCTGGATTATATCTCAAACTTAAAAAAAAAAATAGTGCTAGACTACAGAGTCTGTGATCCTTCCATGACCCAGAGAGGCACTCCTCACAGAAAAATATAAAACTTAAGAGAACTGCTAATTTATGAGGGCCAAATAAAAGTACTGATATAATTTCATAAATTAAGTCTTTACTAGGTAAAAAGTAAAATGGAAAAGGGCAAAATGGGGAAATAGGAAGACAGGAATGGAAGGAGACAGGGAGGAGGAAAGAAAGGAAAGACTGGGGGAAGTATTTTTTTTAAACCCAGATTCTACTAAGGAAGAACCAAGAAACTGACCAAACTCCCAAACCCACTAGGAAACAGTGCTAGCATTCCTGAGGGAGTCCTTATTGCTGATGTGGTCATGGGAAATTCTCAAGTATTCACACTGTCTAGTAACAGAAACTTTACCTCTAATTCCAGTGAATCCCGTCTCTCTAACCCCCTTTTTTATCATTGACAGTTGCCCGTCCTCCCTCAGTTACTCTCAAAAGATTTTCTTTTAGTTGCACTACACTATGGGAGGAACGGAAAAAAGTAGAAATATACATTCCTTATCTCTAATAAACATTCATTCAGCAACTTCTATTTGGAAGAGATTAAAGATACAGCTCACTGAGCTCTGATGTCCTGTGCCTAAAGAGCTTATAATCTAGTTAGGAAGATAAGACGTACATAGATATGATAAAACAATACAATATAAAGTATCAAATGGTAGGACTGACAAATACACCACTCTACAGGATTTCAGAGATGGAGTTTAGGACGTGTTACCCCCAAATCTGCCGCTTCGGTATACTGATGTAGTTAAAGGCACTTGAAAAACAGCAGATACAAGAGGAGCACTCTGACCCTCCTTCTTCTTCCAGAAAGCAGGAGATAAAACTCCCATGTGAAAGGTGCCATCCCCGTACCAGGAGGACGAAAGACATTCTTATCGCCAGAGACGGGGAATCAAAGCCGAGAAATGTGTACAAACTTGTTAAACTAACCCTTATCTTCCTAGTCATTTCTCCACAATTGACTCCTCCTAGCCCAACACTCTGTCTTGTCAATGTTTCACAAACTTGTTCTTTGTCTAAAAGATATAGACTGTCCCCAACTTAGGACTTTTTCGACTTCACAATAGTGCGAAAGCAATTCACATTCAGTAGAAACCATACATCAAATTTTTAATTTTGATCTTTTCCCAGACTAGCGATACACAGTACAACACTCTCTCATGATTCTAGGCGGCAGCAGGAGCAGCGAGCTGCAGCTCCCAGCAATCAGGAGGGTAAACAACCGATACACTTACGACGACTCTGAACCCATACAACCATTCTGTTTTTCACTTTCAGTACAGTATTCGATAAGTTACATGAGATAATCAACACTTTATTATAAAATAGGCTGTATGTTAGATGATTTTGCCCAACTGTAGGCTGATATAGGTGCTCTGAGCATGTTTAAGGCAGGCTAGACTAAGCTATGATGTGGAGTAGATTGAGTAGGTTAGGTATATTAAACCCATCAACTTATGATAGGGGAGGTAACCCCACTGTAAGTCGAGGAAGACCTGTAAAAGCTTTCTGCTCTGGTCTTCATTCTCCATGTACATGTAAAAAAAATTTTAAACTTGTATGCTTTTCTCCTGTTAATCTATATCAATTTAATTCTTAGGCCCAGCCACAGACCCTAACAGGGTAGAGAACTGCAGAGTTGAACTTTATAGAAAGGGTACAATTCAGATTTGAGAAAAGAAGGAAAGAAATCAGGCAGTGACATGAAGACTGGTAAGGAAAGCAGAAAGCACATAGTAGGTTTAGAGGATGGTGAAGAAACCAGTTTGGTCAGAGTACAGCTTTTCTATAAAGAACATAAACTTGAAAAGGCAGAGTTTGATGAGACTTTGAAGAGTTCAGATTAAGAAATGTGAACTTCAGTCAGCAGGAAAGAGTACTTCTGGAAAATTTTTACACAGATACACATAAACACTCCCTAAAAGTACACACAGATTAGACAACTTGAGAAAATTACTTGCTGAACCTAATACATTATGTATGACAAAGTTAAAATAAAACTCATTTTCTTTCGGCAGAGAGAGTACCTAGAAAACACACACACACACACACACACTTCTGACCATTCACTAATCTGTTAAGATTTCATTCTACTAAGCTTCTTGAATTAAAACTTCCCATGACAAAATGCTGACTTCTGATTACTAAGGATTTTATCACACAACGTGCATGAATCACTCTTGATTTTTCTTCTTTGCTTTTCTTTCCCATTCTTGAATATTTCATTACTTCAACATCAGCATGCAGGAAAAAGAGGGAAAGGACTAAAACGAAATCTACAGATTTTTGAAATACAGTCAGGGCATGATGTAAAGAATATAAAACGGGCTTCCCTGGTGGTGCAGTGGTTGAGAGTCTGCCTGCCAATGCAGGGGACATGGGTTCGAGCCCTGGTCTGGGAGGATCCCACGTGCCGCAGAGCAACTGGGCCCGTGAGCCACGACTACTGACCTGCGTGTCTGGAGCCTGTGCTCCGCAACAAGAGAGGCCACGATAGTGAGATGCCCGCGCACCGCGATGAAGAGTGGCCCCCACTCGCCGCAACTAGAGAAAGCCCTTGCACAGAAACGAAGACCCAACACACCCAAAAATAAATAAATAAAAATTTAAAAAAAGAATATAAAACTTCAAGTTCCGATTCCCATTACTAATAGTTTGATTTCAAAGAAGTCATTCAGTCTCACGGTGTCTCAAATGTTCTCACCTACTTTCTTACATACTTGAAAGGTTACTGCATTCAAAATATCACAAAAAAAGGCTTCCCTGGTGGCGCGGTGGTTGAGAGTCCGCCTTCCGATTCAGGGGACACAGGTTCGTGCCCCGGTCCGTGAAGATCCCACATGCTGCGGAGCAGCTGGGCCCGTGAGCCATGGCCGCTGAGCCTGAGCGTCCGGAGCCTGTGCTCCACAACGGAAGAGGCCACAACAGTGAGAGGCCCGCGTACCGCCAAAAAAAAAAAAATCACAAAAAAAGTGGTCTAAAAACTAACTACCAGCAAAACTCACTTTATTGCACTTCAGACACTGCATTTTTTACATATTGTAGGTTTGTTGCAACCCTGCATTGTCAAATGACGGTTAGCACTTTTTAGCAATACAGTATTTTTAAAATTAAGGTATGTACATTTTTTAGACACAATGCACGTTGCACACTTAATAGACTACAGTATAGTGTAAACATAACTTTTATATGCACTGGAAAGCAAAAAATTCATGTGACTCGCTTTACTGCAGTGGTCTGGAACCAAACCCGCAATATCTCCAAGGTATGCCTTTACTTGCCATACAAATTATATCATTAAGGGTTCAATGAGTGGAGCAAGAGTGAGATTACTGACTAAACCAAGGTTTAAAAACCACCTGTGAGCAATAAGTGTTCTCTCAATGCTCTATATTACCCTAAATTGGTATTACCCTACTAGTTGATAAAATTCCTAAATATAACCACACTTCACCTGGTTAGAAAATACTCAAAGGAAGGGGAACACCTGACATACTATGTCCCCAAAAACCAAAGGGTAACTCAAATCCATTTTTAACTCGCTGTAGAATCCTATACGACTCTGAAATGTAAAGCATTCTAATAATTCTAAACAAAATGCGTTTGAAATCACAGCTCAGTACAAAAGGTGAGTATGAACTATAACCACCTCCAGGCTAAACTATGAATTTAGAGAACTCTGAATCCGGATAATTGTAGGATAGATACATTTAATTACATTCTAGTTGAATATTAGACTTGTTTACAAAGATGTTGCTTGGTAACAAAAGCAGTGCTTTAACAACCCACTCAGTTTTAGATCTACTCAAGTATTTTATGCTCATAGTCTGAACACATTATGAACTATATACTACTGATATGAGAAACTAAGAACAAGTTTCTTGTTATCCTAGACACCTTCGAGATTTTACTGAAATAGTTTCATCGTTACAACTAATGTGACCAAAGGCTTTTAAAATACTTGACAATGGGCATTTTTAAGAGCTAAGTACCCATTTTTCTGGCCAAAGTTGGACACTAAGGCTACAACAAAATGTCCATTAGAGCCCAGCATGCACTCACATATTCTAACGTTATCTTTGTAATGACAGCCAACATCACAGTTAGAATTGTCTTCAGGGTCAACGAAAATGGCAGCTTATTTTTTTTCACAAATGAAACTGGAGGTACCACACGTTTAGCCAGCTTTTAAACTGAGGCTACCCAAGCACCACTCTGGAGTTCATCAAAAAGCCCCATAAAGAGTTTCACGTGCATTTAATCGGCGACAGAACATTCTCCCAGCCTACTTTTCTAGCACCCGCTCCACTTGCTTTACGGGAAAAATAACAAAAGAAGAATTCAAGGGTAAGTTGTGAAGAAAAAAGTCATGAGCATTCCAAACCACGGACAAGACAGCGTTACGTACCAGACTCACACTCGGACCTTGCAACGTGCGCACAGAAAACTTAACAGTGACCGGTGTTCCGGCCGCACTCGCCAGGTGGACACCTCCACTGCTCCAGCCACGGGCGCCTACGGCACTCTTCCCGCCGGGGCACTGGGGCCACGGGAGACGGTCCCGCACGCGGGGTGCAGGCCCAGCCCGTCACTCCTGGCGAAGTCTTGGCGGCCGCTCGCGGCGCAGGCTGAAGAGCAGGAGCCGGAGGGCCGAGCGCGCCCCTCGGGCTCCCGACCCCTGGAAATGTGGGGTATCCCGAGAGCTCCGAAGGCGGAAAGGGCGGCGGCGGCAATGGAGAAAAACCCCGCTCCTCCTCGCTAGACTGGCCTTCTCTGGGGTGCGGGGCCGGAGCCGAAGTCCGACTGGGAAACCAAACCCAGCCCGCCGCCCGCCACCCTTCAAACACCGCGGTGCGCGCTGAGTCCCGAGACCTAAGGCCGCGCGAAGCAGGAAGTCCCGCCCCCACGCCGACGTCACCGACGCCGCGGACGCCGGCGGCGGCGAGCGAGCTGAGGCCGGGGGAGCGGCCAACGACAGGGGGAATGGCGGGGCCAGGTCGGCGCTCCGAGAGGCCTCTGGGGGCCGCGGAGATCCCTAGAGCCGAAGGGAACGCACAGTCCGGGACCCGGCACTTGCCTCACGGAGCCAGAGTGACGCGCGCAGTTGAGCGGGAAGCCGCTCTCCCTCTCCTCCTCCCCACGCAACGTCTCGGCGGTTTCCCCCAGTTTCGCGCTTCTCCTGCGCTCTGCTGGCTCGTCCGACACTTTTTCTTCCCTGAGGGCACTGATAGTGGTCCTGCCGCCACCCCCGCCTTCCTTCGTGCCCGACCGTGCAGACGGAATGAGTCTCGAAGTCTCCTGCCTACCGCGTCGGCCGTGGGGCCTCGGCCCACGAGTGGGGAGCCGGCGCAGCTTGCCAGGCAGAAACGGCCAGGTCAGGAAAGAGGCCCAGGCGCGAGTCCCTCCACGCACCGCCCGCTCCAAATCTCAAAATGTTGGCTCGAGTTCAGGGCCCACTGGTCTCAGTGGTATCAATGAACTATATGTTACAAATCATTGGTCAGTGGGAAAAAGATTATCTGAGGAATTACTAAACACTGGGGACCGGCTTTACATCTGTTTCATTTGTTTAATACCAGATGACAAGAATTTAAATGTAAAGAATGAAACCATAAAAATATTACAAGAAAATCGAGATGACTATAATCTTGAGCTGAGAAAGGCCTTTTCTAAGTATGAAGCAATAACCAGAAATCATTAAAGAAAAAAATCGATAAAAATTAACCACATAAAGATTGTTATCTACACACAAATAATAACTAATGGAATATAAATTTGTATCTTGTGGGAAAAAAAAAGTATTCCTAATACACAAAAAGCTCATACAATATCAATTTTAAAACTTAACACAATAAATAAAATTGGCAAAGGATATCAATAGGACATTCTTAAACCAAGAAAAACTTCTAATTAACAAATGAAAAGATGTTCAACTTGCAAACATCCTTTTTGTCTATCAGTGTAGACAGTGAGGTGGGGATACAATTACTGTCATGCCTAACTGGTGTGAACTTGAAATTGGTACACCATTAATTACCAAAATTTAACAAAATAATTAGGCTTTGCCCCAGCAAACTCATTTTCTAGTCATGCGCTCTAAAGAAAATAAAAAGAAAAACAGATTTACGAGGATGTTCCTCACCCCCTTTTGATCATAGGTGCTTATGGAAACAATGTAAGTATCATCGCTAGGACACTAGTTAAATATGTTATGGTACCTACACACAATGAAATACCCTTGAGCCATTAAAAACGATGATGTAAATCTCTTTCTTTACACAACAATATGTCCACAGCATATAGGTTTCTTTTTCCCCCTAAAAAGCAGAGTACAGTTTAGCACGAACAGTGCTTCATCCAAACATGAGTATGCATGTGTATATATGTGAATGTAAATACAAAAAGATCAGGAAGGATGTCAGCCAAAATGCAACTGATTTTTATTTTATCTTTTGACCTTTTCTATCTTGTTTGAATTTTGTATAATGAATATATCATTTTTACAAAAACAAAATTGTGTTTTAATTAACGATGCCAGTGAAAAAGGGCCAGTTTACTACAGACCCTCACAGGTGGATAACCAATGTGAAGTAATTATATTTGGGATCTAAGTCTCAGCTTTTTAAGTGTCCACAGATTTGGTTACATTAATTTACCTAGAGTTGGACAAACTTTTATCATTTGGACATCATGATCTGACTCCAAGATTGGACTGGGTATCCTTCCTGTGTGCTCTCTGTGTGCCTCTCGTGGCATTTGCCACACTGAACTATAATTCCCTCTTTCTGTCACTAGACTGTTTACTCCTACCACACACACATGTCCTTTTTCTGCCATGTTATGTGCTTATTTTCCCCTGATTCCTTTTCTGTCATCTACTTTATTATTCTGTGTATAAGTTTTCATTTTAATGTAATTACACAGATATTAAAGGGATAATTTCAACAACTTTATGCCAAAAAATTTAACTTAAGTGAAATGGACAAATTCCTGAAAAGATTACCAAAAAATTGACACAAGAAGGAAAAGAAAATCTAATTGTCCAAATACCTATGAAAGAAATTGAATTTGTAATGTAAAACCTTCCACAAATAAAACTCCAGGCCCAGATGGCTTCACCAGTAAATTTTAAAGAAGTTAAAATACCAGTCCTACACTATTTCACAAAATAGAGCAAGAAGGAACACTTCCAAATTCATTTTATAAGGCCAACATAATCCTGATACCAAAACTTAACAAGGACAGTTTACAAGAAAATTACAAACCAATATGTCTCATGAATATAGACTTTTTAAGTTTGAATGAAATATTGGCAACTTGAAACTTGCAATATAGAGGATAAGATACCATGACCAGGGAGAATTAGGTTAACATTGAAAAGTCAGTGTAATTCACCACATTAACAGGAAGAAAGAGAAAAACAAAATGATAGTCTCAATAGATGCCGAAAAAGCATTTGACAAAATTCAAAACTTACTCATGTTAAAAAACTCTCAGCAACCTGGGAATAGAAGGGAACTTCCTCAATATGATAACATGTTTGAAAAATGTAATAGTGAAATACTAAAACTTTTTCCCCTAAGATCACGAACATAAGAATGTCTGCTTTCACCACTTTTATTCAGAATGATATTGAAGATCTCAATGCAATAAAACAATAAGAAAAAACATAAAGATTGGAAAGACTTGGGCTTCCTGATTGCAAAACTTACAACAAAACTACATACATAATCAAGACAGTGCCATATTGCCAAAAACATACATAAATATAGATCAGTGGACTAGAATTCAAAGGCCAGAAGTAAACCCCTACACTTATGATCAGTTGTCTTTTGACAAATGCGCCAAGATAATTCAGTGGGGGAAAGTATAGTCTTTTCAATAAATGGTACTGGTAAAACTGGATATCCACATGGAAAAGAATGAGCTTGGACCTCATGCTATGTACAAATGTTGAAATGAATCAAAGATCCAAATGTAAGAGCTAAAACTATAAAATTCATCAGAAAAAAAAAGCCATAAGTCTTCGCAACAATGGATTAGGCAATGGTTTCTTAGATGTGACACTGAAAGCACAAAGAAAAAAACAGATAAATTGTACTTTATCAGAATTTTAAAACTGTGCTTTAAAGAACATCAAGAAAGTGAAAAGAGGGGCTTCCCTGGTGGCGCAGTGGTTGAGAGTCTGCCTGCCGATGCAGGGGACACGGGTTCATGCCCCAGTCCAGGAAGATCCCACATGCCGCGGAGCAGCTGGGCCCGTGAGCCATGGCCGCTGAGCCTGCGTGTCCAGAGCCTGTGCTCCACAACGGGAGAGGCCACAAGAGTGAGAGGCCCGTGTACCACAAAAAAAAAAAAAAAAAGAATGTGAAAAGACAACCTACAGAATGGGAGATAATATTTGAAAACCATGTATCTGATAAGGGATTTGTGTTCAAGATATATAAAGAACTCTTAAAATTAAACAATAAAAAGACAACCCAATTTAAAAATGAACAAAGGATTTGAATACAGATTTCTCCAAAGAAGATATACAAATGGCCAACATGCACATGAGAAGATGACCAGCATCATTCGGGAAATGCAAATTAAAACCGCGATGAAATACCACTTTATACCCACCAGAATGACTATACTCAAAAGATGGACAATAACAAGTGTTAGTGAGGATGTGGAGAAATTGGAACCCTTGTACCCCTGTGATGAGAATATAAAATGGTGACTTGGGAATAGTTTGGCAACCCCTCAAGAGGTTAAACATAGAGTTACCATATGACCCAGCAGTTCCTTGTGAATTGGAAACTTATGTTCACACAAAATTTTGTATACAAATATTCATAGCAACATTATTCATAAAAACCCAAAAGTAGAAACAATCCAAATACCCATCAACTAATGAATGAATAAACAAAATGTGCTATAATCTACACAATGGAATATTATTCAGCCATAAAAAGTACTGATTCCTGCTGCCACCTGGATGAACCTTGAACACATTATATGCTAAGTGAAAGACACATATTGCATGATTTCATTTATATGAAATGCCCAGAATAGGCAAATCCATAGGGAAAGAAAATAGTAGTCGTCTAGGGAAGGGGATGTGGACAATGCAGAGTGACTGCTAATGAGTATGAGGTTTATATGTGGGGCGATGGAAATAATCTGAAATTAGATGGTGGCGGTGGTTGCATAGCTTTGTGAACATATTAAAACCCACTGAGGGCCTCCCTGGTGGCGCAGTGGTTGAGAGTCCGCCTGCCGATGCAGGGGATACGGGTTCGTGCCCCGGTCTGGGAGGATCCCGTATGCCGCGGAGCGGCTGGGCCCGTGGGCCATGGCCGCTGGGCCTGCGCGTCCGGAGCCTGTGCTCCGCAGCGGGAGAGGCCACAGCGGTGAGAGGCCCGCGTACCGCAAAAAAAAAAAAAAAAAAAAAAAAAAAACCCACTGAAATATACACTTGAAAAGAGTTGATTTTATGGTATATGGATTATATCACTAAAAAATGGGAAGTAAAATTGTATTCACAGACAACATTAAAAAGAAGTAAAACTATTCACAGACAACATAATTATATACACAAGAAAAGCCTATGGACTATACAAAAGAGCTACTAGAACTAATAAATTAATTTAGCAAGTCATAGGATACAGGATCAATATACAAAAATCAATTCTACTTCTACCTGCCAGCAACAAAAATTGGGAAATGAAATTGAAGACAACACCATTTATAATGTATCCAATACATCAGAAACCTAGGAATAAACTTAAAATATGTACAAGACCTCTGTATTGAAAAACCACAAAATATAGCTGAAGGAAATTTTAAAAGACAAATAAATGGAGGAAAAAACCCATAATATTCTTGAATGGGAAAACTCCATCACTAAGCTGTCCATTCTTCCTAAATTGATTTGTAAATTCACCCCGATCCCTATCAAAATTCCAGAAGGCTTTTCTTTAGGACATAGACAAATAATTCTAAAATTTATCTAAAAAGATGAAAGATCTAAAATAGCCAAAACAATCATTAAAAACAACAAAGTTGGAAGACTTACACTACCTGATTTCAATCCTTCTATAAAGTTACAGTAAGCAAGACAGTATGTTATTTGTATAAGGATAGGCTAGTAAACAGATTTGAGCCTAGACATAGACCCACACATATACAATGATTTCATCTGTTACTAAGGCACCAAAGCAAATAATGAAAAAAAGTTTTTTTCCAACAAATATTACTAAAACAACTGGATATCTATTTTTTTTATAAAAAACGAACTTCAGCCCTATTTCACTCTGTACACAAAAGTTAATTAAAATGACTCATAGGCCTAACATAAAACCCAGATCCATAAAACTTCTAGAAGAAAACATAGAAGAGCACCTTTATAATGTTGGAGTATGCAAATAGTTCTTTCATGGGAAACAAAAGGCACTAATCATAAAGGAAAAATTTGACAAATTAGGGTTTATCAAAATTTAAACTTCTGGGGAGTTCCCTGGCAGTGCAGTGGTTGGGACTCCCCGCTTTCACTGTCGAGGGCCCAAGTTCAGTCCCTGGTCGGGGAGCTAAGATCTCGCAAGCCATGCAGCATAGAAAAAAAAAAAAAAAAACAACTTCTGTTCTTCAAAGACAGCATTATACAACAGACTGGAAAATATTCACCACACATATCTAGCAATTGACTTGTAACAGGAATATAAAAGAACTTCTACAATTTAAAAATAAAAATTAAGTTCGAACAATAACTCATTTAAGATAATAGCATCTCATCAAAGTGGGTATAGAAGGAACATACCTCAACAAAGAGCATATATGACAAGGCCATAGCTAACATCATACAAGCCCATCAGCTAACATCAACAGTGAACAGTTGAAAGCTTTTCCTGTAAGATCCTATAAGACAAGGATGCCCCCTCTTGCTAGTTTTATTCAACATAGTTTTGGAAGTCCTAGCCAGAGCAGTTAGGCAAAGGAAAGAATATTATATATAGAAAATATTATAATATATAATAGAGTAATTATATTAATTAATTATTAATTAATAATATGTATCAAAAACCCTAAAGACTCCATCAAAAAATCGTTAGAACTAATAAATGAATTTAGTAAAGTAGTAGGATACAAAATCAATATGCAGAAATTGGTTGCATTTCTGTACACTAATAGTGAACTATCAGAAAGAGAAACTAAGAAAACAATCCCATTTACAATTGCATCAAAAAGGAGTAAATTCAAGGAGTAAATTCAAGCCAGGAGGTGAAAGACCTGTACACTGAAAACTATAAGACATTTATGAAAGAAACTGGAGAAGATACAAATAAATGGAAAGATAGTCTATGCTCATGGGTTGGAAGAATTAATGTTGTTAAAATGTCCATACTACCCAAAGCAATCTACAGATTCAATACAAGCCCTATCAAAATTCCAATGGTGTTTTTCACAGGACTAAAACAAACAATCCTAAAAATTGTATAGAAGCACAAATGACCCCAAATACCCAAAGCTCTCTTAAGAAAGAAAAACAAATCTGGAGGCATCATTCTTCCTGACTTAAACTATATTGCAAAACTATAGTCATCAAAACACTATGGTATTGACATTAAAAACAGACATATAGATTGGTGAAACAGAATAGCGCCCCAGAAATAAACCCACACATATATGGTCAATTACAACTAAGGGGCCAAGAATATACAGTGGAAAAAGGATGGTCCCTTCAATAAATGCTGTTGGGAAAACTGGATAGCCACATGAAAAATAATGAAACTGGACCACTATCTTACACCATACACAAAAACTACTTCAAAATGGATTTTTAAAAAATGGATTAAAGACTTAAATGTAAGATCTGGAACCATAAAACTCCTAAAAGAAAACATAGGCAGTAAGTTCCTTGACATGAGTCTTGGCAATGATTTTTTTGGATTTGACATCAATAGAAAAGGCAACAAAAGGAAAAATAAATGAGTGAGACTAAATCAAACTAAAATGCTTTTGCACACCAAAGGAAGCCATCAACAAAACGAAAAGGCAACCTGCCAAAGGGGAGAAAATATTTGCAAATCATATATCCAATAAGGGGTTAATATCCAAAATATATAAAGAACTCACACAACTTAACAGAAAAACAATCCAATTAAAAGTGGACAGACACGCATGGCAATTGTAGTTAACAATACTGTATTGCATATTTGAAAGTTGCTAAGAGAATAAATCTTAAAAATTCTCATACAAGGAAAAAAAAACTTTTTGTAATTTTATATGGTGATGGATATTAACTAGACTTATTGTAGTCATCATTTCATAATTATATAAATATCAAATCATTATGTTGTACACCTGAAACTAATGTGTTATATGTCAATTATATCTCAATAAAAAATGTTGAAAAACAAAAAAGATAGTAGCAAAGACTTGAACAGACCTTTCATGAGATATACAAATGGCTGATAACATAAGAAAAGGTGCTCAGTATCTTTAGTCATCAAGGAAATGCAAATTAAAAGCACAATGAGATTCCATTTCACATGTACTGAAGTGGCTAAAATCAAAGTCTAATAATAAAACAAATATGAATTCAAGCTGCTTCAAATTGTGATATTTACCTTGCTAGTGTGAGTGTAAAATAGTACAATCACTTTGGAAAACTGCTTAGCAATTTGTTTATAGTTAAATATTCATCTAACCTATTCATGACCCAGAAGTTTCAGTGTTAGATAACTATGAAAGAGAAATGAAAATACAAGTTCACAAAAAGACTCATACAAAGAAAGTTTAAAGCAACCTAATTCATAATAAATAAAACCTAGAAACAACCCAAATGTACATCAACGGGAGCATAGATAAACAAGTTATATATTTATACAATAGAATACATCACAGCAATAAAAAGAAATCACCAACATGCCTAACAACATGGATAAATCTCACAAATATTTTAGTAAAAGAAGCCAGGCACAGCAGAGTGCATGCTGTATGGTTCTATTTATGTGAAATCCAAGAAAGACAATACTAATTTGATGTTAGAAATCTAAAATTGGCTGCTGAAGACAATGCCAAGAGGGATACAAGAGAACTTTCTGGAGTAATGGATCTATATTTTGCTTTGAGTGGTGGTTACACTGGTATACATACAGCTGTCAAACTCACCAAAATGAACGTCTGAGAAAAACAAAGTTGAAGGGCTGATGCTACCCAACTTCAAGAGTTACTATAAAGCTACAGTAATCAGGACAGTGTAGTATTAGCAAAATAATAGACAAATAGATCAGTGCAACAGAATAGAGAGCCCAGAAACAGACCCCCATAAATTTAATCAGTCTTTGACAAAGGAGCAAAGGCAATACAATGGAGCAAAGATAGTCACTTCAACAAATGCTGCTAGAACAACTGGACATCCACATGCAAAATTATGATTCTAGGCACAAACCTTACACCCTTCACAAAAATTAACTCAAAATGGTTCATAGACCTAAGTGTAAAACACAAAACTATAAAACTCCTAAAAGATAACATAGGAGAAAACCTAGATGACTTTGGGTATAGTGATGTCTTTTTAAAATTTTATTTACATACTTATTTTTAATTGAAGTATAATTGACCTACAACACTATGTTAGTTCTAGGTGCACAACATAGTCATTCAGTATTTCTATACATTACAAAATGATCACCATGATAAGTCTAGTTATCTTCTGTCACCATACAAAGTTAATACAATATTCTTGAGTACATTCCCCATGCTATGCATTTCATTCCCATGACTCATTTATTTTGTAACTTGAGATTTAGATATAACACCAGACATCATCTGTGAAAGAGATAATTGATAAGTTGGACTTCATTAAAATTAAAAACAAAAGACAATGCAAGAGACAATGTCAAATTAGAAAACAAGCCACAAACTGGAGAAAATATTTGCAAAAGATGCACCTGATAAAGGACTGTTATCCAAAATATACAAGGAACCCTTAAAACTCAATAAGAAAATAAACAATCTGATTTTAAAATGGGCCAAAAACCTTAACAGACACTTCAACAAAGAAGATAAACAGATGGCAAATAAGCATATGAAAAGATGTTCCACATCATAAATCATCAGTGAAATGCAAACTAGAACAAAGATGAGATACCACTACACATCTATTAGAATGGCCAAAATTCAGAACACTGACAACACCAAATGTTGGCAAGGATGTGGAGCAACAGGAACTCTCATGCATTGCTGGTGGGAATGCAAAATGGTAGAACCTCTTTGGAAGACAATTTGGCAATTTCTTAGAAAACTAAACAAACTCTTACCATATGATCCAGCAATTGCACTCCTTGGTATTTACCCAAAGGAGTGGGAAACTTACATTCATATTAAAACCTGCACACAGATATTTTAGCAGCTTTACTCATAATTGCCAACATTTGGAAGCAACCGAGATATCCTTCAGCAGGTGAACTGATAAATAGACTATGGTACATCCAGACAATGGAATATTATTCAGCACTAAAAAGAAATGAGCAATCAAGCCATGAAAAGACATGGAGGAACCTTAAATGTATATTTACTAACTGAAAGAAGCCAATCTGAAAAGGCTACTTACTGTAGGAAAAGGCAAAACTATGGAGACAAAGATCAGTGGTTGCCAGGTTGATGGTGGGGGTGGGAGAGATAAATAGGCAGAGCACAGAGAATTTTTAGGGCAGTGAAAATATTCTGTATGAAATTGTAATGATGGATTATGTTATTATACATTTGTCCAAACCCAGAGAATGTACAACACCAAGACTGAATCCTAAGGTTAATTATGGATTTGGGGTGATTAGATGTGTCGATGTCAGTTCAGCCTTGGTAAAAAAAAATGCACCATTCTGGTGAATGATGTTGATAATGGGGGAGGATATACATGTGTAGAATGGGGGGTATATGGGAAATCTCTGTACCTTCATCTCAATTTTGTTGTAAACCTAAAACTGCTCTTTTAAAGTCTTTTTAAAAAATGAACATCTAAGATATGTGCATTTTATTCTATGTTAATTATACTACAATAAAATATATATTTTAAAGTGCTGATAAAGATGATTCCTTTCTGTTAACTGAAATACCAACATCTGCTAGCAAGGTCACTTTCTTCCTTATATCAAGATATCTGAGAAATCTAACTAGTAACCATAAAGTTGTTAGGTGCACCCATATTCAGAGCAAAGTATATAGTCCTGAGGGGTAAGTCCAAACTGCAGAAAAACTTGATAAGCTATCAAGCAACAACAAATGTGTTTGTTTACCATGGCAGATAAATGAAAGAAATAACTGCTATAAAAATGAAGGCTTTGATATCATGGAGCTAATAAATTCGCATTACACACACATGAGTGGAATAATGGGGTCCTTAGGAACCTAATAGGAAATTGTTTTATAAGTTTAAATTTTAAATGAGAGAAAGTGAGGACATGTGGAGTATTTGATTAAGAAAGAGTGATTTAGGATATGGGAATTCTTTTGATAAAAAGCAGGCATTCCCGTATTGCTTTTCACATTTAATACTTTGTTGCCAAAGCCAGAAATAATGTAAGAAGAATAAGCTTGTATTTCAGAATGTCAAGGAAAAAAAGTTATATGTCGTATGGCTCAGTGGTAGACAGAACTATTTTTGTCTTCTTAAACTTTCACATACCTTCTCATTTTCTCATCTCTCCTTCCCTATTTCTCTTTCATCATTCTACTTTTCCTTCTTGTTCTCTTTCATCCTATTCATTTTTTCTCTTTTTCCTCCTTTAGATCAGGCTTTTTAACTTTAGTTTCATGATTGACCTCCTAAGGAGTCATTTTAGGCATTTTTATCCTAATTTTCCCCCCTACCCACTATGAGATCTTAAACCACAGATATCCTGTATATCTGTTTATGTACTGTGGCTCTTTGGAGGGCCACAAACCATTGTAATATCTAAGGTTTTTTGTCCATTGAGAATGCATGCTCCAGAAAATAAGCTCTTTGAGGGGAAGGATCATGTTCTGTTTACTACTGTATGTTCTGTGCTTAACATATAATGCTTGGGACATAGTAGGCAATAAATAAATATTTTAGATGAATATTTATTGAATTAAAAGTGAAAATGATCTCTGCTACAAACTTATGGGTCAACTAAACTAAAATTCTTGGATCTTTTTCAGACAGTGCTACATACAACTGACTACTCCACAATACCTCCGCATTCCAAGAATGTCTTCCTGAGGCTATATGCTTGTGACTTGATAGAAACTTGGAAAGCATGGAAAGCACTCTAATCACAAAAACAGTACTTTTGTAGCCAATTCCAAGAGTGGGTTACTTATACAGGAGCTAATTTCATCTATCATAAGTGATTTTTCTCCCTAGCTTCAGTTTCAGAAAGTGATCATTTCCTAAATTTTTCTCTAAATTCTGAGGCTATACAGCTTCTTTGGTACTTAAAACCCTCTCTTCAGGTTTACCAGTTTCAGTTGAGGTCCAAGAATTAGATTAGAGAATGAAAAGAAGGGGAAGACACTGTAGGAGAGGGAGAAAAGAAATAGAGAAGTCATTAAACTTTTCTGTTTCTTAATTGTTTTACATGTAAGAGCTCTTCTAGCTCTAAAATTTTGATCTTGATGATTATGCTCTAAGTGGTTCTCAATAGAAGCATTTTGGCAATCTGTGAAGGTGTCATTAGTTACCTCAAGATTGGGGGGACAGTGCTACCAGCATTTGTGGGTAAGGCCAGGGATGCTAAACATCCTGTAATACATGGGACTTTGGTCAGATCAGGTCCTTGGAAAAGTAGATGCCAAGACAAATTAGGTGTGCAAGCGATTTATTGGGGGGAAATAACTGTTAAGAAAAAAGGAAAGAGGAAGCAGTAGGCCAGGAGTGCCTTCAGACTGATGCAGTTCTGCTACCCATGAAACGAGAGAGAGAAGGAAGCAAGGACATGTAGGAAGAGCCTCAGACTGCCATTCGGCTCTGAGAAGTCTTGGCCAGACCAGTGAGGAGTCTCAGAACAAAGACTGACCATTTGAAGGGTCCCAATTTGGGCAGGTGTGGCCTGGCTCTAATACACCTGCTGTGCTCAGTCTTTTTTTTTTTTTTAATTAATTTATTTTATTTTTGGCTGCGTTGGGTCTTCGTTGCCACACGCGGGCTTTCTCTAGTTGCGACGAGCGGGGGCTACTCTTCATTGCGGTGCTCAGGCTTCTCATTGCGGTGGCTTCTCTTTGTTGGAGCAAAAGCTTAGAAGAAGGAGGTTATTGGGACAAACTACATCCCCATTACTCAGTTGGTCTCAGGGACGTAACTGCTACGCATCTTCCTCCTCCTCCACTATCCAGTTTAAAATCTACTATTCTTTACCTGTCACCTCCACAGGTCTTAGTAGCTTACCTGGGTATGACCCAAATGCTCTCTTAATGAGAACGTATATTTACTGGTAATTAGACACTTTTCAGGCTGGGATTGCTGCACATGTCCTTCCACAGTTCCAATTAAGTATCAATAAACTTCCAAATGGATCACATGGAGTCCACATATATTTTTCTTTCCCATTATATGAAAGCAGCCCCTCCTCTTCCTGTTGATCCAGGTCAGTTACTCTTGTCAAGATGGGGACTCCTCTTCTTGCCCGCTGGTGCCTGGACACAAAGAGTTCAAAGTGCCCAAACAGTAGCCATAGCTATTACTTCAATGGAACCCTTGTGTTCCCTGACAAAAATGCACTCCCTTTGGGGACCAAGACTTCTAAACCTGCAAAGCCCAGAGTTTTGGGAACAGGAAGCACAAAGTCTCTCAATGACTCAATGAGGTGTTAAGTGGGGCCACTTCTGCTCCCTCCCCTGGACTCATATATTCTTCCTGTTAGGGGCAGTGTCATTCAGAGGTCTCTGATTTAATGTATATATTGCATCCTGAAGGATGGCACTCCATCCTTGCAGAATACTGCCTCTAAACTGGCAGCTTACCTGCACCTTCAGTAGGTTGTCCAGTGCTCTTATCAGGCTGGCAGCTTCTGGATAGTGTAATAGGTGATACAACCAGTAGATGCCTTGGTCATGAGCTCATACTCAAATCACCTTTACTGTGAAGTGGTTCCCCTTTTCAGATGCTATGTTGAGCTGGATCTCATGCCAGTGGATCTGGCCTTCTGTAAGCTCCTAGACAGTGGTACAGCTGAGGCTGTGCAGGCAAAAAAGGCAAACCCATAACCAGCAGAGGCATTTATCCCTATGAAGGTGAAACAGTGGTCACTCCAGAATGGAAAGGGCTCAGTATTGTTGACTTGCCACCAAATGGCTTCTTTATCTCCTCAAATAATAGTGCCATATCAGGGACTCCGTGTTGGTCTCTGTTGCTGGCAAGCTAGACCTTCAAAGGCAGAAGTAGCTCAACTTGGCCTTGGTAAGTGGGCTCATGTGTAGCTTCTATATCTGCAAACATGGCCATACCATTCATGTGCCCACTGTGCCAGTCCTGGGGTAGGCCATGACAACACGTGGCTGACATCAACTGGTAGAATCTTTTCGCCTACTTGGTTGTTTCATTCCTTTTTCATAGTTAATGCTTTCTGGCCAGAATGAATATAAGATACAAAAATCTTCACTCTTAGGCCTACTCTGTCTGACCACATGCCTCTACTCCAGACCTCGCTGTCTCCAATCTAGGCATCTGTATAAATTCTCACCACCAGTCACTTCCTCTTCCACACAAAGCAGATGACCAGCTACACTGCTTGAAGCTCTGCCCTTTAGGAAGCTTTTCTCTCTCCACTGTCTTTTAGGGACATCACTGAATGTGGTGTAATGTGCTGCCATCCATTTTTCAGCTCCCACCCATATACCAAGCCAACCCATTCATAATCAAGCTTGAGCTTTTTTCTCCTCCCTCAGCTGGTCAAACATGACCCCCTATGTAGCCATACAGCCTGAGCATGGGGTACTGGTACAAGCATAGTGGGTGATATGGGGGTCTGGACTACTAGCTCCTGTTGTTTACTCATGCCTTCTGGTCCTATTGGAGTTTGATTTTGAATGCATCATTTCCATATTATGAGGAACTGCTGCTGGGCCCATCAACTTTATGACTGGGCATATCTGACAGAACTCAGCTCATGATGGGTACTTCCAGACACATGATAACTTGGTGCCCCATAGTCAAGCTTTCTGGCTCTACTAGGGCCCAGTACCATGCCAGGGGCTGTTTCTTGAAAGGAGTAAAGCCCTCTGCTGCAGATGGCATCACCTTGCTCTAAAATCCCAGGGGCCTATATCGTGATCTCCCACTGGGACTTGCTGTAAGTTCCACACTGACTGCTGCAGAGCCCATTGCTGTTCCAGGCTGCACAGAACTGTCACCCAGGATATGAGCCAGAGCAATATTCCTAGGTGTGGAATTCGTGCTTCCAGAACCCAAAGAGGCCCATCAGATATCATGCTTCATTATAGTAGGTGACGCAAGATATAAAAATTTGTCTTTTACTCTGGAGGGGATGTCTCCACATGCCACTGACTACTGGACCTCTAAAAACCTTACAGAAGTGGCAGATCACTGAATCTTCTTAAGGTTTATCTCTTACCCTCTGGATGCATGTATCTTACCAAGGCTTCTAGTATACAAGCCACCTCTTGCTTGTCCTACCCATCAGTGTATTATTGGTATAACATATCAATGTGACATTCTGCAGGATGTCCAGACAGTCCAGATCCCTTCATACTATATTAAAATAGAGGAGAGAAGAGTTAACATAGTCCTTGGACAAAACTGGAAATAAATATCTCTTCCACATCAATGTAAACTACTTCTTATCCTTATTTCTGATTGGAATATAAAAGAATGCATTCACCAAATCAATGGCCACATACCATGTACCTGAGGCCTTATTAATCTGCTCTAGCAATGATAACATGTCCAACGCATCTTGAATTGGGACTACTACTTGGCAAGCTTGCTGTGGTACTCTACATTCACTGGGATCCAGAGTGGCACTAAACACCACCATCTCCTCTGGGACACAATATAAGTTTTCATTATCTTAGCTGGGCTGAGGAACAATTTTAAAGGCTTCCAGTTGGTCCTCCTTACTATGGTAGCTCTTATCTAACAGCCTAATGACCCAATACTTCCACTGCTAAGTATGTCTATTGCAATTATATACTCAGGGACCAGGGGAATGACTAGCAGGTGAGTCTGCAGACCCAGTGAATTCTCTGTAGACCAGACTTTAGCTAGGACTCTATTAGCTGCTTGTGTAAGCCCTGGCTCTAACAGGGGACCATGATGACATTTTGGGTCTCCAGTTACCAAAGTCTACTCAGAACCTGGCTCCAAAGCTCCTTGAAATGACAGGGCATTGCCCTTTCCCCATCATAAATGCCTTAAGTAAATACCCTGGGTCCTTTTGGGGAATGAATGAAGGAATCATTACAATATAGTATACTTTACACAATGCTGCAGAGTCCTTCTCCTAGGGACACAGCCACTTCTTTAGTTAGTGGATTCCAGATCAGAAAACTGGCTCAAATTCAGGAACTGAGCAACAAACATATTGTGCCTTTTTATTGAGCTGACAGCCCTTAGCCTCCTGCACCTCCATTCTTTGTTTTTTTGGCTGCATTGGGTTTCCGCTGTGGCACACGCACTCTTCGTTGTGGGCTTCTCTCTAGTTGCAGGGCATGGGCTTCTCTAGTTATGGCATGTAGGCTGCAGAGTGCGCAGGCTTAGTAGTTGAGGCGCGCAGGCTCTCTCTAGTTGTGGCATGCAGGCTCTAGAGCACACAGGCTCAGTAGTTGTAGCGTGTGGGCTCTCTAGTTGTGGCACACAGGCTGTAGAGTAGGGGTCCCCAACCCTGGGCCACGGACTGGTACCAGTCCGTGGCCTGTTAGGAACCAGGCTGCACAGCAGGACGTGAGTGGCGGGAGAGCGAGCAAAGCTTCATCTGTATTTACAGCTGCTCCCCATCGCTCACATTACTGCCTGAGCTGCGCCTCCTGTCAGATCAGCAGCAGCATTAGATTGTCATAGGAGCATGAACCCTACTGTGAATTGTGCATACGAGGGATCTAGGTTGTGCGCTCCTTATGAGAATCTAATGCTTGATGGTCTGAGGTGGAGCTGAGGCGGTGATGCTAGCGTTGGGGAGTGGCTGCAAATATAGATTATCATTATCAGAGAGGTTTGACTGCACAGAGACCATAATAAATCAACTGCTTGCAGACTCATATCAAAACCCTAACAGTGAGTGGCAAGTGAAAGCAAGCTCAGGGCTCCCACTGATTCTGCATTATGGTGAGTTGTATAATTATTTCATTATATATTACAATGTAATAATAATAGAAATAAAGTACACAATAAATGTAATGCGCTTGAATCATCCCCAAACCATCCCCCCCGACCCCTGGTCCGTGGAAAAATTGTCTTCCACGAAACTGGTCCCTGGTGCTGAAAAGGTTGGGGACTGCTGCTCTAGAGCATGCGGGCTCAGTAGTTGAGGCACACGGGCTCTCTAGTTGCGGCATGTGGGCTCTCTAGTTGTGGTGCAGGCTCTCTAGTTGCCCCCCAGCATGTGGGATATTAGTTCTCTGACCAGGGATCAAACCCACATCCCCTGCATTGGAAGGTGGATTCTCAACCACTGGACCACCAGGGAAGTCCCTCCTGCACCTCCATTCTTGCTTTCTTCTGGCCAAAGAGGACAATTTAAGCATCGTAATGAATTATGACTGAAGTGAATTAAAAATATCAAATACATTAAAATCCATAAGTACATAATGATAATCAAAAGTAAAAATTGAGTATAAATTCATTTGAGGACTAGTTTATAAAGTAAAGGAGTTAAATTGAACACCTATATTCTACTTCCTGTCCAAATTGTATTTCCTATACAAATATTTGAAGAGAAAGTTTTAATTTCAAGTAATAAATACAGAAAAAATTATAAAAATTAGAATATTACCATTTTGCATCTCTTAGTGAAATAATGAACAGAGGCTATGATCAAGTGGCTGCTAAGACCATTAGGTAAAAGGCTGCTGGTACACACTGATACAGAATAGTTCATGCTGTCAGCATTTGAACCCACTAATCAACCTTAACGTCAGAAAAACAGCCAGATATTGATGCGCTTTCTGGTGTGATACAATGAGAAGGGCATAGCACCACCTGTGAAATACCCCTGACAAAAAAATTAAACTTGACTATGATCAAGCCTCTAGATCTAACAGCTAGATTACAGTAAATACAGAGGTAGAGGGAACATGACAAAACAACAACATAGGGACACAATCAGCAAAATCCTGAACGTGGGAAACTCTGTGACAAATGATCCAGTTTCTTTAACAAATAAATGGCAGGAAATAAAAAAAGAGAAAAATCATCATAGATTAAGAGAGTTTTAAGAGACATATCAACCTAGGGCAGTGTTTGAACTGATTCAAATGAATCAAGTATAAAAAGACATATGAAAATCTGAGAAAATGTAAAACTCTCAATATTTGCTGATATTCAGGAATTATAACTTGTTAGCTGACATAGTGGTATGTGATTATGGGTTTTTTAAGTAAAATATTTATGAATGAAATAATATATCTGAGTGTTATCTGGGCTTTGCCTTCAATAATCTGAGAAGGTGGGGAATGTTATGTCGATCAGTGGTTCTCAAACTTTAGTGGACCTACAAATCAGCTGGAGAGATTGTTAAAACACAACTTCCTGGGCCCTACCTCAGAGATTCTGGTTCAGTGGTCTGAGGTAATGCTAATGAATTTGATAAAAACGATTGGCCATTTATAACTGATCACTGTTGAAGCTGGGTTCTGATAAGTACGGAGTTCATTATACTTTAATATGATTCTGAACCCAATTTCAGTTGTGTGTATGGTGAGTGGAGGAAGGAGTTCCCACACCACCGAGCAATTCTCCAGACATTAGCTGGGTGGCCTACAATTCAACTCAATTCTGACACAGCCTACCCAGAGACAGCATCAGACTCCACAGGTTAAGGGCTCAGTTCCACAGGCTGAGCAAACTGGCCTCCTTCAGAGGCCAATCACAAGCCCAGGTTACCACCTGTACTTCTGACTGACTGGCTATAGATTGGAGGTTCCCGTGACCCCTTCATCAGGTTAGATTAATTTGCTAGAGGGGCTCACAGAACTCAGAGAAACATTTTACTTACTAGGTTACCGGTTTATTATAAAAGGAGGTAGCTTAAGAACAGCCAGATGGAAGAGATGCATGGGGCAAGGTTTGAGGACAGGTCACGGAACTTCCATGCCCTCTCAGAGTGCACCACTCTCCCCAAATTTCTCTGCGTTCACCAACCCAGAATCTCTCTCAACCCCATCCTTTTGGGTTTTATGGAGGCTGCATTACATAGGCGCTACTAATCATTGGCCATTGGCAACAGGTTCAACCTCCAGCCCCTCAGTCCTACTCGGAGGTAGGGGGAGGGGCAGGACTGAACGTTCCAACCCTCTAATCACCTGTAGCTCCTCTGGTGACCAGCCCCCATCCGCAGGTGCTTTCCCAAAGTTGCCTCATTAACATAACAAAAGACAGCTTTGCTGCTCTCAAGAAATTCCAAGGGTTTTAGGAGTTCTATGCCAGAAATGGGATGAAGACCAAATATGTTTCTTGTTGTAAATCACAATTCTATTCTCTCTACTTCAGCATGTTTGAAATTTTTCATAATAAAATTCTTTTATAAAATTCATACGCCAACACCTGACAAAGTCATTATACCTGCCAATTTTTCCCCAAGCACTTACATATTTTAATATGATTTTTATTATAAATTAACCTCATTTTATTTATCCTTTATAATACAGGTAGGGCATTAAATTGATTTTTTTAACGATGTATGTAGGCAGATTGCACTATATATGTGTTTCATTTGAAGATGGTTAAAAATAGTTATTACAAAATGGGAATATTGAGTCCAATAAGGGTGAGAGCTGCTAATCTAAGACAGCCTGTGGAGAAATGAAGGCTATGGAGAAGAGCAAGCCCTGGCAGCTGAATGGGCAGCTTCAATGGTAACCAAAGCAGGTACCTCACCAGACCTGCCAGGATTTCTACTTTCCTAAAAAAGAGGCTTAACAATTTAAAGTATCTTGAGTTCTCCCAGGACATTTTCTTGTTCACCATTTGGGATTTCCTAACTATTCAAGATGGGAAAATCATTCTGAAGACAAACTGATTTTTCTCCAAAGAGCAGCAGGCTAGTTATTAACACTCCAGAAACTTGTCAGAGAGCTTCATTTTCAATAGATGACTACCCAGCACCAGACAAGAAACAGCTGAGAACTGTTTGGGACAGATAGTCAAAGGCAGTGCCTGCACTTTGGAATCATCAAGGGAACTTAAAAAAATACTTATATCTGGGTCCCACCCTTCTGACTTAATTGATCAAGAGTAACTAGGCATTGGAAATTTTAAGCTACTCAGGTGATTCTAACCAAGACTCGACCAAGGTGATTCGACCAAGACTGAGAACCATTGTTAGAAGACTGAAGCAGTGGTTCTCAAATTTAGAGGGAATCCAAATCACCTGGAGGGGGGCCCAATCTGTATTTTTGAACAAGTTCCCAGGTGATACTGAGGCTGCTGGTTTGGAGACCACATTTTGAGAACATAAAGCACTCTGCTACACACCTTAAGGACAATGGCTGTCTCAAGGAAAAGCACTTGTGCAGTGAGTGCTGAACTTGACACTTTTTTATAGAACACCATTTTTATTTGAAAGAATGCTGACAAAACTTGTACAGACTTGGGTATTTGGGAGACATTTTCTCAAAAAGTGTGCCAGTCACTTCAAGGAAAATAAGTGATGCTATTTGTTGCCAATGACAAAATTCAAACTTTCAAGTGGAAACTACAAATTTGGAAAACTTGCATCCACCATCACGCGCTTGACTACATACCAGTACTTAAAAGATTTCTGTGGTAAGGTTGGTAGTGAGATTAGTGAATGTGATTTTTTTTTGATATTATATAATGAAATGTGTTAATATTTGGAAAATCTGCATAACTCAGTGAAGCAGTATTTTCCAAACGAAGGGTGCATAATGTTACCAAATCATGTATGGGTGACAGAGTCATTCAAAGAACAAGTTAGACCAACTGATTTTAATGTCACAGAATATGATATAGTTTTAGATTCCACATTGCAACTAACCTTTAAAAACTAGTACCTGTGGGGCTTCCCTGGTGGCGCAGTGATTGAGAGTCTGCCTGCCGATGCAGGGGACACGGGTTCGTGCCCCGGTCCAGGA
Source organism: Hyperoodon ampullatus (assembly GCF_949752795.1). Lineage (NCBI taxonomy): Eukaryota > Metazoa > Chordata > Mammalia > Artiodactyla > Ziphiidae > Hyperoodon > Hyperoodon ampullatus. The sequence goes on from NC_136924.1 coordinate 19,167,578, forward strand.
AGATCCCACATGCCGCGGAGCGGCTGGGCCCGTGAGCCATGGCCGCTGAGCCTGCGCGTCCGGAGCCTGTGCTCCGCAACGGGAGAGGCCACAACAGTGAGAGGTCCGCGTACCGCAAAACAAAACAAAACAAACAAAAAAACAAAAAAACCCGAGTACCTGTGGAGGTCTGGTATAGTACAAAGGATATCCACAGTTATCTGAAAAGGCCACTAAAATAGGGCCCCTTTCCAACTACATTTCTGTGTGGGGCTAGATTTTCTTCATACACTTAACCCTCTGGGGGCAGAAAACATTTCCCTTTGTCCATTCTACGTTCTTTGGCTGGCCTAATATTAAATTGACATAAGACTGATTAGCAGGAGAAAACTTTAATTTTGTACATACGGGAGCCCACAAAGACCTGAGGGACTCTCCAGCTGTCAGGTAATTAATGCTTATATACCATCCTGAGCTAAGGAGAAGAGGATAGGGGTGTGAGGTCTCAAAGGGAAGGAAGATAATTCACAGGAAGATGAGAAGAGCAGATCTATGGTGAACAAATGTTTGCCATGCCATGCAGATAAGTCTTTAGGATATAAAAAGTTATTTTGGGTAACAGTGCTCTTCTTGGTACAAGTTCCCTATCTCAATTGTTTTAGGCAGTTCAAGGGGAGGTAAAAAGCTCTTCCTGAGTCCACTGGGCCTTGACTGTCTTCAGTTCTTAATAATTCACATGCTTGCCCTGAACCCCCAAAAGCCAAAAGCAGAATATCACAACAGACTGAATGCAGAATCAGATATGAGAAACCAGTTGTCTTCTATTAAACCAGACATTAAAGAGATGTGAAAAAAATTTGTGAAATGTCACTCTTCTCACTTTTTTTTGTTTTGGCAAATGTTTAATCTTCATCAAGTTTTCTTTAGGTTACATGCAGTAACTTACTGTTATTTTAAAGTAAATTAATAGGGAATTCCCAGGTGGTCCAATGGTTAGGACTCTGCGCTCTTGCTGCCGAGACCTGGGGTTCAATCCCTGGTCAGGGAACTAAAATCTCATAAGCTGCATGGTGTGGCCAGAAATAAATTAATTAATAAATATTTTTGTAAATTCTGTTTTAATTTCTAATAATGTAAATATGGCCAGATATAGGCCATATAAACATAAGTTCATTGAAGTCCTCAATAATTTTTAAAAGCATAAGGGAGTCCTAAGACCAAAAATGGAACTGCTGTTCTAGAGTTACAGGAGTATTCTATTTCTTGAAATTGCAGCTACATGGATATTTGTTTTACAGTTATTTCTTAAAATATGTACACAAATTTTATGTACTTTTGTGAATGTTGTATTTCACAATTTTTTTTTTTTAGTTGCAAGTAAGGAATTTGCCTCTTAGTTTACTAGAAAAAGCAGGGTTTTGGAAGTAAAAGATTTATGATTCAAGTTCTCTATCTGTGTTAACCTGTTGTATGGTTTGGGGACCAAGAAGAAAAAATAGAATGCTGTAACACCACCTTCTGTAAAGCATGAAAGTGCTTTATGAACTATAAAGTGGTATGCAAATATTGGCTACTATTATTATCGCAGAGTATCAACATATATATCAGTTTAAAAGTTTCTCTCTTCTAATCAACCTGCCTGTGGCCTTTAAGCAGACTTTTGAGAATTCCTTAAAGCATCATGTTTTCCATTTTTATTTGACTTCCAAACTACTTGGAGTTAAATTTGTTGCACAGTGTTAACAACGCTATTGTAGGTTTGTTACGGATTACTTATCCTCCAAATAGTATTTAATCTTCTTGATTTACCTTTTTAAAACTGCCTAACTTATATGTATCTTAATATTGTCAATGACCTCAAATACTTTATGGAAAAAAGAGGAAGAGAGTAAATCTTATATAAATTTAAAAGGATACTGACAGTATGAGAGAGGAGATGGCCCTCACATGTCCTTTCCAAAGGTTGTGAGGCAACATTTGTGGCAGTCTCGTTTCCCTCTTACTGTAGCACATCACCCTCACATAAATAAATAAAGCACAGGACTTTCATTTCCAGGCAGTTGTCATAGCAACTTTTGACTATCCACAGCAGAAGGAATTCTCATATCTTAAGCCCTGATTCCAGAAGAGCTAAGACACAAAGACTAAAAGGAACATTAAAGAATGATTGCAAGATGTAATGAAACTGGATATCTGTTATTCAGAACTTTTTCACTAAATGTATGTATTTTCCCCCTGACATATATTCCCCCTTATAGGTTTCAGAACTCAACAGCAATAAATGGAATAGCTACCATTTATCACTCATTACATGCCAGATACATAGAACATTACATACATTGCTTTTTTTTTTTTAATACTTCCAAGAACACTATAAGTGTGGTACTATTTTTGTCCACATTTTACTTTATGAGGAAATTGAGTTAGATAGATGAAGCAACTTACTCGAAGCCACACAAGTAAGTGTTCAGCCTTTCAGCCTTCAACATAGCTGACCACTTGTTAAAACATTCTCAAGTTTTCTGGATTTCCTCCTGCTTTACTGACCAGACACTTTGCTAGCTCCTTTGTTTCTGCCTGATCTTTAAATGTTGACTTGCCCACGACATAGACCTGAGCACTCTTCTCTACCCAGATGATCTCTTCTAGTCCTGTAGCTTTAAATGCCTTGTATGTGTTGATAATTCCCAAATGTGTCTCTCCCACCCCAGATATCAACATGCATTTCAGACTCATGTATGCAACTGCCTGTTTGACACAGGTTTCTAATAGGTATTTCAAAGGAAATAAATCTTAAACAGCTCCTGTCCTTCAGGCTTCCCTGCCTCAGCAAATGACAACATTGTCTAACCCAGACGCTCAAGCCAAAATCCCGGAGTCATCCTTGATTTCTGCCCTTTCCTCACACCCCACTGCTAATGTATAAACAAGTTATGTCAGATTGATACCCCAAATCTATCTTAAATCCACCTCTTTTCATCTCCATTGCCATCTCTCTTGCCAGCTTTAAAGCCTGCAATGGCTTCCCATTGCTCTTGGAATATGATTTGAGCTCCTGACTACAGCCTAGAAGACCCTGCATGGTCTAGCCCCTCCTTCCTGCCCCAGACTCCTATAGTTGGCCCCCACCATCACTCTTCTTTACTCACAATATTGTCCTTTCCTTCCCTCAAACACATCAAGTTCTTTTTGCCTCTGGGATTTTGTAGTATAAACAATATGAACTGTCTCAAACTTCCCTCAGCTCATCTTCCTAGCTGGCTCTTTTTCATCCTTCATGTTTTAGCTCAAATATCTTCTTAGGGATTACCTTATCTACAATTGGCTTCCTGTTGGAGTTTTCAACCACCCACATCATTTTTATTAATAGCACTTACCAGTATCAGAAATCTTTACTATCTTCGCCCCTCTCATTTATGTAAGCTCCATGGGGTCTGGGACCACTACTGTCTTTTTCACTCCTACATTCTCAAAGCTTAGGAGCATATAGGACGTACTCAGTAAACACTCACTGATGGAGGAAAGGAAGGAAAAAAAAATTCAATGCTAGGTTCCCATCCCAGGATTATTTTACTCTAAAACTGCTTTTAACTACCTCTCTATTTTTATTTATTCATTTATTATTTTTATTTCCTTTTTTAAACTGAGATATAATTGACATACAATATCATGTTACTTTGAGGTATATATCATAGTGAGTTGATATTTATATGCATTTCAAAATGGTCAACATGATAAGTCTAGTTACCATCTGTCACCATACAAAGTTGTTACAATATTATTGACTATATTCTCTATGCTGTACATTACATCCCCATGACTTATTTATTTTATACTTGCAAGTCTGTACCTCTTAATCCCTTCACCTATTTTGCCCTCCACCCCAAGCTCTGTAATCTGTATCTATGAGTCTGTGCCTGTTCCGTTTTTTCATTTATTTTGTTTTTTCTTTTTCTTTTTCCTTTTTTTTTTTTTTTGCGGTAGGCGGGCCTCTCACTATTGTGGCCTCTCCCATTGCGGAGCACAGGCTCCGGATGCGCAGGCTCAGCGGCCATGGCTCTCGGGCCCAGCTGCTCCGTGGCATGTGGGATCTTCCCGGACCAGGGCACGAACACATGCCCCCTGCATCGGCAGGTGGACTCTCAACCACTGCGCCACCAGGGAAGCCCTATTTTGTTTTTTAGATTCCACGTATAAATGAAATCATATGGTAATTGCCTTTGTCTGACTTATTTCACTTAGCATAATATCCTCTAAGTCCATTCATGTTGTTGTAAATGGTAAGATTTCTTTCTTTTTCATGGCTGAGTAATACTCCTCTAGATAGATAGATAGATAGATAGATAGATAGATATAAATAGATATGTATCTCACATCTTCTTTATCCATTCATCTATTGATGGAAACTTAGGTTGCTTCCATATCTTCGCTATTGTAAATAGAGCTGCAATGAACATAGCGATGCATATATCTATTCAACTTAGTGTTTTCCTTTTATTCAGATAAATACCCAAAAGTGGAATTGCTGGATCATATGGTAATGCTATTTTTAATTTTTTGAGGAACTTCCAAAATATTTTCCATAGTGGCCATACCAATTTATATTCCCATCAACAGTGCAGGATGGTTCCCTTTTCTCCACATCCTTAACATCAGTTATTTTTGGTCATTTTGATATTTGCCATTCTGACATGTGTGAGGTGATATCTTATTGTGAGTTCTATTTCCCTGATAATTAGTGATGCTGAGCATCTTTTCATGTGTCTGTTGGCCATTTGTATGTCTTTTTTGGAAAAATGTCTTTTCAGGTCCTCTGCCAATTTTTTAATCAAGTTGTTTGTCTTCTTGATATTAAGTTGTATAAGTTCTTTATATATTTTGGATATTAACCCCTTATCAGATATATAATTTACTAACATCTCCCATCCAGTAGGTTGTCTTTTCGTTTTATTGATAATTTCCTTCACTGTGCAAAAAGCTTTTTAGTTTGATGTATTTAGTCCCACTTGTTTATTTTTGCTTTTGTTTCCCTTGCCTGAGGAGACAGGCCCAAAAATATATCACTAAGACTGATGCTAAAGAGTGTACTGCCCATGTTTTCTTCTAGGAGTTTTTTGGTTTCAGTCTTACATTCAAGTCTTTAATCCTTTTTTTTTTTTGCGGTACACGGGCCTCTCACTGCTGTGGCCTCTCCTGTTGCTGAGCACAGGCTCCGGACGCGCAGGCCCAGCAGCCATGGCTCACGGGCCCAGCCGCTCCGCGGCATGTGGGATCTTCCTGGACTGGAGCACGAACCCATGTCCCCTGCATCGGCAGGCGGACTCTCAACCACTGCGCCACCAGGGAAGCCCTTTAATCCATTTTTTAATTTATTTTTGTATATGGTGTAAGATAGTGGTCCAGTTTCATTCATTTGCATGTGGCTGTCCAGTTTTCCCAACACCATTTATTTAAAAAACTGTCATTTTTCCACTGTATATTCTTGCCTTCTTTGTAATAGACTAATTGACCCTATATGTGTGGGTTAATTTCTGAGGTCTTTATTCTATTTCATTGATCTATGTGTCTGTTTTCATGCCAGTACCAAACTGTTTTGATTACTATAACTTTGAAGTATAGTCTGAAATCAGGCAGTGTGACACCTCCAGCTTTGTTCTTTTTTCTCAAGATTGTTTTAGCTATTCAGGGTCTTTTGTAGTTCCATACAAATTTTAGGATTGTTTGTTCTACTTCTGTGAAAAAGGCCACTGGTATTTTAATAGGGATTGCAGTGAACTTTTAGACTGCTTTTAGATAGTTAGACAATATTAATTCTTTCAATCTACACGTGTGATATATATTTTCATTTATTTGTGTCATATTCAATTTCTTTCACCAATGTCTTAGAGTTTTCAGAGTGCAGGTCTTTCACCTTCTTGGTTAAATTTATTCCTAAGTATTTTTTTTTTTTGATGCAATTGTAAATGGGATTGTTTTCTCAATTTCTCTTTCTGATAGCTCACTATTAGTGTGTAGAAACACAACTGATTTCTGTATATTAATGTTGTATCCTACAACTTTGCTGAATTCATTTATTAGTTCTAACAGTTTTTTGGTGGAGTCTTTATATATATTATCATGTTATCTACAAATATTGACTGTTTTACTTCTTCCTTTCCAATCTGAATTCCTTTTACTTCTTTTTCTTGCTTAATTGTTGTGGCTAGGACTTCCAATACTATGTGGAATAAAAGTGGTCATAGTGGGCATCCTTGTCTTGTTCCTGACCTTAGAGGAAAAGCTTTCAGCTTTTCACTGTTGAGTATGATGTTAGCCATGGGTATGTCATTTGTGGCTCTCATTATGTTGAGGTACATTCCCTCTATACCCACTTGGAGAATTTTTATCATAAATCACTGTTGAACTTTGTCAAATGTATTTTCTGCATCTATTGAGATGATCATATGATTTTTATTCTTTGTTTTGTTAATGTAGGATATCATGTTGATTGATTTACAGATGTTGAACCATCCTTGCATCCCTGGAATAAATCCCACTTGATCATGGTGTATGATCCTTTTAATGAATTGTTGAATTCAGTTTGCTAATATTTCATTGAGAATTTTCCTTCCTGTTTTAGCTTTTCAAGATGATTTCCAGTTATATTATTTTGCTCTAATTCAAGACTAATGCCTGGGGGCTTCCCTGGTGGTGCAGTGGTTAAGAATCTGCCTGCCAATGCAGGGGACACAGGTTCGAGCCCTGGTCTGGGAAGATCCCACATGCCATGGAGCAACTAAGCCCATGCGCCACAGCTACTAAGCTTGTGCTCTAGAGCCCATGAGCCACAACTACTGAGCCCATGCACCGCAACTACTGAAACCCACGCGCCACAACTACTGAAATCCACATGCCTAGAGCCTGTGCTCCGTAACAAGAGAAGCCACCGCATTGAGAAACCTGAGCACCACAACAAAGAGTAGCCCCCGCTCGCTGCAACTGAAAGAAAGCCTGCGTGCAGCAACGAGGACCCAACGCAACAGTAAATAAATAAATAAGTAGAGAGATAGATAGATAGATAGATAAATAAATAAATAATGCCTGAATCCCCCAAGACCCTAAGTTTGAGATGAAAGTGAAAGAAGATGGGCTGTGACAGAATGGAATTGGAAGAGCTCCCAAACAACTGCAAACCTACCTTATCCTACTATAAATTCTTTTAGCTTTGTGGGGGAGGAAAAAAAGATAGGGGACACTATGACACAGTTTTTAATCCCTCAGAAATGAGGGTTGAATTTCTTGAAACAAGAAAACATAGTCTGCATCACATCCTTCCCCACCAAATTCCCAAGCTGTTTAGGAAGTTGTTTATAAGCAAAGTACATTATTCCAAAATGTTAACTTTGGGGATAGAATTGACAATTATACCAGATTACTGCCTCTCATTTTCATTCATTAATTATTGACACCAAAATTATATCTAAATAACCCTTGAGGAAGAAAGACAGAAGGAAGGCACAGGATATCAAAACCTGAAGCATTAGGAGGCTAAGGACAGCCTGAGGAAATTACTGGATGTAGGGGAGGAAAAATATCCTTTTCCTCTACGCTTCCAAGTTCTAGGCTGGGGACTCTGTAACAAAAGACAAGTTAACAAGAGAAAAGCATACAAATTTAGTTAATATAAGTTTTACACAGCATGGGTGGCTTCATAAGGAAGTGAAGACCTGACCTAGTGGTTAAACCTGAGTATTTTCATGGTAGGTTTGATGAAGTGTGGAAAGTCATGAAAAAATGTGATAGGATAAAGTGTGTCTGCAAAGCATAGTAAACTGGTGGTGACTTAGCAAGACCTGTTCATTCAGATTCTTCTCTGTGTCCTTTGTCTTCAGAGATAAGGATGCTCCTTTTCTGCAAGTTTAGGGAGGGCACCTCTCACATGAGGGGTTTATGACCTGCTTCAGTGGAAGGTCAGAAAATTCTTCCTGCACAGGCCATTTCTCAAATTCCTTCAACTTACAATATTCAACATGCTAAGGCACCATTTTATGTTAGGGCGTTCTCAACCGTGTCATGGATGTTTTTCACAGCTGAGCCCCCTGCACTAACTCAAAATTGGTTGTAAAGTCCAGCCAGTTCCTAGCGAAAGGAATAGGAAAAATGATTCAAGGATATTCTTCCACGCAGAATATAATTTTAATTTATACAAGTTTCCAAAGAATTTAAATCTCAAATATCTCACTCTACTTCTGGCATCAAAAAGAAGCATGCCAAGGCCTGAGAGAGATAAATTATTATAATTTGCATGTTAGCTGGCTTTCAATAACCTTGGATCCTGAGCCATTTAAATGTCAAGGCTTTTAGCATTAAAACACTTAGCTTTCAACACTTTAGAAGCTCTCAGCGCTAATGTTTTTGTTTTGTATTTTAACTAACAATTCTCTGGCTGAAGTCGTTCATCTTCAAAACACTTAAATTCCTAATACATAAAAAACTTGCCGGCAGTTTGAAGAGTTTGGGCCATAGTGATAGACTGAAAATGAATTTTACTCTTGACCTTGATATTGACTTTGCTGTGACTGTACAAAAATCATTTATCTTCCTGCAGTTTCAGTTTTTTAATTATTAAACATTAAAAACTATATGGATATTATTTTGAGATCATAGGAGAAAATGGACAAGTCTAGGTTATTTGTAGGTACACTCATATCTAATCCAATTATGTAAATGCTATTTTAAAATATCTTTCTAATCCTGTACTATATAAGTTTCATACAATGAAAACAAAATTTAATTTGATAGTTTGTCAAAATCTAATATCTCCAGTTTCCTTTCAATTAGGGTGAAAGAGCCATACTAAAATTGAAATAATAGAATCTCCAGACTTAATTTTGTCTTTTCTTGTGCTGCACAGAACCACACCTCTTTACTCTGTCTGAAAAGTTTTCATTAGTCAAGGCTCCACTCTCATACCCCTGACCTTGGATCTACAAACACCACAATTTTATATGAAAAGACATTTTATATAAGAAAAAATACAAACATCAAAAAACATGAAAATTCTAGTAAACAAAGAATGCGAACTAAAATTAGATAATTTTTTCACCTAGCCATCTGGCAAATATTAAAATTAAAATTGGCAAATATTAAAACATAGTTTTTGGGCTTCCCTGGTGGCGCAGTGGTTGGGAGTCCGCCTGCCGATGCAGGGGACACGGGTTCGTGCCCCGGTCTGGGAGGATCCCGCATGCCGCAGAGTGGCTGGGCCCGTGAGCCATGGCCACTGAGCCTGCACGTCCAGAGCCTGTGCTCCGCGGCGGGAGAGGCCACAACGGTGAGAGGCCCGCGTACCGCAAAAAAAAATAATAAATAAAAATTAAAAAAATAAAACATAGTTTTCATTATGGGCTAAGGTGTAAGGAAACAAGATTTTCATAGAATGCTAGTGGGTGTATATATTGTTAAGTCCTTTTTGAGGAGCAATTTGGTAATACCTATCCCAAGTTTCTAATTGTACTTTGATCAGCATGGTAGTAGACAAAGATACAAAAATAAATATCAAGTGTCAGTGGGAATGTAAAGTCATTGGAACACTTTTACACTGCTGGTGGGAATGTAAGCTGGCACGTCCACTTCTGAAAACAGTCTGATGTTATCTGATGAGGTTGAAGATGTGCATATCTTATGACCCAGCAGTTCCACTCCTGGGCATGTAGTCAAGAGAAACTCTTGTTCATATCCACACGGTTTGTAAGACCAAGAAAACAGAAACAATCCCAACTGTCAACCAACAGTGCAATAAATAAATAAACACAGCAGTGAAAATGGATGCTCTCAAGAACACTGTTGTGAGGAAATAGTAAGTCACAGAATAATGTATACAGGATGATTCCATTTGTATAAAGCTCAAAAACATGCAAAAGCTAATTCATACGTAGTTTAGAGAAACAAATATATGTGGTAAAACTAAAAACAAGGTAATGATGAGCATAAATTCAGGATAGTGGTTACCTCTGAGGGAGAGGAAGGAGCACAAGTTGGAGAGAGGCACACAAGAGACTCTAAAGGTAACAAAAATATTGAGTTTTTTCCCTTAAACTTGATGATGAGTTATGGGTGTTTGGTGAGAAATATGCTTCTTTTTACTTCATAAATATTTTTTTATCTAGTCAATGGTTAATAAAATCAATTTAAAAACTTAAACTAATCGTTAGTCAACATGAATACAATGATTTTGTTGATATAAAACTCTATACTTATTAGGTATATAAACTGCATAAAAGATGTCTGCAAGGGCATACTCTAATGTAGTAATCACTATTATCACCTAATGATTGAATTTGGGCTAATTTTGCTCTCTTTGTTTTACTTTACTGTGTTGTTTGTTTTGTTTTATAAAGGACATGCATTCATTTTTATACAGACAAAAAAGCTACTTTTTCAAAAAAGATAAAACTATTAGGGTGTTCATCACAGTATTATATATCAATATATTATATACTGAGAAGTAAAGAATTAACGTTATCCAAAGAGAGGTCTGGTCTTTGCTCTCAGCTTCTGTGAGGTAACCTCTAAGTCCTTGGAATGTCCTGCCTGGCAAGAGTGCCTTTGCTTATCTGGGGCCTTTGGGCCACACCAGATTGTCAGTGCTAACAATGAATTGACGGTTGGGGCCTTGAACCACATTGTATCAGCTTAAACCCTATAGGAGCTGGAGGCTAAGGTCAGCCATGTAGGTAGCCGACCATATCTCTGTGACCAAGCCCCAGTAAAAACTCTGGACATCAAGGCTCAAGTGAGCTTCCCTGGTGGGCAATGCTTATGGAGTATTGTCATGTACATTACTTCTGAAAGGAGCTAGGGCTGCCCATGACTCCACTGGGAGAAGACAACTGGAAGCTTACTGCTTGGCACTCTCGTGGACTCTGCTCCATGTGCCTCTTTCCATGGTTGATTTTAATCTGCACCCTTCCGCTCTAATAAACTATAAGCATGAGTGTAACAGCTTTCACCTAGTTCTGTCAGTCCTTCCAGCCAATTATAGAACCTGAGAGTGGTCTTGGGGACCTCCCAACTTTCAGTTGGTATCAGAAGTGGCACTGGTCTTGAGGAGGCCCAAACTTTACAGGTATATATTATCAATTATAAGCAAAACAAACAAACAAACCCTTGGAAGCCACCTAAATGTCTACCAACAGAAAATTAGTTAAATAAATTTTGGTATATTCATATCTTAGGACACTATTGTCATTAAAATCCTATAGAAGAGTGTTAAAATGATATATTAAGAAAACAAGTACTAAGACAACAATATTTCGTTTTTAGTAAAATGTTTGTGTGTGTAATTCTGTGAGGAATGAATCAGACACAGATTCTGCCTTAAATAGAGTCCAATCAGAGATTTTTTAATAAGTGCACACATATTCATCCAAAATCCTCTCCTGAGTTCCCTGTGTCTGTGACTAGCACTCCCTTCTTTAGTTAACTTCTCTCCCTCTTACACCAACCATGTGGTTCCAGCTATATTACCAAGTTCTTAATGGTCCCATCCTCCTGCTCTTAGCCCATTAGTCTAGAGTGGACCCCTAATCTAAGTTGGGCCTGTCATGGTACGCTACCCCACTGGCCACAGTTGACTGGTTGGGGAATGAGTCAGCAAGAGCTCTACCACAGAACTTATAAAAAACAGTTGTAAAAAACTGAAGATAGGAAAAACCAGTTGTCCCTACAGTTTGAAATTTAGGAACTGCCAGTGGCAGTAAAGTTAGGAAAACAAGCGGACAGAGAAAATACAGCCAATTCTCAAAAAGACATACAGTAAAGAGAATTTTAGAGTCATGGTCATGTTTGAGACTAGATCCAGGTTTCCTAAGACCGAACTGCATTCCCTTCCCTTTTGCCCTTTGGTTATACAAGCCCTCAATTATCTCATCTTTCCCATTATCTTGCCAATAAGTTTCCCTATTGCTTAGGCTTCTTGAGATGGAGTTACGTTGCTTGCATTTAAGGATATTAATTAATAAAAAATTGGCCAACTCAGAAACATGAAATATCTTTGACTTCTTTCTCTTATTTCCCACATATAAGCAATCACTAAGTTTTGTTTATATTCCCACATAATACCTCTCCTACCTGGTCACTTCAGCCACTTCTCTCCATCTTCACTGCCATTGCCTTAGGTCAGGTCACTATCCCTCCTGTTCCCCTTCTCCCACTTTTTATGACAACAGCCTCCTAACTATCTCCTTATTCATTAATTCACTTATTCAGTAAATAAGTATTGAGTGCCTAGTATATACCAAGCACTTTTTTTAGGTGCTGAAGAGGTAAGTAGTAAACAAAACAAAGCCCCTGACTGTTGTTGTCTGGGGACTTTCTGAGCTAATCTATAAAGTCTAGTCTTTGTTGTATGTGGCCACTAAAGTAACTGCTTGGTGTAGTGGCCAATTTCTTTAAATGCCTAGAGCCAAGAAGTTCCCCAACCTTCGTTGAACGGCTCTATGTGCACACTGGGGCATGCTTTCAACACTCAGTTGAAAGGCAGTTCACAACTCCACCTTGGCCTTCACTTACTGCTGACACAGAGCCTCGAGGTGAGCCAGAGGGGAGAGCGCAGGCCCCCCTCATGCCTACCTGAGCTCGCACGCAGCCCTGGTCGGATGCACAGCCGTAGCATGCACACGGCCTTCTAGATTCCCAGTAATATCTTGGAGCTTTTCAAAGCCCCCTGTAGGCATCGCATTCCCTAGACTTTTGTTCAGGTTTTTGGTTATGGTTTGCCCAAAGTTATCCAACACCTGAGGCAGCCAGTGATTTTGCCTCTGACTGCTCTTGAAAACACTCCTGGGGAAAGGCTCTTCATGCTGGGCAACCTCTGGATGAAGTCAAATAAAGACAGACTTGTACGTGGGATCTTCCAGCGAACCAACCACCAGACAGGTCAAATAATGACACTCTCTGGGGATGGGGCTTTGAAGAAGCTCCAGCCCTGTTCTGCTTCCTATGGTGGCTGCCAGGCTACTGGTTTTTCAACATGATTGTGTGATGTTTGTTTTCAAGGCTACTGCAGAACCGGGAAGAGGAGGATGGAATACAACTAATTAAAATGCCACAAAGCTCACTGCTTTTACTGAAATCCAGTCACTTTTCTTGAACCAACATTCTCTGGTTGATTCTGACAATTTTCCCAGTTTTCTCATTGCTTTAATGGGACTGAGGATTTTTTAGAAGTCTTTACTCTGCTATTTTCTCAGACATCACTCACAGGTTTTTTTGTTTTTGTTTTTAGATGGCGCATAATTATTGACTATATTCCCCACACTGTACATTTTATTCCCTTGAATCATTTATTTTGCAACGGGAAGTCTGTACCTCTTAAACCTCCCTCACCTATTTCTCCCCTCCCCACAACTCCCTCTCCTCTGGAAACCCACCTGTTTGTTTTCTGTATCTATGATTCTGTTTTATTTTATTTTTTAGATTCCACATATAAGTGAAATCATACAGTGTTTGTTTTTTTCTGTCGGACGTTTTTCACTTAGCATAGTATCCTCTAGGTCCACCCATGCTGTCACAAATGGCAAGATTTCATTATCTTTTATGGCTGAATAATATTTCATTGTGTGTGTATATATACATGTATATATACACATATACATACATACATACCACATCTTCTTTATCCATTCATCTATTGATGGGCACTTAGGTTGCTTTCATATCTTGGCTATTATAAATAATGCTGAAGTGAACAGAGGGGTGCATATATCTTTTCTAATTAGTGTTTTTGTTTTCTTTGGATAAACACCCAGAAGTGGAAATGCTGGATCACATGGTAGTTCTATTTTTAATTTCTTGAGGAATCTACGTACTGTTTTCCATAGTGGCTGCACCGATTCACAATCCCATCAACAGTGCTCAAGAGTTCCCTTTTCTTTATATCCTCACCAACACCTGTTATTTGTGGTCTTTTTGATAATTGCCACTCTGAAAGGTGTGAGGTGATATCTCATTGTGGTTTTGATTTGCATTTCCCTGATGATTAGTGATGTTGAGCATCTTTTTATGTACCTGTTGGCCATCTGTATGTCTTCTTTGGAAAAATGTCTACTCGTATCCTCTGCCCATTTTTTAATTGGGTTGTTTGGGTTTTCTGATGTTGAGTTGTATGAGTTCTTCGTAATATTTTGGGTATAAAGCCCTTATTGGATATATCATTTGCAAATATCTTCTCTCATTCAGTAGGCAGTCTTTTCATTTTGTTGATAGTTTCCTTTGTTTGATGTAGTTTCATTTGTTTATTGTTGCTTTTGTTTCCCTTGCCTGAGGTGACATATCCAAAAAATACAGCTAAGACCAATGTTAAAAAGCATACTGCCTATGTTTTCTTCTAGAAATTTTGTGGTTTCAGGTCTTACACTTAACTCTCTAATCTATTTTGAATTTATTTTTGTAAATAGTGTGAGAAAGTAGTCTAGTTTGAGTCTTTTGCATGTAGCTGTCCAGTTTTCCCAACACCCTTTAGTGAAGAGGCTGTCTTTTCCCCATTGTATATCCTTGCCTCCTTTGTCATAGATTAATTGCCCATACACAAGTGGGTTCATTTCTGGGCCCTCTATTCTGTTCCATTTATCTAATGTGTCTGCTTTTGTGCCAATACCATACAGTTTTGATTACTATAGCTTTGTAGTATGGTTTGAAACCAGGGAGCATGATACCTCCAGCTTTGTTCTTCTTTCTTAATATTGTTTTGGCTATTTGGGATCTTTAGTGTTTCCATACAAATTTTAGAATTATTTGTTCTAGTTTTGTGAAAAATGCCATTGGTATTTTGATAGGGATTGCATTGAATTTGTATGGATAGATTGCCTTGGGTAGTATGGACATTTTAACAATATTAGTTCTTCCAATCCATGAGCACAGTATATCTCTCCATTTGTTTGTGTCATCTTCAATTTCTTTCATCAGTGTCTTATAGTTTTCTGATTATAGATCTTTCATCTCATTAGTTAGTTTTTATTTCTAGGTATTTTATTCTTTTTGATGCAATTATAAATGGGATTGTTTTCTTAATTTCTCTTTCTGATAGTTCGTTCTTAATGTATAGAGATGCAACAGATTTCTGTATATTGATTTTGTATCCTACAACTTTACCAAATTCATTGATGAGTTCTAGGAGTTACTTGGTGGCATCTTTAGGATTTTCTATATATAGTATTAATATTATGTCACCTGCAAACAGTGACAGTTTTACTTCTTCCATTCCAATTTGAATTCCTTTTATTTCTCTTCCTTGTCTAATTGCTGTGGCTAGGACTTCCAATACGATGTTGAAGAAGACTGGTGAGAGTAGGCATCCTTGTCTTGTTCCTAATCTTAGAGGAAATGCTTTCAGTTTATCACTGTTGAGTATGATGTTATCTGTGAGCGTGTCATATATGGCCATTATTATGTTGAGGTACATCCTCTCTATACCCACTTTGTTGAGAGTTTTTATCATAAATGGATGTTGAATTTTGTCAGACACTTTTTCTGCATCTATTGAGATGCATCTATTGATATAAGATGATCATATGATTTTTATTCTTTAATTTGTTAATGTGGTTGATTTGCAGATATTAAACCATCCTTGCACCACTGAGATAAATCCCACTTGATCATGGTATATGAGTATTTTAATGTATTGTTGAATTTAGTTTGCTAATATTCAGTTTGCTAATGGATTTCACGTCTAGGTTCATCAGTGATATTGGCCTTAATTTTCTTCTTTGTGATATCTTTGTCTGGTTTTGGTATGACGGTGGTACTGGCCTCATAGACTGAGACCTCTGCAGTTTTTTGTGGTTTTTTTTTATTTTAAATTTTATTTTACTTTTATTTATTTATTTTTGGTTGCATTGGGTCTTCGTTGCTGCGTGCAGGCTTTCTCTCATTGTGGCAAGCAGGGGCTACTCTTTGATGTGGTGCGTGGGCTTCTCATTGCGGTGGCTTCTCTTGTTGAGGAGCACAGGCTAGCTGCGCAGGCTTCAGCAGTTGTGGCACGTGGGCAGTAGTTGTGGCTCACGGGCTCCAGAGCGCAGGCTCAGTAGTTGTGGCACACGGCCTTAGTTGCTCCACAGCACATGGGCTCTTCCTGGACCAGGGATCGAACCTGTGTCGCCTGCATTGTGCCACCAGGGAAGTCCCCACAGTTTTTGAAAAATTTGAGAAGGATAGGTGTTTACTCTTCTCTAAATGTTTGGTTGAATTCCCCTGTGAATTTTATATATTAATTTTTTTTTATTCATAAGCACTTTCCATATCCTTAAATATTCTCCAAAGAAATTAATGTTAACAGATGCATATTGTCATCCTATTGATATTTTATATAATCATTTTTTATACTGAACTTTTAGATTATTTTCTGTTTTTCCTCTTTATAGCTAAATGCCTTGATAAATATCCTTTGACTATATCTTGGATTACTTTCTGAATCTAAGTTGATGAAAATGGGACTACTGGGTTAAAGTATATGAACATTTTTTTAAAGTAAGTTAGGAAGTAATAGAATGTCATCTGCAAGTAACAGAAAAGCTAACTAACAACTGGGATATTTACTGTTTATATAACTAAGATGTCTGAAAGAAGGCAGGAAAACTCAATGATGTCGTCAAGAAATCAGACTCTTTTATTTTTTTCTCTAACATCCTCAGAATATTGACTTTTCATCCTTGTGCTTGTTGCTCATGATTGCAAGATGGCTCCAAGCATCATACTGTCACACAACCAAAATTCAGGAAAGTAGGAATATATGAAGTCAGGAAAGTGAGAGAATCTCCTCATATACAGCTATCCTTTAGTTAGAAAAGAAAATCTTTCCACAAACCCTCTATGAGAATTTCCTCACTGGCTTATTCCCAGTACTGTATCAAATGGCCATCATTAACCGTTGGGAGGCTAGGAAAACAATATCTTTCCCTTTCCAGATTCAATAATGAAATAAGAGGTTTGATATAGCTTCTGTGTAGTCAACTGTATGACAGAGCAGAAGTCACAATAGTGCTGTGTAACAAATCACCCCAGAATTTAGAGGTAAAAAACAATAAACATTTTTTCTTGACCATATCCTGGATCAATTAAATGGCTAAGCTAGATTGGATTTGGCTAGACTTGCCTATGGTTGGGCTCAGGTCTGCTCTATGTTTGGTCATTTTTGTTTGTTTATTTTTGTTTTCACTTTTCATTGTAAAATAAAAATAAAGAAAACAATACAAAATAAATATATATCTTAGTGAATTATTATAAAACAAACACCCTTGTAACCACCACCTAGGTTAAGAAATAGAACTTTGCCAGACACCCAGAACTCTCCCTATATGCCCCATCACAAATATACCCCTTTCCTTCCCCACAAATAACCACCATTCTGACTCTTACAGTAATCACTTCCTTGCATTGGTTTATGGCTTAATCATTCATGTACATATCCATAGACCCTATGGTTTAGTATTTTTTAAATTGACATATCATTTAAGTCCTTTTTAATATACCATTTCCTTCTCTATACTTTTCTTTTCTTATAATTTATCTGTTTAAGAACCTGGGCCTATTTATCTATAGGATGTCCCACAGCCTGGATTTTGCTGATTGCATATTCATAGTACAACTCAGCACATTCCTTTGTCCTTCATATTTCCTGCAAATAGGCAGCTGGATCTAGAGGCTTGAATAGAATCAGGTTTAACCTGCTTTTACTTTATGGCAAGTCTATAGGTGATATCTGTTTTGCACTGCTTTTTTTTTATGTTACCAGCCTTTAATGCTCAATGCCTACACCAATTAATTCATTTGAGTTGCAAAATGATAATAAGTCTATCATTTCACCTTACTTATTAAATAAATTACTTTTTAAGAGAAAACACATCCTCTCATCTACTAATGGCTACCCAGTGGTACAGCTTATATGGGAAAGGCGGGATAATGCTTGTTTCTTTTCCTTTATTTATCTAGTTTTCAAAAGAATGAATTAACTCCCTATTATCCTCCAAAGGAGGCCAATTCGTTTATTATTATGAATTCATGAATTTGAATATATTCAATGTGTTTTGATCCATGGCAATTCTTATCCTTATTGCAGCTTAAATTTTCTTATCTTTGACCCCTGGGAACTTCTTCAAGTTGACTTCTAAGTTCAAGTTGACTTCTATGTCACTTTGACATAACCCAAATTGTCTTTGACAGATTTCTTGCTGTCTAATATGACAAAATATTCCAGGATAAATTTTTTTTTTTTTTTTTTTTTTGCCGTACGCGGGCCTCTCACTGTTGTGGCCTCTCCCGTTGCGAGGCACAGGCTCCAGACGCGCAGGCTCAGCGGCCATGGCTCACAGGCCCAGCCACTCTGCGGCATGCGGGATCCTCCCAGACCGGGGCACGAACCCGTGTCCCCTGCATCGGCAGGATAATTTTTGCCACAAATTTGGAATTAGTCATTCCTTCAAGAAGTCCTGGTTTTCTTTTAGTGGAGAATGGCATTTCATAACCACAATCTCTTATGCTATTGGATGGGTTGGTCAATATTTCTGGTCTTTTATAGTGAACAGAACTAGGAAATATATTTTTTAAGATGAAACATTTCATGAGTTCACAGTGATACTTCCAATCCAAATTCAGGACTATGGGGCTATTCTTTAATCTCTTTTATATTACTCCTGAATCTCCTTTATCCATAACAAGAATTCTGGTATGGTTCTCAAGGATATAAGGAATGACAGAATATCCCATGATTGTTCATTTACTTTATCCTACATTATACACAGAACACTTTCAGAATAGTAATACTCAGAATAAGCACCACCAACTATGTTACCAGAAACAATTCTTAAAAATTTTGCATACCCTACCCCCATTCTCACTTCATTTTTCTTTTAATTGTACTACATCCATATTGTCAAAACATACAATCATCACATACTATATTCTCTCTTTTACTCTTACTTGGTCTTCAGCTACAAGTAACTATATATGTAATGCTCACCATAATTCCTTATATCAAAGTCTCTCTAGTCATGTTGGTTATCTAAAGCTTGTTCTCTAATAGATTCCTGAGGAAAAACTCATAGGAAGAATATTTCCCAAGTTCCTTCATGTTCATAACAGCTTCTCTGTGTCCTTGAAAGTCACATTTTCTTTACTTGGATGTCACAATATATAATACTATTCCATTTTCTTCTGACATAAAGTGCTACAATCAAAAAGTCTAATAACAATCTTCCTTCCCTTATAAGCCACATGTTCTTTCAACCTAGATGCCTAAAGAAGTTTTTTTCCTTTTTCTTTAAAATCCAGAAATTTCACTAAAATTTCTCTTGGTATTGGTCATTCAGTTCAATATTCTCATATGCGTAGTGTGCTCTTTTAATATGTACTTTTTAAAAAAAAATAAATTTATTTATTTATTTTTGGCTGTGTTGGGTCCTTGTTTCTGTGCAAGGGCTTTCTCTAGTTGCGGCGAGCGGGGGCCACTCTTCATCGCGGTGCGCGGGCCTCTCACTATTGCGTCCTCTCCCGTTGCGGAGCACAAGCTCCAGACGCGCAGGCTCAGCAGTTGTGGCTCACGGGCCCAGCCGCTCCGCGGCATGTGGGATCCTCCCAGACCAGGGCTCGAACCCGTGTCCCCTGCACTGGCAGGCGGATTCTCAACCACTGCGCCACCAGGAAAGCCCCTTAATATGTACTTTTGAATTTATTTTATTTCAGAAAAATTTTTCTTGAATTATATTTAGTATTTGTTCAATTCTCTTGCTTTTCTTCTTCAGGAACTTCTGTTCACCATACGCTGGATCTTCTTTGTTTATATTTATTGAATAGTTGTATTGTTTCTCAAATCTTTATCTCTTTCTTAATTTATTTTTAATTTCCTTATTTTCACCTTCTATTTCTCTTAAGGCATTATCTGTGTATTTATTCACTGGATTTGTTGTAGTTTAGCCTTCATTTATTTTACTTCTATGTTTTTCCTAATTTCTGTCACTTCATTTCTGAGTTTTTCTATTTCTCATTAATTTAGTCTTTCATATTTTGTATCATTTCTTAATGTCTTTTAGCTCATTTTGAAATAGTACATTATATTTTGCTTCTTTTTCTTTCTTTTTTTTAAAGTAAATATTTCTGGCCTGCTTTCATTATCTGTAGGGATATTATTCTGCACCTTATTCTAATTTTTCTTAGAATAACTTTGTATAAGATTTGACCTCTTACAAGGAGGTTTTTACCAAGGATAACTTTTTTAACTTCACAAAGTTACCCATTCTGTTGTGTTTCATGTAGTGCAAAAATATAACAGCTTGCTTTGTAAGAGTTCCTGGATATGTTCCCCTCATCCACTTTTATCTGGACTTTCTTTCCTTCATCGCTATAGTGCCTGTTCTGCTCAGTTTTAATCCCACTCCCAGCAGTATCCTCAGGGAAGGTCCCTGTCCTCAAAGGGAGCCCTCGCTGGTGAGTTTTGAGAGTTCACAGGGGCTAGACCGCTCCACACCTTTCAGGACTTACTGCAGGCCTGTGTGCTCACCTGCTAATTGTAGTCGGCACACAGTTTCAGCTGTTGTTCTAAAACTAGCTTGCTGAGCTTTCCAGTGAATACCTGTTAGATATTTTAGGGGTTTCTCGTTCTCAGGTTTGTTAGATGTCCCACTGTTTTTCTTGTGACTATCAATGATTTCTCCTCACCTGCTTGTATTTCAGAGTCCACAGGGATTCCTTCTCACCTGGTTTTGTTGGAAAAAATCTGTGGGTTTTTGGTTTTGCTACTCAAGAGCTCTCCGTTTTTATACGGAGATTAGGCAAGTTCCAAACACTATTCTGCCACTGCCATTTCCATCTTCCCAGATCCACGTGTTCACTCTGGGTCTCAGACTGAAGGGACAGGAGCACACGGGGGAGGTTCTTCTTGTGGTAAAACGAGAAATGCAAGAGAACAAACTTGAAACCAGAGGATGCTTAAGCCTCTGCTTGCAGGACACATTTGTTAACACTCCATTGGCCAAAAACAGTCACAAGCCAAGCACAATATCAATATGCAAGAAAGTACACTTTGCTTCTAGGAAAAGGAACTACAAAATCATGCAAAGAGCATGATGAGGAATTGGGAACAATAATGCAATGTTCCACACCAACCAACTGCATCTGCCCCAAAGGCTTTCTCTAAATCTTGCCAAATTACATTCAAAAAATGGTTTGTTAATTATACTTCCATACATAGATATGAGAGTGCCCATCACACTACTACACTCATCATGATTGAATATTTTAATACACTGTTGTTAATTTAATAAGTAAAAAATATGTATGTGGTTTAATATTCAGATTGCACTTTTCATTTTTGTGAAGTTTAATCTTTTTTCATTAGTTTATTAAGCCATTTCTTTTTCTTCCTTAAGGACTTATCTCCTCATGTCCTATATCCATTTCTCTGTGGCAGATGTTGCTTTTCTTGTTGATTTATAAGACCTCATTTCATAATAAAGATTTTAATCTTTATCTTTCATATTTCTTGCACAGACTTGTTCCAATTTGTCATTTTCATTTTGCATCATGTATCTAACTCTGCATAACAAATCGCCTTCAAACTTTGTGTTCTAAAGCAAAAAACATTTACTATTGCTTACAAATCTATGGGTCAGCAAGATGTATCTGATGACCTGGACCAGGTGTAGCTGACCTCGTCTGGGCTCATTCATTCATCTGCTGTCAGCTGGTGGCATAGCTGGGGAGCAGATGGTCTAGGATGGTCTCACTCACATACTGGCTGTTGGCTCGCTGTCAGCTGGCGCAATGGGGATTAATGGGCCATGTTACCACCATACTTTTTTACTGTATTTATATTATTTAAATATAAAAAGTGTATACATTTAAAAATTTTATATATTCAAAGTTATCATTTTTTCTTATGTGATTTCTTTATTGTTGTTATGTTTGTAAAGTTCTTCCCCAATCTCAAGGTCTGGTAAATATTTACTTACATTTTCTTCTGCATTTTTATTCTTTTACTTATTACCTCTAAGTCTTTAATCCATTGGAAATTGATGGGTATGAAGTGAGAATTTAAATGTTTTTGTTTTTCCACATGTAGTTAACCAATTATCTAAGCACTATTTATGGAATAGTCTTTCCTCTTCCCATGAATTGATGACATCATCTTTTATCACAGAGTGGACTGTGATATAGTCCTTGGTTCCATTTTTGGGCTTTTGTCTTTGTTCCACTGATATATCTGTCTGTGGGTTCTTATACTGCCCAAATCTATATAGTCAATGGGTGGAAGGAACTCAGAGTTGGGGGGAGATTATCATAATTATTTCTGAAAATTATGTTCATACTGTATTAGCCATTTTGAAGCCCAGGGTTCAGGATGAGCTCTGAAAGTTCAGGGGGGAAATGGAGGGGATCAATCCAGACCTCTCAGAGGGCAGAAATCTTTGAGCAGAGGGAGGGCGCTTAAGAAGACAAATATCCTAACCTAGCATTTGTTGTGAAAGCAGAAGAAAGACATATAATTACAGTCTTGATAAGAAGAGAAACCCTTGGCTTTTTCCGCCATTATCTGAGGTACCCAAGATGCTCCTGCAAGACCCAAGTCCTGGAGAGCCTTGTTACCAACGCATGCACAGGATGTAACTGTGCAGTTTGGAACAGCAGGCTCCAGTCTTTCACCTGTGGCAGAATATGTATTATTTATTGATTTTCCTTTGAACAACAGGTTTAGTGAAGATTGTCAATTCTCTGGGAGAATAAACATGAAAAGGATTCCCCTCCTCAAAAAAAATCTATCAGTTATGCTCTGTGGAACCACCTTTTCCCACTGGGTAGCAGGCTCCATTAGCTATGTATATACCAGTCTGATTCTATAACTTTTCATCATTTTAGTTATCAAGACGGTTCCTCTTCAGTTATTAAGCTTCAGCTCTGTTCAATTTTTCAATCTTACATTTGATCCAAAGCTTTCCTCTTTGCCTCTAATGCAGACTAGGTCACAGGCTTTAGAAGATTTGGGAGTGGGGAAGTGGAGGGGAGACAGGGTCTTCTCTTCCCCACTCCTCTCCCTCCCTATGCTAACCCTCCTGGCTTTGGAGGAAGAGGAAGAAAAGCCAAAGCTCAATATGCTTCTTTGTGATTGCCAGTGGCAGGACTGCTGTTCCCTGTAGCTGACCAAGTGGCCCTGGGGCCTGCCCTGGCACGGTGCCAGGAGGCTTCCGGTGGTCCTTTAAGGAACGTGTGACTTCCTCTTCCAGCCAACCCCCAGGTGACAGCCTTGGACAGCATTTCTCCAATGCACAGGTCTGTCTGCCCAACATATGGCCATCCTCCTGCACGTCTACGGCCCCCAAACTCTAGGGCCCATGAGCAGGAGAGGGATCCATCCATATTCTTAAACCCAGAGCTTGACAGGATAACCCTACTCAGGTCACACCAGCCTGTTACATTTCCGTACTACAGAAACTTCCTTCTTCTGAACCCAGTGCCAGGTTCCTGCAGATCTCAAGGCTGATGATAGCCCTGGACTCTACATTAACCTGGGCTCCTGATGCCCCAAGTCTCTAACATACAGGTTATACTATATTTATTTTGACTGCTTGAGTTATTCAGTACTTGCCTCACTATAAGATCTTAAGTTTCAACAGAGAGGTGGACTCACTTTCCTAAGACTATGGACCAAATCAGCACCATGTTCAGATTAGAATGTAAAGTGTCAGAACATATGACCCAGGATTTTTCCATCAGTAGAGGACTGCTCGGGCTTCCAGAATGACAGGAGCTAAGAACCTGGGCTTTGGTGTCAGATCTCAGTCTGAGTCTTGGAAGAACCACTTCCTAGCTAGCTCATCTTGGACAATTTACTTAACCCTTCTTAGTTTCAGTTTCCTCAACTGGAAAATAAAGATAATAATAATAGTATCTATCTTATAGGGTTATATTGCTTAAGTGAGATCATGCAAGAAAACCTCAGTGCCTGGTACCTAATGAGTTCTCATTTATGGTAGTTATTGTTTTGTTTGTTTTTGTTTTTTAAATTGAGGTCTAATTGACATATAACAATATATTAGTTTCAGGTGCATTACATAATGATCCGATGTTTGTACATATTGCAAAGTGATCACCGGAATAAGGCTAGTTAATATTCATTACCACACACAGTCCCAAAAGTTTCTTTCCCCTGGTGATGAGAACTTTGAAGATCTACTCTCTTAGCAACTTTCTAACACGCAATACAGTGTTATTAACTATAGTCATATGGTAGTTACTAGTGTTCTAAGCAAGAGAATCTCCTCAGGTCACTGTAGATTCAAACATGCCCAGATGTCACTGCCTTACAGACGGCTGAGTCGCGTGTTATTGGGGTTAACTCCCAAGCAAGGGATCAGCGTGTAGCTGTTGTCCTTCCACCTCTGCAGTGCTTGTTCCATTCTGGTGGTGAGACAGCATGGGAGCGGGTGTGAGGAGGAGCGTCTATGGGTCAGTACGTGATCACATTCATCTACATATATATGTGCAGATGTAGATGTATATTTAATGTATATATATATATATTTTCAATGTTTTTCAGCAGCAGAAACTATGTACTAGAAAACTATTAAAATATTACTTGGCATTTCTCAATACTGAGACCTACTGCCATACGACAAATTGCCATGTAGCGGTCAGGAGAAGAACAAAGATTATGAGACAACTGACCCTTTAAAAAAGTCATTCGTGGGATGTTCATTATTCACATTGCATCCGTTCTCAACCCACCCCCTGGGTTTCTTATTTTATACTTATTTCCAGATTAACAGCCCAATTAGAAACCTATTGACTAAAGCGCTATTAAAGGCAATGACCCTCCTTCCTGCTATCAGCTCGCCCCTCTAAAATCGTCCTTAAAAGCAGAGGAAAGCGGCACGGGCGCTCCCATTCCTGGACAAACTCTGCCCCCTAGTGTTCATTCGCACACGTGCGCACCAGCAACCGAGCGTCTCCTTTGTTATGTTTTCCTCCTGGGACTGGAACTGAAGAGGCCTGTCACCACCACTCCCCTGCCTCCCATCAGCCTGCTCTGTGTAGATAATCCACCAAAAGGCTCAGATGTCATTTCTGTCTCACGTATTTGAAATTAATGTGGCCCATCAATCTCACTCTGTGGTAGAAAGTGTTTCTCCGCAGACTGGTAAGGATACGTCTCCGTGCGGGTGGGATTGCAGAGGGGGTGTCTGAGGTCTCCTAGACCTCCCGGGGGAGCCGGGTTAAGGCGTGCCCAGGAAGTGGAGCCTCGGCCAGGCCACGTGACCCGTCTCGGACCTTGGTTCCCTCGAGTGCAAGAAGAGCGGAGCAAGCGCCACCACGTAGAAGGAGAACCGCGCGTGCCTGGGCTGTCGTGAAAAGGATATTTACTGGGAGTGGGGACAAGGGCACGTGGCTCAAGCTGTGGGACCTTGAATTAGAAATTCACCTTTCTCAGCCTTGAGCTTTTTATCTTACTAAATGGGAACAAGGACTTCGTCCTGCCAATGGCATCATCTTCTTGTGAAGAGCGAGAGAGGGCCAGCAGGGGCTCCCCTATGTGTGCTCTAGGAGCCCCTGCTGAATAGTCACAGGGGGTTCTTCACGGCGCAGATTCCCGGGCTCCACCCCAGGAGACAGAATCAGAACCTTGGGGTGCAGCATACTGAACCCCCAAAGATGTTCATGTCCCAATCCGCTGGACATGTGACTATGTGACCTTACATGGCAAAAGGGACTTTGCAGGTGTGACTAGATTTAGGATCTTGAGATGGGAGATTAACCTGGACTATTCAGAGGGGCCCCATGTAATCACAAGGGTCCTTAGAAGAGAAAGAAGGAGGCAGGAGAGGCAGAGAAGATGTGATGAGAAAAGCAGGGATCCAAGCGGTGCAGCCATGAGCGAAGGAAAGCCGGCAGCCTTGAGAAGCCGGAAGAGACAAGGAACAGATTCTCCCCAAGAGCCTCCAGAAGGAACTCAGCTCTGTTAACACCCTGCTTTTAAGTCTTAGACCCACTTTAGGACTTCTTACCTCCAGAGCTTTAGATAATAAATTTGTGCTGTCTTAAGCCACTATGTTTGGGTTAATTAGTTACACCAGCCTTAGGACACTAATAGGGGGTTGGCGGGGCAGTCAGTGTCATAAATCTGCCTTTTTCACAGACCCCTTGGTGAGATCTTTGTGGAACGCTAAATTTAGAAACCAGAGGTGTGGTGGGAAGAGGCTGGGGACCAGGAGGTCTGGATTCAGTCTAGCTCTGGTGCCATTAGCTGTGTGACTTTGGCAAGGTTGCTTCACCTTGCTGAGCCTTGGTTTCCCCATCTGTAAAAGGGGGCAGTTTGGGGGGAAGCTGTCTAAGTATTCTTCTGGCAGGAGCATTCTGAGAGTCTGAAAGAAACTAAAGAGAAGCTCTTTGAAAACAGTCAAGTCTGCTCAGTGTGGGTCTTAGTCCTCCAATCTCCTAGAAGAGATCCTGTTAATTATTTGAACAGCTGCTTTTTATATAGCACTTCCTGTGTGTCAGGTCTTGGTCTAAGCTTTCCGCTTATAGGAACAGCTATCTGTGGGGGTATCTTGACACAGCAATTATTAATGTGCAATTAATAATTAAATGCTTTGGGGGTATGATTTCTAATCAGGGGTCTGTCTGATCAATAAGCCAGTAAAGGGGGGGAGCGGTAGGCACCATCTTCAGCTAGTTAAGGGGGCGACTCTGTGTCTCTGCTCTGAAAAGAAAAATGTCACCAAACATTACAAGCAGCCTGAGAGGGGTCTGGATAGAAGGGGGAGGGGCTGCTGTTGCCAGGCAACGAGCTCCTCATCACTTATCATGTGCATAAAGCCTGGGGTCCTGTTCTCAGCGCAGCCAGTGGGCCTCCCGCCTTCTCCTGCCCCCCTGCTTCTGACAGTTGTCCTCTGGGCTCTTGTTCCAGACACCTGGACCCTGAAACAGGCCCAGGGCCCCCTCAGTATTCCAGGGTCAATTCTGCTGCTAAAAAAGCAAAATGACACAGAAAAGACTTTTTTTTTTTTTTTTTTTTTTGCGGTACGCGGGCCTCTCACTGTTGTGGCCTCTCCCGTTGCGGAGCACAGGCTCCGGACGCGCAGGCTCAGCGGCCATGGCTCACGGGCCCAGCCGCTCCACGGCATGTGGGATCTTCCCGGACCGGGGCACGAACCCATGTCCCCTGCATCGGCAGGCGGACTCCCAACCACTGTGCCACCAGGGAAGCCCCAGAAAAGACTCTTTATGTCCATCTCAGATGAGCTAAGCCCTGGCACCAATATTCCAGAATACCCTTTCCTCCACTGCAGCCTTTGAATGAGCCATCACCCCAGAGGCTGGTTTAGATTTGAGAAAATCCCTTTCTGACCCCTGCATTCAAGGGAGGCTCTCGCTGTTTGCCATGTGGATGCTGAGCAAACATGTGGGTCCCTGGGCTGGTTTTCAATGTGCTCTGTAAACACTTCTCTCTGGATACAGCCAACTGTCCAATTATGCAAGATGCAACCCTCTTCCCCTGGGGATTTGTTGTCTTAAAGAGCGAGGACCCAGTGTGATCAGAGAGTTTACATAGCACGTGTCATACAGAGAAGATGCACCCACCGGGGAAGCTGCAGTCCCATGGGGCGAGCCATCATTCGGAAGAGAAGCGCAGAAGGCTGTTTCATCTGCTACTCCTTCCGGAACGCACAGGCTCAGGAATAGCCAAAAATGGAAGAGGTGTTTGCATCTGTTTCCTTCCAAGATACACAGGCTCTCTAGGAGAACGGAGGGCTGCTTTTGTGCTATGGGAGCAAATGCTACATTTGGGATGTGGCACTGGAGTTATCAAAGGGATCCCTTGGTCCTGGAAGGTTATTTCAGAGAAACGTCATTACAGGCATCAGCTAAAAAGATAGACGTCATTCCACAATGTAGAATGGACTAATCCGTTTACCTTGCACAGTTCTAAAGCTGGAGCTGTCCTGTGCTAAAGTCAGAAAGGGGGCTGGTCTTTCCCAGGAACCCTGAGGAGTTGACACCACCACCAGTGCCCAGGCAGGCTGCACAGCTCCTGGAGAAGGGCTGTGCAACGCGGGGACACAGCTCAGCCACCTGTCACAGCCCCTCCCTCTCTCGGCTTGAGCCACACTGGCCTCCCTGCTGCCTGCTCAGAAATACCTGCTTCAGGCCTTTACACGCGGCCCCTGGATGCTCAGCCTGATACCTGGATAACAGGAGACCTTCTCTGACCACCATCCTGTCTAAGATAATAGATCTCCCACCTGTATTTACTCTCCAATGCCATTTTTAATTTTCTACAAAGTGCCTTCCTCTCTCTCTCTTCCTTTTTCTCCCTTTCTCTCTCTTTCCATCTGTCTGTCTCTCCCTTTCTCTCTCTCCATCTGTCTGTCCATCCTTATAGTTTATTTGTTCATTGCCTGTTTCCTTCACTAGGGTGTAAGTTCTGTGAGGGCAGGACACTTGTCTGTCTTACTAACTGCTGGGTCCCTGGCACCTGCCACCGTGCCTCCCGTAAGGCCAGACCTCAATTAACATTTGCTGCGTTTACCCCAATTACTGTGACTCCACTCTTTTTCGGGAACGCACAAGGCTCTTTACTTCCATCCTCATCCCTCAGGTACCCACAGCTTTCCTCTGGAGGCAACTGATATATGAGTTTCTGATGTAACTTTACTGACATGTTGTGCTTGTTCTAACAATACACACAGGGATACCTTCCTCACACCCATCCTTTTTAAAACAGTGATAGTAGATAGAGTACTTTATATTTCTTCTACACCTTGCTTTTTTCACTTTATATATCTTGAAGATCATTTCATGTCAGCTGACAAAACAAACTTCTTTATCTTTTTCTACAGCTGAGTAATATTCCAAGGTATGGGTATACAGTAATTTATTTCTTTCGTCCCTTCTAGATGGACATGTGGGTTGTCTCCCATCTTTTGTTATTGCAAAGAGTGCTGCAAATAATCTTGTCTATATGTCATATCATGGATATGTGACCACATCTACTGGATAAATTCTTAGAAGTCAGATTCCTGAGTCAAAGGGTATATATGTGCTTGTAATTTGGGGAGATATTGCCAAATATCTCAGATATTTGGCAATATCTGATTTGGCAATATATTTCTGTAGATACAGAAATCGTATCTACATTCCTACCAACAACTTATGAGAAAGCTTGTTTTCCTGCATCTTTACAGACTTTCTTTTATCTCTGCCAATCTGATTGCTGGAAAGTGATATTGCAATGCTATCTTATTTTGCATTTTCTTACTGTGAATAAGGTTTAATATCTCTCCATATGTCTTAGAGGCATTTGTATTTCCTTTCTCATGAACTGCCTATTTTTCTATTAGATTGTTGGTTTTTTTCAAAAATCGATGTATAGTAACTCTGATATATTAGGAAAATTAATCTCTGGCTGTGATATAAGTTACAGATATTTTCCCCTATATGTCATTTGTCTTTGGATAAAACCACTGTATGTTTTCTGCCTTTTATACTTTTAGTCTAAAAGTATACATACATCTGTGTATGTATGTGTGTGACTGCCACCTTTTAATTTGCATTTTATCTTATGTCATCATATGTTTGCCAGTATTCTTGGAAAATGCAGCTTTTCCAGTTTCATTTAAGTTGATGCTTCCCTGATGGGGCTGTTAGGATCCACTCTCAACTCTTGATGAATTGGGAGGCTACCCTATTCCTTAAGGAATCCTGAGAGATTTGGAAAGCACTCAAACTGCGAGAACCCTCATCTGTTCGATGTCAGCTCTTATAAGTCTGTTTCAGAAAGTGACGATTTTTGACTTTTTCAGGATTCCAGAACCTACCACCTGTCTTAGTCTTTAATCATCTCTCCACTCATTACAGGTGCAGGAGGTGGAAGCAGCTGCAAAGCATCTGTTCCCCGAGAAAAGGAGCCCCTCTCTCAACATCACTCTGCTTGACCAGAACCCACCGGGCACTGTCAACCTCGACGGACCTGCCCACCCCTCACCCGGATCCCCATCCTCCAGCATCAGCACCGCCACCTCCTTCCTGCTCCACTTCCAGCCCTGACACCCCTCTTCTCCGCCTCTGCTCCAGGCAGGCCACTCATTCCCACCTCGTCACTGCAGCCTGAGCATGGGGGCTGATCCAGGTTTGCTGGGGCCTGAATCGGGTTCACTCTTTGAAAGAACATGAATGCAAAATGACAAGTACAAAACTAAATGCAAAAATGAATAGAAGGAGAAAATAAATCATAACAAATTACAAACTTTGAAATGTGGGAAAATACTCACAAAACACAAAATATAGAAAAATAAGCTGTTCGTTAGTGTTAATTAGCTGTCTGGCACACTTCTAAAATACTATTTTTCTTCCTTTTTGGCTGCATGCTCTTTGATTGTCTCTTCACATGACAGTAAGCTGGAAATAGCATTGTCCATAGAGGGAATGGAAAGAGACCTCAGGTTTTTATCCAGCATGGTTGACCATTTAGAAAGGTTGGTTTTAGCTTCACAGCCTGTTATTGGTAATGTCTTGGTAAGACATAGTCCGATACATTAGGAGGCACGAATCATGCGACTTCCCATACAGACATGTCCACTATTGTTTACCTCCCACAGGATTAAATTCCATTGGCCACAATTTCCATCAAAAGAGAAAAGAAAAAGTATAATATGTTTCCATAGCTTTATCTGGTATATTCCTGCAGGGGACAGTTTCAATTTTGACCAGAAGTCAAGAATTCAGTCCTCCATTTCACAATTTTATACATCTGATAATTGGAAGAAGTTTTTAACAGACCGATCTTCAGCTCTGTACGTTTCCAACTTGTTTCTCCTACACTTCCCACAAATTTCTGGAGGTGAGCACCGTGGGACACAGTCTTATCGTGACATGACCACTAGCCCTGAACCTTCTTGTCACCTGGCAGGGTGAGTCAGGCAGTGGGAGCACTCCTAAAACCATTCCTACACCCAGCCAACGAGTAAACTTAAAGAAACAATTGGAAGTCACATAAAAATATCCATTTAACACACTGTAAATGTATCCTCAGCTCAATTTCCCCCTAGTTGGTTTTCAAAAATGCCCACGGTCATGTCAAAACTGGGGGGAGGGAGGATTTAATCGAGGGGAAGTTGAAATGGAAAGAGACTGATGTGGTCTTAATAATTGCAGCGAATGCATCTCCTAAAAACTCTGCAAAACTATATGAACATGGCTCCCACCCAGAGTGGTGGAGGAACTCATGAGTGAGTAGCCTTGAAGCTTAAGCTTCATTAGCCTCGAGATAGATTCCCCTCTGCTCACACTGTCTCCCCACCCCTCCCCCACTGCCTAGCCTTCATTTCTTTTCTTTTCTTTTTGGCCATGCCCCGCGGCATGTGGGATCTTAGTTCCCCGACCAGAGATCGAACCCGCCCCCCCCCACTGCATTGGAAGCGTGGAGTCTTAACCACTGGACCACCAGGGAGGTCCCTAGCCTTCCTTTAAAATAGCCTCTGTAAATGTCAAGATGATTTTGATTTCCAGGGACAGAAACCCAGCTGAAACAAACCGAATGGAGGATATATCGATTTCCAAACTGCTGGTCTTAAGAACAAGTGGGACCAGTGCTGGAAACACTGCCAGGACTCTCTATGTGTCCTCCTCTCCACACCTTGGCTTCTAGCTCTACAAGTGCAGACTAAAACTTCGACCTCACAGGAGGTTTCCTCTCCACCAACTCCACACTCACATTGCATTGCTTTGCCACTTAAGGGAAACCCTCAAAAAACTCAGATTGGGCCAGCTGGGGTCACGTGACCACTCTAGTGGGGCGCCCCCCAAAGATGTCCATGTCCTAATCCTTGGAACAGTGACTGTGTTACCTTACGTGGCAAAAGGACTTTGCAAATGTGATTAGGTTAAGGATCTTGAAATGGGGAGATTATCCTGGATTATCTTGATGGGCCCAATGTAAACACAAGGTCCTTATAAGAAGGAGGCAGGAAACTCAGAGACAGAGAAGTTGATGTGATGAGAGAAAC
Organism: Hyperoodon ampullatus; assembly: GCF_949752795.1. Classification (NCBI taxonomy): domain Eukaryota; kingdom Metazoa; phylum Chordata; class Mammalia; order Artiodactyla; family Ziphiidae; genus Hyperoodon; species Hyperoodon ampullatus. The sequence goes on from NC_136924.1 coordinate 19,199,584, forward strand.
AGAGTAATGGGGGCCATGAGCCAAGGAATGCTGGCAGCCTCCATATACTGGAAAAAGCCAGGGAACAGATTCTCCCATATTGCCTGTGGAAGGATTGTAGCTTTGCCAAGGTTTGGTTTTAGGACTTACAGAACCGTAAGAAAACGAATGTGTGTTGTTTAAGCTAATAAATTTATGGCAATTTATTACAGTAGCAACAGCAAACTAATACATGTGCTGAGAAGATAACAAAATATAAGCCCACTGTACCCTTTCTCTCTTCCTTCCTAGACCTACCCATCTGTTATAGGCCGAACTGTGCCCTCTCCAAATTCAAATGTTGAGGTCCTAACCCCCCATGCCTCAGAATATTTGGAGATAGGGTCTTTAAAGAGGTAATTAAGGTAAAATGAGGTGCTATGAGTGGGCCCTAATACAATATGACTTATGAGAAAAGGCGATTAGGGGCACAGACACACACAAAGGGAAGATGATGTAAAGACATGGGGAGAAGAATACCACCAAGGAGAATACCAGCCAAGGAGAGAGGCTTCAAAAGAAACAAACCTTGCAGACACCTTGATCTCTGACTTCCAGCCTCCAGAATTGTGAGAAACTAAATTTCTGTTGTTTAAGTCACCCATTCTGTGATTTTTTTTTTATGGCAGCTCTAGCAAATGAATACACCATCCTTCAAGGCAGCAGTGAAATTCTACCTCCTTTCTCAAATTGTCTTGATTAGACTAGCAACAGTGTAACCATGGTCTTGGGAAACCTAGTGTCTGAGAAAGAAGGACAGCCTGCCATTTGCAACAACACAGATGGACCTTGAGCACATTATGCTAAGCGAGATAAGTCAGAGAAAGACAAGGCCTGTAAGATTTCACTTATATGTAGAATCTAAAAGAGTCAAACTCATAAAAACAGAGAGTAAAATGGTGGTTACCCGGGAATGAGGAGTTGGAGAAAGGAGAGATGATGTTTAAGGGTACAAACTTACAACCAGTAGTAAATAAACCCTAGAAATCTCATGTACAGTATGGTGAATATAGACAACAATACTGTATTATAGTCATCAAACTTGCTAAGAGACTAGAACTTAATTATTCCAACCACTAAAAAGAAAGGAAAATTATGTAATGTGATCGAGGTGCTAATTATCGCTACAATGGCAATCACATTACACTATATCAATGTGTACCAAATTTAAAAAGGAAACAACCAAGTGTCTGTCACCTCAGTTTAATGCAAGGGTCACAAACCAAATCCCTACCAGGCCAGGAAGAGAACTGACATGAGGGAACTGGTTAAGTGTAAGGAACACAGTGCCTGTAAATTACACGTAAGTGATACACACCATCACAAAAATAGGCCCACTCCCAGTCTTCCGTCTGCCTTTCGCTTTCCCACCTTTAATAGAGGATGGGAAACATTCTCCTCTCTCCGGGGCAGTGCTATGGGTTGAGGTGGCAGTACACGGGGAGAGAGGCACTGGCCCTCGGCCCTCATTCTACACGTCCAGGAGCCCATGAGGGCAGGGGCCAAGGGAGCTGGGTGCAGCCCTGCCCTGTGTAAAGGGGCAGCTGCAGCCTAGCTCCAGCCAGTTGTCACCACGGCCAAGTCCAGGCCCCAGGGCTGCTAGAACTTTCCAAATTTTCAAAAGAAACTGGAAATTTAGATTAAAAACAAAATAAGAAAGCTGATTTTTAAGCATTGGCAACCAATTAAAAATTTTTTCTTGGGCTTCCCTGGTGGCGCAGTGGTTGAGAGTCCGCCTGCCGATGCACGGGACACAGGTTCGTGCCCCGGTCCAGGAAGATCCCACATGCCGCGGAGCGGCTGGGCCCGTGAGCCATGGCCGCTGAGCCTGTGCGTCCAGAGCCTGTGCTCCGCAACAGGAGAGGCCACAACAGTGAGAGGCCCGCGTACCGCAAAAAAAAAAAAAAAAAAAAAAAATGTATACATGGGAGAGAGCCAGGAAAACTGCGTAACTCACCAAAATGGCTAAAACCCTCACCTTAAATGCCATCTTCAGCTAAAGACATAAGAGGATGTTGGGGGTAGTGGTTTGGGACCTCAAAGGGGAGGCAGACAATTGACATGGAGATGGAAAGCAGATGTCTGGTAAACAAACATTTGCTGGGTAGGCAGAGACGGTGGGCCAAGAGAGGGATTTTAACAGACGTTGCAAGGTTCCTCCCTTCTCCACCCCTGGTTCACACTGCAGTTATCTATGGTGATGGCTCCCTTCCTGTTAGGGGGAAGGTCAACGTTTCTTCCCGAGTCTTTTGGGTCATGATTGCTTTCAGCTCGAGATAATCTGCAAAGGAGAGAGACACTCTGGGGGGACAAATCTTGCTCCCCTCCACTTCCTTTCCATGCTTGCTAGCCAGCTCCAGGCCCTGATCAGCAAGGGATGGTGGTCCTGAGGTCCAGCCATCAGAGCATCTTTGCCCCCCGGGGACAGAGGAAATAATAAGTGCTCTCACTTTAAACCGATCCCAGACACCGTCCCACGCACTCAGTAACCCGTGGCAACCCCTAGAGGCTGCTACAACCTCAGCAATGAGGAGGACCGTAGGCAGGGAACTTGCTGGTTCCCCAGACGCAGAAATGGCTGAGCCCTGGTGACCACCAGCAGTCTAAACGTGCGCAGAACTCTCACGCTGATGAGGTCTGAAGGGGCAAAGGCCCAGTCCCCTAACACCCTTCTCTGAGGGAAAGAAGAATCTTAGAAGAAATGATAGGAACAAAAGAGGATACTTCTCGGGTGGTTCTCTGGCAGCCAACGGTGACTGAATGTTTATTAAGTGTATTTCTCTCTGTTTGCTCAAGGGCACCTCTTCACCACTGGGACTTGAAACAATTTCTTCAGAAATAATTAACCAGCCACAATTAGTGGTGCCTCATAAAGCCTGGAAAATACAGTGGTCAGAAGAGCCGCACTGAAGAGGCAGTCTGGGGAAGCTAGAGGCACAGGGATGGGACCACTGTCTCCAGAGGTGTAGTTACTAAGAACTGGGTGACGTCTGGACTGCTGGCCCCAGGGACTTTGCACGTAGTAACGGAGGCGTCATTCTTCATTCCCAACCTTGACCAGTGGTAAAGATGCCAGGATGCCCACGATTGCTCAACTGATTGTCATCAACACATCCTCAAATCAATGTGCACTTCTGAATATGAACAGGGACGCTTCCAAAGGGGCTAGACTTCTGCGTAGCCCCCATTAGCCTCTGGGCACCCCCTACTCTCTCCCCGCGCTGGATCTCATCTTTGTTGCCTCTGCCACTGGCACAGTAGGGATTCTGCTTGGTGCTTCCCCTAAGCAACCAAGAGCAGCCACTAGAAGCACCTATAGTTCCAAGACCAGTACCCCAGCCCCGGCCTCCAACCAGAGTACCACTCCTACACCCCAAGATGGTCTTTGGAGCTCAGCGCAGGAGATGGCTATGATCCCTGTATGATGTGGAGGCAGTCATGTTACGGGCTTCATGTTATAGGTGACCTAAGACAGGTCTCAGAGGTGCGCTGGGAGCAAAGAGGCTAGTTGAGAAGGAGGCCAAGAATGCCCCAGTTAAATGACGCTCCCCCCCTCAATCTGGGAAAAAGGTGTTCCCATCTTTCCTAAGCCAGGCATTTGACATATCTCGCTCCCATCTTACTCGCACATCACCCGTTCTCTGCGTTCAGTTGGCTCCCACGTTAGCCCAACCCGTTCTCCAGGCTCCAGGCACTCCCCACACACTCAGCCAAACTGGACTACTTGCTGCAGCCTTACCCTCCTCCACATATTCCTGCCTCTACACGTCTTTACCCAAAATGCACATTTCATGGAGGCCTATTTCATGTGACCATTTTGACCCAGAAGATGTTTGATGTGACCAGATTAAAATACCCTCCACAAAGGTACTCAAAACACTACTTTATCTTAAAAATTGCAGTCCTAAGTGAAAGGAAACCAACAAAGGACAGGGTGTGGGTTCATATAGATAGAAGCATATGATATCTGTTAAAGACATTACTCAGTGACAATAACAATAAAAAACTAAATATTTAATCATTTGTTTTTCCCCCCAGCTACCTAAAAATACACTTCACACTAAAATAGCCGCTTCAGTATCACTATGACAACATGGCACAAGTTTGCTCATACTGCTTCCTCCATCTTCCCACTGTCTGTGTCAGTTAGGAATGCCTTATGATGTAATTAGCAGCCACTTAAGCAGGAAAGACATTTATGACCTCACACCACAAGAAGTCTGCAGGTAGATGATTCCTGGCATTGACTCAGATGCTCAACAGAGCTGACAGGGACACAACCTCTTTCCATATTTCTCCTGCCATCCTTACGCTGGCTATCAGTTCTCACTCTCATCACCTCATGGTCACAAGATGGCTGCCACAGTTCCAGGCATCGTATCCTCATACAAGGCAGGAATAAAGCGAAAGGGACAGTAGCGAAAGAGGCTATTACAACTGTCCTGGGACGAACTGAACCATAACCAACCTAGTGGCAGCTGAGATGGAAACATGACAAATCTGAGACATATTTAGAAGGTAGAATTGACATGACTCTATGGTAGCAATGATGAGGAAGACGGATCAGAGGTTTGTAGCTTGGGTGACTAGGTAGGTGGTGGTGGTGGTGGTGGTGACTTCAGTGGAAGCAAGGAGTACAGAAAGAATAGATCTGGTATAAGGGAAAAACAATGACCTTCGTTTTTTTAGTTTGAGGTGCTCTAGGGACATCTATATACATACAGATATTTTATAGGAAACCTAAAACTGGATCCATGGCTCAGAAAAGAGGTAAGCACTAACTATGTAATTGGGGTAGTACCTGTCAAACAGGTGATGCCGAAATCGTAGACAGTGTGTCGAAAGCAGGTAAAGTGGAGATAATGGGGCCCCAGAACTCTGAAGAGTGGTGGAGAAGTAAAAGGACAACCAGGAGCATGGTGTTAAGGAGACCCCCTAAGGGAGGAGACAGCATCGAAGAGCAGGGAGAGATCTGCACTGTCGAATGAACTAGAAATCAAGTAAGACCAGGGCTGTGAAATATATGTACTGGTTTTGGCAATTAGGTAATTGATGACCTCACTGAAAGCAGTTTATGGGAGGGAGGCACTGATTGTACTTTATTTGGTTTGAGGAGGCTTAGGAAACAAGGAAGTGGAGACTATTCCCTCAGGAAACATGCTGCGAGGTGTGGCCATATGACTGACTCTGGCCCAGGAGTTATACGGTTGGTCTTGTTGGGGGCCTAGAGATGAGATTTTCCTCTCTGTACAAGGCAAGGAGTGAGGAGAGCCTGCAACTCCTGTGGTGTTCTTCTGTGTGAGGATGTGATGGCTGGGTCTGGGGCAGCCATCTTATGGCCAGGAGGGCAGACATCATTGATATACTGAGGCTCAGCAGAGCAGGATGGGATGAGCTTGGCCCTTGGCCTTCACTGAGCTGATGAACTACCCCTGCAGCCACCTACCTCCCAACTTCGTTTTAGGTGAGGAAAATAAATCCTTGTTGCTTAAGCCACGTTTACTCTGCTTCTAACTGGCATGTTGAGCACACTGCTCATGAGATGTGATAAAATTGAACTCTACTATTGTTTCCCACCATCCCTGGAAACTAGTCAGTGGGGATAATATCTCCCCATTCCTAGATGAAAACTCTGGCAGACCCATGACTTTTGTCCTCCGTTACCCTTAGGTAACGGTCTAAAGTCTCCTCCTAGAGTAAACACGGTTGCAATTTTGGAATTAAAATGGCCGAAGACTAAATCTGAACCTGATTTTGCATCAAATCTCCCCTCCATCACCAGGCCTGTGTCAGGCCCAAAGCCCGAGGTGGAGGGGCCACAAGGCTGGCTTCTCTCTTTCTCCACCTCATGCTCTTCCTCCTTCACCCAACGCTTACCTCTACCTGCCTAGGGTCAGGGTGTGGGGTGATGAATGCTAAGGCCACTGAACAGGTCCTGCTATCAGCCGGCTGTGGCTCTCTGGTCCTGGCAGAGGTGAAAGCTGACCTTCTTGTGGGTGCTTTCTGTGGGCTCTTAGAAGCTTCCCACCCCTGGGGATGCTTGCAGTTCCCTTGACCTGAGGGCTCCTTCCTCAGACACAGGAAGGCTGTGTCCACCTCTAGCTTCCTTCTGCTGTGCTGCCCCCCAGCCCCACCCACCGGCTCAATCCGACTCATACCACGCAGATTTGTCTGCGGCGTGGCCCACGTCAGGCCCATGGGAAACACTGGGCGTCTCTGTAGCTGACCCCGACACAGCCCTCCTCTCCCGGGCAGCCACAGGCTACTTCAGCCGTCTTACTTGTCAGTCAAAGTTCTCTTGGGGACCTGCTTTCAGGTGAGGGCAGTAGAACACCCACCACAGACACCTCAGAAGAAATCTGAGGAAAGAAAGGACTCAAGAACACTCTCTTGCCCCTCCCTCAATCCTGTTTTCGTTCTGGAATTGGTGAGGGGCTCAGGAGCACAAGGAGAGGTTCCCAAGCACTCCCTGTGGAGTTTCTACATAGAGTGACCTGGCTTTGGAATTTCATCTTTTGTATTCTGACGTCTTGCTCAAAACTTTGCTTTAGCTGCCCACCTCTGAAATGCTTCTTAGTGGGAAAAATAAACCTCTATTGTTTCAGCTCAGCAGTCTATCACCAGGCATGGAAAGCAGCTGAACCGCTTCAGCTGGCTTCATGACTCTCCTGACACGATAAAGTCAAAGCTGGTAATTTATAACAGTACAAAATTAGAAATGTCCAACCACAGGAGATCCAACATGTGAAACGTGCATACGATGGAAAATTATACAGTCTTTTAAAATGATACTTTGAGGGACTTCCCTGGTGGCCCAGTGGTTAAGAATCCGCCTTCCAATGCAGGGGATGCAGGTTCAATCCCTGGTTGGGGAAAAAAGATCCCACATGTCGCGGGGCAACTAATTCTGCGTGCCGCAACTACTGAGCCCGTGCGCTCTGTAGCCTGCTCTCCACAACTAGAGAGAAGCCCACACGCTGCAACGAAAGATCCTGCGTGCCGCAACTAAGACCTGACGCAGCCAAAAATAAATAAATAAACAAACAAATAAATAAATATTTTTAAAAAATGATACTTTGGAAGAATACAAATATACGAACATAGGAAAATGTTCATATTTTTTTAAATTCTATATATATGCAGAGGAAAAAGACTAACAGGAAATATGTCAGAAAGGTCAAAGTCCAATATGGTTGAAAAAAAATAACACACACACATGTTATGTATGCATAGAAAATAACTGGGTGGATACACAAGACATAGGTATCAGCAGCTGCCTCTGGGGAGGGGCCCTGGGCATGGAGGAGGAGGCAGGGGGTGTGATTCCTGAAGTTTCCAGCCATATGCAGGTGTTCTTTTTTCAACTAAAGAAACTAAATAGTGTTGTTGTTATTTTTTGTTTGTTTGTTTGACACTTTTAGAGGGAAAAGGATAATAATAGTTTTCTCTGGATGGAAGATTTAATGGAGATTTAAAACATCTTTTTCTTTGTTTATTCTGTATTTCCAAATCACCATGTATTACTAAAATAACCAGGAAAGCACACACACACACACACACACACACACACACACAGTAAAATGCCCTCCCTCTCCCTGTTTCCTGCCGTTCCCTCCCTGAACAGTTTGGTTCCAAAGCCCTGAGTGATGAGTGGGCACAGAAGGCAGGGCTCCATGGTGGGGAGGGGATGACCTAGAGCAAGGTGGCGCAGCTCAAGCAGGGGGACAGGACCTAGTGGGCGGGTAGCCTGGCGGAGGCAATCAGAGCCCCGGAGGGTGAGGAGGGCTTCCTCGTGCGTCACAGCCAGAGCAGCGTGGGGAGGGCATCCATGCACTGGGGTGACCTGTAGTCAGTGTGCCTGAGACTGCAGCAGGGTGAGGAGAGAGACCCAGTGGAGAGGCAGCCTGGCATTGAGTGCCAGCACCCCAAACCCACCCACATCTGGGAGGGGTGGGCAGCAGAGATGGGGAGTCAGCTACCCATGGGGGTTGGGCAAGTGAGTAGGTATATTAGAGACAATGGAAGGCAGTGTTTCACTGTTGGAGAAGGGTGTGCAAATACAGAAAGGAAGACAATTTGAATGCGCTCACGGGGTTGGACTGGGGTCAGAAGTGTTGGTGTAAACTCATGGTCTTCAACATACAGGTAGATACAGAAATAAGCAGAGATCTAAATGTATATCTATGTGAATATACGTATATAAGCAAATATAGATGCTGTCTTAGTCAGCTCAGCCTGCCATAATAAAATACCATAAACTGAGTGGCTTAAACAATAGGTTTTTTTTTTCACAGTTCTTGGAAACTAGGAAATCCAAGATCAAGGGTACAGATTTGATGCCTGGTGAGGGCCCTCTTCCTGGCTTGTAGGTGGCCACCTCCTCACTGTGTGCTCAACTGACCTTTCCTCGGTGCATGCTCCTCTTCTGCTTACAAAGCCTCTGATCTCATCACGAGGAAACCACTCTAATGACTTCATCCAACCCTAATCACCTCCCAAAGGCCCCATCTCCAAATACCATCACCTCAGGTTAGAGCTGTGACACATGAATTTGGGGGACACACACATTCCGTCCATGGCAGGTATATACGCAGGTACATCTATCTCATTCCATATTATGTGCATATATCCATACACAAACGCTGCGTGTATTCCCTACTGCTGTCCACTGAGAGGGCCTGCGAGTGGTGACACTCCAATGGCAAAGAGCAGAGCTAGCACCCAGAGCTTGGCTTTTAAATACTGTTTTCCACTAGAAGGAATCCGGATTCCTTGAAAAAACTGCCAGTTCCAGGTCTAGGGGGGGGAAAGCACAAGATGAACCTGGAACATCTTGTGCCTAAAAACAAAGGGTGCTCGAAGAATGATGAGGACATGCCAAAAGGACACAAAAGACAGCTTGAATGACTTCCCACTGGTCACTCAGGGGACAACATGTCATTAAAATGAATAATCATCATCATGGATTATAACCCTTTGGATAAAACAGAAAGCCATGATCCCATACTGATAGAAGTAAATTAATGAATAAATTGAAAGTTTGCTAAGGAACAGGAGGTATGAAGTACCTTCCCACAAGATACTTATTAATTACCAAGGGGAAAAGATGTCTTTACGGTGACATCACCTTACTCAAGTGTTCAAAGCAAAAGCATCGGTAATGAGACACAGCAAAACTGCAGCCCATCTGACAGGATGCAGTGAGAACACGGCGTCACTTCTGTGATATTCCTGCTAGAGATGGATAAGCTGAATCTAATCATAAGGAAACACCAGCTTGGGGGACATTATACAAATAACTGTAAACTTCAAATGCTCCAAGATCATGAAAGTCAGGGAAAGATGGAGGAACTGTTTCAGATAGAAGGAGACAAAAAAGATAACTAAATGCAGTTCATACTTCTGAACCAGATCCTCTGGCTGCAAAAGACATTATTGGGACAACTGGTGAAACCTGAATGGGGTCTGAGGATGGGATGTCAGTAACACATCTATTTAATTTCCTGATTTGGATGGTTGTATTGTGGTTATGTAGGAGAATGTCCTTATTTTTAGGAATCACACAATAAAGTGTTTGTAGGTGATAGGACTTCAGGTTGGAAATTTACTCTCAAGCGGTTCAGGAAAAATAAAATTCTTTGTACTACACATCCAACTTTTCTCTAAGTTTGTGATCATTAAAAAAATTTTAAAAACCCAATAAATTCTATTTACATATATGAATTAAATATCCCTAAGTATAGAATAGGTGTGGTTATATACTACATATTTATTTTATTTGTGTACTAATAGAGCATATACATATACAAATACAGAGCATTGGGACCTACAAGCAGACCTAGACCTCCTCGTGCCGAAGCGGGTGCTGCAGCCCCTGGAGATCCAAAGAGGTTCTGGAGAGATGGGCCAGCCTCTGGGGGCCGCCTGACTACCGCTGGAAGCTGGGCCCCTCCCTAGAACATCTAGCCCCCCTATTCTGAGATAATAGCTTCCAAACGTCCTAGAAAATTCAGAAATCAGAAATTCATAATTCCTGGCCTGAGAAATCATTGAAATCCCAGATATTCTTCTATTTCAGGATCCCAAGGGCACGTCCCAGACAGTCTCATGCCCCTGATGGTGGCACCCATCATGGCCTGATGATTTGGAGTCAGACAGAGGAGGCTCTGCATTCCAGCCCCGCCAAGTCTGTGCCTCAGTTCCTCCACGTGTAAGATGAGAAGAGGGCTGTGGTGGGGAAGAGGTGACATAATCCATAAAACCTCCAGGCCCTGTGCCGGGTAAATGACATGCTTGGTGAACAGGAACTGTTTTTCTTTATCAGTTAAAAGTTCATGTTTCCTTGTTTAGATTCCAGAAATGTGGTCACCATTTTGATAAAAGCCACCAGTACCAAACGCCAGTAGGGCTGGGCTCAGAGGTGTGCTCTATTTTCAGCCATGTGGACTTCAGACCCCAGCGAAGTTTTATGAGACCCACTTTATGGCCCCAGACTTCCTTCTGATACTGGGAGAATGGCAGGGTGAGGTGACGGTCGGACCAGGGAAAGTCACGCTGAAGGGAAGCCTTCCAAAAGCGGCATTGTTCCCGTAAGATATCCTCATCCTTTTGCATTGGGAGGAGTTTCTGGTAGAAAGTGTGAGTAACCCTGATTCCATACTCAGTAATATGTATTAAACACCAATTGTCCAGGAACCGCAGATACAGAAGAAAGAGGTGCAGCCCACCAAGTGCTCACAATCTAGTGGGGAAGGAAGGCAGCTCCATTGTTACATTATTTGGCCTCTTTGTTCATTGTATCTATTGATTACCACCCACGTGCGTGGCACTCAGTGAGGTCCAGTGGAAGAACCAGATGAGGAGAAATGGCTCGGGCTATAAGGAACTCACTGTCTACTACTGGGACAGACATAAACCAAACCCTCCCTGATCACTAGGATAAAGGGATTATAACAGGGCATTCCTTTACAGAATACAGAGTGGGGAAGGGAAGCACAGGAGGTCTTCACAAAGCAGATATGTGAGAGGGTCACGAGGAAAGGAAGGAGAAGAAATGTGATCACAGGCAGAAGAAAGCACTCGGGCATTGCCTTGAGGGTATGAAATAGCAAAGTGGGTTCAGGGCCGGATGTGTGGAGCTGGGGCCGGAGGCTGGGAAGTTGGGTTGGCTCCAGTACGTCAAGGACCTCATGCGCTTTGCTCAGAAATTCAGCCTTGATCCTGTGGGCAGTGGGAACCCCTGAAGGGTTTAAACAGTGGAACAGGGTGATCTGATTTGCATTTTAGAAAGATCACACTGGCAGTCACATGGGTTGGGAGGGGGCGGTCAAAACCAGACCAGGGGAACCACTGAGGAGCCTGTTACAACTGTCCTGGGAGAAATAATGGTGCCCTGAACCACAGTAGTAGCAAGTGGGATAGAGTGAGGTGAACAATGTGCAGGCTTATTGAGAAGGTGGAATTGATACGACTTGGTGGTCCTGGTGAGGAAGAGGAGGAGGGCTCTGAGGTTTCTGGCTTGGGTGGGTGAGTGGATGGTAGTGGGGTCTTTATGAAATTGGGAAGTACAGAAAGAGCAGGTGTGATGCAAGGGCAAAACACCGAGCTTGGTTTTGTAATCTGAGGTGCGCTAAGGATATCTCTGTAGAGATGAAGGGTGAGTCATTGGAAATAGGGGTCTGTGGCTAAAAAAAACAGGCAGGTACTCACTACATGGAGCTGGCAGTTATTAGTCATAGAGATGATGGCTGAGTCACGGGGAGTCTGAACAAAGCAGGTGAAATGTAGATAATACAGCCAAAGAAGTCTAGCGAATGGTCAAGATGTGGGAGGAGAAGCAGAAGAGTGGCAGCAAGGAAACACCCATGAGAGCAGAACGTTTCGGCCCAGTGTGAGCATCACAGTGGCAAACGATGTAGGAATTAAGTAAAGATACAGGCTGCAAAGGATGCACCAGATAAGCAAACCGGTCATTGGAGAGAAGTGTTCTGTAAGTTTGGGGGCTGGTACTAGTTTTTAGTGGATTAAGGAGTCCGAGGAGAGCGGAGTGGACACTGTAAGAAACATGGTGAGGGGACTTCCCTGTTGGCACAGTGGTTAAGAATCCACCTGCCAATGCAGGGGACACGCGTTCGAGCCCTGGTCTGGGAAGATCCCACATGCCACAGAGCAACTAAGCCCGTGTGCCACAACAACTGAGCCTGTGCTCTAGAGCCCACGAGCCACAACTACTGAGCCCAAGTGCTGCAACTACTGAAGCTCACGCGTCTAGAGCCCGTGCTTGCTCTGCAACAAGCCACCGCAATAAGAAGCCCGCGCACCGCAACAAAGTGTAGCCCCCGCTCACCGCAACTAGAGAAAAGCCCACGTGCAGCAATGAAGGCCCAACGCAGCCAAAAATAAATTAATTAATTAATTTAAAAAGAAAAAAAGAAAGAAACATGGTGAGGGGAAAAGAAGGAGTGGTGAGCTGAGGAAAGGCAGGATCCAAAAAAGTGGGTTCAGGATAGCAGCAGTGTGGACAGTTGTGTAGGCTGAAATGAATCCATGGAAAAACAGGCATGGATGGCACCAGACTTGATGACCGAGGAGCAAGCTCTCAGGAGGGGCGGGGCAGGGAGAAAGTGGGCACAGGTAGGAGGGTCATCTTGGACCAATGTGGGGGCATGGGGACAGAGGAGAGCAAAGAACGGGAAGAGGAGGGAACCGCTGAGCGAGTTTAGGCCCAATGAATAGGGGTCCCAGTGCTCTGTGGAGGGAGAGCTACCAGGGAAGGGAGTAGCCAGTGCTACTTGGCACCGGCTGCAGGTAGGCACACTGAGGCCCCAGGTGGTGAGGACGCCCCAGGCTTCCAGGGATGCGGGTTCATCAGCTGAACCCCTGGGCGCAGGTGCAGGGAGCAGCTGGCCTGTCCCGGGCTTGTGCCCGGGGAAGGGTGGCATGGGCAAGGGCCTGGGGTCAGGGCACAGAGGCTGCCAGTGAGGAGCTCCTAGGGGTCCGGAGGAGGAAGCGGGGAGCTGTGTGTCTGCTCAGGGCTCAGCATCCCGCAGAGGGGTTACTCACCACTGACTCACATCCAGGTGCTCATTTGCATGTTATTCATTTCAAGCCAAAAAGAAAAAAAAAAAAAAAAAAAAAAGAGCAGGAATACTAAGAGTATCTCATCCTCCTTCCAAATGGAACCACCCCAGATATTCCCAGCACTCCTGCTGTTGTGCTGAGTTTCACTGACCTAGAAATCTTTCCACTTTGGAGGGCTCTCCTCAGTCAAGTCCACATGGCTGTCTGTGAAACTGAGCTGGGAAAAAAGCACTCAAAAGTTCATTTCCGGGCTTCCCTGGTGGCGCAGTGGTTAAGAATCCGCCTGCCAGTTCAGGGGACACGGGTTCGAGCCCTGGTCCAGGAAGATCCCACATGCTGCGGAGCAACTAAGCCCGTGCGCCACAACTACTGAGCCTGCGCTCTAGAGCCCGGGAGCCACAACTACTGAGCCCAAGTGCCGCAACTACTTAAGCCCGCGCGCCTAGAGCCTGTGCTCTGCAACAATAGAAGCCACCGCAATGAGAAGCCCACACACCCCAACAAAGAGTAGCCCCACTCCGCGCAACTAGAGAAAGCCCGCGGGAGCAACGAAGACCCAACACAGCCATAAATAAATAAATAAATAAATAAAGTTTTCTTTTTAAAAAGTTCATTTCCTCTCTAAGAGTATCAAGGTAAGTTTTAATTTTAGGTTAAATGCTCAGAGCACAGCCCTTATTGTTGCCAAATATTCTATTTTTGTTTGTCATCGTCTCCTCCCACTAGAATGTAACCCCCGCGAGGAGAGGGGCGTTGTTTCATATCCCTGTGCCTAGAACACTGCCTGACACATGGTAAGTGCTCAATAAATACATTAAATGACTGAAGACCCTGTTCCAAGCACTTTATCTAAACCTTACCACCCTAGGCATGTTCCAGGTTAGGACAGGGAAGTTCAGAGAGGTTAAACATTTTCTCCGGGTTCATCAGATTGCGGGTAAGAAGAAAGCCCCCCGAGTTTCCGGCTGGCCTGCCCACACATCACGCAGTCATTCAGAATCTGCTTGATTAGTTTATTAGGTGACCGCTCCTGTGAACATGATTCATGCTAACCCAACTCGGACAAGACATGCTGACAAGAAGAAGCAAATGTGCTGATTTACATTCAAATATAAAGAGCTGCCAAGGAGCTGAAATGCTGTGACCAGCTGCATGGCTCAGTCCATCCCCAGTAGGACAGGTCTGTGACTGAGGGAGCCAGAGGAACATCCCCCAGCTTGGCCAGGAGCCTGGGCGGAGTCCAGTGCTCTCAGGGAGACCGTGAGCCCACTCTGGGAACTGGACACCAGGAGACCCACTGGGCTGACCGGTCAGGATCCTTCCTTCTCAAGGACCAGCGACACGCTGCTGCCCGCTCTCCACTAGCCAGGAGAGCCAGCCGCCAGCCTTCAGCCTCCTTGGGTCCTTCCCAGCTTCTCCTTTGAGAAGTGCTTGTTGAATGATGAATGGGCCTCCTCCCTTCCAACTCTATATACGGTTTTCATCGACTCTTAGGTGACTGCTTCTTGGAAACCCTATGCATAGCAGGAAATCACCTGGGAAAAATTCTGACTCCCGTGTCTGGGGAAGGCCATCTCTCTGTGAATCCAGGCCTCTGTTTGAGTTCCTGCTGGCTTGAGCCACTGCGGGTGTTTATGTCCTGCCTATGGCCCGAATGTTGGGGGTCTGTTTTATAGTTCTCTGTTCCCTGCAGCTAAGAGGGCCTGGGCTTCAAACCACAGGGAAGTGTGATGATGGAAGAGCAATCAAAACCACTCTGGGGGGCTTCCCTGGTGGCACAGTGGTTGAGAGTCCGCCTGCCGATGCAGGGGACACGGGTTTGTGCCCCGGTCCGGGAAGATCCCACATGCCGCTGGGCCCGTGAGCCATGGCCGCTGAGCCTGCGCGTCTGGAGCCTGTGCTCCGCAACGGGAGAGGCCACAACAGTGAGAGGCCCGCGTACCGCAAAAAAACAAAACAAAAGAAAAAAAACACCACTCTGGGAAGGAAACACCCAGCTTGGAGAGCACCACTGCTTGTAATGTGGACCGTCTGAGATCACAGGAGAATCCAGGCCTCTGAGAGTTTCTTTGGTAAATGGAGTCCCTTAACTATTAGTAGAGACCGAGGCATGACTTTGCTTCTTTTCTACTACTTGGTAGCTATTTTTAAGCAGAACAGAAGAAAAAAAATCCAATTCCCATACCTGGCCCAGAGTAGTGTAACCACCACCAACACATGGCTGATACTCGCTCCTGTTAACTGCTTTAGTCAAGCTAAAGGCCTGGCATGGGAGAACTTCTGGCTGGCTTAGCAAGGAGAGGAATTTGAGAGTAGCCATCACAGATGGTTGGTAGCAGATGCTACCGAGCACAGGGCAGAAGCCACCAGGGACCTCACCGTCTCAGAGCTAAGCAAAAAAGCTGATAAATACCCAGCCAAACCAATTGCCAGTTATACAGCCCAAGAAGCTCAGGAAGCCAGGGACGGTGTAGAAGTTTCTTTAGTTAATAGCTTTCCATTCTGTTCAACCACAAGTCTGTCAGCCCATGTGTTTTCAAAGATCTAGGACATCGGCTTCAGGTAACCATCCTCACCATAGTATGTCCAAAGAGCAAAGGTGTAAACGCACAATTTGCAACTGCGGGAATCTGCAACTGCGGTACTGACTGTTCCAGTCCTGGGGCTAAGTGACCCCTTTTGGGGCTCCAGGAGAGTCATCTGCCTCGCAGGAGCTGGGAGCTACCGAGTAACTGGAAGGCAATCGCTCAGTCCTTCCACGACAGCCCAGGGGAGTGGCTACCAGTGTAGGCTCCAGAGTCACACAAGCTTGGGGCTGAACAAACAGCCCACAATTACCCACTTCATGATGCTGCTAGTTTTTCAGTCACTCTGAACCTCAGTTTCCTCATCTGTTAGGCAGGGACAATAGTGTCTGTCTTACTGGGTGTTGGAACAATTATGTTTGATAGTGAATGCAAAGCATTTGACACATAGCATAGTACACAGTAAATGCTCAAAAAATGTTAGCTGTCATTCCACAGCGATGAAAGCCCAGAAGGTGCTGTTTGGCATTGCCATGGTCCTTCTGTGTCCTATAAATTCCTACATCTCATGGTCATACCTATCAGAAAGTAACTCTGTATGCAGGGCTGCAGATAATCTGCAATCTTATGATTGTAAATTAACAAAAGCTACTATTATGAACTGCTATGAAGGTTTGAAGTTACTTGGTTAAATTGTGACTATGGGTGTTCTCAGGTGTCCACGATAATTTTTTCTATTAGGGGTCCATGTATGATTCAAAATTGGAAAGCACTGCTTTATTGTGTGGCAGTATCTTTCATTATTAGCTATAATCTAACTCATCGAACTGTTTTTCCATCTCTCTTTTTAAGGAAATACAGACTTGGTGTTTTCTCTAAAGTGACACTTGGGAATATGCCGGACTGGTCACACATTTAATATAATCAGTTCTATTTTCTGTACGTACATCTTCAGACATCAAATAACAATGAGTGTGCAAAATCACAACAGGGTCCCATAAGATTTCCAAAGATTCAAATATGCAAATAACCAGGGCAGGGAATGAGCTGACATACTTACGAATGTCTCCATCACCTAAACATTCTAGTTATTTTGTTAGTACAGGGGGCGTGAGTGCTGGATGACCAGAGGAGAAACTGCTCAGGACATCGAGCTGAGTGGAAGTAGATAAAAAGACAGGAGAAGGCAAAGGCAAAGAGAACTCGGCTCCCTCCTTCACTAGCTGTGACCTTGGGAAAAGTGTCTGAGCTTCAATTCCACCCATATACCAGGGATAACGATGCCTATGGCATAGGACTGGCTCAGATAAGTTACCGCACTAGGAAAATAAAGTGCTTCGTCAGCACCAAACCACCATACAAAAGAGATGCCACTAAACAGGCTGCTTCTTCAGAGGGTCTGCTCACTCCTGTGCCCACACCTGTCCTGGTGGTGCCCTCCTTCTTGTCTGTCTCGCTCCAGCTCAGGACGGCTCTGCCTTGCCCTCAGCATCCTACCACACCTCTTCCCACAACACCAGAGCACACCTCCTAGAATTCCAGGTACTGTGACAAACCATCCTTCTCCCTCCCACCAGGCTCAAGGAATGGGCACATGGACAACCTTCCACAGGGTAGACTTGACATTAGTTTAAACGTTGATTGGGGGTGGGTGGGGAGAGGGAAGGGTGAATAGGCAGAGGATTTTTAGGGCAGGGGCACTATCCTGTATGACACTGTAATTAATGGTGGATACATGTCATTACACACTTGTCCAAAGCCACAGAATATACAAGAGTGAACCCTAAGGTAAACTAGGGACTTTGGGTGATGATGACGTATCCGTGTAGGTTCCCCTTACATTGTACCCCCTGCTGGGGGATGTTGACAGCAGGGGAGGCTGTGCATGTGTGGGGACAGGGGGTGTATGGAAATCTCTGTACCTTCCAATGAAGTTTTTTGTGCCTAAAACTGCCCTAAAATAGCCTATTTTAAAAAATGATTATACAGACACACAAACAGATCTGCTACTGAGATGGGTTCTGACAAATGTGAAAATTTAAGAAATCTAGCTCTTTATTATTTTTTTATAAATTTATTTATCTGTTTTGTTTTTATTTTTTGGCTGCGTTGGGTCTTCATTGTTGCACATGGGCTTTTCTCTAGTTGTGGGGAGTGGGTGCTGCTCTTCGTTTTGGTGCGCGGGCTTCTCATTGCGGTGGCTTCTCTTGTTGCGGAGCACAGGCTCTAGGCGCATGGGCTTCAGTAGTTGTGGCACGCGGGCCCAGTAGTTGTGGTTCACAGGCTCCAGAGCGTAGGCTCAGTAGTTGTGGCGCACGGGCTTAGCTGCTTCGCAGCATGGAAGATCTCCCTGGACCAGGGCTTGAACGCATGTCCCCTGCATTGGCAGGCAGACTCCCAACCACTGCGCCACCAGGGAAGCCTCTAGCTCTTGGTTTAACATCAAAGCCAACATCAAGTGTTTATTTAAAAAAATAATGGCACCTGCTTTGAATGTGCTGAAGATCTACAGGGAATTTACAATTTTAGGCTGACATGAAACTGTATGATATCCCACAAAACAGAAATGCTACAACAGACCTCAAAATGAACATTTCCAGCTTCTACGCTCGGAGCCGCTAACTACTGCCTAAACACATCTTAAACAGCGAGCACGTTTTGTTGAAACATTTCTCTAAGGACAAATACAGCCGACATGCTTTAAATAAAGTTGCAACACATAAATCATTCCTAAAACAATAAAGGTACTTACTTTCCAGCTTCTTATAAACAGAGAATTGTATTGACTTTAGAAAATTATAGATCTGCTTTTATACCCTCTGGGTTATCACTCCTGTTAAATGTACTTTTCTTTTTAAAAAAGCTTCTTAACTACTTTTAATAAAAATAGGCCAATTTCATTTTTTTCAGTGATTTATCTTTTTAGAACAACTCTTTCCTTAGCACGTGTGCTAAACTTATACACCTCTCTCCAGATAAAGTCTTGAATTTTAAATAACGCCATTTCATCCTACCCCTGGTTTCTCAAAATTATAGAAATATGCATAATAGGTTCTTTAATCATGCATGTTCATATTAGTAAGTATATTTAAATGTTTTCCCAAACCAATAAAACGATATTTGGATTCAATGCAAAAATGTTCCATTTGAGGCAAAATAATTTGGTATTTAAGAAACAAAGAAAAAGGACCTAAGTGAGTAGTTGCCCGAGGGAAGCTAGATCCTCTATTATTGAACCCATAATTAAACCTGATACACTAGAAAAATGACAGGGTGAGAAACATATATAGTGGGGAAATAATGAAATGGATACAACAGTGACCAAGCAGGAGAAGGGCTAAAATCACATGGATGCTAATTGACAGAGAAGGATAATAATAGCATTATGGGCTGCAATGGAAATGGGAGGAGTTTCAGAAGATTGCAATTTATCAATAGATCACAGCAACCATATAAGCAGAACAACTAACTATACATGCTGTAAACTTGGGACGAATGTTACTTTCTTTTCTTTTTTTCTTTTGAACAGGAATTTCTATGCTTTTACTGTAAGTGGGTGAAAGATTTACAATAATTTCTTTACATAATAAAATGTAGCTATTAGAAAGAATAAAACAGGACTTCCCTGGTGGCACAGTGGTTAAGAATCCGCCTGCCAACGCAGGGGATACGGGTTCGAGCCCTGGTCCAGGAAGATCCCACATGCCGCGGAGCAGCTAAGCTCGTGAGCCACAACTACTGAGCCTGTGCTCTAGAGCCCGTGAGCCACAACTACTGAGCCCATGTGCCACAACTACTGAAGCCCACATGCCTAGAGCCTATGCTCGGCAACAAGAGAAGCCACTGCAATGAGAAGCCCACGCACCACAACGAAGAGTAGCCTCTGCTCTACGCAACTAGAGAAAGCCCGTGTGCAGCAACCAAGACTCAACGCAGACAAAAATAAATAAATTAATTAATTTAAAAAAAAAGAATAAAACAGCTGTATGTACAGATACTGAATATATTTAAATAACAAATGCTACTTTCACTGTCTAAAATCAGCAACATAGAGAGGCGGGGTCGAGATGGCGGTGTGGGAAGACACGGAATTAGCATCTCCCCACAACGAAGGCGCCTGCCAGCCGCTGGTGGAAGACTCAGACGCCCAAGGAGATGGGAGGAATCCCAGAGTGAACCTGTAGGACGCAGGGGGACTGAGGGGGGAGGAGAAGCGGAGGCCAGACAGGATCAGCGCCCCTGAGGCTGTGGATATCAGGAGAGGCAAGCAGGAGGGGCCCTCCCAGAGCAGAGGTGCGGGAGAGGAGAGGAGGGTGTTTGCCCCGCCCACTCGAGCCCAGGAAGCCTGCTGGGCTCCCAGGTGAGGTCCCCTGCCCTCTGAGCCCAGGGGTGGGGGGCACGTCGGGGCCCCTTCTGTTCCTTGAGCCTAAGCCCCACCCCCCATGGCCCCCAGGGCCCTTTCCAGCCCTGTGGGTCCTGAGCAGGGGCCCCGCCCACTGGCCAAACCTCGCCCTTGCTTAGGCCCCGCCCTCCACAGCCAAGGCCTTCCCCCCGCCCCGACCCTTTGTTTTTTTCTTTTCCCTCCTCCTCTTTTTTACTATTGTGGTACTGATGTACCTTCCAGTTGTTGATTCACCTATATTTTTATTTTTATATTCTAACATATCTGTTAGCTCCCTAGTATAATTTTATTTTTTACTTTGTTATTGTTCTTTTAGTTTATTTTTTTTTTGGCCGCCCCACATGGCTTACAGGATCTTGTTTCATGAGCCAGGGGTTGGGCTGAAGCTCCTGTGGTAGGAGCTCCAAGTCCAAACCACTGGACTAACAGAGAACCTCACATGCCAGGGAGTATTCGTCAGAGTGAGGTCTCACAGAGTTCCTCATCTCAGCACCAAGACCCAGGTCTACCCAATAGCCTATAAACTCCAGTGTTGGAAGCCTCAGGCATAACAACCAGGAAGATAGGAACACAATCCCACTCATAAAAAAAAAAAAAAAATGAGATGGCAAAAAAGTATATCACAGATGAAGAAGCAAGGTAAAACCTACACCACCAAATAAATGAAGAGGAAATAGGCAATCTACATGAAAAAGAATTCAGAGTAATGATAGTAAAGCTGATCCAGAATCTTGGAAACAGAATGGAGGCACGGATTAAGAAAATACAAGAAATGTTTAACAAAGATCTAGAAGAACTAAAGAACAAACAGAGATGAACAACACAATAACTGAAATGAAAAATTCACTGGAAGGAATCAATAACAGAATAACTGAGGCAGAAGAAGGAATAAGTGAGCTGGAAGACAAAATGGTGGATATAACTGCAGAGGAGCAGAATAAAGAAAAAAGAATGAAAAGAATTGAAGACAATCTCAGAGACCTCTGGGACAACACTAAATGCATCAGCATTCGAATTAGAGGGGTCCCAGAAGAAGAAAAGCAAAAGAAAGGGTCTGAGAAAATATTTGAAGACATTATAGCGGAAAACTTCCCTAACATGGGAAAGGAAATAGTCACCCAAGTCCAGGAAGCACAGAGAGTCCCATACAGGATAAACCCTAGGAAAAACACACCAAGACACATACTAATCAAACTAACAAAAATTAAATTCTAAGAAAAAAATATGAAAAGCAGCAAGGGAAAAACAAAAAATAACATACAAAGGAATCCCCATAAGGTTATCAACTGATGTTTCAGTGGAAACTCTTCAGGTCAGAAGAGAGTAGCAGGATATACTTAAAGTGATGAAAGAGAAAAACCTACAACCAAGATTACTCTACCCAGCAAGGATCTCATTCAGATTTGATGGAGAAGTCAAAAGCTTTTCAGACAAGCAAAAGCTAAGCAAATTCAGCACCACCAAACCAGCTTTACAAAAAATGCTAAAGAAACTTCTCTAAGCAGGAAACACAAGAGAAGAAAAAAACCCACAATAACGAACCCAAAACAATTAAGAAAGTGGTAATAGGAACATATATATCAATAATAACCTTGAAAGTAAATGGATTAAATGCCCCAACCAAAAGACACAGACTGGTTGAATGGATACAAAAATAAGACCCATATATATGCTGTCTACAAGAGACCCATTTCAGACCTAGGGACACATACAGACTGAAAGTGAAGGGATGGAAAAAGATATTCCATGCAAATGGAAATCAAAAGAGAGCTGGGGTAGCAATACTCATATCAGATGAAATAGACTTTAAAATAAAGACTGTTACAAGAGATAAGGAGAGACACTACCTAATGATCAAAGGATCAATCCAAGAAGAAGATATAACAATTATAAATGCTTATGCACCCATCATAGGAGCACCTCAATCCATAAGGCAAATGCTAACAACCATGAAAGGAGAAATCTACAGTAACACAGTAATAGTAGGGAACTTGAACACCCCACTTACAACCATGGACAGATCATCCAAACAGAAAATAAATAAGGAAATACAAGCTTTAAATGACACAATAGACCAGATAGATCTAACTGATATTTATAGAACACTCCACCTAAAAGTGGCAGAATACACTTTCGTCTCAAGTGCACATGGAACATTCTCCAGGATAGATCACATCTTGGGTCACAAATCAAGCATCGGAAAATTTAAGAAAATTGAAATCGTATCAAGCATCTTTTCTGACCACAATGCTATGAGATTGGAAATCAATTACAGGAAAAAAAAAACTGTAAAAAACACAAACACATGGAGGCTAAACAGTGCACTACAAAATAACCAAGAGATCACTGAAGAATCAAAGAAGAAATTTAAAAACACATAGAAACAAATGACAGCAAAAACATGACAACCCAAAACCTATGGGACGCAGCAGAAGTAGTTCTAAGAGGGAAGTTTATAGCAATTCAGTCTCACCTCAAGAAACAAGAAAAATCTCAAATAAACAATCTAGCCCTACACTTAAAACAACTAGAGAAAGAAGAACAAAGAAAACCCGAAGTGAGTAGAAGGAAAGAAATCATAAGATCAGAGCAGAAATAAATGAAATAGAAACGAAGAGAACAATAGCAAAGATCAATAAAACTAAAAGCTGGTTCTTTGAGAAGATAAACAAAATTGATAAACCCTTAGCCAAACTCATCAAGAAAAGAAAGGAGAGGACACAAATCAATAAAATTAGAAATGCAAAAGGAGAAATCACAGCTGACACTGCAGAAATACCAAGGATTATAAGAGACTACTACAAACAACTATATGCCAATAAAATGGACAACCTGGAAGAAATGGACAAATTCTTGGAAGGATACAATTTTCCCAGACTGAACCAGGAAGAATTAGAAAATACAGACAGACCTATCGCAAGTAATGAAATTGAAACCATAACTAAAAATCTTCCAACAGACAAAAGTCCAGGACTAGATGGCTTCACAGGTGAATTTATCATTTAGTGAAGAGCTAACAGCGATCCTTCTCAAACTCTTCCAAAAAATTGCAGAGGGAGAAACACTCCCATATTCATTCTATGAAGCCACCTTCACCCTGATACCAAAACCAGAAAAAGATATCACAAAAAAAGAATATTATAGACCAATATCACTGATGAATACAGATGCAAAAATCCAGAACAAAAGAGTAGCAAACAGAATCCAGCACATTAAAAGGATCATACACCATGATCAAGTGGGATTTATCCCAGGGATGCAAGGATTCTTCAATATACATAAAACAATCAATGTGATACACCACTTTAACAAATTAAGGAATAAAAACCATATGATCATCTGAATACATGCAGAAAAAGCTTTTCACAAAATTCAACACCCATTTATGATAAAAACTCTCCAGAATATGGGCACAGAGGGAGCCTATCTCAACATAATAAAGGCCATATATGGCAAACCCACAGCAAGCATCATACTCAATGATGAAAAACTGAAAGCATTTCCACTAAGATCAGGAACAAGACAACGATGTCCACTCTCGCCACTCTTATTCAACATAGTTTTGGAAGTCCTAGCCACAGCAATCAGAAAAGAAAAAGAAATAAAAGGAATACAAATTGGAAAAGAAGTAAAACTGTCACTGTTTGCCGATGACATGATACTATACATAGAAAATCCTAAAGATGCCACCAGAAAACTACTAGAACTAATCAATGAATTTGGTAAGGCTGCAGGATACAAAATTAATGCACAGAAATCTCTGGCATTCCTATACACCAACAATGAAAAATCAGAAAGAGAAATTAAAGAAACAATCCCATTTGCCATTGCAACAAAAAGAATAAAATACCTAGGAATAAACCTGCCTAAGGAGGTGAAAGACTTGTCCTCAGAAAACTATAAAACACTGATGAAAGAAATAAAAGATGACATAAACAGATGGAGAAATATAACATGTTCTTGGATGGGAAGAATCAATACTGTGAAAATAACTATACTACCCAAAGCAATCTACAGATTCAATGCAATCCCTATCAAACTACCAGTGGCATTCTTCACAGAATTAGAACAAATAATTTTACAATTCATATGGAAACACAAAAGACCCTGAATAGCCAAAGCAATCTTGAGAAAGAAAAACGGAGTTGGAGGAATCAGGCTCCCAGACTTCAAACTATGCCACAAAGCCACAGTAATCAAGACAGTAATGGTACTGGCACAAAAACAGAAATATAGATCAATGGTACAGGACAGAATGCCCAGAGATAAACCCATGCGTATATGGGCACCTAATTTACGACAAAGGAGGCAAGAAAATACAATGGAGAGAAGACAGCCTCTTCAATACGTGGTGCTGAGAAAACTGGACAGCTACATGTAAAAGAATGAAATTAGAACACTCCCTGACACCATACACAAAAATAAACTCCAAATGAATTAAAGACTTAAATGTAAGACCAGACACTATCAAACCCTTAGAGGAAAACATAGGAAAAGCACTCTGACATAAACCACAGCAAGATCTTTTTTGACCCACCTCCTAGAGTAATGGAAATAAAAACAAAAATAAACAAATGGGACTTAAAAGCTTTTGCACAGCAAAGGAAACCATAAATAAGACAAAAAGACAACCCTCAGAACGGGAGAAAATATTTGCAAATGAAACAACAGACAAAGGATTAATCTCCAGAATATACAAACAGCTCATGGAGCTCAATATCAAAAAAACAAACAATCCAGTTAAAAAATGGGTGGAAGACCTAAATAGACTTTTCACCAAGGAAGACATATAGATGGTCAAGAGGCACATGAAAAGATGCTTAACATCACTAATTATTAGAGAAAGGCAAATCAAAACTACAATGCGGTATTACCTCACACCAGTCAGAATGGCCATTATCAAGAAATCTAGAAACAATAAATGCTGGAAAGGGTGTGCTGAAAAGGGAATCCTCTTGCACTGTTGGTGCGAATGTAAATTGATACAGCCACTATGGAGAACAGTATGGAGATTCTTTAAAAAACTAAAAATAGAACTACCATATGACCCAGCAATCCCACTACTGGGCATATACCCTGAGAAAACCATAATTCAAAAAGAGACATGTACCACAATGTTCATTGCAGAACTATTTACAATAGCCAGGAGATGGAACAACTTAAGTGTCCATCATCGGATGAATGGATAAAGAAGATGTGGCACATATATACAATGGAATATTACTCAGCCATAAAAAGAAACGAAATTGAGTTATTTGTAGTGAGGTGGATGGACCTAGAGTCTGTCATACAGAGTGAAGTAAGTCAGAAAGAGAAAGAAAAATACAGTATGCTAACACATATATATGGAATCTAAAAAAAAAAAAAGAAATGGTACGGATGAACCTAGTTGCAGGGCAGGAATAAAGAGGTAGACATAGAGAATGCACTTGAGGACGTTGGGTGGGAGGGCGAAGCTGGGGCGAAGTGAGAGTAGCATCGACATACATACACTACCGAATGCAAAATAGTTGGCTGGTGGGAAGCAGCCACGTAGCACAGGGAGATCAGCTCGGTGCTTTGCGATGACTTTGAGGGGTGGGATAGGTAGGGTGGGAGGGAGGCTCAAGAGGGAGGGGATATGGGGACATGTGTATGCATATGGCTGATTCGCTTTGTTGTGCAACAGAAACTAATACAGTATTGTGAAGCACTTATACTCCAATAAAGATCTATTTTAAAAAAGAATCAGCAATGGAATATTTTTATTTACTGCTACATTATGGGTTTAAATTTTTTTGGTGGGGGGGAATGAGTGGGGGGATGTTTTGTTCCAACTCAATCATACTCAAAGTATAAGCTGGAATAACCAATTCAAAACCCACAAGAGAGTATTCTTAGGTTTTTGTTTTGTCCTCAGCAAGCTATCATTATCCTGGTGATCATGAAAATAACATGCACCAAACGATCCAGTGCTAGAACCCAATGTCCAGCATCTTCAACCACTCAGTTAAGTTCGCTGAGGGAGCTGGCGCTTACCCACCCCACCGCTGGCTTTCATCTCTAGGTATGCACATGATGCTGACTGCCAGCGAAAGGTGGGGAAGAGGATCCGTTAAATGTACATTGATTACCCAACTCCAGGGTATGTCATAGCTAGAGCACTATTTTCATTGTATATTTGTAACATTTTATTTAATCTCCTTAGAGTGAAAAGCAGCAACAGTGGGAAAGTTTATTCTTTAAGAAGAAAATAATAAACTGCGGAGAGTGAAAGTCTCCTTGGAGGGTATCGTCTTATTAAAAAGCTTCATGAACTTTCAGTGAGACTCTAAAATAAATACACTGTGTAGGTTGAGCATATCCAAGTGAAAACAGGGTTTCTGAAATCTAATGAGAATCACCAGAAATATGAATTCTTTAAAAAAAAATTCATGATCAGGTGGGATGATTTAGACCCTACAGTATTTCAGAAGAGAGTCAGCTTCAAGCAGCTTCTGTTAACAGCTCCAGCCTGGAGGGGGTGAGTTGTGTTGCTTTCTGTTTTCTTCTCCACCTTTCTCCCCAGGGAGGAGACACACTGATCACAGGTCTGGCTGAGCGACGGAGCAGAGTGTTGGGGCGTGAGAAGGCGGCCCATGCCTACCTGGAGGAAGGGCCAGGGATCTCACTCTTTCTCTCTAAACTACCAGCGGCATCTACACCCACCCTACCCCCTGGCATCTCCAAAGTGCCTCAGAAATGTTCCCAGAAATCAAGAGGAGCCCATCCAGGAGCCATCTTGATTCAAGGGCCTAAGTTACACCCGGCCCTCAGCCCACATGGAGACTGAAGCCCACAGACAACAGGGAATGCTGGCCATGAAAACGGAAAAGCAAGAAGCAGCACAACATTATTCCTCTCTCCCTTCCCTGGATCTGCAACCTGTTTCCGTCCCCTGGACTGGATGGACCACAGTGTATTTACAGCCAACTTGGGAGACCAGGGGAGAGCCTGGCAGTGAAAGGGGACACAGCCATGAGATGGGGTGGGACTGTGACTCCCTCTTCCCTGAATGCAAGATACTTTAAGCCAAAGATTTTGTGAAATGATGTTTATTGTTTTAAAAAGCTCAAGTCAGGAATTAGATAGTAATGATAGTTGCCTAAGTGTGAATTGACTAAAACCACTGAATTGTAAACTTAAAAAAAAAAAAAGCAAGCTTAAGTTGTATGAGTCTCACCCACACAGGACTTGTACCAAACGCCTGACTATTCCATTCCCTCAAACCATGGCTTATGTCACATTTTTTTCAGGAGATTTCCCTAAGAGCAGCTATTTGCAAAATATTACACTTCAAATTTAAATCCAGGCGATTTGATGTCTTCTGGAAGAAAATGTACACTAACATGCTTCTTTATGCCTTCAGATAACAAAACAGCTGGTGTGAGAAGGAGCTGAACAACAGTTTCCATTAAATTCTTCTAGGACTTCCTTTTTGTTATATACGCAGAGAAACAGATTTAAAGGAAAATATTATCTGGGCTCAAGATAGTGATGGCATCCCCCAAACAGACCAAAGACGCTGACTTTCCATGGAGTGGAAGCGTGGCCACTCCATGTATTACCTCAGAACTTATCCTAAGAGAGAGATGGCAACCTTGGCTCAGACACTGGATCTAATTTATTTTATTCTTGCTGGTCTTTCAAGGTCTGACAAGGACCCTCTCTCAGTCTTCATCCAGGTGACCTGCACCCACTCATCTAGCTGCCACCCAGCTAGATCACACGTCATATTTTCTTCCCCTTTTCCAGCGTACCTACCTCAGGGCACTTTAGCTTTATAAGCTACGATTCTGTTGTCCTTCTTGAAGAGAAACAAAAACACTGCAACATGAACATCCTTTTTCATTTACTGAGTAAGCTTTGCTATCCCTCACAGACTGAACAAAGTGAATCACAGAAAGTGAATCACATCCGCAGAGGGGCGTATCACAATGTATGTGCCAAACCACAAACCTCCAGTGTAGTGCTTATCAGACATCAATTTAATGTTAAAGCCACAGTTTGAAGAGGTATTTGAAAGCATCTCTACATGCCTTGAAGGTGGTGCCTAAGACAGCCAGTGAATGTGAAATCAGGAGTGCGGCTCCCTGGGTATAAGAAGGTAAGGCCCATTCATAAATCTTCATGTCTTACCATTTAAAGAGAAACCGAACACTTAAGTTAGACTTTTGATGGATCAACAGGTGTGTTATAAGATTTCCATGTGATAGAGAGTCACGAACAGTTGACCACTGTGGACACTGGGCACACATGGGGCCTATGGTCATCAGTGAACAGTGGGACGGATTACACGGGATTTACTGTGCTTCCACGGGCCACACGTGCTCACGTGGGCAACGCCTATGCTTCTTCCCCTCCCCAAGTCATGCCACATCCTCGCTGCTTATAGGACTCGGGGAAAACACAACTGCCAGCAAGAGTGCAGCTCAATTTTGACAGAGACTTAAGAGAGAGAGATTTAAAATCCCTTCTGGGTCACTAATTACACCAAGTGCTCAACAACCAGAGGCTGACCATGCTGGACTGGGCAGGTGGGCAGGAAACCTGGTCTGATTAAGGCAGTGAGCAACGTGGTGAGAGCATGGAAACAGGTTCATGGTAACCACGTACAGGGACCCAGCTGGCAAGTGCTACCGAGAGAAGAGAACCGTAGTTATTTACAACACACAGCCGCAGCCCTTGTAATCTTCTGTCGGTACAAACGTTCATTTTAAAATTCGGTAGTATGCAGAGAGTTTTCTCCAACATAAAAACTTGAAAGAATATGAGGACAGGAACCAGCGGCTTCATCTTGGTATTATTATCCTTTCTATGGCACACAGAATATGGTCCCAGTTTTTACAGAATATTGCCAGGAGAGTCACAGCGAAGAAGGTGCCGAGAATGTGGAAGCGGCTCTTCATCATGGGCGAGATGAACTTGGCGATGGTGGACACACACACCAAGATGACAGTCATGAAGGCCAGGACCACGTTGATGCATTTCCCCAGGAGGACCTTGGCGTTCACGGTGTCTGTCTGCAGGGCCTGCTGCTCCTGCTGGTGGAGCTCCAACTTAGAAATGCGAGTCTGGCAGGACTCCAAGGCTTCCTGTGGGCGAGAGGAAGAGCGGGGATCAAATGCTGTTGAGATCACCAGCAACACGCGAGCGTGAGCTGGGACGTGCGCGAGGGCCACCCAGCCCAGGACGCTGCTGCCTGTGCAGCTTCGGACTGACGATGATAACGATGATGATGGTGATGACAGACAGAGAAGCAAGACAAGAATCCCAAGGCTCACTTGATCCTGTCATTCACAGACAGAACGCGCATGTATCTACAACCATGAAATATCATGAATGAGGAATTACGGTTAGGTATTTTTGACTCCACCTATATTTAAAATAAAGTGCATAAAATACTGGCATCTGGTGGAACCATCAGGGACAAACCAGAAGAGGGGTGGGATTCCGTTTTGTGACGGGTGACTAACTCCAGTCACAGGGTAGGTGACATCTCCAACTGCTAGTCCTTTTGTTTTTTTCTTTTTGGCTGTGCCACACAGCATGCGGGATCGTAGTTCCCTGACCAGGGATCGAACCGGGGCTCCCTGCACTGGAAGCGCAGAGTCCTAACCTCTGGACCGCCAGGGAAGTCCCACCAACTGCTAGTCCTTATTCCACTGCCCAGTCCATGTGCACCTGTTACAGACCAGTGGAGGACGGAGGGAGGGATGGGGCCCGGCTGACTGTGGGGCTCTCATGGCTGCTCTTCAAACGCTGCGTTACCAGGGCACTATCTGAAGCTACGCCTTCTCCCCAGATCTCATTCTTGCCAAGGCTTTGATTACCAGACACGGACGACTCCAAGTATCTCCAGCCCAGCTGTCTCTCTTGAGATTGACTCATGTGTCTACATGCGTCCTGGACATCTCCATTTTGAGCTTCTTAAAAGCACCTCAAATGCACCATGGCCAGTTGTGGATTCATGTCTGCATCTTCCCCGCTCCTGCCATCAACTGTTTCCCTTCCAATTCCTCTTCTCAGAAAACAGCATCTGATGCACCAAGTTGTCATGTGAGAAACGTTGAGAGGCATGCCTTGACACCCCTCTCATCTAATCCAGCATCCAGCCCCTCCGATGCAACATCTGGTATTTATCTTAACCGGTCCATTTCTCTCTCCCCCCACAGTAACCCCCCACCTCAGTCATCAGGGTCTCCACCTGCAGTAACTTTCCACTCGTTTCTCTGCACACCCTCTTGGTCTTCAGCCTCATGAATCAACTTTCCACACAGCAGCCCAAGTGATCTTTGAAAGACGCATATCGGATGTCACTCCTTCTTGTAGAACCTTTTAAATCTTTAACGTGGTCCAGGCCCAGCCACTGCCTCCTGCCTTGCTTACCTGGTAAGCCTCCTCTCCCCTCCCTAGCCCCTCACTGTGTTCTGGCCATACCGGCTTTCTGAAGTTCTGAAAAGGACCATGCTCAGGGCCTTTGCACACGCAGTGTGCTGTGCCCGAAAGGTTTGCCTCCCCACACACCATTCCCCTCCATCTTTCAGGCCCCACATTGATGGTCACATCCTGAGGGATGCCTTCCTGGACCCACCAGACTATGTCAAGTCTCCCTCTGGCCCTCATCCCTAACCAAGGGACCACACCTGCACCGCGCTGTTATCTGCAGCAGGAGGTACGTGCTGGCTGAATGCTCCAGACTGGATGCCAGTAATGGGATATGAGGCTTGAGAGAGAAAAACCTTACACCCCTCGGGAGAAAAGGATCGAAGTAGAGGTGGTACAAGGAGCTCCTTTTAGTTCACGAGCCTATTTTCTAACTCATTTACCAATATATGTTTGCTCAATTAAAATCCATTAATGTTTTCAGGTTTTAAACAAGCATAATGGCTCCAAAACTGATTTACTTTCCTTCTGCTGAACATGCTCTATGGGCCAAGGGTTCTCTGTTACTATAGGAACTTCCATTACACAGGCTACCAACAAAAAAGGTACAACTTCTTCAGATCTCACATTCTAAAAAGTTCTGGCTTTCTACAATGACAGGCAAGTGCCGCCAATACCATGCATTCTTTTCAAATACTTAGGCCCATGGTGTCCCCTCTTTTAGGCATGGCATGGAAAAGGTGATAGAACAGGATAAAAGATCAACATTTTAGGCAAATTCATCCATCTGTGATTGGGTAGATGAATTACATATACAAATAGACTGATCCTAGAACTGCCTTAGAACTTCTGTCAAATTTTTTACCAAAAGGAAAATCCGAGAAAATTAAGCAGTGAATTCGTAAGGAATTTTGGTTACAGCACCCACTAAGAGATATTCAGCCCCACAATCTTTAGTACTTCCTCGGGCCCAGTATTTAACTTATTGGGGATAAGGACAGAGGACAGGATTATCTTTAAACTCTTCTAATTGAGAATTCAGGGTTAAAAAACTCATTTGCATTTTAAAACAACAACAAAACCCTTGCATCCCTATAGGCAACAGTCACCCTCATCTATACTACTCCATCATCTTGTATAACAAGAAATAAAGAGGAAAAAAAAAAGAAAGAAAGAGGAAGCTGAGCAGGTCCAATTGCCAAAAGCCCCAAGAAATATGGCTACTCATACATAATAAATACAAAACTTAGCCAGTATTTATTTTTGTCCACTTATTATGTGTCAGGTAAAGATTTAAGTACTTTATATGTCTTATCCCATTTAATCCTCCTGACAGCTTTTTGAGGTGGAGCTCATTAATATTTCCATTTTATAGATGAGGAAACTGAGGCACAACGCTGATGTGTGCAGGTTTATGGTAAGAGGCCGAGCCAGGATTCTAACTATCCTAACAAGAAAGACCCTCCAGTCACTCACGCAGACATCCTCTTTGCACTTCTGAGCTACAAGGTGAAACTAGAAAATGCTGAAATGAACTCTTCTAAATTTTTAAGCTCTCTCTGTGAAGTCCCTCCCTTTATCTTACCCCTCCATCTCTAAAGTATGTTTCTTTAAAAAAAAGGAATAATAATATAAACCCAAACAATCCCCTAAATAAGAAAACCATATATTTAGACATCAGCTAGTGGCATCCCAGACATATTCTAAAACAGAATGCTCTAATAAAACAGACTGCACTGTTCACCTGGCAACACTTCACATTTAAATGGGTTCCCATTTTTTAAACCA
The DNA here is from genome assembly GCF_949752795.1 of Hyperoodon ampullatus. Classification (NCBI taxonomy): domain Eukaryota; kingdom Metazoa; phylum Chordata; class Mammalia; order Artiodactyla; family Ziphiidae; genus Hyperoodon; species Hyperoodon ampullatus. The sequence goes on from NC_136924.1 coordinate 19,231,801, forward strand.
GTCAGCAGTGAAGTTAAGTCTCCTAGCCCAGAGCAGGGGCAGAAATCCCACAAGTGTCTTCTGCACCAGGGTCCTCAGAGGCAAACAAGTCTGATGCTGTGGCTCCCAGAATTGTCCAAGTAGACGTCTGGGATTAGCACAGGCTCAGCCCTAGACACGGTGTAGAACAAAACGTGGGCAGCTAAAACTCTGGCTCACACATTGTGGGAGAAATCTCTCCCTTGTAAAGTGGGGCTGGAGAAAATAAGCACTGCCTACAAAGAAAATTTGTAAAACTGAAGCTGAGCATGACTTGGACAGTATACTTTTTTGTTTTTTTCTTTAAAAAGGGGATCAATGGGAACGTAAATCACTGCAGCCATTATGGAAAACACTATAGAGGTTCCTCAAAAAATTAAAAATAGAACTACAGTATGACACAGCAATCCCACTTCTGTGTATATACCTGAAGGAAATGAAATCAGTACCTAGAAGAGAAATCCACACCCTCATATTTATTACAGCATTATTGACAATAGCCAAGACATGGAAACAACCCAAGTGTCCACTGATGGACGAATAAAGAAAATGAGGTACACACACACACACACACAGACACACACAGGCATACTATGCAGCCGTGAGAAAGAAAGGAATAGTTCCATTTGCAGCAACATGGATGGACCTAAAGGGTATTTTGCTAAGTGAAATGAGTCAGACAGAGACAAACAACTACTGTATGATCTCACTTATCTGGCAGAATCTATAAGGGGAAGGGAGGTAAGATGGACGAAAGGGGCCAAAAGGCACAAACTTCCAGCGATAAGGTGAATACGTCCTGGGGAATGTACTGTGCAGCTTGGTCACTATAGTTAACAACACTGTATTGTATATTTGAAACTTGCTAAGGGAGTAAGCCTTAAAAGTTCTCATCATAAGAGAACAAATTTGTAACGATGTGAGGTGATGAATGTTAACTAAACTTACTGTGGTGATAATTTTGCAATATGTACACATATCAAATATTATATTGTACATCGTAAACTAATACAAGTATATGTCAATGATATCAGAATAAAAACTGGGGGGAAAAGAGACCCTCTAGTACCCCTAAAAAAAGGAGCTCAAGAAGCCGAGGGTTGCTTCACTACAGCGTTGTATCACATTAATACTGGAGCATGCCTCTGTTTATACTGATCCAGTTACCCCTTCCCTCCATCCATCAGGATCCCACCCACCTCTTCAAGTCCCACCTTCTCCAGGACATTTATTCACATTCATTACTCAAGGATTATCTGCAAGACCTTGGTCAAGTCACTTAACCTCTCTGTGCCTTGGTCTCCACATCTGAGAAATTAAGAGAATAACAAACACTACCTCAGAGGGTGGTTGTGAGGAATAGATGGGGAAATGCGACACGTAAAGTGCTTTGATAGTGCTTGGAACACGGTATGCACTCAACTGCTTGAAATTCCCACAAATATGAAAGCTATTATTTTAGAGATGAGCAAATAGACTTAAGGTTTGCTCAGGACCACAAAGCTGGTAAATGGCTGGGACTGAAGTCCAGTGTCTGACCACTAAGTGGACCCCCGCCCCACTTGTTCACAGCTTGCTGGGCACTGCACGCCTAAATTTCTGAGGCTTTCAGAGTCTGCGTCACGTGATTTGGCCCTTGTTCACATTGTCTTGAGCCAATTGGCAGTTGCGTAACTTCTGATCCTCCACCTAGGCAAGCATGTCGAAGGCAAGATTTATCCAATGTTTTAAAATTTGTAAAAACTGTGGTGATGGTGGGGCGAGTAGAGTATCAGTGACAGGCTTGGGGTAGATAATAAACACCTGCTAACTAATTTAGGCAGAAAGTAAACAGAATATAGCTTAATGTCTATAACACGAGCTAATGGGGTTAATATGGTGAAGAATAAATGTTTGCTCCACGTGTCAGAAATCCTTTCGGGCTTGGGGGTAATGCACTTAGTTTGTTAAACGAATGAAAGGCTGGGAAGAGCCCACGTGAGCTGTGGTGGGGAGAGGAAAGGCACCTGGATGTCCCGTGACCGCTCGTAGGCCTGGTAAGCCACCTTCTCCTCGATGCTGGCCAGCTCCTGCTTCAGGTTGGCCGTCTCGTGCTGATGCAGGTCCGTGAGGTCGTGCAGCTGGTCTTCCAGTCGCTCGTACCTTTCCAAAGAGAGGAGGTGATTCTGAACGTGACATTTCAGAGGTGTTCTGACAGCACTTAGAAAATGACATTCTTTGTGTCTCACTGTCACCAGTTCCCCTTGGCTTGTTCTCATCCCCAGGCAGACTGTGCTTCCAAAAAAGTAAGTCAAGCTGTGGGGAACATGCTTTTGGAAAACACTGAACTCTAGCTCCAGAAAGGACTGGTCTCTGCAGTCTTAACTCTGTCTGCACTGCTGAGGGTTCATGCAAACCAAACCTGGCTTTCCCACCCATGTCAGACCAACACCTTGTCTGGCTGTGGGGACAACAGGGCAGGCCTTATCACTGGCACATTCACCAAGGGTGGTCAGGAGACAGGGCTGTCAGTCATCCTGCTAAAGGCAAGGACCCACTGGCATCCTGGTGCTTTTCCCTCTTCTGACCCCACAGTGCCTACTGGTTCACCGCCACAGCTCTCATGTGCCAGAGAGGCTGTAAGGAAATGACCAACTTCTATGCTGGAGCCAATTCCTCTTATTTCCCAGTGCACACAGTGATTCCGAATACATGTGTCAGCTCTTAGGACTTAAATGTCAATTAAAAAATCATGCTTGTTGCAAATTAAAGATGGCTTATCAGGTGGCACTTCCGAAAGTCCAAATCTAAAGTAACAGAAGCACAAAGATTCCCATTCCCACCCCCCAATCCCCTCAGAGAAGGGGAATTTTGTTTTGTATTTGAAACCGTGTAATATTTCTTTGGAAATAGGAAGCACTATTTGGGGAAGGTGCATTAGCCTGGATGACTTCGATCAACGTCAGTTTTAGATGCTTATATAGTCACCTGATAGAATCATTTTAAAAAACACTTTAATATAGATTTAATGATTTTTCTCAGGTAGGACTTCACAGGTGCCCAATGTTGGTGTTTTGTAAGCAAGCCTTTTAAAAATCTCTTGACAGATGAATGGATAAAGAAGACAGGGTACATATATACAAAGGAATATTACTCAGCCATAAAAAAGTATGAAATAATGACATTTGCAGCAACATGGATGGACCTAGAGATTATCATACTAAGTGAAGTAATAAGTCAGACAGAGAAAGACAAATATCATATGATATCACTTATATGTGGACTCTAAAAAAAATGATACAAATGAACTTATTTACAAAACAGAAACAGACTCACAGACTTAGAAAACAAACTGATGATTACTAAAGGGGAAAGGTGGCAGGGAGGGATAAATTAGGAGTTTGGGATTAATGTCTACACACTACTATACATAAAATAGATAATCAACAAGGATCTACTATATGGCACAGGGAACTCTACTCAATACTCTTAATAACCTATATGGGAAAAGAAGCTGAAAAAGAATAGATATATGTATAACCGAATCACTTTGCTGTACACCTGAAACTAACACAATATTATCAGTCAACTATACTCCAATGTTAAATAAAAACTAAAAAGAAAAAATAAAGATCTCTTAAAGTAATATAGTGAGTGACCAAATCATGGAGATCACAAACATGTTATATAACAAATGAGAGCCAAAGCTGTCCTAATGGATATTTGTGTCTTGAAATAAAGGGATCCAAAGGGTGCTGTATCCCAAACTATCTGAAAGGAATTAAAGTCAATATTATCTGGAAAAACTGTGACGCAGAAACAGTTCTTATGTGACAAAGAATCCAAAGTCAAAGATGTAGGTGGAAAGCTTTTAAAAAATCATTTCATAAAATATGACAGCCGAAAAAAGCCACATCTCTAAATTAACACATATATAAAATCATATATCACATAAGAAACGTGTAAACTAAATTTAAATTTTACCTCTTACCATATGTAATAGGCATTCACTTTTTAATCTACATTTTTAGAAGTTAACGTTTATTTGACAAAAAAACTTGGGAAAATGGTGGAAAATCACCTCATACTTGGGCATACACACTTTTTAAGCTAGAGGCACCTAAAAGCCAGCCTACACAACACCGGACTTTAAAAATTAGCTAATATAATCCACAAGATTTGAATTTATTATTGATTATACTTATAATCTTAAGATTCCTTTTGAAAGCTCTTCATTTAGGGTGAAAAGTTTACTGAGCAAAATACAATATCATAAAAAAATACACTACATAAAGACTTCAAGATTTATGTACCGAATAAAAGCTACCTAGCTGGACAATGAATTCATTTTTTACTTGACAGTTATTATGGAGGGAAATCAAATACAGATCTACGAATTAGTGTACTGAGACCTCATAACAGCAGCCTACTGAATCAGGAGCTCAATATGCACGAGTCAGACTATACAGTGATATTTTAACAGACCCACATGTATAAGGTCTTTCTCTAAGCTGTCAGGCTTCAAGTCACAAATTTCAAAACTTAGAATCACAAGGTATGGAAAGAACTATCGATTCCTAAATGCCTTTTGACCTATATCCATATTTACAGAAAATACAACCACTAGCATATCACCTTCGAGCAATCTCTCCGCAGGTAGTAACTTGTGCTCCTGAAAGAATGTGAAGAGAAGAGCATGAAATACCTGTACGTCTCCTCTTGCAGGGTCTGAGAGATGAAGCCATACTCCCTCTTGAACTGCACCTTCAGCGCCTCGATGTCCTCGGCCAGCTGCGCCTGGGTGTCCTTGATCTCCCTGAGCTCCTCCAGGACGGCCGTGAGCTTGCCCTGGCTGTCCAGCGCGCCAGTGCCCCTGGCCCCGAACGACTGGTTCCCGTTGCTATCGGCGGAGCCCGAAGTGCCGCTCGAGCACTCGTCGTCGCTGCCGTACTTGGGCTTGTTCACGATGGTGGCGCTGCCCCCGTAGGCCCTGGCGCTGGCCTCGGGCCGGAAATCCTCCAAGGAGTTTCTTAGGTGAGCGATGTTGTCGGCACTGCCAAACTTATTCCGGATCAAGTTGGCGAACTCTCTGGACTTGCTGAAGACGAAGACGGGTGGGGTGAGGGACAGCCCCGGCAGGCCCGACTTACTGCTCTCCAGGCCGTGGGGAACGGTGCGAGCCTTGGCCTGCGCATCCTTCAGAGGGGACTGGATGTCCTTCAGGTTGTCCTTGGCAATGTCCTTTGAGCTCCTGGGGGCCCCATTCTGCTCGAGCTCCCGGAGCTTTCTGCGGTACTGATCTAACTTCTTCTGCAGCTGGGCAATGGACTGAGCCGACTTCTGATTCTTCTTCTCAAAGACCTGCTTGATGCGGCCAGCCTGCTGCTTGTCCGCGCTGCTGACTAGTTTCAGATACTCTGCGACATGCCCATCGCGGGACGTTTGCTCGATTCTTATCTGCTCTGTGACCTTTAGAATTTTCTGCTTCAGGCTGTCCGCGCTGAGTTTGACCTTGTGGAAGTCCAGGATGCCATCTGGTACATCAAAGTTGAGGTTGGTGTCCGACCCGCCTCGGCGGATGTTCAGGGGAAGGCTTAGGGTATTCATGTCATGACGTCCTACCTGGAGGAGACAGGGAAGAAGCACTTTAAGATTGGAAGTCGAAGAGACAGTCGCTGTGATGGAATCTGTGCACACACAACAGGCATATTTTACGCCCCAGATTTTCAAACTGCAAGGATCCGAAAGATAAAACTCCCTACTAGCCTCTCAAGTTGAATGCAGAACAACCCAACTCCTCCTGCACCCATGTATACGAGCGATGAGATTCACCTCTGCCAGGGTATCTGACTTTCTGCCTGATTAGATAGTAACTCTTGGTTGCCAGGGTAGAAAATACATAATGAGATGAGGTCATCAAGTCTGTTCTGGTTTCCCAAAGTGCCCAGGTGACTGGGATGCCTGCCATGCCCCATTCACAGTGAACTTCACCATTGTGGGAAATGAACCCAATTTGGTACTCAATCATTTAACAGAAAAATGGAAAAAAAAAAAAAAAAAAAGGAAGGAAGGGAGAGAGGGAAGGAAGGAAGGAAGCAAGTAATCAAAGTCTCAGTAGGTACATTCGTCAACACAAGAAATTACTTTCTTTCTTTCTTTTTTTTTTTTTTTTGCGGTACACGGGCCCTCTCACTGTTGTGGCCTCTCCCGTCTTTTTTTTTTTTTTTTTGCATTACGTGGGCTTCTCACTGCTGTGGCCTCTCCCGTTGCGGAGCACAGGCTCTGGACATGCAGGCCCAGCAGCCATGGCTCACGGGCCTAGCCGCTCTGCGGCATGTGGGATCTTCCCAGACCGGGGCACGAACCCGTGTCCCCTGCATCGGCAGGCGGACTCTCAACCACTGCGCCACCAGGGAAGCCCGCCTCTCCCGTCTTAATGGAATGATTAAACAGATGTGATGGAATAATATTGAGCAAGATTAATTTTAATAATTGAGTAATAAAACAACAGTATTCAGATATGGAAACAAATAACACAACCAAAGTGATTAAAAACAACAATGGGGAGGGGGAAGGGTAAGCCGGGACGAAGTGAGAGAGTAGCAGTGACACATATACACTACCAAATGTAAAACCGATAGCTAGTGGGAAGCAGCCGCATAGCACAGGGAGATCAGCTCAGTGCTTTGTGACCACCTAGAGGGGTGGGATAGGGAGGGTGGGAGGGAGAAGCAAGAGGCAGGAGATATGGGGATATATGTATACGTATAGCTGATTCACTTTGTTGTACAGCAGAAACTAACACACCATGTAAAGCAATTATACTCCAATAAAGATGTTAAAAACAACAACAACAACAACAGTGACAATATTAAGACCATGTGAAATAGCTTTCTCACTCAAGGGCCACCTGGAAAAAAGGAATTGCAAAGCAACATTGAGCACCCTGGCAAAGGGGGTGGCTAGATTGTGCTCTAAAAGGGAAAGGCATGCACCCCAATGTTCACTGCAGCACTATTTACAATAGCCAGGTCATGGAAGCAACCTAAATGTCCATCGACAGACGAATGGATAAAGATGTGGTACATATATACAATGGAATATTACTCAGCCATAAAAAGGAACGAAATTGGGTCATTTGTTGAGGTGTGGATGGATCTAGAGACTGTCATACAGAGTAAAGTAAGTCAGAAAGAGAAACACGAATATCGTATATTAACGCATGTACGTGGAACCTAGAAAAATGGTACAGATGAACTGGTTTGCAGGGCAGAAATTGAGACACAGATGCAGAGAACAAACGTATGGACACCAAGCGGGGAATGCGGTGGGGGAGTGGGGGTGGTGGTGTGATGAATTGGGCAATTGGGATTGACTTGTATACACTGATGTGTATAAAATTGATGACTAGTAAGAACCTGCTGTATAAAATAAATAAATAAAATAAAATTCAAAAATTCAAAAAAAAAAAAAAAAAAGAACCATACTAGGAAACTTGGAAGGATTTCCATGAGGTATTGTTGAATGAGGTGTTGCTGACAATAATTAATAAATGAATGAATGAATGAATGAAAGGGAAAGGCAAATGTGGTCTGTGTGCCAGGCACTGAATGTCCCCAGGGTTTGCCTTGTCTGAGCCTCACCACCATGGCAGGCAAAGAATGTGTTACATCCATATAACATGTAGAAACGGAGACTTAAAGAGCTAGGATTTGAATCCAAGTCACCCTAACGCTGGTCCTTTTTCCACCTCAGGACACTCTACTACTCTTGTCCCCAGAGGACTAAAAACAGGTCTTTATAGAGTCTGAACACAATCTCTAAACAAAAATACTTAAGATCTAAACTGAAGCATCTTATTTTTCAAGTTAACAACCCTTTGATTAGCAAAATACCTTGATATACAGTCTTGACAGAAACAATGGGAGACAGGACAATATTCAGCTCAAGTTAGCTTTTTTTAAGGAGAGAAGAGGCTGACATAGTAAAAAAAAAAAAAAAAATCGCTAAGATAATAACAGACCTCATACTGCCAAAGTGACTCAGGCTCAAATGTGGACCATTTCCAACAATGAGCATTAACATTCTGCCATATGAAAAAGGCTACCCAGGGCTTTTTCCAAAAGGGGGGAGCCCAATGGTAGGTACAGTGGGACACAATCCCAGGTCGGTGGGTCAGGCCTCTTTCACAACTTACAAAAGTTTGTTAGCATTATTTCTCGACCCCTCTCTTCCCACACACAGCTTTGCCGTAAGAGACCCTGGTTGCTTTATCTGGCAGAAGAGCATCGCATAGGAAAGGCTGGAAGGAAATAAATGCCAAATCACTATAAGACTAGAAAAAGGAATAAAGGAATTGTGACTTCACCTGGTCAAGGGGGAAGGACGGGTGTAGAGACTAAAGAAGGTACATAATAATCATCTTCAGGTCCTGGAGAGATGACCACAGGAAGTTCATGGAAGCCAAGCAGCTATGGCTCACCAGTGGACCCAAACAGGAATGGGCTCAAATTACAGTAACAAAGGATGCACTAAGCCCAGGAAATGTTTGTTTTGGGCAGACAGGGTAATTAACGGGAACGGTCCAACCACGAGGCTGGAAATTCCATTTCACTGAAGATATCCAATCTGATTGTGCTACTGTACTTCTCAGAAAATCTCTTTGGCCTAGTGCCTCCCCAGTTATGTAATACAACCTGGTCACTGTTAAGTCCGCAGCTTACCTTTCAGGCCTCACCTTGCACCTGATGGATGCCAGTCATCTTAAGTGAGCCACACAACCTAAAGTTCATATGCATGATATTCACAATGCCAGCCAGCCGTCCACTTCTCTTTATCAAACTCCAACATACTATCTATCTATCTATCTATTTATTTATGGCTGCATCGGGTCTTAGTTGCGGCACGTGGGCTTCTCTTAGTTGTGGCACGCGGGCTTAGCTGCCCCAAGGCATGTGGGATCTTAGTTCCCCGACCAGGGATTGAACCCACGTCCCCTGCACTGGAAGGTCCCAAAATCCAACATACTCTTTACAATCCATTTCAAGTGCTACTTTTTCCATGAATCTCTTCCTAGTCCCGCCAGAAAGCCGCCTGTCCTTCCTGTGATTCCCCCATGGTGCTCTTGGGGCACTTTATCCCTCCTTTTGTCGCTCACATGCTCCTTCAGGGGAGAGGCGGTGTCACACCTGCACCCAGCTAGTACAGCCAGCACTGTCCCTTATTCACAGGAGGCTGTCAGTGAAATGTCTGCTGAACTAAAGCAACATCATTCTTCATTCCAGGAGAATCTACACTGAAATCATTTAAGATACATTTGAAGAGAATAAAAAAATGACCATAGCAGTTCAGTCCAGATAGACACCACCATTCCAGGTAAAGATGTTTTCTTAATAACTAGGTAGGAAGTTCTACATCATTTCAACCCGATTCAACTAAACAGATTTTCTTGAGTATCCATGAGCAACTTGATACACAAATAAAAATAAAGACTTAAACTTTAATTGAAGTTTCATTTACATGCAGAAAAGAGCACATCTAAAAAGAATAAAACTCAAATCTTCACAAACTGTGAAACTAGTGTAACCAGGACCAGTTTAAAAAAAAAAGAACAGAAGCTCCCCTTGTGTCCCCTTCAGTCATAACAACATCACCCCCATCTCCAGAGGTAACCACGAACCTGACTTCTAACAGAATACACTAGTTTTGATTAATGTATCATGTGTTCCTCTTGTCTCTTTTGCTCCACATTGTGAGAGCAAAAGAGTCATAAGAAGGAGGGCTCCTGCCCTCCTGGACTCTGATAAGATCAGATTAGGTTGTTGAAAAAAAAACAAAAAACCACCTGCTTGATAGTCCCTATTAAGAAGTTCACCAAACCTCTGAAGATACAGAGGTTTTTAAATCTTGCCTTACCAAACACAGCAAGAAGGCATCGCCGCATCACCTGTTCCTCTTCCTTTAATTCTCAAGCCCATGGCAGCTGGCCACCCAGCCCCGGCAAGGGCCCAGTTCTCTCACAGATGCTGGGCCGGGCCAGCCGTGTACGCAGGAATGTTTACACACGGATGGCTGGCTGACTTCTGGCTTACTTTCAAGCTACAACAATGCCTGGCATGTCCCCGAGAGTCCAGGTGGAGGAAAGCAACAGTGTTTAAAGCTCAATGAATCAATCAATCTTACTGCTGGTTGGCAGATCTCAGTTAGAAATGTCTGATGGGGGGGAAAGCTGGAACTATGGCTGGGCTGCACGCTTCAGCCTTTTGCAGCCCTAGCTCTGCAGGATAATTGAGAGCCAGCTAACATGTATCACTAGATGCCCATCCATTTCCCTGAACTCAAACTGGGATTTCAGGTATATGCTGGAAGAAGGCTGTGGGAGTCCTCCGTCCCCCATTTCATCTGGACTCGGCACGGAGGTCACCAGTACAACGCAACTGCTTCAGGGCTGGGGCTCAGGGAGGAGGACAAAGGTCCACAGATCACCCAGAGTCAATCAACAGGTGGATCGTGGGACACATGCTCCAGTTTTGGCACTGACATTTACCAGCTATATGTCCTCGGGTATATCTAATCACCTGTGTGGTCTTTGATTTCCTAATCTATAGAATGAGGAGACAGAACCAGATAACTCAAGAGCTAACACTGCAAAATGCCATGAAGTGGACTCCAAGCTATCTTGACTGTGAGACAGTATCACACACAGGATAGTCAAAACCCTGGGCTCAGGAGACAGACTGCTTTGGTTTCCATCTTGGCACCACTCTTACGAGTTGTGTGACCTTGGAAAAATGACTTAGCCTCTCTGTGCTTCAGTTTCTTCTTCTGTAAAATGGTGATAATGATTCTTTGAAGAGTTGTGAGAAATAAATGAGATAATGCACATGAAGTACTTAAAGACTTCCTGGCACAGAAAATGGTTTCAGTAAAGGTTTGCTATTGTTTATCATCCCGATTTCATTTAAAAAATGTACTTGTATGAAAAAAACTAAAAGAAAAATAAGCTCCAAATTGTTAACAATGGCTATCTTTGCACTGTGGGATTGTAAGGAGTCATTCTTTTTATTATGCTGTTGTATTTTCCAATTTTTAAAAAATAAGGAAGCTGGACTTCCCTGGTGGTCCAGTGGTTAAGACTCCGCGCTTCCACTGCAGGGGGAGCGGGTTCCATCCCTGGTCGGGGAAGTAAGATGCTTTACAGCACGGCCAAAAAATTTTAAAAATAATAAAATAAAATTAAAAAAGGAAGTTGAATTACCGTTTTGGCAGAAAAGATGCTGTCTTTAAAAATGACTGCTAACCTCCTTCAGTTCTCTCTGAATTACCTGTCTATTATTACCTTACGTGAAAAGCAGACCACCAGTATTCTAGTGAAAAGCCATTCCTAATGATGTTTTCCTTCTGGCAGCAGAAACATTTCCACTGTCATCTCAATGTTCTGGAACAAAGGCAAGGAAAACCTTTAAGCCCTGGACAGATGTCAAAACCTGACAATGAATCATCTCTGCTCCAACCCAAGCCTCCAGCACCATTACCCCCGGGAGCTCACCTTCCTCACTGGGATGCCAGGCACATATCGGTCATTACCAGTGCTGCTCAAACACATGGTTCAAGCTTCAAGAGAGGGCTGTACCCTATGACATTTCATGTGTGCCCCCTAAAGCTCCAGAGAGACATGAACTAAAAGGGCAGCATAGCCAAGCAGAGGCACATCACCTAAACCAAGAGAACTGGAAGGGGGAATGCAGGTTCCTGTGGACACCGGGAGGGTGTGGACTGAGGCAGGAGAGCCTGGGGCTCTGGGGTCACAGAGTGGCCAGAAGGTGCAGGGGCCGAGAGATCAAAACCAGGGGACAGATAACAACCAGCTGCTTAGTCCCGAGGCCAGATAACAACCACCTGCTTAGTCCCAAGGCAAGATATGATAAACTTTTGCCTAAAGAAAAGCTGCTTGAGCTCGGTCATGTAAGGAAAGGGTCAGGTCCTTCAAACCGGCGGTCACTGCCCAGGCAACAGGTATTTCAGAGCACACACGAGAGCGGTGTTACAGACAGGCCCACAAAGGAGCTACAGGTTCAGGATCCAAAGGCTTTTGCAGGTTTTTGTGGCCTAAGTGTCCGAGCCAACACAGCTGACATTCTGTACTCTTACTCATTTCAGCTGAAAACTAACTTTAGGTGTAGCGTCAAGGCTGTTCCTCTGGTGTGCCAGTCAGAATGTGCTAGGCTTTGCTCGGGTAACAATCGACGTCAAAATCCCAGGGGCTTAAAAAAAGGGAAAGGCTCATCTCTCGCTCATGCTAACAAGCCTGCTGCTAGTAGGCTGAGGGACCCAGGCTGTGATGGAGCCCCTACCATCAGGAATGCTGCTGGTGGCCGTGGCAGGAGCAGGGAACTTGGTGAATCGCCCACTGGTTCCTGAAGATTTCCCCAGAAGGGACTCCTGGGCTTCCTGAACTCACTGCACTGGCCCTACCTAACTTCAATCCTACCACATGCCCGGCAGGAAAAATATCCTGTTAGTGACACGTGCTATATCCTATTGGTTAAAAAATCTGAGACAGGTTCTACTATTATTACCATTTTACAAATGAGAAAACTAGATGCAAAGAAGCTAAGTAAATTGCCTAGTAAACATCAGAGATAGGACTGAAATCCAGGCCGTCTGTCTCCAGAGCATGCTTCCCTGACAATACTGACTGAGTACTTTTATTGTGAGTCAGGCATTATGCTAAATATTTTTTATGTATTCACATATTCTTCACACCAGCCCTATTTTATGAGAAAAGCAAGGCTCATAAAGAATATGTATGTTTCTTGGGCTTCCCTGGTGGCACAGTGGTTGAGAGTCCGCCTGCCGATGCAGGGGACACGGGTTCGTGCCCCGGTCCAGGAAGATCCCACATGCCGTGGAGCGGCTGGGCCCGTGAGCCATGGCCACTGAGCCTGCGCGTCCGGAGCCTGTGCTCCGCAACAGGAGAGGCCGCAACAGTGAGAGGCCCACGTACCGCAAAAAAAAAAAAATGTATGTTTCTTGAAATCCACAGAAAATAAACAGCTTAGCTGGGGCTCCACTCAGTTTATATGAAATATGCAAGACTCTGGGCGATCTGTACAAGCCACCAACCGTGTGAGAACCCATTCTGCAGTGTCCCTCACATGGTCACCCGGACTTCTGTGGGCACTCCGGGTTCGGTCCAGACCCAACCCTCAGGTTGAGCTTGAAATCTTCATCCACGTGACTTCCTACCATGGCCCTGGTGTTGCCACCTGGAGCCACACCCCTCTTGGGTTTGGCACGGCCTGTAAAGTCCATTCCTCTTCATCCATGCTCTAAAAGGCAAACAGTGACTGAGGCAAAATAATTTGATGAGGATAAAAAGGCTATTGCTTTTATCAGAATCATGCCCACACATTTACAATCAGAAAGAGAAGGAAGGAGAAAAATGGTAAAAACCAGAAAAGCAAGTAAGATAAGGGGCCTATAAAGAAGATGCTGGGGCCTCACAAGTGAAGAGTTGATATCTAGACATACACAGGAACAGGCGCTCAGCAGATAAGCCATGGATTTGCCTGGAGAGAAGGGAAGACACCCTTCCCTAGGCTGGGTGACAGAGCTGAGAAAACAAGGCACTGCTCAGCATGGCCCTGAAGGGGGGACCTTTGTATGTTCTATCAGAAGAATGTGAGCTTTATATCACTTTCTTTTTCTTTTTTTAATGTATTTATTATTTTTGGCTGCGTTGGGTCTTCGTTGCTGAGCGCGGGCTCTCTCTAATGGCGGCGAGCGGGGGCTACTCTTTGTTGCGGTGCGCGGGCTCTAGGCGCGCGGGCTCAGTAGTTGTGGCACACGGGCTTAGTTGCTTCACGGCATGTGGGATCTTCCCGGACCAGGGCTCGAACTCATGTCCCCTGCACTGGTAGGTGGATTCTTAACCATTGTGCCACCAGGGAAGTCCCTATATCACTTTCTTACTGGTAATATACATGATGCTACCAAGCCATCTTCCCTCTTGCTACACTGTGGTCACCTGATACACACTTGCAAAATGTCTAGCTACTCAGTGAATATGGAACCCAGGGAAGCCAACTCATTCACGGGACCCTAGCATCAAACATTTGGTTTTCTTGCTAATTGAGCCAATCTGTACTGGAAAGATAACTCTGAAGGCTCAATAAGCATCCTTATCAAGACAAAATTACTCCATTCATGTGGATACCTATACAGAATATTCAAAACCTGTATTTGAGAAGAAAGCTACTTCTCCACACTACATGCTCAAAATGAAAAATCCGAAAGACCCTCATGTGGTATCCAAAAGGATATGTTATTAGTAAAGTGTCTTAGTACAATGTTTGTTCTAATTTGTTTAGACAAAGAACACTTCCTTTTGTAGTTCATTTCTGACAATGGCACATTCTGTTCACGGTGTACGGAACAGGAATTGAGTCACTAGTTTTACCATAAAGGTTTTATTTCTCCCCACCTCTTCCTCTTGGTATCATTGAAAAAAGAAAATCTGTAGCATCAAAAGTTCTCTTTCTTGACTGCAGGTAAAGTAAACCTGGAATCAAGGATCCTTTGGAACCAGGGCTGGAATACACGTACTTTTGAAAGCCCAATCCTTTATCCACAGATACTGCTAATTAACAGTGTAAGGGAGATTAGGCAAAGTGTTCAGGGTTCTCAAAAACAAATTCTTCAAATATCTTCAAGCACTTACAAACACTTGATACTGTAATTAGAAGTAATTATCTTCTCATTTAGCCTCTACCAGGCAACAGTGGTAGGTAACCTACTTTGAGTTACATACACTAGGAAAAATACCTATTTCTTCAAAAGAGCTTTCAATTAACGCAAATTAATCCCTTACCTGGTAAAGATCTACTGTGTACTTTATAATCTATACAAGAATTAAGTTAAAGGAGGGGGGAGGCCAGAGTAAAAAAGATTGTGCCTTGAAGAGCAGAAGGGGAAGGGTATGGTAATGAAAACCAATCTACACTGAGAACCACCTGCAGCTAAAGGACAGCCACGTCCCCGAGGGAGGGAGCGGCGGAGGCTGTGAGGAGACATGAGAAAAGGGTGCTGCTGAGAAGAGGAAGGACTCTCTGGGAACCCCATGTACCTCGAAAACAGGCAAGTTTAGGGACGGGAAGTGAGCCCCTAACGCCGGCCCCTCACCTCTACCAAGAACTCTGCCTTCCTGGGCTTCCCTGGTGGCGCAGTGGTTGAGCGTCCGCCTGCCAATGAAGGGGACACGGGTTCGTGCCCCGGTCCAGGAGGATCCCACATGCCGCGGAGCGGCTGGGACCGTGAGCCATGGCCGCTGAGCCTGTGCGTCCGGGGCAGGAGCCTGTGCCTTCCTGATGGAAGGGGTCACAGTTCCTTCTTGCGGGGAGACGCGGGATGGTGAGTTCTAAAGAAGGGGAAACAGGAAGCTCCAAACTTAGGACTAAACTAGAATAAGCGTCATTGAGGCTTTTAGTTCCTATACTCAGAACCTAGGGAAGGGGTGAGTGAGAACCCCTGGGCACTAACCTAACAACTTCGGAGGGGTTCTGGGATCTGTGCCCACCATGGTTATTCCCCGTCCGTTCCTAGCAGCATCTGTCAGCAAAACCTTCCCGGGAAAGGGACCTGAGCACTTGCTCTGAGGGCTAAGGGAGAAGTGGGACGTTGTGCTCCAGGAGAAGCACCCCCAGGAACTGAGGGAGCAGAGGCAGCTCTAAGGGGGAAGAAATGGTTCCCAAGGCCCTGATCCAGTGGGCAGGGCAGAATGGCCGGAAAGGAAGCCTGCGGGCAGAAGGCCTGCCTCCCCCCAGGGCCGAGGCCTAATCTTTTCCTTTTCCTACAGCATTTATTCACCACCTCCCCTACCCCCAAAACATGGAGGGTGAGTGTTCTTGGCAGGGACATGTGCTTAAGCTAAGCTTCTGAGCAATAACTACAAATCCCAGCCCTGTCCTGCTGTCTTTCGGCATCTCCAATCTGAACAAGGTGTTTGAAGGACACGTATCGCCCTCTTAGATACACAATGATGGATAACTTCATGTGAGTCACAGTCACCTGCAACAGAAGTTACTTTCAGAGGTGGAAGAATCCTTGGAGATCTCACTTGGCCTAATGCCTGCTTTTAAAAGAAGCAGCCTGAATACATACCCAAGTAACTTTTTATTTCAATCTACGCTCTGTTCATTATAGGTGCCCTACATAAAAGGGAAGGCAATTTGTCTACTAAAGTATAGCTTCTTGGATCAAAACATAAAGTGGATATAATAGTAAATATGATAGGGGTGTCTATCAGATATCAGTAATCATGTTTCCCTTTTTGCTGTGGATACTAGGAACTTCAGAACCAAACTGAGAGTAACTGTTAGACCTGGCAATGAGCCTATTTGCTTTTCCTTCCTTTTTTAGAACTTTTGGGTATTATTGCTACTCCACCTATATTTTCCATGTGCCTATCATAACCTGATTCTCATTGGAAAGAGCTAGGTGAACTTCAATCTAAAGATGCTAGGTATGTCAGGCTGCCTGGAGATGAAACTAGACTCACTCCCAAATGTAATTGGGGGAATGTAGTCAAACACACCGAGCTTATAAGTTGGCACAGCTCCTTCCATCCTCCTTTCCCAGGGCACCCAGAGAAAGTAGGGTCACAACTTGGTCCATGTCCTTTGAAAAGATGCTATATTAAGACTGAGCCAGGGGCTTCCCTGGTGGCGCAGTGGTTGAGAGTCCGCCTGCCGATGCAGGGGACACGGGTTCGTGCCCTGGTCCGGGAAGATCCCACATGCCATGGAGCAGCTGGGCCCGTGAGCCATGGCCGCTGAGCCTGCGCGTCCGGAGCCTGTGCTCCGCAACGGGAGAGGCCACAACAGTGAGAGGCCCGCGTACCGCAAAAAAAAAAAAAAAAAGACTGAGCCAGAAAATAGCATTTGGTACTCAGGCCCTAAAGCACATTCCCTAAGCAAACTTAAGCCTCATAATTGAACTATTCCCTGCAGGCCAGGGGTTTAATTTGTTTTTGGTACTATAACAAATACCAGGGTAGGGGCATATGTACTGGATGATGTGTAGTATAGAATTCTGTTTTAAATGGATCAGAACACTAAGAGACATCACACAGGGCTTAGAAATAACACAGTTAAGTTTTGAGGGAGCAAAGGAAAACTGATCTATATTAATTTCTTTCCCTTTTGCAATACTGAAGTTATTTCCCTTGAGCAATTTTATTTTTTCTAATGTAAGCCAGCAGCATTTTCACCAAATAGCAATTGGAAATAAAAAGCTGCTTTTAGTTCTACCAAAATTATAAACAGCATTACATTTAAAGAAAAAACTTTAATGTCCATGAAAAATGCATTCAATCAACATTTTGCTATTTATTAGTATGGAAAAACAACCTTACCTTTAAGCCATGCTGGACCTTCAAATGAGACAATCAGTATAACAACTCTGACTTCTTTGGACTGAATAAAATTATCTTTTTATTTTTTTAAAATACGGAACGCTTCATGAATTTGCGTGTCATCCTTGCGCAGGGGCCATGCTAATCTTCTCTGTATTGTTCCAATTTTCGTATATGTGTTGCCGAAGCGAGCACAAAATTATCTTTTTAAAAGATAAAACAGACCATGTCCTGTTCCTTCTCAAAAATCTTTTAAGTTCCCTAAAGTGTGAAATCCTTAGTGAAGAATTTAAAATGCTCTTGATCAGGGTCCTGTCCTACCCCCAGCAGACTCATCCATAAAGCTACTGTGAGCACATCTATGCACCAGCACCAGAGTAAGGATCCAGCTAGATACACGCTCTCCTTTAATCCCCGCAGCTCCATGAAGTAGGTGCCATTAGCTTTGCTTTATAGATTTGGAAGTGAGGGCCATCAAATAAGTCACGGTTACAGCTAATAAGACACAGAACCAAGATTTGTACCAAGCTCTAAAGCTTTTAACTTTCACTGCATTCCATTAGTCCAACAAACCCCTGAATGCTTCATGCACTCTCCTAAATCTCCGTGTTAAGTACCTCACCCTGGCCTTCCATACCTCCATCCCCAGGTACCTTCCTAGGACCAACCCAAACACTGTCTCTTCCACAAAGCCTCCCCCGTTCCCATGCCCAGCTTCCTTTATACTCTCCCCCAAATCTGCATTTTCCCCTTTTCCAGTAATTCTTCTCTAGGTCTGGTAAGCATTTGTGTAACGTTTGTTCCCCCACTGTCTTGAAGCCTGGAGGGGAGGAATGTCTCCTAAGCCACCTGTGTCCTGCCCCACATTCCTTCCTCAATAGGACCTTGTTATCTGTTGCGTGAATCAATGGTTGACAGAGCCAACTGGGGCAGCCAGTTGTCCCACATGTTTAACATCCTCTCAGCGGCTTGCAACGAGATCAAGAAGAACCCACAGCTGAGGTGGTGCTGGACTGCTTTCAAGACAGACTGGACTTTGGACTGTTAATTAATGGCTTTGATTCATGCAAGAGATCAAATATTCAGGAGACTAATGTGTCTCACGGCTCTTAGCTGCTCCAAGCAGAATACAGGCAACCAATTATCAAACGACAGATACTAAGACCCACAATGTACGGAACATGCAGGTGTACTCCCTTCCTAAGTGACATTTCCGCTGCGGTTACCATCCTAACTGTTGCTCCTTCTAACACATCCATGTCTGAACTCAATCCATTATTTGTGGTAGCATATAAGGAAGCAGTCTTGTATTGCATTAAATGAAAAACTTTAAAAAATAATTTATCCAATACACCAGCAAGATTGTCAAGGGTAAAGATGATCCTTGAACAACATGGGTTTGAAATGCACAGGTCCACTTACACACAGATTTTTTTTCAATCAATACCACGGCACTACACAATCTGTGGCTGAATCTGTGGAAGCTGGGGCCGACTACAGGACTTGAGCATCCAAGGATTTTGGTATTCAAGGCGGGTCCTGGAACCAATGCCCCAGGGATACCAAGGGACGATTATAGCTCCTTGTGCCTTAGGAAATCACAATTGTATAGAACAAGAACACAAAAATAAAGGAGCCCTTTCATCCTCTAAAGTCTAAGAAGGCAATGACTTGTTTAAGGCCAAAAGCAGGCCTCAAGAAGAATGGTCCAAAAGAGGACAGGATCTTGGCAAGATAGTTCAAATTTATTTTAAAAAGAGAAGCTACTAGTTACTAAGGACTTATTAAGTATCGTATAATTTTCGAAATGCTTCACATACTTTATTTTATTTTTCCTTTTAAGAATCTGAGATTACAACAATTATTCTCATTTCCAGATGGAAAAAGTAAGGGACTTATCTGAAGTCATAAAGCTAGCATGTAGAAGAGCTGTGATTCCACCTGGCTCTAAGGGCTGGGCTTTCATAATATTTCCAACCTCTATTGAGAGCCTACTGCATATACCAGACCCTTTCCTAGACATGAACATGTTTTCCATAACCCTTACAACGCCTAAAATTTCCTTTACTTAAATCACTGTGCTACCGTTAAATATTACAAAGTAAAAAGTATGCATGGTAGAGAAACCAGAAGGGAGAATACTAACAGACGGCTTTGGACAGTTCTTGGTGCTACAAGGCAATTACTGGAGATATCCCAAATTTGACATTTAATAAGTAAAACGAAACACTAGCTTAAATCCCAAGATATCTTGTGTAATAAAAAATGTAGGTTGCTTCTGTTTTAACCATTTTAAAAATGATTCTCAATGCCGGGGGAACATGCCAGCTTACACATCAACTCCCTCTTCTGGCTAAAGCTCTAGTGGATACTGTAATCATTACAGGCTCTGCTACCAAGATGCAGATAAGAGGAGGCTTCCTTCTCCCACAGCTACAGCAGTTCACAAGCACCAAAGAGTCATGTTTCGGAGAGACAATAGTCCTCTAGGAACTTATTGTTTTGTAATCTGGGAGGAAGGAAACTGCAAGAAATGAATTGAATTGTGGATTGTGATTTTTAAGATAAACACTATACCATGACCCTTCTTAGAATCCAAGCCTGTATTTGGGTTGACTGTATTTCCAAACAAAGGCAACAGCCTTCTAGGGCCACTCACAATACTTGCAACAACTAGCCAGCTCAGATTCACAGGAAAAGCCCTGATTCCAAAGAAGTGTGTCCTAAACAGAGCTTAACTGTGGCACAGTGGTAGCCTAAGTTAGTGGTTTAAAAGCACAGATTCAGAGCCAGGCTATGCAGGTTCAAATCCCAGCTCTGCCATGTTAATTGTATCACCTTGGGCAAGTAGTTACTTACTCTATGACTCAGTTTCCTCATCTGTGAAGTGGGGGCAGGTGTCAACTTCACAGGGTGACTGTGAGGATGAAATCAATGAATATTTATGAAGCTGGAACAGGGCCTTGTACAGAATAAGAGCTGTAAGTATAAGCTATCGTTTATGAAACACAACATACCCCCAATAGGTGGGAACTTCAGAAAAGTCCAGAGCCAAGAACAGTGGTGCTGCTGTTGTCATGATTAAGCTCTTCCAGTAGAAGCTGAGCACTGCCACCGCATGGAATCTGCCTGTGTGTGCATCTGCATCTTGCCGCAGAGAGGGAGGAGAAAAGATGAACAGGATCTCAAACTCACGCCAGGAAGTGCCCTAAGGATCAAGTTTCAATGAACCTGAACAGCAAAGCTAATACTTCTTAAAAATGCCCATCGGGGCTTCCCTGGTGGCGCAGTGGTTGAGTGTCCGCCTGCTGATGCAGGGGACACGGGTTCGTGCCCCGGTCCGGGAGGATCCCACATGCCACGGAGCGGCTGGGCCCGTGAGCCATGGCCGCTGAGCCTGTGCGTCCAGAGCCTGTGCTCCGCAACGGGAGAGGCCACAACAGTGAGAGGCCCGCATACCAGGAAAAAAAAAAAAAAAATGCCCACCAACCGAAAAGCAGACGACCTAGTATTCGAGTGATTTAATCTAACTTTTAAAAAGGTACAGTACCTCTAATGACTAAAATTTTAAATCTCAATATCTGGTCTTAATTTTTAAATAAGTGTCATTAGTCTTCCATGTGGCTATTTTCAGTAAAACCAGAACTCTAAATTAAGACCCAAAAGACAGATGTCTAACATTTCCTATCTCTAAGTCTTTAAGCAAAACAAGGGGAAATTGTATTAGAAAAGCTTATCTAATGATCATAACTTGCTACTTTCTCTAAAAAGTCTCCTAAATTATTTCTTGAGAGTATTATGTCATGGAAGCTTGTCTTTATAAAGTGTGAGATTTTTTTTTCAATCAGGCTATAGTTAACCCCATGACCTTATCTATCAATGGCTTCATTCTCTAATATTACCAAGTTTTCTCTCCTTCATCCCTTATTCAAGCTGCCACCAAATTCTGTTATTTCTTTGTCTAGCAATTTCTCTCTAGATTGACACTTCCTTGCTATTTCCGGGTCCATCTACCTGAATCCAGCCCCCAACTCCCTACCTCACATATACAAAGGGGAATGGTTTAATCGGGTTTCATTGCTTTCAACATTTTTTTTTTTGTTTTCTTTTTTTGCGGTACGCGGGCCTCTCACTGTCGTGGCCTCTCCCACTGCGGAGCACAGGCTCCGGACGCGCAGGCTCAGCGGCCATGGCTCACGGGCCCAGCCGCTCCGCGGCATGTGGGATCCTCCCGGACCGGGGCACGAACCCATGTCCCCTGCATCGGCAGGCAGACGCTCAACCACGGCGCCACCAGGGAAGCACCCTGCTTTCAACATTTTACTTCTATCTAGTCCATAGCGAATCGTTACGCTCATCTTCTAAACTTCCACTTACATCATGTTACAAAATGCTCAAGATGTACGATTCTTCTTTTTAATAAAGGAATTGGGTTCTTCCTCCTGTTGGTATTTAATCTGAGTAATTTTTCCCATTCCAGTTCTCCAGTGTCTTCCTCCTTTCTTACAACCTCCACCAGACAGATCCCAGCACTGTAGAACACAATACATTTCTGTACTTTTTTTTTTTAACCTCAGTAGTTACATCATTCCCTTTGGACACAACATTTCCAAGCCCTCTCTCTTTTTTTTTTTTTTTTTTTTTTTTGCGGTACGCGGGCCTCTCACTGTTGTGGCCTCTCCCGTTGCGGAGCACAGGCTCTGGACGCGCAGACTCAGCGGCCACGGCTCACGGGCCTAACCGCTCCGCGGCATGTGGGATCTTCCCAGACCAGGGCTCGAACCCGTGTCCCCTGCATCGGCAGGCGGACTCTCAACCACTGCGCCACCAGGGAAGCCCCCAAGCCCTCTCTCTTATCCAAATCCTACCATTCCTTCAAAATCTCTTCCTTGAGGCCCATGTCACTTCCTATCCTTCCTGATCCATTTTGGCTCTTATTTATACTGTTGAGTGGGTCCCTACTTGTTTTATCTTCCTTGTTGGATTTTTAGATTACTAGAAGTATTCATTTTTTAGACACCACACAATACTCAGCACAGAACCAGCAGTATCACTGGGTAGCAAATACTTATTATAACCAACTTCCCTATGCTATAAAGCAGTATATTCCCAATTCTGAATGAGACCCATAGTAAGAAATACATATGTACCACTACACACATACATATGTGCACATGTATACACACATACATAACTGAAACACAAGTTTTATGAAACACTTATCTTTATACATGCAACAGTATTTTAAAAAAACACGGTTGCGGGGCTTCCCTGGTGGCGCAGTGGTTGAGAATCTGCCTGCCAATGCAAGGGACAGGGGTTCGAGCCCTGGTCTGGGAAGATCCCACATGCCGCGGAGCAACTAGCCCCGTGAGCCACAAATACTGAGCCTGCGCGTCTGGAGCCTGTGCTCCGCAACGAGAGGCCGCGATAGTGAGAGGCCCGTGCACCGCGATGAGGAGTGGCCCCCGCTTGCCGCAACTAGAGAAAGCCCTCGCACAGAAACGAAGACCCAACACAGCCATAAATAAATGAATGAATAAATAAATAAATAAAAATTAAAACAAAAAAAACAAAAAAAACAAAAAAAAAACAAAAAAAACACGGTTGGTTAGCTCGTTTTTTAGACAACTACGTATTAGGAAATTACAATTAATTTTGTTAGACATGTTAATTTTATTATATAGGAAAAGTCCTTATTTTTAGATACGTATCAGAAAAGATATGCCCTGATGTCTGTATGTAACATACATACACGCAGACACAAAGCAAATGTGAAAATGTTTGTTGAATCTGGGTAACACAGATGGGTATTTGCTGTACTCTTCCTTCTGCCTTTCCATCTAAAAATATAAAATGATAGTTGCTATTCATTAAATCTATTTCATAACCAACTAATGGGTTTCAATTCTGTTTGAAAACCAGTGCTCTATAATTAAGAAGAAAGATAAGCCACTTGTTTCTATGTTTACTGATTATATTTAAGGAGGCTCTAACATTCTGAAGAATGTTACAGTAAGGGATTTAATCTTCCATTGCTATGAGTCCACTAATCTCTTCTTTAAAAGCCTTTCTATGGAACTTTCTATGAATCACTACTACCTTAGCAGAAAGGTTTAAGATTAAGGACTACTTTTTTACTTACAGAGATCACAGAATCAGAATTTACCCTAAGACTTCTCATCCTAAAAATAATCTTTGTGGTTTTCATTGAGGCTTTAAAAGAACAACATCTGGGAATGGCAAAAGTTCAAGACAATGCATCGAAACTGAAAATATCATAATAAACATGCACACTGGTTAAAACGTTCCCCTTCCTTCTCCTTTAAGCACTGGTTCTAATAAAAGAATACGTTCCACAAACAGAGTCAGTAACACCTCAATCTAATTGACACAAAGAGGGAAGTGCAATATTATAGATGAATGAAAGAAATTTCCAGATAATTGAAATTCTTACCATTTATGGGCCAACGTATTAAGTCTTGCTGATGACTGATTTCTAAATTACTAGCTTCCCAAGACTGCTTTCCTGTTAACTGGGATCATCCATATGACCAAGTCTGAATTGTGACACAGCATCTTGACCTCAGGAAGAAACCTGGTCTAGATCCACGCAGGACCTGGGGTCTAGTTAACCCTCCAGTCTTAGGTCCCTCATTGGAGAAAATGAAGTGGCTGAACTCTGCAACCTCTAAGCCTTTGCAGCTCTTCTTCTCGACAGTTCTATCTCTACTAGGTCTGTAAAGCTGGCAGCCCTCAGCACATACCAATTAACACACATTGAATATTTACACTTCCATATAATGAATCTTATTCACCAAAATGAAAATGAAGCAAAAAGCAGTTAAAAATAATATGCAGCAAGTATAAAGAAGGAACAATTATTAACACACAACATAAGTGAATCTCAATAATGTCATTCTTAATGAAAGAAACTACATACCCAAAAGGACATGCTCTATGATTCCAAGGATAGGGAGGTCAGAGCTGGTTACACTGTGGGGAAGCAGGGGAAGGGAGAATGATCTGCCAGAAGGTGGCACAAGGGAGTGCTGGGTGCGGACAACACTGACACAGGGGACAGTTACATGGTGCAACACAGGTAAAAATCATCCAACTGTACATTTAAGATGTATGCATGTTACTACAAGTTATTCCACAAAATAGTTTAAAAAATTAAGTAAATAAAATACAAAAAAATCATAGAAAATGAAAATTCAGGAGCTGTCAAAACTACTATTTTATCTTTGCAGTACCTATAACATATAAGTACTCAATAAATGCATGTTGATTAACATACAGACTTGTTCAATTCTAGCAGGAAAAGAACTTTAATTTCAATGGTGTGTCAATTCATATTGCACTTTGTCAGCTCTTTAACATATTTAAAGTTTCAGAAATTTTCATGATACCCTCTAATAAATATTTGTTTTCAGTACCAGAATATAGAAGAGCAAATGTACAAAATACAGAAAAAGAGTAGAAATCTGTATGGTATACTAGCAAGGCACTAGTATCTATGGTGTAACTAAATACATCAGATTTAGACACAAAAATATTTAATCTTACATTCTGCAAAAGTCAGCAAAATCCTAAATACCATGTTGATGCAGATTGAAAATGACCTGGTTCGTTACATAATAGTTATTTAGAAAGCCAATGTTTCTCAAAGAGGCTGAATTTAACTAAAAGCACACAAAGTACAACTAAGGCTTACTCACTGACTTAGACCAAATTGTTTTTATGACAGTTAAAGGAACTGATTAATTTAGGTTCCAAGCCAGGCCCCCTAAGATACAGAACTGACACTTAAAAAATGTTTTTCTGGGCATTTTTTTGTGAGCCAGGCAGTATGCTAAAAGCACTGGAGTCAGAAAGATGAATATGCTAAACTCTAGCCTAGGAGTTCTTGGGCTGGGAGACATACAGAACTATACAACTGTAGAAAAATGTAATATGGACTACAGGAAACAAAGAAGTGGAAATAAGTAAGGCTTCAGTGAGACACCTTCTAAGAAGATGATATGTGACGTGGCCTTAGAAGAGGAGGCTCAAAAATCAGCCAAGAGAGCCTAGCAAGGAACACGGTGTATCCACAGAGGCAAACAGTAGAATAATTAGGGAACGAAAAGTTTCTTCGGGTGTCTAGAACTTGGAGCTAAATGGGTCATTTTAAGTCAGGGTTTGATCGAGGGCTGGGGCAAAAAAGAGGTACAGGGCAAGTATTTCTAAAGGGAGGAGGCATGAAACTCTGAAGAATACAGACAGCCTGTGGCAGCCTCTATATAAACCATGCTAGACTTGACACTTTATCATGCAGGCAAGGGGAAATTTTTTTAATCATAAAAATAAAATATTGAGAAATAGAGAAGTTGAAATAGCAAAATGAGTAGGGGGAAAATCACCCATAACCCCCCTTAAATATAGACACTGCTTAGATTCTTATTAGTTTTTTTTTTTTTTTTTTTTTTTTTGTGGTACGTGGGCCTCTCACTGCTGTGGCGTCTCCCGTTGCGGAGCACAGGCTCCGGACGCGCAGGCTCAGCGGCCATGGCTCACGGGCCCAGCCGCTCCGCGGCACGTGGGATCCTCCCAGACCGGGGCACGAACCCGTGTCCCCTGCATCGGCAGGCGGACTCTCAACCACTGCGCCACCAGGGAAGCCCCTTATTAATTTTTTAAAAACACAGAACCATGACTATACTGTACATATAGGGATTTCAGACTTGGTTCATGTACTGTGCATAGTCACATAAGGATTTATTAATGAATTTGGAAGACTTCATCATTATGTGCCTGTACACTCATACTGCACTGCACAGCAACACTAAGTGGGTCTCTGTCTGGGATGCAGGGATCAGGTAACCAGATCTACTATTAAAAAAATCATGTGAAGTTAAGGACAGCTGAATTCTCACCTGAAGTAACAGTATCCATCACATGATGGAAAATCAGACATTTTGTCTCAGAAATGCATGATTGATGATTTATTCCATCTCTACTCATCTGAAATGCTAAACTAATTATCACAGTGCCTGGTGCTTTTTATCAGAAGGGTCTGACGAAGGATACACTTCTTTTTGTCTTTTATTTACGGATTGAAAAAAGAAATCCTTCAACATATGCATGTTGCAAATCATATTCTCCTCACTGTAAGCCACAGTTACAGAAAACAACTCAAGATTCTTCTGACTTTAGGAAAGCACCACAGTACACCTAATCTACACTGTATATCTATTATGACTCAAATCCTGCAGGAAAAATACTTAAAAATCCAAATTAGATTTGTAAAAGGGGGGAAAAAAAAGCCTGGGAAGGATAGAAGGTAGTTTGGGAAAGCTTCAATGACAGATGCTTTTTTTTGCTCTTTACTGGGAACTGTAACCAAATCATGGGCCTGTACCTGGCTTAGTGCCCTAACTTCCCGACGAGGCTGCAAAAACTCTCAGACAGGACACCTGCTCTGAGCTTATTACAGAACTGTCTTGTGCAGAATTACCACTGGAAAACATTAACTTTGTGCCCAAATGGAAGGGTGCCTACTTCCCTAAGATATATGAATGGTAGGGTTTTCTTTTGCCTTACATTGGGAAAGCTGATGAACTGATAAGACTCCAAGGGCTGCTAACTACACACTAATATTCCAGTGTGGTACACTTTATTAATTTGACTCAGTCCATCTACCTTATTCAGCATTCCAAAATATTAGAGAACCATCTGTTCAAGATCCACCAACTGAGAACACTACGAAACCTCATTCAGCCCAAGACGTTACCCTGAGTTTGATGAACTGAAACTTCTTTGATTTCTATACTTGATGATGCCTGTGATGTCATTCATTATTTTAGATGTTCATTTGGCTGATGTTTTATTAATAAGGCCACTGTAAATTTATCTGTAAGGACCATAATCCCTGTGTCGGAGAAAATTTTGCTCAACTGCTTTTCATACTAGGTTAACACGCAGTCAACAATTACTGAACGTATACTTCATATTACAGGGCTGACTCAAAGTGTTCAATCATATCTAATCAGAGGCAAGGGTATGTTTATTTTATTAAGTATCACATCCTTCAAAGGAACCAAATTTTATATATAAACAGTGGGAACGTGACAAACATAATTAGGCAAGAATTAAATGACAAGCAGAGTTGGGCATTATCATTTATTTACCACTAATAGAGCATCTTTCATCGACAATTTCAATAAATCTTGCCAAATGTTCTTGCCGCAACCTAGGATATGATTATCTGAAAGTGTTCCAGGTCAGTTCTGAAGTTCACACTGAACAGCTGACAGGCATTCAGGGTTTTGAGGCTCACTGCTAAGTCTTTCCTCGCCCTTGCCTCACACATCACCAAGTTCTCTTTCTTTTTTGAGGTTCTAACACCTAACCCTTCCTTTCTTTCCAACATCTGATACCTGCTCGGTTCAGGTCTTCTATACTGCACATCTGGACTCCTGTAACCATCTCTTAACTCATCTCACTGTCTCCAGGCTGCCCCCCCACCCCAGTCAATGGTCACCGCAGTTGTCTATAGGATGAGGTCCAAATTCCATTAGTTGAAAAGTCAAGGTCTTCCATGTCTTGACCCAATCCCGTCTCTCTCCAGATTTTGTACACATACCTCCTTACCTAGACCAAAGGACCTGATCCAGTGATCTCTGACCAGATCAAGAACAACATGCCCAGATCACTTCTACTAACTCACCTTACCTTTGTTCATGCGCACCCCCCAACATGCAGTCCAGCCACACCTTCCACCTCCACCATCCACCTGGTGCCTGCCATGTGCCTGTCAGCATGACAGATGTTTGATATATTTTGTCTCTAATCCCCACCCCAATCCTACAAGTTATGTTTAGTCTATCATGATGAGTATCAAAGAAATCAAAGACTTTGACAAGTTCACAAACTAGTGAGTGATGAGCCTAAGCTCAAGCTCAGGTCTGATTCCATAGCCTATGTTCTTTCTAAAACTTCAGGCTTCCTGGAATACCATCCCCAACTCTCTACTTACCAAAACCTTGGGGTTCCTTCAGAGTCTGACTCAATTTAACCTCTTCCACACAGAGGTGTTTCTTATCACCTCCAATCTAGTAAACAGTGCTTACTCAGAACCCCTGCTGCTCTTACTGTCCGAGTCCCTCTGGTTGCACTAAATTCATTGCTGCCTCATATTATTAGTTGCCTTATTCTTTTCCCCCCTTGTTTGCAGTCCCACAGCCTCACATTGCCTCTTGAACACAGTAGGCACTCAACTGTCTTATAACTGAGTTCTCTACTTTGATAGCATTTCCTATGGATAAAATTCCACATCAGGTAGGGTAATTTCATTAACTGGATAAAAGACGTTCAATAATAAGGGCACTTATGATGTCACAAACTAAGAAGATCAGCGGACAGGGCTAATTTGGTGGCTTAAAAATGTTATCAGGGGGCTTCCATGGTGGCACAGTGGTTGAGAATCCGCCTGCCAATGCAGGGGATACGGGTTGGAGCCCTGAACCGGGAAGATCCCACATGCTGTGGAGCAACTAAGCTTGTGCACCACGACTACTGAGCCTGCACTCTACAGCCCGAGAGCCACAACTACTGAGCCTGTGGGCCACAACTACTGAAGCCCGTGCGCCTAGAGCCCGTGCTCCACAACAAGAGAAGGCACCACAATGAGAAGCCCACGCACCGCAACAAAGAGTAGCCCCCGCTCGCCGCAACTAGAGAAAGCCCTCGCGCAGCAACTAGAGAAAGCCTGTGTGCAGCAATGAAGACCCAACGCAGCCAAAAATAAATAAATTAAAATAAGTAAAATTTTTTAAAAATGTTATCAAAGATCCAAGCTCTTTCTAATTCTTCATTATACTATCTTCAGGGTATTTGCAAGTTCTCTCATGGAGGCAAGGGAGCTACTGCAGCTTTAAGAAACACATGTAGACAATTTCTGGCTATATATGAGAATACTGCTCGTCTTTCATATTTTGTTAGGAAGGAAAATATTTTCCAGAAACTCCTCAGGTTTCTCCAAGGTCCCTCTGGCCGGGCCTGAGTCATACATCCATGCGCTAGCTGCAAGGGAGGCTGTGGCAGCAGAATCTAACATTTTCAGCCTCTACTGTACTGGCTCTGCCAGCCAGGCAGAAAGGCAAGGAAAATGGTGTTTGGATAGGCAACCAACACCTTTAGAGAAATATTAACGCAATGATAAGTTGTGTATAATGAAAGTCCTCCACGGTCCAAAGAGATTAATTACCTTAAGAAAGGTTTGCTAATCAGCTTTTAAGAAACACTCCTGTTACAGACAGGGTGCTGTTTGCACTAGAAGTAGGAGAGAAGAGAACTGGAATCTCCCAGCTCTTTAGCCAACAAATTGTAAACACATTCCTTTCCCTCATATCCTTAAATATCACAATCTCTTCCAGCACTATGACCACCACAAGGAAGGAAAGGCAAGCAGAAAAAAAAACTTGTTCTCTTCAACTTCCATACAGTTCTCCAAACACATTAAAACAGGTTAAAAAAATTTTTTTGAGAGATTTAAAGAACAGAAATAAAGATGAAAATATTTATGTCTTTGCCTCCTTCTCCTATTCTTCTTTGCTTCTTCTAACAGGACAGTCTGCCTTCATCACCACCATCACCACTACCACCACCATTACGTTTCCAATGCTGGAATCAGCTTAGACATCCATTAATGGAGAGCCACTTAAAAAACGATTACAATGGAAAACAGTGCAGATGCTAAAATAGAGGTGGATCTCAACTGGCTACTACGGGAAGCTGTCCAAACTAAATTGTTAAGCAAGAAAGATACAGAGCTATATATATGTATAGTACACACTCATTTGTGCTTTAAAAGAGGGGCAGTGGTGGGGTTTATATAAATGTGATACAAGTGTACTCTATTTGTAGAGAAATTTCTAGAAGGGTGTCTTAGGAATTGTGGATGATAATTACCTCTGGGGAATAGGATTGGGAATCTGGGACCAGAGATACTTTTTGTTTTATATTCTGTTTTTGGTATAGTTTGGTTTTTTCCCACCTTGTATTGTCATATTTTTTAATTTTTATTTTGTATTGATTTATTAATTTTTTTGCGGTACGCGGGCCTCTCACTGCTGTGGCCTCTCCCGTTGCGGAGCACAGGCTCCGGACGCGCAGGCTCAGCGGCCATGGCTCACGGGCCCAGCCGCTCTGCGGCACGTGGGATCTTCCCGGACCGGGGCACGAACCCGTGTCCCCTGCATCGGCAGGCAGACTCTCAACCACTGCGCCACCAAGGAAGCCCATGTCATATATATTTTTAAACCCACTTTGAGTTTGAGTCTGCAATATCAAAGCAAATACCTACAAAATTTCATTAGCTCGGGCTTCCCTGGTGGCGCAGTGGTTGAGAGTCCGCCTGCCGATGCAGGGGACACGGGTTCGTGCCCCAGTCTGGGAGCATCCCACGTGCCGCGGAGCGGCTGGGCCCGTGAGCCATGGCCGCTGAGCCTGCGCGTCCGGAGCCTGTGCTCCGCAACGGGAGAGGCCACAACAGTGAGAGACCCGCGTACCGCAAAAAAAAAAAAAAAATTCATAGCAGCAACGTCCACAACAGAAAACAACAACAGTAACGACCACCCAAAATAACCCAAAGGTCTACAGGCAATAGAATGGATACACGTACCTTGTGTGCATTTATACAGTGGAACGAAATGAACCATAGCTTCAAGACTTAAAGTGGATAAATTTTAAAAGCAGCAAGTCAAAGAAGAACACATGCAGTATGAACTCCACTTTATAAAGTTCAAATGCAGGCAAACTCTTGTTTAGGTATAAACACACAGGTAGTAAACGATAGAGAAAAAGCAAGGAAGCAAGGGGACGGTTAACACAAACCTGGGGACAGCATCACCTCCTGGGTGAGGAGGCTTGTGATAGCGGGATATGAATCAGGGAAAAGGTCAGAGGGTCAAGTCTGATTTCCTGCCCTGGGTTTTAGGTGCAGGGGTGTTTCATGTTACTTGTTAAAATGGAATATCTTCTATATATAATGTTTTACAATTTACAGACATTTAAAAATAAAAACTATGGAATAAATTACACAGTAAAATAAACTGAGTGTGTGTGTGTGTGTGCATGTGTGTGTGTGTGTGTACATTTAAGTTATATGATAAATAACATCCTCTTTTAATCCCATTGCTTTTATCTCTGGGTCTATACTTAACTCTTTGGGTAATAATGTTAAAATCTAAATTTGAGGCCCTACTTAAATTGTGACCTGGATTCAAAGGCCCTCAGGCCACCTCCTGCAATAGGTCCTGACTTAAGTCTCCCTGGGTCATTATCCTCAGTGGCTCACACCCTGGAATGTGAAGGATGTAGTCAGGAGAGAGCCCCAAATTCCCCCCAGGCTACAAAGTAACCGCCAGGCAGCCTGCAAACAACCCATGTTTGTACTTTAGGTAACCGACTGAGCTCTTCAGTGGCTGGAAGAGGGGAACAGAGAGGAGGAAGAGCCTGGGGGGAGCGGCTGGCCAGCGTTGCAAGGGCTTCTCCAGAAGAGCCCTTCAACTGGCGGCTGGCAAGAAGAGGCCCATTCCTAGCCTTGCACAGACGGCAGCTATAGTTGTTTCACAAGCTGTGCTCTAGCAGTTTGGGTGGTAATTTCTCCCTTTCATTCCAACTGAAACCGTGCACATCAATCTCTGTCAATCACTGCGCTCACAATGCTATATGAGGCTGTTAAGATGCTCTGCTGTCAGAACAACTAGCCCTCCAATTATTTTTTCAACTAGCCCTCCAATTTTTTTGTAACAACAGAAATTTAATCTCCAAGATTCAAAGGATCACACAATAAGCAGCAAACTCCTCCAAACTCTCCATATCCCTCATCGCCCCCCCTCCAAGCTGTTTTTGTTTCCAAAGGTTGGGGATCATTATCAACAACAAGCCCACCTTTGTGACATTCCAGGTAAACATTTGATACAGAACTGGGGGAAAAATGACCTGAATTAATAAAAGTGTTCAAAATATTTTAACGTCCAGGAAATGAAAGACTATTTTGCAGCAATATCCCAAAGTCTTCCCTGACACAGATGTACACACACAATCACAAATTAAATACGGATTTCCCATGAGCTCAAGCAGCTCTTATAAGCAGAGTTCAGGTGATATGGAACCTTCCCTGCCCCACAGGGGGCACTGCATCCACCACCACGGGGTGGCTGAGGACAGCCGGCGGGGGAGCCCTGATTCTTCAGATTCCGTCGCTTCCCCTCCGCTGCTCGCTCTCCCAACCACAGCCACCACACCACAAGCTGTCTCGCAGTCAGTTCTGTGGAGCCTGAAGTTTCAAGGAGGGATGTCTGCTTGTCAACAGACCGGATGTTAAAGTACAAAGTTAGACTCCAGCTCAGTCTGGTCAGACCCAGGATCACTTTCAAAATGACAGGGAAGTATGAGGAGAACTGGCTCTTTTCCAGCCAGGAGCCAGCACACTCCTACTCAGTCAGATATTTGTTCACCTCTTAAATCACACTCACTGAATTTACGTATTTAAAGGACCAACCGATAAGGATTTTCGTGGCTCATTAGGAGTTTCAGCAGTTTAAGTATCTAGAAATCCAGTGAGAGATTACGGAAGGACTCGGCCAAACATAAAGACAACTATTAAAAGCCCCCAAATAACTTGTATCTCTTTCAAGCATCTCATAGGATACGAATTACTACACAGCTCTACGATACATATTTACACAGCCTGGTTGAAACCGCAGAGCGGGGAGGAGACTTACCAAACGCCGCACCACAAATCAGGGAGCAGACTGGGATCAGCAAACAAGCTCACTCCCCACCCTGTCTGAGAGGCATCTGAGCCTGCAAGGCAGGCAGGCTGGATAGTCAAACAGCTCCTACCATGACTCACCCTGAACTTTGGAGATACTGCTCACATATCTCTGGGTATTCCCGTGTTTGTCTCCGAGAAACTCCACGCCCTGCACTGTAACCAATGCTACTGCCTGCAATAATACACTGTATTCAACCCACTGCTGACAAGCAGGCTCTTGGTACTGCCAGAAGAAAAGATATGCATTCTGTATATTTGGAGAGAGGCAGACTAGAACAAAGTCCTGTTATCACACAACTCTGGGGGTGGGAGAGGACCTTAGAGGATGTCCAGCCTGGCACTCCTGATTTACCGACTAGGAAACGGGCTCAATTCAACAGACTCCAGTTGGGCAGAGCCAATGCAAAGCAGTGAACCGAGCACAGGAAACCCCAACACGGATGAAGGCAGGGCGAGCGGTAAGTGGTGCAAGCGCGTAGGGAAGGGCAGTGAGTGGGGTCAGGAGACTCTTTCCTCTGTTGCTTCATTCGTGAGACACATGCTCGCTGGTGCCTTCGAGCATCAGACGCAGCGAGGCGTGCTGGAGTTGCAAAGGGGCACCCCACCCCCCGGCTAGTGGCAAGGGAAACAATGACAGTCGCTGATGAGTGCCGTAGGAGGTGTACACGGTGCCAGAAGGCAGCACTTGGGAGGGGTAGCCAAGGTGGGGGGCGCAGAGGAGGAGGGGGAGGAGGGCAGGAGAGGAAACAAGGCTGGTGCGAGGCAGGAAGAGACGGGTCAGAGAGAAGGTCCTTCAGGTAGCGCGCTCTGATTCATTCGGCCAGACGGCAGGTGAAGATGTGAAGGGTACTGGGCATGGCAAAGAAGGCAGGAGAGGAACTGGGTCGGCAGACAGGGATGAGATTTTGAGGCTCCAGTTACATCACACCAAGGTGTTTAGATTTCATCTGATAGGACAGGTGGCAGCTGCTCAAGGGATTAGGATAATCAGATCCCTGTTTCAGACAAGTCCTTCTGAAAACGCAGGAGAGCAAATGCATCTCGGTGGAGCGGACTGGAGCCTGCTGTAGTAATCTAAGGCGAGAGCTGGTGATGGCTAGATGCAGGGGGGTCCTGGGAAAGGAGATAACAGCGTCCGAGGGAGGCAAAGGAGGCAGCATCAAAAGGACGTGATACCAATCGGATGGGGGGTGAACGGCAGGGTCACAGAAAACCCCACTTGTTTCATCCCTTCTGGTGGCCAAAAGATGAAGCACAAGGCAGGCAACTGAGGAGAGGCGGAGGAGGAAGAGATTCGGGGTAGCGGAGGATTCAGCATCAGACATAATGAATTCGAGGCTCCTGTGGGACATTTAAGCCCAGGTGTCCAGAGGGGCACTCAGAGAGACAGGGGCTTAAGAAAGAGAATTGGAGCCCATCAGTGACAGTGCCTTGGGGCAGCTCACCGAGAGGAAGTACTTGGACTCTCGTGTCAGGCAGACCCGATCAAATCCCCAGGCTGCCACTCAGCAGCTGTATGACCTCCGGCAAGTAAATTAACCTTTTTGAGACTGTGGTCTCATATGAGGAAACTCCTCCTGGAATGTAATAAGATCAGTAAAGAACCTTATGTCAGGCCAGACACAAATATTAAATATTTTTCTCTTGCCCTTTCGTGATCATATACTGCTTTTTATTATAGTAATTGGAGTACTAACCTCTGCAACAGATTACAAGTTGCCTCGCTGTCAGTCACTCGCCTTTGAACCCCTTTTGACCTTCCTTGCATGAAGAGATTCTCAAATATTTGAACTGCCATAAGTCACATGAAAGACTCAGGCCGGAATGAGTCTAGGAGACTAGGGTTTCTTGCCCTTGGCATTAAATAACTAACGCACAGATTTCAAAATGGTTGTATGGTTTATACGGTACTGATTTAATTCTGTGTTGGGGTGTGACGGGGGGAGAAAAGGGTAATGGAGGTTCGCAAAAGAAAGAAAGGTTTGTCGGTCTAATGAAGCCCCGCGAAAGGAACAGAACTGTACTCTGCGTAAACCTATACCGTGACATGTAAGAGGAAGAGTGCCTACGGACGGTAGTATTTACACAGCCTCTATCCTCTGGCTCACTTCACGTAAAGGTCTTAAATTAAAGGTTAAATAATGAATTCCAGCAAATGGATCTTGCCTTAAACCAAAGTTTAAATCAACAGTATATTCTGTATATAAGAAATTTATACTTTCTTTGTTAGGCTCATTTTGCTTTTTCCATTTATAACTCTTAAATGGACATTTAAAAACTACAATAAGGGGGACTTCCCTGCTGGTCCAGTGGTTAAGAATCTGCCTTCCAATGCAGGGGACTCAGGTTCGATCTCTGGTTGGGGAACTAAGATCCCACATGCCGCAGGGCAACTAAGCCTGCACGCCGCAACTACTGAGCCCGTGTGCCGCAACAAAGATCCCATGTACCACACCTAAGACCTGAAACAGCCACATTTAAAAAAACAAAACAAAACACTACAATAAAGGACTTCCCTGGTGGTCCAGTGGGTAAGACTGTGTTCCCAATGCAGGGGACCCGGGTTTGATCCCTGGTCGGGGAACTAGGTCCCGCATGCATGCCGCAACTAAAAAAAAAAAAAAAAAAAAAAAGACCCCACATGCCGCAACTAAGGATCCCACGGGCCGCAATGAAGATCCTGTATACCGCAACTAAGACCCAGAGCAGCCTAAATAAATATTAACAACAAAAAAAAACTACAATAAGATTTAAAAATCATACTGCCCACTAAGGCATACAGAATTCAACTCCACATAGCCAAGCTTGTTCATTTTTCTCCTGGTTTTGCCTTCAAATTTAGGCTCTAATTTGTCTTACCCATTTTTTAAAAATTTTATTTATTCATTTATTTAACTTTTGGCTGCATTGGGTCTTTGCTGCTGCACGCGGGTTTTCTCTAGTTGCAGTGAGCGGGGGCTACTCTTTGTTGCAGGGCGCAGGCTTCTCATTGCGGTGGCTTCTCTTGTTGCAGAGCACAGGCTCTAGGCGCGCGGACTTCAGTAGTTGTGGCACAAGGGCTTCAGTAGTTGGGGCTCGCAGGCTCTAGAGCACAGGCTCAGTAGTTGTGGCGCATGGGCTTAGTTGCTCCGCGGCATGTGGGATCTTCCTGGACCAGGGCTCGAACCCATGTCCCCTGCACTGGCAGGCGGATTCTTAACCACTGCGCCACCAGGGAAGCCCTGTCTTACCCCATTTTTCTGGCTGCCTCCCTAGTCTGCAAACATCTTGGTCACTGGGTATTTTATTTCATCTCCAACTTACTTGGCTGAAACACATTCACGATCACCTCCTTCCTTGCTTCCTGATCCTTCCCTGGTAGCTTTATATATTCTCATTCTTTCATCGACAGCCTAGTTTAGCATACCTACTTCATGTTCTGTGTCTAGTCATAAATATCTCCAAAAACTTCACACAGGTTTCCAATATAAATTTGTTTTACGATTGTCTCAAAGCTCTCTAGTTGTTCGGCTCATTTAATTATTCTGATTCAAGATAGATAATGATCCAATTCACAGCTATGGTCTTCGGGACTTGTTTAATTCCCAGCTGCCTTCAACTCGGCCACAGGTGGTACGGCTCAAGCATGACCAATTTTAGAGGGCACTTGGGTCCCTACACGCTGACGAAGAACATGTATCCCTCTCCCCAACATGCCCAGCCCTAACCCGAGGTTCTTGCTGCTCTTAGATTGTCTGGACTCTGGATGGCTCCCTTTAAACTCACACAATACAGCCGGCCATCCCTCTTTAGCCAATATCTAAGATTCTGACTCCTCACTGACATATCGACCCCCTCCGAGATACCCTCCAATTCTTCCCTGCCTTGAATGGACTTGAACTTCCCAGACTTGAATAGACTCAACTAATTTTCTGTGTGTCTATAAGATCCTCTCCTATCTTACTGTCACAAGGAGGCAAAATGAAGGCACAGAGACAGAGCCAGGCTGTACGGCAACTGCCACTAAACCAGCACAGTCCCCATGCCACCTGGCTCCCGACCTGCATTAAGGAGATGCACACACATATGGCTGACAGACTACTGAGATGTAATTCTTTCCATTTAAACATTACTTTGAAACGCACATTACACACACCTAACTACTACACCATGACTCACAATAGAGGTGTTTAAAATGAAGAGCTTCTCATCACAATGCTTCACCCAAAACTGCCCTACGGCGTCTACTAAAGGAGCGGGTCAGATCCAGGAAACGGTTTACCGTAATCTAGAGCATGATTTTCTCATTATCACATTCTGCTGCAGGGCTGCCTGACTTGCTTCCCAACCCAGTTCAGGTTCTGTGACCTCGTGTGATCCAAAGCCCTCTCCTGGCAAAATTGAGGGTTAATTACTTGCTTTGCCAAGCCATTCTCTATTCTCTTCTCCCTCTGAAAACCTGAGATATCTTTTTAATTATTCTCTTTCTCAAGAAATATCTCATTTAATTCCTTCAACCAGAGGCCCTGGTGACACAGGTTTTGAGTAAACAAGGAGAGTTAGCTGCTTATCTGCTGCATCAGAACCAGCTGGGGCAGGAAAGCCTTTTGAAAATAAAAGATTTCCCCGGTAAACTGGTACAACCCTTTGGAAGGACATCTTGTTCCCATCTATCCCTATTTAAAAGACACATGCCCTTTAACCCAACAATTTTGCTTTTAGAAATTTATCCATATACGGTTACAGAAAAAAAGATGTACAAAAATACTCAGTACAGTATTACAAGGCAAAACAAACATGGACAAAAAGCACTCTAGAAGGAACTTAAATTGTATTATCAGTAGGAGACTGGTTAAATAAATGATATATATAGGTTTTGTGAGAACACTGTTTGAGAGAACATTTCTGTAAAGATGCATAAGAAATTTAACAGCACTTATCTCTGGGGATAAGGATGAGAAGTTGGAAAGAGACTGCATTTTCTACCATGTGCCCTTTAGTACTATGGGATTTTTTTCCTATGCACTTGCACTTTTTAAATGTAGCTAGTTAACAGGAAAACAAAGTGAACCTTCATAATTTGGGCTTACATGGATGATCTACAAGACACTTCATTTAACAATGTCACTCAATCTTCGTTAAAAAGGAAATAGAATGAGGAACAAATAGAAACTCTATAGAGCGGATATACATTAAAATGTGTTTGCTCCAGCAGGTAAATGATGTCATCATTACACTTTAGGAACCCTTGTCTCAGCCTCTCAGAAGACCAGGCTTCTTTTCTCTAAAGTACCTGATGTATGTGTTATAGACTCTTCCATAATCTAAGTGGCTCAATTTAACCATCACCCTTGTGCTAAACATGTGTGCTGACACTTAAACTTAGTTTTACTCTGGAAATTGGGGTGAGATTGGGAGGAACCCACAACTTTTGTCAAAACCTTGGAAAGAAAAAGAAAAAAACCCTTCAACTTAAAAAAAAAAAAAAAAAAAAAAGACTAATGCTCAAGCTCCATATAGGATTTACTGAATCTTTGGGTCTGGGAGTCCAATTCCTATATTTTTTAACCAGCTCTCCAGGTAATTTCTACATTGCTGGTCCTACCTTACGCACACCAAAAGTAACCATGCTTAGCAAACACTGTGTCTTATCCTAACGAAACTACACACTATAGAGTAGAAAATTCTATAAACAAAGGTGTTCACTATTGCATCATTCCACGATTTTAAAACAATTTTTTTTGAACACTGATATGGAGTTTGGAACCAGCACTGGCTGTAAGCAGAACCCACCAGGCCCTCCCATCAAAGCTTCTGGCTTATCTGAGGTGGGGTACGGGGCGGGGGGACATGTAGAAAAGCCACCTTTGGGGCTGGAAGGGACCTCGCGTAGTGTAGACTGCTGTTTCTCAGATCGTGGCTGTGATCACCTGATCACACATCCTCCTTTCTCCCTCCCACCCCCACCCCCACCCCCACCCCCACCCCATTCTCATGTCCAAATAAAGTCTGACAACTACCGAGCTCTTCTGGTATTTCCTGAACATCCGACTGTAAGATCACCTAGGGCCCCTGTTATCCTTGCCCCACCCTAGACCTAGTGAATCAGAATCTCTAATAGAGGTTCTAGATGTTAAACCAGTGACCCAGGTTGTTCTCATAAACAGGGAATTCTGGGAATCACCAATTCAGGTCAAACTCATTTTAAGATAAGGAAGTCAAGGCTCAAGTTGTTAAGTAAGTTTCCGAAGGACTTACCAGCTGATTAATCATAGCTGGGACACCTGAAACCTAGTGAGCTATTTCTTGCCTCTTATATCAATATTACTTATTATTATGTTTATCATGAGTATCTATGAAATTTCTGATTAACCATGATGAAGCCCCAAGTAAGTGACTAATGAGGTCTGAAGGCAGAGGGTGTGTCATTACATGCCACTGGTTTAAAGAATAACTATTGCTATAAGGCTGTCCAACATCTAGCTACCTGCCGCTTGGGGTTCTTTCACTTTCAGTATCAGGATGAGGGGACACACAAAACAGCACATCTGATAGAAAAGGAAATACAGTCCCACACATTTATAACCAGGTGAGGAAGATTCAAAGTCCTCTGATCTCACTACTTCTTGGTCAAATATTAGAAACTTTAGCAAAAGAAGTCTAATAATCACACTTTCATTTATAGCAACAGCCTGCACCTTGCTGTTGGGAGAGAGAAGAAGACAGCTCCTACAGAGATTCCACAACCTTGCCCTGAAACCAGTATCTCTAAACCCATCAACAAGAAACACTGATGGGAAACTAAACCCCCAGCTTGGAAAGCACACAGGAAGCTTTAATTCAGGGAGGGTTCAATCAAGTTATAATTGCCTCTAATTGGTACTCCCACACGGTCTCACAATTTACAGCTGTAATCAGTTCCACAAAGAATGTGCTAAATTTCTTTTCTACCTTTGAAGTCAGAATTATGTCCGGTTAGGTTCTTACAACATTGCTGTTTTGATTAAAAAAAAAAAAAAAAAAAAACCAAGGATGAATGAGTCAATAAAAAGCAAAGATGCAGACAGATCTTTTGGAAATAAGCACTGACCCCTCTGACCTAATGATAACCCAGTGAGATTCAAATTTGTAATGGAGACTGATGCCAGTTTGGGAAACCTTTCTGTTCCAGGGCACAGGATCCAAAAAACACATTCATCTGGTCAGACATTTTCCATACTCTGATTTTTATCTTTCCTGGCATGCTCCATTCTCCCCTAATAAAGTCACAACCTTTTGTTGCCATGGAACCCAATCAGACATGGAGCCTGTTACTATGACTTCCCCAAAGGTCTAAAAAAAGATCTAGTGACCAAAAGAACAGCCCTTTCTTTAAAAAAAAAAAAAAAATTTCTAAGGCAAAGAGCTCCAAAAAGGACCCAACCCTTTTATTTCAGGCAGGTTAACTTGAACTCCTGAGCCAAAGCTAAACAATGTTTCATAAAAATTTGTCAGCTGGGCCATTACCAAGAAGATGGTTTTATAAATAAGTACCTGGCAAAGAGGATGAAAATATTCTTAGGATTTCTTCCTTTTTTTTCCCTTCCAGGCAAGCTTCCTGAAATTTGAGTAGCTGTTTAGCAAACATGTGTCAATCAGCAGCTACCAAATTGCAATATTCATTTCCACCAATACTTAATTTTTGCCAAGAGCTCATGATTTCTCTGTAAAGAAGAGATAAGCTAAACAGTACAAACAACCCTGTGTTCTGTTGTATCTGGAGCTGGACGAAACCTGTAGGAAAAAAATACCTGAGACTAATAGCAGAGCTACTTAAGGAAAGAGAATTAACATTTGTTGAGTGCCTACCATGAGCCGTGCACTTCTAGGTCATCCCAAGAACCCAGCAACAGAGGCATTTCCCTGTCTCTGTTTTGCAACTAAGGGACCAAGGCTCAGAGAGCTTAAACAGCTTGCTCCAAGCTGCCATATTAGAATGTTGTCTGGAGCCCAAAGCCAATCATTTGTTCACCCAACATTTATTTCTGGCCACACAGGTGTTTTGTATTTTGTTACGTTCCTTGTTCTTTACAATAAAATCTGCAGCCTATAAAGCTTGTCTGTAAAGAGGGCATAGAGTCTCTCTTTACCGGAGAAAGGGGCCAGTTCTGGCTTGTCCCCACTTATAATAACCACCACATCTGCACAGCAGCAGCTAACCCTTGGGAGAATCATGAGCAAATGCCCTCCCTGGTCACTTACCTAAGTTGACATGGGCCAGACACCTACTACATCCCTCAAAAGGCTGGCTGCTGACAAGGCCTTCCAACCCTGGACTCTGTGGCACGGGGAGGACCAGGAAGCTCTAGGTACTTGTCCTTGTGCAATTTCAGCAACGAAGTAAAAGCCAAGCCATGAAAACTCAACAATTATTCTATCCAACCCTGGTTTTGGATACACAGCTTCGAGAAATGACCAGTAAGAAGGAATGTGGTAAAGCATGGAAGTTAATTTCAGTTATATTATTAATCATAGCAGCCTTTCAGCTACAGGTATTTTATCTATCTCCTCATATAATGAATACAACTACTTTCATTAAAAGAAATTTCAAAAACCAACACAAAACCATAATGAGATACCACTTCACAACCACCAGGACGACCACAATCAAAAAATATACAATAACAAGTGTTAGCAGAGATAGGGAGAAACCAGAACCCTCATAAACTGCTGGCAGGAACAAAAAATGGTGCATCTGCTGTGGAAAACACTCCAGCAGTTCCTCAAAAGGTTAAATACAGAATTAGCATATAACCCAGCAATTCTACTCTTAGGTATGTTCCCAAGAGGAATGAAAATATATGCCTACACAAAAACTTGTACACATGTGTATAGCAGCATTAATCCTAACAGCCAAAAAATGGGAACAACCCAAATGTCCATCAACTGGATAAATAAAATGTGATACATCCATGCGATGAAATATTATTTGGCAATAAAAAGATATGAAGAACTGACACATGCTACACCATAGAAGAACCTTGACATTATCCTGATTGAAAGAAGCCAGACACAAAGACCGCATTATATCTGATTCCATTTACAAAAAATGTCCAAAACAGGCAAATCCATAGAGACAAAAAGTAAATTAGTGGTTGCCTTGGCTTGGGGAGTTTGGGGAGGGAGGAAATGGAGAATGACTGCTAATGGATATGGAGTTTCTTTTTGGGGTGATGAAAATGTTCTAAAATTGATTGTGGTGGTGATTGCACAACTCTGTGAGTATACAAAAATCATTCACCTGTACACTTTAAAATGGGTCAATTGTAATGGTATATGAATTATATCTCAATAAAACTGTTATTTTTTTTAAAAAGGAAAAACCAACACAACTCCTTTTTGGTTTTTGGTTGTCCTATTAAATAAAAAATAACCCAACTGACAAGATCACCTGACTCTGGATAAGTTACTTTGTCTCTGGGGTCTCTGTACCTTTTTAAGGAAACAAGGCTCATGCCTGAACCCAATGTTCTCTTCTGCTGCCCCATGAGCA
Organism: Hyperoodon ampullatus; assembly: GCF_949752795.1. Taxonomy (NCBI): domain Eukaryota; kingdom Metazoa; phylum Chordata; class Mammalia; order Artiodactyla; family Ziphiidae; genus Hyperoodon; species Hyperoodon ampullatus. The sequence continues at coordinate 19,274,548 of NC_136924.1, forward strand.
AAAGAATCTGACTTTTTGAGGGGAAAAACCACTTGGATGAAACCTCTCAGGTAGTGTTCAAACAGGGGAATCAGACCCCGTCTGTCTGCCAGGCCAAGATCCATCCCACTCTCGCCGACTCTCTTCAGGTTCCCTCTCTGGGTTCTTCCCTTCACCCAGGCTCCATGCCTCAGCTGATTCCTGAACATGTGCCATGTGCAAGGTTCAAGAACAGACTCAGGTAGATTATGCAAGGTGATCAGGGTTGCACAGCTGCACAGTAGCAGAGATGAGATTTGAACTCAGAACCAAAGTCTGAGCTGCTCCTCTTATTCCTACACCTGAGTTTTCCAAACTGGGTCCACGGACGTATTCTTGGGGTTCCACGAGTTTGCTACAGACAATTTACAAGAATGTGCTTATTTAGATGGTAAAAAATATTTATATAATTTGGAGGATCACAGAGATAACCATCTGCTAACCAAGTACCTCGAAATCCTGGGGTTTCAAGGCTTTTTGTATTTCTACTCACGCTGGGGCCAGGTATTAGTACTTCTTTAGTTGTCGTGGGTGGATAGGAAACGTGTCGGCTAACTGTATTGGTTTTCTAGGGCTGCCGTAACAAAGTACCCCAAACTGGGTGGCTTAAAACAACAGATATGTATTGTCTCACGGTTATGGAGGCCTGAAATCAAGGCGTCAGCAAGGCCATGCTCCTTCTGCAGGTCCTGGGGAAGGAGCCATTGCATGTCTCTCTCCCAGCTTCTCAGACATTCCTTGACTTGTAGTTTCCTCCACTAATCCTCTGTCTTCACATCATCTTTCCTCTGTGCATGTCTGTCTCCAAATTCCCCCATTTCAAAGAACACCAGTCATGGTGGATTAAGGCCCACCTTAACAACTGACTTCCTTTTAATGTGTGGACGAAGAATGTCAACTGCCACGTCGGTAAACAAAGGGTGGGGGCCACCTAGGGGCCAGTGAGCCATCAACCACAGCAGCCTCCCCCAACTTTGCACCCTGAGGGGATGCAGGATAGAGAAAAACAGGATACTGGCCCCAGATAGTTAAGGTGCATATCAAAGGAATGATTTCAATCAGCCCAGCCTCTTCCATCTTCCCCAAAAGAGTAAAGTGCTAAATTCATTAACTTGACATGTCTGGTTTTAACTATGATCCCTTGATGTTCCAACTCTTGGGTTTCTGTTGCAAAAACTCCTATACCTCCTGGCTCCCAGCAGTCCCTCAGGGCTATCTGGGAGGCTGCCTCCTGGGCTTGAGTCCTCAGAAAGTCCGCTGAATAAAACATAATTCTCAACTTTTAGGTTGTGCATTTTTCTTCAGTTGACACATCATTGTCTCTGTAAAGACCCTATTTCCAAGGAAGGTCATGTTCTGAGGGGCCGGGGGCTAGGACGATATACAGGAAACACTCACAGGACTGCCACACTGCTGGTCACCTAGTGTTGCAGCTGGGGGTGGGGGGGAGGTTCCCACACCAAACAGTTCTTCTCCATCAGCAGGGCGTCCTACAAATCAACTCCTTCTGACACTATGTACCCGGAGGTGGCATCAGATCCCACAGCTTAAGGGCTCGGTCCCCCGAACTGTCTCCTCCCCCCCCTTCAGACACCAGGCTCAAGTCCACACTGTTACCTGTGCTTCTGAATGACTAGCTCTAAACTGGAGGTTCACACAGCCCTCTTTTCGGGTTGATTAAATTGCTCGAGAGGCTCACGGAACTCAAGAAAACATTGACTTAATGGATCACCAGTTTATCATAAAAGGATGTAACTCAGAACAGCCAGACGGAAGAGATGTACTGGGCAACGCATGTGGAAAGGTCAAGGATATTCCATGCTCTCTGGGCACCACTCTGCCAGAACCTCCGCGTGGTCACCAACCCAGGGACCCTCTGAACCCCATCCTTTTGGGTCTCTATGGAGACTTCATTACAAAGTCATGACATTGAATCACTGGCTGTAAGTGATTAATGCAACCTCCAGCCCTTCTCCCCTCCCCACAGTGGGACTTAAAAGTTCCCCTGGCAACCTGCCCCCATCTTTAGGGGCTTTCCAAAGCTAACATAAACTCAGGTGTGGTTGAAAGAGGTTTGTTATATGAATTAACCAAAGACACCCATTTCACCTTTATCACTCTTATCACTTAGGAAATTCCTAAGGTTTTAGGAGCTTTGGGACAGAAATGGGGATGAAGACCAAATATATATATTTCTTATTGTAAATCCCAATTATCACAGACTTCAACACATCTCTTTGAGGGCACAGAATTCAACCTATTCAACACTGACTTTACGTATAAATGATGCCGAAGTCCCAGATGAAAGTCAAACGATCTCACAGTGAACAAAGGTGTCACACAGAATTTTTCTCACAGAAAAGTTACGGATTAAGCCTTTCCAAATCATGGAAAATGATATAGGTAATAGAGGCATCCAAACTCAAACAACAAAAACAAAAAAAAACCTGCCCTGAAGTCACTACTATACCAACATTGTTGAGTGATTTAGATCATCTGTATATTAAGTTAATGTTAATACAAATTGTTATTACCTTTGTACTTTTTTCTCTGTATCATTCCAATTTTTTAGTGTATGTGCTGCTGAAGCAAGTACTACCTTTGTATTTTGTACGTATTTGTTTGAAAATTTTCACAATAAAACGTTGGAGGAAAACTTCCTTAGACTCTTGATGAAAGCTGTTAACAAAACATTTCTTCTTAGAGAACACCTAAGTAAAAACACCAGTTAGGATCTTCAAATAAGCATTTCTCTACACAAGTAGAGAGAAGATAATTTTTTAAAATAAACTTATTTATTTATTTATTTTTGGCTGCGCTGGGTCTTCGCTGCTGTGCACGGGCTTTCTCTAGTTGCCGCGAGTGGGGCCTACTCTTTGTTGCGGTGTGCGGGCTTCTCACTGTGGTGGCTTCTGATGTGGAGCACGGGCTCTAGGCACGTGGGTTTCAGTAGTTGTGGCACATGGGCTCAGTAGCTGTGGCTCACGGGCTCTACACCGCAGGTTCAGTAGTTGTGGCACACAGGCTTAGCTGCTCCGCAGCATGTGGGATCCCAGACCAGGGCTCGAACCCGTGTCCCCTGCACTGGCAGGCGGATTCTTAACCACTGCGCCATCAGGGAAGTCCCTTAAATTTTAAAATATGGAAATAAGAGTACATTACTTTTCTTCCCTAATGAGACCTATTTAAATAAGAAATGTAGCCAAAGCCTTAACCATTTGACGTCCTCAAACATTGACCTCTGAACAGGTCCTACGGTCCGTTGGAACGTGTGAACTCAAATATTACACTAATACCTATGCATGAAATATTAATTCATTCTTTCTTTCCTTCCTTGCATCCTTCTATTTCTCTATCCATCCAAACATATATTGTGCATTATGTGTGAAGCCCTGGAGATACAATCCCTGCCCGCTTTCCAGGGGGAGAGAGACAAGCGAACCACACATGAGAAGAACACAAAGAAGGCTCACAACAGACTTGGGTACCAGTCTGGTCAGGGAGCACCCAGGCTGGGGATGAGCTGAGAAGGGGAGTCAGGGAAGACCCCTTCAGTTCAGGAACTTACAGAAGCCTTCAACATCTTCATAAGAGAAGAATTACACTTATTTTTTCACATGAGGAAACTGATGCTCAAATGGGTCGGGCAAACTGCCTAAGATGAGTCCACACCCTTTGTAAGTGGCAGAACCAGGATTTAAAAACCAGGCCCGTGGTCCCCAGAGCCCTGACACTGAGCTGCCCCTCTGAGCTCTAATACACCAAAGCAGGGCTTGAAAATGGCCGGTTCTGAATCTAGCAGCCCAGGTGATCCTTGTTAAACGTGAACTGGCCTGCCCCTGCCTCTTGGACCTCACGTCCTAATGATTCCTCAACTCCTTGCTTGCCCTGTCCGGCCACATGGCCTCTTTGATGTGCCTCAAACGCAACAGGGGGGCTTCCCTGGTGGCGCAGTGGTTGAGAGTCCGCCTGCCAATGCAGGGGACGCGGGTTCGTGCCCCGGTCCGGGAGGATCCCACATGCCGCGGAGCGGCTGGGCCCGTGAGTCATGGCCGCTGAGTCTGCACGTCCGGAGCCTGTGCTCTGCAGCGGGAGAGGCCACAACAGTGAGAGGCCCGCATACCGCAAAAAAAAAAAGAAAAAAAAGAAAAAAGCAACAGGCACACGCTTGTCACAGGGAGTCTGCATTTGCTGTTCTCTCTCCCTGGAGAGCTCATCCCCTGCACAGCTGAACAGCTTTCTTCCTCAGGCCCATCCTCAGCAGCATCTCTGAGTAGAGCTGACCTTGAGCCTCCTACTTGAAACTGCTTTCCTCTATCCCACCCCCCCACACACACACACCTTGGGCCTCCCCAGCCCCCTCTTCCATGCTTTGTTTCTCAACATTGCATTTATCACCACTTAACATACCGTGTAATTTACCTATAGGTCTGGGCTGTCTGCCTCATCCTACCTGAATATAAGCTTGGTGAGAGTAGGGAAATTTCTTCTGTTCCCTGGGATGCCGGGCACGGAGCAAGGTACTCAACCCATATGTGTTGCATTAGGCTGAAAGCAGAATCGTTGCAGGCATGACCCATACCTGTACTGCTTATGCGTGGACAGTGGCCCGACATCTCCCACATGAGATGCTGCCAACTTGGTGGAGGTGGGTCGGAAGAAGCCGGCCCAGGGGCTACAGGGAGCTCATTCTTAAATCAGTGCCATGCAAAGGTGCCCGAGTGAGTCCTCTTCCCTGGCACGTGCTGAGGAGACACAGACACTACCCACCCGGATGCTACTACCCAGGGAAGCCCATGAGGGCTCTCGATCTCAAGGTGTGGTCCTGGGTGAAGGGGACACCTCAGACCAAGAAGTTAGGGGAAGTAAAGGGTAACCTATGTTTCTGCCTTCTCCCAAAGTGCTAAGAAAACAAAAAAACTCTGCCTAGCCACTCAAGGAGGTCCTTATTCTCCCAAGTTAAGCTCCACCTGTTTGCAGAAGGGCTCTCTTCTTACACTGGCCTTTTGTACCCCAGGTTTAGGAAACCTCACCAAAGCTACCGAAAGAAAACCATAACGGTTCAATCCTCCAGGAGTTCTCAGACAGCAAAGGGTGGACTCTCAACCTGCCTACAGACTGACTGCAGGAGTGAGATGCTCTCAGCATCTTGGTGTCTGCTGAGTCTAGAGGGGGATGGATGGTGAAGACCCAAGCACAGAAAGATCGCACAAGGTCAAACAGCAAACGCATTCAAGGGGAGGGAGAGTGTACACTTTTCATCAGGGAGAAGCTTGTGCCACAGAGTGTATAACGTCTCCCAAACTCCAAATGCACCTCAGGCTAATCCCCCGTATCAGTAAAAATCCTGGCCACGTAGATTAAACTGGGGTGCGGTGGGGGTGGAAATGAGGGTGATGCGTAATAATGATGGGAAGGCCCTAAGTACTGACTTCACAAAATCCTAAGGCGCTTAAAGGGTGCCTTTCATAAGTGAAATCCTACAAAGTAACCCAAACCACTGCAAGACAGTTTCCAAAAAGCAAACAAAGCCCCACTGAGAGATGGTACTCTAATTTCTGGAGTTTGCATCAGTCTGTTTTCTGTAGTTAGGAACTAAGGGTGTCTGGTTTGGGTTACAAAGGCAGTGTTCCACTATTAAAAAAAAAACAAAAAACTGCTGGTTGCCATGACAACGGACATCTCTGTTCCTCCCTTTTTGGCAGCATCCTTCTTACATCTGAGTCAAATCAAAGGACCTATCTGTGATGCCCAGGGTTTAGTATTTCCTTTGCACGAGGATGTAACGATACACACACACACATATACTCATATACAAAGCACATCATCGAAAGGCTAATCAGAGGTGAACCAAAACCTCAGAAATGGGTACCACCTGTCCTTCTCTCCCAACCACGTCCTACAAACATCTATCAGGAGACGCTCATGCAGGAGAGTGTGAGCATGAAGGGAGGTGGGCCAGGAAGCCTTAACAGCGGACACCTACTCCTTCCCATCTAGAGCCTCTCAGGGTGGACCCTGGGTCAATTCTTTCCAGAAGGGCCCATGTGAGGTCAGGGCTCCCTGAAGCACTGCCATTTTCTGTGTGCAAGTCTGTCCTCCTGAGCCTGAGCACCTCCAGGGCAGTGCTCACGTCTGACTGGTCTTAGGGCCCAGCCCAGCGCTGAGCACCCAGTGAAGCACTTAGGACAATGAAGGGGGCACTGGAATAAGGCAGCCTCTCCTTATATTTTCTACGGAGATCTTGAGTTAGAACACAGCCTGCTTCAAATCATCCCTGCCTAAGAAGAAAGCCAGGGAATTCTAGATCCATGCTCTAGGGTGTGCAGCTTGGGACCTACAGTGCAGCGCTGCTACTGGTTTCTGTCACTGGGGTCACAAGTCTTGACCACTGACCCTTCCCCAGACCCGGGGCAAACAAAGAGTAAATGAGAAAGTTATAGCATTACTGTGATTTATCTTCTCCTTTTCAGGACAAAGGCTGCTCATCATTTAGCTAAATTTAACTGCAAAACAATGTTTGTTTTAGAAAAACTATGAAAATACCAAAAAGCCAGTGGAAGAAAAATAAAGCACCCAATGCTCTACTTACCCAGAGGTAACCAGTGTCTATATTTGGGTTTCTATGTCGCTATCCTTTCAGTGGTTGTTGCAGTTCTGCCTAATGGTTAGAGGCAAAGGCTCATGAATGCAGACCAATCTGGGTTCAAGTTCCAGCCTTTCCATTTCTTACTGGTATGATCATGCTTGAGTTATTTACCCCTGTTTGAGCCTCAGTTCTTCATCCATAAAATGAGGATAACTGTACCTACTTTCTGGTACTGTTGTAAAAATTATCGTAACCCACATAAGCCCTTGTCACACTGCCAGCAGAACTACTCACTTCTGCTAGCTTTATTCATGTTCTACTTGTATGTGCCACTTTACAAACAAAAATGGTATCTTCTGTGCACATATTTTGAAAACTTTTTCAATCAACATAAAAGCATGACCTCTTGACATGTCAATGAATATACTTCTATAAACTGATGGCTTTAATTCTAAAATAAGAGCTTTGATAGACATTAACGAGAGTATAGATGCTTAAGTTCTTGACATGGTCCAAAAAACTGCCTACTAGCAAACTCAAAATAACTTTATATCTGCTTTCAGAAAAAATTAAAATACATACAAACTTTAAACAAATACTATTCAACATCTACATAAAATCTAACACCATTATGACAATTTTCTATGACAAATATTAAAACATGACTTTAAGAAATCACTCCTGTAAGTACAGTTACTTGACAAAGCTACTTAAGAATAGATGGTAAGGTTGAAGATATTCTTTTTCCTTTGCCCCAGGAATGTCACTTCTAAGTATCTTTCCTAGAGAAACCCTCCCACAAGTGTACAGACCTTCTCAGAATCAACCTGCCTGTCCATCATTAGGAGAATGGCTATCAACAGACTCTGGTTTACTCATATACTGAAATAATGTACAGCAGTAAAAAATGGAAATGAAGTTGAATAAATGTATAAACACCATGTTGGAAAAAATAACCAGTTACAAAAGAGAGTCCATTTATATAAATATTTAATCCAAAATACAAACTATACATTGCTTACGGATTCTCCCAATGTATAAAAACATACAAAGGAATGAAACACAACAAATTCAGGTTACGGAGACCTCTGAGGAAATAGGAAGGGAGAAGACATCCAGATATTGTATCTGGGACCATTTATCTCTTAAAAACAAGTGACAGAAATCTGGTGTAAACATGGCAAAATGTTAACATCTGTTACATCTAGGAGGTAGGTCTCTGAGTACCACACTTTAAAAAACGTCTTCTCCATATCTGAAGCATTTAGTAATTAAAAATAAAGTTGTCTACTATTTAACCAGAACTTTGGTTAATGATTTTGATACAGGTTTTCCTCATGCTCAGAACATTCTTCCCTCTGTGAATCTGGTTTACTTTTAAAATATGGTGTAAGTTGCTGTTTCTGATGGGCCATTCCATTACCTTATAATTTTGGAATCTGATGTCACTGCATTTACTTCCACAGGACATTAACTTCAACCTTAAATTAAATTTAACAAGCAAAGCAAGCATAAACTTAAGAAAATTAAAATCCACTGAGAGTTTAATAAGCTAGCCGCCCTAGAAAAACATCCAGGCTCATTTTAGGCTACTGTACAAATAAACAAAGGAGCAATTATTTTAAAGAATTATTTACTAACAAAGTAATTGTGATTTCTGAAATGTCCAAAGTATCAGAAAACATAAAAAAATCTTTGTATACAGATTTAGTATCTGTCTTTCAACAGTATATGTATTATTCTTATTTAGCAAATCTGTTACCATTAAAATCACCCCAAATTTGCAACAAATTATTTCAAAAATGAAGGCTGAGAAGGCGTCAACGTTAATTTAAAGGAAGCCACATAAATACAAGATTATTTCATTCATCTATTTGCCCAAAGAAAAGTTTCAAAATATGTCTGTTGGAATGGTGGGCTCAGTTCACAAAGCCATCCTTAAACAGCACAAGGCTGAAGAGCTCTCCTTTTAAGTCTTCCTTTAAAAATAAGAGCTTAGGGACTTCTCTGGTGGCGCAGTGGTTAAGACTCTGCGTTCCCAATGCAGGGGGCCCGGGTTCAATCCCTGGTCAGGGAACTAAAACCCACATACATGCCACAACTAAGGAGCTGGTGACCCACAACTAAGGAGCCCGCCTGCCGCAACTAAGGAGCCCGTCTGCCGCAACTAAGACCCAGCGCAACCAAGTAAACAAATAAATATTTTTTAAAAATAAGAGCTTAATTTGAGCCCTGAGTACTTAAAAAACTTTCTTGCTATTAGACCATTTTTAAATGGCCAGAGTGCTAGTCAAATTTCTCGACAGAACTTAACATTCCCACCTACCCAAACAGTAGGAACACTTCGGGATATTAGAAACAGAAAATGATTTGGTGTAAATAAGAGCCCTCATGGCTCCCCAGGTTGTAATAGGACATAAATGAGCCGCCTGAATGAAAGAAGATTCTCACTTTAATTCTGGTGCCCACATAGCCAACAGATGTCAATTCAGTGAGTACCTCTAAACTGCTCAGCACATGAGGTAAATTTTAGCTGGCTTTATACAACGAATATTACTTGATAATTTGCTTAGGTCAGGAGGTTCTGACAAGCACAGTGCCTTTCCAAAATGAAAATACACGTAATAAAAGCACACTCATTCCACCATTAATATGCTCTTGGGTCAGCTTATGAAACGTTAAGTGTTCATTTCGGGGCACAACCAACAGTTTCAACCTCCCTCTGTGTCAGACACAGGGATTATAAGCCATGTGAACCTCTCAATAATTAACTTAGGTGCACAGAACAAGCCCTAAACATCTACTGATATTTAGCAAGCCACAGGAGTAACCTACAAATAAGGATAATTAAGCCAAACAAAGCAACAGCTTATTACCTACAAACATGAAATCTTGTTTTATTAATTTTAACATGAGTCATAAACCAACTTAAATTCCTAGTACCGAGGACAGCATAAGAGTGCTACATATGCTTACTAAGTGAGAGGACCACAAGCTTGAAAGTAGTCTGCTGAAAGTCATTCCTGCTGTTTCATCTCCAGAGCTAGGATGGTGGACCACAAGGATTAAGGCAGCACAGAGGGTTTAGGAAACAACAATACATACTCTTTATACCGTAAAGAATATGTAGAACTTGTTGAGAGGTAACATCTACTTCAAAAGAATTGAAAGCACCTTTTTTTTTTAAATGACAAACTTTACCATCTCTTCTCCTTTACCTTTTGGTCTTTCCGTAATTACGGTAGGTGATACTGGAATCATGCCTGTTGAAAGTTTCTAAATGCATGAGCTACAGTTCTCAAAATGCTCATTTCAAATCCTGGATAGGGGTGTAGGAGGGAGGGGGGATATCAACCCAGAATAAATGAACCAAAATTATAACCTTTGATTCAATACTTTTAAAACAGGAGAAAGAAATTTATAAAAATGAAACTCTACATATGGACAGCAGTGTATTTTTAAAGAGAAGTAACTATGCAAAAAATGGTGCAGGGATAACTATGTCATTTATGTGTAGACATCTTAAAGAGAATCAAATTCTAACTGGATCAAGATTAAAATACATAAAAACAAAAATCATAAAACGTATTTAAAAAACATGGTGTTTTGGTTTTTTAAAGGCTCTTAAAATCTGGAAGACCATTCTAAGAATGACACAAACCTGTAAGCCCTAAAATTTTTAAATTTCTTCATGGCAAAGTCTGGTTAATATTTATTTGGTGTTTGGCATATGCTAGCTCTATACACATACAACATGTCATTAAATCAGTGTGGAAGGCAGAATTCTAAGAGAGCCCCCAAGATTCCTACCCACTGGTGTATACACCCTGTCAGATAACCTCTCCTTGTATATGAGCAAGACATGTGACCATGACGGGATTTTACTCCCATAATTAGGTTACATTATATGGCAAGGGTGAAAGAATTTTGCAGATTTAATTAAGGTTCCTAATCGGTTGACAGTTGACTTTAGTTCATCAAAAGATGGAATAATGAGTGGGCCTGGCCTATCAGGTGAGCCCTCTAAAAGAGCCCTTGTCTAGAGGTAGTGCAACAGAGACGCTCTCCTACTGGCCTTGAAGAAACAGCCTACCATGTTGTGGAGAGGGCCACATGGCAGGGAATAGTAGGCAGCCTCTGGGGGCTGAGGGCCTCAGTCCTACAGCTGCAAGGAACTTAACTGGGTAAACAACCAGTGAGCTTGGAAAAGTATTCCAAGCCTCAGACAAGACTGTGGGCCTGGCTGACACCTTGATTTTAGGCTGATGAAACTGAGCAGAGGATTCAGGTAAGCTGGGTCTGGATTCTTGGCCCATGGAAACCGTGAGATGATAAATGGGTGTTGTTTTAAGTTGCTAGATTTGTAGTAATTTTTTATGCAACAGTAGAAAATTAAGTCAGAAATGACAAACTGGAAAAAATGTAGGTGCAAACAACCTATTTAATAAGTAAGAAACTTCTACAAATCAAACTAAGAGATGAATAACCCAATAGATAAATGGCCAGAATATATAAACAGGTAGTTCACAATAAAGACAAATGTTTTTTAAGTGTGTGAAAATATTAACACATTGTACTATAATTACGTAAGATGTAACCCTTGGGAGAATCCGGGTTGGGTAGAGGGTTGGTACACGGACATTTCTGTACTATTTTTTTGCAACTTCCTGTGGGTCTGTAATTATTTCAAAATAAAAATTTAAAAATACAATCAACCTCGTTCGTATCAGGAAAAATATAAATTAAAATGAGGTACCAGTTTTCACCTACCAGACTGGTGAAGATCAACAAACTTGACAATACCCTGTGTGTCGGAAAGATGTGAGCTGAGGCATGTTCATACACTGACCGTAACATAAACTCTATCAGTTTAGCTCTCTGCTGCACAGGGGCGGTGTTCAATTTCACAATATCATGATTTAAAATGCACACACCCTTTGATGAATAATCCCACATTTAAGAATTTAGCCTATTAACATATTCTTCACACGTGGGAAAAGAAGCATGCCCAAGGGCAGTCAATGAGGTGCCTATAATAATCAAAGACTGGACGTAATAGAAGTATCCTTTAATAAGGAAATGGTTAAATAAATTATGGAATACCCATATAGTGGAATCCTGTACAGCAATTATAACAAGCTCGATTAATCTGCATTGATATGGACCAAGAGTAGAATACACTTTCCAGCTTCTGAAGTCCTGTAGAGCATACCCACATCCACTCATTTGGTCAGTATTTACAAGCCCCAACTATGTACCAGGCTCCATGTCTGGATAAAAAACATAACCATCCCCATGTGAGAGGATGAAGCAAGTGCCCACAGGCAGAAAGGGGAGGCATGGGAGCCCACAAAGAAAGGAGACCAGAGCTCAAGGGCAGAGAGAGGGTGAAAGACAGAGGTCAGATGAAGAGGCTCTGGTGTCAGGGTAAGAAGCTGGGATTCTGTCTGAAGGATTTAAAGCAAGATATTGACAAGACACTATGCAAAGCATACAGTTACTCTAAAAATAAAGCAGTGGTCCAGCTAGAGAAGCTCATGATCAGGAGACCATGCATGATTTCACGAGAGGTGTCTTAAGGTACCTCAACTTGAGCACTTGCGGTAAGCTGAGTCGCCCAGGCACACCCCTTCACCTCACGCTTGTCGATGTGCTAAGACCTACAGAGCCAGGAGGACAGCATGAAGTCCTCTTGAAACATGCCATCTTGTGGGGTGAATTCAAAGGATGTACATAAGACATTTTCCTCACTTGGAGAAATGTTTACAAGTAGACGTCTCAAGCATCTAGACAAGCTTTCCTTAACCACGTTCCTTTATAGCTCTTCACCCAATATTTAAGAATGGAGGGCTTCCCTGGTGGCACAGTGGTTGAGGGTCCGCCTGCCGGTGCAGGGGACACGGGTTCGTGCCCCAGTCCGGGGAGATCCCACGTGTCGCGGGGCGGCTGGGCCCATGAGCCGTGGCCGCTGGGCCTGCGCATCCGGAGCCTGTGCTCCACGACGGGAGAGGCTACAACAGAGGCCCACGTACCGCAAAAAAAAAAAAAAAAAAAAAAGAATGGAGTTAAAGCAGCAAACTATTCAACTACATTTCTTCAGCCCTCCTCTCTGTCTCCTGTGCTTTTAATGGTTGAAGCTTTCGAGCACTTTGCCTGATGCCAATGCACAGCCTGAACAGCTCTTACTGAATGGGCCTCATATGTTCAGATAAATTAAAATCTATGCCAACTAGTGATTCACTCTCAAATCCAGGCCACCTGTTCCAATTAGTGAGATTAAAATAGTACACCACTGAAGCCGAGTTCCAAGCCTTCTGGATTATGACAACATCTTTACAAAGACAGAAAAAGAGGGACTTTCGGTCCCAACACACACTTGCACACACATGAGTAAATATACCGAGGTGTTGAAGCATAGCTTTCACTAAGGGCAGACTTTATTTTTGGACAAGTGCTTACATCAAATTTTCTGAGAAAGGATGCAGCTCAAGAAGGCATCATTTAGTTTCCTTACATTACAACAAGCCTACAGATACAGCTTAATTAGATTCAACTTTACTTCAGAAACACACAGAGCTTATACTTCTTCTCCACCCACTTTCTGTCCTTGCCTGAAGTTCCCAAAGAAACCGTATCTTCCGGATGATCCATTCTTTAGCCTCAGGCCTTCCCTCGCCTTGGTTTCTCGAAGGTCACGGGAAGACTAGAAACACAGCCTGGAACACAACTCTTGTTTTCCCAACTTCTCCCAAGTATCCCTACCCAGACAAGACTGCCTTCAACTCAACAGGGTGCACTTTTGTTCATCCCAAAACATTCAATTATTCAAATTTTCACAATCCATGAGAAGAAAAAATATATATTTCTAAGCATTTTCTAGGCAAATGGTCTAAAAGAACTGTTTCATAAAGGAAGGGAGATGATACATTAACACCAGCGTTTTCCTCAATGATTCTGAATCATTTTAGGACAAAAATGAAAGCGTTAAACACAGAATCACCGGAAGTGAGTCAGTCCCTTGAAAACAGTCCTCAACCCAACACAGCTGCTTCAGTCCAGGAGAAAGTCTTGTTCTGCACTAACAGCTCCCTGACAAAGCTCCCGCATTTGCTCATCTTTTTCATCTGGTGCTGCAGGCCTCAGAGGCCCAGACAGTACGCAGCTAGAGTAGTCACATGGATACTTTAAAGATAAAATTTTAAGGAGTGAATTGATTTAGAAGTATTAAGCAAATAAGGGTACAGGTGGCCCGAAGCTGTTTGTAGGAGGCGTGGGAATGAGTGAAGTTTGGGGAACTCTGCGATAGACAAAGAATGACTCAATGTCAGAACAACAAACGCTGTGATGGGTTTCCCAATGCCACTTCTCGCAGTCATTCACACAGCTGGCAGGTGGAGAAGCTGACATTCCAGCTTGGCTCCAAAGTCCAGACTCTGAACCCTTTACTGCAGCCCTCAAATCTAGAAGTAAACTGCATAAGTGAGGTTAGGGATAAAAAGGAAAAGGTGGTTGAGAAAATTTAAGAAGTAAACCACTGGATGTGGTGGACGAGGAGGGCTGATTGAGGGGGCTTCCCATGCATCCAGTTTGGGGGCTGGCTGTGTGGGAAAAGCATTCATCAGGAATTGGGGGAGATTTGAGAGAACGAGTTAAGTCTGACACACAGACTTCGAGGTGCCTGTGGAACAGCTGGGTACTCCGGGGTAAAGCCGCACCTGGGTTGGGCTCTCAAGTCAGCATGTAAGACAGGAACCACACACATTTTCACTCAGGGAGGCACGTCCCTGGGGATGGGCACTGGACGTGCCATCTCTCAAAAGGCCGAAGGACCCCATCCCTGTCTTCCCTCGGGGTTACAGCACATGACTATTTCTTCGGCTAAGAACCAGATGATGTTTTCAGTTTGTGTTTACAGGCTCTGTTATATGGAAATTATATATACCAAAGCCACTTGGTGCTGGAAGATGCTCTCAAAAGAGACTCACAGGAACGGAGAGCTTCAGAGGTGACAGAAGACTGGGGATGAATTCTAAGTGAAGTCCGTATATGATATATTCCAAGACTTCTGCATATGGTATATGTTTTTTCCCAGTACCCTTACCCAACAGGTAGAAGGTCAGACAAAGATGAACTCACTTCTCAAAACTTTATTTTGAAAAAAAAAAAAAATGACAATAAAAGTGACCTCAGAAAAGATAATGTTTAAAAAGTGGCAGCAGACCCAGTGCAGCTAAGTAGTTTGATATATGAATTGTTCCCCCTCCTCTTCACTCCAGCCCCACCAAAAATCTGGAAATAAATTCAGAAGGATAATGGCCCAACACTAAATCATTCAAATTCAGCCTTTTTCACCTAAAAACACAAAATTTTAAATCTGTTCATCAATTAATTCTCTACTGAAAATAGTTAGAAATTCCCATTTCACCCGAGTTCAATTTTGAGATGTTTATCACACGTAACTTAGCAATTAACTTGGTATTTAAAAATGTTTTAAGCAGTTTTCTTTAAAGAAATTCTCTTCTAAGAGAGAAGCTGGTATAATGGTTAGTCCTAATCAGTCTGTATTAGTTACGTAATTTCACTGGTTACAGTCTGGCTGGATGTCACTTTCCTACTTCTGCAAGTGGAATGGTCTGGAGTTAATGTCTGAATTCTCCTTCAGTTCTAACATGGTGAAACCTTTGAGTCTAACTTACCAACCCTCTGCCTTAAGTATGAAAAGCGCATGCCTTCAGCTCAGTGAAGTTCAAGTCCTACGGGGAGATCCTGTGAGGCCAGAACATGACTCAATTGTCACAAGGAGAAACGACCCTCGTTGTGTACTTCAACTGCTCATCCTCCAGAGACCAAAGACCAGGCAGAAGATTCCTTGACAATGTCTTTAAATCATAAGCTTATTTAACAGCCTTGAAGATGTCCCCAACTACTCTCAAAATTCTTACATCTTAGGCATTATAAAAAGTTCATAAATCATGCATTCTCCAAATGCTTACTGGGAACATACAACTATCTGCAAAGCACTGGCAAAGTGCTGTGTCCTAAGAATCCCGAGGGCACAATTTTGGCTGGGCACCCTGTGGAAGTTGAGTAATCCATCCCCAAGCACTCAGCAAGTTTAATAGGACTGAACTGCTCGTACTTCCCTGGTAGCGCAGTGGTTAGGAGCCCACCTGCCAATGCAGGGGACACGGGTCTGATCCCTGGTCCAGGAAGATCCCACATGCTGCAGAGCAACTGAGCCTGTGTGCCACAACTACTAAGCCTACGCTCTAGGGCACGTGTGCCCCAACTGCTGAGCCCACGTGCTGCAACTACTGAAGCCCACGCGCCTAGAGCCCATGCTCCGCAACAAGGGAAGCCACCGCAGTGAGAAGAGTAGCCCCAGCTCGCCGCAACTAGAGAAAGCCCACATGCAGCAATGAAGACCCAACGCAGACAAAAAAATAAAATAAAATAAGACGGAGCTGCTCTCCAATACTCAGCTCAAAAGCACAAGATTGGGAAGTGGTTAAAATGCCAGCTCTGTTATTAGATCTGGGTTCATCAAGCCCTGGTTCCAACATGTCCTAATAGCCACAGGGCCTTGGACAAATTACTTAACCCATCTGGGCCTTAACTTCCTCATCCGTAAAATGGAACTATAAATAGGATATTGTGAGGATTAAGGAGGTAGTGCATTTGAAGTGCTTAATATCATGCCTGGTGTATAGTAAGGAATTGGTACACGTTGGCTATTATCACCATTGCTGCATTCTTCTTTTCATTTACGTACTTTTTGCCTTCTTACAGAGGAATAATCAACACACGCACTACGTTCTCCTTCAAGTAGCATCTCCCTCCCCCAAGTCAGTGGAAGCAGCTGGATTATGCACAGATCATGCACAACTATGAAGTCCCTTTTCTGAGGAATGTAAAGTCCTCATTCTGATTCACAGTACAGTGATTCGTGGTTCTCTTCTCTCTCACCACCCCCCTCTCTGCTGAAAACATGAAAACACAGTTAAGAAACAGCAGGGCTGAAAGCTACAGCCTCTCCTAAGTTAAGACTTGGGCAATATCCACCTAGAAAGATGAGGCTGATTTCTGACCTTAAGAGCAGCCCTGGAAACCCAGGTGGTGGATCTGAAGCAAAGAAGTCCTGCGACCCAACTTGGTAGCAGCTGTTTTGGTGTTCTACAGTGGACGTGACAAGCAAGCATGCTGGTGGATCGCAGCAGCACGCTCCGATCTAAAGGGAGAACCGGTGAGACTGTAGCAAAGCATCACTCAAAAAACATGCACCGCATCAATCATTCGTGTTGCACTTAAGAAAATTCTGACTTGGACATTCATCTATTCACCGTCCCTTTAATTAACTCTTTAGAATAAAACAAATCACTGATTAAAAGTGTACTCACACACCACTTACTCAGTTTACCACTTCACCAGGTCAGTGTCACCTACAACAGAAGTCAGTTTCCACTCACTCTGGTTCCTGCCCAAGGAGTAAGCATGCGATCATCAACTTACTACACCACTGCCCAGCCATTTCCATGGTGAGAAGGGATCTGACATCCTCTTCTTCCTCACTGCCTCTGGCCATTACTCATCGTGCAATTCTGGATCAATTTCCAAACCTCAGAATGTATAAAGATGTACTACAGGTAGCAACCATGCCCAACACAGGTTTTACTTCAGATGCTAGAGACTACTTACTATCATCACTTCCTCCTGTAAAAGAGAAGGGTATTTCCTAGGGCCACAAGTATAAATAAGATACACTCACCAGATATTAAGTTTCCAGAGGGGCCAGCCTGTTTCATTCACCCTTATATTCCTGATGCCTACAGCTAGCACAGAGAAGGTGCTCACAAATATTTGCTGAATGAAACTTCTTGCTCTCAAAGTGCCAGTGTCTATAGTTTATAAACATGTAAACAATCAATTGATGAGGAATGTGCAATGGAGGGAGGCACCAAGTGCTAAAAGTGCCAGAAAAGTCTCTATATTATTCACAAAATTAGAGTCTTTCCATTTCCAAGCTTATGAATATGTCTTATATAGTAATAACAAAAACTGGCCACTATCTATTGAGTTCTCACTGTGGACCTGACATTTTTAGACATTACTCATTTATTACTCACAACACCTCTATGGTGTGGAAGAGGAAACTAAGACTTAGGATGACTATAAGGTCCAAGGTGACATGGTTAGGAAGCAGCACTACCAGCACAGAACCTGTCTTCTGCGGGCTAGCCGAATGAAAGTGGTTCTGTAGACAGAACAGTCTGGTCCTTGCAGGCTAGATGGAATAGAAGCTGATGACATCAGAGACCAAAGAGGAAGCTAACGTACCAGTTTTCTCTTCCTGAGGTCTTAAGTGGCTAAACTAAGGTGGGATGACTGGGGAACATGGAAGGAATCGATTCCAGAGAAATGTCAAAGATCCAGTGGCATGGCTGACAGACTAGAGATGGAGGGAAGGCAGGCACTCAGGACAACTAGCAGTTCTGATTAGTGGTATCAACAGAGCAAGAAAAAAAAATTATCCACCTTACATATGTGGAGAAAAACAGCTAATACTTGAGTATACACAACCATTGTTTTTACAAATTCTCTTATTGAAGACTCATAATCACTCCCCAAAATAGGGATTATTATCACCTTTTATAGATGGGGAACTGGAGGCTCAGAAAGGTGAGACCCTGCCCCAGCAGTCACCCCGCTGGGAAGTGTGAAGAGCCAGAATACGATCCAAGCCTTCTGCTCCCAGAGCCACAGCTGTTCACCACTATACCCAAGTGGCTGAAGATGGTATTTTAGGACATTTAAAATGAGGACTAACAAAAATGTGATTCAGACATAATTGATTAATAAAAACCAGTTGCTGTCTAGAAAGCAGACTGCCTATATTCTTAAAAAGATAATGGGGGACTTCCCTGGTAGTCCAGTGGCTAAGACTCCATGCTCCCAATGCAGGGGGCCTGGGTTTGATCCCTGGTCAGGGAACTAGATCCCACATGCCGCAACAAAGAGTTCGCATGCCGCAACTAAAGATCCCGTGTGCAGCAACTAAGACCCAGCGCAGCCAAATAAATATTTTAAAAATATAAATAAATAAAAAGATAATAGGCTTTATCTAGGGCATAAAAAAAAGCAGGATTCTAATTACAGATGCTCTTTATTTTAAAGCAGAGGGATATTATGTGCATTGAGTTTTAACATGTACCATTTCTGAGTTTTACCCAGATGAAGTTTAAAAATGTGAATGATCCTGACTTGTCAGCTTAGAGACAATCACAGAATTCATCAGTTACATTAAATTTTCACTGAGGGGGGAAAAATTTAGGTTAATCCACCTGGCTGTAAAAATAGACTTGTACACTGTTAAAATAGTACACTGCCTCATTATTATTCCAGTCTCAAAGGCTTAAACAAGCTCAGCAAGAGAGATGTGTATGTTCCCTGTTTTCTCAACAAAGTATCGATTTTGAACTCAAAAAATGACCATTCGGTAACCAAGAACTTGATCTCATAGTCTTAGCCCCTGCCTGGGAGGAATCTGCATATCTCTGAAAGTTAATCAGCTCTTCACATGCACCGCCAGTTCTCATTATAGTGTTTTTAGGGGAGCTCATTTACCAAATGAGTCCACAAAAAAAGTTATTTTTAAATCCTGTACTAGATGGTTTATTGTTAAGTCGAGAAGGTGACATCAAGAAATTAAACCTTAGTGCCACTTGATGTTTTCCCTCGGCATTATATACATTCTGAGTGTAAAGAAAATAACTCTTTATAGCTACGTCTAAGTGAGTTCCACAAAACAGGAATTAGAATCATCTAATGGGCTACCTTCTGCACAGGAAAATTACTGCTGACTTTCCTTCCTTACAGCAGACTTATTGCTGCCTTCAGGACAGATCAAAATTACATCAGCCCCACTTGAGAAAGGCTTTTAGGAGTTTTCAAAAATGCCACTCATTCTTTCTATTCCCCACTGTCTCAACAAAAACCCTAAAAACAGACAGTCAAGAAGTTTAAACATCAGCATGTTTAAACTCAGCATCTCAGCATCATCAGTGCTGTAGAACTTGTGATCACTGTCCACTGAAGCTCTAGCCTTCTTTGATCCAATTTCTTCCAGTCCTCACCAGATTTCATTTGCCCAATAAGCTAATTTAGAATAATCAGTACATATAAAGTCTAACTCAGTTTTAATACGTGGTCTATATAAAAACCAGGTATCTCCATGCTAACAAAACAATGTAGTAGTTTGATACTGTCAGTAGAATTTTTTTTTTTTTTTTTTCCGTGGGCCTCTCACTGTTGTGGCCTCTCACTGTTGTGGCCTCTCCCGTTGCGGAGCACAGGCTCCGGACGCACAGGCTTAGCAGCCATGGCTCACGGGCCCAGCTGCTCCGCGGCATGTGGGATCTTCCCAGACCGGGGCACGAACCTGTGTCCCCTGCATCGGCAGGCGGACTCTCAACCACTGCGCCACCAGGGAAGCCCTGTCAGTAGAATTTTAAACAAAATAAGAAACATCCTTCACATAAGGTTGCGGTCCTTTAATAGAAAAAATGCGTGTGGAAATGGAACAATGGCAGATACAGGAGAGATAAAGTCTTCAGCTGACTTACACATCTGCTTTGCCATTTTCCATCTCAGTAGTAAAAAGAGTGAGTTTTGGAAAGTTCCGTGAGTTTTGCCAAACTGCTTAAATGGGCTCAGTGAGCCATCCATCCCTCAAAAATTACTAATCCTGTTGTTTACGCGAAGATCATCACAGTTGTGACAAGAGAAACCCAGCTTCCACATTTTTTTCAAATCTGAAATTTCTTCTGTCAGCTACAACATTATGGGCCACCCCTTCCAATTACAAACGCACTAGAAAAAGATCTTCACCTTTCTTCGCATTTAACACTGTATTCACCAGCAGCCATCCCTCCAAAAACTTCTAACTGTAGGTAACCAAAGATCTTTTATCAATGTTTTCTTCCAAATGGAGTTTCTAGTTATTTTCATGACAAACTGTTATGCAACTTTTAAAGAAAGCGCAAAAAATTAAGAGAACTATTTGGGGGGAGGGGAGAGCGAACTGGATGCAGGAGGTAAGTATTATTCCACTAAATATATTTAATCCGAAAAAAAAATAAATCATTCTGTTAAACTGATTAACCGGTGCGAGCACGACCCTACCTCCGTGAACTTGATGCAGGGAGGCTGGCACTCAAAGGCTGAGATCGGACAAGTGAGCGGTTAGAGCAAAGAACACCTCCAGGTATCCCCCGCCCGAACAAATGCCAGGGTGGAGGAGCTGCTGTTCTAAATGGCACTTCAATCAGCCAAGGGGAGAGCGAAGTGTTGAGCCTGGACGATTAAACACCTCAGGAGAGTAAAGGTATCCCCGAGGGACCAGCGCTCAGGCTGAGGCCTCCCTCTACGTTCAAGCACTGTACGGCTCGTCTCCGCTGCATACTCTGAAAAGCTATTTTCGCCCACAGCCAAAATCAGCAACAGCAAATTACCCTGCAAACAATGGAGAGGGCGCCGGCTCCGCCCGGCTAAAAACTCTTAAGAGGCAGCGGTCAGAATGACTTTTCACTGGGGCAGAGCCGGGAGGAGCGGCCGCGGGAAACCGGGAAGCTGGTCCGCCGCCCCTCCGCGCTCCGGCCGCGTGCAGCGCGCGGGCTCCGGCCACCAGCCCCGAGCCCGAAATCCCCGACGGCTGCGGAGACGCGGCGGCAGCACCGGAGCTTACAAAGAGGGAAGGAGGCCGTCCTCCGCGAACACGGTGCCGCGGATGGCGGGATCCCCTCACGTCCCGCACCGCGCGGCGGGCGCTCCCTGGCAGAGAAGGCGGAGCGCCTGCCGTCGGGGAGACCCGGGCGCGCTGGGACCGACGAGCTGAGAAAGACGGCGAGCGGTGCTTTGCGCCGCCCCCGCCCGGGAGGGGGACCTGGGGTCTCGGAACCGCGGGCCGGGCTCCCACTCCCCACTTCCCAACCCCGTCAGCTCGAACTGAGCGGGGAAGCCCGGACTCGGGGCCGCCGGGAAGAGAGGGAGGGAGGGAGGCGGAGAAACGCGCAGGGCGACGTCGTTCCCGCGGGAGCCCAAGCCCACCCGGCCTCGCCCCTCGGCCGGGCGCCCCCACCGCCACTCCGCGCCCGCATCTCACCCGGCTCTTGCAGCGGTGGTGCCGGCCCGGGTCGGAGTAGGTCCGGTCCACGGTGAGCGCCGTGTCGCTGCCCGGCATCTCGGCGCTCGCGCTGGGAACTTTCCCGGGGCCCCGTGCCGCCGCGCCGCGAGCTGCCTGCCGTGCTCGGGCTCGGGCTCGCCGTGGGGGAGCCTCGGCCAGGGGGCGGCACGGGCTGCCGCAGATGCTACCGACACCCTCACGGCCGCCCTGCGCCGCCGCCGCCGCCGCCACCGCCTTGGGGTGGGGGAGAGGGCGGGGCAGGGACGTGAGAGTCTCCTCCCCCTTCCCCTCTCCGCCCCTCCCCCTGCGCGCCCCGCCCGCACGAGACCACTCTCCAGGTGCTGCTGTTTGCCTCCCTCCCTTGCTGAAACTTGATTCCACCCCCTCCCACACTGCCCTTTTTCCTCAAGAGGTGAGCGACATCTCCACTATTTGTTGACTTAATCTGTATGTTTATGATAAAAGATGGATTTTTGGCAAGATGTTGTGAGGCTTGCCTTAAATGCTTCCTTTCGTGTTACTCTTATTCAAAATGCACTTACGGGACATCTTCTATGTGCCAGGCCCTGGAGTAGGGACCAGAGTTGGGTTTTTTTTTGTTTTTTGGGGTTTTTTTAAGCTCATATTTTTCTTCTTCTGATTCCACTGAGCAAAGAATACACTTCCCCCTAAACTACGATCTGTGGTGGTGTGTATTTTAATTTTGCATGTCTGGCTCACCTTTATGTTGGAAGCTACTTAAAAGTCAAGACATATCTTTTCATTTTAGTATTCCCTATTTCCAGGGAAGAGTCCCTGCCCACAAGAAAGATGGCATCTAGAAGAGACATTCAGAACACCTGGTCTGGTTATGAAGTGTGTACTAGTGGGAGACTGAGTTGAAATATGGAAAGTGCAGTGCATGTGACCAGCCTAGAAGGAAGGAGGGATGTGCTCCTCCCTTCAATGGGTTGAGCAGGGAGGGAAGTGCAGGCGGAAGAAAAATACTGAGCATAAAAACAAGGGTACATTTGGAAAACCTCAAGTCATCAGTTCAGCGAGTCTCTTCAGGAACAGAAAGACATGATGGAAAAAGTAGGTGGACACCACGTGGTGCAGGGCTCTACTTTCAAGGCTAAGAAGTTCAGCCCTATTCTTGGGTATTGGGCAGCTGCTGGAGGTTTCTGAATGGGGACATGACAATATCAGGATGGAAATTTAAGAAGAGGAAATATCTGATAGCTGTGTGAAGCACTGATTAAAGATGGGTAAGGGACACTGGTTAGAAGGCCACTGCAAAAATTGAGAACAATCTCAATGTCCTTCAGGAGGAGACTAAGTATCAATAAATTATGATACAGGCATCCAGTGGAGTGTTAGGTACCTGCAATAGAATGGCAGCTCTCTATGTATAGCTATAGAAATATCTCTAACATATACAGTTAAGTGAAAAAAGCAATGTGCAGAATAATATATGTGGTATTCCGCCATTTATATAAAAACTATATGTTTATGCTTAAATATGCATAGCATATTTCTGGGAGGATTAACATAAAACTAGGGAAATAGACAAGACACTGATGGAAGGAGAGAGGAACTAGGTAGCTAAAAGGAGGGCTGGGGATTTATTTCTCACTGTGTATGTTTTTTAAATTTGAATGCTTGAACTATGTGCATATATTAACCGTTCAAAAAGTAAAAAAAATATATATTTTTAAATTAAAAGGATAAACTTATTAAAACTAACTTAAGAAGAAATAGAAAAGCCCATACAGTTCTAAAACGTTCAAAAAATTAAATCAACACTTTAAAATACTCCCCCCACCCCCCCACTGTATATGATACAACTGCACCAGGCCCAGGGAGTGTTTCAGGTAAGTTACTCCAAAGCAGAGAAGAGAGATATGAAATGTGAGTGCGTGTGTGTGATTTTAGCTAGGGTGGCCAGGGAAGGCCTCCATGATAAGGTGACATCTGAGCAGAGACTTGGGAAAAAGACAGCCAGCCATGTAGATATCTGAACACTGCAGAAAGAAGGAACAGCAAGTACAAAGGCCCTGAAGCAGGAACATTTGGGAGTGTTCAAGAAAGAGCAAGGAGGCTAGTGTTCTCTGGAACAACAGTAGATGAAATCAGAGACATTTCAAAGGACTAGATCACATAGGGCCATTTAGGCCATTTTAAGAACTCTGAGGAAAATGGGAAGATTTGGAAATTTTGTTGTTGTTGTTACGCGGTCCTCTCACCGTTGTGGCCTCTCCCCTTGCGGAGCACAGGCCCCGGATGCACAGGCCCAGCGGCCATGGCTCACGGGCCCAGCCGCTCCACGGCATGTGGGATCTTCCCGGACCGGGGCACGAACCCATGTCCCCTGCATCGGCAGGCGGACTCTCAACCACTGCGCCACCAGGGAAGCCCCCGGGAAATTTTTTTTTTTTTTTTTTTTTTTTTGCGGTACGCGGGCCTCTCACTGTTGTGGCCTCTCCCGTTGCGGAGCACAGGCTCCGGATGCACAGGCCCAGCGGCCATGGCTCACGGGCCCAACCGCTCTGCGGCATGTGGGATCCTCCCGGACCAGGGCACGAACCCATGTCCCCTGCATCGGCAGGCGGACTCTCAACCACTGCGCCACCAGGGAAGCCCCCCGCCTGGAAATTTTTAAGCAAAGGAATGGAGTGACGTGCTCTGCCTTTTCACTTGGGGAAAAAAAAAAAATTGACCCCTACCTCAAGGCGTACACAAAAATCAATGCCAGATAGATTAAAGACCTAAAGGAGAAAACACAATTTTTAAAACTGCCAGAGGAAAATGGAAGAATATCATTATGATCTCACGGCATAAAAAGCAGTTCACAAAAAAGCATAAACCATAAAGATTCAACAACATTACAGTTTTAAAACTTCTGCTTATGAAAAGAAATAATAATAAAGTGAAAAGATAAGCCACAAGCAAAACTTGAGCTAAGAAAATCAATATGGATGAATTTCACCAACAATACTGAGAAACAAAAAAAGCAAGCCACATAAAATTACCTGTTGTGAGATTCTATTCAGATAAAGTTAAAATATGAAGAATAAATGACATTTTTTAGGAGACCAAAGATATATAAACTATTAAGAAACGTAAGAGCATCATATACACAAATTTCAGGACAGTATTTACCTCTGGTGGGGGGATAAAGAAGGATACAGGGGCTTCCCTGGTGGCGCACTGGTTGAGAGTCTGCCTGCCGATGCAGGGGACACGGGTTCGTGCCCCGGTCCGGGAAGATCCCACATGCCGCGGAGCGGCTGGGCCCGTGAGCCCTGGCCGCTGAGCCTGCGCGTCCAGAGCCTGTGCTCCGCAGCGGGAGAGGCCACAACAGTGAGGCCCACGTACCGCAAAAAAAAAAAAAAAAAAAAAAAGAAGGATACAGTAGGAGAGAAATACAAGATTATAAATAATGCCATATTTAATGAATGGCCATTTTTTGGAATATTATTTTATTTTATTTATTTATTTTTTATTTTTCGGCCACACTGCGCAGCACGTGGGATCTTAGTTCCCCGACCAGGGATAGAACCCGGGCCCCCTGCATTGGAAGTGTGGAGTCTTAACCACTGGACCACTAGGGAATTCCCTAATGAAAGACTATTGGTATACTGGCTATGTATTCATTCCTACACACATACACAATATTTCATAATTTAAAATTTTAAAGACAACAAAGACTCAAAGGACACATGCAATGATGGTATTCTTAATCCTGGATTTAAGTCACCAGTGGTGGTATCATCTCAAATACACAAATGTAATAGCACTTTTACAGGTATAAATTTTGATACAAAGGCAAGACAGTCTGTTATTATTAAGTGTTTATGTCAATTTAATCTTATAAAGATCCATTCTGAGATCTATAAGAGTCTGTATCTGGGTTCCCCTCCCCCATCTGCCTGATACCTCATTTATTCCAGATACTTAGGACTATAGAAATTATATTGCTCAAGTGTATGTGTGTACATGTGTGTGTGTAACTGTGTCTGTGTGTAACTTTAGAGAGGGCAGACCTAAGTAAGGTCCCTGACAAATCAAGGTTGGGCATTGGTTGGTGTGACAACAGTCATCTACTTTCCATTTCTATTACTGTCTTGGTATTGCTGAGAAGAACTCCATTCTGGAAATGCTGACCCTCCATAAAAAGGATGAATTAAAATTTTATTAGGCTCAGTTCAATTTTAATTAACAGAGGAAGTTCTTTTTTAGATCATTTAGATCTATTTTATAAGCTAGTTGCCCAAAAGCTGCTCTACTGGGCACTCATACAAAATAATGTTTTTAAAAGCCCAAATTAAATAGCACAAGAGCAAGCTCCCCAGAAAAGAAAGAAAACAACCAGTGCTGATCACCATTTGGCTCTCCTATTTGGAATTAGGACCCACGGGGAAACCAGACCATGCACCTTCTTTTGGAGGCAATGCCCAGGATTTTGTCAGACCCATAGAGAGAGAGACAGACAGAGAGACAGGGACAGACAGAACACTTAAATTCTTCCTCAGTGTAAGAAATTGTCTGTGCCTCTGATAACAACCTCCAAAAGCCTCTCTGAAAAAACTATTTTTTTTAAAAATCACAATTTTTAAAGTGGCGAATGCAGTCAGAACAATAAGGAGAAGACAAAAGTACAAAATCTAGGGTGTGAAATAAGAACTTACTTCCAAAGCGTAAGTGGCACAATAAGGCAGCACATGCTAAGCATGAAAGAATTGGAAAAGACCTTTTGAGCTGTAATAGTTTAAAGTTTGGAATGATGAGAAAAGGCTTCATAAAAGAGGTATGGCGTTTCTGGGATCTTGGCTACAGCCACCACGGTGGGAAGTGGGCTGAGGATGGCCGGGGGCCTGGAGACCAGCTTGCAGACAACCTCAGACCTGGAGAGGCCAGACTTGGCAGGCATCTGTCCAGGTGCCCGGGCTTCAGTGGCTGCAATGCTGCCAGCAGCACAGGGCTGGGTGGGTGGGAGCCGGGAACGGGCCACAGGTGGCCCAGGGCCCTGAGGCTCAGAGAGGACCTTCAAGATGGTGGAGGAGTAAGATGTAGAGATCACCCTCCTCCCCACAAATACATCAAAAATACATCTACAGGTGGAACAACTCCTACAGAACACCTCCTGAATGCTGGCAGAAGACCTCAGACTTCCCAAAAGCCAAGAAACTCCCCACGTACCTGGCTGTGTGGCTGACAAGGTCTTGGTGCTCCGGCCAGGTGTCAGGCCTGAGCCTCTGAGGTGGGAGAGCCGAGTTCAGGACATTGGACCAGAGACCTCCCGGCCCCACGTAATATCAATCAGTCAGAGATCTCCCAGAGATCTCTGTCTCAACGTTAAGACCAGCTCCACTCAACAACCAGCAAGCTCCAGTGCTGGACACTCCATGCCAAACAACTAACAAGACAGGAAAACAACCCCACCCATTAGCAGAGAGCCTGCCTAAAATCATAATAAGGTCACAGACACCCCAAAACACACCACCGGATGCAGTCCTGCCCACCAGAAAGACAAGATCCAGCCTCATCCACCAGAACACAGGCACCAGTCCCCTCCACCAGGAAGCCTACACGACCCACTGAACCAACCTTACCCGCTGGGGGCAGACACCAAAAACAATGGGAACTATGAACCTGCAGCCTGCAAAAAGGAGACCCCAAACACAGTTAAGTGAAGCAAAATGAGAAGACAGAGAAATACGCAGCAGATGAAGGAGCAAGGTAAAAACCCACCAGACCAAACAAATGAAGAGGAAATAGGCAGTCTACCTGAAAAAGAATTCAGAGTAATGTTAGTAAAGATGATTCCAAAATCTTGGAAATAGAATGGAGAAGATACAAGAAATGTTTAACAAGGACCTAGAACTATAGACCAAACAAAGAATGATGAACAACACAATAAATGAAATTAAAAATTCTCTAGAAAGAATCAGTAGCAGAATAACTGAGGCAGAAGAACAGATAAGTGATCTGGAAGATAAGAGTGGAAATAACTACTGCAGAACAGAACGAAGAAAAAAGAATGAAAAGAATTGAGGATGGTCTCAGAGACTTCTGGAACAACATTAAACGCACCAGCATTCGAATTATAGGGGTCCCAGAAGAAGAAGAGAAAAAGAAACGGGCTGAAAAAATATTTTAAGAGATCATAGTTGAGGGCTTCCCTGGTGGCGCAGTGGTTGAGAGTCCGCCTGCCGATGCAGGGAACACGGGTTCATGACCCGGTCCGGGAAGATCCCACATGCTGCGGAGTGGCTAGGCCCGTGAGCCATGGCCGCTGGGCCTGCGCATCCAGAGCCTGTGCTCCGCAACAGGAGAGGCCACAATGGTGAGAGGCCCGCGTACCGCAAAAAAAAAAAAAAAAAAAAAAAAAAAAAAGAGATCATAGTTGAAAACTTCCTTAAAATGGGAAAGGAGAGAGTCAATCAAGTCCAGGAAGCAAAGAGAATCCCATACAGGATAAATCCAAGGAGAAACACGCTGAGACACATAAAATCAAACTATCAAAAATTAAATACAAAAAAAAAAATCTTAAAAGTAGCAAGGAAAAAGCAACAAATAACATACAAGGGAATCCCCATAAGGTTAACAGCTAATCTTTCAGCAGAAACTCTGCAAGCCAGAAGGGAGTGGCAGGACATATTTAAAATGCTGAAAGGGAAAAACCTACAACCAAGATTACTCTACCCAGCAAGGATCTCATTCAGATTCGATGGAGAAATTAAGATGTTTATAGACAAGCAAAAGCTAAGAGAATTGAGTACCACCAAACCAACTTTACTGCAAATGCTAAAGGAACTTCTCTAGGCATGAAACACAAGAGAATGAAACGACCTACAAAAACAAACCCAAAACAATGAAGAAAATGGTAATAGGAACATATCGATAATTACCTTAAATGTAAATGGATTAAATGCTCCAACCAAAAGACACAAACTTGGCTGAATGGATACAAAAACAAGACCCATATATATGCTATCTACAAGAGACCCACTTCAGACCTAGGGACACATACAGACTGAAAGTGATATTCCATGTAAATGGAAATCAAAAGAAAGCTGCAGGAGCAATTCTCATATCAGACAAAACAGACTTTAAAATAAAGACTATTACAAGAGACAAAGAAGGACACTACATAATGATGAAGGGATGATGGATGATCTTGGATGATGAAGGGATCAATCCAAGAAGAAGATAAAACAATTGTAAATATTTATGCACCCAACATAGAAGCACCTCAATACACAAGGCAAATGCTAACAACCATAAAAGGGGAAATCGACAGTAACACAATCATAGTAGGAGACTTTAACACCCCACTTTCACCAATGGACAGATCATCCAAAATGAAAATAAATATAGAAACACAAGCTTTAAATGACACATTGAACAAGATGGACTTAACTGATATTTATAGAACATTCCATCCAAAAACAACAGAATACACTTTCTTCTCAACTGCTCACGGAACATTCTCCAGGATAGATCATACCTTGGGTCACAAATCAAGCCTTGGTAAATTTAAGAAAATTGAAATCGTATCAAGTATCTTTTCCGACCAAAACACTATGAGACTAGACATCAATTACAGGAAAAAAAACCGTAAAAATTACAAACACATGGAGGCTAAATAATACACTACTAAATAACGAAGAGATCACTGAAGAAATCAAAGAGGAAATAAAAGAATACCTAGAAACAAATGACAATGAAAACACGACAACATAAAACCTATGGGAGGCAGCAAAAGCAGTTCTAAGAGGGAAGTTTAGAGCAATACAATCCTACCTCAAGAAACAAGAAATATCTCAAATAAACAACCTAACCTTACACCTAAAGCAATTAGGAAAGAAGAACCAAAAAAACCCAAAGTTAGCAGAAGGAAAGAAATCATCATAAAGATCAGAAATGAAAAAGAAGGAAACAATAGCAAAGATCAATAAAACTAAAAGCTGGTTCTTTGAGAAGATAAACAAAGTCAATAAACCATTAGCCAGACTCATCAAGAAAAAAAGGGAGAAGACTCAAATCAATAGAATTAGAAATGAAAAAGGTGAAGTAACAACTGACACTGCAGAAATATAAAGGATCATGAGAGATTACTACAAGCAACCATATAGCAATAAAATGGAAAACCTGGAAGAAATGGACAAATTCTTAGAAAAGCACAACCTTCTGAGACTGAACAAGGAAGAAATAGAAAATATAAACATAACAATCACAAGCAATGAAATTGAAACTGTGATTAAAAATCTTCTAACAAACAAAAGCCCAGGACCAGATGGCTTCACAGGCGAATTCTACCAAACATTTAGAGAAGAGCTAACACCTATCCTTCTCAAACTCTTCCAAAATGTAGCACAGGGGGGAACACTCCCAAACTCATTCTATGAGGCCACCATCACCCTGATACCAAAACCAGAGAAGATGTCACAAAAAAAGAAAACTACAGGCTAATATCACTGATGAACATAGATGCAAAAATCCTCAACAAAATACTGGCAAACAGAATCCAACAGCACATTAAAAGGATCATACACCATGATCAAGCGGGATTTATCCCAGTAATGCAAGGATTCTTCAATATACGTAAATCAATCAATGTGATACACCATATTCACAAATTGAAGGATAAAAACCATATGATCATCTCAATAGATGCAGAAAAAGCTTCTGACAAAATTCAACACCCATTTATAAAAACCCTCCAGAAAGTAGGCACAGAGGGAAACTCCCTCAACATAATAAAGGCCATATATGACAAACCCACAGCCAACATTGTTCTCAATGGTGAAAAACTGAAAGCATTTCCTCTAAGATCAGGAACAAGACAAGGGTGCCCACTCTCACCACTATTCTTCAACATAGTTTTGGAAGTTTTAGCCACAGCAATCAGAGAAGAAAAAGAAATAAAAGGAATCCAAACTGGAAAAGAAGAAGTAAAACTGTCACTGTTTGCAGATGACATGATTCTATACATATAGAATCCTAAAGATGCCACCAGAAAACTACTAGAACTAATCAATGAATTTGGTAAAGTTGCAGGATACAAAATTAATGCACAGAAATATCTTGCATTCTTATACACTAATGATGAAAATTCTGAAAGAGGAATGAAGGAAACACTCCCACTTACCATTGCAACAAAAAGATAAAATACCTAGGAATAAACCTACCTAAGGAGACAAAAGACCTGTATGCAGAAAACTATAAGACACTGATGAAAGAAATTAAAGATGATACAAACAGGTGGAGAGATACACCATGTTCTTGGATTGGAAGAAGCAGTACTGTGAAAATGACTATACTACCCCAAGCAATCTTCAGATTCACTGAAATCCCTATCAAACTACCAATGGCATTTTTCAGAGAACTAGAACAAAAAAGTTCATACTTTGTATGGAAACACAAAGACCTGGAATAACCAAAGCAATCTTGAGAAAGAAAAATGGAGCTGGAGGAATGAGACTCCCTGACTTCAGACTACACTACAAAGCTACAGTAATCAAGACAGTATGGTACTGGCAAAGAAACAGAAATATAGATCAATGGTATAGAAAGCCCAGAGATAAACCCATGCACATATGGTCACATTATCTTTGATAAAGGAGGCAAGAATATACAATGGAGAAAAGGCAGCCTCTCCAATAAGTGGTGCTGGGAAAACTGAACAGCTACATGTAAAAGAATGAAATTAGAACACTCCCTGACACCATACACAAAAATAAACTCACAATGGATTAAAGACCTAAATGTAAGACCAGACACTATAAAACTCTTAGAGGAAAACACTTTGGCAGAACACTCTATGATATAAATCACAGCAAGATCCTTTCTGACCCATCTCCTAGAGAAATGGAAATAAAAATAAACAAATGGGACCTAGTGAAACTTAAAAGCTTTTGCACAGCAAAGGACACCATAAACAAGACGAAAAGACAACCCTCAGAATGGGAGAAAATATTTGCAAATGAAGCAACTGACAAAGGATTAATCTCCAAAATATACAAGCAGCTCATGCAGCTCAATATTAAAAAAACAAACAACCCAATCCAAAAATGGGCAGAAGATCTAAATAGACATTTCTCCAAAGAAGATATACAGATTGCCAACAAACACATGAAAGGATGCTCAACATCACTAATCATTAGAGAAATGCAAATCAAAACTACAATGAGATATCACCTCACACCAGTCAGAATGGCCATCATCAAAAAATCTACAAACAATAAATGCTGGAAAGGGTGTGCTGAAAAGGGAACCCTCTTGCACTGTTGGTGGGAATGTAAATTGATATAGCCACTATGGAAAACAGTATGGAGATTCCTTAAAAACTAAAAATAGAACTACCATATGACCCAGCAATCCCACTACTGGGCATATACCCTGAGAAAACCATAATTCAAAAAGAGTCATCTACCACAATGCCCATTGCAGCACTATTTACAATAGCCAGGACATGGAAGCAACCTAAGTGTCCATGAACAGATGAACGGATAAAGAAGATGTGGCACATATATACAATGGAGTATTACTCAGCCATAGAAAGAAACGAAATTGAGTTATTTGTAGTGAGGTGGATGGACCTAGAGCCTGTCATACAGAGTGAAGTAAGTCAGAAAGAGAAAAACAAATACCGTTTGCTAACACATATATATGGAATCTAAAAAAAGAAAATGGTTCTGAAGAACCTACGGGCAGGACAGGAATAAAGACACAGATGTAGAGAATGCACTTGAGGACATGGGGAGGGGGAAGGGTAAGCTGGGACAAAGTGAGAGAGTGGCATGGACATATATACACTACCAAATGTAAAATAGATAGCTAGTGCGAAGCAGCCACATAGCACAGGGAGATCAGTTCAGTGCTTTGTGACCACCTAGAGGGGTGAGATAGGGAGGATGGGAGGGAGACGCAAGAGGGAGTGGATATGGAGATATATGTAAACGTATAGCTGATTCACTTTGCTATACAGCAGAAACTAACACAACATTGTAAAGCAATTATATTCCAGTAAAGATGTTAAAAAAAAAAAGAGGTAGGATTTACTTGACTCTTATAGTACATATTTGTTATTTTTGTCTGCCTAGCATCCAGCCCATTATTCTCAAAATACTGCCTGGATTTTTCTTTTGGGACCCATCCTACCCCCACCCTCAGTCCAAGCGGTTTAGGTGAGGCTGACCATGCACCACCCCTGGCTCCAGGAAGAGGCATGTGATTCAGCCTTGGCCAATCAGAGTCACTGTAAGTTTGTGCAGAAATAGACATGTGACCCAGTCAGAGCCAATCAGAGTTTCCCCTGAGACTTTTGCTGTAACTACTGGGAAAGAACTGTGCCCTTCCAGTAGGCATGGTTAAGCTGGTAGACTATAAGCCTGCTGCTATGGTGAGCGTCCCTGCTGTATGTGGTAGACATACAAAGACAGCCTCCTCCAAGAGAAAAACAGAGCCATGGAAGGAGAAAGACTCATTACTGAATTATGAGAGCACTAGATCCAGCTTTTTCCACTATCTATTGCTGCATGACAAATCACCCTAAAACATATTGACTTACAAGAACTACCATTCATTTGCTCATGGTTCTGCATTTTGAGCAAGCCTCCAAGGGGGATGACTTTTCTCTGCTCTTCTAACACTGTTTGGGGCTGGAGTATCCAAGATGGCTTCCCTCGTATGTCAGCACCTACAGGAATGGGGGTGGCTGGAATGCATGGGGCTGGCCAGGCCTCTGTCTCTATTTGTATATGTTTATACATTTAAACAAAATATTTTATATTTTATAGTCTCTCTTCTTCCAGGGCTCCCCCTTCTCTACCAGGGTAGTTGGACTTCGTTACGTGGTGACTGGTTTCCGAGAGACTAAAAATAAAAGGTGCCAAACCTCTTTAAGGCAGAGCCTGGAGCTGGCAGAATACCACTTCTGTCACATGCTATTGGTCAAAATGAGTCAAAAGTCCAGCCCAGACTCAAGGGGAAGAGAAACAGTATCCACCTCTTGATGGAAGGAGTAGGGAGTAGTGTGCGCATACAGGGATGGGAGAATTGTTGGCTGCCATCATGGCAGACGATCCACCACATCAGATGTGGCTAGACCCCCCTTTCTGGTTATATGAGGCAAGGCATTCCTCTTTTTACTTAAACCAGTTTTAAAAATCCTAATACAACATTCAATGCTGGGTCTGGGTAGAAAGAAAACAATGAAAAGGGTGGCATTTCAAGAGAAAGCAGGAACCGTGGAAAGCATGAATAGAGGGAGGGTGAGCAGAAAATTCTAGTGGGGACACAGGATTTTCTCAGGCCACTAGGTAGAGAGCCTTCCTTGGCCAGTCCATGCCAGATGACCTCCTGCAGACTCTTTAGCTAATTATAGTCTGTACCTCTCTTTTTTTTTTTTTTTTTTTTTTTTGCGGTACGCGGGCCTCTCACTGTGGTGGCCTCTCCCGTTGCGGAGCACAGGCTCCGGACGCGCAGGCCCAGCTGCTCCGCGGCGTGTGGGATCTTCCCGGACCGGGGCACGAACCCGTGTCCCCTGCATCGGCAGGCGGACTCTCAACCACTGTGCCACCAGGAAAGCCCCTGTACCTCTCATTTTAACACAGAAGTTATAATATCTTATCATGCTATTTAAATATTTTATGTGGTAATTTATATGTGCCCTCCCCCCAACTAGACTGTAGGTTACCTGAAGGAAAAGGCGATACCTTCTAGCTAAGTGTGTATATTCCTGGTTCCTAACATAGTATCGTGTATTCAGTACATACTTGCTGAGTGAATGGATAGATTCTACATTTATGAAATGCCGAGTTATTTTCCAAGCAATAGGGTTTTAAGAAACGAGTAAGATGTAAGCAAAAGATAGCTTTTGCCCTCAAGGGGCTGGAGCAAACAATATGTAAGGATGAAAATTTGCTGAACAATGAATGTTGCCATTTTTCAGATACTGACTGGTTACTGAAGTTTGTGAACTCTGAAATTACTTATTGAGCACCTTTGATGTGATGGGCTCTGTTCTTGGTGCTGGGGATATAAAAACAAATAAGACACGGTCCGATCCTGAAAGGCCATC
The DNA here is from genome assembly GCF_949752795.1 of Hyperoodon ampullatus. Classification (NCBI taxonomy): domain Eukaryota; kingdom Metazoa; phylum Chordata; class Mammalia; order Artiodactyla; family Ziphiidae; genus Hyperoodon; species Hyperoodon ampullatus. The sequence continues at coordinate 19,309,402 of NC_136924.1, forward strand.
CCATTTAGACAGGGAGACAGACTGCCAAAAGAAAGTTGATAGAGATGCAAAGATGCAAAGATAGTTACATCCTTGGTACAGTGGCAGGGCAAAGGAAGAAAGTGGTCTCCTGGTGAAAGCCAGCTCCTTAGGTATGTTAGGCTTCAAGTCATTATAGCAGGGAGAAGGAAATAAACATAAAGGAAAGTCTGACTTTAAAGATGAAAATGTAAGCCTCTTATAAAGTAAAGGATAGTGTATTTCCTTTCATATTCCATTTTTATTTAATAATATAGGAAAAGTGTTCCTTCTGCAGGGAAAATTTATAGGACAAAAAATACAGCAAGCTTTTTTTTTTTCCGAAGGATTTAAGGACAGAGCGTGGAAAGAGAAGAATAAATCAGATTTTAAACATTTATTCAGGGACTTCCCTGGTGGCGTAGTGGTTAAGAATCCGCCTGCCAATGCAGAGGACACGGGTTCAAGCCCGGGTCTGGGAAGATCCCACATGCCGCGGAGCAACTAAGCCCATGTGCAACAAGTGCTGAGCCTGCGTGCCACAACTACTGAAGCTCACACGCCTAGAGCCCACGCTCCTCAACAAGAAAAGCCACTGCAATGAGAAGGTCGGGCACCGTAACAAAGAGTAGCCCCTGCTCGCAGCAACTAGAGAAAGCCCGTGCACAGCAACAAAGACCCAACACAGCCAAAAGTTAATTAATTAATTAATTAATTAAAAATTTATTCAGCTAGCTTAAGGTGAACGCATACTGATATATACATATATATATAAATTATATATATACATATATATATAATTTGTTTACACTGCAGGTCAGAAGCTTCCAGGGCTGAGGCGAATATGAATTTCTAATTTTAACTGCCTGATTTACAGCCAACTGGAAATGAGCACTCCTGATGTTTATATTTAATTTTAAGATAACATGTTCTATATGACTGTAAGAAAACAATCACTGTTATTTATTCAGCATTAGCAATCATCTGGCACAGAAGCTCAAAACTTCCACTTGGCAAGATTTTGATGAAAACAGGAAAGCAGAAAGACTCAAACTCTGCAGGCTAGTGAACTTGCCTCCTAAAATTCCTCTTTTAGCAAATGCAACGATTCCATGCAATTGATTTCTCAAGAGCAATGAATCTTAAAGAGGATTCTACAGGGAGACTTCAAGTGTTCAGGAAACTGGTCTCTAACGTTTATCTTCCCTGTAGACATGAAACTACATTAAGAAGTACAAAAATGGGCTTCCCTGGTGGCACAGTGGCTGAGAGTCCGCCTGCTGATGCAGGGGACACGGGTTCATGCCCTGGTCTGGGAAGATCCCACATGCCGTGGAGCGGCTGGGCCCACGAGCCATGGCCTCTGGGCCTGCACGTCCGGAGTCTGGGCTCCGCAACGGGAGAGGCCACAACAGTGAGAGGCCCACATACTGCAAAAAGAAAAAAAAAAGAAAAAAACAAGAAGTACAAAAATGTATTTTATCTCATCAAAATGAAAAACTTTTACTTTGTGAAGACCTTGTTAAGAGGATGAAAAGACAAGATACAGATGGGGAGAAATATTTGCAAAACCACAATCCAACAAATTAGTTCAATTAGTATCCAGAATATATAAAGAACTCTCAAAACTCAGTAGTAAAAAAATAAACAATCCAACTGAAAAATGGGCAAAAGACATGAAAACACATTTCATCAAAGAAGATAACAGATGGCAAGTAACACATGAAAAGATGTTCAATGTCATTAACCATTACGGAAATGCAAATTAAAACCTCAATGAGACATCACTACATACTTGTCAGAACCTATCAGAATGGTTAAAATAAAAAATAGTGATAGCACTAAACGCTGGCAAGGATATGAAGAAACTAGATACTTCATACAGTTCTGGCAGCATTGCAAAATGGTACCGCCTCTTTGGAAAATACTTTGGCATTTTCCTATAAAACTAAACACGCAAATACCATTTGACTCAGCAATTGCACTCGTGGGCATTTGTCCCAGAGAAAAGAAAACTTACATTCACATAAAAACCTGCACAAAAATGTTCATAGTAGCTTTATTCATAAAAGCCAAAAACTAGAAATGGCCCAGATGGCCTTCAGCAGGTGAACAGTTCAACAAACTGTTGGACGTCCATGCTATGGAATACTACTCAGCCATAGAAAGGTACACACTACTGATATACAATAACTTGGGTGAGTGCTGAGGGAATTATGCTGTGTGAGAAAAGCTATGCTCCAAAGGTTATATACCATGTGATTTCATTCATGTAGCATTCTTGAAATGACAAAACGATAGAAATGGAGACGAGATTGGTGATTGCCAAGGATTAGGAACTGGGCCTGGAGGGAGGGGGTTGCAGGAGGAGGTGGATATGGTGGTAAAAGGGCAACGCCACCAGGGATCCTGTGGTGATGGAAGTCTTCTGTATCTTGAGTGCAGTGGTGGACAGTACTCACCCATATGATAAAACTGCAGGGAACTAAACACACACACACACACACACACACACACACACACACACACAGAGTCATCCCTCCGTATCCACAGGGCATTGCTTCCAGGATCCGCTGCAGATACCAAAATCCAGAGATGCTCAAGTCCTATAGTCAGCCCCTAGTATCTGCAGTTCCACATCCTCGGATTCAACCAACTGCAGGTTGTGTAGTACTGAATGTGTTCATTGAAAAAAATCTGCATATAAGTGGACCCATGCAGTTCAAACCCATGTTGTTCAATGAGCAACTATACAAGCAACTCTGAAAAAATCTGAATAAGACTGTGAATTGTGTCAACGTTAACATGTTATCTGTACTACTAGTTTTGCAAGATGTTACCTTTGGGGAAACTAGGTAAAAGATACATGGGATCTCTCTGTATTATTCCCACAACTGCATGTGGCTATACAATTAAAAATTTAAAAAATTTTTAAATTGAAATTAAAATTTAACTAAAAATTTAATTTTAAATGTAGGTGCAATTGGGATAATTTTCACAGGAAAATCTTTGGGTTTAGGGAGGGGGGGAAAACACAGCAAGTAGGAGTGGGTGGTACAGGGAATTTCTTCCCTGGAGAAATGGTCCACAGAGCAGAGTTCTTTCAGGTTCTGGCCCCTCGCTGCACCAGAAGAGGGGACCAGCTGTAGAAATCGAGGGTCAAGGGCAAGACTGTGGGTGGTGCTCATTATGCGACCACCAATATCAGCACCTGGCTGCAGCGATACTGTGTCTGAAAGCTCTACTCAACCGTGAAGACTTTGAGGCCAAGGGCAGAGTCCTTTATCCTGGGCCAGCCAGTGCTGAGCATCACACCTGGCACAGAGCTGTCATTCTATAAGGTTTTTGTTGAATAAATGACTGACAAGTCCTGATTTGGTTGGAAGAGTATATCAAAGTTCATAGATTTGGTTCACGTTCAAAAAGACTCATTACATACTGAGTTGTTTAGTAAAAATGTACATTGTTAGTAAAATGCAAAAATTTACATTCTCTACATTGAATAGAGAATTCCAGAAATTCCTTGTTCTGCAGTGGGGTTCCCATATTGGCCTGAGTCTTTGTATTACATCATGTAACACACAGATGATAACATGAGCGCTATGTTATTTCTAACCTCTTGACCCTACCATTTACTAGGAAAGGGTTGCACTGTGTGATCATTGTGTATGACTCTTGGCTGCCTGCTCCTGCAGTTTCCCAGAAGTCACAACAACGACAGAAAACAAACATAGAGGAAAATGCCTTACTTTGTACTCGGCACAGAGTGTCCCGTTCGGTTAAGTCTTTAACTGGAGTTGTGATGCTGAAGGTTCCTACTGTCCTCCACCACAGAGGCAGCAGTGTTCTGGAGATCTCTAGCTGATTCCACCCTATGCATGACCAGACAAGGAGACTTCTTTCTCATCAAACACATACCGAGCCTGAAGGATGAGCTAGCTACACTTCAGAAGGAACACAGTGTCTGTGAATTCACTTTCATTTTATCAATTCACTTTGCAAGATAAGGATGCTGAGATGATACTGCCAGAGAAATCTGATGTGATGTCTAAAAAACACTCCAAGTCACACACAGTCCAACCAAAAGGGAAGATGCTGCTTGCTGAAGCCTTCCTCATGCACTCCGGTCCACACTCATCCATCCCTTCTCTGAATACTGACAGTATCTATTGCTTCTATTAGTCACATAAACATTAAGTAGAAATGCTCTTATACTGTTGCAGGGAGACACTACGGTACACTGGAGACACATTGCCTGGATTCAAATCTTGACGTTGCTACCTACTTAGCTATAAATCTTTGGTCCTCTCGTTCGTAAGCTGAGAATAATAAGAAAATCCACCTCATCGTTGTTGAGGATTAACAGATAATATATGTAAAGCATTTCCAAATAACAGCTCAATAAATGCCTACAGAAAACAAAATAAAACCTAAAATCTGTCTTCACGTGATATATTTTTCTCCTTATCAGTAAGACTTCAAAGATGGCTGTTTTCCTGGAAAGTGTCCTATTAAGGAAGAGGGTGCATTCCAATGTCACACCTCACCTTCACCAATTTCAGTAACAGAACAAAGAAGAAACTAGGAGCCTCTGGCTAAGCTCTGGACCAAGAAAGGCAAACTTCTTCCCTTTACACTAATCTTTGATTCCCTTTGTCCTCAAGGCACCGACGCCCACTTAAAACAGTTTCTTTTTGCTGGTACACTTTGACTAAATAATTCCACTTCTAGGACTCTATCCTAAAAAAATAATACAATACAGGAAATGTTTTACAGATGAAGATTGCCCATCACAGTGTTTTATCATTCTGAAAAGTTTGAAGCAATCTAAAGGATTGTTTATGAAACAGTTGTTTATTGTTTATAAAAAATAAAGGATTTGGGGCTTCCCTGGTGGCGCAGTGGTTGAGAGTCCGCCTGCCGATGCAGGGGACACGAGTTCGTGCCCCGGTACGGGAGGATCCCACATGCCGTGGAGCGGCTGGGCCCGTGAGCCATGGCCGTTGGGCCTGCGCGTCCGGAGCCTGTGCTCCGCAACGGGAGAGGCCACAGCAGTGAGAGGCCCGCGTACCGGAAAAATAAATAAATAAATAAATAAATGAATAAAGGATTAATTATGTAAATTATGATAGTCATACAAAACTACAGTATACCTATTGCAAATTATACTTAGGAAGAATGTGTAATCACATGGGGAAATGTTTACTTAATAATGCTATACCAAAAAAATCAGGATAACCCTACCAGAATGACAGAAATTATGAAGTATTTTAGTATTTAGTGCTGGCAAAGATCTGAAGCAGCAGGAACTCTCACACATTGGAGGTGGGAACATAAACAGGTACAACCGCTCTGAAGCACGATCGGGCATCATCTCATAAAGCTGAAGCCATGCCTACCCTATCACCCAAACTCTCCACTCCTCGGTATATATCCTAGAGCAGAGGTCCCCAACCCCCGGTCCGAAGACCTGAACCATCCCTCCCATCACTCGCATTGCGGCCTAAACCATCCCTGCTCACCCACCCCCACCCCCGTTTGGTCTTCCACAAAACCGGTCCCTGGTGCCCAAAAGGTTGGGGACCACTGTCCTAGAGGACACAAGTCAACCAGGACACACAGACAAGGATGTTCGTGGTGGTAAGAGTCCCCATGGGGAAACAACCCAGCTGTCATCAACAAATGGATAAATAAACTGTGGTACTTGTATTTGGAAATTGTATTTATTTTCCAGTTAATGTCAGTCATCTGTTTCTGAAAATCAAATGCATGAACATGCTAACTAGAGCCTATTTCCCATTGTCTTAACTCATTTTACAATGTTAGGTTTTTCTGTTATATGCAGCCGAACCTAATACTGACTGACCCAGAGCCTAACAAAATGCCTGGTATAAAGTATCACAAATGCTAAGACTCCCTGACCCACTACCCCCACTCCACCCCTCAAATGTTCAGAGCAAAATGGTCAGCAGAGGCCCCCAAATATTTTGCTACTGAAGAGTAAGAAAAAAATCGTCCTCCATTTCTTTTGTGTCTTCCTGCAGCATCTCTCTCGTATTCTGTACTGAGTCAGCAAAAGACAACAGTTATTTATTTCGCCTACTCCATCTGCACCGGAACTTTAAGTACATCAACTCTGAGTTATGCCAAACCCCCACCTCTCTGATAGCAGGTGCTATTATTTTTTCATTTTACTGAGTAGCAATAGGGTCTCTGAATACATTAAGTTATTTGACCAAGGGTACTCAGCTAGTAAATGGCAAAAGTGGAGTCCAAATTCCAGGCCCATTTGATGCCAAAGCTCACTTACTAGGTATATGTCCTTGAACAATTTATTTAATCTTTATAGGCCTCAGTTTCCTCACCTGTAGAATGGGGATAATTGAACCCATTAAACAATAACTGTCTCTTAACCAAAGGCTTATGCTGGCATCACTGAGACTAGGAACAGGGAAGAACCTCAGAGCATCTGGAAACTCCACTGTTGCATGGCCCCTCACTTAACACTTAGCTCATATGAACTTGACCTGCCCCCACCTCCTGCTTGACCTTTTCCTGCTTCTCCCAAACAGTTTAATGAACAACAGCATTCCTAAGAGCCCCATGAAGATGATTTCTATATTCTTCATGTTTCCTGTTCTTTCCTTGATGAAAGAAAATGAACAGGGCTTTTGAAATTCAAAATTACATCATTAGGACTTTATCTGAAGGCTCCTGTAAATCTTCCTCTTTTTTTTTTTTAAATCATTTCCAAGCACTTCTAGATTTCCAGTTTTGCATTTCAAGTTTCACAAAATGAGAACTCAATTCTCATATCACTGTGGAATGAAGGTTAAATTTCCTACCAGTATTGTGAAGTACTCACCATCCTAGCTGACAGTTTTGAAAGGTATCCTATAGTTCTATTATTTCTCATTGTTCCTTGCCAGATCAGCTGGGGCTGATGTACTTCTAGTTAATATTTCTGACATTCCATTGAAGGGATGTCTTTCACTAAAGGAAGAAACTGCTACCCCAGGCATAAGATTTAAAATATCTAATATATAATAACATCATGCAGGGTACCCAGCAGGCAGGCACCCCCGCTTACAAGCATGAGCATACTCTTAACACACACATATATAGGAACTATCAGAAGTTACCAAAAATGCAACATGTCGGTTTTTCAGGGTTTGGTCATTTGGAGTTAAAAACAATAATCCTTTCAACTGCAGAAAGGGACTCTTGAAGGTAATAAGAGGAAAAACAAACAAAGAAAACATATGAGAAGAGACCAAGAAGCTTATAAAGGTTGATTTAGAATTTCTGCTCCACCCAAAGAAGGAGAAAATCCATAAATTTCACTGTAGCCTCCTGACACTCCTAATTGCAAAACTATTCTCTAGACAAAGCCCTACTGAGATGAGGCTTTTCCCATTATTGATTAGCTCCATCTGATCCTTTTACAAACAGAATTGCATTTTCTTCAATCCAAAAATAGCAGAATGTTTTAGATAAAACCCATTAGAATACAGGTTATCAATTAGAATGTATATTATTCATAAAATTCCAGGCCAGAAACACCTATTTAAATTACTGTGCTTTAAATATTTTCCCTTATTTAGATAAAGATTAATTGTATAACAAATGACTGTCTAATACAGCAGACACTAGCCACATGTGGCCAGTGAGCACTTGAAATGTGCCTACTGGGACTGAGGAAATGAATTTTTAATTTTATTTAACTTTAATTAAATTACATTTTGAAAACTTAGGACCCCCAAAATGCAAAATATTCATTAATACTTTTTATACTGACTACATGCCAACATAAACAACAAAGGCCACTTTTATTTAGTTGCCAAAATATGAAAACATAGAGGCTGACATGTATTCTCTATATCTCATTACAGAAAATATGAGACAAATAATAAACATACTAATACTTTTATTATGCATAGCTCTTCCCCCCCAAATGATCTCTTAGGTCAAAATTAATCTTCCTTCCCTGCTAATATGTTATGTATAATTTTACTATAGTATTTATGACAGCCTCCTTTTTTTGGGGGGTGGGGCGGCACACCATGTGGCTTGGGGGATCTTAGTTCCTGGACCAGGGATTGAACCTGGGCCCTCGGCAGTGAAAGCATGGAGCCTTAACCACTGGACCGCCAGGGAATTTCTGACAATCTAATTTGTATTAAATAAATTGTCTATATGTCTACCACACCCCTCTCTACTAGACTGTGATCTTTTTGAAATAGGAGGGCTAACTTGCTCATTATAAAAATCCCCATCAGTACCCAATGTGGTTCTTACAATGGAAATCCTTTCATAAACGTTTGGGAACTTGAATATAGTATACACGAGTGGGTTTTAAAAAAAATCATTCTTCTATAAAAGAAAGCCTAAAACTAATATTAAGGTATTCATGGAGGGAAAGATGCAGTATCAACTAGATGTCAATTTCCCCTAAATCAATTGATAAATGAAACAGAACCTGATCCAAAAGGGTTTTTCCTAAACTTGACAAGGTTACTTTAAAATTCAGTGGAAGAAAACATCTAACTTTGGGGAAAAAATATGGTGAGTGGGGACACACAGGGTGAATTCTCCTTTCTAGGTATCAATTCATTTTATAAGCAGTAATATTCAGTTACCATGACCAGGAAAAAGACCAACAGAGAGAGAGCTCAAAAATAGAGACCCAAGCATATTTGGAAGCATAATCCATGGCAGAGGCAGCATTATAAATCAATAGGGAAAGGAAAATATTGGCAGTTCACATGGAGAAAAGTAAAACAGCAGTAGATCCCTATCTCACACCAAAATAAAAAATTCAGGTGCAATTCATCTCTGAAAATTATGTCATATTTTCTATGATGATTCACTGACAATTCCAAGTGGACTAGGCAACATATGAATTATATTAATACACTGTTCCTACCCATTGGAAATAAAAAGGAACAAAAATGAAGGTTTTTTTAAGGACTTATTTTAAAGATGCCCACAAAACAGGGTATGTAAAACACATTTTTTTCTTCTTTAATATACTGAATCAAGCCAGCAGTCCCTGTGGCTTTATGAAAGTCAAAACTGCAGAACTGAGGTGGAGGCCAGTAAATCCATGGAGGGACTCAGGTACTGTATAAAGTACTTCTAAAGACTTCTTTGAAGCTAACTCCATAAAGCTGGAAGCAAAATCCAGCTGTACAGTGACAGTGTGCCATGCTATTGAACAGCACCTCTTGACTCACCCCCATCTGGGTTGGTTCACTGAGGCAAGCTCAGTGTGACCCTCACTCTCACCCAGATCTAAGCTGGTTACTCTTAGAGTAACTCCACGCAGCAGACATTCAGAGCATCAGTGTGGAGGCAGCACTCTCTGGATGCTGCTAGGTTTGCTTACACTTCTGTAGTTCTGAGCCTGGCGTGGAATTTCTTCCCTGACTTCCAGGGAGGCCAAAACCCCAAAACTGGGCTTGGAAAGAAAAAGAATCTTCCAAACACGTTACATATCAGTATCACATATGTTCCAGATCACCTCTCCAGTGAGTTTATTTCCTGCTTGAGAGTTGTTTCACCCTGTTTTCTAGATCTCATATCTTGGATTCTCCTGTTTGATCCTGCAGCGACCTCCTAACACAGATGTGGTAGTGCTATAACCATTTATAGTAGTTTGTGGGGCTGTCATGACACAATACCTTCAATAATAGAGTGGCTTCAATAATAGAAACTTATTTTCTCCCAGTTCTGGAGGCTGGAAGTCCAAGATCAAGGGACCAACAGGGCTGGTTTCCTCTGCGGCCAATCTCCTTGGCCTCCAGATGGCAGCCCCTTTGCTGCTTTGCCTTTCCCCATGGTCATTCCCCTGTGCACTCGCACCCCTGGTGTCTCAATGTGTTCAAACTTCCTCTTCTTAGAAGGACACCAGCCAGATTGGAATAAGGCCCAACTTAATGGCCTCAACTTAATCACCTCATTGAAGACCCTATATTCCAACACAGTCACATTCTTTTTTTTTTTTTTTTTTTTTTTTTTTTTGCTGCGCAGCTTGTGGGATTTTAGTTCCCTGACCAGGGATGGAACCCAGACCTTTGGCAGTGAGAGCGCGGAGTCCTAACCACTGGACCACCAGGGAATTCCCCAACACAGTCACATCCTGAAGCACAAAAGGTTAGGGCTTCAACACATGAATTTTAGGGGGAAACAATGCAGCCCCAAACACCACTTATGGTATGATTAATTTGGTAAATATATGTAAGCAGCTGTGCTGTGAGGCCAGGAGGAACAGCAGCTGGGAAGTGAAAGAGAAGGGATCTCTAAACCCACAGAGAAACTCCACAGCCTGGGAAATAAAACCGTGATTTCTTTTGTAGAAAACTGCTCATTCTCATTAGGTACTCTCTTAAACTCCTACTTCGCATAGAGACAGAGTTACATAAAGGATTTCATCCAAAGAGATAATGAAAGAGGTAACAGTCCATTAAATGCCTTTAACAGCTCCTGCAAAATATCCAGCCTTTTCTCCTTCTGAGCCAGTCCAATTCTCAATATGCCATCCCTCTGTGTAAGACATATGTGTAGGGCCTAGTGATATATAGGCAGAAAGCAAGAGTGTGAGGTGAGAAACAGAAGAGATGGGAGAAAAGGGAACCGGTGAATTGAGATTTTTAAAGAAAGAAGTACAGTAAGAAAAATAAAATTCACTATTGAGAGGTAAGAACGTACAGTAATGGCGCTTCTCTGAATGAAAAGCTAGGGCAGGATGGACCAAGTGAATTTCAGGTGTGAAAAAGAGGTAACGGGAAGGAAAAAGAAATATAAAGTTGTTATAAAACTCAGGAATTCACTTTTGAAATGAGATGTGATCTACTTAAAAGGACCTGGGAGATAAGGAGAGCATGGAGGTATCAGAGGGGATGATGCCATAGCAATCGCTGGGGGGTAGGGCAGGAGGAAGTTCTGCCATTGCTGGGTCAAATGAGGAGTGGGTTTTTCAGGTCAAATAAACAGAATTGAATCTGAGGTTAGCAAAGGACTCCACAGTCCCAGATTCTGGTGTTGAAAGTCTATACCATGCCTAAGTATATATATTTAAAGAGCTGTGGCCAAAGATGGGATTTTATAATTACATATTGATTTATATTGGACTTCTTGGTCTGCTGCAGAGTTTGGAATCTCTCCAGGAGTACTTCCTTGCCAATTTCTAGGTAGCTTATAGCAATTTCAAAGTACCTCCGAATATACATTTTCAACAGATGGGATTATTAAATACTTAGTGCAAACAATGATCCATAGATGTGTTACCACCCACCAGTAGACAAAGCAGATCTTTTCTTGCTCCACTCTCATTCCAATAAATATTTATATCGTTCCATTTTACTCATTTCAAGACTGCAGAATATGGAATTTCATTGCTCTTTTAAGGTGAATGCAAGAAATTATTGATGCTTTCTGGATTTTCCAATTAACTTGCTCTCAGAAGAATTTACTTTTAGCGTAAATACAGTTCATGGTCTGTAGATTCTTTCATTTATAGATCAGTCATAATTCTCAGTACGGTACCAATATTTTTTTCCAGGTAGGAACCCTTTTTTTAAGTATTTATACTTTTAAAGCCTAGAATTGTAGAACTTTTCAGAATCTTCAAGAGTGTATGGTCTAGCCTTTTTTTTTTGATGAGGAAACTGAGGCACAGATGTGTAAAATGACTCGCTACATCAGTGAGGGGGCTGGAGGAAGAAGTGGGAGAAGAGAGAGAAGAGAGACTGCAGTTACTGTGGGCACTGGTCAGGTCCATGTCCACACACTTTTACACACATACCTCACAGCATCCTTGTCACAGTCCTGGGACAGGGGGCTTGAGACTGAGAGACGCCCACTGTCACGTGAAATGACTGATTTAAACCCAAGTCTGTCTGATACCATACACCAACGCTTCCCCATTTCCCTACACTTTCAAAGAAAATAAACAGACCAAGTTATATTTAGTTCAAAACTGATACTTATAATGGCATTATATAAAATTAGATTCAAGAGCTTCTCAAGACCTTGGGTTTATTTCCTACTGTTCAATCTCTGGATTGTTACTGGTTTCTGTTTTGGCAGCATAATTGACATTTACTTAAGAAAGTACGAATTAATACATCTCTAGGTATAGGACTTCCCTGGTAGCGTAGTGGTTAAGAATCCGCCTGCTGGGCTTCCCTGGTGGCGCAATGGTTGAGAGTCCGCCTGCCGATGCAGGGGACATGGGTTCGTGTCCCGGTCCGGGAAGATCCCACGTGCCGCAGAGCGGCTGGGCCCGTGAGCCATGGCCGCTGAGCCTGCGCGTCTGGAGCCTGTGCTCCGCAACGGGAGAGGCCCGCGTACCGCAAAAAAAAAAAAAAGAATCCGCCTGGCAATGCAGCGGACACGGGTTCGAGACCTCGTCCGGGAAGATCCCACATGCCGCGGAGCCACTAAGCCCATACGCCACAACAACTGAGCCTCCGCTCTAAAGCCTGCGAGCCAAAATTACTGAGCCTGCGTGAGACAACTACTGAAGCCCGCGTGCCTAGAGCCTGTGCTCCGCAACAAGAGAAGCCACCGCAATGAGAAGCCCACGCACCGCAACGAAGAAGAGTAGCCCCCGCTCGCCACAACTAGAGAAAGCCCACGCACAGCAACGAAGACCCAACGCAGCCAAAAAGACAAAAATAAAAACAAAAAATCTCTAGGTATAAATCAAGTGAAATCCTGGCTGTCTGACCTTAATTAGTCAGTGATGAAAAATTCCATAATCTTTTGAAGTATTATTTGAATTATTCGAAAGAAGTGCAATGCAGACACTTCAGCATGTCTTACCTGAATGGGAAATTTACTGAGTACATCTTACATACCCATCACCTGATGTTCATGGTGAGAGACACAAAAAGGTACAAGAATTAGCTAGTAACTGATGCAAACTCAAGACTACCTGGCACCAGGAACCAAGCCAAGGAAGGCAGAATGTACATTTAAAATATACCAAGCATATTTAAATGTGAAAGCTTCTTAGAACTTTGTATTTGTTTCACAGAACTTATAGTCTTGTTGGGAAATGTTTCATCAAACTGAGTACTGGTGCTCAATTTCTGTGGTCCTGTTAATTGGAAATAGTTTTATTTGGCAGACAGAATAAATAATTTATATTTATTTAAAATAGCTGGTAACTACATACCTACAACTCAACACTGTTGGACCCCAGGGCTAATGAGACCTGATGCTTCACACCTGTTGACTCAAAGTGCTGTGAGCACAAAGGTCATCCTTAAATCTCCATTTGGTAAATCTGAATTGCATGAGTGATTAGGTAAAAGTGTGACCCATTACCTATTACTGTAGTAAAAAAACGACTCAAAGAGCATGTACTTTTACTACTGTAGGAGCCCCGTGGCGTAATATTATTTTTCAACAGATGGCAAGTAATATTCATTAGCAGACTTTTTGTGTCCTTCTGCTCACATTTAATGCATGAAGTTACAGCCTAAGGTTAAAGCTGTTTTTCCTTAAAATACTCAATTTTCTTTCAGAACACTTTGAAAATCTAAGTCTGCCCTTGGGTCAGCCTCACTAGAATGGAAATTGGGAAGGGAATGATTGCTTTTGTTTTTATGTCACCACGTTCATAATTAGGTGGTATTTTTAAAAAGAAAAGAATCAGTAAGTTCCAGGCACGATACCCTTGTAACCTTGTGCAGTTTTGTAACCCAAAGTGGTACACTGACAAACCTGGTAATTATTCTTTTTAAATCTCAGATAGCCTTCTCTCAGTTGCCAAGAGTATATTCAGTAAATCAAATCTACTTCCTTCAGTATTTGAAATCCCATTTGCATCCCGGTAGAAACACACATTTCCTGAAGAAAAGGGCCAACGTTTTTAAAAAGGAAGCTGAAGTCTTTAAGCTTGGGTTAACTCTTTTCAAAATGGAAAAAACTTTTCCAAAAATCCAGGCAGGATTTGAGCGCCTCCTACACCAATGGAAATGGGAAAAGCATCCCTTATTTCATGGACATTACTATACAAATTATAAAACATACTGGTACCACAGCAACGAACTCCACAGAATGTTATCTGCAGCTTCTGATAGCGACCTGGGCAGGGGGAGGGAAAAGTAACTTGTTTTTTCAATGAAAGTATAGTTGATGTAGGATATTATATAAGTTACAGGTATACAATAGAGTGATTCACAACTGTTAAAGGTTATATTCCATTTATGTTATTGTACAATATTGGCTATATTCCCTGTGTTGTACAATATACCCTTGTAGCTTATTTCATACATAATAGTTTGTACCTCTTACTTCCCTACCCCTAAACTGCCCCTCCCCCCTTCCCACTCCAAAAGTAACAATTTTGGATTTGGGGGTTTGTGAGGATACTTTCTATCTTCACTCTCCCAGACTTCCCTAGACCTCCAACTCAGGGAGAGCACATTATGCATATTCATTCAGTTGACTTACAAAAATGCACAACACGAGAGTTGCGAGTTAAGTTTTATTTGGGGCAAAATGCGGACTGCGGCCCAGGAGACAGCGTTTCAGATAACTCTGAGAGACTGCTCCCAGGAGGGGAAGGGAGAAGCCCGGATATGTAGGAGTTTTGCAACAAAGGACAGGTAGTTGGGAACGTCAAAGGATTACTGTTAATCAAAGAAAACCAGAAATCTCAAGTTAAGGAATTTAGCGCCTTTCTATGTATGGGAAGATGCAGGAGTCTGGGCTCACTGAAATCCTTCCTTTGATATGCACCGCAGCTATCCGGGGCCAGCATCCTGACGCATCCTGAGTTTCCTCAGGGCTCACCACCCGGAGTGACTGCAGTCTGATGGCTGCTAGATGGCAGGTATTCTTTTCAGCCCTGAGTTTCCTCAGAGCTCACCAGCTCATGTTGGAGGGCTGCAATCTTTGGTGACTATGAAATCCTTTGTTTATTGATATGGCAGGAAATATTCCATTTATAAATATTCCATTTATCAATTCAAATCGAGAGTGTGAGGAATCTTATTTTACTGGATTAGGCATAGAAAGTCATTACAGTTTATGAAACAGAACCAAGTGAAATGAAGCCCCAAACAAGGCGGATAAACGGCCACAGGATTATCCCAGCTTTCCTGCTCTCTTAGTTCACCATCCCCCTTGGAAAATCTGTTTCCGTTTTTTTAAGAGGTACACTTGAAACAACTACGGCACCTTTCCCCTGTGAATAAAATGAATCACCAAATTAATGAGAGTAGCCATTGCAGTCCTCACTTGGAAAACACTTTGTTTTATGCAACATCCTCACATGCCAGGCAAACCAGCCAGTTGATATTTCTTGAGGGCCCACTGTGTGTCAGGCTTTGGCCTGGCTGTAGGGAGACAGCAGCAGAATGAGACCAACAGCACCTGGACGAGAGGAGCAAAGCACTGATGGGGCAGAAAGACACTAAGCAAGCAGGTGCAGTATGCTGTGGGCTCCAGGCGAGAAACAGAGCTGTGACGGGGCCTATGACCGGGAGGCCGAACCAGATCTAGCGGCTGAGGAGGATTCCCTGATAAAGAGACATTTAAGTCGAAGCTTAAAGAAAGACCAGCTTTCAAGGGGGTGCACAAGGAATAGAGAAGGACAGCTGAGGGGAGAGTGGTGTATATGTGAGAAATGGAGGTAAATCTATCGCAGCTGGAAAAAGTAAGGGATAAAGCTGGAGAGAAGGCAAGTACCAGATCATACAGAGCCTGGTGGGCCAGAGGAGGGAATCTAGAATTGATTGCCAGGGCAATTAGAAACCACTGATCCATTCTAAGCAGAGAAGTCATATGATCTGATTGTTATTGTTGTTTGTGGTCATTTTAGGTCACTCCTGCTACAGTTGGGGTGGAAGTAGAGAATCTAGTTTCTTTCTTCTGATAAAACTAAATAAAGAAGAGAACACGCGCATGTACCACACCCACTCCACCTCCTTTTTTTTTTTTATTTTTTTTTAATTTTTTTTATTTTTTGCTGTACGTGGGCCTCTCACTGTTGTGGCCTCTCCCGTTGCGGAGCACAGGCTCCGGACGCGCAGGCTCAGCGGCCATGGCTCATGGGCCCAGCCGCTCCGCGGCATATGGGATTTTCCCGGATCGGGGCACGAACCCGTGTCCCCTGCATCGGCAGGTGGACTCTCAACCACTGCGCCACCAGGGAAGCCCCACCTCCTTTTTTTAATTAAAAAAATCTCTAATTATGTAGCAGGGTCCTCTGAGTAGCAGGATGTAGGTACAAAACTATTATTCAAAACCAGATGTTAATAAGCTTCCTGTGGTCAAGGGAAAATATTATAATTCATATCTGGGGTTTGCCCAGGTATGATAATAAAGAACAGCATTCTTTATTCTGAGAAGTAGCATTCTAGTCATGCAAATGTTAGTGGGATACCTACTGTCCTTGGGTAGCTCTCCAAGTCAGAAACATAATCCAAAAGCAAATGTTTCAGATGTTATTGTGTCCCCTTTACTAACTGAAAAGGCTGTTCCACTGTGAGAAAGGCACATCTTTACAGAAAAAAAAAATTTCTACTGCTTCTCATAGAGTTCTACATTTTTGTGGAAAATATCATTTAACAAGCCAGTGGTAGCTGGAGGGGCTGAGTAGATTCAGTTACCAGCTAGGAGGCTACTGCTCTCTACTAGGCTTGGAATAGTGTGGAGAATTCAGCTGAGAAATGCTGTGGAATAAAAAGAATAGGACTTGCTGATTCCCCAGATATGGTGTTCTAAAGGGTCGGAGGAGGGCTCCTGAGCAATTGGTTGGGTGACAGCTGCGACCCCAGAGGAGCTAGAGGGGACGTGGAGGAGCGTGGGTACATTCGGACACACTGAGTGGCCATCGAGTGCAGATGGAAGTAAACAGATGGATAAGTAAGACTGGAGGTCAGAAGAGAGGGAGGAACAAGAGAGTTGAGCGTGGGAGTTGTAGGCACTTCGATGCTCTTTGAAGCCAAGTGTGGTCTAGAAGAGAGAGCAAGATGAGAGGGGAAGGGTCTGCAACAGACCCACAGAGATGCTGGACTATCCCAATAGCCTCCTAACCAGCTCCCTGCCTCCACCCTTGCCCCCAATAGTCTATTCTCCAAACAGAATCCAGGGTGATTATTTTAAAACTAAAGTTATTCTTTTGCTCAAAACCCTCCAATGGCCTCTAAGTTCACTCGAAGTAAAGCAAAGTCCTTACGATGCCTGAAAAATGCCTCATGATCTGCCCTGCCCCTCTCTTCACCCCAGGGTGCTTCTCTGACTTCATCTCCATGTCTACCCCTCTCCTGCTGGGCTCACTCTGCTCCAGCCTCACTGATTTCTTGCTGATCCTCAAACTTACCAAGTACTCCCCACCTCAGGGCCTTTGCACTTGCTGTTCCCTTTGCCTGAATGGTCTTCTAGATATTCTACGTGTATTACTTCCCACTTCCTGAGATCTCTAGTTAAATATAAGCCAATCAGTGAGGACTTCCCTGAGCAGCCTATCCTAAATTGAAGCATTCATCCATTCCCCTTTCTCTGCTTTCTAAAACTTATCAATATCTGATATATAACCACTTGACATAGTTCATTATATCTAATATAGTATTATATAACATAGTAGTATATGCTATATACTATATTTATATTTACTATATGTCAATCACCATCTGGTGTAGTATATATTAATTTTTATAATTTCCCAGCTCCAAAGGTAACTCCATGAAGCCAGCAACTTAATTTTATTCACCGCTGGATTCCTAGAGCCAAGAAAATTTCCTGGCAAGAGATGTGCACTTGCTAAATTATTTGTGGAATAAATTCCAACATTTCATGATACCATAGAAAAGTAGAAGGGATTGAAGGTAAGAGGAAAACAAGAAAACAGTGTCACTGAAACCAAGGAAGAGTGTGCTGCTAGAAGCAATGGTTAACATTTATTATTGCTTATCGCTGTAGCAGACACTGTGCTCACTACTTCTTGTGAACTATCTCCTTTAGACCCCGCTACAATCCTATGAGGAAGTTAAGTAAATTTCCCAAGGTCACTATGTATACTAAATCCTGCTGAGAGAGGAATTAAATTGTGTCCTAAAAACTGCCCACTGAATTGACTCACATGGAGACCACTGGTGAGCTTAAGAAAAACCTGGCAGTGTCCAGAGTGGAGAAGAGTGAGAGGTGAGAGGGAGAGGAGGAAATAAGGACAGGGAAGCAGCCAGGTCTCCCCAAAGTTGGCCTGTGAAGGAGAGAATGGAGAGAGAGCTAGGGCTACAGTTAAAGGGAAGGTGGGTTTTTTCCTGTTCTTTTTTTAATTGAAGTATAGTTAATATACAATATTATGTAAGTTACAGGTGTACAATATAGTGATTCACAATTTAAAAGATTATACTCCATTTATAATTATAAAATAATGGCTAGGGCTTCCCTGGTGGTGCAGTGGTTGAGAGTCCGCCTGCCGATGCAGGGGACACGGGTGCGTGCCCCGGTTTGGGAAGATCCCACATGCCGCGGAGCGGCTGGGTCCGTGCGCCAAGGCCGCTGAGCCTGCGCGTCCGGAGCCTGTGCTCCGCAACGGGAGAGGCCACAACAGTGAGAGGCCCACGTACCACACACACACAAAAAATAATAAAATAAAATAAAATAAAATAAAATAATGGCTATATTCCCTGTGCTGTACAATATATCCTTGTAGCTTATTAAATTAAATTAAATTTATTTATTTATTTTTTTTTTTTGCGGAACGCGGGCCTCTCACTGTTGCGGCCTCTCGCGTTGCGGAGCACAGGCTCCGGACGCGCAGGCTCAGCGTCCATGGCTCACGGGCCCAGCCGCTCCGCGGCATGTGGGATCTTCCCGGACCGGGGCATGAACCCGTGTTCCCTGCATCGGCAGGCGGACTCTCAACCACTGCGCCACCAGGGAAGGGAAGCCACTTGCAGCTTATTTTATACAGAAGACTTTGTACTTCTTACTCCCCCACCCCTATCTTGCCCCTCCTCCCTTCCATCTCCCCACTGGTAACCACTAGTTTGTTCTCTGTATCTGAGAGTCTGCTTCTGTTTTGTTACATTCACTAGTTTGTTGTATTTTTTAGATTCCACATGTAGTGGTATCGTACGGCATTTGTCCTTCTCTGATTTATTTCACATAGCGTAACACCCTCCAAGTCCTTCCGTGTTGCTGCAAATGGGAAAATTTCGTTCTTTTTTATGGCTGAATCGTATTCCACTGTGTGTGTGTGTGTGTGTGTGTGTGTGTGTATAGAGATATCTATCTATCTATATATATATACCACTTTTCTTTATCCATTTGTCTGTTGATGGATATTTAGGTTGTTTCCATATCTTGGCTATTGTAAACAATGCTGCTATGAACATTGGGGTGCATGTATCTTTTTGAATTAGTGTTTTGTTTTTTTTCCGGAGATGTACCCAGGAGTGGGTATATGGGAGTTCTAGTTTTAGTTTTTTGCAAAACCTCCATACTGTTTTCCACGGTAGCTACACTAATTTAGAATCAAGGTGGGTTTTATTTTAGGTGACAACAAGATAATTTGAATTTCTAAAACACAACCCCTTTTAGAGTTTTGCTTAGCAACTCTGTGGGAGCAATCAACATAGATAAGGTATTTGTTTTCCCTGTTTCCTGCTCCAAAGAAATTCAAATTTTTCTTACAAAGTGGGTTTTTAAAAATCCTTGGCTATGCACAAAAATTGCTTGCCACATCCTACAGGATGGAGAAATCTATAGAAAAGGTGTGTAACTGGGTCAACATAAAAAAGAAACAAAAAGACCTGCTCCAGTTCTCTTGGGAAGCTGAAAAATCAGGGCTTTAGAAAAATCAATGGAGCCATACTATTCTGTGACAATGCGCAGGGGAGGCCCACACACTGGACCTCGAGGCAGAAAACCCAGCTGGCTGGTCCTTCTGGGGTAGCCACTGTTGAACTTTGTCACCTTGTGCAATCTGCCCAACTTCAGTGTCAGGATAATGTTTATTATGGCTCTCTTGGCTCTGGGCAGAATCACATGAGGTGGAGCCAGTAAAAGGGCTTTATACAAATGCAACGTATTGCCAGTATTTCCTGTGATTGAAGGTAAGTAAGCATTAAATGATACTTACTATAATGTATGCAGCCTGGAAGCAACCTGTTTGGATATGTGTACAAACATTCACCAACTGATTCAAGGGAACAAAAAAAAAATGCAGCGAGGGGCTTCCCTGGTGGCGCAGTGGTTGAGAGTCCACCTGCCGATGCAGGGGACACAGGTTCGTGCCCCGGTCCGGAAAGATCCCACATGCCGCGGAGCGGCTGGGCCCGTGAGCCATGGCCGCTGAGCCTGCGCGTCCAGAGCCTGTGCTCTAAAACGGGAGAGGCCACAACAGTGAGAGGCCCGCGTACCGCAAAAAAGAAAAAAAAAAAAAATCAGCGATTTCTTAACAATTCCACAAGGTCATTTATTTAGACCTGCATATTTACCTTTCATTCCTACAACTGGTGTTGTGGAAGCTGACTGACTGTGAATCAGGTTAAACCAGGCCTAAGCTTGAAGTGCTGTCTGCTCTCTGAAAATGCTGACTGTGACATACTTACTTTCAGTTTGCTCTGAATCTGACAATGTAACAATTCTGTACCCAAATCCTGGCACATCTAAATGCTTGTGCATTTACTAACCAAAGAAAAACCAGTACAGCCAGTCTAATTATAGACCAAACAAGCTTCCAGCCTCTCTCCTAAACACTTCCAAATTGAGGCCTTACTTAGGGCAAGATCACACATGACTCCAGCCCTGTACCAACTCCCCGAATGCATTCATTTCTTACGGAGACATGGACATGGCCATCTCCAATTAGAGGGACAAAGAAGAGAACGGTTAGGGCTTTACTTTTAATTTTTAAAATGTAAAACATCAAGTCCTGCCCTTTAGCTATCACTGTATGTTACAAATATTGAAAACGTTCAACGGGGCGGAGATAGTGGATTAAGTGTTACAGAGACCAAATGCATCAGGCGTTTCACTTATGTAACATTCTGGGCTCCAAGAACCTCTGAGTAGGAGTGAATCAATCCCACATTCAAGCAGATACCAGCTAAGTCACCCTTTCCACACAATTCTTCCCGGCATCCTCCTCTCTCTCTGCAAAACAAGATCGGTTCTCCTTCCTTCCCCTGACCCCCAGGGCCTGGGGTCCTCTGCTGCCCAACGACAGTAACACTCAAGTTGCACCATCTGGGCTCCTGCGGCTGTAGCTAGCAGCAGCCAAGGTGGGGCTGGAGAGAGGAGAACTTCGGTGATGCACTCGTGACTTCTACAAGAGTTGCCTTCTAAGGCTGCCAGGAATTCTCCTTGCCTCCAAATCGGCCCTGACTAGGATCTGGAGTATTTTCAATGGAAAAAAAGGGAGGAGGAGGAGGAAGGAGAGGAGGAGGAGGAGGCTTGGAAGGGGGAGGGGTGGGGTGGGAGAGGAAAAGGAAGAAGAAGGCAGTGCAATTCTGCTTTACTGGGTGTTTGGCACCCGAGACTGAAGGTGGACTAGGAAATAAATATAACTGAAACCAAGTACCCCTAAAACTGAGTTCCCTTACCAAGTTGATGATAAATCACTCTCTCCAAAACTGTATTCCCATTCTTGTCCCCTCTGACCTCAATTCTGTGCTAACTGAACACTAATCAACCAGTCAGATGACTAAGATTGCTGTTGTCAATAACACTGTTAATGTACTAAAATTGCTATTTTAGATGTCATCTTTTTTTTTTTTTTTTTTTTTTTGTGGTATGTAGGCCTCTCACTGTTGTGACCTCTCCCGTCGCGGAGCACAGGCTCCGGACGTGCAGGCCCAACGGCCATGGCTCACGGGCCCAGCCGCTCCGCGGCATGTGGGATCTTCCCGGACCGGGGCACGAACCCGTGTCCCCTGCATCGGCAGGCGGACTCCCAACCACTGCGCCACCAGGGAAGCCCTAGATGTCATCTTTAACGTACAAACTCAGGTTGTTTCTCTAGGGCAAGAAGAGCTCACAGACCCCCAAGCCATGCACCACCCGGACAGAGAATGGTAAACCAGAGACATACTGACTTCCGAAAGCACCATCAAGAAATGTCACAAGGGGCTTCCCTGGTGGCGCAGTGGTTGAGAGTCCACCTGCCGATGCAGGGGACGCGGGTTCGTGCCCCGGTCCGGGAAGATCCCACATGCCGCAGAGCGGCTGGGCCCGTGAGCCAAGTCCGCTGAGCCTGCGCGTCCAGAGCCTGTGCTCCACAACGGGAGAGGCCACAACAGTGAGAGGCCCACGTACCGCAAAAAAAAAAAAAGAAATGTCACAAGACGATGATGACCAGGTTCTTTGTTCTTCTCCTTAAAATGACCCCTAACTCAAAGACCAAGTTGGAGTGTATCTGAGGCTTGTCTCCCACTCCCTTGCTTGGCGCTCTGCAAGAAGTCCTTACTTTGCTGCAAACTCCCGCTGTCAGTTTGGCTTTCCGCGCTGCGGGCACACAAGCCCTTTGCTCGGTCACATGATCACCATTGGTGAACTTCCACAAACTACCTCTGACCAGACTTTCCCTCCTCCCTTTCTGCAGCTGGCCCAACCTCCGTGCCTCAGCCATCCTGCATCGCTCACCATTCCCTACCTGTGCTAACCTGACCCATCTCCATGCTTTGCATTCCTGCTGATGGGATAACCCCTCCTCTCTCACAGAAACCCCACCCTCTGGGCCCAGATCGAATGCTCCTCCCAAAAGAAGTCTTCCTCGGTTATTAGAAGCAATAACTTCTTCCTCTCGCCACAAATAACATTTTGTCTACATCAGTAAGTAAAGCTGGTAATAAGATTACTTACTGAGCACACACTATGGGACAGGAATCATGCAACGCACTTCATACATTTTATTTCCTTTAATCCTCACAATGACCTCCATGAGGACACACCGTTATTATTATTGTTCCCTTTTGTGGATGAGAAAACTGAGGCAGAGAAAGGTTAGGTACTTTAAAAGGGCAGTGGGGGCACTGGACTGGGGCCGGTTTGACTCCAGAGCTCACATGTTCTACTGCATCTTGCCTTGTATCGTAATGATTTGTGCACGTGTCCCACCTGCTCTATGAATTTCTGAGGTCATATAGCTTTGGATATCCCATTATATTAACTCAGGGCCTGGCTCAAAGTGGGTGCCTGAATTTGAGCAAAAGTAATTTGGTGTGGTTTTATGCATCTCTAGATAGATCACTGTGCCTGATTTTCCCAGGCATATGATCCCTCTCGACTGCATCCAGCATAAAGGCTTTAGCACAAGTCAAGAGCAGAAATTATAACTGGCCATCCAAAGTCAAGAATCCAAGACCCAGGGAAGGAGGAGAAATATGACCCTTGAAACTTTCAAGCAGCTCAAAGGGGCCCACAGGACATGGGTACCACTGTTTCCTAATTTTAGTGGCCAGGTATCTGAGACATATAAGAACTCTTAGAATGGCGAGTCCTAGGAGGGTCTTTCTTTTCAGGTAAGTTTATTATAAATGTATGTGTGTTGCAGTCAATGTTTCTTCATATTCTTTGTTTTCAGTCTCGTGGAGAAAAATAAATTCTTGTTGAGAGCACAAGCCTATCGATATGGCTCAAACAGCAGATGGGCTTTCATGTTAAGTGAACTTGGTCTGAATGTTCTGTGGAGAAGGAAAAAGTCTTCCTCGACCCTCTTAGGGTCCCTGGCTGGGCCTGAAAAGTAAACTGACAGGAGAAAAGCATACACGTTTACTTAACATAAGTTTTACATGACATGAGAGCCTTCATATGGAAATGAAGACCCCACAAAACAATTAAGCCTGAGTATGCTTAAGCCAGGTTTGATGGAGATTGTACAGTGGTGGAGGAATATGATAGGTTAAGGAGTGTGAGGTAACTGCAATAAACTGGGGGAAACCTGGCAAATCCTGTTTGTTCAGGTTCTCTCCGAGGTCCCTTTGTCTTTGGAGATAAGGATGCTCCTTTCCTCCGGGTATAGGGAAGACACCTCTCCCCCGAGGGTTTTATGACCCGTGTCAGGGGAGAAGACAGAGGAAAGGTCAGGGTGACCCTCCTGCTTGTGCTGTTTTGTCAAATTCCTTCAGCTAAAAATATTCAATATGCCAAGTGCCACATTTTGGGGTAGCGTGTCCTGAACCCCGTCAGTCCCAACTGTGCCCCACTTCTGCGACTTAACATTTGTGCCTGGGTCCCCCTGTCTGATAATGGAGGTAACATCAGCACCTGTTCATCCGTAAGGTGACTGGCGGACAGAAGGGGATAATGCCTATAAAGCACCCAGCACTGTATAGTCAGGAAACGTTAGCTCTTATTATTTAGCAATTATATTATTAATATTAAATGGCTACTGTTGGAAGTCATGGTTTATAGCTCACAGGAACACTTTTTTCATCTGAAAAATTCCTCACTGAAGTTTATTGGTTAGTGTTATTTTTTTCTGCTCTACAGAGCTAACAGTGAATATAGACACCCACACCTCTGAACATAAAGAATGAGGAGAGATAAACTGTAGCAGGACCATCTAACAATTAAAGCTGCTTGAAATCTGAGACTGTCAGCAGTCCCCCTTTCTCTACCCAAGGGAAGATGCCTCATATGGATGTTGCCTTTGGTTCAACTTCAGCCCCCTAAGGTCCTACTTTTAATGAGCCTAGCCACTTTTCCCCCCTACTTACAATGATGATTCTCAAACTTTAGAGGCCATAAGAATCACTTAGGGTGTTTAACAAATGCATATTCCCAGGCCCACCACAAAGCATTATGATTTAATAAAGAGCATCCCAGGTGACTCCAATAACAGTGATGCGAAGTAACTGACACCTTAGAAATACTTACCATGGGTAAGTTTATTTCCTGCATCAGAAAAAGATGGAAAAGCTTCTTTTAATTTTCTAACTATCTACATTTAAAAAAAAACGAATGTTGGGGCTTCCCTGGTGGCACAGTGGTTAATAATCCTCCTGCCAATGCAGGGGACATGGGTTCGATCCCTGGTCCAGGAAGATCCCACATGCCCATGCCGCAGAGCAACAAAGCCGGTGCGCCACAACTATTAAGCCTGTGCTCTAGCGCCCGCGAGCCACAACTACTGAGCCCACGCACCTAGAGCCCGTGCTCCACAACAAGAGAAGCCACCGCAATGAGAAGCCCACGCACCGCAACTAGAGAAAGCCCACATGCAGCAATGAAGACCCAACGCAGCCAAAAATAAATAAATAAGTGGGTGTGTCTATTGGCTATGACTTATTCTGTGAGTGATTTTTAAAGTCTCCCTTAACTTCTTGTTGCTGATGAAACACTGAACAGTTACTCTATTGTTCCTTCCCAAGGTTGTAGACTGGTGTATTATTTTAAGACAGGCCAAGATCTTAACATGGTTCTTCTGATTCTGGGACAAGGAGGCCTGAGTTTACTATTACTAACAAACTCTGTGGCTTCCCTTCCAAATGGCTACAGTCAGGGTGGTGATGGTGATTACAGAGAACATGATGAAGAGATGGCTGCAGTCTCTGAAGCAGAGTGCTCACAAACCTAAACTTCAGGAACATCTGATATATAATCATCTGACAGATATACATATATATATATATATACACACCTATACATACATACATACATATATATATATATATAAAAAATCAATCCCCAGAGATCTGGGACAGAGGACATCAGGAGAGAATGCAGTTCCAAATACTAGATCTGCTCCAGGACCAACCAGTCAGAGCATTCACTCCTTTCCCTTGACTCCAATGACTGGGGGCAGC
The DNA here is from genome assembly GCF_949752795.1 of Hyperoodon ampullatus. Taxonomy (NCBI): domain Eukaryota; kingdom Metazoa; phylum Chordata; class Mammalia; order Artiodactyla; family Ziphiidae; genus Hyperoodon; species Hyperoodon ampullatus. Next base: position 19,335,174 of record NC_136924.1, read on the forward strand.
ATAGTACTTAAGACCAATAAGACCACAAACTCTAGGGGCAGACTGCCTGAGTTTCAAATCCAGCTCCTATACTCACTACTGTGTGATCCTGGGCAAGTTACATAACCTCTCTGTGCCTTGATTTCTTCATCTATAAAATGGGATGTTGTAAGAATAGAGTTGGTTCATAGTAAGTGTTGATGCTATTATTAGATGGTCATGTGACCCAAACCAAGCCAATGACATTCAGTCCAAGGACTTTTGCTGGAGATACTTCTGCTAGAGTTGCTAAATTGGTGAAAATATAAGCTGAGAACTGCCAGGGGCCACCTGTGGAGAAAGTCTTCCTGAGACTGAAGCTCCCACAGAGGAGAGCTGAGAGACTGAGCAGGCATCTGGGGTTTCATGTTATTGTTTGAGACCAGAACCTAGTCATGCCTGGACATCCAGTGTGGGACTTTTCAATGACATGGGCTATTAACTCCCCCTTTTTTTTAAGTTGGTTTGAGTTGGTTCCAATTACCTGCAAACAAAAGAATTCTGACCTAGCTTTATTGAGACATAATCCACACGCTATACAATTCCCCCATTTAAAGTACACAATTCAATGGTTTTTAGTACGTTCACAGAGTTGTGCAACCATCACTATGATGTAGGAGTTTTGATCCAAAACTCCTCAGAGATGGCTCAGTAGGCATGAGGTATGAATGGTGGTGGAGACGGACATGTACAAATCTGCTTTCAAAGTCGCCACAATTTTGAAACTACTTTTAAAGTTGGAATCAACCAACTTTTTGATTTGGAAGTGGCTTACAGCTCAGCACAGTATAATGGAAAAGAAGTGAACTGGAAATTAGAACCCTTAGTTTCCTTTGAAGCAAATTATCAAATCCCTATGATCCCTTCATACTCCACATAATTTTATAGTTTTAGTCAAATCCTGTCATTTTTCATGATAAAACTGAGGACCAGACAGGTTAAGCCAACTGCCCAAGTTGACAGAGGGATTTACTGTTAGACACATTCAAGAATACAGTTCAGTTTTCTCTGTTGCTAGTTTCAAGAAGTTCTTACTTTTTCTGCAGGATTTCATACTCAAGATCCAGGTCAATCCCTTGAAATGCTTGGAGGTTAAGAGAGTCTTTGAAATACTAATCAAATATTTATTCATTCATTCTAGTAATACACTGTGATTAAGGGTATTCCCCAAACTTAGGTTCAATTTCAGTGTATCTCTCTTTAGATAAGATAGTGTTCTACCTATAACCAAGAGGAAAATTAATATACTTTCTTTAAAGCAGGATATGATAGTTAATGGTAAAACTATTCTGTGGTGTTTAGTATGTTAAGTAGATCATGGGCTGGCAAGTTTCTACACACGTTTGTGCAATAATCTTGGTTTGCAGGACCAGGAGGTTTAATTACAAAAAAAAGTCCTGCTGGGGATAAGGATGGATGATGGTTAAGGGAATAACCGCACTCTTCATCTAATAAAAAGTAAGAGATCTGATAGCCAAACTGAAAATTTAGAATAATTTCACCTCTAACAGCCCGAGGGCCTTCAGATGAGTTAGCAAAGACATAAAGAACCCTTTAGTTGTTAATAATTACAAATCTGTCCATCTGGGCACAAAAGAACTCTCTATACAGGCCTTCAAAATTTTTAGAAACACACTTCCTGGAAGAACCTGAGAGTTTGGATCTGGCCAACAAAATGTAACCCAGTCTGGGGCAGCATGCATTGTACTTAGCCATATTCAAGGACAGAAAGGCATTTGCTTTATCTGGGATATCCTGTGAAAACACATTAAGAACACCCAGGGAATGGGCTTCCCCGGTGGCGCAGTGGTTGAGAGTCCGCCTACCAATGCAAGGGACACGGGTTCGTGCCCCGGTCTGGGAAGATCCCACATGCCATGGAGCGGCTGGGCCCGTGAGCCATGGCCACTGAGCCTGCGCGTCCGGAGCCTGTGCTCTGCAACGGGAGAGGCCACAGCAATAAGAGGCCCGCATACTGCAAAAAAAAAAAACACCCAGGGAAATATCATCAGCAGGGGTATTATTTGTGGTCATCGTTTTTTTTTTTAAGATCTTTATTGGAGTATAATTGCTTTACGATGGTGTGTTAGTTTCTGCTTTATAACAAAGTGAATCAGTTATATATCTGTTCCCATATCTCTTCCCTCTTGCGTCTCCCTCCCTCCCACCCTCCCTATACCACCCATCTAGGTGGTCACAAAGCACCGAGCTGATCTCCCTGTGCTCTGCGGCTGCTTCCCACTATCTATCTTCCTTACGTTTGGTAGTGTATTTATGTCCATGCCTCTCTCTCACTTTGTCACAGCTTACCCTTCCCCCTCCCCGTGTCCTCAAGTCCATTCTCTAGTAGGTCTGTGTCTTTATTCCTGTCTTAGTCATCGTTGTTTTTAATGCATGCTTTTTCCTCTGTGACTCTAGATAAAATTAGTTGAACCCTGTAAAAGAGTACTAGATGTTTTATTTAAGTTACAAGCAAGAGGTAGTAGAATTTTTACACGGAGTTCAGTGGTGAGATCTTTGTATGGGCTTCAAGGGGAAAATAGTGAAAAAGAAAGGAAAAATTGTCCATAATTCCACCAGCCTGATACAACTATTATGAGGGCTTTGATGCATTTTCGTTTACTTTTCTCCTAAGTAGTCACTGTACACACTTGCAATTGAGAGGAGAAAAAGCTCCAAGATGTCCTGGCGAGACCTGCCTTTACCGAACTATCTTCCCTCCCGGCACATATATTCTCAGCCTTCAAAACCAACAAGACCCATCCCATCACCTCAGCTAAGGTGGTTAATACAAGCCCAGGATTCCCAGGGATGCAGGCAAATAAGCATCATCACCAGGCTGTCACCCCCGTACAGTTCTGACAGCCCAGTACCCCAAACCTCTCCACTCTGTCCTCAGAACCCTAGTACTTCATCAGCAAATTCCTCTCTATCCTCAGACTTTGAACATTTTCTTCACTTCTTATTCTAATTGAAACCTCCGGTCACTGCTTCCTCTGCTGTTCTCGCCCCCACTCTCATTGTGCGACGGCCCTGAGTCCACCTCCACAGTTGGCCTCCTTGCTCCTCTGTCAAACATCTTCCTTTCTCTCTATACTCACCACCATTTTTTTTTTTTTTTTTTTTTGCGGTACGCGGGCCTCTCACTGTTGTGGTCTCCCGTTGCGGAGCACAGGCTCCGGACGCACAGGCTCAGCGTCCATGGTTCACGGGCCCAGCCGCTCCGCGGCATGTGGGATCTTCCCGGACCGGGGCACGAACCCGTGTCCCCTGCATCGGCAGGCGGACTCTCAACCACTGCGCCACCAGGGAAGCCCTATACTCACCACCTTTTAAGAGTTGTCATTAGACTTGACCACAGCCTGCTTCTCCTTGCTGCAGTTACCAAGAGAAAGCCACCCCTTATCACTCTCCTCTTATTCTTTTTTTTTTCTTTTTTTTTTGGCCATGCTGCACGGGCTTGGGGGATCCTAGTTCCCCAACCTGCGGTTGAACCCGGGCCCTTGGCAGTGAGAGCGTGGAGTCCTAATAACCGGACTGCCAGGGAACTCCCCATCTCCTCTCATTCCTTAAAGATTTTAGCCCCTGACTCACTGTTACCTTTGCCAACATTACTCATGTTATAAAATACTTCGTGATTTCCAAATCCACAGGGGAGCCTCCCAATACCCCTGCCTCTAGGTTCCTTGACCACTTTTCCATCCAATATCTTGTCCTCCACCCTACCTCAGCTTCCCCACAGTCATGCTCTAGACCGTGTCATTGCCAAAACCCCACTGCCTCTCTCATCCATTTCAAGCATCCCAGCCACCACTTCCTTGATTTCCAGCTCACTCCCTTCAGTACCCTCCCAATCCACGGAGACCTATGATGCACTGATCCTACCATCTGTTCACTATCATTAATATCCTCCGTATCTCCACTTAGCTTCTTAAAGCAGCTTATCATTCACTTACTTATATCCCCAACTCTCTTGCCTCACCCTCCCTTCATAGCATTCACCCAGCAAAACCTCTGCCTTGGTTAAATCTGACTCTCCACTCACTCTGTGCCTGCAGGAGTGTACCTCAGCATGGCTGGAGAAGAACATACCCATGTGGCTGCTCTCATCTTAGATCCATGACCAGAAACCAGCATTGCCACCTCATAATCCTACATTTCCCTGGTCCGTCTGCTCTTCCTCTCTCCTAGATGGTTAATTCATGCTCTTCTCTCTTCAAACCTCCGATACCTCCTCCTCCCCCATCCTCACTCTTGGCTCATGATTTTGCTTTCCAATTCTCTGGAAAAAAAAAAAAAAATGTAGCAACCAGGAGAGAACTTCCACAATTCCCACTGCCACATCGACCCACCATGTGCATCGGTGCCTGTACACACACTGTGCTTTCCCTCCTGTCGCAGATGAATTGTCTGTGATCCTGAGGCCAACCCTCTCTTCCTGCTCTACATCCCCAACCCCCTTCCCTACTCAAGGGCATCTCGCCAGCGATTCTCCCCTCTCTTTCCTGCATCATCTTATTTTCTCCCTCATGGATTGTTTACAACAGCACACAAACATGTTGATATCTTCCCATTCTTAAAAATCCCTCCCTCAGGGCTTCCCTGGTGGCGCAGTGGTTGAGAGTCCACCTGCCGATGCAGGGGACGTGGTGGGTTCGTGCCCCGGTCCGGGAAGATCCCACATGCCGCAGAGAGGCTGGGCCCGTGAGCCATGGCCGCTGAGCCTGTGCGTCCGGAGCCTGTGCTCCGCAACGGGAGAGGCCACAACAGGGAGAGGCCACAACAGTGAGAGGCCCGCGTACCGCAAAAAAAAAAAAAAAAAAAAAAAATCCCTCTCTTGACCTCATTAACCTCCATTAAAACCAAGTCAAATCTTGTCCATCCCGCTCAAAACCCCTGAAATAGCTCCCATCCCACTCAGAAAGAGGCCAAAATCCACCGAAGACCTCCACAGCTGGACCTCACCTACCCCTTCAGCCTCTGTGCCTCGGCTCTTCATTGTTCCAAGCACACGTGCCCAGCGTGCTTTACTGGGGCCTTTGTACTTGCTGTTCCCTCAGACTGAACACCCATTCCCTCACTTCACACCTTTAACCAAATGTGTCATCTCAGTGAGGCTTTCCTTGGCCTCCCTGTGTACAACTGCAATGCGACCACACTCTCGATACTCCGTTCCCTGCTTTATTTTCCTTCTTTGCACTTAACCGCTTTCTAACATATAATGTACTTACTTGTTAGGTTTATTGACTGTTTTCCCCAGTCAATATCCACAGAGCTGGAATATAAACCCTGTAAGAGCAAGAATTTTTTTGTTGTCTACTTTGTTTACTGCCAATGTATCCTCAGCACTGCAGTGCTTGGCACATAGTAGGTGCTCAAAAACTATCAGTTGAATGAATGAATGGTTAAAATTAAAGACGCCGGCATAATGTCTTATAATTTTAAAGTTTTCACAATCATGTTTATTTACGATTCTCCTACAGCATCTGCATTAGAGTTCTCTGAATCAAACACAAGGACCTTCGTTTTATCATGTTCTACTGTAAACATGTCCTTGTCTTTCAAATAGAATTTGATTTCAGAATGGGAAAAGTGAAAATCCTGGAGCACCTTCGGTAATTCACCGAGTCTCTTTCCCTGCTTTCATTCTGGTTTATACTTAGTTTGGTTTGGAGGGAGGAGGCCTTTGTCTTGGGGAGTTAGGGAAGACCTGGGGAGGACTTCAGAAAGAATATCTGGCAACAGAAAGCATCATTCAGAGCTTAGAAAGAAACCTGTTCAGAGAGTAAGGGGAAAAACAAATAGTCACTGGAAGGAGAAGGTGGAATCAGTCACATACCACCTGAGAATATGGTGCTCTGGGTCAGAAGAACACTGTGGCCCAAAGCAGCTTCCAAGATCAAAGGAAAAGCGGCATTCCACAATAGAAATAAAGACTTTAGCCACGATTAAAAGTAAAAATAAAAACAAACCCACAACAGGACAGAGATTCCAAAACAACAGGGAGACAGTGAGCTCTGAAGCTGGAAAGACCTCAGTCTGAGGCTGGTCCCCCCACTTTCCAGCGCTGGGAGGTAGTTCTAAGCGCTGCCTGGGAAACGGGAGAGGCTGCGCGGATGTTAGCTCCTCCCCCACCCCAACCCCCCACTGTGTCCCCAGAGCCCAGCACACAATGTAAGACACTGAGCGGATGCCGAACAAATAACACTTTAGTGCACAAATTCATGACTCAGGAGAAGGAACTTCTCAAATCGAGCTGCCTCTACCTTTGCCCCAGACTTCACAGAATTTGCTTGTTTCTGTTTTTTTTTTTTTTTTCTCACTTCACTGCACCCTCTCACCGTCTGCTTAACCCACTCCTGAAATCATCTTCCCATTTGTTGTTTGTGTCTCCACTCCACAATGGAGCTGGCGTTGGAGACATCAGTCTCTGAGCTACCAAACATTAATTTACATTTGAAAACAAAGGGTTTTAGCAGAGAAATGGGGACACAGGAGGCAGCGTGCACCCTGGGCTCCTCCACTTATTACTCCAGGCTGACAGATTTTTCATCAAGTTCTTGTTTTTCTCCTCTGGAGGAAAGCTTATTTCCATAGAAGGATTTCCCCCCTTTGTGCTCATTCTTCGTTCACAGTTTTAGTGTTTACTTTTGCTTTTTATCTTTGCATAATCCTTTCAGTTTCAAGAATCTAAAGAGATTCTGGATTGGAATCCCTTGCCCTTCCCTGAAAATATCTCCGGTTCCTGCCAATAGGGGTTGACACATTTCCCTAGTGTTCCTTTCACATCTTTGTAATGCGAAAGGGTGCTGGTAAATCGTGTGGACAAGCCTCAGATAACCTGGTGTTTGTTTATGGGATATTTTTCAAGTCTTCAGCCAAGACTGTGCAACAATAACTTCGTTTCAATGGAGTTCCTGGAGAGAGGGTTCCAGATCAGCCTGGACTACGTAACCACTGACCTATTCAGAAGTCCAGCAGAGTTAAAGAGGTGGAGGGTCTCTTTGCTTGGAAGGCTGGGAAGCCCATTCCTCAGAGAACAGCTATGCCCACTGAAGCAAGAGGCTGCTCCCCCCAAGCAATAGCGGGAGGGGGGCTTGGGAACTGCTTGGTAAACACTGGAGCAGCCAAAAAAGTGACGTGAGGAGGGCACCCCCAGCAGAATATATCTCCATGAATGAAGGCAGAGGCCTCTTATTGTCCTGTTCACATGTGTCTCCAGCACCTAACTATGTGCACAAGTAGTAATTACTGTTCAATAAATATTTATGGAATGAATGAATGAATCAGGTAGAAGGACAGGGCACCACAAGAATCCTCTTGAATAAAAAGGGCAGTTTTGGAAGGCGTTAAATATGCTGTTGCCATGTTAAGTTTTACTAGAAAATGTTTGTAATTCTACTGAAACCCCAAGTTGCTGTGGCCTGGAGAATAAAATGAGTCACCAAAGCTTTTTTTTTTTTTTTTTTGCCATATATGACAAACCAAAAAAGGGGGCTTCAATCAAAAACTATAGGGCTGGGGCTTCCCTGGTGGTGCAGTGGTTGAGAGTCCGCCTGCCGATGCAGGGGACGCGGGTTCGTGCCCCGGTCCGGGAAGATCCCACATGCTGTGGAGCGGCTGGGCCAGTGAGCCATGGCCGCTGAGCCTGTGCGTCCGGAGCCTGTGCTCCGCAACGGGAGAGGCCACAACAGTGAGAGGCCCGCATACCGCAAACAAACAAACAAACAAACAAAACTATAGGGCTTAGTATGGGCCAAATATGGTGCTAGGCAGGAGATGAAAAACTAAGATAATGACTCCTATACACAGAGCTATATCTATGTGTTATTATGTATGTGTATATAGAAATATACAGTTACTATTTATCATCACTTGCCTCATGTCAGACTCTGTTTAATTCTTCTAATACCACTAAGATGTTGTAGCATTATTGTTTCCATTTTACAGACACAGAAATAGAGGCCAAGAAGTTTAAAAAAAAGGCTGAATATAAGGCAACCTTGACAATAATGTGATTCTTCCTTTCCCCAATGAAAAAATTACCCTCTTCCAAAGATTCTTGGCTAACTTGAATAAGAAAGCTTTTAGAAACGACAGTACAAAATCTCTTATATGCACTATTCAAAATAAGGAACCCACCAGAGTCACTTACTTAATTCTTCTTTTGGCCAGAAGAAGAAAAGACAGAAATAAAGTTTGAGGATCCGTTTCTTGAAAAGATAATCAAAACTTTATATAATCTTGGGGAGCTACAGTTACCAATTTGAATAATGTTACCCCATGACAATTAATTGACAGGTTAATGTTATTTCCATTGGAGATACTATTAAATTTTAGAAAATCTGGATGTCTCCAAGTGGGTTTCTTAGAGACATCTCTAAAAAGGTGTTTAATGGTTACTAAAAACAGAGTAGGATTTTATTATGGGAAGGTTTTCAGCCTTCAACTTTATCCAACAGCTTTCTCTTCTAAACTGCCTTACTGTTTAACTCTCAGTCTCTGTACTTACATTAACACCCTCTCTTGCAGGCCTAGGGTTTTTTTAACCAGCAATTGCTAAAAAGGAAAACTGCTGTTTCAGGCCACAGACAAGATTTCTTTGCTGAATCTGAGTCAGAAACATAGAAAGTAAATCTAAGCCTAAACCAAAGAATATGAGAATAAATAGATTTTAGGAAGGAATGTAAGACCTATAATATTTCTCTTCTAGGGAGGTGAATAATATGTAATCAATATCTATTAACATTTATCAATTTGATTCAATACACATATTTCAAATGTCGTCATCATCACTACAGCTACTTGAGTCAACTAATAGTTTCCTGCAGTCTTTACTATGTCTACCTTGTTTCCTTAGTAGAAACACACGACTACAAACATAGCTCCTTTCCCCATCGTGTTGTTCAAACAGCTGCATATTATTACAAAACATATTTACCAGTTCTCAGAACTGAACACTGGATTGTTTCCAAATGCTCAGTATTACAAAGGACATTGAAATAAACATCCTTAAGGATAAGCCTGCGCATATGTTCTTAATGATGTCTATAGGATATTGCTAGGTCATAAAACTGAGGGGGACCCTATGGGGTCTTCCGAGACATGCCCCCCCACCCATCCCCTGTGTCTCCAGCCTCTTCCTTGTAAAAAAGCTTTAGCCTCCCAGGCTTTCCCCAAGTTCCAAAGAGCAAAGTTACAAAATCAGAAAAGTTACAAAATCAGAAATAAACCAAACAAAGTCAAACAAGACAAAATTATGACAGTTTAACCATAAAACAAAGTTAAGGATCTTTAGTTCCTCCTCAAGGGCCATAGGTAATATCCTGAGCCATATCTTTGAGTTGTTTTACAGATACTAAAACCCCCATCAGGTGGAAAAAGTTAACTGCATGCTAACCAAAAGCACGCAGACCCCAGACTGGTTAAAATCAGATAGTTGATGATTGAGATTCCCAAAACAGCACCGTTACCTCACTATCAACCAATCAGAGAACTGAACACAATCTGATCACGCACCCCATGACCCTCCCCCTCAGACTTTCTTTAAAAACCCCTCCCTAAAAGCCACTGGGGAGTTTGGGTCTTTTGAGCATGAGCTGCCCATTCTCCTTGCTTGGTGCCCTACCATAAACACTGTACTTTCCTTCACCACAACCCAGTGTCAATAGATTGGCTTTGCTGCAAGTCAGGCTAGCAGATACTAATCTGGTTCAGTAACAGTCAAAGGTGTGCTTATTCCTAAGGTTTTTTTTTTTTTTAACATCTTTATTGGAGTATAATTGCTTTACAATGTTGTGTTAGTTTCTGCTGTATAACAAAGTGAATCAGCTATATGTATGCATATATCCCCATATCCCCTCCCTCTTGTGTCTCCCTCCCACTCTCCCGATCTCACCTCTCTAGGTGGTCACAAAGCACGGAGCTGATCTCCCTGTGCTATGCAGCTGCTTCCCACTAGCTATCTATTTTACGTTTGGTAGTGTATATATATCCATGCCACTCTCTCACTTCGTCCCAGCTTACCCTTCCCCCTCCCTGTGTCCGCAAGTCCATTCTCTACATCTGCATCTTTATTCCTGTCCTGCCCCTAGGTTCATCAGAACCTTTTTTTTTTTAGATTCCATATACATGTGTTGGCATACAGCATTTGTTTTTCTCTTTCTGACTTACTTCACTCTGTATGACAGACTCTAGGTCCATCCACCTCACTACAAATAACTCAATTTCATTTCTTTTTATGGCTGAGTAATATGATGTGGCATATATATTCCTAAGGTTTTTAATCAACATTAGCAAACTCTCCAGAAAGATTGTATCTATGTATATACTCTGTAGTAAGGTAAAAGTTTCGTTGTGTTTTCCTGGTATTATCATTGCTACATTTGCCAGAGTTTAGCTGTAAAACTCAATACAGTACACTTGTTTAAAAAACATTTTTATTGAAGTATATTATACAGGAAGTAAAGTGGGTGAAGTACACAATCTAAAGTATACAGTCTACAGAATGTTTATACAGGTATACCCCTGTAACACCATCCATATCAAAATACAGAAAATTTCCAACATCCCAGAAAGTTTCACTGTGACTCTTCTAAATCAGTATCTTCCCATCCCCACCCTGGCACAAGGGGTAATTTTTTTTTTTTTTTACTTTAATCACCATCAGTTAATTTTACCTGTCCCTGAACTTCATACAGGTACTCCTTTTATGCCTGGCTTTTACTCAACATAATATCTTTGAGATGCATTCATGCTTTTGCATGTGTCATTGGATCACTTTTTAAATTAATTATTTTCATTGCTATGAAATATTTCGCTATATGAAAGTACCACAATTTATCCATTTCCCTGTTGATGTCCATTTGGGTTATTAGTTTGGATCTATTAGGAATAAGGCTGCTATAAACACCCTTGTGCATGTCTTTTGGTGGTAAAGGAGAGCAGAAGAGGCCACCCCAAAATATGCCACTTTGGCACGTGGATTATTTTGAGCTGAAGGCAATCAAGACCCAGCAACAGGAAAAGTTTTTTCTTTACCTCCCCCTTAACTGCCTAAATGTAGAAAGGGAGCCTGTACCAGGAAGAGAGCTATTACCAGAGATAACTTTTTCATCTGACAATCTGCATTGCAGGGCAAACATCTGTTTACCAAATATTTGCCTTTCTTACTGTTCTGTGTGCTTTCCTCCCCTTTGAAGTCAATTCTTCGTCCTCCGACTAAAGGATTGCCAGAGACTCTTCCACATGTGCACTTATAGCAGTGATTTGTAACTGTCTACCTGGTGGATCTAGCCATCTGTTAAACAGCTGGAGCCAAGCATGTCAGATCCTGCACAAGTGCCAAGAAGCGTGAGAAACGGTCTGCAGTCCTCCTCACCATTTCCCAGTCACGCCCAGGGTCAGAAGTAGTGCTGAATATCTTCCAGCTGCCCCTCAGGATCTACTCTACCTTCCCTGGGAGCCCAGTCTACATGGGCTGCAGCAACAGCCTCCAGGTGGGCTCACCGCTGGGGAGCACCGGCAGGAGAGGTGAAAGAAGAGTGAGGCTGGGGTATTCATTCCCCCAGTTTCTACGGCTCACTGTAAGCTGGCTGCATCCTTTAACCAAAAGTCACAGCTCTGGTCAGGCAGCCCCCCACAGCCTCTTGTCCCCAGGTACTGGTGACCACTCCCTTCCTCTTCAGCTCTAGGGCTGGTATCAGCCCTTCTGTTACCAGCCTGAAGTAGCCCTGCACATCTCCTGCATTTTCTCTCCACCTTTGTAAGGAGTTTCTTTATTAATTCTCTTCAAATTATCTGATGTGTGTGTGTCATTTATTTCCTGTTTGGACTCTAGTTGATACTGTAGTCTTGTCAAAGGCCCAAGCTGAAGCCTTCACAGTAAATGAAAAGAAGGACACCACTAGAAATATCCTGAGGGACATATCTAACCTTAGGAAGCCTGGAGGAGGAACAAGAATGAATGGGCTTTCCCAATCAACCCATAAACAAACTGCCCACAAAGAGCTGGTGGTTCCCTCAACATGTAGTGAGCACCAATTATGCGGTAGGCCTGGTGCAGGGACTTTCACATACGTCATGTCATCACGTGCTGTGTAGTCTTGAGCAGACTTGCAACCTCTCTGCATCCCAGTTTTTCATCTGACCTACCTTGTAGTGTTATTGAGAGAACTAAACGAGATAATACATGTAAAGTGCCCAAGACAGGACATAATACACGTTCAGTAAATGTTAGCTATTAATAGCAATGATTTAGATGAGACAATAGTTATGATAAGAAGAATAAACAACTCTTAAAACAATCTTCTGAGGTAGATATCATTTCCCTCATTTTAAAGACGAGTAAACCCAGGCCTCATGAGCTACACCACAAAGGAGAGGCAGAAGAGAAATTAACCTGGGGGCTGCTTCTTGATAGTGGGGATAGAAAAGACCACAGTGACCTGCTGACTATGCTTTCTATGTGAGAATGAATTCTTTAATGAGCCCAAAAGACAACTAACCCGTTAGTCAACTAAAATATAAATACCGTCGTCCCTCAGTATCACCCGGGATTGGTTCCAGGAGCCCTGCATACACCAAAATCCAAGGATGCTCAAGTCCCTTATAGGAAATGGCTTAATATATATGGAATTTAAAAAAGCGGTACCGATGAACTTAGCGGCAGGGCAGGAATAAAGACGCAGATGTAGAGAACGGACTTGAGGGCACGGGGTGGGAAGGGGAAGTTGGGATGAAGTGAGAGAGTAGCATTGACTTATATACACTACCAAATGTAAAATAGCTAGTGGGAAGCAGCCGCATAGTACAGGGAGGTCAGCTCCATGCTTTGTGACCACCTAGAGGGGTGGGATAAGGAGGGTGGGAGGAAGACGCAAGAGGGAGGAGATATGGGGATATATGTATACATATATCTGATTCACTCTGTTGTAGAGCAGAAACTAACACAGCACTGTAAAGCATTTATACTCCAATAAAGATGTGGGGAAAAAAAAAAAAGAAAGAAAATGGCTTAGTATAGTCAGCCCTCCATATTCACAGATGTGAAACCCGAGGATACTAGAGAGCCAACTGTATATTTATTGAAAAAAATCCCCATATAAATAGACAAACTATTCAAATTATTCAAAAGTATTCATAGGTTTGTACAGTTCAAACCTATTGTTGTTCAAGGGTCAACTGTACATACATGTATATGTATACACAACACATACTGAAAACTAAAATAAAAACCATGATATTTTTTAACCAAGTACCGTTGATTTTTTTTGAGTCTTCGATTATTAACAAAGTATCTTAGGCTTACTGAATTCAATTACTGAATTCACTTGTGCAAAAAGAAGTGGCTGATGCTTTCTCAAAATATTCTGTGAAGAGCTATGGCACCAGAGGTCTTAGATCTTCATCTGAAGATAAAGATTTCCTCAGGGAGTTATAGGGAATCTATAATTTAAAAACCATATAAAGATGGAAAAAACACTTATGTAAAAGTGAGGACAGTCTTTAAAATTGATCAACATCTTCTCATTGTTCATACAACATTTAATTAATCCTAAAGAAGTTTTATTACTTTCATGTTTCAAAAATAATACACACATATATTTAGGATCTTAAAATCTCCTGTCATTTTATAGATACCTTCTTTCTACACCTTCTGTTATCTTGCTTTAAATAAAAATTAATTTTTTTACGAAAGGAGAGAAATTAATTCGAATCCTGTTGATACCAAATCTGTATGTATTCCACCTCCCATGTGCCACAATTCACGGTCTACATAAGGGATAACATATGTGACCCACAGCACTCCACTCCCCGAATGAGTAATGAAAGAGGGTCCTCTTTCTAGCTGACTCTCAGAATTCCTCCTAACATACTACCCTAAGCAGCCACTAACAGTCAATCAGAGTTGAGCTGTGACAGAAACCTCATCTGCTATCTCTGAAGGAAAAATCAATTCAGATGAACAGGACAAAATCAGATTCAAAAAGAATGTTCATTCCACAGATCAGGAACTTTGCTTTGTTCACTCTGGTTTCTCCAGGGCCTAGAATGATGCCTGGTACATAGGAGGCACTCAGTAAATGTTTGTTGAATGAATGAATGAATGAAAGCTGTGATCTATAAGAGCCAGTATCATGCCTTCCGGGAGATTACAGAGAATGAAGATGGACAAAAAGAAGAATATAAACAACCCTAACGCAAATTAGCCTAAGATTGATATCAGAAAAGCGCAACAAATTGTGGGTAAAATGAGAGAAGAGAGTAGTCTGAATTAGTCTGAGTAACACAGCATTTAAAAATAAATATGGCATAGCTTTCAAGTATCTTACTCTAGGCCCACAGCCTTCTCAGGGAGACATTCTAATGAAATTGCTTTAAGAAGCAGATAAAAATCATTTATAATTAGTAACACCATTTGTCTTAAAGTGTTTACAATTAAAGTTGATAAATAAATCTTCTTTTTGGAGTAAGCAAATGGGACCTTCAACCCAAATTCTGTGTGGGTAAATCTGAATGAATGAGATTTTAAACTATTTGAACATGAGCCCCAGGGGCTATCACTTGTCCTTTTCCCACTGAAAGCTACAGGGCCCTTGTACAGTTTTTTTTCCTTAGACCCTAACATGGACATATCTTTAATTTTATAATTTTAATTATGAAAGCCATATATACATATCTGTCCTTAAAAGTTCTCAAAATACAAAAGTTTAGAAAGTAGAAGGCAGAGGACTTCCCTGGTGGCACAGTGGTTAAGAATCCGCCTGCTAATGCAGGGGACGTGGGTTTGAGCCCTGGTCCGGGAAGATCCCACATACCGTGGAGTAACTAAACCCATGCGCTACAACTACTGAGCCTGCGAGCCACAACTACTGAGCCCGTGTGCCACAACTACTGAAGCCCGCGTGCCTAGAGCCCGTGCTCTGCAGCAAGAGAAGCCACCGCAATGAGAAGCCCACGCACCGCAACGAAGAGTAGCCCCCGCTTGCCACAACTAGAGAAAGCCCGTGTGCAGCAACAAAGACCCGACGCAGCCATAAATAAATAAATAAATAAATTTTAGGAAAAAAATAGAAGGCAGAAAGCAAGCCACTTCCTCTCCTACCCACCCCCGCCCCCTCCCTCATCATCCAACTCCTTCCCCACCCAAACCACAACAGAGGTCAGCAAACTATGGCCCAAGGGCCAAATCCAGCCTGCCACTTGTTTACGCACAGCCTGTGAGCTAAAACAACGGTTTTTACATTTTTTAATAGTTGAAAAAACGTCAAAAGAAGAAGACTATTTAGTGGCACATGAAAATCACATGTAATTCAGTTTGCAATCTCCATAAATAAAGTTCCACTGGCAACATCCATTAGTTTGTGTGCTGTCTGTGGCTATTTTTTCACCAGAGTTGCAGAGCTGAGTAGCATCCCTGGTCTAACAGAATAGATCCTATCAGCCTTTCTAAAACCACCTCTTTTTCTAACTCACTATCTTTTATTCATCCATCTCTATATCAAACAAATTGCTCGACACATTACCTTCTATTTGTCTGCCCACCTGCTTTTTTCCATTCAACTGTATATCTTGGCCACCCTAAGGTTTCATAGACCCACCGACTTTCTAATAGGTATTTCACCACTGGCTAAAGCCCTTAAGTGTCTCACAGGCATTTTACCACCAGCCATGCATTCAAGGGCATTTCTTCCCCTCTTCACTTATCTTGCATACTAAACACAGGAAGTACCAACTGGAAAGAGTTCAGGAGAAATGGGAGCGATAATCCTGTGATTTCCCTTTAAAGTAAACACATCACCCTGGTAATCAGTCACTCTCCAACTGGGCTGGCCAGTTCAGGTGGAACACACCCTATGTAATTGTGCTGTCTGGTTGGGAAAATATTTGCCAAACAAATGTCTTGAGTGAGTGGGGAGCCCTGAACAAAAATGTTAGATTTTATTTTTCTGCCTTTTTAGCTAAAGTGAGTAACTAACTTTAAACTGTGTAGTTCTTATACCTAATTTCCAGCAACTCACAGATTCACTTAGAATCTGATTTTACATTGACTTAGGTTCCACAATTAGTCTGATGGCACTTTGTTGACATTCAATTAGCAAATGTGTTTTTTCTTATAAGATTCCAATTTAGTCAGTAAATCTGTGCAATTAATGCAAAAATAATTTCTGGGATTATTTTCAGGGATGGTTTGAATTAAGAGTTAAGTTTTTTCTAGAGGAGACTTCCTGTAATAACACATTAAAGAAGATGATACTTTGTTGACCTTACATTTGATTCTAGTTTACATTGGTTAAGCAAAGTTGGCAGGTGCTCCAGCTACCTACTGCTGCACAACATACCACGCCAAAATTTAGTGGCTTAAAACAAAGATAGTCATTTATTTTGCTCATGAATTCTGCAATTTGGGCAGTGTTCAGTGAAGACATCTCATCTGTGGTCCATGTGGCATTAACTGGGGTCACTCAGCGGAGGCTGGAGGATCCACTTGCAAGACGACTCACTCACGTGGTTGGTGTGCTGGTGCTGACTGTAACAAGCATTCTTTTTTCCTTTCCAGGGGGGCCTCTTGGTGGGGTGCCTTGGGCTTCCTCATGGCATGGCTTCTAAGAGTCAGTGTCCGAAGAAGCCAAGGCAGATGCTGCAAGTCTTCTAATAGTTCACCTCGTATGTCACACAGTGTCATTTCCACTTCACTCTACCAATAAAGCAAACCATTTAAAGCCAGCTCAGATTCAAGGGGAGGGGAATTTGATCCCATATCTCAATAAAAGGAGTTGCAAGGAACTTATGGCCATCTTTAGTCTACCACAGCACATAAAGGAAACAGTGTAAATGTGTCTCTGAAAATCATGTTTTGGATATTGGACTGGCAGCAAAGAGAAGCCAAGAACAGAATTAGAGTATCTCATGACTGAACCCACTCTCCTGGAGGAACTAAATCATAGCAGTCAGGAGTACAGGCCACCTGGGTGTGATTCCCAGCTCATGTACCAGCTATAGGACCATGAGTAACTTGCTTGACGTTTCCATGTCCTCACAGCCTCATCTACAAAATGGGGGAAAATAATGATGTCTACTGCATCGGGTTTGCACAGGGAAACCAAGATTCTGCTTTCTCACTCATTAAAAAACTTCTAAAGCTGAAATATAACAAGTGCACAGAAAATACAAAATAAAAAAGTAATCGATGCATTTTCACAAACTAAACACACTCATCTGACCACCATCAGGATTGGGGAACAATAGGGAGTGGTAGGGACTTTGGCAAACAAGAAAGCATCTGTCTCCTCTCAGGGAGACTCTTGGCTCTTGCCAGTGGTTGCCATGTGGGGATACAGGTGGAGTGTGCAGGCTGAATAAAACATGGTAGAGGGCCAGACTTCGCCCAGGGTCCCTGGCTGGGACTTTGCAGGAGGTTTTGGGACAGAGGTAAGGGGATGAGAAGATCAAGGTGGGCAGAGCAAGGGACGTGAGCATTAGAGAGGTTGACATTTTAGGCGCAGCCAAGCATGGCAGGGGTAACGGGTACGGAATTAACTGGGCACAAGGTTCTGATAGGAACCTTGGCTTGAACTTGTCCTAACACAGGAAGGCTGGGAAAGACTCAGAGACAAACCAGCCAAATGCTCACCCTTCATACGCGCCACCTATTTTAATCACTGAAGCCCCTTCAGAAGCTCCACTCCCATGAAAGTGTCCTCAACCTTGCTCCTTTCCACACAAAGGGGGACTTCGATGTTCTCTCCTTTCCTCACTGTCTTGTCTTGCTTTTTTACATGCTGCCCTTCTGTGTGGAGGTCCTAAGGTTCTCCCTCTTATGAAATGTCTCGTGGCACACATCCTATTGGAAGATCAATCCTTTTTGGAAAGAGGCAGAACCATATCAGTGAAATGAAGACAAAGTCCAGCTCACTGCTCTGTCTATGAAATCTGAGGCATCTGGTAGACCTGTTCAAACAATCCCGAGTCCTCCGCACTCTGGCTGTGGTGTGTGGTTTAAGCAGTGGCTGATGGAATACTGAGCTTGGTGAGAGGAGGCGACATCTAGGATCGTTAACAACTAACTGTATAACTGGCAGACCTAGGGAATGGTTGCCCATGGGATGCAGCTGGTGGGAGCAACATCAGGAAGAGGACTGACTTATTCAGAAATATTTAGATCCAACTGCCATCTGAACATTATACCCATGCCTGCAGCTTACTAAACGAGACAGTGCACACAGTAAGCATTTAAGCTCAGTGCTGGGCAAAGAGCAGGTGATCTGTAAACCCTTGCCTTCTCCCCACCCCTTTTTCTCTCTTCCATTTCTCTATCATGTGTCTCTGTATGTGGCTACATGAAGCTTAATCTACTCATGAATCCAGCTAGTTATAGTCAGCTCTTTTTCTCAAGCTCTATGCCCTGACTGATCTGAATGACACGATCACATTGGTTTTCTCCTGAGTAGGAAGAAAGATGACTTTGAATTGCTCCGTTCGTTAAAGGTGAAGTGTCTAGTTCAGAGATCTTAGGTGTTTCTGGATATACATTCTGTCATTTATAAATCATCATTATCTTGGAGGCAGTATGATACAGCTGATTTGTTCATCTGTGTGCACACATTTTTGTGCTCAGCACAC
Organism: Hyperoodon ampullatus; assembly: GCF_949752795.1. Lineage (NCBI taxonomy): Eukaryota > Metazoa > Chordata > Mammalia > Artiodactyla > Ziphiidae > Hyperoodon > Hyperoodon ampullatus. Next base: position 19,353,816 of record NC_136924.1, read on the forward strand.
ATTCTATTGAGAAATTCAGGTACTTTAAATACATTTGGAAAGAGGCAAGACATAGATTAATGAAATCAAATTGAAGAACAAAAGTTTCCTTAAGGTGTCTTTTTTTTCACCCTATATCCTTATTTATACTGCTTTTTAGTAAGCACTGTCTGGTTTGGTTTTTTTTTTTTTTTGGCCACACCACGTGGCTTGTGGGATCTTAGTTCCCCAACCAGGGATCGAACCCAGGCCCTTGGCAGTGAAAGCATGGAGTCGTAACCACTGGACAGCCAGGGAATTCCCTGGGGTATTTTAAATTACTGTAGCATAAAATAAAACTAAGGAATGATAACTATTTATTGGTTTCTCTTTGGTTAAGACAGCACTAGATTCTTCACACTGAATACAAATTTTTACTCAATAATTTAGGATGGGGGACTTTCCTGGTGGCACAGTGGTTAAGAATCCGCCTGCCAATGCAGGGGACACAGGTTTGAGCCCTGGTCCGGGATGATCCCACATGCCACGGAGCAACTAAGCCCGTGCGCCACAACTACTGAGCCTGCGCTCTAGAGCCCATGAACCACAACTACTAAGCCCGCATGCCACAACTACTGAAGCCTGCGCGCCTAGACGTGCTCCACAAGAGAAGCCACCGCAATGAGAAGCCCACGCACAGCAACAAAGAGTAGCCCCCGCTTGCCGCAACTAGAGAAAGCCCGCGTGCAGCAACGAAGACCCAACATAGCCAAAAATAAATAAATAAATTAATTAATTAAAAAAAACTTCGGATGAGCTATAACTTTTAATTAAGAGAGTTAAGATTACTTTGTAGAGGGAAGGTACAGGTGGTGATGGGAACATGTTTTAGGCTCTACAAGTAATAGTAAATTATGAGACAAGGCCTTTACAACACAAATTTAATACTAAAAGTCTAGATTTTGGTTTAGATTTTAAAACATTTTTATTTTCATCAACATTTTAAAGGCATTTAAAACAGTGTATGTTCTTCTAGAAGTGCACTTGCACACGTATACTTTTATGTAAACTGGACTATGAATTCATTTTGAAATATGTTTTTCCAACACAATAATGCAAGTGTTTCTATTACAGCTACTCACAATGTTGAAGTGAACTAATGGCCTATTGTTGGATACTATGTGCAACATTTCACTATTTAAACAATGCTAATACCATCATTTAATCTAGTTAATCTTTCTTAAATTAGGACTTAACTGTCAAATACTGGCTGGAGATCACTTTAAGCAAAACATCTGAAATCCAAAAGCCCTCTCCCCAGGTATTTTATCACTTTAAGTATGAAACAGTACCTCATATTCATGGATGTGACCTGGTACTCCAAGTTCACTATTTCCTATTCCAAGCCTAATTTGCCTTATATTCATTATTTCTGTCCAATGGCAGGGCTACCTTCCCAGGTACTCAGGCTGAACACTATGACATAATCTTTATTTCTCTTCCTCCTTGACCCTCTGTATCCAATCAATTGCCAAATCCTGGAGATTGTTCTTTCTTAGTTGTTTTTTTTTTAATATAAATAACTGTTTATTTTAGAATAGTTTTAGATTTACAACAAAGTTGCAAAGATAGTACAGTGTTCCCATATTCTCCTGACCTAGATCCCCCTAATGTTCACATCTTACGTTACCATGGGACATCTGTCACAACTAAGGAAACAACATGATCCAGGGCTGTTAATTAAACTCCACGCTTTATTCAGACGTCACTAATTTCCCCCTCATGTCCTTTTTCTGTGCCAGGATCCCATCTCCAGGATACAGTACATTTAGCCATCACGCCTCCTTAATCTACTCTGGTCTGTGACAGTTGTTCAGATTTGCCTTGTTTTTGATGACCTGGACAGCTTTGAGGAATACCAGTCAGGTATTTTGTAGAATGTCCCTCAACTTAGGTTGGTCTGATGTTTTTTTCATGTTTGACTGCGGTTATGACTTTCTTGGAGGACGACCACAGAGGTAAAGTGCCGTTTTCATCACATATCAAGGGTACATGCTATCAACATGACTTATCTTTGATGATGTGAACCTCGATCACCTGGCAGAGACAATGTTCACCAGGCCTCTCCTCTCTAGCGTTACTTTTCCCCCACTCCCACTTTCCACACTCATTTTACAGATGAGGAAACTGAGGTTAGAAGTCAAGTGACTACATACATCGAGGTTAGAAAGCAGTACAACTGAAATTGCAACATAAAGCTTCTCACTCCTAGTTCTGCATTTCTTCCACAATACCAGGGGTTGGTAAACTATGAAGATACGTGGGTCGAATCCTACCCACTGACTGTTTTTATAAAGTCTACAAGCTAAGCATGGTTTTTATATTTCAAATGGTTAAAAAAAATCAAAAGAAGAATATTTTCTAACATGTAAAACTTACATGAAACTCAAATTTCAGCGTCCATAAATCTAGTTTACTGGAACACAGCTATGCTCACTTGTTTTTATATTTGCCCACAGGCACTTTAACGATATCTCAACTGAGTTGAATAGTTGTGACAGAGATCATATGACCCACAAAACTTAAAATATTTACTATATGGCCCTTTTTATAAAACAACCCTGCACTATACCATGAAGCTAACTACCCACCAAGCAGCCTCATTTTTGTCAGGGGATGGAGAAAAGAAGAGGCCCTTTATCCCTAAGAATATTTGTTAATTGTGCAATTTACAAAGTGTAAAACAAGACCCTCTGAAACGTTTCTTTTTTTTTTTTTTTTGCGGTACGCGGGCCTCTCGCTGTTGTGGCCTCTCCCGTTGCGGAGCACAGGCTCCAGACGCGCAGGCTCAGCGGCCATGGCTCACGGGCCCAGCCGCTCCGCTGCATGTGGGATCTTCCCGGACCGGGGCACGAACCCGCGTCCCCTGCATCGGCAGGCGGACTCTCAACCACTGCGCCACCAGGGAAGCCCTGAAACATTTCTTTAGGTTTGCTGTGCTTTCTCACTCTTAGTGATGAACTCATATATGTGGGGTGAGGGGTTGGGTGGGAATGAGGCAGAGATGAGGAGATAGGGACACAGAGCAGAAAAAGACAGAGAAACATACATTATTTTGGATGTTGGGATGTGGGTGGGGAGGATCCCTCAATGAACAGATGGTACATAAAATTAGTGCAATGAGTAAAAAATCTGTACCCTGGAAGACTGTGTGACAGGCCGGGGTCTTTCAATGCAAGCATCGAGATCCTCCTCCTACACATACAGCAAAGGCATTCTTAGAAACGTTCCCTGCATGTTTCCAAGCCTCAGCTGCTCTAGTATATTCCAGAGAAAGCCCCTCCCAACCTGCTCCCTTGCTAGGACCGTGACCCCCATCATTCCTACCTACAAATGACAAGGCTGGCTACTTGCCCAACTCTAAAACACTTCTCTATTTCTAACTCTAGGAAAGGACAGACATGTCGCACGATAACTGTATTCTGGGGCATTATTTTAAGAATCTAATTTTTATTGTGTATCAAATACAGAAAATTATTTTTGATTTTTTTCTCAATCTTTTATGAATAGTCCTTTTTTTTTCTTTCTAAGTTCATATCAAATGCCTATGAAATTTCTGAGTTAGGAGGCCCCTCCTTTTGAAGAGTTGGGGTTTTTTTTTAAACATCTTTATTGGAGTATGATTGCTTTATATTGTGTTAGTTTCTGCTGTATAACAAAGTGAATCAGCTATATGTATACATATATCCCCATATCCCCTCCCTCTTGTATCTTTGAAGAAGTTTTTTTTTTTTTTTTGCGGTACGTGGGCCTCTCACTGTTGTGGCCTCTCCCGTTGCGGAGCACAGGCTCCGGACGCTCAGGCTCAGCGGCCATGGCTCACTGGCCCAGCCACTCTGCGGCATGTGGGATCTTCCCCGACCGGGGCACGAACCCATGTCCCCTGCATCGGCAGGCAGACTCTCAACCACTGCGCCACCAGGGAAGCCCCACAGCAGCTGTTTTTTACTAAGACAACAGACAGCTCATAGTCCCCAGAGGGAGAAGTTACTTTCTTGCCAACACTGGTCAAAAGTACAATTCTTGGGGCTTCCCTGGTGGCGCAGTGGTTGGGAGTCCGCCTGCCGATGCAGGGGACGCGGGTTCGGGCCCGGGTTCGGGCCCAGGTCCGGGAAGATCCCACATACCGCGGAGCGGCTGGGCCAGTGAGCCATGGCCGCTGAGCCTGCGTGTCTGGAGCCTGTGCTCCGCAACGGGAGAGGCCACAACAGCGAGAGGCCCGCGTACCGCAAAATAAATAAATAAATAAATAAAAATACTCAGGCTTATATCCAGCACAAAACTTTCTCCCCTACAACAGACAGACTGATATGGCCTAGGCAGAGGCGGGGGTTAGGGGAAGGCAGTCAGAGTGCACATTCTTATGCATTCCTGGGAAGGTGTAAATGCATAAATCCTGTTTAGAAGGGCAATTTGGCAATTTCTATTAGTATTAAAAAGGATAAGCCCTATAAAATAAATAAGTCATGGGATGTAATATACAGCATGGAAACTGTAATTAATAATAAAGTATTGCATATCTGAAAGTTACTAAGAGAATAGATTTAAAAGTTCTCATTACAAGAAAAAAATTCTAGGGCTTCCCTGGTGGCGCAGTGGTTGAGAGTCTGCCTGCCGATGCAGGGGACATGGGTTCGTGCCCGGTCTGGGAAGATCCCACATGCCGCGGAGCGGCTGGGCCCGTGAGCCATGGCCGCTGGGCCTGCGCGTCCGGAGCCTGTGCTCCGCAACGGGAGAGGCCACGACAGTGAGAGGCCCGCGTACCGCAAAAAAAAAGAAAAAAATTCTATAACTATGTATGGCGACAGATATTAACTAGACATTGTGGTGATCATTTTGCAAATATATACAAATATCAAATCATTTTGTTGTACACCTGAAACAAAAAAAAAGGAGACACACAAATGTCTAATAAATAGAACAAAACAAAAAGGATATACCATTTGGCCTAGTAATTCTACTTCTGCAAACTGATTCTAGAGATAAATTAGCACATGTGCTCAAAGATATATATTCAAGGATATTCAATTAAGTATTATCGGGATGGCAAAAGATTATACAGCCAAACTATGCAACAATAAAAGGCTGAAGTTAATTGTTTAGATGGTCCATTTGAACGATAGAACAAACATTCTGTAGCTATTAAAAAGAACACAGCAGCTCTACATGTGCTGTCCTGGAACAATTCTCAAGATAAATGAAAAAGTAAGGTATGGAATACCTATTACTCCAGAGTATGCTACCATTTATATAAATAAAGAGGATAAATAATTAAATATATATATATGTGTATTATGTGTGTATATACATATATGAAAAATATGTACAATATGTATATGCGTTTACATATGAATAGAGTATCTTTGTAGGAGGAGACAAACTTAATAGCAGTTGTTTCTGGGGCGGTTACAGGCTTAGAAAGAGATCTGTTCTATATCCTTTACATTTTGTAACTACTATATGCATCAATTATATATTCATTGCCTTGGCATATCTGGAACGTTTCCCTCCTCCTTCTTTTAGAACTACGGGCCTGGAGAAGATGAGGATGCACGTACCAGGCAACAGGTCTGGAGACTGAGCGATCTGCAGCTCCTTCCTTTCTAATCAGACCAGGTGCTGAGCATATCATAGCCACTCAAAAATTCTTGAAAAAATCACTCAAAGAACTGAACGTAATCAGGAAGGGTGGACCTGCACGAACAGGAATGAGAGTTATTTCCCCCAGGAGCAGAAGTGTACAAAGATTGGGCCTTGGGAACATCTGTCTTGCTGTTAGCATGCTGCAGGGCAGGAAAGGTTCCCAGCTGCCCAACTATCAAAGCAATCCTATCCGTGATTTCTTTCTCTCATGTGGCCTGAATCCTCACTGGCCTCTGGACTGTCCTGTTGGCCATTCAGAATTCCTGAGCCCTCCTTCAGGACACCACTTTAATTTCTGAAGACCTTCCCCTCTAATGCATGGACACCCGGAAACATTAAAAACTTCAAACACAATTTAAATGAAAAGTGTAAGCAACCTATGCATTGAGTCTGAAGCCCTGCCTCTCCTAATGAACTGAGGTTTAGAGGGTCACTGGCATGAGTCCAGGATGTTCTGCAGAGGCCACCGTGTGTTCGTTAACAGTGAAACACAGGGACACAGGGTGAACTGAGACACTCTCGGCCAAGTCCACCCTCACAGGGACAGCTGTTGGTGCGGGAAGCTTGGGGACTGGCACTGGAGTTCGCTATCACTTTACTGCTTTAAAATGTGCAACTCAAGCGTGACAATGCTGTTGTTTCCATTAAGCTGTAACTCACCTACAAATTAACCTTGCTGCACTGATTCAGTTAAATGATGTTTTAGAAATAGTTCTGATCCCATCCTTTGGAAACAGAAACTCATTCTCCCTTTTTCCCAGAAAAAAAGCATCTCCCTCACTGCCCCAAATTTCATATCTTAATGGTTAGCCTTCTTTTTCTTTTTTTAAAAAATAGATGTATTTATTTATTTATTTTTGGCTGTGTTGGGTCTTTGTTGCTGCGCGTGGGCTTTCTCTTGTTGCAGTGGCTTCTCTTGTTGCAGAGCATGGGCTCATAGTGGTGCGCGGGCTTCAGTAACTGTGGCATGCGGGCTCAGTAGTTGTGGCTCGTGGGCTCTAGAGTGCAGGCTCAGTAGTTGTGGTGCACCAGCTTTGTTGCTCTGCAGCATGTGGGATTTTCCCTGATCAGGGCTCGAACCCATGTCCCCTGCGTTGGCAGGCAGATTCTTAACCACTGCGCCACCAGGGAAACTGATGTGTATCTATGTGTGTGTATATGTATGGGGTGGTAGGGGTGAGTGGGGAAGGTGGCACGTTTGCTATCAGAGAGCACAGAATTGATTTTAGTGCTTTCTCTAATGAACACTCAAACTGTGCACTTCATACCTTTCCAGGCCTCAGATGAGTTCTCATCTGCCCACCCTCCCTGGGGAATGAGATGGATGGTCCCAGATTTTCTTGCATTGCACCGTCAAAGACTGGACCAAAAGCACCCAAAGAGAAGGGGTGGCGTCAAAAAGAGCTAGGTTTTGTTGTTGTTTTGATTATTATGGTTGGAGTTGACCGAGTTTTGACCTTTCACAATGCCTATGTGGGGAAAGGCTTAGTAAATACTTATTGAACTGAGCAACCTTTGTCTCCACTCCAGCTGCCTATAGAACTGTGTGTATGTTCAGTTGAAACATTAAAAAAAGAGTGCAAGTGTGAAATTTTGCAGAAACACAATTTAAGTGTATTCAAAATGGACTAGAGTCTATTATTCATTATTGTTGTTTGGTGAGCTGAGAGGAAAATGCGGTTCTTTTCATTTCGGGGGATTTAAAAAGTCACCCAGGCAGTTCCAGTTGAAACACACTTGCAAGGGGCCTCCTGTGTCTGGGCAGACTGTGTTGCAAGCCCAAGGCTACCCACTGTGCTCGGTGTCTGGGGAAATGCCTCACCTGGGCTCCACTCTAAGCCCACCCCCATCCCTCACCTACCCCACAGGACAAGATGCAAACTCACAACACATGCCAGATGCCCCATCTGTCCTGAGATTTCTTTACGCAGAGCAGTCTGGGCCACCACGGACAAATATGACCCCGTTCACATTTACATGGGGTCAGTTAGCGTGTAGTTGGGTTAGACTGGATTACAATCCTAACCAGAAAATGTCCTGAATAATCTGTGATCAAGTCTGAGTCAATTTATACCTCTGGCAACAATGCCAATGCTTGGGATATGGTAGGGACCCAGTAAAAAGTCCTTTGAATGAATGAATGAAGTGAAAAACCAGACGATATCCTAAATTTTTAAGGAAGCTGTTAGACCAAATCCACAGCAGCATCTAATTTGAATCCTATGAAATGAGTTTTAAGAGCTCATGGGGGGCCGGGGGGGATGAGAGTATTGGCTAATACTTCCTTACACGTGTAAACTACTTGGCACTTTTCCGTGATTTCACTTAATTCTAACAACAACCTTATAATGTTGGTTAAATAAGTATTATTATCCTTATTTTACATATGGGGAAACTGAGGCCCAGAGAAATTGTGATTTGTTTAATGTCATTATATTAAACAGAGCTAGGATACAAATTCTGATGTCTTTCTACCTCACTAGTGCATAGGAAGCTATAGTTACTATTGTTTATCTTTTAAAATTAAACTACATATAAACATAGACTCATACAAGCACACAGCACTCAGAGCATCTTCCTTCAGCAATGACTGCCTTAGTGTTTCCACACAGGAAATCAACTGACCTTGGAGGCAGACAAAACTGGATCTGTCCTCACATGTATCTATGTGACTTTGAACAAGTAATCTCTCTAAGGCTTTGCTTCTGCATCTAGAAAATAAGAATAACAAGACTTCCTCAAAGGGTTACTTTGAGGACTAAATGAGAATACAGTCAAAGTGCTTAATACAAAGATTATCACATTGTCAACAACCAGTGAGTGACAGCTCTCTTCGTTATTATGACGAAATGAAGGAAAGGAAAGGTAAACTGGGACTATGAGTTTGAACTGAAGGTTTTACAGCCTAGCTTGTAGTAACATGTACTTAGTTTCAGGCTGGATTCCCAATTGAAAGAGTTTAGAATCACTGAGTGCAAGCCATACAAAACAAGAATCTAGGAATGTACTGAGATTTTCATATTTTTAAAGCAGAGCATGTATACATGCATTTGAAACATATTCATACACACTTATGCATGTTGGGGAAACATACACTTTTACACATTATAGCAAACTTCATGATGAGTTGTAAAATTGACTCAGCAAAAATAACAGCTCAGTGGATTTCCTTTCAGCACAAACAACACTGCAAGTGACAGACTAAGATTCATTCTGATAGGACTCTAGACACACTACAGGTAAAATTTCATCCCCTGAAGGTACCAACACACTGTAAAGATTTGATCAATTTTCTTTAAATCTGGAAATCAGTTCTAATCCCCAACTGCACTATGATATTATATCTTAAAAACTCTTTAACATGTTTCACAGTAATGGTTAACAATAATTAACCGTTTTTTTCTTTCTTAAAAACTGGAAGCTGCTAATACAATATATCAATGAGCCAACAGATTTCTTAGTAATAATTCCATAATGAGCACAGGTTCCGGAATTGGATTATCTGAGTTTAAATCCAGATGGTACCACTTTTTTGCTCTGTGATTTCCAGTAAATTATTTCATCTTTCTGTGCTTCAGTTCCCAGTCTACAAAAGGCAACTAATAAGAGCACATACTTCATAGGCTTTTAAATGAGACAACTGGTATAAAATTCTTAGAAAGGCACTTAGCACAGGGTAATTAATCAGTAAATGGTACCTATCATTACTGTATATATACACAAAACATGCCTATTTAAAAACACTAATCATAGATCCATCCTTCCTCAATGACCAACCTCAGAATTTCCACCTAGACAGCGATGTGAAAACTGATTTATCTTGCATTCTCTGCTCCCAAAGGCTGGGTGCTATGACTGGCACAGAGTAGTTACTCTGAAAATATTTGATAAGAGAATGAAATGATGATAGCAATATTTTAAAGCACTTTGAAAATATGTCATGAAAAGCATGATATGATCCTCTGTGATCCTCAAGGGTAAGGGAGAAAGAGAATAACTTCCAAGCTTAGATTGTCTTTCTCCCATTGGGATAAAAGGGAAATGAAAAACAGCGGATATCGCAAGAAGCAATGGAATTAAATTATGTCAACTTCCCAGCACGATAACAACAGAAAGCTCCATCATGGAGGTAAGGCTGGTCACCTATTCATCCACTCTATTCTTTTTTTTTTTTTAAACACTCTATTCTTTTTTCTTTCTTTTTTTTTTTGCTGTACGCGGGCCTCTCACTGTTGTGGCCTCTCCCGTTGCGGAGCACAGGCTCCGGACGCGCAGGCTCAGCGGCCATGGCTCACGGGCCCAGCTGCTCCGCGGCATGTGGGATCTTCCCAGACCAGGGCACGAAGCCGTATCCCCTGCATTGGCAGGCGGACTCTCGACCACTGCGCCACCAGGGAAGCCCTAAACACTCTATTCTTTTAAAAAAACAAACCATCCTCTCACAAATCCTCTCTCTTACGGATCGATGTACATGAGTTACCGAGAATTCACATTATGTAACATCACAAAAAAGCAATAGGAATTCAACAATGCTTTTTCTAGCTCTCACAAATATTTGTCCCCCAAACAGTAGGCATTAGAGAGCTGAATTTCCAATAGGTTTTACAGCTGCTGTCTGACAGCAAAATCCTATGGAGAGGGTTGGGGCCAATGCTTCATATGGGGATCCTATGCCAGGAAAGATTCATAATCAGAAGAGTGGGAGCTGCCCAAGACTTGCAATGAAAACTCTGGTCAAAGCCCACAGAAATTCCAGGCTTCAAACACAGGCAGTCCCCACAAAAAGCCAAAATTATCCCCTGTGGTGTAGAAGATACACTGTTACAGAAGCAAAAAACTTTAGGGAAAAAAATCATCAACTGATCCAATATAAAACTAAATGGCAAAACGTCCATGATATATTAAGTTCCCCTCCCCTCCAAAACAGAAAGGTGTAGACCAACATGTACAGTGACTCTATTTAGTTAAATAAAACCAAAACAAAAACTTCACACTCTTCTTTCTCTCTGTAATTTATACATAGAAAAATTTCTGAGAAAAAACTGTCTAATTGTTAATGCTGATTAACACTAGAGGGTCACTGAAGGGGAGACTTTTATTTAACTTTTCATGATAGAAAAAATAAATAGGTTAATAAACCCCTACGTACCCATTACTCAGCTTCACCAATTATCTATTCATGTCCAATTTTGTTTCATCTATATTTCCCCTGAACTTCCTCTGTCCTGCATTATTTTGGAGCAAATCCCAGACATCATATTATTTTATCTGTAAATATTTTGCTATGTATTGCTAATAGACAAAGACTCTTTCTTTAAAAACATAAAGACCATACCATTATTATACCTAAAAAAAAATCAATAATATCACCTTAATACTTCAAATATCCAGTGCTTAAATTTCCCATAAATTAACTTGTGGGTTTTGTTTTTGTTTTTTAGCAGTTTGTTTGAACCAGGATTCAAATAAGGTCTACATATAGTGATTGACTGATAAGTCTTTTAAGGTGTTTTAAGTCTCCCATTCTATAGGGGTCCACCTATCTTATTATTTTATTGTAATTTACTTGTTACTTTAAAATTTTTATATATCTATTAATTTTATTTTATTTTATTTTTGACTATCAGCAAATTGGTTTTTGAAAAAATTTTTTTTGGATTTACAACATTGTGTTAGTTTCAGGTGTACAGCAAAGTGACTCAGTTATACATATACATATATCCACTCTGTTTTTTAGATTATTTTCCCATATAGACCATTACAGAAGAATATTGAGTAGAGTTCTCTGTGCTGTACAGTAGGTTCTTACTAGTTATCTATTTTATATGTAGTAGTGTGTTATATCTATTCATTTTAAATTGACCACAAATATGTATTTTTTTTACATGTCAAGAGGAGGAGAATATTAAATGGCTGGCAGCACTGAGTTCCTTCACTGCTCAAAAAATAAACAAGTAGTGGTAAAAGCTGCAGTTACATTAGATGATATTTCTCTGTCTCCCATAAAACAACTAGATAAGAGTGGGCCAATATATAAAAACTGTTTAAAAAGTAAATTTAAAAACCAGTGAGTTATCAGTAGTTTAATATTACCAGTAGTGCAAGGTATCATCAGAGATCTATTCGAAGCAACAGACAGATTAGCTTAGCTGTGGGTCTTGGTTCAGCCCTATTAAGAATGTCTACTTTCCTAGATAAATAACTTCCAGACAATGTGGATGCTATGATTAAATGTTAGTAGACATTTTTTGTTATTTTTTATTACAAATGTAACCCATGCTAACTATAAACAATTTAGCAAATACAGTTAAATAATTGATAAAACGAAACCTATAACCCCACCACCCAAAAATAACCACCATATTGATCACTAAGGAATCTTTTGATTCTAAGTCAAAGAAGACCTAAATCAAACTGGCTTAAATATAAAGGGAAGTAATATATTTGGAAAGTCCAGAGGTAGTTGTTTTTTTTTTTTTTGCGGTACGTGGGCCTCTCACTGTTGTGGCCTCTCCCGTTGCGGAGCACAGGCTCCGGACGCGCAGGCTCCGGACGCGCAGGCTCCGGACGCGCAGGCTCCCGGGCCCAGCCGCTCCCGGGCCCAGCCGCTCCACAGCATGTGGGATCTTCCCAGACCAGGGCCCGAACCCGCGTCCCCTGCATCGGCAGGCGGACTCTCAACCACTGCGCCACCAGGGAAGCCCCAGAGGTAGTTTTGGCTCCAGGCAAAGTTTAACCTAGCAGCTGGTGATGTCACCAGAGACCCAATTTCCTCTATTTCTCCACTGTCATTCTTAGTGTCAGCTCATTCTGAAACTAGTCTTATCATAGTTGCATGATAGCTACCACTTACAGCTCCCAGGACCTCAAATTTCTGGCTCAAGTCCAACAAGAAGAATACTCCTTTATCCCAGCCTTCTCAGTGACAATCCAGAAATGCACTCTGATCAGTCTAGATCAGGTCACGTGATTTTGCCCTCACAGTGGCAAGGGGGATAGAATATACAAACTAGCTCAGCCTAACACACACACTCTGCCGCCTAATCAAGGTACGGTCAGCTTCCCCAGAAACTCACAGATTCCCTAAATGGCAATGGGGGCTAGATAGAAAGAAGACAGAAAGCAGAAATCATGTTGGGGTGCAACCAATAGATGTCCGCTGCCATCACTGTTTATATTTGCTGTGCTGTGACTCTGTTTTTAAATGTAGAAGATGCCGCCGATGCTGAGATTAATTTCCAATACGTACAAGTTTAGGGAAGAGAAGGTTTTCAATAGATAAAACACAGGATGATGCCTCACATTTGTTAGGTACTAAAATCATTTGTTGAATTGAAATAGCTTAAAAAGGCTTAAAGACAGAATACCCAACGATGCTTCCCAAAGTATGAGACCAAGAAAAGCAAACTTACAGGCTCTCCATGGCATTAAAAAACATAGTCCTGGGACTTCCCTGGTGGCACAGTGGTTGACTCCGCGCTCCCAATGCATGGGGCTCAGGTTCAATCCCTGGTCAGGGAACTAGATCCCACATGCATGCCACAACTAAGAGTTCACATGCCACAACTAAGAAGCTCACCTGCCACAACTAAGGAGCCCAGGTGCTGCAACTAAGGAGCTTGCCTGCTGCAACTAAGACCCGGAGCAACCAAATTAAACAAAAAACAACCATAGTCCTTATTTACATAAATGTTTGAATCTCTTGGTTGTTTATGCAAACAAGTATCCCTCAGTTGTCCAAAATATTTGTCATGGTTTCTTTCCTTATAATAGAAATCAAAGAACCATAACAATCCAAGTTTCTCATACTTGGGGAGAGGGGAAATAACCCTTTAAAAAATAACATTCTACGATGCACCACATACCTTAATCAAATGAAAGTTGGGCTAGGCCTGCTGAATTAAGAGTGGGGGACTTGAAGCCCACGTACTCCCCACCCCCCACTTCATACTAGTAACTCTTCTACCGTGTCAGCTTGAATACATCTAAGTGACAGGGAGTTCACCATCTCACAAAACATACTCTTATTCTAATTTCGATTCCTGATGCCAAAACAGTTTCTACTACTGGACAAAAGTCTGATTCCCTGTAATGTCTACTCCGTGGGCCAAAACACTCTTTCACAAGCTGACACTTCAAGTACCTTGAGATGGCTCTCACCCCGCTCAGCCATCCTGCCTTCTTCAGGCTCAACATCCTCAGGTCTTTAACTACTGCTCACTGGACAGGGTCTCTGTTCTTTTCATCATCCCGCTCACCTCCTACTGCGTGTTCTGCTGCAGCTTTGAGAATATGCCCTTGACCCAGGGAAGTGCACCAATTGCTCAGCGTCTTCGGAATTTATTTCTCAACTGACTTTTAACAACACATGCATGTTCTATCTCTGTCAGGCAACTAACTCTCTCTCTACCTTTTGATGTTCATATCTCAGCAGCATGACAAATGCTCATCAAAACTCAGCTCTTGACCCTTTGCTCTTCTCTCTGGACTTGAAGTATCTTCTCCTCTCCATCCACTGTGTTCTTCCCAAACTGCTAATTCACAGCAAATGTTTGTGCCTGTGATCTGCTCCCGCAGACAGCAGTGCCTGGGCATAGGCTGCCTGTCTGGACACTGCTACCCTTCCCAGCTCACTCCAAAGGCCTGGAAAAGACTGTCTGCTCTCATCTGAGTCCTCCTGAAAGGGAATCAACATTCCACATGTGCCTTGATCAGCTCAGAGTTCAGGGGGCCTGTGCTTTCCCTGCTCTACGCAGTGCTTTTCAGGATGGATGGTATTAGTCAATGTGCTTGTGGGTTTGATTTTTAGCAGCTTCCCTTCTCTGTCACATCATCTCAAGATTAGACTTGACTGTCACTGGCCACTGGCCACAGTCCCACCCAGTTGTCTCCAGCGGGGTGGCCACCTCCAGATTAAGTGAGGCTCTGAGTCAATGACAACCAGGATTGATGATACAGTAAGACAATGGCTGTCAATGCTGGCTGCACATTAGAATCATCTGGAGAGCTTTAAAAACTCCAGAGATTCTGGTTCAATTGATCTGAGTGTCTTTTAAAAATCAGTATTTTTAAAAAAGCTCTCATGATTCTAATGTACAGACAGGATCCAAAGTCACTGCAATAGGAAATCCCTCTTAATACGTAAATATGTTCTGGAATTTGTCTGCAGCTCCCCTATCTGTAAATAGAGCCCAAGGTGCCTGACAGGGCTTCTACAGAATAATTCCGGAACTGCACTAAGCATTTAATAAACCACATTCAATTCTCCCAACAATTCTGGGAAGCAGATTTTATTACCATTCCCATTGAACAGACGCAAAATCCAAGCCTCAGAAATGTCAGGTAACCTGTCCTAAGCACCCATAGGAAGAAAGGGGGGCAGGGGATAGAGAATATTTCTGCAGATTCCAAACATGTGCCCTTAACCCTGGTATACTTTCCCCAGTGCAGCCCCATCCCTTGGCCTTATTGAAATGTTTCACTTCTTCCTGCAGCCCTGAGAGTTGGGCTCCCCTTGGTTCTCCAAGGGAGCTGGAGTCCGATCCTGAACCTCCACCTAATTCCTATCAGCCCTTCTCATCTATTGCTTCTGATACCATTTTCTTCACTTAAAGGAACTCTGTCCATTATAGCTTGGATACTTCAAATCCAGTCGTAGGTCATTCCCTTGGATACAACTCCCTCGGCCATTGACCTCCCCTGCCCACCCCGCCCCAATCCAACCTATCACTCTCTCCCAGACCCTGCCCATAGTCAGTCCTGGGTGATTCCCAGTTGTCTGCATGCTATGCCAATGACAGCATCAATTAAATCCCTCTGGTTTTTTTTTTTTTTTTTCACATGAACTGCCATGAAGCTGTTCTTTTTTCATCTTGCATGTTTATGATTATTCTTTTAAACCTAAATATAGGACTAATTGTTGCTGTTTAATTTAAAAAATATTTTTAGTTTTATTAGTTTGGGCCCGTTATTCCAGCACTTCCATATAATTCTGAAACTAAATTACCATTTATCATAATGAAGTCTCCTTTTAATCAAAAGGAGAGTTTCTTGACCATGGGCTCTATGGTTTTTCCCAAGTTCCTAATAAAAATGATTCTTTGCTATTACCCTTCCTTTTGTGTGGCCTAAAACCAAAAGAATCAACATTCTCTAGCAAAAATCACTCACTGGGCTATCTCCAGCTAATTGTACAATCTTATTTTCAAAAATTCAACATGGGATTTTGTGAGTGCTTTGTTGAAATTAAGATTCAGTAACTATGTATTATTCTCTGAGTCAAGTTACCACAATGAATGTTTTTTTTTTTTTTTTTTGCGGTACGCGGCGCGGGCCTCTCACTGTTGTGGCCTCTCTCGCTGCGGAGCACAGGCTCCGGAAGCGCAGGCTCAGCGGCCATGGCTCACGGGCCCAGCTGCTCCGCGGCATGTGGGACCTTCCCAGACCGGGGCACGAACCCGTGTCCCCTGCATCGGCAGGCGGACTCTCAACCACTGCACCACCAGGGAAGCCCTCCTAGTGATCTCTTTATTTTTTTCTAATTACTGTCATCTATTTGAGAATCTATTCTAAACTTGTCAGGGATTAAGAGAAATGTCAAAGACCATCTGTGAAAAATGGAACAGGACTTTCCCATTTTTTGGCAATGCTCCTATTCTCCACAACTTCTCAAAATTTACTAATAGTTGCCCTAAGGTCAGCTCCCTTACATCTGTGATGTAATCGGACTGGGCTTTCTTACCATCTCTCCACCTATCCAGGGTTTCAGTGTCCTTTTAACTCATTTATCTTTTATTTAATTGAAGATTTTATTGAGATAATTGTAGATTCACATTCAGTTGTAAGAAATGATAGAGATCCCTGTACACTTTGCCCCGTTTCCCCCAATGGTTTTTCCAAAACTGTAGTATAATATCACAACCAGGATACTGACATCGATAAGTCACCCTATCTTCCTCAGACTTCCTCAGTTTTACTTGTACTCGTGTGTGTGTGTGTGTGTGTGTGTGTGTGTGTGTGAACTTCTGTACAACATCATTACCTGTGTAGAATCATGTATCCAGTCAAGATACAGAATGAACAGTTCTAACACCACAAGGGTCCCTCGTGTTGCCTATCCATTAATCCTTTAAACATTCTTGCTCTGATCTTTTTGGTTTTTAGATCAATTGCCATAAAGGAAATAAGGGATGCAAAATAAGAGTTGAGAAGTGCCTTCACTGGGCTATTTAACATTACTGCTTCTTCCTCCTTTTGAGCATGATTTCTTAAAACTGCATAAACTTGCTTTTTTAATACTACTACTATGCCTTCCTAGATTAAAAAAAATGCTTTTAAGTCCTTAGGTGTTCTTTATCTGAGGTTCATTTTTATAATTTCTTTGGAATGAAGCATGATAGATGGATGGAGAGGCTTTTTTCACCCTACTTTGTAGTGGAAGGGAAGATGGCTTCCAATTATAAGCATTTATGAGACACCTTTCATTTGAGTAGTAAACTGTAACCAGCAACTGTAGATAATCTTAACATATTACAGTATCATTTTCCCCAGTAATCTCTTTGAGGAATAGGACCACATCCTACACTTCTTTTGTGTTTAGAGTGGCTGCTGTCCTTGACTCTCCAACACCCATACATCCCAGATGATTAGTCAAAGCCAAGGGTTGGCCATTTTCCTGTAAAGGACAGACAGTAAATATTTTAGCCTTTGCCAGAAGATCTCTGTTGCAACTACTCAGTTCTTCTGCTGTACTGTGAAACAACAACAAGCATTTTGTAAATGACTGGGCATGGCTTATGCCAATTACGTTTCAGTTATAAAAAAAACAGGTGGGGAGCAGCTGTTTGCCAACCCCTGGCCTGAGTTATGGTAACTCCATTTCCTCAGCCAGTGACTGGCTTACAAATGGACATGGGACCCAATCCTGGTGCATGCGATGTGAGGAAAGTTTGCTGAGGGGCTTCTAGGAAAGACTGTTTCACAGTTAAGACACTCAAGGAAGAGACAACCCTCCTATTTCCTTTGGATATTAGCAGATCTGGATGTGATGCCTGGAATCACTGCAGCCATCTTGCTCCTGACCTAAAGATGAAGCCATCAAAAATAGGAGGGCAAAGGCTTCCCTGGTGGCGCAGTGGTTGAGAGTCCACCTGTCGATGCAGGGGACATGGGTTCGTGCCCCGGTCCGGGAAGATCCCACATGCCACGGAGCGGCTGGGCCCGTGAGCCATGGCTGCTGAGCCTGCGCGTCCGGAGCCTGTGCTCCGCAACGGGAGAGGCCACCACAGTGAGAGGCCCGTGCACTGCAAAAAAAAAAAAAAAAAAAAAAAAAAAAAAAAAAAAACAGGAGGGCAGAGCCATGAGAATCACAGAGGACAGCAGAAACTGGACATACTGTGCCCGGAAGCTGCCCTACTATTTCTTATGTAAGACAACACATCTCTTTATTGCGTAAGTCAGTGAGTTGGCCAAAAAGCATCCTAATGACTATACCCCCTTCAGTGCTTAGCAAAGCACTTCACAGAGGAAAGACGTCCAGTGAACACTTTGTTGCTCTGGCTCACAAACTGAACCACAAGCTTATGCAAGTCAGAATTCTTTCCATTGTAAATAACAACCTAGCTCCTTTTAAAATACAGGTTCACTTTTCTTGGAAAAATAAATAACAGTGACACCAAGAGGAAATAATGGTAAACCTCGTATTATTTAAGATGAATAGAAAACCAAAATATTCGACAGTTTTTCATTTTTCTCAAAATAAATGTGTTTCAAGATTATCCATTCCGTGCAGTTTTCCTCCTGTTACTTTAAGCCTTTTCTCTCCCTGGCTGGCCCTTGGAAGGCACACTGCATGCAAATGTCTGTACACTCATCAGTCTTATTAGGCATGGTTCCAACTGGCCACCCTACATGAACACAATTAAAAGTTAAACATCAATTAAAATTCACGAAATCCATTTAGCTCTCTGAAAAAGCACTAAATAACCGTCTACATTTGGGGCCCAAATTAATCTAAATTGCTTTCCATCGCTCTTTAGTTATCAAACATACTGGGCCTCATTTTAGACTCTGTTAATTGCGCATTCAGCTTTCACGGAGTAGGCGATGAAAAATGAGCCCAGGATAAAAAAATAAAGACGTGGAGTGAAATGCCACACTGGGTCAAGTTCAGTCAGTCAGGTAGTCTGTTAGTGACGGCGGCACTGGAGAAATTCTGCGAGAGGCGGGGTGAGGGGACACGCGGATGACTTCTCCTCTGAGACTTCCGCTGATTTATTCATCTGCTTATTCGACACAGACTTGGATGTCTAATTGGCATCTCAAGTTTTGACATGTCCAAAACAGAATGCATAATTTCCCTCAAGTCTATTTCTGGTCCTGTCTTCCCCATATCAATAAATGGCACCCAACTGCATAAGCCCAAATTCAGGATCACCCTTGACTTCCTTTTTTCTGTACCTCTACAACCACGCCATCAGCGATTCTTGCTGACTCTGTAACCAAAATCTGTTCGGTCCTCTCCATCCCACACCACCACCTTAATCTGGGCCTCTGTCACGTCTCTTTTGAGATTACTGCCACCACCTCCTAAATGGCTTCCCTGATGCCCTTTCTGCCTCTCCAAAACCCATTCTTTTAAAAACAAAATACAATCCCATCACTCCCCTGCTTAAAACCCTTCAATAGATTCCAACTGCATTTTATTTACTTATTTAAAGATTTTTTGATGTGGACCATTTTTAAAGTCTCTAGCGAATTTGTTACAATATTGCTTCTTTTTTTTTTTATGTTGTGGTTTTATTGGTCCTGAGGCATAGTGGGATCTTAGCTCCCCAATCAGCGATCGAATCCGCAACCCCTGCATTGGAAGGCGAAGTCTTAGCCACTGGACCACCAGGGAAGTCCCCCGACCACATTTTAGAATTAGAAACGTATACGAGTTTCCTATTGCAGCTGTAACAAATTACCATAATTTGGTGACTTACAACTGTATGCTCTTACAGTTCTGGAAATCAGAAGTGTAAAATCAAGGTGTCAACAGGGCTGTGTTCCTTCTGGAGGCCTCAGAGGAGAGTCTGTTTCCTCGCCTTTTTTAGCTTCTAGAGCTTCCTATATTCCTCGGCTTGTGGCACCTCCCTCACCTTCTCTGATCCTCCTGCCTCCCTCTTATAAGGACCTTTGTGATGACATTGGGCCCACCTAGGTCACCCAGGATGATCGCCCCATCACAAGATCTTTAACTTAATCACATCTACAAAGTTTTTTTTACCACGTAAGGTGACATATTTACAGGTTCAGGGACTAGGACATGGATAATTTAGGAGGGCCCTTATTCAGCCTATCATAAAAACAAAAATCAAAACACAACACAGGGCTTCCTTGGTGGCACAGTGGTTGGGAGTCCGCTTGCCAATGCAGGGGACACGGGTTCGAGCCCTGGTCTGGGAAGATCCCACATGCCACGGAGCAGCTGAGCCCGTGCGCCACAACTGCTGAGCCTGCGCTCTGGAGCCCGCGTGCCACAACTACTGAGCCCATGCGCCACAACTGCTGAGCCTGCGCTCTGGAGCCCGCGTGCCACAACTACTGAGCCCACGTGCCACAACTGCTGAAGCCCACGTGCCTAGAGCCTGCGCTCCGCAGCGGGAGAGGCCACCGCAGTGAGAAGCCCCTGCGCCGCAGCAGAGGGTGGCCCCCGCTTGCTGCAACTAGAGGAAGCCCGCGCCCAGCAACAAAGACCCAACACAGCCAAAAATAAATAAATAAAATAAATAAATTTATTTTAAAAAAATTAAGGATTAAAAAAAACACAACACACTTCCGGGTAAGATGGCGGAAGAGTAAGACGCGGAGATCACCTTCCTCCTCACGGATACACCAGAAATACAGCTACACGTGGAACAACTCCTACAGAACACCTACTGAACGCTGGCAGAAGACCCCAGACCTCCCAAAAGGCAAGAAACTCCCCACATACCTGGGTAGGGCAAAGCGGAGAGATTCCCGCACAGAGGATCGGTGCCGAGCGGCACTCACCAGCCCTAGAGGCTTGTCTGCTCGCCCGCCGGGGCGGGCGGCGCTGGAAGCTGAGGCTCGGGCTTCGGTCAGAGCGCAGGGAGAGGACTGGGGCTGGCGGCGAGAACTCAGCCTGAAGGGGGCTAATGTGCCACAGCTAGCCGGGAGGGAGTCCGGGAAAACTCTGGAGCTGCCGAAGAGGCAAGAGACTTGTTCTTCCCTCTTGGTTTCCTGCTGCGCGAGGAGAGGGGATTAAGAGCGCTGCTTAAAGGGGCTCCACAGACGGGCGCGAGTCGCGACTGAAAGCGCGGAGCCCAGTGACGGGCGTGGGACGCTGGGGCTGCTGCTGCCGCCGCCAAGAAGCCCGTGTGCGAGCGCAGGTCACTGTCCACACCGCCCTTCCGGGAGCCTGAGCAGCCCGCCACTGCCGGGGTCCCGGGATCCAGGGGCGGCTTCCCTGGGAGAACGCACGGCGCGCCTCGGGCTGGTGCAACGTCACGCCGACCTCTGCCGCTGCAGGCTCGCCCCGCACTCCGTGCCCCTCCCTCCCGCCCGGCCTGAGTGAGCCAGAGTTCCCGAAGAGGCTGCTCCTTTAACCCTTTCCTGTCTGAGCGAAGAACAGACGCCCTCCGGCGACCTACACGCAGAGGCGGGGCCAAATCCAAAGCTGAGACCCGGGAGCTGTGAGAACAAAGAAGAGAAAGGGAAACCTCTCCCAGCAGCCTCAGAAGCAGCGGATTAAAGCTCCACAATCAACTTGATGTACCCTGCATCTGTGGAATACATGAATAGACAACAAATCATCCCAAATTGAGGAGCCAGGAGTCAGTACTGTGCCTCTGAGGTGGGAGAGCCAACTTCAGGACACTGGTCCACAAGAGACCTCCCAGCTCCACATAATATCAAACGGCGAAAATCTTCCAGAGATCTCCATCTCAACACCAGCACCCAGCTTCACTCAACGACCAGCAAGCTACAGTGCTGGACACCCTATGCCAAACAACTAGCAAGACAGGAACACAACGCCACCCATTAGCAGAGAGGTGGCCTAAAATCATAAAAAGTCTGCAGACACCCCAAAACACACCACCAGACGTGGACCTGCCCACCAGAAAGACAAGATCCAGCCTCATCCACCAGAACACAGGCACTAGTCCCCTCGACCAGGAAACCTACACAACCCACTAAACCAACCTTAGCCACTGGGGACAGACACCAAAAACAACAGGAACTACGAACCTGCAGCCGGCAAAAAGGAGACCCCAAACACAGTAACATAAGCAAAATGAGAAGACAGAAAAACACACAGCAGGAGAAGGAGCAAGATAAAAACCCACCAGACCTAACAAATGAAGAGGTAATAGGCAGTCTATCTGAAAAAGAATTCAGAATAATGATAGTAAAGATGATCCAAAATCTTGGAAATAGAATAGACAAAATGCAAGAAACAGTTAACAAGGACCTAGTAGAACTAAAGATGAATCAAGCATCGATTAAAAACACAATAAATGAAATGAAAAATACTCTAGATGGGATCAATAGCAGAATAACTGAGGCAGAAGAACGGATAAGTGAGGTGGAAGATAAAATAGTGGAAATAACTAATGCAGAGCAAAATAAAGAGAAAAGAATGAAAAGAACAGAGGACAGTCTCAGAGACCTCTGGGACAACATTAAACGCACCAACATTCGAATTATAGGGGTTCCAGAAGAAGAAGAGAAAAAGAAAGGGACTGAGAAAATATTTGAAGAGATTATAGTTGAAAACTTCCCTAATATGGGAAAGGAAATAGTTAATCAAGTCCAAGAAGCACAGAGAGTCCCATACAGAATAAATCCAAGGAGAAATACGCCAAGACACATATTAATCAAACTGTCAAAAATTAAACACAAAGAAATCATATTAAAAGCAGCAAGGCAAAAACAACAAATAACACACAAGGGAATCCCCATCAGGATAACAGCTGATCTCTCAGCAGAAACTCTACAAGCCAGAAGGGAGTGGCAGGACATAATTAAAGTGATGAAGGAGAGAAACCTGCAACCAAGATTACTCTACCCAGCAAGGATCTCATTCAGATTTGATGGAGAAATTAAAACGTTTACAGACAAGCAAAAGCTGAGAGAGTTCAGCACCACCAAACCAGCTTTACAACAAATGCTAAAGGAACTTCTCTAGGCAAGAAACACAACAGAAGGAAAAGACCTACAATAACGAACCCAAAACAATTAAGAAAATGGGAATAGGAACATACATATCGATAATTACCTTAAATGTAAATGGACTAAACGCTCCCACCAAAAGACACAGATTGGCTGAATGGATACAAAAACAAGACCCATATATATGCTGTCTACAAGAGACCCACTTCAGACCTAGAGACACATACAGACTGAAAGTAAGGGGATGGAAAAAGATATTCCATGCAAATGGAAACCAAAAGAAAGCTGGAGTAGCAATTCTCATATCAGACAAAATAGACTTTAAAATAAAGACTACTAGAAGAGACAAAGAAGGACACTACATAATGATCAAGGGATCGATCCAAGAAGAAGATATAACAATTGTAAATATTTATGCACCCAACATAGGAGCACCTCAATACATAAGGCAAACGCTAACAGCCATAAAAGGAGAAATCGACAGTAACACAATCATAGTAGGGGACTTTAACACCCCACTTTCACCAATGGACAGATCATCCAAAATGAAAATAAATAAGGAAACACAAGCTTTAAATGATACATTAAACAAGATGGACTTAATTGATATTTATAGGACATTCCATCCAAAAACAACAGAATACACATTTTTCTCAAGTGCTCATGGAACATTCTCCAGGATAGATCATATCTTGGGTCACAAATCAAGCCTTGGTAAATTTAAGAAAATTGAAATTGTATCAAGTATCTTTTCTGACCACAATGCTATGAGACTAGATATCAATTACAGGAAAAGAGCTATAAAAAATACAAACACATGGAGGCTAAACAATACATTACTTAATAACGAAGTGATCACTGAAGAAATCAAAGAGGAAATAAAAAAATACCTAGAAACAAATGACAATGGAGACACGACGACCCAAAACCTATGGGATGCAGCAAAAGCAGTTCTAAGAGGGAAGTTTATAGCAATACAATCCCACCTTAAGAAACAGGAAATATCTCGACTAAACAACCTAACCTTGCACCTAAAGCAATTAGAGAAAGAAGAACAAAAACATCCCAAAGTTAGCAGAAGGAAAGAAATCATAAAAATCAGATCAGAAATAAATGAAAAAGAAATGAAGGAAACAATAGCAAAGATCAATAAAACTAAAAGCTGGTTCTTTGAGAAGATAAACAAAATTGATAAACCATTAGCCAGACTCATCAAGAAAAAAAGGGAGAAGACTCAAATCAATAGAATTAGAAATGAAAAAGGAGAAGTAACAACTGACACTGCAGAAATACAAAAGATCGTGAGAGATTACTATAAGCAACTCTATGCCAATAAAATGGACAACCTGGAAGAAATGGACAAATTCTTAGAAATGCACAACCTGCCAAGACTGAATCAGGAAGAAATAGAACATATGAACAGACCAATCACAAGCACTGAAATTGAAACTGTGATAAAAAATCTTCCAACAAACAAAAGCCCAGGACCAGATGGCTTCACAGGCGAATTCTATCAAGCATTTAGAGAAGAGCTAACGCCTATCCTTCTCAAACTCTTCCAAAATATAGCAGAGGGAGGAACACTCCCAAACTCATTCTACGAGGCCACCATCACCTTGATACCAAAACCAGACAAGGATGTCACAAAGAAAGAAAACTACAGGCCAATATCACTGATGAACATAGATGCAAAAATCCTCAACAAAATACTAGCAAACAGAATCCAACAGCACATTAAAAGGATCATACACCATGATCAAGTGGGGTTTATCCCAGGAATGCAAGGATTCTTCAATATACGCAAATCAATCAACGTGATACACCATATTAACAAATTGAAGGAGAAAAACCATATGATCATCTCAATAGATGCAGAGAAAGCTTTCGACAAAATTCAACACCCATTCATGATAAAAACCCTGCAGAAAGTAGGCATAGAGGGAACTTTCCTCAACATAATAAAGGCCATATATGACAAACCCACAGCCAGCATCGTCCTCAATGGTGAAAAACTGAAACCATTTCCACTAAGATCAGGAACAAGACAAGGTTGCCCACTCTCACCACTCTTATTCAACATAGTTTTGGAAGTTTTAGCCACAGCAATCAGAGAAGAAAAGCAAATAAAAGGAATCCAAATTGGAAAAGAAGAAGTAAAGCTGTCACTGTTTGCAGATGACATGATACTATACATAGAGAATCCTAAAGATGCTACCAGAAAACTACTAGAGCTAATCAATGAATTTGGTAAAGTTGCAGGATACAAAATTAATGCACAGAAATCTCTGGCATTCCTATATACTAATGATGAAAAATCTGAAAGTGAAATCAAGGAAACACTCCCATTTACCATTGCAACAAAAAGAATAAAATATCTAGGAATAAACCTACCTAAGGAGACAAAAGACCTGTATGCAGAAAATTATAAGACACTGATGAAAGAAATTAAAGATGATACAAATAGATGGAGAGATGTACCATGTTCTTGGATTGGAAGAATCAACATTGTGAAAATGACTCTACTACCCAAAGCAATCTACAGATTCAATGCAATCCCTATCAAAATACCACTGGCATTTTTCACAGAACTAGAACAAAAAATTTCACAATTTGTATGGAAACACAAAAGACCCCGAATAGCCAAAGCAATCTTGAGAACGAAAAATGGAGCTGGAGGAATCAGGCTCCCTGACTTCAGACTATACTACAAAGCTGCAGTAATCAAGACAGTATGGTACTGGCACAGAAACAGAAAGATAGATCAATGGAACAGGATAGAAAGCCCAGAGATAAACCCACGGACATATGGTCACCTTATCTTTGATAAAGGAGGCAGGAATGTACAGTGGAGAAAGGACAGTCTCTTCAATAAGTGGTGTTGGGAAAACTGGACAGGGACATGTAAAAGTATGAGATTCGATCACTCCCTAACACCATACACAAAAATAAGCTCAAAATGGATTAAAGACCTAAATGTAAGGCCAGACACTATCAAACTCTTAGAGGAAAACATAGGCAGAACACTCTATGACATAAATCACAGCAAGATCCTTTTTGACCCACCTCCTAGAGAAATGGAAATAAAGACAAAAATAAACACATGGGACCTAATGAAACTTAAAAGCTTTTGCACAGCAAAGGAAACCATAAACAAGACCAAAAGACAACCCTCAGAATGGGAGAAAATATTTGCAAATGAAGCAACTGACAAAGGATTAATCTCCAAAATTTATAAGCAGCTCATGCAGCTCAATAACAAAAAAACAAACAACCCAATCCAAAAATGGGCAGAAGACCTAAATAGACATTTCTCCACAGAAGATATACAGACTGCCAACAAACACATGAAAGGATGCTCAACATCTCTACTAATTAGAGAAATGCAAATCAAAACTACAATGAGATATCATCTCACGCCAGTCAGAATGGCCATCATCAAAAAATCTAGAAACAATAAATGCTGGAGAGGGTGTGGAAAAAAGGGAACACTCTTGCACTGCTGGTGGGAATGTGAATTGGTACAGCCACTATGGAGAACGGTATGGAGGTTCCTTAAAAAACTACAAATAGAACTACCATATGACCCTGCAATCCCACTACTGGGCATATACCCTGAGAAAACCATAATTCAAAAAGAGACATGTACCAAAATGTTCATAGCAGCCCTATTTACAATAGCCCGGAGATGGAAACAACCTAAGTGTCCATCATCGGATGAATGGGTAAAGAAGATGTGGCACATACATACAATGGAATATTACTCAGCCATAAAAAGAAATGAAATTGAACTATTTGTAATGAGGTGGATGGACCTAGAGTCTGTCATACAGAGTGAAGTAAGTCAGAAAGAGAAAGACAAATACTGTATGCTGACACATATATATGGAATTTAAGAAAAAAAAAAGGTCATGAAGAACATAGGGGTAAGACAGGAATAAAGACACAGACCTACTAGAGAATGGACTTGAGGATATGGGGAGGGGGAAGGGTAAGCTGTGACAAAGTGAAAGAGCGGCATGGACATATATACACTACCAAACGTAAGGTAGATAGCTAGTGGGAAGCAGCCGCATAGCACAGGGAGATCAGCTCGGTGCTTTGTGACCGCCTGGAGGGGTGGGATAGGGAGGGTGGGAGGGAGACGCAAAAGGGAGGGGATATGGGAACATATGTATACATATAACTGATTAAATTTGTGATAAAGCAAAAAATAAAAATAAAAAAATAAAAAAATTAAAAATAAATAAATAAATAAATAAATAAATAAATAAATAAAAAAAAAAAAAAAAAAAAAAAACTAGGGTGGCTTCTCCAAGCCCATATCCAGAACTCAAAAAAAAAAAAAAAAAAACACAACACAAAAAAACGGAATACCTCCCATTTCACATTTATTATCTCATTTAATCCTTTAATCTTCACAGGATTCTGGTGTGTGTGTGCATGTGTATATGTGTGGGTATGATTTACCCTATTTTACTGTATTAAAAAGTCACAGTCAATGCTTCTGTTCTTGTTGAAATATATTCATGCAGCTTGGATGTATTTCATATTTTAAATATGAACCCAGATTTTTAAATTAGGTTATTAAAATAAGCACCAATTAAAATGTGGGGGGACTTCCCTGGTGGCGCAGTGGTTAAGAATCCGCCTGCCAATGCAGGGGACACGGGTTCCAGCCCTGGTTCGGGAAGATCCCACATGCTGCGAAGCAACTAAGCCCGTGCGCCACAACTACCGAGCCTGTGCTCTAGAGCCCATGAGCCACAACTACTGAGTCCACGCGCCGCATCTACGGAAGCCCCCGTGCTCTAGAGCCCGTGCTCTGCAACAATACAAGTCACCACAGTGAGAGGCCCGTGCACCGCAAGTAAGAGTGGTCCCCCCTCGCCGCAACTAGAGAAAAGCCCGTGCATAGCAGCTGAGACCCAACACAGCCAAAAATAATAAATAAATAAATAAAAATAAATTTTTAAAAAATGTGGGTACAAAGCAAACGGCGGGATCCGCGGCGGCGAGAGCGGCAGCATGGCCGCGCTCTACGGGGGTGTAGAGGGGGAGGCGCACGATCCAAGGTCCTTTCACTCTCAGAGGATGTGCAGATCCTGGCAGAAGTGGAAGGACTCAGCACAAACCACTGGCTGACCCGGACAGACAAGTGTGTGGAGAGGATCAACGAGACAGTGAACGGGGCCAAACGGAAAGCAGGGGTGGATCTCTGGTGCCTCTACGAAGCCTGGGCCTATCCCTCCTGAGCGGTGGGGATCAGGAGGACGCCATGAGGATCCTGATGGAGGAGCTGAGGGACCGATTTCCCTACCTGAGTGAAAGCTACTTAATCACCACTGATGCCGCCGGCTCCATCGCCACTGTTATGCCGGATGGTGGGATGGTGCTCATCTCTGGGACAAGCTCCAACTGCAGGCTCATCAACCCCGATGGGTCTGAGAGCGGCCGCGGTGGCTGGGGCCACATGATGGGAGATGAGGGCTCAGCCTACTGGATTGCACACCAAGCAGTGAAACTAGTGTTTGACTCCATTGACAACCTAGAGGCAGCTCCTCATGACACGGGCTATGTCCAACAGGCCATGTTCAACTCTTTCCAGGTGCCAGACTGGCTAGGAATCCTCACCCACCTGTGCAGGGACTTTGATAAATGCAGGTTTGCTGGGTTTTGCGGGAAAGTTGCAGAAGGTGCTCAGCAGGGAGATGCCCTTTCCTGTTATATCTTCAGAAAGGCTGGCGAGAATGCTGGGCAGACGTGTTGTGGCAGTGTTGCCTCAGATTGACCTGGTCTTGTTCCAACGGGAGATTGGCCTCCCCATCCCGTGTGTGGGCTCTGTGTGGAAGAGCTGGGAGCTGCTGAGGGAAGGTTTCCTTTTGGCGCTAACCCAGGAGAGAGAGATCCAGGCTTAGAACCCCTTCTCCAGCTTCACCCTGTTGAAGCTGCGGCACTCCTCCGCCCTGGGCGGGGTCAGCCTAGGGGCCAGGCACGTGGGGCACCTCCTCCCCATGGACTAAAGCCCAGTGGACATTGGGTGCTGGAGCTTTTTCTCCTTTTCCTTGTTTTTTTTTGAAAAAGAAACACCTATAGAAGAAAATAAATGTACTTTACCCACTCCCCCGCCACCAAAATAAATAAATAAATAAATAAATAAATAACATGTAGGTCTCTTGCCATGTAACAGGGCTGGTTTCATCTCCGTTTTACAGCTGTATAAACTGAGGCTCATAGAGACACACTTGTAGAGAACATATATATGGATACCAAGGGGGAAGCGGGGGTGGGAGGAACTGGGAGACTGGGATTGACACATACACACGACTATGTATGAAACAGATAACTAATGAGAACCTGCTGTCTAGCACAGGGAACTCTACTCAATGCTCCGTGGTGACCTAAGTGGAAAGGAAATCCAAAAACGAGGGGATATACGTATACGTATAGTTGATTCACCTTGCTGTAAAGTAGAAACAAACACAATATTGCAAAGTAACTATACTCCAATAAAAATTAAAAAAAAAAAAAAGAAACCGAGGCTCAGAAGACCTACGTAAAGTGACAGAATCTCAATCAGAACCTGGGACTTTCTAAGTGAGTGTTTCCGTTTATCCCACATTCCTTCCTCATTCTACTTTGGGAAACAACATAAATTCCTGAGAAGTTAAATAAAAACACAAGATTTAATGTTTAAAAAAAACCCCAGAATACCTCCTTACCATGGTCTACCAGCCCAGTGTAACCCAGCCTTGACCAACTCTCTCAGCCTTGTCTCTCACTTACATTACATTCTCCTACTCAG
Organism: Hyperoodon ampullatus; assembly: GCF_949752795.1. Classification (NCBI taxonomy): domain Eukaryota; kingdom Metazoa; phylum Chordata; class Mammalia; order Artiodactyla; family Ziphiidae; genus Hyperoodon; species Hyperoodon ampullatus. The sequence goes on from NC_136924.1 coordinate 19,383,457, forward strand.
GCCTCCCGTCCGCTCCTTCCATGTGCCAGGCTTTCCCTCACCCTAGAGTCTTCACTCTTGCTGTTGCCTCCAGCTGGGGCATTCTTTCCCCAGAAGTTCACACAGCTGGTTCATTCTTGAGAGCTCAGTTGTGATTTTCTCACTTATCACCAACTGAGATCACCTCCTTGACTTACAGTCTCCCTGTCAATAAGTCAACTCCAAGGGGAGATCCTCTGTTTTGCTCACTGTACCACCTGGAACAGTGACTGACACGTGTGGCAACTTAATATTTGTTGAAGGAATGAACTCTCTGACTTCAGACTGTTGGTGATTTCCCCATAACACAACTTCATAACCCATTCTAGTTTGATAATCCATAGGTTTATACAAATGCTTTTTAAACCCATCCACATTTTCATCCTATATCAGCTGGCGGGATAAGACTAAACGAGATGAAATGTAATAAAAACAGCTGTGAAGCCTACAAAATATTGGGGGGTGGGGGAAATGGGAGGTGGAGTGAGGGGATAGGGCTGGAAAAAATACGAGTAACATAATATGTAAAGTAGACTTGGTGGGAGTAATTATAAATGACTTTTAACTCAACATGACTTGTTGGAGGGGTGCAGCTACCGAAAACATGACCTTCTGTGCAATGGAGGTTTTCAAGCAAAAAGGGGAAAACTACTTCTTGGACATACTTTATTAACAAAAATAGCTAGCATTTCTCAAAATGAACATTTGAGAAATTGTTCTGTAAAGGATAATAAAGCTTTATCTGTTACACATGTGGCATGATTTTTCCCCATTATCATTTATCTTTTACTCTATATGATGTTTTTCTATACAGCTTTTAAATCATGTATTCAAATCTCTCAGTATTTTCCCTTAAAGTTTAGTAATTTAGAAGTACTGACTCTGAAATCATACTTGTTTGGTTTGAATTCTGGCACCACCACTTGTTCGACCTTGGGAAAATTACTTAACCTCTCTGTGCCTCAATTTTATCATCTAGAAAATGGGAAGAATAAATAGTAAATACAAGAAAAAATGGCTAGCATTTACCAAGGGTATAATATGAACTAGGCACTGTAGTGAAAGCTTTACATGAAATATCTCATTTAATCTTCAAAATACTGTTATGGAAGAGGTACTGTTAATACTTCTCATTTCATAGATGAGAGAAATATAGTTCAAAGGAGTCAGGTAACTTGCCCAAATTCACAGAATTAGTATGTGTGTTAGAGTCAGGATTCACGAGTCCAAAGCCTGGTTTTTAAACTTAATTCACTACTGCACCAGCTTTTATTGATTATCCTGGACCCAGCGAAGGGTTGGAAAGAAAGCACTACCTGCTCTTAAGAAGCTGTGGGATTCAGCGATCTCAGCAGCTGGGCCTGTGCAGCCTGGTGAAGCTTATGACCCGTAAACCGGAAGATGAAGCCCTTAATTTATAACTGTAGAATGTCCACGTGTTCATTAGCTCCCCAAACACCACTAATTACTACTTACTAATACACTAATTACACCAGTAATTCAGGCTCCACATTTCAAACATCATCTCACTCTTCCTTCTCCTTCATCCTCATGACTAATGAGTCATAAAGTCCAGCTATCAATTCTTTTAATTTTTCTTTTTATAATTATTGTATTGCAAAAGAAAAACACCTACTCAGGGTAAGACAGTCGAATGCTATAAAAAGATAGATAATAAAAAGTAAGTCTCCCTCCCATTCTAGACCCCAAGTGCCCTTTTCTGGAGACAACTGTTACTGATAAAAACACACACAAATGGGAAAGGGAATGACAGGATCAGATGCGGGTCACTCTGGATATAGTGGAGGGAGGATTAGGGCGGGTGAGGCTAAACACCAAGAGATGAGCATGGAAGGGGGCTTCCCTGCTGACACAGTGGTTGAGAGTCCGCCTGTCGATGCAGGGGACACGGGTTCGTGCCCCGGTCCGGGAAGATCCCACATGCCGTGGAGCGGCTGGGCCCGTGAGCCATGGCCGCTGAGCCTGCGCGTCCGGAGCCTGTGCTCCGCAACAGGAGAGGCCACAACGGTGAGAGGCCCGCGTACCACAAAAAAAAAAAAAAAAAAAAAAAAGAGAGAGAGAGAGATGAGCATGGAGGCTACTGCAATGGTTCTGGTGGCTAATGATGAGATCATGAAATAGGACCATGGCAACCTGAAGAATCTGTGAGATACATGGGGGATGGGTCATGTAGAGATAGCAGTGCTTGGATTTGGGGATGAAAGAGAGTGAAGAATCTGGGATGACTCCTGCATGCCTGGCTTGATATTGGTGTTGTCTCACTGAGATCAGAATATGAAGAACCAGTTGACAAGTTCAGCCAAGGATGCATTCATAGCATCTGGGAGATAGAGCAGACAGATAGAAATGAGGGTCTAGAGCTCAAGAGAGGAGTCAGGCTGCAGCAAAAGGGGGCTGTTGATGCCATGCACAGGACGAGTTCGCTGAGGGAGTCGCATGAGCTGGGTGAGAGCATCACTACCTTGAGGAACAGGCAGAGGAAGCACCATCTCCGGTGTCGTTACCATTGCGTGGACAACAGAGGGCTCTCCAGAAACCTATTTTTACCTGGAGACATATTTTGGCACTTGGTTATATTCAGCTCTGTTGTGTGCCTCTATCGTTTCATATATATATGTCCTGATGTCCTGTAATATTTGCCATCCGTTCAAAGGTAGAGACTTGTCAGGTTTCATGCATAAGGGATGCAGCTTTTTTTGTTGTTGTTGTTTTCTTTTTTTGCGGTACGCGGGCCTCTCACTGTTGTGGCCTCTCCCGTTGCGGAGCACAGGCTCCGGACGCGCAGGCTCAGCGGCCATGGCTCACAGGCCCAGCCGCTCCGCGGCACATGGGATCCTCCCGGACCGGGGCACGAACCCGTATCCCCTGCATCGGCAGGCGGACTCTCAACCACTGCGCCACCAGGGAGGCCCAGGGATGCAGCTTTTTATTTTGGTCATTTTAGTCACATTTTCTTAAATTAGGATATGTAGCCACTTGCAGTCAGACTGCATCTGAACAATATAACAACGGGAGGCGGTGGGGGGGCTTGAAATGTGCATGCTCTGCTCGCTTTGCTGCCTTGTGTTTCTGCCGCAGCCAAGAGAAGAACTACCCCAGTCCAACCTAGGCTCAGAATAAGCACATGAATGGAGCAGAATCGCCCCAGCTGACCCACAGACACGCGAGGGGGCAATAAATGCTTATTGTCTATTGGCACTGAGATTTTGTGGTTGTTATGCAACAGTTGTTCCTTTTCTTTGTATACGATGAAATGTTTAGATCTTAAATACACCTTCAATTGTTTTCTTTTTTTTTTTTTTTTTTTGCGGTACGCGGGCCTCTCACTGTTGTGGCCTCTCCCGTTGCGGAGCACAGGCTCCGGACGCGCAGGCTCAGCGGCCATGGCTCACGGGCCCAGCCGCTCCGCGGCATGTGGGATCTTCCCGGACCGGGGCACGAACCTGTGTCCCCTGCATCGGCAGGCGGACTCTCAACCACTGTGCCACCAGGGAAGCCCTTCAATTGGTTTTGACAAAGGTATTCACCTGTGTAACCCACACCCCTGGCAAGACACAGAACACTGCCATAACCCCAGAAAGCGACCTGCTGATCCTTCCGAGTCAATCCCCACCTCACGCCCAAAAGCAAACACTGATTTACTCTATCATCATAGCTTAGTTGTAAGACTTCTATCATTGCAACCTAGTTTTGTGGTAAGTTGATAAAGGCCAGGGATCAGTCAAATCCAGCCCATGGCCCATTTTTGTATGACCCATGAGCTAAGAATGGTTTTTACATTTTTAAACCGTTTAAAAAATATCAAAAGAGGAATAATACTTTGTGAAAATTTTATGAACTTCAAATTTCAGTGCCTATGATTAAGTTTTACTGGCACGCAGCCAGCTCCATTTATTTACATATCTATGGCTGCTTCTGCACTACAGCTGCAGAGTTGAGTAGCTGAGACTTGAGAACATATGCCCCAAAAGCCTGAAGTATTTACTACCAGGCCCATCACAGAAAAAGTCTGCCCATCTCTAGGGAACTTGCCTCTCTCTCCATCACACATGTGGACCCAAGTGCTGAAGCCAGAGTTGAAAACCAGCTGTTCTGAGTGCTGTTTTAATTGCATTCATTCAAATCACACATACAAATCATATGTGTTCATGAAAAGTCTGAATACTGTCAAAATACAAAGTGTGGAAAGTGAGAACCTCTCATAAGCCCAGCTCTCAGGGAGAACACTCTAAGATTTCAAAGAAAACTAAAGCTAAATTACAACTAATGTGTAATCGTTACTGTCCTGTATCATTTTCACATGAGCGTTGGCGTTGCTACGATCTGTTGTTACTGAAACAGAAGCAGCGAAGCTGTAAGTAGGAACAGGCCAAAATCAGATGGAAGAGGTAGGGTGAGTGCCAACATCTCCCCTGTGAACTACAAGGGGAGACAGGAAAGAGTCAGATCCCCAGAGTCACACTGCATTAAATGCCCAATTCCAGCCAGGCTAGACTCACAAGTCCATGGGCACATCAGGCATCCATGGAAAAAAGCAGCGGTCCCAAAGGGGGACCTGAGCCACCACACACTGTGCTGGCTGGAGTTTGCCAGATTAGAATTGTGCATGGCTGCCTTAGAAACAGCGTGGATCTTATCCTAGAATGCAAAGTATGCTCCTTCTTAGCTAATAAAGTGCAATGCTGTTCTTCTGCTGGGAACATTGGTAGCACTTACATTATGCTTTTAGGAATAACACCATCTGGAGATACCCTTGAAGTATATGGCTTTGGTCAATAACTCCAACTCTAGAAGCCCATCTCTTCAAGTTTTGCCCAACTACCTCAGCCTTCTTTAATGGAAATACTACCCTTTTTCACTGAATGATTTCTTCTCTAATTAAGAACCATTTCGCTACTCTCGAAGGGATGGGGGTTTGGGGGGAATGACACATCTGAATATCTGCAGGGCTTTGTTATGCTGAGTGGCAAACACAAGAAGGGATCAGAGTACAATTTTAGGGACAACAGTGGAAAAGCTGACGCCGTCTTCTCATACCATCCCTTTAAGTATATGCTGCACCACTATTAAAAATGATTACTTCAGGGCTTCCCTGGTGGCGCAGTGGTTGAGAGTCCGCCTGCCGATGCAGGGGACACGGGTTCGTGCCCCGTCCGGGAAGATCCCACGTGCCGCGGAGTGGCTGGGCCCGTGAGCTATGGCCGCTGGGCCTGCGCGTCCGGAGCCTGTGCTCCGCAACGGGAGAGGCCTGTGTACCGCAAAAAAAAAAAAAAAAAAAAAAGATTACTTCAGGGCTTCCCTGGTGGCGCAGTGGTTGAGAGTCCGCCTGCTGATGCAGGGGACACGGGTTCGTGCCCCGGTCCGGGAAGATCCCACATGCCGCGGAGCGGCTGGGCCCGTGAGCCATGGCCGCTGAGCCTGTGCGTCCGGAGCCTGTGCTCCGCAACAGGAGAGGCCACAACAGTCAGAGGCCCGCGTAATGCAAAAAAAAAAAAAAAAAAAAAAAGATTACTTCAAAGGGTATCAATTTATTAGCCAGCTGTGGACGTCCACATGTTTCTGTTTGTTTTCTGGGTGGGGGGTAGTTGATGAGTATCTCAGGAAACCTATGGATTCTTTCCCCAGAAAAACACACATGTGCACCCCCCACACACACACACACAAATTCATGGGGCTTTCAGGCTCTGAGTGCCTGGCTAGGGATCCCAAGTTTAAAAAACTCAACTATAGGAGGTGAGTGTACCTTGAGGGGCTGTAGTAGAGACAGTCTAAAATGACAATGTTCTCACAGTCTGACTACCTGTGGAGTTTGCCCCAGATGCACTGGACTTCAGACCATGGTTTTTTGGGGATAAAATGACTAAGCAGGCTCCTAATTTGTAGCTTAGCTGGCCTTTGGGGGAAAAAAAATGCAAGTATTTGATTTGAGAGTGAATAAATTGGTATTTTAATATTGTGTGTGCCTGCATGTGTAGGTGCATGTAGATGTGTGTGTATGTGTGTGTGCATTTACATCAGTCCGCCCCTGAGAGACGGATCATCCATTTGCTCAGGTACCGTCCTCCCAGGTTTAGCAGCTGAGGTGAATTCAACCAGGTAAGAGCCAGATGATGGGGCCCCAGGCAGCTTGCCCCTGGGGAGCTCTGTTAACCACTTCCCACCTACAACTGCCCCATCCTCATGGCCACCATCAAGTTGAGGACACCAGCCCACATTGAGGCCTTTCCAGCAGCTGTGAACAGTTCTAGTTCCTTCTAATCACAGAGGACTGATCTGCTGTTTACCGCGAAACCTCCTTAAGCTACATCCCACTGTGTGGCCTAAAGGGGATTACCAGCTGTCGTGTAGCTTTTATCTTTCCATAGCTTTTATCTTTCCGCCTACCCAGCAGCAGACAGGAGAGCTCAAAATGTGACAGAAATAAGAACTAAGAGTAAAGAAATTCCCAGAGGGGTAAGTCTGTGTCTCTCTGAGGCACTGAAAGCATCCTACACAAAAGTAAAACATGAATCCTGGGTTTCCTGAATTCTCCTCTGTCTTTTCTTGGCTGAAAGCATGAGACTGATAAGTCAGTGTCTGCCAACTGCTAGCTCTGGCCAGCAAAGAAAATCAGATGGGGAAAGGCAGGCGCCTGAGCATGGGCCTGCTAGCAGGCAAACGCACACACGCCAGACATGGGGAGAAAGGAAAGAAAAGGCCACCACCCTTCCTGACTTTTCAGAGACAGGCCTACAATTGTTTCGGAGGGTAGTCCAGACAACACAGGAACTCCTGAGAGTTCAGCTAAGGAAAGAGCACATGAAACTCCACAGGATCATCAGACCCGGCTCTATTTCTATGTTCATGTCCACACAGAGACCAGCCAAGGGTTCTGCTGTCCTATGGCAGCAAAGGCCAGGCTGCCACCAGCACTCTGGGTTATCTTCCTGGATCTGACATCTATTCCAGGAACCCTTGGGACCAAGAGACTGATCAGCAGAGGAAGAAAAAAAGAATGTTTTATAGTGCAAAGCCCCAAATCAGCCCCAAATAACTTTTTAAAAATGTGCATTGTTTAAAATCTTCCAGTGGATTCCCACTTCCCTAAGGATAAATTCTCAGTTCCCTATGTTGGCCTTTACGTAGGGAGGATCATGTACTTTAATGGTCCAAATAGGAGCACTTTCAAGAGTGAAAGACACTGCTATTCATAATAATGCTGGGACAACAGCCGTAAACCAGGACTGTCTCCTCTGAGAGACCAGACTCTGGGCATACTGTGACTTAGCCGTGGGACCCACCCTCTTCCCTCTCACCATCTGTCTGCAGGCTTTCTCCTCCAGTTTCCTGGAAGGAGGTTTTCCCTCACCTCCTCACCCCTGACAAGCACTTTCCTCCCCCCATTCCACATATTTGCAGCTTCCTCACCTGCACCACGCCCACTCAACCTTCTTCAGCCTCAGTCTGGACATAACACGGGCAGGGAGGCCTCCTCTGACCCCTGAGACAAGGTTGGCTCCCTCTCATGGGCTCCCAGGGCACCCAGAACACCCCTGTGATAGCAGATCACATCTGCGATCTTTATTTAGTGTCTACGGCTGCCTTCTGGAACTAACATATTGTTTGGCCTCCGGGTTGGGGCAGCTCGGATCCTTGCGCCAGGCCCGACACAAGGAGGTGCTGGATCATTCCAGTCTCAGCTAGGGCACCCCTTTGAGATGCTTCCCTTAGCTCCCACACCATCCCCAAGCCATGGAAGTTAAGGGCCATCCCGAGTGCTCCCGGGACCCCAGGCTGCCTCTGACACACGCCGCTGACATGACCCGCTCAGCACTCTGAGCCCCTTTGAGGCAGAGATTGTGGTCCATTCATCCAGGCACAGTGTGGTTGATGAGGAGGAGGCTGGGAAACAACGAGAGGGCCACGATCCCTTGTCTGAAACCTTGGGTCCAGGTACGTTTCAGAATTCAAAATTTTTCATCTGAAAATGATAATATGATGCAATAGTGCCAGTGGAGCTGGGGCAGCAGCCTGTAATCGGCCACACTGATATTTCTGCAGCAAAATGTGCGAATATTCACACTAAGTGGCTAAATACAGCCTCAAAATATCCTCACATCCTTTCGGGTCAGGCTTTGAAAGTCATTGCGTTCAGAGCTGGTCAGAATTTTCTGCCAAAATTATGAAGAAATTTTGGTTGTCAAGAGCTTTTGGGTTTTTTTAATTGTGGAAAAGAGACTATGGACTCATGACAGCTTACATTTCATGAATACTCATCTTCCAGGCACTATTCCAAGTTTATATACAATTATATATAATGTAATACATTCTGTATATATTACATTAATATATGTTATAAATAACATATATAGGCTGTATCTATAAAATCTCATTGAATGCTCAAAACCATCCTATAACGTAAGTGTCATCACTTTATTTTTCAGATAAGGAAACCGAGGCACAGAGAGGACAAGGGACACGCAGAAGGTAAGCAGCAGATCACAAAACCAACACACGCTCCACAGCTGGTGCTCAGCGATCACTGAGTAAATGAATCAATGAAACTCGAGTGTGCATGTGTTACACATAGCAAGGTGAAGTAGCTAAGCAGCAAAACTGCTGACATGGCCTTTTCAGTTCCTTGGGGTGATCTGCCTCAAACCTCTTTTCTAGGCATTGCTTCTACCTCAATTTAAATGTTTACTGAAAGTGCATTACAAGTAGCCCAGCCCCCTGGACACAGATCCTGCCTGGTGCAGGGGGAGGCTCCTGACTCAAATTAGGGCAATCGTGCCAATTCCCTGAGACTTGGGGACTGGCATCACAAAGTCATTCTCTTCTGGGTGCCTGGACAATAAAACACAAACGTGTTTCAGAGGAAAACAGGAAACACCATAGAGAGCCTAAATATCCAGATCCAGCCTGACATATTTTAGTGTGTAGCCTTTGATTTCTTTTTTTTTTTTTTTTTGCGGTACGCGGGCCTCTCACTGTTGTGGCCTCTCCCGTTGCAGAGCACAGGCTCCGGACGCGCAGGCTCAGCGGCCATGGCTCACGGGCCCAGCTGCTCCGCGGCATGTGGGATCTTCCCGGACCGGGGCATGAACCCGTGTCCCCTGCATCGGCAGGCAGACTCTCAACCACTGCACCACCAGGGAAGCCCTATGATTTCTTTTTAAATAAAACATTGGCTGGCGCACAGGAACTAGCAGGCCAGTGGGGACTGCCTCTGCTGATACCTAACTAATGACTGTTGAGTCATTTGGCAATTAAATTATTCAGCCAAGGCTTACTGTGCACCTACTATGGGCCAGGTATTCTACTAAGCAGATGATAAACAAGACAGGTGTGGTGCACGCCCTCCCAGGTCGCATGACTACAGTGAAAAGTCAAATAGCAACAGTGTCAGTACCATGATCCAGGGAATATGTGGGGAGCAGAGAGAATACACAGCAGAAGATTTAAATCAATTTGTAATTGGGTCTGAAGTGGAACAAAAATTAATTACTATTTATGAGCTGTTCAAGTTTACTTCCAACAAATTTAGATTATAAAACTAAACGACTGTGAAGAATTACTGATGCAAGCAGTAGAGATATGTGCACTGAGTCATTCTAGTGCTCCCGCGTCAAGCACGGACCATCCAGACTGACTGTTATCATTAACAGAAGATTAACAAGATTTGCATATATATTGTGAATGTTTGATTAAATAGCTCAACAGTGGAAAAACTAATACAATTTGGGAGTATGGTTTCCAGACAACACTTAGTCCAGCCAATATCTTTTGTCCATTTAGAGTCAGGGTTATCTCCAGTGTAAAACTGAATTCTGCAGAAAGCACTTTGCAAAAGTATTAGAACACTTCTGAATTTCAAGAGAAAAAAGAACAACACTAAAGCATTTATGGCAAGAGTAAATATGATTGAGTAGCTGCAGCAACAGAAACACATTGGATGTAACATATGACAGACCCTGTTAGCTGTGAATGCACTTACTCTTACTCCTTTCTTTCTTGTAAACATAACCCCAATTTTGTTCAGTACTCTACCAGGCCGTGCTAAATATACTCTTTCCCGGCCGCCCTTGAAGTCACAGATGTCCATAGATCATGGTTCTGGTGAATAAAACCTAAGTAAAAGTCTGTTTCTGGTTCCTAATAAAAGGAGACAGTTGGCAAGAGGAACCCTTTTCCTACCCTTCTTCTCACCTAGATGTAGACGTGATGCCAGAGCTGTAGCCACCATGCTGTCACCATGAGGATGAAAGCCAACATGCCAAGTGGCTCTGATGAGGATTTGAACCAGCCTACCTCTAGACTTCATATTATGTGAGGAAAAAACACACTCTTATTTGTTTTAACCACTGTTCTTCGATATTTCTGTTCTTTGCAACCAAACATTACTAATACAATAGAACAAGACGGAAGGTTGTACTTAAAAGTCTGAACCTTGGGCAACTGTAGCTACCAAGACCCAGAATTCTCTGTAATTAGTGACTCAGTGCAGATAGCAGGAAATAACCAGTCTGGTGTGGAGCAGCATAAAATACTGATCATCGTGGGACACCAAGTCAGGATGGTGGCAGAGGCCGTTGGTTGTTACTCAGTGTATGTCCCTGTCTTCTTTCTCACCAACATGCCCCTTCCCAGCCCCAGGGCAAGTCCCATTTCAGTCACCTGGTTAAAGCGTAATAGGACCGGAAAGTTATTGATAGTTCAGGGGCTGTGCTCTGCCAACTGTGTAGACAGTTAAGCTTCTTCCAGCCTCCACCTTAGATACAAGAGATTTCGATATGGGGTGCAGACTTAACCTGGTTTACTTCAGGGCATGTCCAATTGCACTGTCAGAACCTTCAGGCCTTTTTCTTTTTCTTTCCTTTCTTTTTTGGTAGAAGTAGGTTTCTAGGTGTCTGGTATATTTGATACAAGGTTATTATTATTTTTGGACTCAATGGCAGCTTTTTAAGTGGACACCACAGAGGTAGATACATTTCCCCTGAACCTAATGACCTCACCTTTCCCCCTTTTGAATTTGAGAAGCAGTCTACGCTTTTTTACTCACTCTTGTGTTAACGCTTTGTTTGTAAATAATAAAACCTTATTTATTTATTTTTTCTTAAAAAGAAGGCATGGAGGGGAGTGTTGGAGAACAAGGCAGACTCAGAAATTCTAAGGCTGGAGGGAACCAAGAGCTGAGGTTTCTTAGACGGGCAGGTGGGTGTGGGAGAGTTCTGTGTCTCACACACTGAGGTCTGACTTTTATTCCAATGGCATTGAGGAGGCACTGAAGGAGTTTAATCAAGGAACTGAAATAACCAGATTTTTTTATTTAGAAAGATCACATGGACTGCACTCTAGGGAAGCAAACTGCAAGGTGGCACAAGAGGCCAGTTACAAATTAGTAAGAAATGATGCAGGCCTGAATTAAGGCCATGGCAATGGACAAATTCGAGAGGCATTAAGGGAAAGCGTTTCATGCCCGATTAGATTTATTTGGTACAGGACAGGAAAGCAATAAGGCGGCTCGCAGATTTAACAGGGGGTAGTTGTTGATAACATTCACAGAGATAGAGCATGCGGGGGGAGAGTCAGGTGAATGGGGGTGCCTCAGGGGTGACAGGCAGATGGCACATGCAGTTTTGTGCACAGTGGGACATCTCTTGGAGAGATACTGCTAGGCAGCAGAATACATGGGTCAGGCACTCAGATCTGAACAGTAACTGAATTTGAATGCAGACGGATAGCAGTTGAAGTCATGGGACTTACTGAGATAATCTAAAGAAAATGAGCAAAATGGGAAGATGCATCAGTGAAATCACAAAGAACACTAATAGCAGGGGTGGAGGATGAAAGCAGCAGCTTCCACAAAGAAGGGAACAGCCAGCGGGGCCGAGAAAGAATCATGGAGGAGGTGGGGTGGGGAGCGTGATGGGAAGCCCGGGGAGGAAGCTGGGGGGACTGAGTGGTCTGCAGGGTCCACCCCTAGAGAGAGTGGAGCCCGCACGGACGGCTCAAGGCTGCTCTTCCCCAGCGTACACGGGCTTTGACCCGCCCCAAGTGTGCGTGTGACCCTGCGCCCCTGCCACGGCTCACTGGTCAGGAGGTGACTGCTGACCCAAGCACAGACACCAGCGCTGGGAGCCTGGAGTGCCCCCCGCCCCTGCCACGTGGACTGGGAAGCCAGCAGGCTGAGGACGGGGAGCCGGAACAGAGTGCCCTGGTCTGGGAAGACATCTCCTCATGTTCTGATAAATGACTGTTATGTTAATGCTGGTTCCGGCTGGTTTCTCTTACTTGCATCTATAAAAATCCCAGTCTGTATCCAACAAGACAGGCAGAAAGACAAATGGCTGCATTGCCTGACAGAATGAAATACGTGCTCAATGGAAATACGAGAGGTGGCTGTGGCGTTCAGGAGGAGGGGAGACGAATTTGGGCTGGGTTTGGGGAACGCTTCCAGAAGGGAGGTGGCATCAGGGCGGGCACCGTAAGCATTAGGAGGATTTTCAGGGCAAAGAAGGGGGAGAGAGCACTCCAGCTGAAGGACTGGCGCCAGCAAATACGGGGAAGCAGGAACTCAGTGGAGCGTTCAGGTGAACATCTGCGGTGGCCAAGCCTCTGCCAGGGTCCCGCTGCTTCACTCTGGCACCGGCACATGCTTCAGGACCCTGCGAAGGCTTCCCGTCCTCCCTCAGCAGCCGGGCCACCCCGTCACAGCTCTTCCCACGCTGTCTGTGAAGTTTGCTCCGCTGTGGGTCTGTGTCCCTCACCAGACTGGGGGCACTCATCCATTTACCTCTGTGTGTCCTGGGCCTGGAGTGGAGCCTGGCACAACTGGGAGCTCAGTACAGACTTGGTAATGTCGAGTAACCTCTACTCATTTAGAGGAGGTGGGGGGATGTAAGCCTGAGGAGGGAGGCTGGGGTCCCGTTCCCAGGACCTGCAGTAGCAGGGAGGTCGACAGCCAAGGTTGGCTTGGATGACTCCCGGGTGCAGGAACATTAAAACAAGTTAATTTCTTCTTTTTTTTTTTTTTAGTGTGGTAAAATATACATAATATAAACGTAACCATTTTAGGGAACACTCTTGCACTGCTGGTGGGAATGTGAATTGGTACAGCCACTATGGAGAACAGTATGGAGGTTCCTTAAAAAACTACAAATAGAACTACCATATGACCCAGCAATCCCACTACTGGGCATATACCCTGAGAAAACCATAATTCAAAAAGAGTCATGGGGCTTCCCTGGTGGCACAGTGGTTGAGAGTCTGCCTGCCGATGCAGGGGACATGGGTTCGTGCCCCGGTCCGGGAAGATCCCACATGCCGCAGAGCGGCTGGGCCCGTGAGCCATGGCCACTGAGCCTGAGCTTCCGGAGCCTGTGCTCCGCAGCGGGAGAGGCCACAACAGTGAGAGGCCCGCGTACCGCAAAAAAAAAAAAAAAAAAAAAAGAGTCATGTACCAAAATGTTCATTGCAGCTCTACTTACAATAGCCAGGAGATGGAAACAACCTAAGTGTCCATCATCGGATGAATGGATAAAGAAGATGTGGCACATACATACAATGGAATATTACTCAGCCATAAAAAGAAATGAAATTGAGTTATTTGTAGTGAGGTGTATGGACCTAGAGTCTGTCATACAGAGTGAAGTAAGTCAGAAAGAGAAAGACAAATACCGTATGCTAACACACATATATAGAATCTAAGAAAAAAAAATGTCATGAAGAACCTAGGGGTAAGACGGGAATAAAAACACAGACCTACTACAGAATGGACTTGAGGATATGGGGAGGGGGAAGGGTAAGCTGTGACAAAGTGAGAGAGTGGCATGGACATATATACACTACCAAATGTAAAATAGCTAGTGTGAAGCAGCCACATAGCACAGGGAGATCAACTCGGTGCTTTGTGACCACCTAGAGGGGTGGGATAGGGAGGGTGGGAGGGAGGGAGACGCAAGAGGGAAGAGATATGGGAACAGATGTACATGTATAACTGATTCACTTTGTTATACAGCAGAAACTAACACACCACTGTAAAGCAATTATACTCCAATAAAGATGCAAAAAAAAAAAAAAAAGTAACCATTTTAAGTGTCCAGTTCAGTGGCATTAAGTGCATTTCTACTGTTGTGCAAACATCACCACTACGGATCCCCAGAACTTTTCATCTTCGCAAACTGCAACCCTGTACCCATTAAACACTAACTCCCATTCCTGCCTCCCCCACCTACCTGTACCCACCACGCCACTTTCTGTCTCCATCAAGTTTATTATTCTAGGCACCTCAGGAAATGGAATCCTACAGTAATAGACCTTTTGGAAACAACTTACGTTTAAATGTGCTTTACACTGTAAACATTTACCAAGCGTTATCGCTTCCTCCTCATGAGGTGGGCAAGGCAAGGACCATGGCTCCGGTTTTGGAGGCTGGGGAAGTTAGGGCTCAGGAAAGTTAAATGATTCGCCCAAGCCTCGGCTTCAAGGGATCACAGTGCCCCAATGCCCCACGAAGTGCCAGGCTCGGCTAACCCTCTCACACACTCCAGGGAGGCTGCTTCCAAATCTGGACTGTTGGAAGGCCATTATCCCAACCCACACCCCATACCAGCGGGCCTTCCTTTTCTGTGCCCGTAGGTGGGTGGTTTGAGAACTTCACTAAGGATTAGCAATCAGAACAGGAAATAGCGGTTTCCCTGGTGGCGCAGTGGTTAAGAATCTGCCTCCCAATGCAGGGGACGCGGGTTCGGGCCCCGGTCCAGGAAGATCCCACATGCCGCAGAGTGGCTGGGCCCGTGAGCCATGGCCGCTGGGCCTGCGCGTCCGGAGCCTGTGCTCTGCAACGGGAGAGGCCACAACAGTGAGAGGCCCGCGTACCGCAAAAAAAAAAAAAAAAGAACAGGAAATAGCCAATGCAGTAGGGTGGAGACAACAAGGATTTAACCTTAGGTCAGGGTGTGTCTTTCTATGGTCGGATGCTCCCTGCTCAGAGAGGTCAAAGCCATTGCCAGCGTGAATTATTCATCTGCACACTTGTTTGCAGTCCACCTGAGTAGGTAGCACAGTAGAGTCAGGGCAGGAAGTGTTAAATGATTAATCCTCCTCCTGCCTGAGTCCCCGGCTCCTGGGCCGGCTCTCTTACTCCTGAACATCAGGAGAAAGGTCTTGCTTTCCATTCTCAGGTCAAAAGGTTTGCTCACTTTTGTTTTCTGCACAGTAATGGTCAACCCTAATGACCTATTTGCAAGCTGCCAGGAAATGTAAGGTTTCTTTAGGTTGGTTAGTTTGCTGGAATTAGAAATGGTTCAAGCTGTGCATTCATTACTTTCTAAATCAATGTAAAAAGCTCTTAGTGAGCCTAAAGAAAATGAGTCTCATGCATTCTGTTCTCATCAATACCTACTAAAATAATTTATCAGGTGTGTGTGTGTGTGTGTGTGTGTGTGTGTGTGTGTGTACGCGCATACATAGGATCTAACCTTAAAAGCTGGAGACAACTGTTAAAACATACTCGTACTTTTTATCTGCCTCTAAATTTATCTGCAGGACAGAATCTAAAGCTAATTAGTTTGACCCCATGTGGCTCAGCTGTGCTTAAGACCTAAGGAAGATTATGTCTTAGACTTTAAGGATTTCCCTTGGGGCTGGTTTAAAGGTGGAAATCCTGTCTCACCTTAAGACTCTGTAAGTAAACTGGAGTGGCTGGGGGACGGGTATGGAGGAACCAAGGAGACTGAAGAAGGAGCCTGGGAGCTGGAGCAGGAAGACCTAGACTGACAACCTGCCACCCACTCACTACACGGTGCTCTGGGGCAAGTCGCTTTATCTGAGCCTCAGTTTCCTCATCTGTGAAAAGGGATCATAACTTTACCTACGAAGGAAGGACAGTGCAGAGATTAAATAAAATAAGAACTGTAATAGCAGCAACAATTCACTGAGTGCTCACAATGAGTCAGGCACCCTTCTGTGGAAAAATTACTGTCAGGCACTTTACAAACATTAGTTGTAATAACTTTATTATTGTTGTTCTTTACTGACAATTCAAAGGGCTTCAGTAAGTTTAGAGAATGTGGGCAGGTTTCTTCCACTTTATTCTTTTTTTTTTTTTTTTGCGGTACGCGGGCCTCTCACTGTTGTGGCCTCTCCCGTTGCGGAGCACAGGCTCCGGACGCGCAGGCTCAGCGGCCATGGCTCACGGGCCCAGCCGCTCCGCGGCATGTGGGATTTTCTGGGACCAGGGCACGAACCCGTGTCCCCTACATTGGCAGGTGGACTCTCAACCACTGCGCTACCAGGGAAGCCTTTTTTTTTTTTTTTTTTTTGCACACTTTATTCTTATTTTAAAAGTCTAAAATCCCACACTGTTTGAGTACCAAGGGTCTCATCTCCCAAATGCCACTTTGAGCCCATAAGGATCTTCTTCCCTTCTGTCCTCTCTTTGAGGGAAGAGGGAGAAACTGGACCAGGAGGAAGAGGATGAGGAGCTAATATGTATTAACTGAGGTGCCAAACTTCTGCGGCCAGAAACTTACCCAACTGCCGGGTGTACAAAGATAACAAATAGGAGTAATGTTAAAATCTGTCACTGTGCTTTTTTCCCCCTTTTGTATTTGAGGGCTGGTGGATGGCCAGCGTGCAGGGAGGGACCTGGAAGCTAGTGGCGAACGGCCAGCCCCAGGGCCCCCATGGTTGTTGCCAACACACCATCCTGAGAAGCCAGGCAGCACCAGAGGCATTTCTGCCACTACCCTCCAGGGAGCAGGCTGGCCCGGGCACAGACAGGGACTCCGAAGGCTCAGTATGCAGCCCCTTATCCTGGCCACTATGCAGCCATGAACCCACTCTTCCCTGCTAGTCTGCGGTGCCCCCTTAAGGAGGAGCTGGAGTGGGGACAGGGCTCTGAAAGATGGAGGCCTCCAGACAAAGCCAAGTTACCTAAAGAGCCCATTTCAGCTGTTGGATGAAAAGTTATCCAACTGCAGTAGGACTTGGTTGTCCTGTTACCCAGTGTGGGTGAGAAGAGGAGCCCAAGTGAAGACCGAGTTCTCTCTAGAAAAGTAAGTTTCCTTTGCAAACACAGGCGGTGTGAATAAATCCAATATCAGTACCCTGCAGCCCTCAGACACATGCTTTGGGAAAGGCTGTAATTACTTTCCTCTGCCTGGGCAGCTTCCCCCCATCTTTCTGTACCCCTCTTTCTAGCTAACAGCCTTTTCAGATGCTGGCTTGGCATGACTTCCTGAGGGAAACCTCTCTTGGAATACACCCCCATCCCCAAGGCCAGGTCAGTGCTCACACCCCTCTCCCCATACAGCCATGTTCCCAAGCCTGCCCTTATCAAAGCAGGGATCCCCCTGTGTTGTAAGTGCTGGTTTATTTGTTTGCCTCCCCAGCCTGTGTAAACTTTTCAAGTCAAGGACTGTGTCTTGTTCACCATTATATTCTTGGTGCCTAACACAGTGTCTGACAATAAACGTATGTTCAATACCAATGGATGCCATTTTGCAGCAACATGGATGCAACTAGAGATTATCATACGAAGTGAAGTAAGTCAGACAGAGAAAACTACCATAAGATATCATTTATACGTGGAATTGAAAATATGGCACAAATGAACCTATCTGCAAAACAGAAATGGACTCACGGAGAACAGACTTGTGGTTGCCAAGGGGGAGGCGGGGAGGGAGAGGGATGGACTGGGAGTTTGGGGTTGGTAGATGCAAACTATTACAGTTAGAACGGGTAAACAACAAGGTCCTAATAGCACAGGGAATTATACTCAGTGTACTGTGATAAACCATAATGGAAAAGAATATAGAAAAAGAATGTCTATATGTGTGTAAAACAGAGTCACTTTGCTGTACAGCAGAGATTGGCACAGCATTGTATATCAACTATACGTCAATAAGAGTAAATAAATAAATGTAATTATTGACCAATTAAAAAAATATATCAATTGACAGTGACTCACTGATGTCCCTGCAAGGAATATGTACCACCTTAGGTATCAACAATCTGAATGTGGGAAGACAACTGTCTGTCAGGGAATGCCAAGCACAATACAGAAGGAAGATGAGGAAGCTGGGATGTGGTTGGTTAGGAGGTTTTATTTTATTTTATTTTATTAATTAATTTAATTTTTTGGCTGTGTTGGGTCTTTGTTGCGGTGAGCGGGCCTCTCATTGCAGTGGCTTCTCTTGTTGTGGAGCACGAGCTCTAGGTGTGCGGGCTTCAGTAGTTGTGGCACGTGGGCTCAGTAGTAGTGGCTCGCGGGCTCTAGAGCGCAGGCTCAGTAGCTGTGGCGCACGGGCTTAGTTGCTCCGCGGCATGTGGGATCTTCCCGGACCGGGGCACGAACCCGTGTCCCCTGCATCAGCAGGCGGACTCTCAACCACTGCGCCACCAGGGAAGCCCTAATTACCCTTTTTGTGTTACATATTCCAATGAGCCCCAAGTCCACGGACAGCTGCCACCTCTGGGTACCTCTACTTCCCCTGCCCCATCAGCTCCCATTCACTCTAGGGCCCAAGGAGGCATCTGGAGTTGGCTGTCCCCAAAGGTATCAGAGGGTATACTGTCACGTAGGGCTTCTCATATTTATTTCCAGTAAGTATTTTGTTACCAGTCTTTTAAACGTTATTCAAGCTTTTTTTTTCTTGTGAAAAATTTCAAAGATATACAAGGTGAAGGCAATAGTATAAAGAACCCCATATACTCCTTGCCCATCTTATTGCATACCCTCCCACACATTGTGTGTGTGTTGGAGCATTTTAAAGCAGATCTATGTATCGCATCTTAAACACAGCTTTTAACTGTCCCTGTGTCCTGAGGCTGCCTTCGGAAGGTACAGAACGTCAGAAATGCACAGAACATATGAAGAGCGCCGGGGGTCGAGGTTGCTTGTGGATGCCCACGCTCACAGCAGCACAGTGCTTTTTTCTCATTGACCTGCACGAAAGGGAAAGCTTCCAATTACCTGCTTAAAAACACATTCAGAGCAAACAAAGCCTTTGATCCCTGTGGAAAACTTAGAAGGAACCAGGCAATTTTCCAAACAGTAATAAGCCAGGTCAAATGGACATTTCTGCCTGATACCCAGTTATTTCAGTTGTCACCTCTCTGGTTACTTAATTTCCCGGCTTCATTCCATCTGGATTGTGGAAGGAGCCTTGTTCACTAACCGGCACTGCCTTTTCTTTTTCCTCACGTGAACAAAAGGGGAGTATTAATTACAGGTGTCCTGAAAGCAAGTGAGAGAACACGTGATCTTGTCTAGACACAGAGGGAAGGGGCTCTGGGCTCTCTGAATGCTGACCCAGTCAGGGACGGACACACAGACATAACTGAGACGTGCTCAAGCCCACTGCCCGCAAGCATGAAATGAACTAATGAATGAATGAGTAGGAACTAAAGAGGCTGGAAGCCCGGTGAAATGAATGCTGGAGCCTGGACCACCCAGGCCAGGTACTGGGAGCACCAAGCAACTGAAACAAAAACTAAAAAACAACACATTAAAATGAGTTTCAAAAACGTATCACCTCCACTGTGGGTTTTTTTCTTTCTCTTTCTGTCATTTATTTTTTTTCCCCATTGTGATGTTTGGTAATGTTAAATTTAAAATGTAGTTTTCAATAAAGTTTGGACTTACTTGTAAAGAACAAAAAAAGTATCACCTCAACACAAGAGTTACTTTCCTTCTTCCACTGAATTTCTAAGTCTTGGTCCTCGGTAGATTCATTTCTACACAGCTGAAATCGCGGCATACGGGCCATTTTATACGTGTTCTTCCTCACTTAGCATATCCAGCACATCCCAGAATTCTCTTCAATGGCGGCGCGGTTCGTAGGTACGCCTATAAACCCAAACGTAATTCTCACTCTTCTCCTTTCCTCTTTCTTCAGTTATTCATCTTTTTTTTTTAGGGGAGGAGTCCTGAAAACTGCTCTTTTTGCCTTATCTCCATCCCCTCTTGCCAAGAGGCGCCTGACCACTGAGGTCCGCCTGCTCTAGGAACTGGCACGTGCTAATGCCTCTGCAGGTAACACTGCCACAGCCCACTCTCCACCTGGCCTATTCCTACCTCCATTTCAGGGCTCAGATTAAGAGTCATTTATTCCAGGAAGCCTTCCTTGACCCTCCTGACTGCCGTAACTTCCTGGACTTCAAGGGTCAAGGCACTCATCACACTCTGTATATTGTAACCGTCTTATGATCTGTCAGGTCACTAGAACGCGAGCAGAAGCCATTTTTCCGAGCCTTGTTAGCTGGGTGGTCTTGTCTCCCTTGAGCCTCAGTTTTCTCATCTGTGGGAGAAGATAGTTATGCAGTCTCTCCCACCTACCAACAAGGATGCTGTGAAGATCACATGAGGCAGTATGGCAAAGATTCTTGGCACAGCATAACGGGCTGTAACAATGTTGATAAATATTACTGATGATATATCTGCTACCTAAGTCTATGGCATAGAAAGCCGTCGCATAATTTTAACTTTTCGAGGATCACAGATGAATAGTGATAGCTAACATTTACTGAATGTTTATGGACACTGTACCAGGCAGTTTATATGCATTTTCTCATTGTATCCTCATGCGAATGAATGGGGTAAGATCTCTTATTATTCTCATTTTCCAGAGGCTCAGAAGACTAAATTATTTTCCTGGGGCCACACTGCTTTGGGATTGGATGCTAAGGACTCAGTACAAGCCTCTCCTCAAAAAATGCCCAAACCCACATCCATACAAAATAGTGCATACAATTTCCAGAAGTTCACGGATCCCCTAAAGCCCATGTTCTTTGGGCCCCTGTTCAAGGCCCTGCATGCAGAAAAGTGAATTTTGCAGAAAAGTTCAAAGATTTACACACTTCACAGATCTGGGTGGTTATGAGAATAAACTGTGTCAGCAAGAATTCTAGAGCCTGGGAACAGGCAGTAAATCCTAAAGTCTCAGCAGACATTGTTTCCTTGGCAATTTAAGTCACTGGATGATTGAATACTCTTGGCCCAAAAGCCACATGGCATGAATATTGCACTCTGATAAATCAGGTGCTGAGAGAAGGTGATGGTACCAGCTGTCAAACTCCAGCCACCGGCAGCAACGGCCAGACCCTTCAGGGTGCAAATAGTTTCTGAAGATACTCACTGCTTGATGGAGTCCACAAACTGGAAAAGCAACTGCTATCAGAACATAAGAGGCCGCAAGGAACCAAAGTGGGAACAGAAACAAGAGTTTGTCGAACCATCTGGCTTCGGCCTGTCCTCATCTCAGAAAGGCTTTGGAAATGGTGAGGCATCACTGTGGGTGTAAGAAGTGCATGCGTCTCGCACCGAGGAGGGTGAGAGACAGCAGCCTGGTCACCAGGCATGGCGAAACCCATCCCTCTGCAGAAAAATCCTTGGGACTGTGCCGCAAGTAAAAATAAGCAATTAAAATGTGAAAGCAAACTCGTGGGCCAGACTGCATTTTTCAGCGTGGCACCGTGTGGGCAAAGCCTCAGAGACCACCTGGGAATGGACTGAGATGAGCCAAAATGGTTGCCATGGTGAAGGCTCCCAGAACCAAGGAACAAAGGCTCAGGGAGTGTGTGGCTTAGAGAAAAGCAGCCTGCTGGGTAGTGTGAAGTGTGACAGTCCTCACAAAGACAACGGTGGAAACTGGCTGTTCAGATCCACTCAGGAGAGACAGCAAAGGGAATGTGGCTGAGGAACTGGTTGGGGTTACGGTTAGGGGGAGCAGCCTGAGGGAGTTCCCCACCCTGGGAACTGTCAGGCGTGGAACTAAGCTACCAAGGAAACAAGCGCGCGCGCACACACACACAAGAGTGGTGCTTAGCAGCCCCCTAAATGTCAAGGAGGCAGACCCCTCCTTGGAAACAAAGTTTATTTTGCTTTTAACAAAGGGCCTGAGGGTCCTCTATCAAACATAATGTTAGTGGTCCACAAGTTCAACTTCTACCAGTACAAAGAGGGAGGAAATTATAGGCCCCAAACTCCTTACCTGTGATTCTGAAACCCAGAAAGTTCTGAAATATGACAGCTTTTTCCTAAGTGTGTGCAACTCATCTGGTAACAAAAATCTGACCCGAAGTGACACATATTTATAGTCTTTCCTTAATAACGGTAAGTCGAACCACAGATATATGAACATGTCTGGTTTCAGAGTACGACCCCAGTCCCTGATGCAACATAAGATGTAATAAGCAAAGCATTTCCTTACAGATTTCAGATAAGTGATTATGGACATATATTTCCTTTTCTACACATCAGTAGAAATGAAAGAAATGTTTGACCATTTGGGATGGGATGAATATAATCAAAAAGAAACCTGCAAACTCTTGTTTAGACTCTTGGTAGGAACATGGCTTTGGGGCAACTTGTGGGTCCTCATAGGGTCCATGGACGAGCCTATCCTTATGTTTCTGGTCCTAGTTTGGAGTTTACCTATGACGTTTCATTCCATTAGACTCTAGCTCTGCATCCATATAAATCCAAAGCAACACCAGGCTTTCCATGCATGTAGCGAAATCTGGAAGGCTTTCTACCTCGATGGTAAGAAAGGATAACAAGTCGGCCATTGCCTGCCCCTCCCCCCAAAGCAAGTGAACTGGGGACTTAATCCCTTTCATCTCTAAGGGTCTATGATTTTAAAAGAGGAGAATAAAATGAAGTAAAAGATGAGGTGTTTTCTTGAGGATTTGAAGAGTGTTTTCAATGAACAAAGGGACTCTGAGCTTTTCTATCAGATGATCTACTTTTCCTGTTCCATAGCGGAAGGACCATTTTGGGCGCCTGGAGACAGGAAAGAGGATCAAAACAGGGAGTAGAGATGGTTTATTAACAAAAAGACTTGGATTCAAAGCCACACACTGCCACTTAATAGCTGTGTGACCTTGGAAAGTTTACCTCTCTGAGGCCAAATATCATCTAGAACCTGGAGGAAAACAATACTTTCCTCATAGGGTTTTTATGAGGATTAAATGACATGTAAAACATCCAGTATATAGTAGCTATTATTGTGGTTGCAATTAGATTCTGGAACTTGAACAGGGCCTGGCTTCACTTCTTATTTCACCAGATTGCCTGGCTCAGCAGAATGCAGGGGATATTGACTTCGTGAGCACAGAGCCAGTGGATAATAAACACACGTAGCAACAAACCACATTGGTAAACCAATCTCCCTCAGCTAATAACTGCTTCCCAGGCTCCTGCATTTGCTTTTGTTCGAGGAACTAAATAGGTCCTGAAGGCTATGACACCAAATCTTCTAGAAGAGTGTGAATTTCATCAGAATCAGAGTTTCTTTAAGGGCCTGCTACTGTGAGAGAGTCCATTCAAAGTCAACCCTTTTAAAGGAGGCTAAGCCAAACAATACATAGGTCACACTGGAATCGACTAGAGGCACTTCCGTAACTTGGCACGTTTTCTGAGGCTTATCTCATTCCACCCATCCTGTCAGGTGACAAACATTCACTGAGATGCACTATGCACCATATTGAGCGCTGGGGCACAAAGATGAAAAGATATGGTCCCTTCCCCTTTAGGAACTCAGGCCTGCAGGTGAGACAGACGCATGCATCAGTTAGTATGGTCATGCTGTCACTGCTAATGAGAGAGGCATGTGTGAACAGACTTTCTAAAATAAACAAAGATCGATCTTTTGTATTTCCTTAATGTAAGGTATTTCCATAATGTTGGTATTTTATATAGTGAACATGGGTTACTTGTGAAATCAGAAAAAAAAAAAAAACTTATAGGAAAAATAAAGAGCTCAGTGATGTAGTGGTGAGACTGATTACCTAACAAACATTCAGATACTGGGGTGAGTGCCGAAATTTGGGAACGAGCCAGAACTTTGGTGGGACCCTTGAGAAGAAAGGAGGGGCACCCCCGCTGCCTGAGGTAAAGGTGACAAGTCAGGCTTCCCTAAGATAGTGACACTGAAGGTGAGACAAAGACTTAATGATGGCGATGAGAGTGTAAATTAGCGTAAGTATAGCCTCTTTAGAGAGCAATCTCTAAATATGTAACGGTATTTAAAATGTGCAGACCCCTTGACCCAGAAGTTCCTCTTCTACTGAGAATTATTCCAGGAAACATACACAAAGGTCTGTGTAAAAAGATGTTTACTGCATCACTGTATATGATAAGATGACACTGGAAATGACTTAAATGTCCACCAAGAGGGGACTGTTTAAATAAAGTATGATGTACGCCAGAATATAATCATGAAAAAAAGGAAATAAAACTTACAAATAGCATACTAAGTTTTAAAAGGCAAGTTATAGAACAGTGTGATCTTATTTTTGTAGAAATAATTTTATATATATTTTGTTTGTATATGAATAGGGAAAGTCTGAAAAGATACACAACAAGCCATATTAGGCATATTAGAGCTGGTGGGGTAGGGTGAAGGATGAGGAGAGGGAATTTCATATTCTCACTTTCTCTGGATTTACGTTTTTTTTTGTTTTGTTTTTTGTTTTTGCGTTATGCGGGCCTCTCACTGCTGTGGCCTCTCCCGTTGCGGAGCACAGGCTCCGGACGCACAGGCTCAGCGGCCATGGCTCACGGGCCCAGCCACTCCGCGGCACGTGGGATCCTCCCGGACCGGGGCACGAACCCGTGTCCCCTGCATCGGCAAGCGGACTCTCAACCACTGCGCCACCAGGGAAGCCCTGGATTTACGTTTTTATGACGATATATTCCTTTTATATCTAAAAGAAGTTTTTTAAAAGAGTTTATTAATTGGACAGTTATGAGTACAAAAAAGCAGAGATTTTAGAGAGTGTGTATTCAGAAACAGTTCATCATTGCTTGAATACAGGAGGCACGCGAGCAGATGATGGGATCTAGGGAAGACTTCAAAGAAGAAGAAACAGAAATGAGGGGTTTGCCTTGGAGAATGGGAGGACAGTCTTCGGGGAAACACAGTGAGAGGGTGGAACCAGTACACAGCACAAGCACTGAAGGATATTCTTCAAACAGACGAGAACACTACGGAGAAAAGTGGACCAGGGATTTTCAAGAGCGGAAAGCAGGCAGCACCTGAAGAGCAGACGTGTATCCTTTAAAAGGAGAGCGTCTATTAAAAGGATTAAAAACTAAATTTTCACTAAATCCCTACTATAACTCTGCTCGTTTGGCCACAGGGAGAAGCAGAGGGAGAGAGAAAAATTTTTTAAGCAACCCAACAAGCTAGAACAGAGGTAATTAAAATGCGAATTTACTCACAAATTGTTCCATTACAAATACCAGTGACAAAACGGAAAAGCCTTGGAAAGCAAACCTGTCGTCCAAGGTGAGTTTTAGACCAAACTCCAGCCTCTCCTTTCTGGTTCTTTCTCCTTGCTGGATCTCACTTACCTCATTCCCTTTGTGGAACCCAGTCTTTCTCTCAGAAAGATCTAAGGTAAGTGGTTTATACTTCAATATGAACTTACAGTCGTCCTTACCTTTCAACGTATTTTAAGACATTCATAACATGCTATTAGTGACAGAGGCAGGTTATAACCCCATGTATAGCATGTAATTCCACTTTTGTTAAGCAATACAGACACACATATAAAGAATATAAATTGAGGGGCTTCCCTGGTGGCGCAGTGGTTGAGAGTCCGCCTGCCGATGCAGGGGACACAGGTTCGTGCCCCGGTCCGGGAGGATCCCACATGCCGCGGAGCGGCTGGGCCCGTGAGCCATGGCCGCTGAGCCTGCGCGTCCGGAGCCTGTGCTCCGCAACGGGAGAGGCCACAACAGTGAGAGGCCCGCGTACCGCAAAAAAAAATAATAATAATAATAAAAAAAATAAATTGAAAAGTGTTAAGCAATTTATATACACACACCCATACCCCAACATATAAATTGAAAAACTGTAATTCTCTTCCAAATACTCTGGCATAAACAGTGTGATATATATATGTGAGTTTTAATTTATATCCTAGGAGTAAGCAGTTAGTTAGCATTTGAAAGACTCTAAAGTTGACACTCCAGAGGTGGCTATTAAAAGGCTTCAACTACCTTTACCTTTGATCAATATCAGAGGGTTTGTTAATAACTATAATGGATATTGGAAATGGTTTTTATTGATGAAAAGACAGGTGTTGAAAACACATGGATCCGCCTGAAATGCAATACAGGCAACTAGGCCATGACCAGGGTATGAGAATTAGGCGAGCCCAGCTGCCTATGTCCCTGCAGCTCCTGTGATGCTGGGTTCTGGGACCTGAGCAGCCTAGGAGGCTGGCTGAATCCGACAGCCGCAGCGCTGACGCCGCTCGTCCCACAGGCTTTCACTCAAGGCGCTCCTCTGAGTGCCTAGAAGGCCAGGAGTCAGGGGCTCACCAGCAATTCCCAGCATGGGCTGTGTGCCCGTTTGGTGACGCATGTTTGTCCCTGTAGCAGGATTTGGTTCAGAGAACGGCTTCTGATTTACCCTTCTAACTCTTAGGGAGGCTGTGGGAGTGGAGACCCATGGTCCTCACCTCCAAGGATCTGTACTCATTGGAGGCAACTGATATCTTCCAAGCATGAGCTTATTAATTGTGAACTACTGAGCTGGCTTTGGTCAGTGTGCAACCAATGCGTCATATGCCAGAACTTTATAAGTGATTACCTATGGATGGTGGGACCATGTGACTCCCACCCACGCTTCTCTAATGAGCTTTCTAATTTGTTTTGTAATGAACAGGTAGTATATGTTTTCTAAATAATAAATAAATAAAAGGAAACAAACTGCAGAGACAGCACTGTCACCACCTGCTGGCAAACACTTAGAAAGACCACTCAGTTTAATGCAGACTCATTAACAGTAAACAGCAGATTTGTAGTTCTACTCATTGGTTTCAAGTTGCTTTTAACTCAGAAGTGTAACATTTGGGTTATTTGGGGAAAAGATCATCTCTTGCCATGGACAACATACTTTAAACTAGGAAGCTCTCTTTACGCATATTACATTAAAAGAATTCTGACTTCCCAAAGAAAAATATAGTTCTGTTGACTGTGGTTTAAGTATAAAGAAAATCATACTCTGCTGGATGTAACATTATTCATTTGGTCGTCTAATAGTCTATATGTTCTTAAATGCATCCCTCCCAAACATCAATATCTAGAGTAAAATATATGTCTGCTGGAACCTTCTTCACAAAAACATCTATTAATTGAAGGCCATAAGTTAGGTCTATATTCCCCTACTAGCTGTCAATCTGCATTGCCTCCTGACTTTTTCCCATTGCCCTATGGCATTCCCATGTCTCCATCAGTACCATCTATTGCCACTACTGTGCGACACTGTCTGAACAGAAAGTATAAAGATAGCCCTTACCAATAGTACTACCCATGTGCTGCGTGACAATCTGGAGGTTTACTTCTCAGCGCACCATTTCCCAAACAAATGTTCTGCTATATCTTCATTCATGCTTTTCTTACCACAGGATCACATATCCTTACCATCTACCCGCCACCCACACCATCTTCTCAGGGCCCATATCAAATGTCAACAAAGCCTTGTTTAATTTCTCCACCGAGAAGTAAATGTTTCTTGCTCTGTGGTCCTAGAATATCGTGTCGATCCCTTTCTAGCAGTACTTGTTTCACCCTAACATACACTATATTGTTGCAAATGTGAGTTGTATGAATGAGCAGACATGGACACACACCATTCACGGAGCACCCCTCCCACCGTGATGCTTGACAGGGGCTCCATAAGTATCCACTGAGTATTTGCTGAGTTGAAAGTGTGGACCTTTGATTACATGGCTCAGATCTGAACAACCACTTGGACATGTGCACACACACAAACACACATATATACCATGGATATAACCAGCTCAGACGGTGAGAGATGATACCAACCACACAGTCAGAATGTCGCCAAGGGCAACAGCTTCAAATGCAAACACTGACCATGGGTTACATCCAGTTTAAATCATTTTAAGGGTCTGGTTCTTTGGATGTTTTTAATCAGGCACTTGCCAAAACTGACTCAATCAGTAAGCTATAATCTCTCCAGTCTTAATATCTCTGCTGAATTTCTAACAGGAATGTAAGTGTCTTAGCCTCCGGGTTTGGGTTCTATAAGCAAAGCAAATTCGGCACAGACAAAAATGGAAGGAAAAGGCAGCAGCTACGACAACGCTGCCACAGGACAACTTTTTCTTGGGCCGTTGCCTGGGTGACAGAGGCCTCCTGGTGCTCAGCAGCCCTTGACTTGTGGCTCCTTCCACAGATGACCGGCCTGTCTCTCCCCTGCCAACCTCTGCTCTCTTCCTTACCTGGCCCCAAACACCTCACCTCAGGGAACAGGAAGGAAGGCTGCTGCCCTCAGAATGTCCATTCTGTCACCTCAGAGCCACCAGCCTCGGACCCCTCCCAACCCTTTCTTCCCTCCAACTGAAGACGCTACAGGAACATCCCACCCGCACCTCCACTGTCTCTCTCTCCCATTACACCCCTCATGCACTACTGATCATTTCTAGAAATTATTTACACATCCTCTTTCGTTATAAATATGGTACTTGGAATCCCTACTTGAAATAAATGGAAAACACACAAATCCTTTTAACAGAAAGGATGGGGACCAGGGGACCACTGTGCGCACATGCATGCACGTGCGCACGTGCGCACACACACACACACACAGGGCACACAAGATTTTACATGCAACTATTAAATCCACTCTCCACGCTGGAAAGGACCACAAAGGTTCTCTAATTTCAGTGGGGCCCAGACTTTTAGATTCCAAGGCAGGTGAAACTGCCTCCTCGACACCATCATCCCTACATAATTAAAAGGGAAGGAATAATATGGAGCTGCCAACACTTTATTTTGCCAAGTTGAGGACTTTTTAAAATCACCATCTATTTTGGAAAAGGATACTTTAATACAAAAAAAGGACATGCTATCAGAATGATAATGATTCAATTTAGCTTTATGAAACTGACTTCATTTACTCTGTCATGGACCTGAACTGGTTTGGAGATGGACTCTAGGGAACCAGTGACCTTCTAGACTATTCCAAAATTTCAGATCCTCCAAGAACCAAAATTTCAGACATTCAAGAATCACCACCATGTCATAACTGTACATTATTTCCTTACTATTTTTCATTAAATAAACACACATTTTTACTTATACAGTTTTATTTTAAAAGAAAACTTTGGATCAAGTCCATAAAGGAAAAATCAATATCCCTTGCCACAAATGAAAGCAACCACGACTGAATGAAATAAAAACAAAGCATGTTATTAAATTCCAGCTAGATAGTGTTGCCTGATCTCTCTCTGCATTGCCAAGGGAGACTGGCAAGCGTTAGAGCAGTTATTAAAGACTAAGCCAAACTTTTCTCTTTCACAAAATCAGGACTGAAATTAAGTTGAAAAGAAATTACTTTCACACACGATGATGCAATATTATTTAGTGCTGGATCCAGGCCCCATCTAAAATCATCTCTAGCAGTTCACGTCCCACTCTTAGAGTCATACTAATCAACACACCCTGATGGTTGAATCTCATTCATTCATTCATTCATTTAACACACTTATTGAACACCTACTATGTTCCAAGCACTGTACACAATAGAATGAACAAAACAGACATGGTACCTTTTGCAAAAAGCTCACCTTCTAGTGGTGAAACATACGTCAAACAAATGGTGACACAAATTAATTTGTCTTGTTTTACATAAACATGTGTGTATATACATGTGAAATATATATGATATACATGTGATAAGTTGTGCATGTATACACACACACACGCCTAAATTTGGTAAGTGCTATAAAGGAAAAATACAAGGTGTTATGGTATAATTTTAATAGTAAGACCCTCTTTAAATAAGGGGTCAGGAAAGACCTATATGAGGATATAACAATTAGGCTGAGACCTACAGGAAGAAAAAGATTTAGCAGGCTGAAGTGTCAGGCAGAGGTGACAACTGTGGAAAAGAGCTTGGCTCCTTTGGGGAACTGGAAAAAAGAAGCATGGTTGGAGTGTAGCAAGTAAGAGGAAGAGTGGGATGAGAAAAGACGATGAGCAGTCTCCCAGCCTCTGCCTAGTGACCAGAACCTTTCTACCGCTCTCCACAAAGATGTCTTCCCATCTCTGCACCACTCCCTGGAAATGTCTCCTTATGCTAAAGAGAAACCTGTCTCTCTCTCGGGTTTACACATTAATATAGCAGTTCATTCCCTTTGCATCACACACAGAAACAATGTAATCCCCGTTCAACATGATAGCCCTTTATATATCTGCAGACAGCTAGCATGTTACTCCTGAACTTTCTCTTTCAAGCTGAACAACACCCAAGTTTCTATGCTGCATGTGGTCTGTGTCACTCTTACATGGAAGGTAGATTTTCCAAGGCCTGTTCCTCTCATGGCATTAGAATTTCCTTCTCCACATATAATCCAAAGTTGATTTTCAGCCTTGGATATTGTTTTATTTTTCTCTTTCTGGATAACACCCAAAATAAGTTATGGTCAGGTCTGAATTTCTTAAAAACAAGGAAATCTCAAACGCATGCTATCGGTGATATCTATTTCTTCTTTCAAGTCTCTTTCCCACATCTTAGAAGACAAATTTCATTTGTGAGGGTGGGCTAAGGATCTTTTCCAATAATGAAGTGATAGTAGATATTTATCTAAGCTAAATTCAAAGATACCATATTCAAAGTTTGTGGCAGAAACAACACACAGTAATTACTGTTCAAACTGACCAACCATTTACTTGGAAGGCTCAGGGAAGGTGCATATAATGCAAGAAAACTGCTCTTGACTGCTTCAGCTACAGACCCAGATTCCCCTGAAACTAGGGCAAAGGTACAGGGATGGTGCTGTGTAAGCAGGGCACTCAGCCAAGCAGGGATCACGTACCTCCACTTCAAAACTGGAGTGGAAAAATATACTGAAACGTTCATGAATAAATATAGCATCCTTGGCATGCTGGATGAAAGTTCAGTGGCCTTTATTAACACACTTTATCCAAATAAGCTGAAGCCTCTCAATATTCCTACCCCCTTCCTCCCTACCCTCTCCCCTCTTTTAGCACATTCGGCCAGATTTCTAGCTGCTTCCTGCTGCAAGGTGAATTGTCCCAGGGAAGCAGGGTTGGCTTCCAGGTGATCTGTTATTCCTAAAGCTTCCTCCACTCTGTGGCTGTCATACTGCCCATTATGCCTTCATCAGGCGTGGCAGTGCGGCCTCAGGAAGGGCAGGAGAGATTCAAAGCAGACAAGTTGTTTCTCCCGATCAGTTCTAATACCTTTGGGGGAGGTAGTCAAAGAAACTGAAGAGAATGGACGAAGTCTGTCCTCTCGTCATTAGCCTGCCTGTTAGAGCTCTGCTTCTGCACATAATCAGAAGAAGTAACATTCAGGAAAAAAGTCTTCACGTATGAGTAAAACTATATCACAAATGGCACGAAAACTCAGCAGATTTAAGTGACAGATGAAAGGGCTTCTCTGTCTCACGGGAAGCACCCGACATGTAAAGCTGTAGGGAACAGTGTTCCCATGAAACTACCAACTCCTACAGGGCAGAGACCACGTTTATTCATCTTTATGCTCCTTCAGTGGTTGACATAACCCACGGATTAGTTGTTCAACAAAATATGTTACATGCATTTGATTTTTAAGACTAATAACACGTACAAGCATTGAAAAACATTAAGAGTTATCTTTTGGGTGGTAGAGGGGCTTCCCTGGTGGCGCAGTGGTTGAGAGTCCACCTGCCGATGCAGGGGACACGGGTTCGTGCCCCGGTCCGGGAAGATCCCACATGCCGCGGAGCGGCTGGGCCCGTGAGCCATGGCCGCTGGGCCTGCGCATCCGGAGCCTGTGCTCCTCAACGGGAGAGGCCCGCGTACCACAAAAAAAAAAAAAAAAAAAAAAAAAAAAGAGTTATCTTTTGGGTGGTAGAACTACAGTGAATTTTATTTCTGTTCTTGCCTTTTCTACACACTCCTGATTTTCTCTAATGAACACGAATATACTTAGTCAGAAAGTTATCATTAAAAATAAAATGTTTGGAATTGGAAGGAACCGGAGAAATTAGCTCAGTTCTCTTATTACTTACCTATGGAAATTGAGAAGCTAAATGACCTGCCCGAAGGCGCACAGCTTGTCAGTGAGAAAGCTGAAATAAAACGGAGGTGAGCTCACTCACTCTTCTCAGCCCAGTGCTCTTTCTCTCACTACACCATTGTCTTCCCTTAAAAGACACTGTTTTGGTGAGGCTCTAATCTAAATAATGTTTTTTTTTTTTAAGTCTCCAACCCAATCTAAAAACAAACTATGCCACCCAGTGAACTTATTCCCTTAGAAAACATTATTTTAGAAAGTACAAAGTGGAGTATAGTTTAAATATAACACCCTTTGCTGTTTTTATAGCAAAACACTTCTCCACTCCTTGCTGACAGAGGACCTCAGAACAGCCTCTGAAAGGAAGCTGAACATCTGTGAGCAGTTGAATAGTGAACAGGAGGGTTTATTATGCATTAGTTTGCTTCTCAAGTAGTAAGAAGACTTAAGAGAAATTTTCTGGGGCCTCATCTTCCACCGAACTCTTATTGGTACATGAAGTTCAAACTTTTTATTATAAAAATTTCAAACACACAAAAGAGAAAGACTAGAGAGGTGAAGTAACTTGTTCAAGGTTGCCCAGCAGTGGGACAAAGTGAGAGAGTGACATTGACATATATACACTACCAAATGTAAAATAGATAGCTAGTGGGAAGCAGCCGCAGAGCACAGGGAGATCAGCTCGGTGCTGAAGGGTGGGATAGGGAGGGTGGGAGGGAGACGCAAGAGGGAGGGGATATGGAGATATATGTATACGTATAGCTGATTCACTTTGTTATAAAGCAGAAACTAACACACCATTGTAAAGCAATTATACTCCAATAAAGATTTTTTAAAAAGGTTGCCCAGCAGCACGTAGCAGAGGCAGGATTTGAACCCAGGTCTAGCTGACTCTGCAGTCCAAGCCCTTAACTGCA
Organism: Hyperoodon ampullatus; assembly: GCF_949752795.1. NCBI lineage: Eukaryota > Metazoa > Chordata > Mammalia > Artiodactyla > Ziphiidae > Hyperoodon > Hyperoodon ampullatus. The sequence goes on from NC_136924.1 coordinate 19,416,461, forward strand.
GCACCGTGCTACCATCCTACCGCCTCCTTCTGACATGTTCATTGGTTCCAAAGTACAGGTAAAAGTTAAAGTCCTTCTGAATTTAGTGTGTGTTGGGAGTGGGGGGTAGACAGAAAAGGACATAAGTAACTCTCCTCCCCAAGGTCTGGGGGTGTCCCTGAGGCAGGCAGGGACCCAGAAAACAACTACCAACGTGCCCTCAAGTGCATCAGCCTTCCCCAGACCTCACCTGGAACCACGGTTACCAGTGCCTATTCTGGAAAGTCCCTCTAACCAGCAAGGCCACTCTGGGCTGTGGACCCTGATCCCCTGTTCAGTCAGAACTTCCCCAATCCCACCAGGAAGAAGGTGGATTATCAGGCAAGTGTTCCCACTACAAATAGATGGCAAATTCAGACCATATAATCTAAAGTGAGATTACTAAAGGGTTTGTTTACAAAGGTGCGGGTAGGGTATTGGGCCAGAACTCATGATAGTAAGGACTGTCACCACTCCAGGCTTGACTGGGTAAATAGAGGGACTGTTGATGGCCCCAGAAGGAGAGAGGAACGTGGAGAGAAGCTCCTTGACTGGAGCTGAAACCTGTGGTTAAGGGACTCAGGAGCCAGGGGTGATGTAAGAGGGAGGAAGTTGGGGAAACTTACTCCAATATGACCCTTCCTTCTCTCCCGACCACTCTTGCTGGCCTCCCCGCAGTGGCTGAAACCAACGGGAGACCAGAGGATGAGGAAGCCTGGTAACTGGTTCACGGAAGTCAACCTCCCAGGGCTCAGAGCAAGATGGGGAAGGGAGATCTGGGGCTGCCAATGGAAGCTGTCAGGCACACAGGGGCTCACAGTCACCTTCCTGACTGTACTGAGCCATGGCTTAAGTGGACAAGTATTTGGCGATGCCAAGGACTCCAGCTCTCCAAATATTCAATGGGCAGCCCTCTCTCCACAGCTACCTCTGACTATGGTAGATAGTGAGCAGCTGAAGTGATCAGAGCGTGCATGCCACAACTCGGTTCAAAATCCTCCAACAGCTTCCATCTCATTTAGAATAAAGTCCAAGTCCTGTCATGGTCTGTGCAGCCTTTATGATCTGGCAATTGCCTCAGTCTCTAACCTTATTGCCTGATGCCCACGTGCGAACACGGGTGTATGTTGAATGAATTAATGTACACACGCAAGCATGAGAAACAGAAACGCATTGTTTCAGCTGAGCTCTATTCCTGAGTTCTCACCTCAGTGCCCCAGAGCACCTGGCCAAGCCCCTTAGCTAAGCTGCACTTTTATTATGCCTCTTGTTAATGATTTTTCATAACTACAAAGGTGATTCATGTTCACCGTAGAAAATTTTGGAATCCACAAAAGAACAAAACTCTGAAGAATAAAATAATTCACAGATAGCCACCGCCAGCATATATTTAGTATACAAAATTGGAATACTATTATGATTTTGTGACCTACTATTTTCATTTAACAATGTGGCATTAAATTCTCTTCCAAAACATACTGTTTCAAGACTGCACTGTATTTCACTGAATGTCCAGAGGAGGTTGTCACTAAATCCCCTATTTCTGCACATTTCATTTGTTTCCCTTTTTCTGGCTGTCATAAAAAACCAATAATAAACATTCTTTCACATCAATGTACATTTCCATTATTATATGCTATAGATGGATTCCTATAAGTGAAACTGCTTGACAAATAGAAATACAAATTAGAGCATTTGAAGTATTACTAAATTGCTCTCCAGAACAACGGCATCAATTAATACTCCCAGTGTCGGTGTTTAATTTGTCTCCTTTTTCTATGGTAATACTGGGTGTTAATATTTTCTAAAAAATATATAATACCATGTTGAAACAGTCTTGTTAATTTTCTATCTCTATTAGATCACAGACTTCTTGAGAATGAGAAATATGTCTTTTACTTCTGTTTACTTCTGATACATAGCAGGCAACTGTTGGTGGGTGGATGGATGGATGGATGGGTGGATGGACTGGATGAATTGTATTGGATGGATGGATAGATGGATGGAGGATGGATTGGGTGGACTGGATGGGTGAATGGATGGATTGGATGGATGGATTGGACGGATGGATGAATGGACTGGATGGATGGACTGGATAGATCAGATGGATCAGAGAGATGAATTTTATCAAGGAGTACCAAGAAAGACACTGAGCCACATGAATAAGTTGTCTTTTTCCAGTTTCTAGGACGCTCCTGACTGATTTGTGTATTTATCATGGGGACAGTCCCTCCTCCCTGGTTAAATTCCACTGAGCATCCCTCTGCTTTTGATTATGAAGCATTAGGTTCACACCCCAGCAGATCTGGCTCTCCCTCCCTTTTGGCTTCAGCAGAAGAGGTATTAAAATTACTAATTTGGGCTTACATGTTTACTGTCTCAAGTATAACTAATTAATGTTTTAACAGCAGAATAACAAGTGCCAGATTTCCCTTAGCGAAGCAAAACTGAAAGTAAACACCGTAATGGACTGCTCCATAGCATCCAAACCTACCAACTGGAAAAATACAATCACCAGGGGCTGAAGGTGACCCAGAAATTGTGCTAAGAGAAATTTAACCCAATAATGCCATGATGAGGAGCTGCCTGGTATCCATTCACCCCACGTGTAGACCCCAACTTGTCACTCCTCAGGAATCACTAAGGGGTGGGACTAGAGTCTTGTTTGTTGGTGTAGCGCCTGTGTCCATCATTGTTTGATATATGGTAAATATCTGTTAAATGTCTAGTGAATAAGCAGACACCAACGAGAGGGAATATGGGATAAGAAGATTCATGGAAGCCTGGTTATACTGAGTGGGCTATATAGCTCATAAATTCTGGGGGTGGCAAATAAACCAGATTTGGACCTAGGTCAGAAACAACCCCATTCACTTTCTCTGTTCTATGCTGCCTTCCCTCATTAATGAACAATGTTTAATGCCCTCTATCTGAAAATTTGTGTTGCAGCAAATGAACTGAATCACAGTTTCAAATTTTAAATGCCTTGAATAATCAACCATATTTTGGCTACTATGAAGAGGTTCTCACAGCAACATTCTCCCTGCTTCTAATAACCCCATTAAGTTAAAAAGATATGGAAGCAAGAACTATTGTCTACCCAGAAAGCAAAATGAACAATATACTCTCCAATTTGCTTTTGTTTTTTTTAATATGTACCCTCTTTGGCTGGAGATAAAAGTTAATCACTGTAATGACATCAAGCGCCAATAACAAGTTATGTGCAAACATAGTAGAGGGAGTGGTATAACTCATCCATTCATTTATTTGGCATTAGGCACCATGGAAACAAAGATAGTAGGTTCCTCCCTACCCTCATGATTGTCAATTGGGGAGATTTATAAGCAATCTATCATAGTACAACATGGAAAGCAAAAAGAGGCCCATGCCTATGTTACAGGAAGTTCCTGACCAGGTTTCTCAAGGAAGTGAGAAGTTATGGCAATAAGGAAAAAGAAGGGACTGTTAGAAAGCAAGAAGAACCAAGAATTATATTAGTTGAGAATATATTAATAATACTAGCAGTTACCCATTTATTGAGTGCCCTACTATGAACCAAGTACCCATAAGAACTCATTGAAGTAGAATCTATTATTATCCCTATCTTAGAGAGGAGGAAACTGAAGCTTAGTTTAAATAATTTAGGCCGCTAGTAAGTACCTAAACATGAGAAGAAGAAACCGGAAGTAAAGATGTATAACAATCTTTGCCCCAAATATCACTTGAAAATTAGGTGCACACCTATTGATTATCTGCTGTTACATAACAAGTTACTCTCAAAACTTAGTGGTAAAAAACAACAAACATTTATTACCTTATAGTTTCTGTGGGTCAAGAATTCAGGAGCAGCTTAGCTAGACTGTTCTGGCTCAAGATCTCTCAGGAATTTGCAGTAGAGATGGCAAATGGGGCTCTGTTCATCTGAAAGCTTGACTGGGGCTGGAAGGTCCACTTCCAAGATGGCGGCTGGCAGGAAGCCTCCATTTTCTTGCTACGTGAGCCTCTCCACAGGATTCAACATCCTCACGACATGGGGGTTGGCTTCCCCCTAGAACTAGTAATCTAAAGGAGAGCAACAAAGGAGCCACCATGCCTTTTATGACTTGGTCTCCAAAGTCTAACACCATCACTTCCTCAACTTTCTATTAATTAGAAGTGAGTTGTTAAGCACAGCCCAGAAGCACAGAATTTGTGGACATATTTTAAAACCACCATTAGACCTCAGACTGGAAACTAGAATTGATTGCTAGGGCCCTATCTAGAGAAAAAGGTTTGCATTTCAGAAAGAAGGGGGTGGCAAATAAACCAGATCCCAGGTGCTGGGAAGATAAGATGGCACTTATAGGCCAGCAAAGGGCTAGGAGGTTGCTCACATCTATTAAGTGCTGAAGTGTAATTATTTTAGGGGAAGGGGTTAGGGGCGCGGTAAAATTCATAGTTTTAGAAATAGAAACATGCAGTTAAAAAACATACTTCTGGGCTTCCCTGCTACCGCAGTGGTTGAGAGTCCGCCTGCCGATGCAGGGGACACGGGTTCGTGCCCCGGTCCGGGAAGATCCCACATGCCGCGCAGCGGCTGGGCCCGTGAGCCATGGCCGCTGAGCCTGCGCGTCCGGAGCCTGTGCTCCGCAACGGGAGAGGCCACAACAGTGAGAGGCCCGCGTACTACAAAACAAAAACAAAAACAAAAAAAAAAAACTTCTTTACTGTTATTAATTTCTTTTGGTTTTCCCTGCCGTTGAGCAAAAGTGCTTTTGAAAATGTTAACTTACTTCTTAGATGTGCCCCAAGAAAGGTATTTGGGCTGGAGAGAAACAAGGGAATTAGGATCTCATATGGGGAGGAGAGTGGCAGCAGGAATCAAAGGGAGGGAGACCAGGAGGGCCGAGGAGGAAGAGCAGGGTCCCCTGGGTAAGCTGCTCCCCACAAAGAGTCTCCTTCAGGGCTCTCCTGGGCGTGTTGCAGACTTGTGAACATTTTATGCTCTGCTCAGAAGGGAGAGGCTCCTCCTTTTCAGAGCGTGAAGAAACTGGATGGAAGTGAACCTCCTAGCCCAGAAAGCTGAATGTAAAAAAATCAATTTACATGACCTCGCCAATGCAAAATACAGACCATGAAAGGGTCTTAATGTATTGCAGGCAGCGTCTGCACTGAGTTAGAGAAAAATAGAGGATGCAAAGCCGAGAGAAAGCCTAGCATCGTGGCTAAATGAATGATGTTCAGCTAGACCCGGGTTCAAATTCAAGTGCTGTCTCTTACCAGCTGTGACATGGTGGGAACGCTAATCTTTCTCAAATTTGATTTCCTTATTGTAAAGATGGGGGGCACTAGTAATTTCCTGACAGGAGAGTGAGAGTTTAATGAGAGATGTAAGCATTCAACGAAGGTCACCATATTAATGCATGACAGGGGCTAAGATATGAAGTTGACCTTTAGGAATAAAAATAAACATTTGCTCATTTTCTGCATCTCGGTGTACGGTTTATGAGAAATCCTCCTGAGCACTGTTCAGAGAACAGATGGTGAGTCAGGCACCTCCTCTCCCTCTCTCCGCCTCCCTGACCTCCCATCACTTTGCTCCAGGGCACGGCCCCACCACCCTGGCTGGAAGCGAGAAACACAAAGAGCTGCTGTCCCCGGAATACCAGCAGCATTTCCGGAAGTGGTAAGTTCTGGAAAGGAGCTGGGAACAGTGTATTCCGGTGGTTCCCTCATTCCCATCTTTCTGAAACCACGGGTTTTTTGCACAGCAACAGCCTTATTCAACAGCAGCTTTTTCACATCCCAGAAATTAGGCACCAGGGTGGCACTAGGGGCCTCCTGGATTTCTAGGGAAAGGGACGCTGGGACAGGTTTAAGGGTAGGTGAGGACCCTCTCCGGAGCTCAGGGTGGGAAAACATCCCTAAGGGGTTATTATTACTTCACCTTAGGTCACAAGCCACAGACCAATATAAGCTCATGACCAGCAGGGCTGTGTGCCTATGTCTAGCAGCACAGTTTTAAGGCCTTTATAGAAAGGAAAACAATTACACAGGTGTTATAAGTACATTTAAAAAGCTGATGACAACATGGATGCAACTAGAGAGTATCATACTTAGTGAAATAAATCAGAGAGAGAAAGACAAATACCATTATGACATAACTTATAAGTGGAATCTAAAATATGGCACCAATGAACTTATCTACAAAACAGAAACAGACTCACAGACACAGAGATCAGACTTGTGGTTGCCAAGAGGGGGAGAGAGAGAGGGATGGACTAGGAATTTGGGGTTGGTAGATGCAAACTATCACATTTAGAATGGATAAACAACAAGGTCCTACTGTATAGCACAGGGAACTATATTCAATCTCCGGTGGTAAACCATAATGGAAAAGAATATTTAAAAAAGAATGTATATATGGGGAGGGGGAAGGGTAAGCTGTGACAAAGTGAGAGAGTGGCATGGACATATATACACTACCAAATGTAAAATAGCTAGTGGGAAGCAGCCGCATAGCACAGGGAGATCAGCTTGGTGCTTTGTGAAGACCCAGAGGGGTGGGATAGGGAGGGTGGGAGGGAGGGAGACACAAGAGGGAAGAGATATGGGAACATATGTATATGTATAACTGATTCACTTTGTTATAAAGCAGAAACTAACACACCATTGTAAAGCAATTATACTCCAGTGAAGATGTTAAAAAAAAAAAAAAGAAAATGTATAGGGAATTCCCTGGCAGTCCAGTGGTTAGGACTCTGCGCTTTCACTGCTGAGAGTGTGGGTTCAATCCCTGGTCGGAGAACTAAGATTCCCACAAGCTGTGTGGCTCGGCCAAAAAAAAAATTAAAAATTAAATTAAAAACAAATTTGTAATAAAAAAGAATGTATATATGTGTATAACTGAGTCACTGCTGTACAGCAGGGATTGGCACAGCACTGTAAATCAAATATACTTCAATTAAACAAAAAGCTGATGAAAGGATAATTGCCATTTCCCACATTACACGATCGAGCGTCAACAGGTCAGCTGGCCATCTTGGTCCCTCGCTCCCAGTTTCCAGTGGGGAAGGCCATGAGCTCCTGCCCAAGGCTGGCAGAACGTAAGGGCAGAAACAGGCTGAAATTCCCTTTCCAGGCCCCCGTCCTTTAACGTTTCCCACGTCTCATCAGGGAAACACCCCTTGACCTCCTCAATACCTTGCCAGGCAAACAGGAAACTTCAGGCCCACGCAGCCTTACCCCGTTCATAACTGAAGCACTTTCCTAAAAGCAGGCAAGCCCGGCTTTATTAAGGATCCAATCAGCAAATACAAAAACCTTCGTAAGACGATTCATGCCTCTCTGGGGCTTAGCTGGGACTTCCCGAGAGCGCAGGGAAGGCTGGCACTGAGTGACAACTGCCTGGGAAGTCAATTTATTCTGGATTCTTGGAGGAAGAATAGAGTGTGTTGCTATTTACTTTTAATAACAAAACTGCCCAGCACTTTAAGCCTGTCTCTTAGTCAAAAAAAATTGTGATTGTTGTTACAGGTGAAGGCCTGGCCCTAAGGGCTGCCAGATGTACGTGCACAGGGGACCTTAGATGGACCCTTCCAGGAGTTCGGTAAGACGTGATCGCACACCCACGAGGCTTCCGAGACTGACTCCAGGCCGGCAGCTCTGGCCCTTCCCGAGCAGTAGGAATTTTTAAAGTTCTCTGTCCAACACTTTCCTCAGCCTCAAGCATAACAACAACAACAACAATAACAACAGCCAACGCTTACTGAGCACTTGTGACGTGGCAGGTACTGTTCTGCTATGAATTCTCTCTTTTCTTTCACAACTACACTGAGGGGTAGGTTCTATCATTATCGCCATATTCTACAAATGCAGAAAGTGAGGCACAGGGAGGAGAAATAAGGAAGTTGTCCAAGGGCCCACAGGTGAAAAAGCTGTAGAGCTGGGATCCAGACCCACAGTCTGGTCTCAGAGGCTGTACACGTCACCACGCTATGCACACTTGCTTGCTGCGTTCTATAGGTGTTCCTGGTTCGTTTCATGACATGTGAGGATGAAGGCCCTCTCCCCTTCTTTGGAACCCCAGTCAAACACCAGGTGGACTTAGATGGTGGCCATCTCACGCTTATTGGTCAGTGTCCACCCTCAGTTGCTTCTACACTGGAGAAGACAGCTGTTTCATGCCTTAAAAAAAACCTTAATATTGACTCTTTCAGATTTCTTATCCCAAGTGCTATTTTCTAGTGATGATGTAATTTCATTTCCCTTAAGAAGCAGAATAAAATGGTGGAACATGGCTTTTGAAGACAGAGAGAGGTTCCAACTGCCCTTCTGCTACTTCTAGATGAGTAAACTTGGGCAAGTTATTTAATATCTCTGAGTCTTAGCTTCCTTGCCTACAAAATGTGGGTAACCATACTTACCTTTGAATATTATTATGAGAAACGAAGGATATAAAGTATATAGAGCACCTATTATATGCAGTAAAGAGTAATTCCCTAAGACTTCTTCCTGTTGTAAAGATCTCTAACTATGTAGCTTTATTGCTTGGGTGGTTATACATCTTCAAGGAAGCAAAAGCTTAGGTTTGCTGGCTTGCTTCATTCTCAAGCATGTCTCTTGGGTGTGGAAAATCAACAAACTACCACTGAGTATCTTCCAGTGCACAGTCCCGTGCTAAGGCCAAGGGACTTCCATCCCAGGGAGCAGGAAGACACAAGTGCGTGGAAGGAGAACCAACCGTTCCAAGAAGTAAACGACTGAAAAGGAGACTAAGAGAAGGAGAAGACACTTCCTGCTGGGCCCTGTGTCAGGTTAGATGAGAGAAATTTTTAGGAAAGAGCAGATTGGGACAGGCAGAGAAGATGAAAAAAAAATTTTCAGCAAGGGCTCAGAGAGAGAGCACAGTGAGGTCTGGGGCTTGAAGATGGAACATCACCAACTATATCCAGGCAACAGTAAGACAGCTGGCTAGGCAGCAGAGTTAATGGCAGGAAGTCGGGATTAACTAAGTAATTGATGGTGGACACGTTATTGTTACATTTTGCTTTACCCAGTGCTTATATGTGACCCTACTTTTAATCCTTACAAGGGCTATGCTAAACTGGCATTATCTCCATTTACAATGCCACCTTTATTGTCCTGAAATAAAATCAAACTCATAAATAACGTAACACCCATAACTGTCACAACTAAAACTGCCCCCACAAATATACAAAGCGCTGTCTAGGGGATAGGATGCCCTAGGCTAAGACCCATCCAAAGTCAAAGGTAGGGCCAGGTCTCAAACTCAGGTCTCCAGACTTTTGGAACAAGGTTCATCCTCCTTGAAAAGGTGGGACGCAGCTGGACACATCACCAGAGCTATGAATGGGAAGGCTGAACATCAGTGAGGTCAGGCCTGCAGCTTCTTGTCCTTCTGACATTGGCCACCGGTACTGAGAAAACAGACATCTACATCTGTTACACTCACTCCCATCCTTAGGTCTTTAATCTCTAAAACTCATCTTGATGAAATGGAAATTTTGTCTTCTATTCTGTTATGGTAGTCCATATCCTAGTTCTAACAAAAAGTTTAAAAACACAGGATTCTTCATGGCCAACTCAAGTTATAGTACAAAACACAACATTTGTTTTCAAAGTCTGTGCTTGGTGCTGAATTAGATTTATCTTCCTCTGGGTCAAGCCACCTGACAGGATGATGGCTTTGATTAACCTTGCTAAGAAAAAGCAAAAAGACATCCAGAGTTCACATTCTGGAGGTGCTTCTAGTAGATTCCGGACTGACAATTTTATGCACAGATTGTCAGGAAGAAAAGCCAAACATTAGTTTCATTCTTGCAGTTTAATTCATGTGCTTCAATGCCATGTTAGCATGCTTGTAAACCGATGTCATGATCAATCAGACAGTAAGCAGTATGCACTTCTCTCAGCTAGTTGTGCAACATTCTCTCAGCAGACATGAAATAACAAGACAAAACTACCACGTAGGAGCTGCTTTCCTGTGGCTCATGTCCTGAAGTTCTATCTACCCAGAATTATTTGTTCAACAAATGATCAATAAGCATCTACACAGTGCAAGGCACCATGAGAAGTTGAAAGCTGTCCTTGGTCCTCCCAGGATCCTACAGTCTGATGAAGAAAATGAGCTAGGTACCCAGGCACAAGGCCCTGTGTGAGAGGGACCACAAAGACGGCAGGAGAGTTAAAGGAGAGCCCAGTCAATGTTTGACCATGTGGTAACCAAAGCCAGGAACGGCATGGATAAATAAAACCCACAGACAACCCCCAATTTAAATTAATTAAATAGGTCAAACCTTTTCAAAAGATTAACAGGTAAATCTCTCTTAATTAGCCTTAAACACACCTACTGGTACCTAAGACTGGCTTCTTAGAGGAAAGACGAACTACTGGTTATCAAAGGTCAGCAGAGCGGCAGAGACCAAACACCAACTGAGGGAGAAGAGAACGATATGCAAAAAGGAAATAACTTTAGGTCGGAAGTTTCTGGTGCTTAGAGTATAGGACAGTCATATAGTGATATGGGTGCGCATTGCCTGGTGTACAAAATCTCAGACAGAAAGACTTACGAACTAAGGGAAAGACAGAACAAAAATACCTTTCAGGTTTGTTAAAGTCCTCTGATGCGAAGCTCAGATTTATTAAGTCTGTCCTCACTTGTGAAGGGACAAAATGCTACAGTTTAGGAAATGGATAAGTATTGCCAAAATTTGTTTTATTTCTTACAACCTTGGGAAACAAAATATTTTAATTTTCTTGTTTCCTTCATTTTCAATGGCAAATTCCCTAATTTCTTCTCCAAAAAGAGTATAGCATTCTACTTTATGGAGGGTAAAAAAAAAGACTGCTTTCATGATATGACATCCTCATCTTGTTTGGAATGCTGGGTTACTGCTGCTAAAGGTTTTTTTTAACAGCTTCACTGGGATATTACTTACATACCATAAAGTTGACCCACGTAAAGTACACAGTTCAGTGGGGTTTAGTATGTTTATTATATTGCAACCATCACCATAATCTAATTTTAGAACATTTTCATCCCAAAACAAAACCTTAAACCCATCAGTAGTGACTCTCCATTCTCCCCGTCCCCTGGTAACTACACCTCCTCATAGGGAATTAAGTGAAATAAGTACATAAGAAGAGCTCAAGAAACACAGCTATTACCATCAAGATGACTTTTTCAATAGGAAGGAGCACAGTGAGAAAAGAATTGAGAAAATCATCTGATCCTTTGCCATTTGCTTTTACTTTGGTCTCAGCGTTCAGCCTAACCATGAAATATTCATGTCTAATAAGTGATAATGTCTGAAACACTTAAACTGTTAATGTAGCCTCTTTTATATGAACACGTGTTATCAGTTAGGGTTAGATTCAGCTGTGAGTAACAGAGACCTGAAACAATGATTTCAGCAAAATAAAAATGCAGTTCTCTTGTATGTAAAAGTCCAGAGGCAGGCAGCACAGTGCCGAGCATGCTAGCTCCGGTCCATAAAGTCCTCACAGACTCAAAAATCTTCTAGGTCACCATTTGTACACCCTTTGGGTACTGGCCTTGTTCCCATGATTCAACATGGTGGCTAGAGCTCGAGTCATCATAACTGTGGTCCAGGGACAAGGGTGGGAGAAGGGATAAACAAGAAAGAGAAGGCAAAGAGCACACACCAGTTTTCAAAAGCATCCTGCAAGCTACCAAACAACCCTTCTACTCTCATTCTGTCATCCAGAACTAGCCACCTGGCCTCCTCTGGTTGCATGGGAGGCTGGGAAACGTAGACTTTATTCTGGATGGCCTGTGCCCAACTAAGAGTCGTGACTTCTGATAAGAAGAGAATGAATATTAAGTGTAACTAGCAGTCTCTGCCACAACACGCAATACGCTAGAAACTCAAAATATAATAAATGGGTATTTTAAAAGGAGGGTTGGGCTTCCCTGGTGGCGCAGTGGTTGAGAATCTGCCTGCCAATGCAGGGGACACGGGTTCAAGCCCTGGTCTGGGAAGATCCCACATGCCACGGAGCAACTAGGCCCGTGAACCACAACTACTGAGCCTGCGCGTCTGGAGCCTGTGCTCTGCAACAAGAGAGGCCGCGATAGTGAGAGGCCCCCGCACCGTGATGAATCGTGGCCCCCGCTCGCGGCAACTAGAGAAAGCCCTCGCACAGAAACAAAGACCCAACACAGCCAAAAATAAATAAATAAATAAATAAATTTAAAAAAAGCCAAGCATTTGAAGCTCTTTAAAAAAAAAAAAAAAGGAGGGTATCACTGACATCACTAAGTGCTAATTATGAGAATTTTGCAGAACTCAGCTGTAAAGATTTACAAAAACAGTGGAAGAGCTAGTACTCAGAGGTGAGTCACAAAGAGATGAAAAGCTCTTGATAAACTGCCTGGAGATAACTAGTTCTTCAACAGTTCTTTTCATCTCCTTTGTGGACGAGGACATGAAAGAAAGATCATTGATGCTTCAGAAAGTAATGCAATGGTGAAAGTGGTGCTATTTTTTGATCCAATAGACCCATTTCCTGCACTGTCTTCAACAGTGAAGTAAACTACATGCACAAATATGTTTGTTGAAGAATATTCAGTAAGAGAAAATAAATAACTGTGCAGCTGAATTGAATTACTAAACAAAACACAGTACTGTATTATATGGCCATTAAAAATAAAACCACATAGGGACTTCCCTCGTGGTGCAGTGGTTAAGAATCCGCCTGCCAATGCAGAGGACATGGGTTCGATCCCTGGCCCAGGAAGATCCCACGTGCCAGGGAGCAACTAAGCCCGTGCACCGCAACTACTGAGCCCGCACGCCACAACCGCTGAAGCCCGCACACCTAGAGCCCGTGCTCCACAACAAGAGAAGCCACTGCAATGAGAAGCCCGCGCACCGCAATGAAGAGCATCCCCCGCTCGCCGCAACTAGAGAAAGCCTGCGCACAGCAACAAAGACCCAACTCAGCCAAAATATAATTAAATAAATAAATTTTAAAATAAATAAATAAAACCACATACAGACAAACTTTATTCTATGAAATGAACAGAATTTTTTTAATTGATTATAATTAGATATACATTAAATGTATATAATGAGGCCATGAATTTAACTTTGTAACACTGACCAAACTGGGTTTGGGGCTCCAATCCCCAGCTCAGTAGAAAGCTAGATGAGCTTTACATAAAGTCAAGTTTTTAAAAATATAAATAATTCTCTGTTCTGTGGTCTTGAAGAATAAAAAAGAAATTTAAATCAACGTATAGCACCAACCTAGCTAAAATGACATATCATGTATGACTTTAACCAGAACTGTAATAAGCTACAAAGGTAACTCTTCTGAATTTACCTCCTTTCCTTTCTCTGTATCCCTTAATGGCACTAAAAATGAATAGATCACTGACAACGTGGAGACTATGAGGCAAAGGAGAAACTCTAACAGTTAAAGAAAAAAATAGGGGAAAGAAGCATACTGAATGATCAAAATTAAATCATCAGCTCCAGAATAACAACAGTTAAAAGTGCAATCTTTTAGAAAAGGTTTGCCTCCTCTGAGACACTTGTATGTGCTCTTCTTTCCCAAAGTGTGCGTTATGTGCCTTATCATGTTCCGTCTTTTGCCATGGCTGCCAGGAGGCTCCATTGTCAAATCCATCAAAAGGCCTATTTTAACACTTACGGCTAGCATTTTAGCATTCCCTTCTTTTCCTTGGTTCTGATTTTCAATTTCTAGATGCACTTTACTAGCTTCATTATTATACATCTGTTGAAAGTCACTTCAAATTCTTTATAGGAAGGAGCACGGTAAGTAAAATAAACAGACTCCCTGGAATCTTTTATATTCCACCAAAAATAGCATATTGTCTAGCTCCTCCTACGTGAGCTCATCAGAAGTAACCACTGCTCAAAGCTCTTATGACAGACTCTGCTTGACTCTGCTTGACTCCGCTGTGCCAGCTGACACCTTCATGCTCTCCCCAAGGAGACATCTGGCCTTAAAACACAAACACCATGCTTCATCCTGATGTAGAGCCTGTGGTTAGAAAGTGATTGCTATCATTTTCTATTCATGTTTTCTCATAAGAAAAAACAAGTACATTCTATTCTAATTCTTCATCACAGATATTTCAAACCATCTAATGCATGCCCTTTATAACACTGAACTAGCTGCCTTTGTAAAGACTATAGATTTTTATCCTGTACAAATTATTTTACAACATAGAGTACAAAGGGAAAAAAATTATTTTACAACATAGAGTACAAAGGAGATTCAATCACTCTCTCTGGTTTTATTGAAAGGAAAAATTCTCTTCGCTCCACAAAATGATGATTTTTTCTTTTCTATCCATGCCATTGTATCATGTTTTGAAAATCATATACAATACAAACAATCCCAAACCAAGCAAAATACATCATTTGGTGGCACATTCACTTATTAACTCTTCCAGTAAATATTCATGAAGAACCTACTATGTGCCAGGCACTAGATAAGGCATAGACCCTGTTTGCCCTTTTCCTAAGAGTATCATTTTGGGCAACACAAAGGGTTTTGTTCAGAGTTGATGTTGTGCTTGCACACTGCAGTATGGTTGTGCCAGTTCTTTTTCACGTTTTCTTGTACCTCAAGTGTCTTCTGTGTCCCCCTGCCAACTGGTCTCTTCTTCAGCACCCAGATCTCCTCTGTGAACTCACACTGGCACACACAGTGCCTGGGGCACTACTCCAGTAGTTATGGACTAGTACTTGTTTTGTATCACTTGATAAATATTTTTAACACAGCCTCAGTTTTGCTTCTCCTTATTTCCGCTTGACCCACAGATCCAGCACTGCGGCTTCATTCACCCACCTCACCCATTGCTTCCCATCTTCTCATGCCACCTCTTCCCCTCTCCTGGACACAGAACATCTTCAGGAGATCAAAGACTTTTCCTCTTCACCTCTCAAGGGGATCAGGGTCTGTGTTTTTTCCATTTGACTATAAGTGAGTAAGACAATCTGGGGCTTTCAACCTTTCCCCCAAGGGATGTTCAAAGTGTCTTCTTTGTCAGTGGTATCAAGCAGGTTTTCTCTTATCATTTTGACAAATTTGAAATCGTCACAGGGACTCTGCTTAAAACAAAAATGTGCCAGGAAAAAAAAAAAGTAACTGTGGGTGACTAGACAATCCTCACCAGGGTTTGAAAATGATTAAAAACAGTAACTAGATCTTTGCTTGGGCAGAATCCCAAACTAAGGCACTGGAGGGCAAGAGTGACAGATGCAAAATCTGAGGAACGGTTCCATCAATAATTATGCAAAACACCAGTGGCCTTTCACGCTTTGATGGTGAGGCACTCATTTCTCCAACTTCCATCACACTAAATTCAAGCATAGTTTACAGACAGTAACTGGACTGAAAGGTAATTGGGAGCTGAAAATAGAGAATATGCCTCATTATAATAATCCTTTACCAGAAATGTTTGCTATGTTAAAAAGCACTGTTCTCTGGGCACCTGTTGAAAGGAATAGACATTAAAGATTTTCAGGGGTTTACCATTTACAGTGTTTTTAAGCTATGAATGCTAAAAAGCCTATAAAAAATAAACACCTTTGCATTTATTTTTAAAAATTCTATTCTGATCAGGGGCCCAGGATGACTGAATCCCATTTCAGGTAAATAAAATGTGAGAGCAATAAATTCAAACCATGAGCCTACTCTGCTCACCTGACTTCCCTCTAATGAGACTTCTTTTTCTACTTCTCTTTTCCTTTCCACTCCTAACACTCCTTCCGCAATATCAGGCACTCCACCATGCCTTGTACAACCTTTTATAAGAGGCAGGGCATATACTGAGGAAGGGAAGAGACAAAATCCTTCAACATTTCTTCTCTTCTGCCACCCCTGTAATCTGACCAGCCCCTGGAGATACCCCGAGGGTGATGGTGATGGTGGGGGTAATGATGACAGTAACTACCACTATGTATCTACTCTGTTCCAGACATGTTAAAAATATAGTCTCTCTAATTCTCATCAGAGCTCAATAAGGAATAAATACTTTTTAAATCATTTTTTGATTGCAAGTAATAGAAAACATGGCTAACGGGAACTTACATAAATAGGGGCCTGTTTTCCTTGCATAACAAGAAATATGGCTATAAACAGTTCCACAGATGCTTAGGGGGCTCAATAATGGTAGGACTTGCGGTTGGCATCTCTGACTTTCCTGGTCTTCTGCCTCACAGTCACAAAATGGCTGCAGCAGTTCCAAGCATCACATCCTAGCACAGTTGCATTCAAAGCAGAGAGTAGCATGGGCAGAGGTCCTCCTCCTCTACTTCCCTCTTACCCAGGGAAAAAAATCTTCTCCCAGAAGACTTCCCCTTACATTTCATAGACCAGAAGCTCACAGGTCTGGCCCTAAAGCCAGGGGCAAGCCCCATCCTTCCTGAGTTTAAGTGACCTCTGTCTGGTTTTGTTAACAAGGAAGGAAAGAGTAATGGCTCTGGGGCAAGCAACAAACAATCTGAAACAGTACTACCATCTCTAAACTACAAGTGAGGAGACTGGACCTCAGTGAGGCAGTGTAACCTGCCAACGGTCACAGCCAGTAGTAAGGGGCGGAAGAAGGATTCAAAACTGGGGACCAGGCTGCTTTCCAATCCCCTGAGCAACCTCTGACCGCAACAGTCCCTCCGGCTGGGACCTGATTCCCTCTGTCTAGAGTGCCCCCCTCCTTTTTTTTTTTTTTTCCCTCCTTTTTTTTTTTTTTCTTTCATTCTACATATCTTTTCTTACGATAACCATACTGAGTCTCTGAATTCAAATTTCACCCAGGACTGTTGAGATCAGCCCCTTGCCACACATTTGTAAGAACTTAGTCCAAATCCGACAGGTCAAGAGCCCCTGAGGTACGGTGTCTGCTCGGCAGAAAACAGCCACTCCCTAATTATCCTGTATCAGGGGCTGGCAACTTGCTCTCCCCAGGATCACCAGGAGAGCACCCATCCTGTTAATGGAGCCACTGAGACGTGGGGCAAGCAGAGCCTGACAAAGATGTCACCCTCAAAGACACAAAGGGGCGAGAAAAGCCTTTTGTAAACCTGAAAACGTCAGGCCTGTGCCTCCACGTCCGTCCCGGGTGGGGTGGATTCAGCCTTCACCGCAACTGGCCCTGGAGGCAGCAGAGGAGGGAGGGCAGATCCCCAGGGCAGGCACTTCCCGCCCGCGTAGATTTCCTTACCCTCTGTGCGCCACTGTCCTTCACTGTACAATGGAGATGACACCGGACTCCATCTCCCAGCACTTTTTGAGAATTACAAGACATAATATATGTGAAGGGATGAACAAACTGCTCTCTCGATGAACGCCAGTGCTTTAGCAGGAGTGGCGGCAGCGGCATCAGCAGGAGAAAGAAACAGAACCAAAGCGCTTGTCCTGTTACCACCAGGGTTTTAAAGATGCAAAGGTGCTACCAAACTGCCTCGCTGTCCACTCAGCCCAGAGCTTACCGTCTCCCTAAACTCACTCAACTATCAACCATCACCCAAAACCACACACACAGAAAGTATAAAATTTGATAGCACACATCTCGTTTTACTTTTATTGTATGCTGTGTATATGTTTTTCTTGTATATTTGTTTTGTGTGTGTGTGGGGGGAACATATCCCAAGGAATCAAGAGAATGTACATAACAGGTACACGCGTTGAAAGTAAAAGAAAATAAGAAACACCCCCATACCCATCCCGCAGTTTAAGAAATAGAATAAAAATCAGGATTTTTTTTTTTTTTTTGCGGTACGTGGGCCTCTCACTGTTGTGGTCTCTCCCGTTGCGGAGCACAGGCTCCGGACGCGCAGGCTTAGCGGCCATGGCTCACGGGCCCAGCCGCTCCGCGGCATGTGGGATCTTCCCGGACCGGGGCACGAACCCGTGTCCCCTGCATCGGCAGGCGGACTCTACCACTGCGCCACCAGGGAAGCCCGAAAATCAGGATCTTTGAAGCCCTTTCTGTCCGTCTATGATTCCCAGCCCTTCCTTGCCTCCCCCCACCCCACCCGCTCCCACCCAGCACAGGCAAACGCCAATCTGAAGTTTGAATGAATCATTCCTTTGCTTTTCTTTATAGTTTCACCATCTATCTATCTATCTATCCCTAAGCAATAAATCACTTAATTTTGCTTTATTAAACGTCATGTAAATGAAATTATACAGTAGATGTTCTTCTACAACTTGCTTTTTCATTCAGTATTTATTTTTTGAGTTTTATCCACGTTTATACACATAACTATACTTCATTCATTTGCATTGCTATTAATAATAATCCGTTGTAGGAATATAACACAATTAACTTACATTCTCCTGTTTATGGATACTTGCCCTGTTTCTCGTCTAAAGCTCCTAACCTCAAGATAGGCTTACACAGTTCCCAAATATTCAGGACAACCATATAATTTGTTGTCCAAACTGAGACACACTTGAGACTGAAAGGAAATGCTATTAATAATGACAGTAGGACAAGAGGCACAAACTATTTTGTGTGTCATCCTATAAACACTGAATATTATCGAAGGATTATATTATCGAAGGATTTCTTAATCAGCCCCACAAAGTGAAGACCGAGGCACTTAAGTCCAATCCTGAGGGTTCACATTTCAAAAGCTGTTAGCATCTGCATCTGGAAGTATAACCCTGACGGAGAGCCCTAACAACTAGTTATTTCTTCTACCCTGGGAAGAAGAAAAGCAAATTCTTTAAGAGGTAAGATGGAGAAAAGGCACAGCTTCCCAGCCTCTGCTGTCTCAGACATTCACAGTTTAATTATCATTGCTTGAAGAAAATTCCAGCTACCATAATAACAACAACAAAGATAACATTTGCAAGGCCTTAAAATCCAAATCCTTTTTCTGAGCCAGTGTGAGGCTAAAGGCCCAGCATCTATCTACTGCCTCATTTAATCTTTACTACATCCATGGGTGGCAGGTATAAAGCTCAGAGTGGTGGAGTAACTTGTCTAAGGTCACAATGCATGTAAGCGGCAGAGCCTCAAAGACTGTTTCTAAGTGGGCGACCATATAATTTACTGCACAAATCAGGACATTTCTGGGAGGGAGAAGGGGGTGCTATTAACGACTGTACCAGGGAAGCAGGTGTAAACTGGCACCATGGCACGGGATCACTCTAGTTCTAACTTTCCCATCTACTCTCATAATCTTCCAAGTTCAGATACAATTAACTTGGGGGACTGACCAGATTTTGGACCCTAACCTCTGGTGTTCACACTCCTTTGGGTAGAGATGCACCTCCCTGGAAGGATACACAGAATCCCTCCCCTGTTCCTCCTCAGTACACCTGGAAGACCAGAGAGACAACCCAGAAGCATCCTTCCATCCAGCACAGCGGGTTGGAGAGGATCATCATTTGCTTCCCTGAGATTCATAATTAAATTAGAGCAACATTCCTCCTCCCAAAACATTCTGCCTGGAGCTGCCAGCAGCAGAGTTAATGTCCCATTCAGTGGAGCAATCATCACTCTGAGAGGCTGCAACCACATTCTCTGACTGGAGGATCTGAAGCCCTTTCCTTCAGCAGGTCCACTGAGACTCCCAGCATTTGCTCCTTTCTGCGTATGTATGTATATGTGTGCTTTCTCACTCCATATTTATCTCTGGCTCACACACACATATATGTTGCTTTTTTTTTTTTAATTTAATAAAATGTACAGTTGGTGGGACCTGTTTCTGCATCTTCACCAGCAGCTGGGGCATCTTCACCCTTGGTTTTTCTGGTGTAAATTACTTGAGCTCTGTACTGTGAAACCATTTTAATAAGTCCTTTACTAAGGAGCTCCTAAAGGGCTGCCCTGGCCAGGGAAGAGTATTTTTTTTTAATGTTTTAGACATGGAAAAAATAGAGAACTACGGAACAGTATCCCCTGGGCCTGAAGAACGCGGTGCCTTTTGCTACACAAAAATGTTCACATCCACATTATTCGGAAACAACACAAATGTCCAACAAGAGTAAAATGATAGGGCTTCCCTGGTGGCGCAGTGGTTGAGAGTCCGCCTGCCGATGCAGGGGACGTGGGTTCGTGCCCTGGTCCGGGAAGATCCCACATGCTGCGGAGCGGCTGGGCCCGTGAGCCATGGCCGCTGAGCCTGCACGTCCGGAGCCTGTGCTCCGCAACGGGAGAGGCCACAACAGTGAGAGGCCTGCGTACCGCAAAAAAAAAAAAAAAAAAAAAAAAAGAGTAAAATGATAAATTGTGGTATAGTCATACAATAGGAATGCTTTCCAGCAATAAAAATGCACAAATTACTGCTACACACAACCAATTAATCTCACAATCAAAATGTTGAGGGAAAGAAGCAAAAAAAAAAAGGGAGGAGTTTTACATACTATGATTTCATTTACGTAAGGTTCAAAAATGGGTAAGAATAACCTACAATGTTAGAAATGAGGAGGAGGTGAAGGATATTGATTAGGTTGATAATATTCCATTTCTTCATCTGCATTGTGGTCACAGAGGTGGTAACTATGCTAGTTCATCAAGTAATACCATTGAAGACGTATGCACTTTTTTGTATGTATGTTACACTTAGAAAAAGCTTTACTTTTAAAAAACGTAAAACTAAAGCCTTTTTAGTCAAGTACTCTGTTACTTGTACTAAAATTATCTTCACTGTTAAACTATCTGTGTGACCTTGGGCAAGTCATTTAACTTCTGTGTATCTATTTCTTTATCTGTAATAGCACTTGATGTGTAGAGTCTACATGAGAAGTACTTGATACAAATATATGAGATATGCTTAGCAAGTGCTTGGCACACAAGTAGGTACTCAAAAATGTTAGCTGTTTGAATTAGTGGCATCCTATCTACACCTGCCTTCCTCATATTTGGGACTTGTATCTCCATTTATCATCTCCTCTGGACTGAGTGAGGACATACTGAAATAGACAAGTCCACCTACCCCTGCTGGGGGGCTATAGAGAGGAATGGGTAAACCCCTTCCAGAGGACAATCTGGCCATATGTACCAAGAGCCCAGAAAAATATTTGCACCCAGTAATTCCATTCTAGTATCCTAAGGAGATAAGACATGCAAACAAGATTCTTATGTGCTGCAATGCATTTTATTTATAAAAGTGGAAAACTTAAAACAATGTATTACCTCAGGAAATAAGTAAATAAAATAATGCCAATGAGAGGTTTCAAGACATGAAGAAGTTAAATATAAAAGCAAGAGGCATATGGGTACCCATTAAAAAAATAATAAATATACAGAGAAGAAAAATTAGAAGAAATTAAACCAAAATTTAAGCTAATTATCTCTAGTTGATTGTACCACAGGGATTTATGTTTTTCTTCCTTACACTTTTCTGTTTTTTTTTCAATATCTTCTATGAGTATATGTTACCTTTTATAACTGTAAATATAAATGTGAAACAAATAGTTTGTGTCTCCTTCTCCAAAAGCCTTTATCTCTGTTGTCAAGGTGACAGCCAGTTGCAATCCATCATATTTTAGGAAGGACACCACCACAGAATGGAAGGTGTCAGAAGGAAGGTGACTGCCAGGTTGGCAAAGGGCTCCAACAACAAGCCTCATGAGGAATGGCTGAAGGAGTGGGGATGTGTACCTCGAGGAAAACGAGTCAACAGGATCGCTTTCTTGGAACATCTGTCACGTGGAAGAGGGATTACCCTTACTCTACTGGGACCCAGAGGTCAGAACCAAGACCAGTGGATGAACTGTACAAGGAGGTGAGAAGGGGAGGATGAAGACTTAGCTCAAGAAGCAAGCACGCTGTATGATCACGCTGTAAACCTCAGGCTTCCTTCCTGCCCAACAGTAAGGAACTCCTCTGGAGGCGTCCAGTGAATTATTTGTTAACCTTTGGGCAACCACACAGCTCCATCCTGAGGCCGTCCTCTACTAGCCTCCCTGACCAGTCTACTCTGTGGACAATCCCATGAGTTACTATCTCTGAAATTCATCACCTTTTAATCCCTCTCTCTTGCCCTGTAGCAAGTTCTTTAAATTGTACACAAATTGGGCCACTCCTCTCCGTTTTTTCCGCTCAACCATCTTGGTCCAAGGCATCACCACCTATCTCTTCCCTGTACTACAAAGGCTTCCCAACTGGTTTCTTTGTTCTACTGTTGCCCCCAGTCCCTTTGCTACATAGAAGCTCAAGTAATGGTTTTCTTAGACTAAAGTAAAAAATCATTAACATGACTTCAAGACTCAAAGTGCAGACTCAAGTCTTCGACAGGGCCCTTCTCCATCACTCCCTGCGCTCCAACCAAGCTGGCTATCCTTTAGGTTCAGCCTTCACACCCAACTCTTCCCACCTCAGGGCATTTGCACGTGCTCAAACACTCTCCATTCCTCACTGGGTTGACCCTTCTACAACTCAAATCTCAGATGTCATTCCCCAGTTTTAATCCTACAATGGCATCTCAAGGCCGTAAGGAAACTTTATGTGGTTTATAGGATTTTTGCGAGCTTCTCAGAACTGACCAGTCTGCACCCACTGCCTCCAGGCTCTCAACCAAGCAGAATGCCCCTGAGTTCCTCAAATGTACGAGCATTCCCTTTGTCCATCAGTTTTTGTGTAGGTTGCTTCCTCTGCCTGGAAAAATCTTCTTGTGGCTAATTTCCATCACCGTCAGGACTCACCCTGAATGTTACCTCCTCAGGAAGCCTTCCCTTCCCTCCAATACTGGGTGAGGTACCTTCCCAATGCGTGCCTACAGGCCCTGTAATTATTCCATCACAGCGTTCACTATCCTCAACCGTATTGATATTTGTAGTTCTTGCTATTTGGTAAACTATATGGAGGCAGGATTGCACTTATATTGCTCAGAACAATTGAATAAATGACTTCATTTTAAAAATATGACTTTTCCCCCAAGAAAGAGCAAATTAAGGTTAAAAAAATAGGAAAATAACAGATCGTAACAGGAAACATTCTAATAAGCGGTATTTTCTTCCTAGTATAATGAAGCAAATCTAGACTTCACTCAATTCCCTGTCCTAAGCAAGGGTTCGTGTGTTGTCACTTTTATTTTCACTAGCTGGCAAAGTATTCTTTACCAGCACTTGAATGCCCTGGGCAATCTTTGGCATGCACACAAAAAGGACCGATAGGTACTAAACAGACTAAAAAGATGTATAACATTGAATTTGTAAAATGGCAGGATATCTAAGAAAAGTAAATCAAGAAAACACTGGAGGACAGAAGACTAATCAGCAAAAAAAAAAAAAAAAATCTTCCATAGTCTGCTTTCCCAAAGGCATAAACAGCTCCTGTTCATTTGATAAAACTGCTTCATGTGAAAGATCTTCAGAAGCCCAAAGCCAGAGCCCTGGTCTGGCCTCAGTGTGGATTCAGGGTAGAGGCACAACAAACAGAGGCCCATGCCCTGAGTTCCTGTCTCTGATGACCTCGTGGAGCCGTCATAACTAACTCTAGACTGCCTACCTCCAAACTCCCTTACATTCAAGAGAAATACACTTCTATCTCATTTCATATCAGACAGCTTCATACAAAAGATTTCCCTTGACCTTTATCCCCAATCAGCCTATATGAAGGCAATGGTCCTGACTCTCTCCTCTGGAGGAAGACATTACAGTTTGTCCCCCTTTACATGTCAGCCCTACAACTGCCTAGAAACACTGTGGGATTTGGTCTAAGAAAACCTGGATTCCCGTGGGATCTTGCGCAAGTTGTTTAAGTGCTCTGAGCCTTATCCTTTAGCCACAAAGTGAAGACTCCTTCCTTCTATCTTCCCTAGAAAGATGGTTTACAGAGAAGAGCACAGATTTTTGAGTCAGATACAGATGCAAATCACTTAATAGCTATGTGATCTTGGGCAGCTACTTAACCTCTCTGAGCCTCAGTTTTCTCATCTTTAAAACATCTTACTTCATAAGGTATTTTAAGGATTGGATGAGATACTGAATGTGAAGCACTTAGCACAGAGGCTGGCATTTATAAGCCCAGTGAGTTACTATAAAACAGTAGGGAGTTTCTATAAAACAGTAGCCATTATCATCTCCTTTTCCATTTTGCAGCGCTGTAGGTTATGGTAACAACAACTAACAATTACTAAGCACTCCTGTGTCAGGCACTGCTCAAACACCTTTCGTGTACTAAGGCATTTATTCTCACAATGATGTAAGTACTATCATTATCTCCATTCTACAGATGAGGAAAATGAGGTACAAGATATCAACTAATGTGCGAAGGTCACACAGCTTGTCCAGCTTGAGACATGAGTCCAGGCCGTCTGACACCAGGACCTCTGCTCTTTACTGACAAAATACACCATATTGCTTACTGTCTGGGGGTGGTTGTCATGTCTCCCCAAGCAACTGGAGAGCTTCCTCAGGACATGGCCTGTACTGTATACATCTCATTGACCTCCATGGCAGCTAGCACGGAACCTTACCCACCATGAGCCCTCCAAGCACCTGTGATATCTGATTGACCAACAAGACACAACTGATCGATTTCCAAAACACCTATTTTGTCAAATGACCTTGAAGCAGACCACCTGTCTACTGAACCAAGGTGTGACACAGAGGGTCTCTGCCATAGGAATGGAAGCTCCCTACCCCAATACGGCTCTTGGGTTTTCAGAGTCAGATCCCTAAAGGCTTGAAAAACTCTGAGAACAATCTGACCAATGTTCATACACTCCTAGAGTTTGAACTGTCTGAGTTTAAGGCCTCTGTGATTCATTCGAATTAAAATAACTGCCAGACAGAATGAAATGTGCCACAGAGTTTGTTGACCTGTAGAGAGCTACCATTTCCCCCTTGGCACTGATGGACATCACCACGGACACTTTTACTGAGTATGTCACTGTGAAAATTAGGTGCTAGGGATGCATATAATAGGACACAAACCTCATTAACATGGACTCCATTAATTTGGAATATATGATAATTCTTAGTGTTGAATTTTATTTTTTCATTATCTATAAAGGAATACAATATGCATAAGACATGAATAAACAAAACCTATTCATCCATTCTATAAATATTTATTGTGAATCTCTTACGTCCCAGCACTAGGGTAGTAGTCAGAGACATTATTTTGTATAATTCTCATTAAAAGAGAACTCTGCAGTGCAAGAAGTAATGTATCCATTTAAAATAAGTTAGAACACTGGAAAATTAAATTATGGTACATCCATACAGTGGAATGCTATGCAACTATAATAAAACCACTGGGGTAGATCAGTTGGTGCTAACATATTAACAAGAGCGATTGCTGAATGAAAAAAGCAAGAGGTGGAACCCTCTTTAAAAGTATCCCATTTATTTGAAAAATAACAAGATGATGAATAAGAAGCTACATACGTAAGTAGATATGCAGTGAAATTCTCAGGAAGTAAAGTCAAGAAAATCAGATGAGATGGTCTGGCATGGAAAAGCAACCCATTTTTCACTGCACTTTTGTAACATGGAATTTTTTTTTACCATTTTCATAATATTAAAGCTAATTAAAAGAGCTTAGGGGCTTCCCTGGTGGCGCAGTGGTTGGGAGTCCGCCTGCCGATGCAGGGGACGCGGGTTCGTGCCCCGGTCCGGGAAGATCCCACATGCCTTGGAGTGGCTGGGCCCGTGAGCCATGGCCGCTGGGCCTGCGCATCCGGAGCCTGTGCTCCGCGGCGGGAGAGGCCACAGCAGTGAGAGGCCCGCGTACCGCAAAAAAAAAAAAAAAAAAAAAAAAAAAAAAAAAAAGAGCTTAGCATAAATTATTATTTATTGGTGTGTCTGGCACATAATTGGAATTCCAGTATTTACTGCATTAATGTAAATAAATAATGCTATTAATTACCATTTAAACACATTCGTCTTTTCTATTCACTACATCAGGTCTCATCCTAGTAATACAGGCCAGAACACTTCGGAGTGAGTTCAAGTCCATGTATGTGCTTAAGGAAATACAATTGCAACAATTCTGAAAAATATTCTGTAACTCACACTTTTCCTTTATGCTCCCTGCCCTCTTCTTCCTCAAGCTCTGCTCTATACACACACGTGCATGTACACACGTGTGCACACACACACACACACACGCTGAGGCAGGAAAACAGTTCACTGACAAAAAAGAAAGACAGAAAGGAAGGTTTGGAATTAAGAAATGCTTTGCTGCTATTGCTAAAGGTTTAGGCTCATCAATAATTATTTTAAGCAGATGCTGATTTGAGGAAGGCAAATCTATAACCTCACGATACCACTTAATTGGCTCTGTCGATTAATTTTTGGAGTATATTTTGAAGAGTTAGTTGGTGCAGATTCATTTGAAAACATCTGCATTATTCCTAACAGCACACCACAAAGATGTTCTACATAGTGAGAGTAACCCTTAAGCATCTTGAAGGCCTGTCAACACTAAGCTCCTGGGAAGAAAGCTCTTCCATAACCCTGACCCGTCCAGATGCCTCCTCTCGCTGCTACCTTCCTGCATGAGTGGTGGCGAGCTGGGGAATTGGAAACGGAGAGTTCTACTTCTTCAGTGCTGATGAAAGGGGAACAAATTATATATTTGCCCTGAGTGCGCAGTACGTTGTTTTAAGTTGTTTTGCTGGAGTTTTTCCCCCAGTAGCAGCAAGTATGGGGAAAAAAAAAAAGACATCTGGTAACGTCTTTAAGAAAATTTGAACACATTTGTGGGTATAACTCTACTCAATCTGTTTCATAAATAAACCCCAGGCAATGCCATCAATTAAATATCTTTTTAGAGATGGTTTTAACAAGAGCAATGCCCTGGAAACTAAAATTCCAATATCCTAATAATCTTAAGAACCACCATGTATGGAAGACTCATTAGGTCCTGGCAGGCACTGTGCAAAGCACTTTATAGGCAAGCAACATTTTAATTCTCACAACTCAATAGGGTGTTATTACTATCCACATTTTGCAGATGAAGAAACTGAGACTCACTGAGATGAATTAACTTGCCCAAAGTCACACAGCTAGTGAGTGGCAGAACTGGGCTTCTTCAGTTTTTGAAGAACTCCCGGCATCCTGAAGCACTATGCTCACCTGGCTTATCAGAGAGACAAAGGTAAGAATTTGGGGGTCAAGGAAGGAGCCACTCTCTCCACGCACTAGATTTGACCTTCTATGACTTTCAGCACCTTTGGCAGAGCAGGCCAGGTGCGGCAGACAAAACAACAGGCCTGGCGCTTCCAAGCCCAGGGTTGTCCTGGTCCTACCATGAGCAAACCTGCTGGCATCACTTAACGCGTCCAAGTCTGGCTCTCCACAGACATGAGACGAGGCGGCTGGACTAGAATATCCTTCAGTTCTAAAACTGCACATCTTTGAGCACGGGTGTAGAGAAATCATTTTCGGTAAAGTAGAAAAAAGTCAATCTAAGCGGCAGAGTGTACAATTGAGCCCACTTTGCAGAGAAAAGTCCTGACGGATGGCATTAATCAGCAGTCAGCTAGCTTCCGATGCGATTGCGCTCATGACCTCCAGTGGCCATTACTAGAGCCAGAAGTCCATTTCTGGTCATCCTGACTGAGCCATCAGCAGCATTTGACAGAGTCAACACACTCTCCTCTTTGAAACCTTTTCTTCACTCGACTTCCAAGATACTCCTCTCTTCTAGATCTTCCTCTACCTCACTGTGAGGCTCCTTCCAAGCCTGCTTTGCTGCTTCATCCTCGCCTCCCCAACTCATGCAGTGCCTCAGGGTTTAGTCCCAGACCTCTCTGTCTACACTAATTCTCTGGGTGCTCTCATCCGGTTTCATGGATTTAAATGCAATCTGCATGCTGCTGACTCCCAAAAGTGTATCTCTATCCTGGAACTCCAGACTTTTACATTCAGCTGCCTACTTAACATCTCTGCTAGGATGTCTAATGGGCATTTCATGCCCCCCAAATGAGCTCTTATTTCCCACCTAACTCTGCCCTTAGTAAAGACCCACTGCAGTAAATGGGCACTACACCCTTCTTGGTGCTCAGGCCAGGGTCTCTCTGACTCCCACTTCACTGAGGGTTAACGCCAAAGTCCTTACCATACTTACAAGTCCTTCCAGGTTCTTATCATCGCTCATTTCCAATGATCTCTCTGCCTTCATCTCCAGTTAGTCTTCCCCACTCCCGGCCACTCTAGCCAGCCCAGTTTAGGCACTTACTATTCCCTCTACTTGGAACACTTCCCTGGGTACCCCCAGGCTCACTCCCTCACCTTTCTTACACACTTGCTCAAATATCACTTGCCCTGAGCATTCTAAATTGCAACCTTCTCCTCAAAGCACTCTCTTCCCCTCTACCCGGCTTTATTTCTCTCCATAAAACGTCACCATCTGGGCTTCCCTGGTGGCGCAGTGGTTAAGAGTCCGCCTGCCAATGCAGGAGACACAGGTTTGAGCCCTGGTCTGGGAGGATCCCACATGCTGTGGAGCAACTAAGCCTGCCCGCCACAACTACTGAAGCCCGCACACCTTGGAGCCCGTACTCTGCAGTGGGAGAAGCCACCACAATGAGAAGCCTGCGCACCGCAATGAAGAGCAGCCCCCGCTTGCCGCAACTAGAGAAAGCCCGCACACAGCAACGAAGACCCAATGCAGCCAAAACTAAATAAATAAAAATTTAAAAAACCGAAAACAAAAAACGTCACCATCTGATGTATTTTATATTTTATTCATGTATTTCTTTACTGCCTATATTCCCCAACCAGAATGTAAGCTCCAGGGAGGGAGGAAGGTTTATTGTGTTATTTATTGACATATCTCCAACACCTAGAACACTGCCTAGAACACAGTAGGCATTCTTTGTGGGAAAAAATGATTTAATCTAGAATGCTCCATGCACAGCTTGTGAAGAGTAGCAGAACAGGCCACCCCAAAATAAGCTACTTTAACATAAGGATTATTTTGAGCTGAAGACAAATGAGAAGAAGCAAATTCAAGAAAAATCCTCTGCCTTCCCCTTATTTGCCTAAGAGCAAGACATAGACGTGTAAAGGTGTCCACCCCCTCCTCTCTACCAGGAAGGACAAAAATTAATCACTGAGGCACTCTAGACCCTTATCAGCCCAGAGGTGGCACCGGAGAACTCTATATAACTATCCTTGCTAAAACTAGCCCTTATCTGCCATTAGTTTCCTTATACATTTACCTTCCCACAATTTGCCAACCCTAGAAGCACAAGGTCCTTTTCCTTTGTCACTTCTCTAGAAATTTACTGTTCTCCTGTTAAAATGCTATATAATCCCTTCAGTTACTCATCTCTGAGTGCTCCCATGTATGCATGATGCACGTGTTAATAAACTTTTGTTTGCTTTTCTCTTATTAATCTGTCTTTTGTTG
This sequence comes from Hyperoodon ampullatus, assembly GCF_949752795.1. Lineage (NCBI taxonomy): Eukaryota > Metazoa > Chordata > Mammalia > Artiodactyla > Ziphiidae > Hyperoodon > Hyperoodon ampullatus. Next base: position 19,445,802 of record NC_136924.1, read on the forward strand.
ATCTCTTATTAATCTGTCTTTTGTCAGTCTAATTTACAGGGCCCAGCTGGAAAACATAGGAAGGTGGAGGAAACAAGTTTTTTTCTTCCCCCTACATTTGGGTACACCGGAGCACACACAGTAGCCATTTCTCTGTGAGAGGGAAGAAAATGATGAAATACTGTCTCAGACACTAGTTTCTTTTCCTCTCGTCTAAAAACCTGGGTCCTTTTAGTATTTAACGAGAAGCATATATTGTGGTGTCTCATTTAAACTTCACAGTCCTGAAAAACAAAGAGGAAATACAAAATCTTTAAAATAACTTTAAAAAAGTATCTGAATTAGGATTAGTACATTGTTTCAATTATACATAAATTAATTTTTAACGTATATATTTTTTTAACTTGGGGAACTAATCATGTCAGGATTCCTATGGTAATCTTGAAACTGTCTACGTATCAACAGCCTATGTTATTTTTTTATCTTTGGCAGGTTGTACTGTCTGATTTTTCTTTCTTTCTTTTTTTTTTTTTGGTTTTTCAAATTTGAAATCTGTCTTTCACCCACCATGATTCTGTAATGGCACATGATGTCACCAAGTAAAAAAGTCAAAGCTCAGACACTAGCATGAAAGAGCCTAAGGGTCTAAGTCACAGGTCCACTGCTTCACTATTTAGAAGAATTTTGCAAACTTATTTAACTTCTCAGATCCTTGGTTTGCTCATCTGTGAAAGGATAAGTTAGCCACCTAGTAAGATTTCTGTAAGGATCAATGAGAAAATCCACATAAAGCACTTAGCACAGTGCCTGGCAAAGAGGAAGCACTCAATATATATTAACTATTATTATTATTATTATTATTATTATTATTATTATTAGACTTTATCTGAAGGCTTTGGGTCTCAAAATTTGAAGGGCTTATATATCCCAAACTCAAGTCCTACCTGCTGCAGTAAAAGATTCCCTTCTTCAGTTTGTGCCTAATGACAATGTCTCCATTTTCTAGTAAAGACTAACAAATCAGGCCACCTTAAATGTTCTAATAAGATATGTGAATGTCGTGCTTTGTTTTGTTTTTTCCGCTATGCAGGCCTCTCACTGTTGTGGCCTCTCCCGTTGTGGAGCACAGGCTCCGGACGCACAGGCTCAGCGGCCATGGCTCACGGGCCCAGCCGCTCCACGGCATGTGGGATCTTCCTGGACCGAGGCACGAACCCGCGTCCCCTGCATCGGCAGGCGGACTCTCAACCACTGTGCCACCAGGGAAGCCCTGAATGTCGATTTTAAAGGCAAAATTCTTGAGGGGTTAAGAACTGGCTGATAGGTATATGAACCAGCTGTTCAGATCTAAAATAACACAGAAGGAGATAGCCAACTGGAAGAAAAGAGGAAGGATAAGAAAAAGACACTATCTAGAAAAAAGGGTGAATCTGAAAGGATGACTTCAGCGTTCAGGACAGTGTCAGCTTTATTCCCTTCTTAAATAGGGTTATTGGACAGATAAATCAGGAGAAAGCTAGTTATTCTACGCTTACCAATGCAGTACTTTATAACAAGAAGTAACATTTACATAGATTGCACTTACTACGTGCCAGACATTGTTCCAAGGGCTTTATGTGGATTGCCCACTTCATCCTCACAACACCTTCTGAGTGAGCACCGTCATTATTCCCCTTTACAGCTGGGGAAACTGGGGCACAAAGAGTAACGTGCCCAAGGTCCAACAGCTGGCAAGTGTCAGAGTCAGGGTTTGAACCCAGGCAGTGCAGTTCCAGAGCCTGTGCTCATAACCACTATGGTACACTCTCCCTGATGCACGTTCCCTGATTTCAGAGAGATGGGTGTATGTTGTTATTCTTTTGGGAATTGCTCCTCTCCCCCAACTCTATGTGACTCTGGACGGGTTGAATCTGCCCCCTACCTTACCCTCAGGCACAAAAGTGGGCACATGTGACCCAAAATAACCAGGCAGAGTCCACCTCTGAGATTTATTCTACTGAAGCTAGGAAGAAACTGTCCTTATCCTCCCTTGGACTGAGAGCTGCAAGGTTATGACTTCAAAGTGGTGAGGGCCCTTGTACCTCACTATACGGAGGCATAAAAAAGTGCTTACAGCAGAGGGGCCAACCTTGGACAGGGGCCAAAATGAGAGATGAACAGATGGAAAGAGGTATGGAATAGGATGTATGAGTCCCTGGATCTACCTGTACCTGAAGCATGTGCTAATTCCTGCTTTTCTAAGTCCTGTATACATGAGTCAATTAATTTCTACCTTGTTATTTAAGCTATTAGTCCCTATAACTTGCAGCAGAAGAATCCCAAGGAATAAATTTAACTAGGCATTTAACATCATCAGGATGAACTGAAGAAATATAAGCTACACCCTAAACAATAAGGTAGATTTACAGCTAAAGGAACATATGTTCATCGATTAGACATGCATCTTCTGAGCACCCATCCTGTGTCAGGTACTGTGCTAGTCACAGGGGAATAATGACAAATAAGACACTGCCTTTGTTCTAAAGGAATTCACGGTCTAAGGAAGCAGGGCACATAAGGAAACAAACACTTACAATACAGTGAGCAAGCTGGTTAATATAGTCCCTACCTCAGGGCCTTTGCACTTGCTGTTTCCTCTGCTGGAAACACTATATTCCCAGACCCATAACTTTCCAAGGCTGGTACATTAGTTTCCTAGGGCTGTTGTAACGAAGTATCACAAACTGGGTGATTTAAACAACAGAAATGTATTGTCTCATAGTTCTGAAGGCTAGAAGTTCAAGATCAAGATGTCAGCAAGGTTGGTTCTTTCTGAGGGCTGAGAGAGGAGAATCTGTTCATCCTTCCCTCCTAGCTTCTGGTAACTTGCTGGCAATCTCAGGTATGCCTTGGCTTGTAGATCTCTGCCTTCACCTTCAAATGGCCTTCTCCCTGTGTGTTGTCTGTGTTCAAATTTCCGCTTTTTATGAGGATACCAGTCACATTGGAATAGAGGTCCACTCCACTCCATTATGATCTCGCCTCAACTAGTTAGAGCTGCAACGACCTTATTCCCAAATAAAGTCACATTCAGAGGTATTGGGGGGTAGAACTTCAACATATGATTTTTTTAGGGTGCATAATTCAACCCATAACAGCTGGCTTTTTCTCATTATTGAAGTTTCAGTCCAAGTATCACCTTCACAGAGAGGCCTTCCCTGACCACCCATTTGAAAGTGGTTCTCCCCCAGCCAACCGTCACTCTATCTCAATGCCTTACTTTATTTTCCTTGTACATTTATCACTACCAGAAATTACCCTACTTGTTTATTTGGTTTCCATCTGCCTCTCCACACTAGAACGTAGACCCCATGAAATCAGGGACTTTGTCTTGTCCACTGTCTCCCAAGCCTAGAGCAGTGCCTGGCACATGGTAGTATTCAATCAGCATCAGTTGAATAAATGAATATCACTTGCCCATTCATAAATATAATGCCACAGAGTGCCCCAGCTGTGAATGAAAATAAAGCAAAGTAAAAGGATAGAGAAAGATGTGCCATTTTGAATAGGCTGGTGAGGGAAGGCTTCTGAGATGCTGACACTGAAGCAGAAAAAAAGAAAAGAGCAGTTTCAATGACAGTGAGGGAGACAGTGTGACAGGAGTGAGATCCAGGCGTGAACAGGATGTGAGGAAGCAGAGGGCAGCAAGAAGTCATGCAATAAAGGAAGCCGAGAGTGGGGGGCCTGCACTTACTACCCTTTGTCTGGACCTCCAGCTAACAAAATACTGTGGTATGTCTGGAAAAAAAAGCTTTCTCTTATTTTTACCACAGCCCTAAGCCCTCCCTCCTCTGTCCTCTGGGCATTTTGTCCTTTCTTCTACTGCAGCACTTTTATTTTTAAAAATTTTTTTAACATCTTTATTGGAGTATAATTGCTTTACAATGGTGTGTTAGTTTCTGCTTTATAACAAAGTGAATGAGCTATACATATACATATATCCCCATACCTCCTCCCTCTTGCTACTGCAGCACTTTTAGCATTTCTGTGGAATTGTAAGTTTTCCATTCTACCTGCCTTTTGTCCCCTCCAGTGAACTCCTTGAGGGCAGGGACCCCACTGGGTACCCAACAGATATGGAAGGAAGGGAGCATCTGTCTGGTGCTTCTCCCTGTAGATGCCCCTTCTGCTACAAAGACCAAGTTTTCCCCATTTAAAACAAGGCTTTCAGGAGTGATGTCATACAAAATGGCACAGCAGGAAGCTCTAGGGGTCTTCCCTCCACCCAAGCAACACTGAGGTGGAAGAAGTGATCAGAATCAACTATTTGGGAAGCCTGGAACCTAACTGGACACTTACAACAACCCAGGGAGTGCCTGACGAAGAGAGAGGCTGCTGATCTTTCATAAGTGAGCGCCATGGGTAAACCGGCTACCAGCCATTCCTCAGGCCCGTCACAGCTGTGGGGAGAGCAGTTCACATTCCTAGAATGGCAGGCTGGTGCCAGGATGGGCAGTGGGGACCTCATCCTCTAAAAATTGGGGGTTATGCATTCTGGTTGGCCTGGTGGTGCTTGAGGGACTGACACAGATGCTTGCCTTGGTTTTAGGCCTCTCAGCACCAGCAGCTTCTACTGGTGGCATCCACTGGAAAATTTTAAGAGACACATAAACACAAAAAAATCCCTCGTTTTTTTTTTTTTTTTTTTTTTTTGGCCACACCATGTGGCATGTGGAACTTCTCTGACTGGGGATCAAACCCATGTCCCCTGCAGTGGAAGCACAGAGTCTTAACCACTGGACCACCAAGGAAGTCCCAATCCCTCCTTTTTGGAGCTACACATTTAAAGATATCTTTGTCAGGCCACTGACTGACCTCTAAGATAATTCAGTGAGCGGACACAACAAGAAATGCATATTTGCAAAAAAATAGTGTGGAAAAGTCACAAATGGAGAGTGCTAGCCCTCAACAACACCAACGAAAAAATCAGCAATCCCTGAGGAGTGGGAGAATGAGATTTCCAGAGTTACCATGTTATACTATTATATATTTTTCAAAATCTATTCAATGAACTAAAAGAAACTATGAACAAATCATTAAAAGAAATAAGAAAAATGTGGTATGAACAAAATGAGAACATCAACAAAAAGATAAAAATTATAAAAAGGAAGTCAATTCTGGAGGTTAAAAGTATAATGACTGAGATGAAAAATTCACTAGAGGGATTCAACAGCAGATTTGAACAAGCAGAAAAAAGAATCCGCAAACTTGAAGACTGGAAAAATTGAAATGATCAAATCTGAGCAGCAGGAAGAAGGAAGAAAAGTGAACAGAGCCTATGGGCTGTGGGACACCATCAGGCAAACCAACATATGCACTGTGAAAATCCCAGAAGGAGAAGAGAAAGGAACAGAAACAGTATCTAAAGAAGTAACAGCCAAAACGTTTCCTAAGTCTGAATATATACATGCAAGAAGCTCAACAAACTCCAAGAAAAATAAAGTCAAAGAGATCCACATGGAAACACATTATAGGCAAAATGTCAAAACCCAAAGAAATAGAGAAAAATTTAAGAGCACAGAGAAATGACTCTTCATGTACAAGGGAGTGTCAATAAATTAACAGCTGATTTGTCATCAGAAACCATGGAGGCCAGAAAACAGTGGAATAATATTTAAAAGTCCTGAAAGAAAAAACAGTCAACCAAGAATTCTACATCTGACAAAACTATCCTCCAAGAATGAAAGAGAAATTATGTCTATATAAATGAAAGATAAAAGAGTTCATTACCAACAAGAGCTTCCCTGAGAAATGATAAAAGACTAAAATGAAAAGAAACTCAGAGCCATAAGAAGAAATAAAGAGCACTGGTAAAGGTAACCACACAGGTAAATATAAAAACCAGCATTATTGTACTTTTGATTTATAACTCCTCTCTTTTCCTATATTACTTATAAGGCAAGTACACAAGACAAATCTATGTTATTGGGCACACAACGTATAAAGGGGTATCTGTGACAATAACAACGTAAAGGGGGAAGAACAGAGATGTAGAAGAGCAGAGTGTATACTACTGAACCTAGGTTGGTATTAGTCAAACTAGATTATTGTAAGTTTTCTTTCTTTCTTTTTTTTTTAGTATTTTTTAACATCTTTATTGGAGTATAATTGCTTTACAATGGTGTGTTAGTTTCTGCTTTAAAACAAAGTGAATCAGCTATATGTATACATATATCCCCATATCTCCTCCCTCTTGCATCTCCCTCCCACCCTCCCTATCCCACCCCTCTAGGTGGTCACAAAGCACTGAGCTGATCTCCCTGTGCTGTGCAGCTGCTTGTAAATTTTCTTTTGATTTGAAATGCTAATTTTAAAATAAAGTTTATAAGAACTATGGTGTCATTGTGGAAAAATTATGAAATCAAATAAGAAAAAAGGTTGAAATCACCTCAAATCACACCAGCTTTATCCTGACTGAGTTGAAAAAAAATCTTTTTAAATATTTATTTATTTATTTATTTATTTGGCTGTGCCAGGTCTTAGTTGCGGCACGCGGGATCTTCATTGCAGCATGCGGGATCTTCGTTGCAGCATGTGGGTTCTTTGTTTAGTTGTGGTATGTGGGACCTTTAGTCACAGCATGTGAACTCTTAGTTGCAGCATGTGGGAATCTATTGTAGTTCCCTGACCAGGGATTGAACCTGGGCCCCCTGCGTTGGAAGCGCAGAGTGTTACCCACTGGACCACCAGGGAAGTCCCTGAAAAAATTTTTAATATTCTCTAGATATTTAGATATTTTCTAGAAGAGCCAGACTATACAGGAGTGCATTTCAGACAGAGGGAATAATATGAGAGGGGAAGAGTGGCAGAAAAGATTTTTTTTCTTTTTCCTCAAAGAAATAGGCTCTCCTTTGCTTAACAAGATTTTTCAAAGTACTCTGAATATCAAAGACACTAGAGTATAAGAATAAAGAAACAGATTTGGGCTAACCTACCCAGGTTTTAATTTGGATCTATCATTTACTGCCTGTGTAATTTTGGGCAATCTTTGAATACCTCACTTTCTTTATCTGTAAAATGGGAATAATAATAGTACCTACTTCATGAGGCTGTTGTGAGGAATAAATGTGAATACATGTAAAGCACTTAGCACTGACCCCGGAACACAGGTAAAGTCTAATAAATATTAGCTCTTCTTATAATCATACAATCATCTAAAAAAGCCCTGAGAGGCATAACTGAGGTTCTAGCAAGGTCTACAGCTGTAGCAATAAATAAAATTTAACATTCTTTACCTTAGGGCTTCCCTGGTGGCGCAGTGGTTGAGAGTCCACCTGCCGATGCAGGGGACACGGGTTCGTGCCCCGGTCCGGGAAGATCCCACATGCCACGGAGCGGCTGGGCCTGTGAGCCATGGCCACCGAGCCTGCGTGTCTGGAGCCTGTGCTCCGCAACGGGAGAGGCCACAACAGTGAGAGGCCTGCATACCGCAAAACATATATATATATATATTCTTTACCTTATTCCATAGTCAAATCAATCCATTTCCTATCAGATGCAGATAATTCTTATCTAAGATTAGAACAAGCGTAAAACCTAATCAATATTTTGGTATTTCTTTTTTTTTTTTAAAGTCTTCCATCAGAGTTGCCAACTAAAGAATGCCATCCAGATTAAGTCACTGCAGCAGCTGACCTTTTTTTTTTTTTTTGCGGTACGTGGGCCTCTCACTGTTGTGGCCTCCCCCGCTGCGGAGCACAGACTCCGGACACGCGGGCTCAGCGGCCATGGCTCACAGGCCCAGCCGCTCCGCGGCATGTGGGGTCCTCCCGGACTGGGGCACGAACCCATGTCCCCTGCATCGGCAGGCGGACTCTCAACCACTGTGCCACCAGGGAAGCCCACAGCTGACCTTTAACACACCCTGAAAGGAGTTCAGGGAGGAGATCAGGATAGAGGCGCTCTGTGCTCTGGGAAAACTGGCAGAATAGGCCTTCAAATAGTTGGATATTTTCAGGAGAAACTTTTTATAAACCTGGATTCTTTCATCTTCCCATACTTGGAAAAGCACTAAAACCATAAACTGAGATGTCTGTTCCTCCTGACTATCGGCAAGCTCTTACCAAGACGTGTGCTTGGTTGCATGTACCCCCTTCGCCAAAATCACATACTAACCTCCCCACCTCTTCACAGTGGTTCCTGAGAGCTATCTGAGAGGTTGTCTCCCGGGCTATAGTTCTCAGAAAGTCCCCAAATAAAACTGAAACTCACAGCTTTCACACTGTGCATTTTTATTTCAGTCGACAGAATAATATTGCAGTTAGTTCCTAAAGGTTTCTTCTAAACCAGAATTAGTGTGTCTGTGTCTTTCCGTCATTGCCGTTGCCATAGGATATATAACAGGATATAAACTCCCATGTTGCTACCCAGAAGGCTAAAATGGTTAGCCATGTGAGATTTATTCATTCATTTAGTCATTTGTTCAACAAATACTGAGTACCTTTAATGTGCCAAGTACTGGGGAAACAGGAATAAACATCACAGACAAAAACCTAAGTTTACATTCTGATAGGTAATCACAGATGGGGAAGGTGGTGGGTCACTGAAGCTCGGGGGTTGGGCAGAGGCAGGAACGGGGTTACTATTCTTACCTTGAGTCATTCCAGCCCCTTCTGATTTGGAACTATATTATATCACATTGTATTCATGTCAGACTCCTGACCTAGAGGTAAAAACCATGCAAGTTAATTCCTTAAGTCCCTGGTCACTTCTCACCACCACCACCCAGTCACCCAGGCCAGAGACCTAGGAGCCAAAAATGACTCAAGTCTCTGGGTCATATCCAAAGACAAATAATCACATAAGAGCCACACTAGTAAAGATGAGCTTTTCATTTCTTCGTTTAATTAGAGCTGTGTACCTAGATGACTTTTTTAAAGAAAGATCTCCATCTTCTCAGAATGATTTAACTAGATTCCTGTCTGAGGCAGAAACAAAACCACTGCCTTCCAAAACCAGACTTCCCGATTTGAGTCTTGATTTGGACAAGTCATTCAACCTCTCTGAGATTCAGTTTCCCCGTCTGTCAAGTGGGGATAGTAACACACACCTATAGGGCTGTGGTGCTACTTAAATGAGTTAAGGACATGAAAAGTACTTAGAATGCCTGGCACATATGAGGCACTCAACACACACTGAAAAACAAGAACCTACCAACATTCCTTTCAATGCTTCATTTTATCTAAGGAGTATCCTATCTTTGAAAAGTACAACCCAACAGATGAATGCATAATTAATTACCACAGCACACAAAGCAGAAAGGTGGATTTGTGGGGTGGGAGAGGCATGTTTCAGGCGACAGTAAGGGCCTGGGTTGGCTGCAAGATTTGGCTCCTCCAAGAGCTCGGAGCCCTACCTACCAACTTAAAATGGCTCTTTGTGCACAATTTCCCAGGGAGATGCTTCCTCCATACCCCTTCCCCTTCCACTTGCTTTCCTTTAAAGGCTGATTCAACCAAGGAAGCATGGGCTTTGAGGCCAGGGCCTAACATGGGTAACAGGGCCCTGACCCGGTGTTTCCCATGCAGAATACCCCAAACCCTGTGTCAAAGGAAGCCCATCAGGAGTAAGTGTATTGCCAGCCTTTCTCACTGCTCATCACAAGAGAACTCCCCCCTGCAGCCTCGGCTTTTGTCTCTCCATCTGTATTACAAAAAGTACCCCTGCCCCTGCCCCGGAGAGGACGCTTCAGGAGATCATTGAGGGGCCTCTGGTATTCTTTCACAGCACGTGGTTTGCTCTCCCTGATGACCCGTCTCTCCAGCGGTCAGAAGCCTGCATTCAGGAGCAGCAACATGCTTCAGCCAGAGGCTGGCAGCTCTGGGTGGAATCAAGCCAGGCCTGCAGAACACCTCAAGAGTCATTTGATGGACCTCGAGGGCATTATGCTAAGTGAAATAAGTCAGACAGGGAAAGACAAATACTGCATGTTCTCATTTATAGGTGGAATCTTTTTTTTTTTTTTTTTGCGGTACGCGGGCCTCTCACTGCTGTGGCCTCTCCCGCTGCGGAGCACAGGCTCCGGACGCGCAGGCCCAGCGGCCATAGCTCACGGGCCCAGCCGCTCTGCAGCATGTGGGATCCTCCCGGACGGGGGCATGAACCCGTGTTCCCTGCATCAGCAGGCGGACTCTCAACCACTGCGCCACCAGGGAAGCCCTATAGGTGGGATCTTAAAAAGCCGAACTCGTAGAAATAGAGTAAAATGGTGGCTGCCAAAGGCTGAGAGATTGGGAAACTGGGGAGATGTTGGCCAAAGGATACAAATTTCTAGCTGTAAGATGGGGAACTAAGATAAAGCATGGTGACTATAATTAACAGTACTGTATTACATACTTGAAAGTTGTTAAGAAGGTCAATCTTAAATGTTATCACCACACATAAAAAAGGGTAATTATGAGAGGGGATGGAGGTGTTAACTAACCTTATTTTGGCAATCGTTTCACTATATGTATAACATATACACATAGCAAATCATCACATTGTACACCTTAAACTTACATATGTTATATGTCAATAATGTCTCAATAAAGCTAGAAAAAAAAATCTAAGACCTGTGGTTTCTCCCCAGCTTCCTGTCCCACTGCAGCCCAGAGACTTTTTCTCTTTGACTTTTTAAAATAAAATGCAAGAAATCACTTTCCCTGTCATGGCTTCAGAAATGATAGCTTTGGGTGATTATTCCTCTTCCCCCTTTGATGACATGTCTATGAGGACAGGGACTGCGCCTCAGTCATCTTTGTGTTCCTAGCATCAAACACAGAAACCAGCTGTTGAATAAATACGTAAGTAAATTCTATTTTTACAGCATCTACTGACATCTAAAAATTCCAAAGTAGAAGTTATAAGATGTAAGATAGATACCTTAAGAAGAAAAAATTAATTGCAAAATCAGCTGTTTACTACATAGTACACAGAATTTTATGAAAATTAGTACTTGCTCCAAATTGGGTTTTTTTTCCATAAATTTATTTACTTTATTATTATTATTTTTTTTTTGGCTGTATTGGGTCTTCATTTCTGTGCGAGGGCTTTCTCTAGTTGCAGCGAGTGGAGGCCACTCTTCATCGAGGTGCGCGGGCCTCTCACTGTCGCGGCCTCTCTTGTTGCAGAGCACAGGCTCTAGACGCGCAGGCTCAGTAGCTGTGGCTCACGGGCCTAGTCGCTCCGCAGCATGTGGGATCTTCCCAGACCAGGGCTCGAACCCGTGTCCCCTGCATTGGCAGGCAGATTCTCAACCACTGCGCCACCAGGGAAGCCCGCTCCAAATTTTTAAAAAATGTACTGTAAAATATGCTTTGTTATTCATTGGTATGAACACAGAACCAATAATTAATTCTGGCCTTCACTATTATAGAATGCCTATACTTTCCAATTTATAAAGTGCCAAAAATAACAGCTACCTCACTGAATTCTTGTGAGTATTAAATGAGTTAACACATGTATAGTATTATACTTAGGACAGTGCCTGGCAGACAGTGACCACTTAAGAAATGTTAGCTACTATTATTGTTGTCATTATTATCAGGCACTGTCTTGGCTAAGACTATTACCCAAGTTAAATAGAAGTTCATTTAGTTAATCTGCCCAGAAAAGTATTAATAGAAGCAAGATGCACATATAATCTATCCCCTTGACAACAAAATTTGCCCTCAAAGCTTTAGGTATCTCCTAAAAGTCATTAATGGATTCTCATCATATAAAATTTGCCTATAAATTATTTGTTTCTTAGAAAGTGATTGTACCTTGAAGCAGAAATAGATATTTAGGGCTTCCCTGGTGGCGCAGTGGTTTAGAGTCCGCCTGCCGATGCAGGGGACACGGGTTCGTGCCGCGGTCTGGGAGGATCCCACATCCCACGGAGCGGCTGGGCCCGTGAGCCACGGCCGCTGAGCCTGCGCGTCCGGAGCCTGTGCTCCGCAGGGGGAGGGGCCACAGCAGTGAGAGGCCCGTGTACCGCAAAAAAAAAAAAAAAAAAAAAAAAAGAAATAGATATTTAGCAGACCCTAAATGTGTGCCCAAAAGAAGTGAGTTAGCAGCCTCATTAAAAGGTTCCTTTTAAAAAACAATTCGGAGAGTAATTTTTACCTTCTCTACAGGCCAGACAATGGTCCTGATTTGGCAGGTGCGGGGCACTTTCATCTGATAAGGGCCTGTGAGTGTATGAGACTTCAAATGACTACAGTTTGGGTTAAAAATAATCTCTGAGAAACAAAAACTGTGACACAACTGAGAAACAGAAAGCAGAAGTATTTACAAAATTGCTCCATTTGCACTCTCCCACAGTGGGTGTTTCCCTGTTTCTCCAAACACCATCCTTCAGCCAGAAATTCCCAAAGAGCGTCCTGCAGGCTGCTGGTCCCCAAGGTGCTGGGCCATACAAGGGTCCCAAGGTCAAGTTTGGGAAATATGTACTACATTCTCTTCCTGAAAGCCACAGTGCCAACCAACATATCAAAAGGTCCTGAGCTCCTTCCAAGAAAGAACCCTGTTTAGTTGTGCTTCGTCCACTGGTTGAGAATGTAAAGAAATAAATGTTGACTGCCACACCAGTTCTATGAGGATCAATCCATTAGCCACTGCAGTTGCCCACTGACAATGTGCCTGAGGGGAATTCAGGATGGAGAAAAACAGGAAGGTATCCCAAGCACTTACTGGCCCCTAGATACTTAAGATACATATCTAAGGAGAAATTTCAATGACCCCAAATTCCCGAATTGTGTCATAAATAGAAAAGCACTTAACTTGAGATACTGTTCTTTGTGATTAGCAGTAATTTTTTTTTTTTTTTTTTTTTTTTTGCGGTACGCGGGCCTCTCACTGCTGTGGCCTCTCCCATTGCAGAGCACAGGCTCCGGACGCGCAGGCTCAACAGCCATGGCTCACGGGCCCAGCCACTCCATGGCATGTGGGATCTTCCCGGACCAGGGCACGAACCTGTGTCCCCTGCATCGGCAGGCAGACTCTCAACGACTGCACCACCAGGGAAGCCCCAGCAGTAATATTTTTATGTTTAAGTACATGGGTTTTTTTCCAGCAAAAATTTCATGTATATTCTGACTCCCCACTTACCTCTTTGGAGCTGTTCCTCAGAGCTATCTCAAAGGCTGTCTCCCAGGTTACAGTCCTCAGTAAGGTCCTCGAATAAAACTTAATTCACAGATTTACATTATGCGTTTTTCTTTCAGTCAACAAGAAACCAACCACACACACGCTTTTCCCCAAAATATACGTACAAGAATTTCAGTTTTGGGAATACTGAAACAGTCTAAAATTAACCACTTCTTCCCACTTAGGAATGACTGCAGGCTCATTTGCTTGGCCTGGCAAAGTCAACACTTATTTAAAAGCAGATGGGAAAGAATGTTAACCCTACGCATTCCCATGGCCCCTCATTCAATGCATGTTTTCATGCCTTGGATCAAGTCAAAAAGAAACTATTCTCAGGATACATCTGAGGTGTGTCCCACATCCAGGAAAGCGCCTATAAATTCTAGGAATGGCTCACAGAAAGCATGATTTCAGAAGATTCTGAGAGTAACAGGAAAGCAGATAATGTAAGAGCAGTCCTGTCAACAAAAAGAATTTAATTCTCCTCCTATTTTTTAAGTCCAGGAGACGAATGCAGGTGCGTTACAATCTAACCAGAACATGTCCAAAGTCTTTAGGAAGAAATTCACTGGGGTCAGCTTAAATCAGTCCTAAGCAGAGAGGAATGCTCAGGGCTTCCTTGTCAAACTATTTCCAAAGACTCCAACCTCTAGAACATTATCTTAATTCTATAACTGGAAAAAATTTCGGCTTCCCTGGTGGTGCAGTGGTTAAGAATCCGCCTGCCAATGCAGGGGACACGGGTTCGAGTCCTGGTCCGGGGGGAGGATCCCCCCTGCTGCGGAGCAACTAAGCCCACGCGCCACAACTACTAAGCCTGAGTTCTAGAGCCTGTGAGCCACAACTACTTAGCCTGCGTGCCACAACTACTGAAGCCTGCGTGCCTAGAGCCTGTACTCTGCAACAAGACAAGCCACGACAATGAGAAGCCCGCGCACCACAACGAAGAGTAGCCCCCGCTCGCGGCAACTAGAGAAAGCCCGTGCACCGTACCGAAGACCCAACACAGCCAAAAATAAATAAATTTATTTTTAAAAATTTCCAGAATTCTGAATATCTGTTTGCAATATAGTTTTTTCCTAGCACCCAACACCTCACAGAAAATTAGGGATGTCCCGAAGCATCTTCCCTCCTCCTCAGGTCACTATGATATTCGCCCAACCATAACTGTCCAAAAGGGCCCCCTACTGGCTTCCCTAATGACCAAACTTACTAAAAAGGCACAGCATCAACAGAGACGAATGTGAAATTTCTGAAATAACAAAGAATAAAAAACTATCCTCAGTTATGTAACTCTTTGTTTCCCAGATTCTAAAGCATTCAAGGTCCTTGAGCCTAAGAATCCCCTAAGTGGGATAGGACAGGTGTGGGGAAGGGGCTACCTGTATGAGTCTATAGAAAAGCCTTATCTCACAGGCTCTGCAACTGAACAGAAAGTCACATAAAATTTCCCACCATTTTGCTCCAGCACTGTCCAACAGAACTTTCTGCAATGAAGAAAATGTTCTGTATAAGCACTGTTCAGTATGGTAGCCAGTAGCCATATATGGCTATTCAGCCCTTGAAATGTGGCTCGTACAACTGAGGAACTGAAATTTCAACTTTAGTTAATTTTAACTTAGATAACTACGTGTGGCCTATGGCTACCTTATTAGATAGTGCAACTAGCTGATATATACTCAAAGTTCCTTCAACATGAATTCCACAAAAATACAGATAGTCAGGGACCAAGGAAGGTTCTTTTGAGGGTCTGGGAAATAGACTCTTTTACTTATCTAAGGAAGCAGGGAAGGATCAAGTGCACGATCTCATGGATTTTCTCCTACTAAAGGGAGAAACTGAGACATAGATCAATTAATTGATATAAACAGTAATTGCTATTTGTGGAATCGCTACATGTGCAAAGGGTTTTACATGTGATTTTTACAACAATCCTCCAAGATACACATTATTGTCTTTCGCCTACTGATGTGGAAACTGAGGTTCAAGGAGGCTAAGTGGCTTAGGAAATGCCACACAGCAAGTGGAGCTAAGATTTGAACTTCAAGACCCTCCCCCAAAAATACAGTTGAGGTCTTTAGCAAAAACAAATTTTCCTTTCTAGACTTAATCAACAAGTATTTTTTGAGTATCTAGTACACACACAACACCATTCTAAGTGCTGGGGTGAAGGGGTGATACACACACACAAAGGTAAACAAGGAAAACCATCGATACACGGAACCTCAGAGTCCTGTGGGCTCGTTACTCTTCTCTACAAGGTATATTAATTATTCAATTACTCACAGCTAGCTCCTCTTGTATACTACAGCAACCAATCAGCCCAGAATATAAAATAAGCTAATATTTTTAGTACTTCAAAAACACGCAGATCCAGGGCTTCCCTGGTGGCGCCATGATTACGAATGCGCCTGCCAATGCAGGGGACACGGGTTCGAGCCCTGGTCCGGGAAGATCCCATGTGCCGCGGAGCAACTAAGCGCGTGCACCACAACTACTGAGTCTGCGCTCCAGAGCTCACAAGCCACAACTCCTGAAGCCCAGGCGCCTAGAGCCTGTGCTCGGCAACAAGAGAAGCCACTGCGATGAGAAGCCCGAGCACCTCAACGAAGAGTAGCCCCCGCTCGCTGCAACTAGAGGAAGCCCGCGTGCAGCAAGAAGACCCAACGCAGCCAAAAATAAATAAATAAAATTAATTAATTAAAAAAAACACACAAACATACAGAACCAAAAGCACAAGTGACAAGAGAAAAAAACAAGTAAGCTAGACTTCATCAAAATTTAAAACATTGGGCATCAAAGTAAAAATAGCCATCATCAACAGAGTAAAAAGACAAGATGGCAGGAAATATTTGCAAATCATACATATGACAAGGTATTTGGATCTGAACTGTATTTTTAAAAAACTCTCACAACTCAACAATAAGAAGACAACCCATGCATATTTTTGTGTGGACGTATGTTACATTTCTTTTCAGTCTAGGAGTGGAATGCTGGGCCATATGGTCATTCTATGTTTAGCATTTTGAGGACATACTAATCTGTTTTCCAAAGTGGCTGCACCATTTTACGATCCCACTAGCAAGTATATGAAGGCTCAAATTTCCCCAAACCTCATCAATACTTGTTGTTGTCTGTCTTTTTAATTTTAGTCGTTCTTGTTGGTGTGAAATGGTCTCTCATTATGGTTCAATTTGCAGTTCCCTAAGGACTAGTGATGCTGAATATCTTTTCATGTGTTTACTGGCCATCTGTATATCTTCTTTGGAGAAATGCCTATTCAAATCCTTTGCCTGTTTTTTTTTTCAGGGGTGGGGGAAAGTCAATCCATTTCACTGAGGGGCTTCGGGTGGTGGTGGTGGGGGTCAAAGTGCTGGGAGGACAATGAGCTCCGGGTCCAGTGGGATCTCCCCAGCTTCTCAGTTGCTGAAAGCCTTTTTGCCTATTTTAAAATGGGTTGACTTTACTGTGAAGTTGTAATAGTTCCATATATATTCTGCATACAGTTTCCTTGTCAGATACATGATTTGCAAATATTTTCTCCTGTTTTGAATCTGCTCTTCTATGAATCAAGTCAGGTTCTCCAGCAAACAGCCCCATTCCCTGCTCAGGAAGGAAAATATCATCTGAAAACATAAAGTACAACATTTTTTAAAAGAGCATCTCGTTTTCTGATGAGAAGCAGTTGAGAAACCCTCTCAATCCACAGCATGGAAGGGTCAGTCATGACTTGAAAGTAATCATGAGGGCAGCAAGACAGAGCAGACTGGGAAAGAAAACTCAGGGCTAAGTTGGTTAAGCACAGACTTTTAAATGAAAAAACTGCCCATCTTTTTCTTCCTCTATTTTGTTTTAAGTCCCTCTTTGTCACTATTTTTCTAAATGGACCTAAGTGCTTCATACTCATCACTATGTAAGTCATAAGGGGCAACGATGTGGAGAACCTAACCCAATCCAGAAAAGAGCAGAAATGTGTAACAATGAGCCGTGTTACCCCAGGACCGGAAGGGCCATGGAAGAGTGCATGAACATGTGTGCACAAGTCCAGGTAGCTTGAATCCCTACCATTGGATCTGCATCCTACACAGCTAGCATCATTATGAACCTGCCAAAACCAAAACATATCTCAGTAGAGAGGACATCCGATGGATGGGAACTAGGTATGCAAACTTCTCTCTCAACTGACAGACAGAAGTTTCTTGGGAAAGAAATAAAAAAGGGAAGAAACAAGATTCAAAGAAATTCCAAAAGGTGAATACTGGAGAAAATCCAACAAGATCTACGTGGTAAATTCCCAACAGATGCCAGTTATTTGTGTTAACATTAATATTAAATAATAATATTAACCGTAAAGTTCTGAATTTATGTTTAAAGCAGCAATTATATAAAAAGAGACTAATGGAAAAGTGACTTCTCTAAAATCCACAGGAGGAAAAAAAATTGGGGTTTTGGTTGACCACAAGCCTAACATGTGCCAATAGTGCAATGCAGCTGCTAAATAACTACCACCACAAGGCAGCCCCTGTCTGCATCAAAGAAATTGACAGGCTCACTAAGCTCTACCAGCCAGGCCATGTCTGATGTGTAGGTTTCATGTGGGCACAAAAGATATGGACAATCTAAAGCATATCTAGCAAGAAGTGACCAGAATGGCTATAGGTCGGGAATCCAAATTAAATACAAAATAGTTGATGGAACGGGAGGTATTTGGGCCTCCTGTTTAAGGTAGCTACACGTAACTATTTGAAGAATTGCCAATAAAGAGTGGCACTAAGTTGTTTTGTGTTGCCAAAGGGTGAAAATTACAGGGGAATGTTATGCTCCATATACGAAATAATTTTCCAGTACTCAAAATCATCCAAGAATTGATCCCCTGGGCTTGAGAAGTTATAAGCTCTCTTTTGTTGGACATGCCAGGCTACTGAACAGGAGGGTTATCTGCCAGCAAGATCAATCTAAGGATCCTGTGGTGGGTGAAAGGATGTATCCCAAATTTTAAGGTCCCTTCCAAAATTAAGAAACTGCAATTCTGTGATTCTCACTATGGCTGAAATTCATCAAATTAGTAGACAAAACCCAGTGTTAATTAACTCTCCTCCAACCCATCTTTATGTGGTAAATGGTGAACATTTAAAAATATTCTTGGTAGGCCTGGAAAAATGATTAAATAATACTTGAGTCTCAAATATTAACTAATTATTTTTGTTAAATACTTTTCTATTGTATTTAAACCCTATTCCTATCTGCAGAAAGACTTAAATGAGATGATAAAGGTGAATAAACTCTGAAGGCCTCAAAGCAGTATAAGGGATTTTCATTCTAAATGATGGTTATCAATAAGCAGAGAAGCGCTCACCAACTTTAAAAAAAAGAAAACACTTCCATATGTAGCAGTAGTTTCTTTTCTGACTCTCAACTATAAATTTCCAAGGCAGGTCTAATTTTACCTTCATCTCAAGATTTGGTAACCAGAGTGCCAGATGCCTACACACAAAATTCCAGCAGAGTGCCCATCACAGAATATTAGCAAGAGAACTTGGAGGCTGGGCTTTGCCTTCTGGCCTCAAACAGGAATAAATTCAGGATCCAGGGAGGTTGTGAGAGTGAAAACTGGGGCACCTAAACTAAGAATAAACCAAAGAGACAGGCTAAAAGGCACAGCCCAAGCACAATCTACAAAAGAAAGAAAGAGATGAACTGGACTTCATCAAATTTAAAAACCTTTGTTCTTCAAAAGTCACCATTAAGAAAATGAAAAGATAAGCCACAGATGTGAGAAAATATTTAAAAATCACATCTGAAAAGGGACTTGTATTCAGGATATATAAAGAACTCTCATAAAGACAACCCAAGTAAAATATAGGCAAAAAATTGAATGGATATTTCACCGAAGAAGATATATGAATATCTAATAAGCACATGAAAAGATGCTCAACATCAATAGTCATTAGGGAGATGCAAATTAAAACCACGATGAGATGCCCCCAAACACCCACTAGCATGGCTACAATCAAAGAGACAGTATCGAATTTGTAGAGCAACTGGAGGCCCCCTCATAGCCCAGTACTGTAAGGGTGAAATGGTTCAGCCACGTTGGAAAACAGTTTAACAGTTTCTTAAAAGGTTAAACATACATCTACCATATGTCCCAGCAATTTCACTCTCAGCTATCTATCAAACAGTAATGAAAACATTTGTACATATTAACACATGCACACAAATGATCATAGCAGAAACAACACAGATGTCCAACAGAAGCAAATGAACTAACAAAATGTGGTATATCCATATAATGAAATACTATTCGGCAATAAAAAGGAATGAACTATCAATACACATTATAACAGTAGTGAATCTCAAAACCATTATGCTAAGTGAAAAGAAAGCCAGACACAAAAGACCACACATTGAATGATTCCATTTATATGAAATTTCCAGAGAAAGCAAATCTACAGAGAAAGAAGGCAGATTAGTGCTTGCCTAGGAGTGAGAGCAGAGACTGGCTGCAAATGGGTACAAGGCCACTTTTTGTAGTAATGGAAATGTTCTAAACATGGATTATGGTGATGGTTGCACAGCTCTATAAATGTATTAAAAATTACTGAATTTAAAACCTGAATTTTACAATATGTAAATTATTCCTCAATAAAACTCTTTTTTAAAAATAGTATGGGGCTTCCCTGGTGGCGCAGTGGTTGACAGTCTGCCTGCCGATGCAGGGAACACGGGTTCGTGCCCCAGTCCGGGAAGATCCCACATGCCGCGGAGCGGCTGGGCCCGTGAGCCATGGCCGCTGAGCCTGCGCGTCTGGAGCTTGTGCTCCACAACGGGAGAGGCCACAACAGTGAGAGGCCCACGTACTGCAAAAAAAAAAAAAAAAAGTACGGCCCTGAGACCCATGAAACAATAGGCCTGGATCAGAGGGCAGATCTTTTAGTTGCATTCATTCAATACATTATATTCAGTTCAAAGAAACATAATGGAGAAAAAGAACAAGTTTCCTCTTTCTTCTATTTTACTTATTTATCAAAAGCAATTTCTTGAGGTATCTCAAAATTTGAAACTATAAATGCCCAGCTTCTCTTACAATGTGATTTTGGAGGCAGTGTGCCTAGAGGTTAAACACAGGTGGGGACTATGGGCTCAAGCCGTGTCTAAAAGCTGCTCTCACTTACTAGGTGACCCTGAGCAAGGGACTCAACCTGAGTCTCGGTTTCTTGTTTCTGTAAAACAAAACTCACACATACCACACTATCCAGCGCAGAGGAAGTACTCAGCAAATGCTGATGCTATTGTTTTTATTATCAACACATCATCATTATCATCACTATGACCCTCGTTCCCTCAGGAAGCATGAAAATGTGACTGATTCATGCATGTTCTCAATGTACATTTAGTGCTTCATTACCGTTCTATTCAATTTAATTCAGACTCCCACTGCCCAAACATAAGCAGACTCCTTGTGACCCACATTTGCTATCTTAGAGACTCAGACTTTGAAATAAAGTCCCCAGATTATCTCACTGAAGAGAACAAAAGCTGTCCCATCCCTTGGCAGAAGCAAGGTATTTTCCAAGTCAACAACAGGAAAAAATTTTACTAGGTAAGTTTTTGTTGTTTCTAGGTGAACTGGACAATGAAGAAAATGTCAGCCTTTCCTCAGAGATGCCTGGCAAACAGGGGAAAATAACACTAGAAAAATAAAGCCATCTGCCAGAGGAGCTGGCACAGTGACACGATTACCAGGCCCTGCCCCAGAGGATCACCAACACCCACAGAGTAAAGAAGGAGCCGTGGTCCAGTGCTGGCTGCTTCTTCGGTCAACAGCTGGAACCCAGCCAAGAGCAAAAACCCCTTTCTTTCTTATGTTTTTTAAAGTCTGTATGAAAGCGGAAGGGAAACTGCATGGGAGTGAACTCCTGTTCTGTGAGACAAGCATCTTCTGGTTCTCCTTTTCTTCCTGCTGGGCAAGGGTAGGGGGACAGGACCCCGGAAAAGGATCTGTGGTACCAGGTAGACCGCTTCACCACCAATGTCTGGAAAAGGTCAGTGGTTGCCTCTGGCTCATCCGGCCCGCTCCTCTCCTCTGGCCCACCAGCACCCACTGCCCCTAAAGAATCCAAGTCTCCCAGCACATCCCTCTAGCCACACACCTCAGAAGACAGCTGGGAAGAGACCCCAGCAACATGACAGGGGGCCGGGTGAGGGGCCAGCAAGGCGCACGTGGCCTTCAGTCTCCATACTTGCTGGTCAGCCACAAAAGCTCCAAGACCTCAAAGTATTCCAAGGAAGTATGTCATGGGATTCACCTATCATGAGGACTGCTTTAACTCAGCATCCAAGAAGACCTCACGGCCTCTGTGGGGACTTCTCCTGCTCATTTAAATAGCAGTAAAATAACAGCAATAAAAACAATAAGGAGGGCTTCCCTGGTGGTGCAGTGGTTGAGAGTCCGCCTGCCGATGCAGGGGACACGGGTTCGTGCCCCGGTCCAGGAAGATCCCACATGCCGCGGAGCGGCTGGGCCCGTGAGCCATGGCCGCTGAGCCTGCGCGTCCGGAGCCTGTGCTCCGCAACAGGAGAAGCCACAACAGTGAGAGGCCCGCGTACTGCAGAAAAAAAAAAGAAAAAAATAATAATAATAAAGAAAACAATTTCCTCACATGAAATGAGGGCCAAATGTAAATGCCCTGAAATCTGAATGAATAATGTTTCTGTCATCCTGGATCTGTCTTTTTTTTTTTTTTTTTGCGGTACGCGGGCCTCTCACTGTTGTGGCCTCTCCCGTTGCGGAGCACAGGCTCCGGACGCACAGGCTCAGCGGCCATGGCTCATGGGCCCAGCCGCTCCGTGGCATGTGGGATCTTCCCGGACCGGGTCACAAACCCGTGTCCCCTGCATCGGCAGGCGGACTCTCAACTACTGCGCCACCAGGGAAGCCCCTGGATCTGTCTTTTAATGCTGCTTCTGTTCTGCTTTTTTCCACTATGAAGCCATAGAACTTGAGAGCTGAGAAGGCCCACAGGGGCCCAGAGAGGTGAAGTAACTTACCAAAGGCCACAGAGCATGGAAGTGACCAAGCCAAGACTAACACCCAACTTTATCCACAAAAACTGGAAAATACTGCTGTTCTGGATTACAATCCACCCTGTCCATTAAAAAGCATGTCCCTAACCCAGAAAGAAAGTGCTCACAAGGGGACTCTGAAGGGAGCTGATGACAAGATTCAAATCCAGTTCTGTCCCTTACCAAAGTGTGTGACTGTAGGCAACTTCCTTAACCTCAGTTTCCTCATCCATCATATGAGGCTAATAAAAGCACCAACCCTGTAGACTATTTTGAGAATGAAATGTACCGATATAGCTTCCAAAATGGTGTCTGATGTAACCAGTATAAAACTCAACATCATCACCATCCTAAAACAGAGAGGAAGTGAGAGTAGAGATGGGAGTTAAATGAAAAAAGATAGAAAGTGAGTGTGTGTTCATTAAATAAGTAAAATACCAATCGTTTAACTTCAAAAAATTTAAAGACACACCAAGAGTCATGTTAACAGTAGCTAGTGGGAAAATGAAAGCAAAACAAGAACGTGTTATAAAATATTAGGTACTACACAATTCCGATTATGTTAAATAATCATACCTACACACACACACACACACACACACACACACATATATATACACACACTTCAAAAAGAGAGTGAAAGAAAAATGAAACATTAACAGCCATTCTCTGGGCAGTAGGATTATGGTTGCCTTTTATTATCTTCTCTATTTCCAGAGTCTTACGCAGCAGGCATGTATTACTTCAGAAATCAAAATAAAGGCAAGTTTGCATAAAAAAGAATGAAATAACGCCATTTGCAGCAACATGGATGCAACTAGAGATTGTCATACTGAGTGACGTAAGTAGACAAAGACAAATATCATACGATATCACTTATATGTGGAATCTAAAAAAAGGGTACAAATGAACTTACCTACAAAACAGAGTTACAGATATAGAAAACAAACTGATGGTTTTGAAATTAAAACCTTTACAGACAAGCAAAAGCTGAGAGAGTTCAGCACCACCAAATCAGCTTTACAACAAATGCTAAAGGAACTTCTCTAGGCAAGAAACACAACAGAAGGAAAATACCTACAATAACGAACCCAAAACAATTAAGGAAATGGGAATAGGAACATACATATCAATAATTACCTTAAATGTAAATGGACTAAATGCTCCCACCAAAAGACACAGATTGGCTGAATGGATACAGAAACAAGACCCATTTATATGCTGTCTACAAGAGACCCACTTCAGACCTAGAGACACATACAGATTGAAAGTAAGGGGATGGAAAAAGATATTCCATGCAAATGGAAATCAAAAGAAAGCTGGAGTAGCAATTCTTATATCAGACAAAATAGACTTTAAAATAAAGACTATTAGAAGAGACAAAGAAGGACACTACATAATGATCAAGGGATCGATCCAAGAAGAAGATATAACAATTGTAAATATTTATGCACCCAACATAGGAGCACCTCAATACATAAGGCAAATGCTAACAGCCATAAAAGGGGAAATCGACAGTAACACAATCATAGTAGGGGACTTTAACACCCCACTTTCATCAATGGACAGATCATCCAAAATGAAAATAAATAAGGAAACACAAGCTTTAAATGATACATTAAACAAGGTGGACTTAATTGATATTTATAGGACATTCCATCCAAAAACAACAGAATACACATTTTTCTCAAGTGCTCATGGAACATTCTCCAGGATAGATCATATCTTGGGTCACAAATCAAGCCTTGGTAAATTTAAGAAAATTGAAATTGTATCAAGTATCTTTTCCGACCACAATGCTATGAGACTAGACATCAATTACAGGAAAAGATCTGTAAAAAATACAAACACATGGAGGATAAACAATACACTACTCAATAACGAAGTGATCACTGAAGAAATCAAAGAGGAAATAAAAAAATACCTAGAAACAAATGACAATGGAGACACGACGACCCAAAACCTATGGGACGCAGCAAAAGCAGTTCTAAGGGGGAAGTTTATAGCAATACAATCCCACCTTAAGAAACAGGAAACATCTCGAGTAAACAACCTGACCCTGCACCTAAAGCAATTAGAGAAAGAAGAACAAAAAAACCCCAAAGTTAGCAGAAGGAAAGAAATCATAAAGATCAGATCAGAAATAAATGAAAAAGAAATGAAGGAAACGATAGCAAAGATCAATAAAACTAAAAGCTGGTTCTTTGAGAAGATAAACAAAATTGATAAACCATTAGCCAGACTCATCAAGAAAAAAAGGGAGAAGACTCAAATCAATAGAATTAGAAATGAAAAAGGAGAAGTAACAACTGACACTGCAGAAATACAAAGGATCATGAGAGATTACTACAAGCAACTCTATGCCAATAAAATGGACAACCTGGAAGAAATGGTCAAATTCTTAGAAATGCACAACCTGCCAAGACTGAATCAGGAAGAAATAGAAAATATGAACAGACCAATCACAAGCACTGAAATTGAAACTGTGATTAAAAATCTTCCAACAAACAAAAGCCCAGGACCAGATGGCTTCACAGGCGAATTCTATCAAGCATTTAGAGAAGAGCTAACACCTATCCTTCTCAAACTCTTCCAAAATATAGCAGAGGGAGGAACACTCCCAAACTCATTCTACAAGGCCACCATCACCTTGATACCAAAACCAGGCAAGGATGTCACAAAGAAAGAAAACTACAGGCCAATATCACTGATGAACATAGATGCAAAAATCCTCAACAAAATACTAGCAAACAGAATCCAACAGCACATTAAAAGGATCATACACCATGATCAAGTGGGGTTTATTCCAGGAATGCAAGGATTCTTCAATATACGCAAATCAATCAATGTGATACACCATATTAACAAGTTGAAGGAGAAAAACCATATGATCATCTCAATAGATGCAGAGAAAGCTTTCGACAAAATTCAACACCCATTTATGATAAAAACACTGCAGAAAGTAGGCACAGAGGGAACTTTCCTCAACATAATAAAGGCCGTATATGACAAACCCACAGCCAACATCGTCCTCAATGGTGAAAAACTGAAACCATTTCCACTAAGATCAGGAACAAGACAAGGCTGCCCACTCTCACCACTCTTATTCAACTTAGTTTTGGAAGTTTTAGCCACAGCAATCAGAGAAGAAAAGGAAATAAAAGGAATCCAAATTGGAAAAGAAGAAGTAAAACTGTCACTGCAGATGACATGATACTATACATAGAGAATCCTAAAGATGCCACCAGAAAACTACTAGAGCTAATCAATGAATTTGGTAAAGTAGCAGGATACAAAATTAATGCACAGAAATCTCTGGCATTCCTGTACACTAATGATGAAAAATCTGAAAGTGAAATCAAGAAAACACTCCCATTTACCACTGCAACAAAAAGAATAAAATATCTAGGAATAAACCTACCTAAGGAGACAAAAGACCTGTATGCAGAAAATTATAAGACACTGATGAAAGAAATTAAAGATGATACAAATAGATGGAGAGATGTACCATGTTCCTGGATTGGAAGAATCAATATTGTGAAAATGACTCTACTACCCAAAGCAATCTACAGATTCAATGCAATCCCTATCAAACTACCACTGGCATTTTTCACAGAACTAGAACAAAAAATTTCAAAATTTGTTTGGAAAAACAAAAGACCCCGAATAGCCAAAGCAATCTTGATAAAGAAAAACGGAGCTGGAGGAATCAGGCTCCCTGACTTCAGACCATACTACAAAGCTACAGTAATCAAGACAGTGTGGTACTGGCACAAAAACAGAAAGATAGATCAATGGAACAGTTTAGAAAGCCCAGAGATAAACCCACGCACATATGGTCAACTTATCTTTGATAAAGGAGGCAGGAATGTACAGTGGAGAAAGGACAGCCTCTTCAATAAGTGGTGCTGGGAAAACTGGACAGGGACAAGTAAAAGGATGAGATTAGATCATTCCCTAACACCATACACAAAAATAAGCTCAAAATGGATTAAAGACCTAAATGTAAGGCCAGAAACTATCAAACTCTTAGAGGAAAACATAGGCAGAACACTCTAGGACATAAATCACAGCAAGATCCTCTTGGACCCACCTCCTAGAGAAATGGAAATAAAAACAAAGATAAACAAATGGGACCTAATGAAACTTCAAAGCTTTTGCACAGCAAAGGAAACCATAAACAAGACCAAAAGACAACCCTCAGAATGGGAGAAAATATTTGCAAATGAAGCAACTGACAAAGGATTAATCTCCAAAATTTATAAGCAGCTCATGCAGCTCAATAGCAAAAAATCAAACAACCCAATCCAAAAATGGGCAGAAGACTTAAATAGGCATTTCTCCAAAGAAGATATACAGACTGCCAACAAACACATGAAAGAATGCTCAACATCATTAATCATTAGAGAAATGCAAATCAAAACTACAATGAGATATCATCTCACACCAGTCAGAATGGCCATCATCAAGAAATCTAGAAACAATAAATGCTGGAGAGGGTGTGGAGAAAAGGGAACACTCTTGCACTGCTGGTGGGAATGTGAATTGGTACAGCCGCTATGGAGAACAGTATGGAGGTTCCTTAAAAAACTAAAAATAGAACTACCATATGACCCAGCAATCCCACTACTAGGCATATACCCTGAGAAAACCATAATTCAAAAAGAGACATGTACCAAAATGTTCATTGCAGCTCTATTCACAATAGCACGGAGATGGAAACAACCTAAGTGTCCATCATCAGAAGAATGGATAAAGAAGATGTGGCACATATATACAATGGAATATTACTCAGCCATAAAAAGAAACGAAACTGAGCTATTTGTAATGAGGTGGATAGACCTAGAGTCTGTCATACAGAGTGAAGTAAGTCAGAAAGAGAAAGACAAATACCGTATGCTAACACATATATATGGAATTTAAGAAAAAAAATGTCATGAAGAACCTAGGGGTAAAACGGGAATAAAGACACAGACCTACTTGAGAATGGACTTGAGGATATGGGGAAGGGGAAGGGTAAGCTGTGACAAAGGGAAAGAGAGGCATGGACATATATACACTACCAAACGTAAGGTAGATAGCTAGTGGGAAGCAGCCGCATAGCACAGGGAGATCAGCTCGGTGCTGTGACCGCCTGGAGGGATGGGATAGGGAGGGTGGGTGGGAGGGAGACGCAAGAGGGAAGGGATGTGGGAACAGATGTATATGTATGACTGATTCACTTTGTTATAAAGCAGAAACTAATTTAAAAAAAAAGAAGTATGAACCACAAAAAAAAAATTGAATTGAGAACTTCCATGCTAAGACAAGTTGAATAAGTCATAAAAACTTCAGGGACCTTAAGGTTTACAACAATGGTTTTAAACTTTAGAAAGCACCAGAATCACCTGGAAGACTTTATAAAGCAGACTGCTGGGCTCCACCCCTGCAATTTCTGACTCAGTTAGTCTGCAATGGAACCGATCACATGTCTTTTCTGTAAGTCCCCAGGTGATGCTGAAGCTGCTTGTCTGAGGACTATGCTCTGAGAACCACAAGTTTATACTACCAATTTGATCTTTGAATGTGAATTCACTGCTACTAATAAGAGAACAAAATATGAAATGATGAGGTACGTTAATCGTAAAGAAAGGAAAATGTTCTTCCATCTGTTTGAAAAATAGCATTTTTTGTTTGTTTGTTTCTTTAACTTATTTTGCTTGCCCAGAAAACCAAATAGGAACCAGGAAATTGGAGGAGGAAACGTGAATAGGCAATTTATTTGTACTTATAGCCATTGACCTTGGTGTAGAAGAGTTTTCTGAATCTCACACTCAGCCTTCTTAAGTCACTGAAGCATCCTTCTTTTCCATTTCTGTGACTTACTGAGAGGTAATGGTAATTTTATATGGTTATTGTATTGTATCCTTCATTATTTTTTTTTATCGTAACTCCATGACAGAACATGCTTTGTGTTATAGTGATGTAATGTCTTGCAAAAGTTCTCCTTTTCTTACTTATGCAAACATTATTTGTCTAAATTTGTTGGGACATTCTTAGCTCTCTAAACTGTTTCTATTACAAATTAATATAAATGTTAATGGTTATGGCTTTTCCTCTTCCTGACAGGAATTTCCTTGAATAGCCACAGTAGGCTTTACCCTGCAGGCCTAGCAATTATTGCTGCTTTATTACCTGGAACATCAAAACTAGGCATCATGTTTGGATGACAATGGTGTGCTTTCATACCTGGTCCACAAACCAGTGTAAGCCTCCTTCTCCAAATGAGAGCAAAAACCACCCCTTTCTTTCTGTTTCTTCTCAAAAGGAATCTGAACTTAAGCCCCATCACAATAAGAGGGTGATTTTCTGGAACCCTGGGCTCCTAGCCCAGTTCTCACAACAACATAGAGACGCAACAGGAGGAGACAAAATGTAAGAATGTCATGGAGTCATTTTTATATAATTTCTTTTTTTTAAAATGATCATCTCTTTTCCATGTCCACCTCCCCTCTTTCTGGCAGAACGCTGATTTGCATAAGCACACTAGTGACTAATGTGTTGCTTTGGGAATGTCCCTCAACATCTCAGGGACTTAGTTTCCTTCAGTGGCTGGCTCTGAGTGCACTCTCACATGCTTTTCAGATTTAAAAAGGGAAGAGACCATGGTGCCAAGTAAAAGAAATTCCTATCACTATCGGAGTTTATAAAACAACTTGGTTTGTAAAAAAAAAAAAAAAGAAAAAGAAAAAAGAAAACAAACTGATGGTTACCAGTGGGTATGGGGAGGAGGGGTAAATTGGGAGACTGGGATTGACCTATACACACAACTATATATAAAATAGATAACTAATAAGGACCTACTGTATAGCACAGGGAACTCTACTCAATACTCTGTAATAGCCTATATGGGAAAAGAATCTAAAAAAGAGTGGATATATGTATATGTATAACTGATTCACTTTGCTGTACACCTGAAACTAACACAACATTGTAAATCAACTATGCTCCAATAAAAATTTAAAAAAGAGTGAGAAAAGGAAATGAATATTTTTGAACACACACACACACACACACATACACACACACACACAAAATAAATAAAGGCAAGTTTGAAAGATTATTTTTGAAGAAGAAACTTGACACCAGGCCCAGGCCAGGTCTCAAATTGCTGAAGGGCTGTTACATAGCAGCTACAATGGGGTGGGGGAACCCTAAGAAGCAGGGCCTGTGTTCTGGCCTGTGTTTGGAGGGGAGCCCAAGACGTGGAGAAGAGGGACACTCAAACCACCAAGCAAATATGACATTCGATGCCTAAAGGTATCAGGTCAGGGAGGGGGAGAGCTCTGCCAATAGGACTGAATTTGAAAAAGAAAAGAAAGTGGTGGTGATGACTTCAGCAGTGCCTAGTGTAAATGAGAGAGATGATGAAGGCCTAGAAAAAAGGGACGAAAGAGAAGAATCCTGGAGAAAGATAATCAGCAGCTCACTTTCCTTCTCTGGCTGAGACAGATCAGTTGTCAAAACTGAAAAGCAAAAGACCAAATGGCTATACCAAGGAACAGTGGTTCCCTACTGGGGACAAGGTTGGGACAAGCCATCTAGGCTTGGGGCTCCCAGCTATTCTCCAAGTCTGAGACCATCCCCTGATCCCAGTGAGGACCAAGAACTTCCTTCTTTCCAGCATCCAGATGGGAGAAATGGATCTACTGACTCTGGGGCTGCTGACACAGACATAAGCCAGAGCCCAGAAAGAACTTCCTAAGGGGTTTAAGAAGATTGAGTTAGCCTGGGATCTTTCTCTGCACATCTTCCTGGCTTGTCTTCAGTCCCCACTATTTCAGCTTGAGTTCTCAATCCCTTGTAGCTCATGGGAAGCGCAGACAGACGGAACAGGAGAACAGAATACACGGAATACGCGAAAGAGGGCAGCACCACCCTCTCCCCAACAGCTCCTGTTCAGGGTCCCATTCTCCTCCGAGAAGCCTCTGACGCTGTGACAAGCGGAACCAGGGTACATCACCCCAGCCCTAGCATCTCTGCAACTTTCCCACTAGCTGCTCTTCTTGAGCAGCAACCTAGGATCAGTGCGCGTTAAGGTTCATCCAAACCACCCACCTAGTTTCCCTATTTCACGAGAAAAAAGAGGCAGAAAAAGAGGACTGTGTGTCTGTGCCTATCAAAGTCAGATGAGGTAATGCACTACCTCAAGACCATCTGATCCACAGCCCTGCCCGAGGTCACAAATCTTTGCAGTGACAGGACCGGGAGGAGGAGGTAATTATCCTGCTGGCCACCCCTCCTTCTGGCCGTGGACTGGACTGCACTCTCCACTGCTCACCGGGAAAGCTCCTCCTGGGCAGATGTCAACAAATAAAATAATCCAGAAGGCTAAATCAAATCCAGGTGTAATGGACAGGGATGACTCTTCACTTTTTCTAAGGGGCAATTATAACAGGAAGTGTCTCAATCCAGGAAGTGGCCCTGCAAGGGTAGACTGTCACCACCTGTGATGACCTATGGATGAAACATGATGGATATTGGCATAATCTTTAAGTATCTCCCCCCAAATATTAATAAACATGAATAAAAGTATTATTAATTACTGTGGTTGTTTTAAAATGTGCCCACAAATTCTTTGAGAATCCTCCCTCTAGGAGATGGAGATTAAATTCCCTCCCTCCCCTAAGTATGGGTTGGTCTCAGTGATTTCCCTTCTAAGGAACAGATTATGGAAAGGAAAAAATAGTAATTTAACAGCAGCAAAAACCTGGGAGACACCACCTCATGACCAAGTGATGAAGTTTAACATCACCAGTGGTGAGTCATGTTGATGTCATGTACTTCCTGACATGATGCGATGACAAGGGTGTATCACCTCTACTGCACTCATCCCTAAAATCCATAACGTCAGTCTAATCATGAGAAAACACTAGACAAACCTAAATCAAGGGACATCCTACCAAGTACCTGACCACTACTCTTCAAAAGTGTCAAGGTCAGGCTTCCCTGGTGGCGCAGTGGTTGAGAGTCTGCCTGCAGATGCAGGGAACACGGGTTCGTGCCCCGGTCCGGGAGGATCCCGCATGCCGTGGAGCGGCTGGGCCCGTGAGCCATGGCCGCTGAGCCTGTGCGTCCGGAGCCTGTGCTCCGCAACGGGAGAGGCCACAAGAGTGAGAGGCCCGCGTACCGCAAAAAAAAAAAAAAAAAAGTGTCAAGGTCATATAAGACAAAGGAAGATGAAACTGGAGGAGAATCACCAGACATGACAATTAAATGCAACACAAAATGGATCCTGGAACAGAAAAGAATATTAGTAAAAAAACTGGGGAAATCTGAATAAAGTCTATAGTTAATAACTAAAGTTAGCAGTATTATACCAATGTAAATTTCTTAGCTTTGACAAATGCACCAGGGTTATGTAAAATGTTAATATTAGGGGAAGGCAAGTGAAGGATATTCAAAAACTCTCTGTACTACACTGGCAAACTCTTCTGTAAATCTAAGATAACTTCAAAATAAAAAAGTTTTAAAATGAAACCAAACAAAAGTGATGCTCCAGGAAGATGCATCATGCTTATGCTAAAGGCTTCAGGTCCCCACAAAACCCCTAAGTGTTTGAGAAGCATCACATCTCTCAGTTATCAACTCTTTCCTAACGCCATAGCTGTGATGATTACACATCAAGAAGAAATGGCATGTATCATCTTAATTATTCAGCTGAGTCTTTACACCAAGGACCCTTTCTAAATTCCATTCTTACAAAGAACAGGATGAAAACGGTGAAAAGGCTCTGAGCCTGGCGAGGCTCCAGTCTGTCTGCTTCTGGCTATGGTCCCATCACTCAGCACTTTCCTAGGTCCTACACAGGGTGAGTTACTGACACACCCAGAGGACAAATTCTGAGTGTGCATCAACATTGATTCATTTACAGAGATGGTTTTGCTTCCCTCCTCTCCTTCTAAAAACAGTTTGATTTAAATGCTTAGTGCTACCCCAAGAGATAAGCTGTCACTAAACCCTCAACCAGACACGACTGGGAAGAAAGATAAAATCTTCCCAGTAACCCTGAAGGAAAACATTTAAAAGTTCTCATCACCTAAATATATACTTTTTACTTCATAGTTTATTGCTATAATCTTTGGGTACGACTCTTTTGTTTTGTTTCTTCATTTTTAAGAAGAAGTAACAGATTGCTTGCAAAAATGGCCCCAAATTCTACACCCCTCTCATATCCACACCCACTTTCAGCATGATTATGTGGCTTCTTCCACCAAGGGTTTGGGGGTAGTGACCGTATTTCCCTGCCTCTTGAAGCTGGGCTGGCCTTCTAACTTGTAACTTGCAGCTGACTAAGATACATGAGCAATTCTAGCCAAGAACAGAACTGCCCACCTGACTGTGAGGCCACCTGAGCCCAGCCCAATCCACTGACCTATAGAATCACGAACTAAGTGAATAAATTAAGTTACTAAATTTGGGGATAGTTTATTACACAGCACAATCTAGCCAATACAATGGAAATGTGTAATTTTAATGCTATTAATTTTTCTGATTTATAGGCATTACATACTAATTGGGAAAAGTCAGAAAAAAAAAAAAGGAGAAAATTACCCATAATTTAGCACTACAGGAAAAGCAGTACTCTGGTATATTTCTTCCCAATCTTCAGTGTGTATGAGTGAATGAAAATGGGATCAGTTTAGTTATAATTCTGTATCTTGCTTCTCCCTCACAAACATTGTAGAGTTTTTTTTATGCTGTGAAAACATAATTTTTAATGATTTTGTAATATTATCATAGATATACAATAATTTAAACCTATGCCATATATTTTTGTAGTTGCTGTAACTGTATAACTAATAACTAATGAAGTTATTTTTTCATTATTATAAATAATACTGTTCGAGTACAGAAACCAGTCCTCCTGCATATACACACACACACACACACCCCCCATACACACACACACGCACGCGTGCACACACACACCTCCTTTGCTGGCAGAGACCCAATTTGTTCAGTTCACCCTGTGCTCTACCATGTGCTCAGAATGGGGGCCTCTCCCCAGCAAAGGAAAGAATGGAGACTCTTGATCAGTCTAAAGTTGCAGGCTAAATCCAGCTCACCACCTGTTACTGTATGGGCCATTTAATACCATCCTGGTCTGTGAGATAGGAGAAATCTTTTGGGAAGCTTTGGAAAAGCTTTTCCTTATAAAAAGATACCTGTGCAGGGACTTCCCTGGTGGTCCAGTGGTTAAGACTCCGTGCTTCCCCTGCAGGGGGCACGCGTTCAATCCCCGGTCAGGGGACTAAGGATCCCGCATGCTGCGTGGCAGCAGACAAAAAAAAAAAAAAAGATACATGTGCAGGAAGGAATGGTGCCTTTTCTCAGCTCCAGCTATCAGTGTGTGAGGATGTGTTGCCTAGAACTGATGCAGCCCTCTTGTGACTATTAGGAGCCAAGCCAGAGGGGAAGAGCCAATAGGGTAAAGATAGCAAAGCAGGATAAGGAAAGAACCCATGTCCTTTGTGCTGGGGTTGAGCCACTGAATTCCCTGGAAACATGCCACCTCTGGACAGCAAGACAATAAACCTAAACCTCTTGCTGTTTAAACCATTTTGAGCCAAGTTTTCTGTTTCTTGAGGCCAATGGGACAGAGACTCTTTTCAAAGACTGTAGCAATGGACCTCTTCTTCAGCACTCTATGGGCTTATGTAAAATCTATAAAATAACTGGGGGTAAAGGACAAATGTAAAATATTCAATATTCTAACATCCAGAAAACTGATGTACTTCTCATTTGCTCAAATTAAAAAATATATATCTCCTAGTAAATTCCTTTATTTACCTAACTCCAACAATGTGTTGTGAGAGTTTTTCTTTGGGTTTTGTGCTTTTGGTGCTACTGTGAATGGGAGCATTTTCCCATTACAGCCTACAGATTGTTACTGGTATATTATACAGGTATTATCTCTCATGTATAAACTCACAAGTTTACTGATCTCTCATTAATTCTAGGAGTGTCACCACCTGGAGTGCTCTTATTGGTATGTAATTATGTTGTTTATTACAAAAAACTTCTTCTGGGCTTCCCTGGTGGCACAGTGGTTAAGAATCCACCTGCCAATGCAGGGGACACGCGTTCAAGTCCTGGTCCAGGAAGATCCCACATTCCGCAGAGCAACTAAGCCCGTGTGCCACAACTTACTGAGCCTGCGCTCTAGAGCCCACGAGCCATAACTACTGAGGCCCTGTGTCACAACTACTGACGCCCGCGTGCCTAGAGCCCATGCTCCACAACAAGAGAAGCCACCACAATGAGAAGCCTGTGTACCACAACGAAGAGTAGCCCCCGCTTGCCGTAACCAGAGAAAAGCTCGCATGCAGCAACAAAGACCCAATGCAGCCAAAAATAAAATAAAATAAAATAAATAAATTTATAAAAAGACAAAAAAAACTTCTTATTGTCAGCTACACTTTAAATGTATGTTTCATGCTTTATTGCACAGGCAAGCAACACCAGAACAAAGATGACTATCATCTTGAGTTTTTTAAGTGGAAATCTCTAGAGTTTCCACTAAGGAAGATGTTAGATATTAGTTTAAGATATATGTACATGTGTGGATACACATACACACATTTTATTTTGGGGTTTATAGAAAGTATTTAAGGAAATATCCTATTTCTCTAAGAATTTTATTTTTAAGTTAAGAATGTGTATGCATATGGTTTGTCATACTGGAACAATTGACTATAGGGTCTAATTTACAGACTTCCTAAAAAAATTTCTTTATATTTCTGGAATAAAATGTTATGCCAACATTCTGAATGATTCTTCTATTAGGCTTTTCTAACTTTTTTTTTTTTAGTTTTTGAATTTTATTTTATTTTTTTTATATAGCAGTTTCTTAATAGTTATCCATTTTATACATATTAGTGTATACATGTCAATCCCAGTCTCCCAATTCATCACACACACCGCCCCCCGCCCACCGCCACTGTCCCCATTTGGTGTCCATACGTTTGTTCTCTACATCTGTGTCTCTATTTCTGCTCTGCAAAATGGTTCATCTGTAACATTTTTCTAGGTTCCACATATAGGTGTTAATATACAATATTTTTCTCTTTCTGACTTACTTCACTCTGTATGACAGTCTCTAGATCCATCCATGTCTCTACAAATCACCCAATTTCGTTCCTTTTTATGGCTGAGTAATATTCCATTGTATATATGTACCACATCTTCTTTATCCATTCGTCTGTCGATGGGCATTTAGGTTGCTTCCATGACCTGACTATTGTAAATAGTGCTGCAATGAACATTGGCGTGCATGTGTCTTTTTGAATTATAGTTTTCTCTGGGTATATGCCCAGTAGTGGGATTGTTGGGTCATATGGTAATTCTATTTTTAGTTTTTTAAGGAACCTCCATACTGTTCTCCATAGTGGCTGTATCAATTTGCATTCCCACCAACAGTGCAAGAGGGTTCCCTTTTCTCCACACCCTCTCCAGCATTTGTGGTTTGTAGATTTTCTGATGATGCTCATTCTAACTGGTGTGATACCTCATTGTGGTTTTGATTTGCATTTCTCTAATAATCAGTGATGTTGAGCAGCTTTTCATGTGCTTCTTGGCCATCTGTATATCTTCTTTGGAGAAATGTCTATCTAGGTCTTATGCCCATTTTTTTTTTTTTTTCGGTACGCGGGCCTCTCACTGTTGTGGCCTCTCCCATTGCGGAGCACAGGCTCCAGACACGCAGGTTCAGCGGCCATGGCTCACGGGCCCAGCCGCTCCGCGGCACGTGGGATCTTCCCGGACCGGGACACGAACCCGTGTCCCCTGCATCGGCAGGCGGACTCCCAACCACTGCGCCACTAGGGAAGCCCCTTCTGCCCATTTTTTGATTGGGCTGTTCGTTTTTTTAATATTGAGCTGCATGAGCTGTTTACATGTTTTGGAGATTAATCCTTTGTTCATTGATTCGTTTGCAAATATTTTCTCCCATTCTGAGGGTTGTCTTTTCGTCTTGTTTGTAGTTTCCTTTGCTTTGCAAAAGATTTTAAGTTTCATTAGGTCCCATTTGTTTATTTTTGTTTTTATTCCCATTATTCTAGGAGGTGGATCAAAAACGATCTTGCTGTGATTTACGTCAGAGAGTGTTCTTCCTATGTTTTCCTCTAAGAGTTTTATAGTGTCCAGTCTTACATTTAGGCCTCTAATCCATTTTGACCTTATTTTTGTGTATGGTGTTAGGCAGTGTTCTAATTTCATTCTTTTACATGTAGCTGTCCAGTTTTCCCAGCATCACTTATTGAAGAGACTGTCTTTTCTCCATTTTATATCCTTGCCTCCTTTGTCATAGATTAGTTGACCATAGGTGCGTGGGTTTATCTCTGGGCTTTCTATCCTGTTCCATTGATCTATATTTGTTTTTGTGCCAGTACCATATTGTCTTGATTACTGTAGCTTTGCAGTATAGTCTGAAGTCAGGGAGTTTGATTCCTCCAGCTCTGTTTTTTTCCCTCAAGACTACATTGGCTATTCAGGGTCTTTTGGGTCTCCATACAAATTTTAAGATTTTTTTGTTCTAGTTCTGTAAAAAATGCCATTGGTAAATTGATAGGGATTGCATTGAATCTGTAGATTGTATTGGGTAGTATAGTCATTTTCACAATACTGATTCTTCCAATCTAAGAACATGGTATATCTGTCCATCTGTTTGTGTCATCTTTAAATTGCTTTCATCAGTGTCTTATAGTTTTCTGCATACAGGTCTTTTGTCTCCCTAGGTAGGTTTATTCCTAGGTATTTTATTCTTTTTGTTGCAATGGTAAATGGGAGTGTTTCCTTAATTTCTCTTTCAGATTTTTCATCATTAGTGTATAGGAATGCAAGAGATTTCTGTGCATTAATTTTGTATCCTGCAACGTCACCAAATTCATTGATTAGCTCTAGTAGTTTTCTGGTGGCATCTTTAGGATTCTCTACATATAGTATCATGCCATCTGCAAACAGTGACAGTTTTACTTCTTCTTTTCCAATTTGTATTCCTTTTATTTCTTTTTCTTCTCTGATTGCCATGGCTAGGACTTCCAAAACTATGTTGAATAATAGCGGTGAGAGTGGACATCCTTGCCTTGTTCATGATCTTAGAGGAAATGCTTTCAGTTTTTCACCATTGAGAATGATGTTTGCTGTGGGTTTGTCATATATGGCCTTTACTATGTTGAGGTAGTTTCCCTCTATGCCCACTTTCTGGAGAGCTTTTATCATAAATGGGTGTTGAATTTTGTCAAAAGCTTTTTCTGCATCTTTTGAGATGATCATATGGTTTTTCTCCTTCAATTTGTTAATATGGTGTATCACATTGATTGATTTGCATAATTTGAAGAATCCTTGCATCCCTGGGATAAATCCCACTTGATTGTGGTGTATGATCCTTTTAATGTGTTGTTGGATTCTCTTTGCTAGCATTTTGTTGAGGATTTTTGCATCTATGTTCATCAGTGATATTGGTCTGTAATTTTCTTTTTTTGTAGTATCTTTGTCTGGTTTTGGTATCTGGGTGACGGTGGCCTCGAAGGATGAGTTTGGGAGTGTTCCTTCCTCTGCAATTTTTTGGAAGAGTTTGAGAAGGATGGGTGTTAGCTCTTCTCTAAATTTTTGATAGAATTCACATGTGAAGCCATCTGGTCCTGGACTTTGGTTTGTTGGAAGATTTTTAATCACAGTTTCAATTTCATTACTTGTGATTGGTCTGCTCATATTTTCTATTTCTTCCTGGTTCAGGCTTGGAAGGTTATACCTTTCTAAGCATTTGTCCATTTCTTCCAGGTTGTCCATTTTATTGGCACAGAGTTGCTTGTAGTAGTCTCTTATGCTTTGTATTTCTGCAGTGTCTGTTGTAACTTCTTTTTCATTTCTAATTTTATTGATTTGAGTCCTCTTCCTCTTTTTCTTTGAGTCTGGCTAATGGTTTATCAATTTTGTTTATCTTCTCAAAGAACCAGCTTTTATTTTTTTTATTCAAACAGACAGTCACAAAAATTATAATCATCCTCATCAGTTCACTCAGTCCCGTAGAACCAGCTTTTAGTTTTATTCATCTTTGCTATTGTTTTCTTTGTTTCTATTTCATTTATTTCTGCTCTGATCTTTAAGATTCCTTTCCTTCTACTAACTTTGGGTTTTGTTTGTTTTTCTTTCTCTAGTTCCTTTAGGTGTAAGGTTAGATTGTTTATTTGAGATTTTTCTTGTTTCTTGAGGTAGGCTTGTATTGCTATAAACTTCCCTCTTAGAACTGCTTTTGCTGCATCCCATAGGTTTTGGATTGTCGTGTTTTTGTTGTCATTTTTCTCTAGGTATTTTTTGATTTCCTCTTTGATTTCTTCAGTGATCTCTTGGTTATTTAGTAATGTATTGTTTAGTCTCCATGTGTTTGTGTTTTTTACGTTTTTTTCCCTGTAACTGATTTCTAATCTCATAGTGTTGTGGTCAGAAAAGGTGCTTGATATGATTTCAATTTTCTTAAATTTACTGAGGCTTGATTTGTGACCCAAGATGTAATCTATCCTGGAGAATGTTCCATGTGCACTTGAGGAGAAAGTGTAATCTGCTGTTTTTGGATGGAAAGTCCTATAAATATCAATTAAATCTATCTGGTCTATTGTGTCATTTAAAGCTTGTGTTTCCTTATTAATTTTCTGTTTGTATGATCTGTCCATTGGTGTAAGTGAGGTGTTAAAGTCCCCCACTGTTATTGTGTTACTGTCGATTCCTCTTTTATAGATGTTAGCAGTTGCCTTATGTATTGAGGTGCTCCTATGTTGGATGCATATATATTTATAAGTGTTATATCTTCTTCTTGGATTGATCTCTTGATCATTATGTAGTGTCCTTCCTTGTCTCTTGTAACATTCTTTATTTTAAAGTCTATTTTATCTGATATGAGTATTGCTACTCCAGCTTTCCTTTGATTTCCATTTGCATGGAATATCTTTTTCCATCCCCTCACTTTCAGTCTGTATGTGTCCCTAGGTCTGAAGTGGGTCTCTTGTAGACAGCATATATATCGGTCTTGTTTTTGTATCCATTCAGCGAGCCTGTGTATTTTGGTTGGCACATTTAATCCATTCACGTTTAAGTTAATTATCGATATGTACGTTCCTATTACCATTTTCTTAATTATTATGGGTTTGTTTTGGTAGGTCCTTTTCTTCTCTTGTGTTTCCCACTTAGAGAAGTTCCTTTAGCATTTGCTGTAGAGCTGGTTTGGTGGTGCTGAATTCTCTTAGCTTTTGCTTTTCTGTAAAGCTTTTGATTTCTCTGTCAAATCTGAATGAGATCCTTGCTGGGCAGAGTAATCTTGGCTGTAGTTTCTTCCCTTTCATCACTTTAAATGTATCATGCCACTCCCTTCTGGCTTGTAGAGCTTCTGCTGAGAAATCAGCTGTTAACCTTATGGGAGTTCCTTTGTATGTTATTTGTCATTTTTCCCTTGCTGCTTTCAATAATTTTTCTTTGTCTTTAATTTTTGTCAGTTTGATTACTATGTGTCTCAGCGTGTTTCTCCTTGGGTTTATCCTGCCTGGGACTCTCTGTGCTTCCTGGACATGGGTGGTATTTCCTTTCCCATGTTAGGGAAGTTTTCAACTATAATTTCTTCATATATTTTCTCGGGTCCTTTCTCTCTCTCTTCTCCTTCTGGGACCCCTATAATGCGAATGCTGTTGCATTTAATGTTGTCCCAGAGGTCTCTTAGGCTGTCTTCATTTCTCTTCATTCTTTTTCTTTATTCTGTTCTGCAGCAGTGAATTCCACCATTCTGTCTTCCAGGTCACTTGTCTGTTTTCTTCCTCAGTTATTCTGCTATTGATTCCTTCTAGTGTATTTTTCATTTCATTTACTGCATTGTTCATCTTTGTTTGTTCTTTAATTCTTCTAGGTGTTTGTTCTTTAATTCTTCCAAGTGTTTGTTAAACGTTTCTTGCATCTTCTCGATCTTTGCCTCCATTCTTTTTCCAAGGTCCTGGATCATCTTCACTATCATTATTCTGAATTCTTTTTCTCGAAGGTTTACTATCTCCACTTCATTTAGTTGTTTTTCTGGGGTTTTATCTTGTTCCTTCGTCTGGTA
The DNA here is from genome assembly GCF_949752795.1 of Hyperoodon ampullatus. Taxonomy (NCBI): domain Eukaryota; kingdom Metazoa; phylum Chordata; class Mammalia; order Artiodactyla; family Ziphiidae; genus Hyperoodon; species Hyperoodon ampullatus. The sequence continues at coordinate 19,486,120 of NC_136924.1, forward strand.
CATAGCCCTCTGCCTTTTCATCTTGTCTATTTCTGTGAATGTCATTTTTGTTCCACAGGCTGCAGGATTGTAGTTCTTCTTGTTTCTCTTTTCTAACTTTTTCATTCACTTCACGAGGCTTTTTTTAATCATATGACTATGGTAGCTCTTCAACTTGAGCGTGATAGCAATTATATAACATGGAAATTGTCTGATATTTGGAAATTTAAATAAGTTCATAAGTAAAACTGCATTAGGAACCCACTACCTTAGAGTAAGAGGGGGAAAATCCCAACAGATTAAGTTAAATAGTTTAGAGAGAAGGAAGGAAGGACCATCTTTGAAATGCTAGTATTATAGTACACTGACATTGCTAGAGCTCCTGCTAGATACAAAACTATATAATACTTTCCTGATGCTGGGACTTAGCCCTGGCTTTTTGTTGTCTTGTTTTATTTTGCTCTATCACACCAGGAACACTTCTCCTTGTTTCAGACAGTATTATATAGAACGGCAAAGAAAACCTTAGTTTCTCCATGTCTGAACACAGGACCAACCACATGTCCATTTCTCACAATCCCCATAAGTATCAGTTATATGCTTACACAATAATGCTGCAGAAAAAGCAATTCAACAACATCACTGGTATACAACAGCAAGTGCTTAAAGCTCTTACTGTTGGGTGTGGTGGTCAGTTAGGCGGCTCTCCTGATCTTGGCTGGGATTCCTTACCTGGTATAATGATTACCTTGGGGTCAGCTGATTTAGGAAGTCCTGGGCCAGGAACACTAGGGTCACTTGGCTTTGCTTCGAAAATGTCCTCATGGTATAGGTGGAAGCACAAGAGAGCAAGCAGAAACACACAATGCCTCTCGAGGCCTGAGCTGGGAACTGGCACACCATTCGTCACTACTACAGCACCCTGATGGCCAAAGCCAAAGTCACAAGGCCAGGCCAGACTCCAGGGGTGAGGAAATGGACTCTGGAACTGAAAAAGGCCTGGTGGATACAGGGAGAGGTGGAGAACTAGCCATGCTTGCAATCAACCACACTATAACTCCTCTGTCTTCAGCTCTCGATGTCTAAATGTCAGTGACCCTGCATCCTTTCCTCTCGTATCTCCCTACTGCAATGTCTGACCACAAGTCACCCTGTCCCCCCAGAAGAGACAGGTTGTCTTTTCACCCCAACACGTTAGCTGTCTCAGGGACCCAAGGAAGCAGCTGGGCCTTCTGCTCAGGGTAAGGAGCAAGAACTGCTAAGTGAGCTGTTTAAAGATGTCCCAGGGGAGAGGGCAGGGAAGAGAGAGAACAGAGACTCCATGGCAGACCACAGAGACGTGACTGGTTATGGCTCAGGGGGGAGTGACTGTTGGGGAACCATGTTCCACATCTCTACCCTTCAGTGAGTCAGGAATATAGAAAAATTAAGGTTGGGACTACAGAGTAATTCCCTTAGAGGTGGAGCCTTCTCCATGTCAGTAGCGTGTATCAAGTTGGGCAAGTCTGAGTTAAAGGCTGTGGCATCACTAGCTGCCTGACCCTGGGTAGGCTGTAAACCTCTTAGGACAGTGGTCCCCAACCTTTTTGGCACCAGGGATCAGTCTTCTGGAAGACAATTTTTCCAGGACGGGGTGGGGGGATGGTTCAGGCGGTAATGCGAGCGATGGGGAGCGGCACATGAAGCTTCGCTTGCTCACCCGCCACTCACCTCCTGCTGTGTGGCCTGGTTTGTAACAGGTAGTGGACCGGTACCAGTCCGTGGCCTGGGGTTGGGGACCCCTTTCTTAGGACACTGATAAAAACAAGGGGTTGGACAAGTCTCAGTGAACCTTCTGGCACCAACATTCCAGGGCTGTGGATTTTATTTTGTTACCCAGCTAAACTCTCTTTATGTATATTCATTCTTCAGGTCAACCTATAGTATGACTGCTAACAATTTTAAAAATCAGGAGGAACACTACCAACATCATAACCTTAAACCCGACCTCTCGAGACAGCATTCTACCACCCTAGATGATCAAAAGATGCCAAAGGATTATTATTCTGTCAAAGTACCTTCGTGTGAAGGAAACCAAATTGTGTACATTTTTCAGGGCAGCACAGGTTCACTTACGATTGAAGAAAGACTCAGATCTATTTCAAGGAATAACATCTTTGAATTTTCTCACACTGAGAATTACTATTATTTCCCCCATTTTAGTTCTTTTTTAAAAATTCAATTTATTTTTTGAACAGGTGATACATGCACATGGAACTAAACTCATAAGTTACAAGTAATACAAAGTAAAAAGAAAGTTTCCTTAGCATCCCTATTCCTAAGATACTCAATTACCCGCCTCAGTGACAACCATAGTTACCAGTATTCTATACATATAACAAGTTCAAGCACCTGTGTATTCATGTGTGCACACTCCAGCAGACACGCGCGCACACACTATTCCTGTTAAAAACCAATAAATGGTATTATACTTAAAATGTTGTTTCACACCTTGCTTTTTCCTTCTTAATGGCATATCTCAGGCATTATGCCATATACAGCTGCCTCATTCTTTTAAAAGACTCTTAAGATGTTCCCGCTATTGTTCTTTAAAGTTGACTTCAATCAGTGTCCTTTTTATTAATATTATGATTAATGGAATCCTAGCCAGTCTAATGTGTAATTTCCATACAGATAAGTTCTTAAACTCAATGTTTTAAAACACAGTTGTATCTGGAGTCTAATGTCTTATTAGTTCTCCAAAATTGCAATTTTTCTTTAAAAAAAAAAGACTCTATTATATTCTGCTGTATGTATATTCTATTACTTAACCAGTTCTCATTAATGAATATTTAGGTTGTTTCCAATATTTTGGCATTTCAAACTAAGCTACTCTGAGTAACTCTGTACACAGGCTATTTTGCATAGATACAAGCATATCTGTGGATGAATTCCTCCCATAAGTGAGGATAAATTGCTCAGCCTGTACATAACTGTGCGTCTGTAACTTGGACAAAGTCAAACCACCTTCCAGATCAGGCACTGGCAAATTATGATCCACAGGCCAAATCCAGCCATGAACTAAAGATGTTTTTGCATTTTTAAAGAGTTGGTTTTTTTTAAAAAGGAGGAGGAGGAAGTGGGGGTGGGGGAGAGTATGTGACAGAACCTCATGTGACCCTTAATGCTTAAAATATTTACTATCAGGTCCTCTACAGAAGAAGCTTGTTGACCCCTCCACTTGGCCAATTTATACCCCCACTAGCAATGTATGACACAGTATTTCTCCACTATTTCAGTTGTAATCTTTGGTCAAATTAAGATTTAAAGTAATGTTTCAAGTTTTGTGTCAGTTGAAGAAAAAGTTGAAGCATCTATAATACACTGGCACTATCATTTTTCCAGGAAAAACACAGCTTGTTTCAGGATGCAAACATCAACTGACACTTGAGTTTCTCATCTCACAGTCACAAGTGGCAAGAAAAGGCTGTAATTCCCAACTATTAGAATTGAAAGGAATGGGCTTCCCTGGTGGCGCAGTGGTTAAGAATCCGCCTGCCAATGCACGGGACACGGGTTTGAGCCCTGGTCCGGGAAGATCCCACATGCCGCAGAGCAACTAAGCTCGTGCACCCCAACTACTGAGTCTGCACTCTAGAGCCCGCAAACCACAACTACTGAGCCCATGTGCCACAACTACTGAAGCCCACATACCTAGAGCCTGTACTCCACAACAAGAGAAGCCACTGCAATGAGAAGTACGCGCACCGCAACGAAGAGTAGTCTCCACTCGCTGCAACTAGAGAAAGCCCGCGCACAGCAACAATGACCCAACACAGCCAAAAATAAATAAACAAATAAATAAATATTTTTTTAAAAAAAAGAATTGAAAGGAACTTTAAAGGTTATCTGGTCTGAGTATTATGGATTTTGTATACCATTAAAATTTCAAAAAGAATTTAAAGGATTAAATTCAATTTTTTATCTTGCCAAGTCAAGTCTTTAAATAATAAATACAATCCAACCACCATCTACCTACTTTCATCATCACTTCATAAAAGAAAGGAATGTAACATCAAAAAGTAAGATATACCCAATCTTAGAATAAAAGAGAATTCACCAGATTGAGTACACTTAGCTACATGACAAGCCAAATTTGCTTCAGATTGAGGAAAACTCCATGTCAAATCCATGTCTGAGAACCAACATTATTGCTTTCTAAACAGTCTAAAGCCTCCACATGCAAATGACATGCTCCAGATGCAATTCCACTGGCAACGAATTGGCAGCAGATTCAGAACTAGAACCCAGGACTTCTGTCTCCCAGTCTCATATCTTTCCCCTAAACCACAATTCCTCACGTGTCCAGAATCACAAAACAAATAAATAGCACAACTGGTCCAACCAACACCCCAGCCCACTCTCTACCTTCCCCATCTCACTGAGGTCTTAGGTCTGATCTGTTCATTTCTCATCCAAAATGTGTTTTTAGTCCTCTTCATTGGGTTGGGAGTCAGGGGGAGTCAGGGGATGACAGCAACAACGGAACAGAAAAACTTCTCTCTTCTAAGTAGCTGGAGAATTCTAAATTCATGCAGGACCAAACAACAATCATCCATCCATTCTAAATGTGTCTTTTTCCCATCGATCCTTATAAATAGCCTCCACCTCACTCTCTTCCTTTATGCTGCCAGAGCCTGGCTGCTTCTGTAGTGCCCATGGTGGAGAGTGAGAGGGGCTCTGGAAATACATGCAGGAGTTTTTGTAGACACTTAAGAGTTAACCGGCTGTGTTGGTTAATTTCATGTTGTCAACTTGACTGGGCTAAAGGATGCCCACAGAGGTGGTAAACATTTCTGGGTGTGTCTGTGACGGTGTTTCTGGAAGAGATTAGCGTTTGAATTGATGAACTGAGTAAAGCAGATGGCCCTCCCCAGTGTGAGTGGGCATCAGCCAATCAGCTGAGGGCCTGAGAAGAACAAAAAAGGCAGAAAACGGCAACTTCCCTCTCTCTGCTTGAGCTGAGACATCCGTCTTCTCCTGCTCTTGGATATCACATCGGTGCTTCTGATTCTCTGGATTTCAGACTCAGATTGGGATTTACACCTTCAGCCGATTCTAAGGCCTTGGGGATCGGACTGAATTATACCCCTGGCTTTCTTGGTTCTCCAGCCTACAGATAGCAAATCATAGAACTTCTCGTTCTCTATAACCACGAGCTAATTTTATAATAAATCTCGTATATATACATACTTATACATATCTTATTGGTCTGTTTCTCTGGAGAACCCTGACATACCTCAGCTTACACTGAATTTCAGAACCAAGTAAACCTCAATGGCCTTGGATATGGAGCCAGAAAAACACTACATCTCTATTAGATCCAAGCCCTGGCCTTCCTCTGTGCTCCCTGGTCCCCTTTCATTCAGCACTCATCTTTCTCTGGTGGGCCAGGCATTGCTCGCTTGCCCCCATAACTGCTCTCCCAGGACTTCAGATAGGAGGCAGTCTCATTAAGCACCACCTGCCATGTGGGCGCAACACTCCTGGTGCAGATACACCAGCCTCTGCTACTCAGACGCCCAGACTCTGGTCTTTGCCTGCTGGGCACTGTTGTTTCCAGCTAGCCCTGCGGCTAAAGCTAAATGATGCTCTGGACGGCAGAGCTTCCTGTAGTCCTTCCAGCATCATAAAAAGAATGCATTTGAGAGCAGTCAGCACTGATAATAGCTTTAATAAATACAATCTGCTCTATTTTCAATTAAGATTTTAGCTTTCAGCCAGCAGGGCTTTAATAGAAGTCCTAAGCCTGGGAGTAGGTCATTGATAGTGTATAATACCTTTTTTTTTTTAGTAAATTTATTTATTTGTTTGTTTGTTTGTTTATTTATTTTTGGCTGCGTTGGGTCTTCGTTGCTGCGCACAGGCTTTCTCTAATTGAGGCGAGCGGGGGCTACTCTTCATTGCAGTGTGCAGGCTTCTCATTTCGGTGGCTTCTCTTGCTGCGCAGCACAGGCTCTGGGCGCATGGACTTCAGTAGTTGTGGCACGCGGGCTCAGTAGTTGTGGCTCGAGGGCTCTAGATCACAGGCTCAGTAGTTGTGGCGCACGGGCTTAGTTGCTCAACGGCATGTGGGATCTTCCCAGACCAGGGATTGAACCCATGTCCCCTGCATTGGCAGGCAGATTCTTAACCGCTGTGCCACCAGGGAAGTCCCAATACCTTTTTTTAATGAACCAAATAGCAGGACTTTTGCTGCCATCCTAGGTTTCTTCTTCTTTTTGTTAAAGTCTTCCCGCCTCTCATCATGCTGACACACAGCTGAAGATAATTCTGCTCCCTTGCAACACCAGGTACTGCCTCCCCTCCACTAACTGCTATAATACCTCAGTTTTTTTGTTCCCTTGTAAAGCTTTTTAACAGAACTAGTAATATAAGAGAGAACCAAGTAGTAGATGGAATTTTTTTGTTCTTGTTAATAGGCTGTGGTCAAAAACATGCCAATTCTCACCAGGGCACCAAGAAATGAGACTTTTATCCCAAGCAGATTTGACACGGGGGAAGCAGATGTGGTCTCTTTCTGCTGATACTTTGTGCTTCTCTCAAAATGACCTCTTCAGGTTTTGGCAGCAGGCTCTGGACAACATCACATCTCTATAAATCAGCTCAGTCATGCAGATATGATTTAGTTATTTACTTCCCAGAACAACAGGAGGTTTGGTTGATGTTTGGAGATAAATGAGGAGGTCAGTCCTAAAGATGGCCTAGCTCCACGTTAGGGGGCAAAACGACTATCCTGCCTACTACAGCAGGTGTTAGCTTCCTGGCTTGTAGTTGGCATTTTTAAGGCATCTCCCATTAAAGAGATGAGCTTGAGATGGCATGGTTCAAACAGGCCCTCAGAGTCATGGCGTGGTAGAGGTTGAAGATGCCATAGGGGTTATCAGGAAAAGCACTGAGTTAAATGGACACAGCAGCAGAACAGTGAATAAAATAGGGCAGATATGTATATATAAATGCGTACGTTTGTGACATGCCACATGGTTAATGGCCTTTTCTCAAAATTTTATTCATTCATCTATTCACTCATTCAACAAATAGTTATTGAGTACTACTGGGTGCCGGGTATGAATACTAGGAACCAGGGTAATGATGGTAAACTAGATAACTCCTTACGTAGCTTACAGTCTAGGGTTTACAGCTTAGTTATAAACAAAATTATAACTGCTGCCTATTAAAAAAACCCAAATAGTTGGGGAAAGTTGATATCCTGGACAATTGAGAATTACCATATATACCATAAATGGATTCTCAATTTACAAATAAGTAGCCTTACCTATAAGTAGTCTACTTATAAATGAGTAAACCAGAATAATAGTTCTGATCATTCAGAAAAAAAATGTTTATTGAGGACAAGCTATGTGCTAGTCACTGAATTAAAAGCTGGGTTACAAAAATGACTGATAAAATTGCTACCTTTAATGAGCTCACAATCTAAGTGAAAAGTTGAAAAAAAAATTAACAAAGAGCTTCAATATGGGTGACAAAGGCTTTAATGAAAGATGGAAAAAATCTTTAAGAATGGGAGTGGGGAAAGTAATAAGGGTTGGAAAGAGGGCAGCACTTAAGACTTTGAGCTGAGTCTTGAAGAATGATGAGTAAGCCGATGCCAGGCAGGCAAGGGGTCAGGGAGTTCATTTCAGATGGAGGGAACAGCATGTACATTTCCAAATAAAACAGTGCCTTCAGGGTGAGCAGAGAGTGTATCTGGGCAGCAGACAAAGATAAGCCTAGAAAGGGAAACGGAACCCAGGTCTTGACGGGCTCTGTATGTCCTGACAACATAGCTGCACTTTATCTGGCAGGCGACAGAAAGCCTCTGCTGTGTTTTGAGCATGAATGGCCTACATGATTAGATTTGTCTGTTGAAACATTACTCAGGCTGAAGGAACATGTATTTCTGAAGGTGTGCCTGAAGGTGTACAGACTGGAGGAAGGGAGAATGGTGCAGGTAAGCAATGACAGTGCACTGGCAGGAGGATAATAACCATCATTTGTTCTTCCTAGTTTGACTCCCAATCAAAGGGAGTGTAATTGAAAATTAAAGAAACACATCTCAAAAGAGGTCATACATGACAACTCTGTCCAGACTCTTCATTAAAGCAAAACAAAACAAAAAACAACCTAGCATCATATTACTAGATGAATAAAACTGCTGGTGCATTTCGATCTATTTATTGCATTAAGAGATGCCCAAGAAAACAATCTTGATGAGAGAAAAATAACTTCGTTCAAAGAAGTTTTTAACTCTACTACTCAAATAGCCAACAAATGAAAATAGTCCAAATGTCTAAAAATAAGGGACAGTTCAAGCCAAATGTCATCTATCAACATGACTAAGTACTACATAAATATTAAAACAACTATAGCCATAACTATCCCCATACACTATGAGGGCGGGCAAACTTCAGAACAATATACATACAATGACCACAACCATACGTGCCTACTAGGTGTTGGGCCCAGTGCTAGGTTCTGAGAACACAGAAATAAGCCAGACATGGCCCCTGTCCTCCAAGATCTCACAGTCCACTGGGAAAGCCAGATTCACACAGTTGTAACAATGTGAGGAGTTCCAGACGAAGTTGGTCACCTCATGGTGCTGGAGAGAGGACTTGCCCAACTCAGAGCCAACACACAAACACAACACAAATGTAGACATGCAAATCAGTGGCAGAACTCAGCTACAAATCTGGAAGATCCCAAACCTGTACCTATTGATTTCATTACATTATCCTGGACATGAAAATAGAAACTGGGAAACCTAGGATGAAGAACACTCAAATCCTCAAGACCCTGGTTTGCTAGACAAAGATCTAGAAGTAGGAGGATGGCAGTGGAAGGGAAAGATGACAAAGATTCACCCAACAGTATTCAGCTCCTGATTAGGACTGAGAGAAAGAGTCAGAGATGATGTCAAGACTGAAGCCTTGGCATCTGGGAGAATGGTAATGGGGCTCCCTGAAACAAGAAACCCAAGAAGAAGATCAGGTTTGAGAGTAAGAAAATAAGCTCCATTTGTTGACACTGAGTTTGAGGAACACTTGGGAGAAGAAAGGTAGAAGTATGCAGGACTTTGCTGGATATTTATCTCTGGAGATTTGGAGCCACAGGGTAAAGACACAGTATCCAAGTCACCTTGTGGAGACAGCTGAAGCTAGAAATGAATACTGAACAACAGGTAAGAACATATCTAACTAAAAGTACTAAATGTAGAAGAGATACCCTTTTTAGTCCCTCATATATTTAAGCATCTACTTGCTTTCAAACTAGTATCTCTATCAAATTAATAAAATAATAAATGGAATAAATAATAAAGGATAATAATACATTACAATAAATTATGGAATGAAGGATCAGGCTACACACGGAGTAGATACATTGATCCCATATTTTTCCATGGGATAAATTCTCTACTTTTATAATGAATATAATTTGGAAATATGATTTGATTAATATAATTAACATGAAAGCTAACTTTTTCTGCAGCGATATAATCATGACCATCCTCCTACCAAGCCTGTGAACCTCTGAGATAAGGACTGTGGGACTATGCTTATGGAAATTTCTAATAAGGTACCTGGAGAATAGCAAATACTTAATATTTGTGGAAGGAATTCTGCAGAGAGGGGAATACTTTGTATGGCTCTCAAACATGAGGAAGTTGCAAAGTACTATAAGAGAGCATTTGTGTGTACGTACATACTACTGAGTTCTACTGTTGAAAACAATCTGGGCTGCCAATGTGGAGGTGGTGGATGATTTCACTCATTTGAAATCTACAATTACTCATATGTAAATTAGAGGCAAGGCAGCGAATGTGAGAAATTCAGACTCAATTTATCTTTTTAGTACTACTGAGATTCTTTTTGTGTTTGTGATCTGTATGTGCCAACACTACAATTGCCTTAGTTCCAGAAATAACTCGGAAAAACATTTTCAATGATGAGCTTTGAGTGGCAAAACTGGAAAGGATATTGTCGATCTGTTGTACATTCATGGTGTGCTTAATCTCATGCTTAATCTCAAGCACACACATGCTTCAGGGCACAGAAGAAAGTGAAAACAACACTGTAAGTAAATCTCATGGCTGCAGAGGGAGAGCTGAAGGAGGAGAAACACAATTTGGGTTCTTACACTGGGCTGGATATCAAATCTCCAGTTCTCCTATTTCCAGTTACTGAAACTGATATTCCCAGAAAGATAAAGTGAAGATAATTCTTGTTCTTCCTGATCCTCTGTCTTTTAATTCCCTTATTGTCTGTGAAGATAAATGGCATGAACTTTTAAGGGGGAAGTCCAAGCTAGGATTACAAGGGAAGTTTAGGTTTTCTTAAATCCATCAACTGAGACATATGAACAAAACCAAGCTTCCCAAACACATCATAATTACCTATGGAACCTGTTAAAAGTACAGACTTCTAGGTGGTCTCAGAGAAATCCTGATTCAGTAAGTCTGGGGTGAGACTCGAAATCTGTATTTTCCCAATACCCCGCCCCCTGCCACCCACTCCCACAAATGATTCTAATAACCGGCCAGGCTTGTGAGCCATGAACAAGAGACTGCACTCAGACTTAGCAAATAACAGTGACAGCTTTCATTTGGACAGCATTTCAAAAACTGCATTCACATAGACTATTTTATCCCCATTTCACAGATGAGGAAAATGAGGCTCAGAGTGGTCCAAGTTCCACAAGCCTGTATATGTCGCACCTCAGTTCAGATGCCACAGTATAATGCTATATCTCCACTGCACCATTATGCAAGCACCAAATTTCTGAGCACTGGTGAACTCTAACCTGATCTTGGGTCTCATTGCACAGAACACCCATGCACCAACCAGCAAATTGCTGTGGTGCTCCTGGACAATTCTTGCACCTGCCCATAGTTCAGGAAGACTACCTGCATCCCAAATAACCACTTCTTACTATATAACCACTAAAAAATATCTATTAAATGGAATTTTAATAAATTTGTAGAATGCACAGCCTGTAACATTCTCATTTCATTTTATAACTTGTAACGATAAATTATCTGAAGATAAAGAAAACAAAGGTATCCACTTCTGCAAAGAAAGTAATGTCCATAGCCTCACTACTAATTTCCATAATAAATTTCCATAATTCTAGTTAATAAAGCTCATTAGGATCCCGAAGCATGGAAACGAGATCCCTTGTAATTAGGAAAGGGTGCCATGAACAGCAGGTAAAGGCAGGTGGATGGATATGTGTATGAGGAGGCGGCAAGTGAGGCAAGCAGGGAAATGAAATATGAAATATCTTGGTTTGGAATGGGTTTCTGGTTTTCTGTCCATGTAGCTCTGCATAACTTCTGAGTATGAGAATGGGCCATGGCAGAAAATGCTGCTTCACATACTGGAAAACAAACTGCAGACATACCTGGGACACAGGGAAAACGCTAACGCTACAGGAAAATTATGGCCAGATCCAGCCACCTGTTGTGTGTGTGTGTGTGATCCATAAGAATGGTTTGAACATGTTTAAATGACTGGAAAAATCAGAAGAATTATATTTTGTGACCTGTGAAAATTATCTGAAATTTAGATTTCAGTGTCCATAAATAAAGTTTTATTGGGACACAGCCACACATTCATTTTATGTCATTTTATGTATTACCTATGGCTGTTTTCACATTACAATGGCAGAGTTAAGTAACTGTGACAAGAATCCATATGACCCACGAAGCCTAAAACATTTACTATCTGGCCCCTCATAGAAAAAGTCTGTCAATCCCTGCTTTAGGGGAGGTATTAGATTACTTCCTGAAAAATGACTCTGATCCTTTGTCAAATATGAAATAAAATACTGAACTTAGAACCATCTCAGATATATTTTCCTTGATATTAACCTAAAAAGCATACCACAGTCTAGTTACCTCTACCTGAGTGTCCCAATATTGAATTGAGACTATTTCTGTGGCTTCCTAATCCAGAAGTAGGGGCAGAGAAGGGTTTCTGCACACTCAATTCCTTTATTAGAATGACGGACTCATGAACAGGCAGCCGAGCATACTTATCCAGCAGGTCCCTCTGCATGGGCTGTGTTTGAGACTTCCTTTTATTGAGGGATGGAGAGCTTTACCCTGTCAACAAATATCTCAGGCACTGTTGCCATTTTCCCAGCATTAATATTCACAGATCAGAAGTGCAGTGTACAAGGCGTAATTCAAAGTAGAATGGAAGAAGCCGCTGTCCTCCCTTCCCCTGAGGCAGGAGGGTGGCCTGTCACGGTCCAGACAATTCTGGTGTATTATCAGCAGCCTAGTTTCTGCCATCTCTGAAGGCAACACAAATTATGTATAGAGCGTTTGCTATTGTTGCACCAACCAGCTAATTCAATTGTCAGAACATTTCAAACCCCGTAATTTACACTAGAAAACGTGGGAAGCCTCGCTCCTTTGAACTGCTTGCTTGACTATACCAGGTCACAGCTTGCTTGGGGGTAGAAATGAAATATTCTCCATTAGAAAATTAATGTAAATACCCTGGAAAGCCAAATAATAAGCATAATGGTTTAGGAGAAAAGTAACCAGAGTGGTTTATTATTCACATCACAAGTACATATTTTAATCTGTGGCTTTATCACATGCATTGATTGCTGGTACAACTCTTTTTTTTTTTTTTTTTAAGTGTTTGACTTTGGGTTTTTGGCTGGTTGTGTGTATTGGTTCAATTCTTAAAGTATTTTACTCACACTTCAAACAACACCTAATCCAGCCCTCTTTCCCGGTGTTTTTACCCAAACCCTGTGAACAACAGTTCCCAGTTTCATAACATACCCAGTCCTTAGATGCCAAGGTAACAAAGAAGGTGCTCTTTTTTTTTTTTTTTTGCGGTACACAGGCCTCTCACTGTTGTGGCCTCTCCCGTTGTGGAGCACAGGCTCCGGACGCGCAGGCTCAGCGGCCACGGCTCACGGGGCCCAGCCGCTCCGCGGCATGTGGGATCTTCCCGGGCCAGGGCACGAACCCGTGTCCCCTGCATCGGCAGGCGGACTCCCAACCACTGCGCCACCAGGGAAGCCCAGAAGGTGCTCTTATACTGCAGAACTCCATGGGCTGATTTCCCTGTTGAAAACCTTCATATGCTTTCACGAGCCATTACACTAGTGTGAATCCCGGCTCTGCCAGGTACTAGCTGCACGTGCACAGAGACCACACTTCATTTCCCTGAGCCGCAGTCTGCAACTATCAATTGGGGGTTAATACGACTTTTTTTTAATTAATTTATTTTATTTTACTTATTTTTGGCTGTGTGGGGTCTTTGTTGTTGTGTGCGGGATTTCTCTAGTTGCGGCAAGCGGGGGCTACTCTTTGTTGTGGTGCGAGGGCTTCTCATTGTGGTGGCTTCTTTTGTTGCGGAGCACGGGCTCTAGGCACACGGGCTCTAGGCACACGGGCTACAGTAGTTGTGGCCTGTGGGCTCTAGAGTGCAGGCTCAGTAGTTGTGGCACGTGGGCTCAGTAGTTGTGGCTCGGGGGCTCTAGAGCGCAGGCTCAGTAGTTGTGGCGCACGGGCTTAGTTGCTCCGCAGCATGTGGGATCCTCCCGGACCAGGGCTCAAACCCATGTCCCTTGCACTGGCAGGTGGATTCTTAACCATTGTGCCACCAGGGAAGCCCGTTACTACTATTTTCAGTGATGATTTTGACTCAGGAAATTTACTAAAAGATCAGTGAATTATACGCTCAACATGGATCAGTTTCAAAGTATGTAAATCATTCCTCAATAAGGTTGCTAAAACGTTAATTTTTTTAAATTGTGGTTAAAGGAGGAAGCCATCGGTGAATAAGGAAGTGGGGAGACATGCTCGTTGAGAAGGAGAGGCCAGCTGAAGGTCGGAGTAAACAGATCAAGCGAGAGGCCCAGAGAGAGGCCTTCAAGAGTGTTCCCAGTGGTCATGTCCTATTTAAACCCTCTTCCTAGACTCCCCTGACACCGCAGCTCCTCTCTTCTGCCCCTCAGAGTTAATCACACTCTTTTCTGGACTGTATTTTGGACATGCTTTTGTGAATGCAATCATCACACTGCACGACAACTATTTCTTTAAAAGTCTTCCCTTCACTGAACTGTGAGTTCCTGGAGCTGGCAGCCTTGTTCTCTAATTCAGTCCAATAAGGCTCAAGAAGATTAGATGAATGAAAAAATGAATAACTGCTGTTAACTGCAAAAAGTTTTTTAAAAAAAAGATGGTTTTGAAGAGTCAATGAACTATACATGTATATGCAAAGCACTTAGCACAATGCTTTGCATGTAGCAAGCATTAAGTAAAGAGTGGTTCTTTTTATTAACAAAACACAGCAAGAACTACACTACAGCAAGAAGTGTATTTCGAAGTTACACTAGCCTGCAAACTAAAGACGTCCAAATGCACAGAAGACCCAGTTTTAGAGGACCCTCTCTCCTATTTCCAAGGGTTAAGGGCCCAGTTATTGGCCGAACTCCAAAAGGCCTCACAGAGCCATCTACAATGTGTGGTCAGAATCCTCCAAGGTCACAATTAGCAGCAATCCCACTCTCACTAAACCTTGTACTCACAGGTTGTAGCTATACTGAGTAGTAGCTGTTGGGCTGGTTGAGGATTCATTCTTCTGGATTTTGGTCTGAATGAGAAGAGACAAAAAGCAACAGGGAGCAAGGGAGGGCAGAAAAAAGAGACAGTGTTTCCAACTGCCTTCTCGTCCTCCCCCCACAGGTAAACCACCGTCCAGCATGCCAGGAACTGCTGGACTACCGGCTTCGCAGGTACCCGATGAGATTCCTTCAGCCATTCAATAGATACTTACTGATCCCCTACTATGGGCCTGCCATTGCTCTAGGCACTAGATACATCAATGAACAAAACATTTAAACATACTCAAGAACAATGAGGTAAGGTGACTCTACTGCCTGATATCAGGAGTTAGTATAAATAAGTGGTAACTGAGACCTGAATAAAGAGCCCACAGACTCATCCACATATGGAAACTTGATAAATGCCAAAAGGTGGCACTGCACATTGGTGAGGAAAGGATGGGTATTCAGTAAGTGTTGCTGGAACGACTGGTTGTCAATATGGGGGAAAAACTGAATTCCTACCTCACTTAAAATATTGAATTTAATATCAAGTGGGTTAATGGTCTAAATAGTAAAGGCAAAAACTCTTTTTAGGAAACATAGGTAAATATCTTTAGTTTGCAGACATGGAAGGATCCCTTATGAAGCAAAAAGCACAAAACTCAAATATTATACCTTAAAATTCATCAAAATATTCCATTAAAAAAAAGACAAACGGGTGGCTTTCCTGGTGGTCCAGTGGTTAACACTCCACTTCCACTGCAGGGAGCATGGGTTTGATCCCTGGTTGGGGAACTAAGATCCCACATGCCGCCGGAAGAGGCCAAAAAATAAAAAAACTTAAAAAATAAATTAATTTTAAAAAAAAGACAAACTGGAAAAATGTATTTGCAACTCAGTAAGAAAAAGACAATATAAAAAAGAAATGAGCAAAGATATGAACTGATATTTCACAGAAGAGGAAACTGAATGGCCAAAGAATACATAAAAATATGTTCAACCACACTTGTAATCAGGGAACCACAAATTAAAACCACAGTGAGATAATATTTCACCCCTGTCTAATTTGCAAAAAAATTTAAAGTCTGACAGTACCAAGTGTTTGGTAAAAATATAGACCATTCACAAACTGCTGATAAATCTCTTTGGAGAAGAGTATGGCAATGTCAGAATTGACAGTACGCTTATCCCGCAGCCCCACTATCCCACCCCTAAATGCCCTGGCACTCACAAACAAGTAGATACACAACATGATAGCAGCAATGCTTTGAAACAACCTAAACACATGGCAGAAAGAGAAAGGATAACTCAATTATGTAGTATTTCATTTCATGATACACTTAGGCCTAAAAATGCATGATCAGCTACTGGTATCAAATGGAGAAATCTCACATACATAATGCAAAAAAGCAAATTACAAGAATACATAATACGTTCATACACACATATGTGTGTATATATGTTGTGATATATACAAAGTTCAAAGACAGGCAAAATAACAGTATATCTTGCTTAAGGACATATGCACATGTAATAAAAATATTAAAGGGCATAGACATGTTATATTCAGGATAGAAGCTACCTTTGGTTGGAAGGAAAGTACTGGGAGAGCTCCATCTCTGTTGTTGGGTGTTTTTGTTTTTGTTTTTTGGGGGGTTACAGTCTTTTATCAAGGTATAATTTACATATAACGATATAGATCTTAAGCGTGCAGTTCAGTGAGTCTGACTGACATATACACCCATGTAAACTGCACCCCTATCAAGAAGTAGACCATTTCCATCACCTCAGAAAATTCCTCATGCCTCTTCCTAGTCAATCCCCACCAGCAACCACTGTTTTGATTCCTATCACCATAATTTAGTTTTTCCTGTTCTAGAACTTCATATAACTAAAATCACACAGTATGTACTTCTGTGTCTAGCTTGTGATTCATCCATGTTCATACATATACAGTAGACTGTCCCTTTTTATGGCTGAGCTGTATTCCATGTTATAAATATACCACAGTGTACCTTAGTAAAAATTTTTTTTAATTTTTAAGCTGTGGTGGATACACAGATGTCAATGTATTAATCTCTATATCTTTTTACATATTAGACATTTCCTTTTTTTTAAAGTGTAGGTCAGAGGGTAGTAGAGATCCTCCAGGACATATACCTAAGAGTGAGGTAGCTGGCTTGTAGATTATGCATTATTGCCAACTCTACTAGACATTGCAGATTCCAGTTGCTGACCACAGACCTACTGAATCAGCAGCCTAGGAGGTTGCCCAGGAATCTGCATTTTTAATAAACCCCCCAAGTGATTCTTATTTTTCTTTAAAACCTGATGGGTTCTTTTTAAAAATGTTTATTTATTCACTTATTTATTTATGGCTGCGTCGGGTCTTAATTGCGGCACGCAGGCTCTTCATTGTGGCGCAGGCTTCTCTCTAGTTGTGGCGCGTGGGCTCCAGAGTGCACGGGCTCAGTAGTTGCGGCGCGTGGGCTCCATAGTTGTGGCGTGCGGGCTCCAGAGCGTGTGGGCTCTTTAGCTGTGGCGCACGGGCTTAGTTGCCCTGCGGCATGTGGGATCTTAGTTCCCCAACCAGGGATCAAACCTACATCCCGTGCATTGGAAGGCGGGTTCTCAACCACTGGACCACCAGGGGAGTCCCCAGGTGATTCTTAGGTACACAGATTTTGTGAAACACTGTAAATACATTGTCTGTTGTGTAATTCCAATGGCTTCCATTACTATCACCTATATGCGTCAAACTCAAAGTGTACAAAACAGAAGCAATCTTCCCAAGTCCCACCCCTTGGTTTTTCCTCCAGAGTTTTATGTCTCAGTTCATGGCACCACCATACACCCAGTTTCCAAGCCAGAAACCTGGGAGTCTGTCATCCTTAACCTCTGTCCTCCCTGATCCTCTGCATCCTATCAGTCACTAAGTCCTACTGATTCCACTGCTAAAACATCTCTTGAATAGAACAGGTCTCTCCTTTCTCTTTACTGTCTCCCTGGTCCAGGTCATCTGGATCAATGACTGTAACAGCCTCCTAACCAGGCTTCCTATCCTAGTCTTGCCTCTCCAGTCCATTCTCCACCTTGTGGCCAAAGGAACCTTCTGAAGCAAATATCTGATTTTCAAAAATCTGCTTAGAACCTCTCAGTGGCATTCCGTTGCCCTTCAGACACTTCTCAACATGACCTACACAGCCCTTTACGACCTGGCCTTTCCCTCCTCAGCTCTTGCCGTTTACTCTTTTGTGTTCTATGCATTTAGCTACTCTCAACGCCTCTTGCTTCTTTCAATGCGCTACTCCTCTCCCGCTTTTGCACAGGCTGTTCATCCCACCTGGAGCTCAATCCTCCTCCTCTTCCCTGGCTGCCCTGCTCACCATTCAAGTCTCAGCTAACAGTCACTTTGTCTGGAAGGCTTTTATGAACCTTCCCTCTGCCCCTGACCTGACTAGATAAGGAACTCCCACTACGACCCCTACCACCTTCTTCTTCCTTTGCAACAGCATACCACCATTCACAGAACTGCTTCACTACCTCCTTAGACAGACCCCAACCCTCTGAGGAGATCGGGGCCATGCAGAGCTCACTCACTCACAATGGATGTGCAGCACACAATGAGGTTCATTTGAAATATCTGTTCCATGAGAGTTACCACATTACATTTAGTCCACGTACAAACAAAGCTTACGAAACTGCCTCAGTTGTTTCCTTCAAGTTGAAGAGACACACAGTTCTAAATTCAAAAAGCTATGCATTATCTGTAGTGTTTATATTTTATTCTGTCTGCCGCTTTGGCAAGCGTTGTCTGCCACCGGAGAAGCAATCCATCGAAAGGAGCAAGAGGTGGCAAGACTCAGAACTAGACAGCTTGATTGTCAAACCTTAAAAAAAAAAGCCCCATGGGACTTCCCTGGCGGCACAATGGTTGGGAGTCCGCCTGTCGATGCAGGGGACACGGGTTCGAGTCCTGGTCCGGGAAGATCCCACATGCTGTGGAGCAACTAGGCCTGTGCGCCACAACTACTGAGCCCTCATGCCACAAATACTGGAGCCCGTGTGCCTGGAGCCCGTGCTCCACAACGGGAGAGGCCGCTGTGGTGAGAGGTCTGCGCACCGAGGCGAGGAACAGCCCCCGCTCGCCGCAACTAGAGAAAAGCCTGCGCAGCAACGGAGACCCAACGCAGCCAAAAATAAATAAATAAATAAATTAATTAATTAAAAGAAAAAAAGCCCCATATATTTTCAAAGGTCACACCTCAGTTACAGAGAGGCACAAGGCCTGAAATCTTGTTAGGATTACCATAACTGAAGTGGAAAGGCTTTTGGCAAAAGGATTGAAAGTTTATATTTTTTGTGTGTGCTAGGATTTTCGGTCTAAGGCTCAGGTGGCTATACTCAGCGGCTGCTGAGGATGGAGGCTGCATGTGAGTTTACCAGCAGTTTACCTAGAGCAGAAGCTCTCAATTTTAAATTGAGGTTTAAATAGGTTTAAATTTTAAACCTCCCACCCCATTTTTTTCTTCTTTTTTTAGCATAAACATTAAGAACCCAGACTCTGGTGCCAGAATGCCTGGTTTAAAATCCCTGCTACATCATTTATTGGCTGTGGTATGCTTGGCAAATTACTTAGCTATTCAGTGTCTAGCTTCCTCACTTGAACATGGGAACAAAATGGCACTTATTTCAGAGGTTTGCTGAGGATTAAATGAGCTAATTACACATAAGGCACTTAGAGTAAGGGCTCAGTAAATGTCAGACGTATCTAGGGGCGTAGGAATAGGTTTGGAGGAGCAAGGATGTAAAACAGAACGGAGAAGACAGAGCAAAAGTAATCTGCTACGTAATAATAATAGAGCACTTTGAACAGATTATTATTCAGCCCTCAGAAAAACCCTTTAACGCAGGTTAGCCAATCCAAGTCACACAGCTAATAAATAGCTGAGCTGGATTTGAATCCAGGCAATCTGTCTCCAGAGAGCAAGTCCTGAACCACAATGAAATAATGTCCCCTACCTTCACATCTGTCCCTTGGGGAATGGAATTTCTGCTTTGTAAGGGAGAAAGTGAAGCAAAAAGATGTTAAGGAATGAAAAGAAGAAAGAATTAAAAAAATAAGGCCAGATAGCTATTTTCTGAATGTAAAAGTGATAAAGAGACAAGTTTCCCTTTATCATCCCTTTGCAAACATAACAGAGCCTACTGTCTCTGTGGACACTTCACTTTGAATCCAGTAGGCCAGGATGAAATCAAAGTCACTATGAAAGACTACAGCAGATTGACAGATCCCTTTCAACCTAGTAAGACCCAAATGTGAAGTGGAAATGAGAGGCATGAAATGAGAGGGTGGGCGGGGGAGCAGTGGCTAGAACATCAGGGACACAGAAATCATACCTCTGTCTAGAGCAGCAAGACAAGCTGAGGTGCTCTAGAGTCAGACACACAAATGATTCACACTGTTGTTTGGTCTGTAGCATCAGAAAAAATGACTTGACATCTCTGAGCATCACTTCTTCTGTCTTTAAAATGGGAACAAGAACACCCGCCTCTCCACGGATAAATCACTTTGCTACAATGTTAGGAAGAAACAGGGAGACAGCACTCTCACACGTTGCTGTGGAGGTGAAAACTGAGGGCAACTTGGTCATACCTCTCTTTTTTCTTTTTCAGTTTAACAAATTTACAATGTGACAGGTACTGTACTAGTCACTTTACAATTATTAACTCATTCCATTTTTGTAACTTTACAATTATTAACTTATTCATTTATTGACTTATTCCATTAACTTATTCAAGATTGTTTGCAAAAATGGCAGCAATGATTCCCCTCACTGTATCCCTGTCCTTGGAGAGTCCCCTCCCACGTGGACTCTGAGCTTGGCGGGATACCTGCTTTGGTCAGTGGGACAACAGCAAATGTGACACAAGCAGAGATTTGAAAAATGCTTGTACTTTGGGGTTTGCCATCTCTTGCTGGTTTTTTTGCACCCAGAGACCCCCATGTGAAGAAACCTGCTGTCCCAAACGAGGTCCCCACAGCCCAACTCACTTGTCCACTGTCAGATATATGAATGAGGCCATCCTAGATCCTCCAGCTACTAGCTGACCCACCAGGACCACAGAAGCATGAGAGAACTTAGCAGAGCTCAGTTGGGTTGGCCGGCCAAGAAAAGCCAACCTACCGACTCAAAAGCCGAGTACAATTTGTCTTAAGCCACTAAGTTTTGGGGTGATTAACAAATCAACACAGACTAACGGATAGAATCTTCATAACGATCCTATTAGGTAGGCACTGTTCTTATTCTTATTTTACAAGTCAGGCCACGCAGTTAAAGAGAGGTTAAGTGACTTACACAGTGTGTGAATGGCAGAGTCAAGGTTCAACCACCAGGAAATCCGGCTCCCAAGTCTGTGCTATATTGCTATATTTATGTATCTATATATTTCTATAAATATCTCCCCAATACTATGCTGCTTCACCTAACAAAAGTAAAGATGTTCGTATCAGTTGACCCAGAAATTTATCACACAGATATACTCACATACATATAAAATCATGTATGTATAAGATTATTCAGCACAGCACTGCTGATAGTAGCAAAAGACTAGAAACACCACTTCTAGTAGATCCATATAAAGGTATCCTATATGCAGCCATAAAAAGAACCGGTAGATCTACAAACACTGATCTTGTGTACAGCGAAAAAAGCAAGGTGCACGCATATGCTACCATTTACATTTACATTTGTGTGTAAAAAACAGGGGGGTGGGCAGGGGAGTGTGAATATATACCTGCTATGTATCTGCATAGATGATTCCTGGAAGTACACAAGAAATGGGTTTAACATCAATTGTTTCTAGGGAAAGGGAAGCAGCTAGCTGGGAAACAGGGTAGGAGGAGCAACGTTCACTGTAAACTTCTCCATATCTTTTAAATTTTATATTGTGTAAATGTATCACTTATCAATTGTAACTTAAAAGGTTGTTATGAACATGGAGATAATAGATGCCTGGCACAAAGAAAGTGCTCAATAAATAGTAGCTACCACTGTCATTATTTTTTCATAACTGATTTCTAACTCTAATACAGATAATTTTTTAAAGTAACCAATCCTCTGAAACCCTGAAACGGCATAGGAAAGAGCTCATTTTGGATGCAAAAGCAGAGAACAAAACATTAGCTAGCTAGGTGAAGAAGTGAAAGAAGAATCCAGCACATGGCTTCTCTGGTGGTCACATGAGGTTCAAAGCACCGGGCAGGGTGGTAATGCACCATGTCAGCCTCTCCTCAGAGAAACCCAGTCATTGGGCATCTTCTGTGCTCCCATTTTGAACATTCCCTATGCACCCTTTCATTCAGGAACACCAATGAAAATAGCCATTACTTTCCATTCTAGTAGAATGTCTTCCCTTCCTCTGCATTTACTGACCTACAACAGCTAAAAGGTTGCCACGTGCATCTTCTGAACAGCTAAATTATCTCTTCGGAAACAGAAAAGGTCTGAGGCAGGAGCAGGCAGTCTGTAGGCAGCAGAACATAGCGACAAGAGCCAGGGCTTTGGGGCAGGCAAAGCCGGGTACCATTCCAGGTCCAACACTCAGCTGAGTGGCCTAGAGCAACATACTCAACCTTTCTGAGCTTGTTATTACCACATCTGTAGAATGGTGACAATAGTTGCTATTTCACAAGACTCTTGCTTAATACATGTACCACAGAAAATGCTCACTGACTAGTAGCTATTTTCATTATCACTGGGGCATTCCAACCAAGGCCCAACCACCTTCTTTTCTCCACTTCTCTTTTTCTCTCTCTTGCGTGCACGCACTCTCACATACCCACACTCACACGCAATTAGCAACCTTAAACGTACATGAGAGGATTCCTACCCCTTGCTTCCTCCCACATCAGCAAGTTCAGTTGACTCTACCTCCGAAATATCTCCCCCTCTCTCCATCACTCCTGCGCTCAAAGGTGGTCTCCCTTTACCACTACCATCCCCATTCCATAATCCATTCTATGCACAATAGCCAAACTGATCTTCAAACAAGTAAACCAGACCACATCATTCTACTCTTCTCCTTAAAATTCTCTAAATAGCATCCCTCTGCATTTAGGCTTAAATCTAAATTTCTTACCATGGCCAAGAAGGTCCTATAGAACTTGGTCCCTTCATCCCACTTTCCCCACCCCTTATGCACCCTACTCTGCTTCAACTCTGATATCTTCTCTCTGTTTCTCACACAGGCCAAGCCTGTTCCTGCCTCAGGGCCTTCGCATTTGATGTTCCTCAGACTGCAGCACTTTCCCTGAAACTCTGCATAACTGACTTCTTTTCATCGTGTAATTCACAGTTCAAATGTCAACTTAGAAATGCTTCCCTGCGCACACACACTAAAATGGCTTCACTGCCTGATCCACTCCACTTTCTGTAACACAGAAGAACAAACCTCACTCCATACTGACCTATTCCTTTAGCTCTAAACTTTGTGCTCTGTTGCCTGTGCTTAAGTCATGCTGGCTCTTATCCTTTTGTAAAAGAATGTTGCCTATAGCCTGAAATATACAGGACAGCCCATTCCCAAGGCTCTGACCTTTAAAGGTATAACACTTTCCCACTCATATAGAGATAAAAAGTTGCGGAACAGAAAAAAAATGTTTGTCTTGTTGAAGGTTTATAGGAACACTGTGACCAGACCTACCAGGACAGCTGCAAGAACAAGGTATTCCGGCACCAAGAAGTTAGCAACAACCAGACACGCTTCCTCCCCTTTTAGTATAAAAGCAGCCTGAATTCTAACTCAGGTTAAGATGGTTCTTTGGGACACTAGTCCACCATCTTCTCAGTCTGCCGGCTTTCTGAATAAAGTTGCTGTTCCTTGTCCCAACACCTCGTCTCTCAGTTTATTGGCCTGTCTTGCGGCCAGCACTACAAGCTTGGACTCAGTAACTATTCCATTATCCTGCTTTATTTTCTTCACAGCACTCGTCACTCTGTACAATTATTTGAATATTTGTTTACTTCTGTACTGTCAAATTTCTCAACTAGAAGGCAGTCTCCAAGAGAACAAGGCTCTTAGCTGTCATCTGCCCTCTGTACTCCTAGAGCTCAGAACAGTGCCTACACATAGTAGGTGTTTAATACGTATGCCTTAAGGTGGTGGTGGGTGCTTGAAATGTAAATTGCTGAGCTCCAGTCCTAGAGGGTCTGATATAAGAGGACTGAGGTAGAGCCCAGAAATCTTCATTTCTAGTGAGCATTCATGGCTTCCATCCTAAAGCAGGTGATATGCAAATCTCATTTTAAAATACTCTGGTCAATGCCCTCCATCTCCAAATCTAGATTCTCCACCTAACACATCTTACTTAGGCCTACAGATCCCATCCCAGCTGCCTTCCTTAAGAACCCCAGCGGCACTCAAAGTAAAAGGAGGTTGCTGACCCCTAAATTTGGAGTTTAAACAACTAGCCCCTCCAATTTCCATTTCTGCTGCTCCACCGATGCCAGGCATGCCAACTAGCTGGCCAGTCTGGCTGGAATCCTATTCTCCCCAAAAACACCTGAGCAGGTTTGGACTCACTCCAAAGGTAAGCCAGGTAAATTTCCATGTCAGCTCACTAACAGACTTTCCAGATGCAGCTGGGGCCAATTCACACTTGCTCTGCGTATATTCACGCCAAACACCACCCACCCCCACCAGACAGAACACCTAATAACCTGGCATCATCTGCAAAACAACAGGCCAGAGTTCCCTTTGAAGCAACCCAGCCCCTGAGAGGAAGAAATCTTTGGAAGGGCCACTCAGGTGACCAAATTAATGGGCACATACATACCTTAGTAACAAGGCAACCCCAAACTCCAAGCCAGAGAAATTCACAGGCTCTGGTGAGAGTCTTACTGTTTTTCCCATTTCCTCTCTCAGCCTCGTCTCTTCAGAAAACCCCCAACACCCTTTCTTTGGCACATAAACTGTCATCAGGGTTGGCCTTAGGAGGTCTGGGGAAATGTCATGGATATCCACCTGGATCTCCTTGAGTTTCCTCCACCCCCTCTTCTCCCTGTAAGTGCCGAGATCCCGCGTTTGATCAAAGCAGCCTCTGTCCCCAAGATTAAAATCCAACCGCATAGTGGTACTGGTAACTCATGAAACCACCAACACGTTCGTGTCAGTCGGCTCCCTCAGACAGGCAAGATCAAGCTGTGCAGGACCTGTGCGCGCGTGCTCTCCGGGGCGGACAACAAGCATCACCAACCTCAGGCTGCCCTTTGAGGTGGAATAAACCCTGCAGTTCAGCCTCTAGATTGGAGTTTTTCCACCAAGGGCTCTGGCTGGAGGGGTAAGGGTGTGCGCAGGGCCCTCACACCTGCCGTTTGGGAAGGAGCCGCTGCCGAGGGCGCCCCCAGCCCAGGCGCAGGGCTGGGAGCCGGCCTCCGGGACCCGGCGCGGGTTCCAGTCGGCGAGCAGCGAGCGCCTGCCTCCATCGCGCCGAAGGAGTGACTCGAGTTCACACTGCCCTGCGCCCAACAAACGCCGGAAGCGAGCGCGTGTCTAGAGGCGAGGGGTGACGACCACCTCCCCGAAACTCACACCCACGTCACTGCGCTCTCACCCGTCCGACTCTGGGGCCCGCCCCTCCCTGGAGTGTGCGCCGCGGGAGCCCGACCCGCGCCCGCCCGCAAAGTTTACGAGGCTCCCGAGGGAGGGGCGAGGCGCCGAGCTCAGAACGCAGCGGCGAGCCGAGCCGGCTTGGGGTGCGCGGGGCAAGGGGCTCCCCCCCAAACCAGAGGCGCGGGGTGCGGGGGGAACAGCCCACCGCGGCCCCGGGGAGGCGCGGGCAGAGAGCCCCGACGTGTCCGCGCCGCCGCAGGTGCCAGATGAGCCCGACGCCCTCGGGAGACGGGAGACGCCAGGGCCCCCTGTAGCCCGCCTACGCCGTCCTTAAGGCGCCTCCCCCCACGCCCAGGCCACGGCCGCGACCCCGCGAGACCGGCCGCCCAGCCCTCAGCGCTTCCCGCCCGGTTCCCCCGCGAGGCTCTCCCGTCGCTCCCGGCGGCCCTGAGCCGGGCTGGAGGGGAGCGCTCTCACGCTCGCCGGCCCCCTCCCGCCTTCGAGGCGGGGCTCACTCACCCTCCGCATGGTGCCGGGACGGCCCGGGTCGGGTTCGGCGGCGCGGGCGCGAGGCGGTGGGTCGGGCGCAGCGCACGGCCGGCTAGGGAGTGTCGCGCTGCCCCGTCCTGCATACGCGTGCGCCGCGGCCGGCGAGCAGGCGGCGGCCTCCGCGGGGGCGGGGCGGGGCGGGGGCGAGCCGACCGCAGGGTCCCGGGGTCCGCCCCGCCGCGGGCCGACCTCAGGTGCCTTCCTCCCCCGTCGCGGCGTCCCCGCCTTCCCGGGCCGCTTCGCCCCTCTCCTCACCCGGAGAGGAGCCGATCCCCACGGCCACCCCAGCGCTGGGAGACGGCTGGAGTTGAATGTCCACCCTGCGGGGGACCCAGTTTGAGGAGTAAGAGGGGATTGTGGAGAACGGAGGACGGAGTTCTCACCACTCTGAGAGGATTGATGCTTCTGTTCTCCCCGATGGATGGGAGGATGCCTGCTAGTGTCCCATCCTACTTTATAGATTCAGCGACTGTCTTTTGGAAGTCCTGAGCATTCACAAACCTTTTGGGGGGAGGGTTGGGGTGAGAGTTAAGAGTGGGAGACAGCAGATCAACCCGTGGCAGGAGGAAAGACAACCTCTCGGAACAAAGATGGTCTAGTTTTGTCCAGACGAACGAGCTCAGTGGGGGAAGGGGTCTGCATCCTCATTACGGAAGAACCCACAGGTCTTCCTGGCAAACCCCTGCCTGCAAAGCTTCCTCTTCACAGTCTCCCCAGGCCCACTCCAACTTCTCCAAACAACAGGGAAAGCCCATCCCTAAATGCTAATGCTGCTGGGAAAAGGATGACAGAGAGGAGATATATTCCTCCTGATCATGGAAACACAGCACACCTTGAGCCAGGGTATGCAGGATCCAAATCCTCAAGGATAAAAGTGGGATGGAATGATGTGTGAGGGTCTTCGGGAAGAAACCTGGCCTTTCTTTTTGGGGCTTCTACTGCTGAACAAGGTAAATCAAAGCACAGAATGCAAGGCAGCCTGAATTCAACATAGAAAAAAATATCCCTTGTTTACCAAAAGATCCTTTGAAAAGCATACAAAGACGCTTGTGTTTTCAAATCGGGCTGTGCCAGGTAAGCAGGCAGACAGCAGTAGGAAGGCTTGTGCTGGGTAAACACTTGTGAGACTGTTTCAGCTTTTACATTGCCTGGCTGCCAATTATTCTGGCAGATCACCACTTACCACTGTCAAAGATATACTGTTATAATTTTCTAACATTGATAGAGTGTCGGCAGCACTATAGAGACCAAATATTAAACAGACTAAGTACTTCTATGATCAAATGAATAAAAATATTTTGTCTGGATTACTCTTGGGTGCCTACCAGCACAGTCACAGTAGGGGTGACTGATGTAGTAGGAGAAAAAGTAAAGGAAGGAAATTAATGAAGTCTGCTCACCCCCCTGTTACTTTAATTTATGACCTGCATACATAAATACATGGGTTTTTTGCTCCCTTGATTTCAATCCCTTCAGATTGGTCTTTGATGTTTTGCCTTCGGGGAAGTAACAGTTGTAGCGAGTGTACTTACTTATGCACCATGGGCTTTATCTATGTTACCACTTTCAATCCATACAAACCTATGAAGTGTACTATGATTTTACGGTTTTTCAGAGAGAGCTACTAAGGCTCAGAGAGGGTAAGTAATTTGTCCAAGGTCACACAGCTTGTTAGTGGCACAGTCAGGATTTGAACTCAGGCTGTCTGACTCCAGGACCCACCCACTTAATCCCCATGCTTTCCTGCCCTCCTGTGCTCTGCTTCACATAAAAGGTATAGCAGTGTAAAGTGTTATTCAAAGTAAATATACGAGTTCTTGTCATAGATCAAATTAGTTGCTTCCCGTCTCTGTGCCTTGGCTTCCTCAACTGTAAGATGAGAACTTGGACTAAATAGATATGTTAAAGACCTATCCAGAAGTAAAGTTTTAGTTTTAGAGTATTACCATGTGAATATTTTGTGCTCAGCGTTGTGGGAAATCTTAACCTGGGGGAACAGTGTTAGTAACGTCATTGGTTTGTATAATATGTCACCACAGCCCCTTGTTTTACACTGCTTATGCTGCTTTCTATGCTGCTTTTCTGCTTTCCCACCTCTCTCTCCTCCTTCCAGTGAATGTTCTTTCCTTTGTGAATGCAATTTCTAATCCAATTAATGTTAATTTCTTACTAAAGTTGAATAAAACTTCTGGTGTGGCGGGGGGGGGGAGTTTCAGTTAAGTAATTGTTAGGGTGATCTTCAAGCATTAGTTAGCCAGAATAATTTTTAAACTCCCCTCAGAAACCGACAATTATTCAGCTGTATCAAATAAATGACAACATATCAGATGCTAATGGAACATAGTCATACTGCTCATCTATGGAAATCCCCACGTTTCCAATACTATCATGAACTAACTTGAAGAACCAATTTAGAAGTGGAAGTAGATTGAATCAGATTTTCCTCTTTTTTGCAGGGGAGGATGAAGAGGAGGGTCTTTATTTCCTTTATATATTTAAAGTATCTTAAAAGTGTTTGAATGATAAGTTATATCACTAGTTCGTATTATCACACCTCCATTAATCTTCTAAACTCAGATGTATTGCTATTTGTTTCCTTGAAAACCACCAAATATTTGAGAATACAGTATATTTTTTCCCCATTTTCTTTTTCTCAATTGTGTAACAATATCTCCACCAGTCACACACAGTGATATTTAGCCCTCTTGATCTTCAGGCCAGATTTTTAGGTCCTCATCTTAAATACAGCAGGAAATGTACTAGGATTAGGAGGTCAACTTCTTTATTTATTAACATAGATAGGTATTTGATATAAAATTGGGCAAAAATGAATCAGTTTATAATTTCACATACATAATAACTGAGAAATGAATAATTTGTCTATTTTTTGTAGATAAGAAATGTTACCAATTAGCATAACTTCTTACCAGTCTGTCATCCTCCATTTGGAAATTCATTAGTAATGGAATATTGTTTTTCTTTGCCAATGTTCTTAAATAAGAACCCTTCAGAAGGCATCTATTAAATATTTACTGTGAAGGACATATATTATTGGTTGAATCAATCCATATTTCCCTGAAACAGATCAAGAATAATTTCAAGGAAAAGATATGGTCACAACTACATATACTTGAATGCTTCATATGCCCCAGGCACCATGACAAGCCATTTTACATATATCAATCTGTTTCATCCTCACAAAACCCTACCAGATAGTTGTTATTATGTCCATGTGATAGGTTAGGAAACTAAGGTTTATCGTGATTAAACACCTTCCATAGGTTGCATGGCTAATAAGTAGTGCAGATCTAACCCAGATCTGTCTAACTCCAGAGCCTATGAGATTAACCAGTGACAGGTGGATGCTAATGTATCACAGACTCTTCTCTCTCTCTTGAACTTCTTCAAAGCAGTGGAAATGTGAGCCAAGAATTTTACATCCAGTAAAACTGACTTTCAAGTATTTATACTAGAATAGAATGGAGTTAACTAAGAAAGGGTTCTTGAAGAAGATGAGTCCTTGTCTTTTTAAAAAGTTACAAGATTTGAATTAAAAGAGTGAAGAATATTCTTGATAGGGGACAGCAGAATGGCCAACAAGCTGGAGGTGGTGACAGTAAAAAAAAAAAAAAAAAAAAAAAACACAACAGATCTCCTAGGGAGTCCTAGGGCATATGACTGGGGAGGTATGCCTGGTGGCCAGTTAATAAGAGGCTGGGGATACTCATCAGGGTACGATTATACACATTCCCTCCATTTTTATTTGCATTATCATAATCACTCAAAAATATCCATTTATTTTGCTGCAGAAGGTCTGCGTGGTTGCTATGCCATTGTTTTTCTTCTTGCCCTGGTCAAGCCCTCTTTGACTTCTCTGAGCCACAACCTAGGAATTGGGCACTCCATTAAATTTTTTTTTTTTTTTTGGTGGCCCGAGGATGCATGGATGGATAGTGGGGAAGAGTTTACCTGGAACTGTGTGTAGCCTTTGTTGGAGGAATTTGATTCTGCTCTCTTCTCTGAGGTTCTGTACAGGGTTCATTCCCTAACAGGTATTTAGAAAGACAAAATTCACCCACACTCCCACCCCTGATACTGTTTACAAATTTCCATATCCTTTCCTAGTCTCAGCCCCAATGCATATATGCTTGCAATCTGTTTACATGGTTTTCTCTTCTGCTAGACTCCTTTAGAGAAGGTTCCTTAAAGAAGGAAGGGACTGTCTTAATAATTCTTCCATCTCTACAGCCTATCACAGAATAGGCTCACAAAACAGGTACTCAGTACATGTTTAACAAATGAATGAATGATGTTAAAACCATATTGGGACTTCCCTGGTGGCACAGTGGTTAAGAATCCGCCTGCCAATGCAGGGGACAGAGGTTCAAGCCCTGGTCCGGGAAGATCCCACATGCTGTGGAGCAACTAAGCCCGTGCACCACAACTACTGAGCCTGTGCTCTAGAGCCTGTGCTCCTCAACAAGAGAAGCCACTGCAGTGAGAAGCCTGCGCACCGCGATGAAGAGGAGCCCCCACTCACACGCAACTAGAGAAAGCTTGTCACGCAACGAAGACCCAACGCAGCCAAAAATTAATTAATTAATTTTAAAAATACACATATTGTACCCTACTTTCCACTGACAAAAAGTTTTCTATAGTTTTACATGGACTTAATAATTACCTTTATTGCTGCTTATATGGACATCTCATTGATATATTTTATCATTTAACCATCCCTTCAAGTTGTCATTTGAGTTGTTTCTACACTTTAGAAATTCTTTGTGAGTTAGTAAGTATGGACATGACTTGACATAAACAAAGATTTAGAGGAGGATAATATGAATGTGGTCGGTCAAATGGTCCAGTTGTAGGGAGGCCAGTTAGGAAGCTCACTTCAGTCACACAAAATGGTGCTGATGAGGTGGCCAAGGCCAGGATTAGAATGGTGGTTGTGGAAATGGAAAGGGAGAAACAGTTTCTGCATCTATTGCTAAAGCTGGAAAGATGTAATCATGGGTTTATCCCTATTTGGGGCTAAATATATGACAGACACTGGGGACATTGTTCTGTTTTGAAGGGCATTGTTTTAGCACCACGGACAGCTCCTGGGTTGTCAGGCAAGGGCTCTGGGTGGTATGGGGCCATTATCGCTGTCTGATGGCTCCTTTTAATAAAAAGCAGTAAATAACATTGATCACATAGTCAGTGAAAGCTTTACATGCATTAAGGTATTTAATTGTCACAAGGAAGCAGACACAGAAAGGACCCCCAAAGTCAGACGGATGGCAAGTAAGGCAGAGCTAATTTCTGAACCTAGGTGTTCTGGCTCCAAAATCTATTACACCATATTGTAAAAGAAGATTACAATTAAGTATGATAAACTATATGACAGAAAAATCACAAAAGAGGGGTATCTGAACTACACAGCGAAGGAAAAGCAAGGGAGGAGTATTCTGGGAAATTTTCCCAGAGAAGAGAACACTGGAACTAAGTTTTGAAGGATGATGGGATTTAACTAGAGAAGATAGCTAATAGGTTACCTGAAAGCCCTGTGCTGAGAAGGGTTCCGAGGCCAGATCCAAGCTCAGCAAAAAGCCTCCTGTGATCAATTAACGAATGAGTTAGAGAATGATAGGAGACCTGAGCTAGGAAGGTATGTGGGCCAAATAATGAAGGACCTTGGATGTAAGTTAAGAAGTTTACACATTTTCCCTGAAAGCTATGAGAAACTACCAAAGAGTTTTAAGAAAGATGTGGCAGGATAAAATTTGCATTTTAGGAAAAGCATCCTAAGATGTCCTAATACCTGATGTAATGAACAAAAACTAGCTCAGAGAGAAGGCAACACGTTCATCCTAGATAAGGTGGGAATAGGGGCAAAGAGACCACATCCACTCTATAATAGTTACAAAAAGATCTGATTGGAGCCGCCTTTATTAAACAAGAGTGAGATGAAAAGAAATTACGTGGTGACCATGTAAATACGGTACAGTCAAACAAGGGAGGGATGAGGAGGAAGGAAGGTAATAGGTGAACTATGAAGAAACCAGTCTGGAAGAAAACATAACACCAAGATACAGGGGATCCCCAGGGAGTGCACTGCACAAAAAGGCCTTAAAAAGAAAATGAATCTGAGAAAATAAGATCTCAAAATTGAGATGATAAAATGACAGAGGGAGAATAAGGAGATTTCAGAGCTAAGGAAATGAATCAAGAGCTGAAACAACACCATTATACAACTAATACATAAATTAGAAATGCCAAAGTAACAGGAAAGACATGATTGAAGATTGAATTAATGGCATGGGTAAAAGGCTTGAGATAATTATGGCAAATACAAAGGGAAAACGCAGAGGCAGTAAAGCAATTAGGGAGAAGATAATAAGAAGATAATAAGAGAACCAAGAGACAAACATAAGGATAATTGGTATCCCTAACTGTTGTATAAAATCCAATAAATGCAACAAAATAGTCATTCAGAAACACAATACAGGGACGTTTTTCCTAAAATGAAGGAAGAACTGAATCTGCAGAGGAAATTTTCCACTGTATACCAAGGGGAAAAAACTGCTTTGAACAAACATCAAGATATAGCCTGGTTGTTACTAATTTTCTAGGGGAAATAATTATTTAGACATTGGGCAGAAAAGGCAAATCATCCATGGAGGTGGAGGTGAGTAGGGGTGGAATGAAGCTGGATACAAACATTTCCAAACAGCCTCAGCGCCAGAAGACAATAGAACAATGTCTAGAGAGTTTGGAGAGCAAAAAGTATGACCTAGGAATATTACACCTAGCCACAGGTAGATTCTCATGCATGAAAGAACAGAGTAAAATACCCATGAGTCTTTCTTAAAAAAAAAAAAATCTAACCAATCAGGACCAAGAAATGAATTTTTTTAAAAAGAATCAGGAACAGAAGACACCAAGGTAAGAATTAAAAGTAAAAGAGGGGGGCTTCCCTGGTGGCGCAGTGGTTGAGAGTCCGCCTGCCGATGCAGGGGACACGGGTTCGTGCCCCGGTCTGGGAAGATCCCACGTGCCGTGGAGCAGCTAGGCCCGTGGGCCATGGCCGCTGAGCCTGCGCGTCCGGAGCCTGTGCTCCGCAACGGGAGAGGCCACAACAGTGAGAGGCCCGCGTACCGCAAAAAAAAAAGTAAAAGAGCCTGGGACTTCCCTGGTGGCACAGTGGTTAAGATGCTGCGCTCCCAACACAGGGGGCCCGGGTTTGATCCCTGGTCTGGGAACTAGATCCCACATGCATGCTGCAAATAAGAGTTCACATGCCACAACTAAGGAGCCAGTGAGCCTCAACCAAGTCCCGATGCAAACAAATAAATAAATATATATTTTTTAAATGTGGCTGGTTCTATTGACATGTGCTAAGTAAAAAATACACAATGGATTAAAAAAAAAAAAGTAAAAGAGCCTGATGATGGACAGGTAGGGTATTTACATACAGAACTAAGACAAAGAACTGATGGAATTCTAGTTATGGAACAAAACGTAGATGTTACGAATCCTGACAAAGTAAAAATAATAGAAAGATTTTACAAATCAAGAGGTGGGAGAGGAGAGAGGGAAGAAGTCAAATGCTAATTACCTCATCTTTCACCTGCAGGGGACCAACTGCCATCATCTAAAACTGAAGCATAAATCAACAGAAATATTGTAACTACAACTTCTTAATGATTTCCTAAACTTCAACTTAATGATTTCTTAACTTTTTCCTTAACCTCAGGAACGTCTTATAAAACACTTCTCCCATGGTGGGGATAAAAAGTTATCTGAAACTGAATTACTTCGGTTTAATTTTAGTTTTTTCTTCTGTAAAAGTCAAACTTAAATTCAGTGCTTCAATTAAAATAACTTTGGTAAATAATAATAAAATACTCTCCCTCCATCTGTCTGTCTGTCTCTCATCTTCCAGCTTTATATATAAATAAAAGAGACCTTGAATTATGTTATTATTTCTGGGTGGTGAGATGTTTTTCCAGTTTTATTGACATATAATTGACATATAACACTATATTAGTTTAAGGTATACAACATATTGTGATATATATATATATATATATATATAGCGAGATGATTACCACAATAAGTTTAGATAACACCACCTCACATAGTTATAGTGGCATGATTTCCTTCTTTTATGGGTGGTGAGATTTTGAGGAATGTGCTGCTTTTATGCTTTGTACCTTTCTGTATTGCCTGAAATTTTTGGTAAGGAACAGGTATTTTTATTTAAAAATAATTACCTTTTTATCATAAATGAATATGGCTGCTCTATATGACTGGACATGGAAAGATGTCCATGACATACTGCTGAGTGAAAATATTGCTGGTTTCAAAACTGTATCTGCAGTATATTGTCATTTAGGTAAAACCTACATAACATACATGCTAATATAAAAGTCTGAAAAGACAAACACCAAAATGTTAACAGTATTTATCTCTGAAGTTGGGATACAGAATTAAGAGAAGTGCTTATAATTTCAGTATCATTTAAAAAATCTTTTTAATTGAAAATGAAACACAGATACAAACACAAACAAAAAGCAAATGTGCAGCTTTTTAAGTTACTAAGGCAAACATCCTTGTAACCACCGCCCAAGTCAACAAATATAACCTTGTCAGTAACCCAGAAACCCCTCTGGTGCCCCATCCCCTTTCCTCCCCACAAAAAATTAATATTATCCTGACTTTTAAGGTACTAATATCCTTACATTTCTTTATGGTTTTATCACTCAAGTACACATGTTCTTAAAAACACTTTGATATGTTGTTTGTCTCTTTTAATCTACAGATTCCTCCTCCATTCCTTTCTTTTCCTACATCGGTTGAAAAACCCTGGGGCATTTGTCTTGAGTCTTCCACAGTCTGGATTTGGCTGCTTGCACATTATGGTGCACTTTAATTTGTTCCTCTGTCCTCTGTATTTCCTACAGAATGGCAACTGGATCCACATTCTCTTTGGCAAGACTACAGGTGGTATTGTTCTTTTATCAAGAGGCATAGCATGACTGCGTGTCTCTCTTTGGGTGATGTTAGCAGCAATTGATCAATACCTCAATCCGTTGACTTTATAAGGACTGCAAAATATTTCTACATACCTCAATAAAAATAAGAACTTTAAAAAAAATGATTTCTGGGGAATTCCCTGGCGGTCCAGTAGTTAGGGCCTCACGCTTCTACTGCAGGGGGCACAGGTTCGACTCCTGGTTGGGGAACTAAGATCCCAGAAAAAGGTTTCTAGTTCTACATTTCTTTTCCATCCATTAATTGAAATGCTTTTATATAGAGTTAATTTCCCCCATTGGTTACCCAGTGTTACAATTTATACAGAAAAGGCAAGATAATTGTTTGACTCGGCTTTCTTTACCGGTTCTCAAGATAATGAATTGGTTCCCTATCATCTTCTGAAAGTAATAAATTATTTTTTAATATTTATATGAATTCATTGGTTAAACATATTTGGTGGATTTTAATCAATTGCAGTTTTTATCCTTTCTGAAGGCTCAGATTGTCTCATCTCTGGCCAGTAAGAGCCTCTTCAATTTAGCTTCTGAGATTTTTTTTTTTTTGCCATGTCCCTAGAAGTATTTGATACCTTCCTCGCTATCAGGTATGACAGAATGTTCCAGGCTCAACTGGTACATTTTCTGTCCCAGATAGGAATCAGCTATTTCTCTGAGACTTAACCATTTCTCCAAGAAGCCTTAATTTAATTGAGTGGTAAACTGTATTTCAAGACCACAATATCGGTACTAGGCCTGCTCCATGTTTCTGCCTTGCTCACAAATTTTAGGCCCCTGGATGTATATGATTTATATATAGCCTTATAGTCATATCTCTGTCCCCTGAAGAGGCCTAAAATCGATATACAATCAATAGACTACAGGCTATATATACATAAGTCATGTAGACTAAAGACTCTCTCTCTGCTTAACTCTGGGCTTTTTTTTCCCTTATCTACTGTCTACCTCCACAGTTTCTCTTCAAGGCAATGATCTATCCTGAAAAGGATCCCTGGCCTGGTCAGTTCTGAGAATCTGTAAAGGTTACACTGCTCCAGCTCTTTCCACTTTTACTGCGAACCCACTCCATTCTCCTGCTACTGGAGTTGGCGGATCTCTTCCCCGTTACAGCTGCTGTTCTCACATTAGCTTGCCATGCTTTCCAATGAACATATATTGACTGTTTGGGATTCTCCTGCTCTTGGACCCATCAGATGTCCCCCTGCTTCCCCCTGCTTTCTCTGCACAGATGTTGATACCATGCAGGTCTTCATGTTCACAGGTTTTGGATTTAGCCATCTAGTTTCTCTGTCTGTATGTGGCAATTCAGAGAAATTTCAAAAACTATACTGCAGCTACCATTATCCCAGCTCATTTTATTTTACTATATATATATATATATATATATATTTTTTTTTTTTTTTTTTTTTTTTTGTGGTACGCGGGCCTCTCACTGTTGTGGCCTCTCCCGTTGTGGAGCACAGGCTCCGGACGCGCAGGCTCCACAGCCGTGGCTCACAGGCCCAGCCACTCCGCGGCATGTGGGATCTTCCCGGACTGGGGCACGAACCCGTGTCCCCTGCATCAGCAGGAGGACTCTCAACCACTGCACCACCAGGGAAGCCCTACTATATTTTTACTAAGGCTATGTTTAGGCCATTGTGTTTTCTGGGGGGAAAAAGCAACAATATTTCCATTTGGGGAAGGAAGAAAAGAAAAGGTAAGTCTGACTGCATTGTACTGTTTGGCTTTGGGGGAATTAAACAGATACAATCAGCTGGTAGGCACTAGTACATCTATACCATTGTTAAAATATTTAAATACTTCCATTTCAACTAGTAAGTACGACTATTCCAACCCCGAGTTCTCCTACCTTGAATGTTCCTCCCCTATGTCCCTCAGATCTGAAGAGTTAATGTCTGTTACAGGAAGGGTTCTTCAGGATCCTGTTCCAGCTCACTGGCTGGTTGGTCAGTGTCCAGGCTGCACTGTTGGTTAAATATCTTGACTATGACCTCTGGGCAGGCTACACAGTATGTGGGAGATGAGAGAGAGGATGACAAGGGTGTGTGCCTCAACTGAATAATTCAACCAGTATGTCTTAAGCATTTCTTACGTGCTGGGCACCATGCTAAGCCAAGAGGGTAAAAAGACAATAAGACAAAGTTCATGCTGTTGAGGAGCCCACAATGTACTGTGCCCTGGGGCCACTGAGAGGATGCCAGTTTTGCCATATTGGGGTACAGACCTCAGTCCCCGAGCAGAAATGAGAGGTGCAAGAAAAGTGCAGACCCAAGGTTCTTACTTAAGCCATCACCTTAACAAGCTCAAATCTCTCCACCTTTGGAACAGTGACTGCCATGAAAGGCTGGGCAGCTAATTAAAACACATGCTAAATAAGCTGGGCAAGGAACAGTCCTTGTACACAATGAATCAAGCAGTCTCCTTAGACACCAAAACCTGTATCCTTATCTATAGAGTGAATCAGTTATTTAACAATTCATGTTCTGTGTCCTAATTGAACTAGCAATGGTTTCTTTGAATACGGAGGAAAAAAGAGACCTGGAGTAAAAGCAGGCTGGAAGCATAGTATTTGTCTAAATAATTACAACATTTTTTCTTAAGAAAGACTTTTACACTCAGGAATGCAATTCATTGAGAAGATGCTCTAATTTTTGTTTGCCCAGTTACTGAAAGCACAAATCTCTTGGAGGAAAAAAAAAAAAATTAAATAGGACTAGCTACTCACTGTCAGAGCCCAAAAAGCACCCTGAAGGAAAAAAAAATTACCTGACACCTTCATTTCCCCAGTCAATAAATTCCAATTGATCACATGTATTAAGCAAATACATATTAAGCACCTGCTATGTGTCAAGTGTAGTACCTACTATTACCAAATTCCACTTTACCCATCAGGTAAGTTAATATGCAGAAATCACTGGTGTAAAGCTCAGCCTTGCTTCTGTAGAAGAGGTGTAGAAATTCAACGTTTCCCACAGTGGAGGTAATACTTAAACAGGAACCAGACATATATTGTGAGTAGGATATTATTGTTTATACCTTCAGCTGGGGCTTCTGAGAGAATGAACACAGTCATAGCAGTTTGATTAGTCTGTAGGAGTTTATGATACATTTGGGAACCCCGTTTCCGAAGCAGAAGAATCAGACCCTATAAATTATCAGCTGACAAAATGAGAATGTTACATTGGCAGCTGCTACCATTAACTTCTAGTAATACAGTGGTTTGCAAGATGGGAAGGGGATGTATCAAAAATCTTGGTGGGGTGGCAGAGGGAAATAAAAGGAACATTTTCAAATTACACATCCCCTCTAAATATGAGATTTTTATATGGAAATGGTTATGAGCATAGGCTTTGGAGTCAGACTGCCTAAATTCAAATCCTGGCTCTAATACTTATTAGTTGTGTGACTCTATATAAATTGTGCAACCACTACATGATTCACTTTTTCCATCTGTAAAATGGGAACGATGACATTTGTAGTATGTGAATTAACATGTGAATGTGAATTAACATGTGAACTAACATAGCTAAAGTCCTTAGAAAAGTGCCTCCCTCTCAGGTCCCTTTCTACTGATGCCTCCTGCTGACCTAAGCTGACCCTATAGGGAGTGCCCCAAGCCTCAGACCATGATAGAATCAAGAGAAGAAGGAATCTTGGAGGCTCTCTGCTCTTATTCTTTCTGGAATTTTCTCTCTGAAATCTTGGCCAAGTTACCTGGCCCCTACTTGAACACACTGAAAACCCTGTTCCATCTCTGGACATTTGAAAGGTCTCTCTTGCACTGCGCTGGGGTCTGTTTCTGTCTCCTCTGGCTGTTGCTCTGTCTGTTGGAATCAGAGGTAACAAGGTTATTAATATCCCTTCAAATAAGGGAGGACAGCTAATGGTGCACAGTTAAGCCTGCAGGCAGACTGCATGGACGGAGTCTCAGCTTCCCATTTTACTGGTTGTGTGATCTTGGGCAACTTTATCTTTCTGTGCCGCAGATTCCTCATTTGCAAAACGGACATACTAATACTACCAATTTCCTAAGGTTGTTGTGAGGATTGAATGAAATACCATATGTAAGGAACCTGGTTCTTAAGACTCAATAAATGTCATCAACACTGATGCTGTTAATATCCCTCTCGGGCATTTGCTTCTTCAGGCTAAACATCCCTATTTCCTTCACTTGTTCCTGATACAATTCCCAATACCATCTCAGCCCTTCCCTCTGAGTGAGCTCCAGTCACCAGTAATCCAGTGTTCCTCTCCAGTGTTCCAGCTCCAGTAATCCTCTTTAACTGTATCCCCAGTATGGAGCCCAGGACTCTGGTGGGTTCCTGTCCACAAAGACCAGGGTGAGCCATCCTCTCCCTTGTTTGGTTGTTTGTTCATCCACTGATTCATTCACAAATGATTTTAAGCATTTATATTTTTATAAATGGATCCTAAGGGAGAATTGGCTATTTTTTAGTGAGCACATCATGGTCTTGACTCACACTGAAGGCACAGTGGACTCGATCAAGGGTTGGTAAATATTTTCAACTTTGCAGTCCAAACCATCTCTGCTGCAACTACTCAGCTCTGCTGTTGTACTATGAAAGCAGCCACAGACAATATGTAAAACTTTCTTTACAAAAACAGGCTACTGGCTGAATTTGGCTGATGAGCCATAGTTTACCAACTTCTGAATTAACACATAATATAAATAAGTCCTTTTTACCATAGGATCCAGTAATTCCAGTTCTGGGTAGTTACTCAAAGAAAATGAAGTCTCAAAAAGATACCTACATGTAGCTCAATATCAAAACAAAACCCAAACAACCCAATCAAAAAATGGGCGGAAGATCTAAATAGACATTTCTCCAAAGAAGACATACAGATGACCAAGAGGCACATGAAAAGACGCTCAACATCACTAATCATTAGAGAAACGCAAATCAAAACTACAATGAGGCATCACCTCACACTGGTCAGAATGGCCATCATCAAAAAATCTACAAATAAATGCTAGAGAGGGTGTGGAGAAAAGGGAACCCTCTTGCACTGTTGGTGGGAATGTAAATTGGTACAGCTACTATAGAGAACTGTATGGCGATTCCTTAAAAAACTAAAAGTAGAGCTACCATATGATCCAACAATCCCACTCCTGGGCATATATTCAGAGAAAACCATAATTCGAAAGGATACATGCACCCCAATGTTCATTGCAGCACTACTTACAATAGCCAGAACATGGAAGCAACCTAAATATCCATCGACGGAGGAATGGATAAAGAAGATGTGGTACAAAAAAAATAAAATAAAAAAGAAGATGTGGTACATATATACTATGGACTACTACTCAGCTACAAAAAAGAATGAAATAATGCCACTTGCAGCAACACGGATGGATCTAGAGATTATCATACTAAGTGAAGTAAGTCAGAGGAAGACAAATATCATATGATATCACTTATATATGGAATCTAAAAAAGTTGGTACAAATGAACCTATTTACAAAGCAGAAATTGAGTCACAAATGTAGAAAACAAAGTTATGGTTACCAAGGGGGACAGGGGGCTATAAACTGGGAGACTGGGAGTGACAGGTACACACGACTACATAGAAAAGATAACTAGGAAGAACCTACTGTACAGCACAGGGAACTCTACTCAGTGCTCTGTAGTGACCTATATGGGAATGGAGTCTAGAAGAGAGTGGATATGTGTATATATACAGCTGATTCACTTTGCTGTACAGCAGAAACTAACACAACACTGTAAATCAACTATACGCCAATAAAGAAACTAATGTTTTTTAAAAAGGTATCTTCACCCCCATGTTCACTGCAGCATTATTTACAATAGCCAAGAAGACATGGAAACAACCTAAGTGTCCATTGATGGATGAATGGATAAAGAAAATATTCCATTATACACACACACACACACACACACACACACACACACACACACACACACACACTGGAATATTATTCAGCCATTAAAAAGGAAAGAAATTTTGCCATTTGAAACAACATGGATGGAACCTGAGGACATTTTGCTAGGTTAAATAAGTCAGACAGAGAAAGACAAATACTCTATGCTCTCACTTATACGTGGAATCTTAAAAAAACAAAAAAACAAACTCATAGGTACAGAGAACAGATTGATGGTTGCCAGAGGTGGAGAGTTGGGTGATGGGTGAAATGGGTAAAGGTGGTTAAAAGGTACAAACTCCTAGTTACAAGATAAATAAGATGTGAGGATGTTATGTACTGCATGGTGACTAGTTAACAATACTGTTTTGTATATTTGAAAGTTGCTAAGAAAGTAGATCTTAGAAGCTCTCATCACACACACAAAAAATTGTAACTATTTGTGGTGATGGGTGTTAACTAAACTTATTGTGTTGATTGTTTCATAATACCTACATAAATCATTATGTTGTGCCCCTAAAACTAATATAATGTTATGTCAATAGTATCTCGGTAAAAAAAATAATTTTTTACATGTCTTTTCCCCACCTCTCACCCCCGACCAGCTTGTGTAGCTGATTGCTTTTGTTGTTGCTTTGTTTTATTTTTTAACACACATGCAAGGCCTTTCATTGACCTCTCTTCAGCTTTATTTTGTTGGACCTGGCCCATTCTACATCCTGCCAAGATCTAAGCCCTGATTTTGCCACTGTGCAAAGTAAACCACTATCTCTCTTAACTTTGTAACATCTGCCAATAATGCCTTATATATATATTCATCCAAGTACTTGATTAAAATTTTGAACTGGAAAGATCTGGGGACAGGGTCTTAAAGCATGCAATAAGTAATCTCCCTCCTTGTTAGCTCTGCTGTGTCCTCCAGAATTTAGCCTGGTTTCAGCTTCCAGATAGTTATTCTTACAACTTCCCTCCCTTCCCAAGCCTTCCTGCCCAGACTGAGGAGGCCACCCATATTAGTCTGTGTTATCCAGCAAAATAGAACCAATAGGATACCTATCTATCTATCTATTGAGCAATCAAGATTTACTTTAAGAATTGGCTCCCATGATTATGGAGGCTGAGAAGTCCAAGATCTGCAATCAGCAAGCTTGAGATTCAGGAAAGTTGATGGTGTATTTCTACTCTGAGTCTAAAGGCCTGAAAACCAGGAGAGCCAGTGATGTCCATTCCAGTCTGAGTCTGAGTCTAAGTCCAAAGGCAGGAGGAAACTAACATCCCAGCCTAAAGACAGGCAGAGAGAGAATTCTTTCTTAGCCTTTTCTTCTATTCGGGTTTTCAACAGATTGAATTGGATGAAGCCCATTCATGATGGGGAAGGCCGTCTGCTTTACTCAGTCTACCGATTCAGATAATAACCTCATCCAGAAACACCCTCACAGATACTCCCAGAACAATGTTTAAACAAACATCTGGGTTCCCCACGGCCCCGTCAAATGGATCCATAAAATTAACCATCACGATGCCCTTTGAATTTGGCCCATAATACCCTACACATACCTCCACCACAGCACTATGACTGCTCTATAATTGTGTCTCCCCAACTAGACTAC
The DNA here is from genome assembly GCF_949752795.1 of Hyperoodon ampullatus. Taxonomy (NCBI): domain Eukaryota; kingdom Metazoa; phylum Chordata; class Mammalia; order Artiodactyla; family Ziphiidae; genus Hyperoodon; species Hyperoodon ampullatus. Next base: position 19,528,431 of record NC_136924.1, read on the forward strand.
ATGCTCCATCTCAGGGCACGGCACAGAGTCAGTACTCAATGACTGTTGGCAGAATGAATGAATGAATGAATGCGTGGCTTTGTGTATGTGTCTTCCTTAGCTTCTTCCCTTCATCAAAAATTACTTCTCTCGGGCTTCCCTGGTGGCGCAGTGGTTGAGAGTCCGCCTGCCGATGCAGGGGACATGGGTTTGTGCCCCGGTCCAAGAAGATCCCACATGCCGCGGAGCGGCTGGGCCCGTGAGCCATGGCCGCTGAGCCTGCACGTCCGGAGCCTGTGCTCCGCAACGGGAGAGGCCACAACAGTGAGAGGCCCGTGTACCGCAAAAAAAATAAAAATAAAAATAAAAATAAATAATAATGATAAAGTAGATAATCAACAAGGACCTACTGTACAGCATAGGGAACTTGGCTCGATATTCTGTAATAACCTAAATGGGAAAAGAATTTGAAAAAGAATGGATACTTTTATGGGTGTAATTGGATCACTTTGCTGTACACCTGTAACTAACACATCATCATTAATCAACTATACTCCAATATAAAATAAAAATTAAAAGAAAATTACTTCTTTCTTATTATCTTCCTTTGAAGACCAGCTAGATCACTGGAATTTGATAAACTAATTGGAGATAAGGTGTAAGTGAGAGATAACAGCTCAGTGTACCATATCTTCCAGGATTGCTTGAGAGGTGTTATTTTAAGAAGGGTGTCTAGTGTCCTTATCACAAAGGTCTAAGTATTATGGCAATTTCAGGTATCACGGAAGAGAGATTTTGGAAAAAGGATGCGAATACTCTGTCATCCTCCCCAAAGCACATCACGTTATCTTTTCCTTATTATGCCCATAGAGTTTTTTAATAATTTATTATCAATGACAACAACATAACAGCAGCTTTATCTTTATTTATTGTCGTTTATTTTCCAGATAAGACTATATTCAAGACAGGCAATTTTCTGGTGATTGAACAGCATGATATTGGTTTCAAAGGTGAGGATATGAGTTGCTTTGTTAGAGACTCTCTGGGGACAAGTCTGAAAAAACTGTATGGGCCACAGATGGTATTTATTGATATTATTTTCAGTCTATAAACATTTATGTATATTCTCCAAAGAACCTGTGTCCAGGTTTTTCTTATACAAAGGCATAATAAGGAAAAGATAACATGGTGTGTTTGAGGCTATTGTTATTAAACTAACTGATCATGTGTGCATGTGTACATATACTATATTTTATTTTGTTAAATATGCTTTTATAACACCATATGCCATGTGTAAAAGTTTATTTCTCTGAGGACAGTGCAGACAGAGACCAGAGCTGATCATTAGTAGCTGTGTCTTCAGAAGCAGGACCGGACGGTAAGGAGCAGCAGGAAACCGACTGCCTCTTAAAAATTCCAGACGAGGGCTTCCCTGGTGGCGCAGCGGTTGAGAATCTGCCTGCCAATGCAGGGGACATGGGTTCGAACCCTGGTCTGGGAAGATCCCACATGCCGCAGAGCAACTAGCCCCGTGAGCCACAACTACTGAGCCTGAGCGTCTGGAGCCTGTGCTCCGCAACAAGAGAGGCCGCAATAGTGAGAGGCCCGCGCACCGCAATGAAGAGTGGCCCCCGCTTGCCACAACTAGAGAAAGCCCTCGCACAGAAATGAAGACCCAACACAGCCAAAAATAAATAAACAAATGTGGGGTTTAAAAATATGTGTATATATATGATTAAAAATTCCAGACTAAAATTTCGTTTATCCCTCCCTTGTGTTCTCAACAGGGATCAAATGAAGCTGAGATCGTGATGGTGCCACAAACTTGTGATCTTATTGTGTCTTTAGGAGCGTCCACCTTTCCTCAATTTACTTGTTTCTGAGGGCCCACTGCTGTGCTCCATGCTGAAATACTGAGGCACCTGCCCTCCTGGAGCTTAGGATCTAGAGACAATGCAAGTTCTTTCCTTTTGAATTCCATTTACCCAGAATTTCAAATATTTCTGGCAGTCATTTTCAAACATAAAATGTTTTTGAAACAGAGATAGATTGTATCTTCAGAAGTATCTAGATCCCAGGATGCTATGGACTGAATTGTGTCCCTGCCAAATTCATATCTTGAAGTCCTAACCCCCATGTGACTATATACTGGACATGGGGCCTTTAAGGAGGATTAAGGTTAAGTGAGGTCATAACGATAGAGTCCTGATCTGATAGAACTGGTGCCCTTGTAAGAAGAGGAAGAGATACTGGAATTCTCTCTGCGTGTGCACACACTGAGGAAAGGCCATGTGGGCACATAGCAAGAAGGCAGCCCTGTGCAAGCCAGGAAGAGGGTTCTCACCAGTACTCAACCTTTCTGGCAACCACACCTTAGACTTCCAGCCCCCAGAATTATGAGAAAATAAATCACTGTTTAAGCGACCCAGCCTGTAGTATTTTGTTATGGCAGCTCTAGCAAACTGATACATGTGGTGTATGTGATATTATCTTGTTTAGAGTAATTAAGGGTACAAAAGTATCGGTATGAAAATAGCATCACTCAGGGAATTCCCTGGTGGTCCAGTGGTTAGGTCTCCACGCTTTCACTGCAGAGGCCATGGGTTCGATCCCTGGTTAGGGGACTAAGATCTCACGAGCTGCAGCATGGCCAAAAAAAAAAAAAAAAAAAATAGCATCACTCAGACACTCCTCATCAGTTCAGGGGCTTAGTGGGAATGTTATTTTATCTGCTCTTCCCTGACTTCTTTGGGGAACTCCTCATCGCCAGTCCATAGAGTTCATGTGGAGTACTCAATCACGATCTGCTGCCCTGTGCTGGCCATGGGCTTGCTTATCATGGCACCCAATCATCCTGACAACAGTGATTATAACTGGTACAGCAGTGAGCACACCACATAGACAGGACTTAGCAGAGCCCTTCTCTACGTTTATATGCAGTACTGACCATGGACATTTAATACACATTGAGAGAACTTGCTTTTTCTGCTAGTCTTGCTGAGATGCGATCATAAAAGCCTGGCTGAATGTAGGAAGCCTGACTTCCTACATAATGCGAAGGGGACGAGTCTGACACACAAAGGAGAGCAAAGAAGAGAGAGAGTGCATGTTACATAAATGCCAGATTCCAGCCACGACTCAAGCCTACTCCTGGCTCCCCAGTTAGATAAATCAGTGTATTTGCTGCTCTTTCAGCTTAAGCTAGCTTGAATTTGATTTCTGTCACTTGCACCTAAGAATCTTGACTTATACAAGAGATTCACTAGTCCTTCTGAGTCCTTTGTTGGCCAGATTTGACCAGAACCCAGGCTCAGAGTTGCTTTCATCCTCCAACTCAGACTGTGCTGATCCTTTTCTCTTCAAAACATGGGAAGGGCAGGGTTGGTTATCATCAGACTTCCCATGACCCAGAAATATGCCTTGCCTGCTCTCTCCTCCAGGTTTTCCCAGGTAAAAACCTCCGTTTTCTTATCTTTAAAATGGGAACAGTCACCTGTAAAAATACTGAATCACTATGCTGTATACCTGAAACTAATATAATATTGTAAATCAACTATACTTCAATTTAAAAAATTGGAAGAGTTGCTGTGAAATAATTTCATAAAGTGTCTAGCACACTGTTGAGCAGTAGTAGGTGCTTGGGGATATTAGCTCCTATCATGGAAAATTCTCTGTATGGTGCCCAAGGCCCTCCCCTAGGCTGCCATGAGCAATCTTTTCTTTATCCTCATGAAAAGCAAAAGCAATGAACAGATCGAGAGCAACATCTATTGTTTTTACAGTAAGGTCTTAGTCCCCTCCCAGAGAAAGGTTGCCTATCTGTAACTAGGGAGAAGAACGTGTGTACCTAAATGCTCTGCTTAAAATTACACTTTGTTTAGAGATCATTCCTGCCTACTTTTCTTCTTCAATTCAAGAATGGGAAGAAACCATTCCTTCTGTGTCCAGGAAGGAGAGGTGAAATTAATGGTCACTGTGGGCACTCAATTTCTGCTCTGAGGAAACTAACAAAGAGGCCTAGCAAGCCTGCCTTCCCTGGCACGGTCACTTGGATGGGCTTGCAAAGACTTGGTTGGCTCCTGGGCAAACTCCTCTGCTGTGTGCCATCACCAACAAATGGGAGATACCACATCCCCGGGGGTGGGGGGAGGATAGTTTGGAAAATGGAAGAAACCCATGTTCAGGCTGAAGACAGGAGCAGTGGGGTTGTTACCTGGATGGTGCATCTGATGTAATCGGGGATAAGGGAAGTGCAAAACCCTTCTGACTGATCTCAACTTCCTGGGATCCTGCCATTTCCATTATTTGGGATAAAAAAGAATTGCAGTACAAACTGCCCAACAGGGAGAAGCTTCTGTTATTGCTCAGGCCTTGCTCAACAACCAACCAGAGCAGGGCAATGCTTACGTAGGCTTGGCAAACCATTAAACTATCACACTCGGTGGGCCAGCCTCAGCCAGGGCGGCCAGCTTTCCTGCCGCGGACAGAGTTCTGAGTCATGTGGCCCCTTAGAGAAAGCTTTCCACCACCCCTGACAGCAACATTACCCCATCTCTGCCTGGTGTTGAGACTTTCACTTCCCCTTCCTTCTGGCCCCACCAGCGATGGGAAACCAGCACTACATGTTCCAGATACTGTGCATGCGCTTATTTGGTTTAGTTCCTACCCTGTGAAGTGGGTACTTATTCCCATCATACAGAGGAAGAAACTGAGGCTTAGAGATATAGGTGACCAGTTGGTAAGTGGAAGAACTACAACACCCACATTCCTCCCCACTGCAGAAAAGTTTCCACGTATTTAAGACTTTTGTTCCTAAGGCCTGCAATGAGGGCAGTAGGCCAGCACATCCCCAGTTAACTTTATGGGCTTCGTCTTTCTAATAATCTTCATCTCTTTCACTCTTTTTTTTTTTTTTTTTTTTTTTGCGGTACGTGGGCCTCTCACTGTTGTGGCCTCTCCCGTTGCGGAGCACAGGCTCCGGACGCGCAGGCTCAGCGGCCATGGCTCACGGGCCCAGCCGCTCCGCGGCATGTGGGATCTTCCCGGACCGGGGCACGAACCCACGTCCCCTGCATCGGCAGGCGGACTCTCAACCACTGCGCTACCAGGGAAGCCCCTCTTTCACTCTTTTTTTTTTTTTTTTTTTTTTTTTTTTTTTGCGGTACGCGGGCCTCTCACTGTTGTGGCCTCTCCCGTTGCGGAGCGCAGGCTCCGGATGTGCAGGCTCAGCGGCCATGGCTCACGGGCCCAGCAGCTCCGTGGCATGTGGGATCTTCCCAGGCCGGGGCACGAACCCGTGTCCCCTGCATCGGCAGGCGGACTCTCAACCACTGCGCCACCAGGGAAGCCCTTCCCCCCCTCTTTCACTCTTAAACAGAAAGCCATCCTATCAGCACCATTCAAAATACTTACTCTCCCGAGAGAGAAGAGACTGTTCTCCAGTGTTTCCTCAATCGACCTGAAGAGTGCCTGGCACATCATTGCTCAGTAATTGTCTGAAGAGTGCCTTGCACATCATTGCTCAGTAATTGTCTGAAGAGTGCCTGGCACATCATTCCTCAGTAATTGTAAGCCGCCTTCATCTGCATCTGTTCATTCACTGAACAGGTCAGGCCTCTTTTTGCAACATCCTACTATCCTCAGAGTGGCCTGCAGCCCTTATTGTTATCCCTCAGTTGACCTGGCCACAGACCAAAGCAGATGGTCCAGCTCTGGGGGTAGAGACCTCCTCTGGTTTCCCCACTCCAAGACCAGTTAGTAACCTGCCATAGTCCATGCTTCTTGCCCTTCCATACAAATGATACCTAAATGCACATTTCATCACAGCGCTTCTTGAGAAACCTCTGGTTTGCAATGTTCTGAAAACTTTTCAAACAACCATCACTTGTGCTTCCACTCAGAAGCTGAAGTATCAGCCTGGGAGGAGAGAAAGTCAGGGTGATGTTTGTTGTCCTGTGATTGCTGCATTTATTTCACTAATTCCAGATATTGGCAGCAGGATGGGCATAAATGGTTGGTGCTTGCTTCTTAATTGGTTTAGAGCCCTCGCTTACTCTGTGCCCAGTCTCATTCATCAGTAACTGGAGACAGCTGTCTACAAGGGATTTTTTTTTATGGTGTTTTAATGTCATTTTACTTTCCTAAAATGTCAGTTGGACGGGCAAGGAAATTTCCCCCTAGAGTCCTTGGAGGTTGCTCTGAGCTGAAATAACCACCACCATGGTCGGCTGAGCTCTAAATGAAAAATAGAGTTATACGTCAAATTAATATTTTAGGGAAGAAAATGTGCAAACCCACACCGGCACATCTGCCAGCATGATCTCAAGCTTTAGCCACAAAGCCACAGAGTGACGACTGAGGGCCAGAGTCACTCATGGCCATCAGTAAGGGAGCCGAAGTTCAAGAGAGGGACAGAATGGATACTGGTGACTAGCTTTCTGTTCATCCACTGCGGCAGATTAGAAGGCCAAGAGAAGGCGGGAGTGGTGCCATTTTTAAATGGATTCGTTTTGTGAGAATGCTGCTGGGTGAAAAGCAGTGGGTCAGGGCTTATTAGAAACCACAGCTGAAGCCATAAGAAAAAATAAATAAAACACTGTAGAAGAATAATGATGATGAGAGATAAAGCAGCTTGACAAAAGCAGTTCACAAAACTGAACGTACAATATTGTCATTGACTGGTTTGGCGTCTGTATTTTAAAAAGCTTCCCAGGTTTTTCTGATGCACTGTCAGCACTGAGAACCACTAGTGTATGCAGAGAAAATTTAAAAACCAGAGATAGCTTTATGGGGTATTTCTGATTTAATTTTTTTCCTGTGGTTTTTCTGTTTCTACATATTGTTCTATGAACATGCATTACATCTACCATCAGAAAAGGTTATTAATAAAAATTATAACTGAACTTATTAGCAAAAATCGACCCAGGCAACAACAAGAAATAATAACTAATATTTATGAAGTGCTTCCTGAGAGCCAGACATGGGTTTCTGTTTTTTGGCCGCATGGAATGTGGGATCTTAGTTCCCTGACCAGGGATCAAACCCATGCCTCCTGCAGTGGAAGCACAGACTCTTAACCACTGGACCGCCAGGGAAGTCCCAGACATGGTTTTATTAATGTTGCCACTCAGTCCTTACAACAACTCTGACCGAGGCACTAGTATTTCAGCCATTTTACTGATCAGGAAAGCAGAGGTCCAGGAGGTTCTAGCTCAGACAACAAGAGAGTGACAAAGTACGAACCCAGGGACAGTTACTTGAGAACCTGAGGCTCACCCTTACATGCTGCTTTGTTCCAGTTGGAAGAAGTCCTGTGTGGTCCAAAGGGCTCCCCTCCAGTCACACCATCATGGGCCCTCTGGATACTGGGCCTCACCTGTGCCTGCTTTGGGATTCCCAGAGGTCATGGGAAGTTTCCTCTCTGCATTCCCATCAATGTGCTATTTCTTCCAGAGACTTCCCAGAATTGGCTACTCCCCTCAAGGGATAACTCTGTCACCATGCATGCTAGAGAAAGGGAAAAAGAAAGAAGAAATTGAACACTGCAGGATCCTGGCTGGCTATTAAGACGTATCATAAGAATCCTTTTTAAAAAGTCTTAATTGGTTTTTTATTGGAGTGCAGAATGGAGTTCTATGAGGTGCCCCAGGCCATTATATATGAGGGTACGGATGTGAAATTCTACAGGGTTTTCCCCTGGAGAGAGGACAGAGTGCTCATCAGATTATTTCCCCATTTCGCAGATGGTGGTGTCAAGTCATTAAGAAACTTTGTGAAAGAGAAAAAAATGAGTTGATGCCCCAGTCAGAACCAAAGACCTTTCTAATCCACAAGCGGCTTGTGGATTTTAAAAGATTTTAAAAAATCAGCAGCTATTTAAATTCATTCTCCTTCATGGTAAGGTTTCCGACAAAACACAGCATGTCCAGTTAGATTTGAATTTCAGATAAATAATTTTTTGGTAAAAGATGTCCCAAATAGTGCATGGAATATCTTTATACTAAAAAATTATTCATGGTTTAATTTTAGATAAACTTTAACTGGGAGTCCTGTACTTTTATTTGTTAAATATAACAGACCTATTTCATGAGAAACATTTTATTTTCTCCTTGGAGACTGTTTTCCCTTCTCAGTGTCATTAGCTCAGTAATTTGAAGAAAAATAGACCAGAAAATTAATCCCAGCCCATCCTTCTGTGCCAAACACTCACTGGGCCAACTCCTCTGGTAGTCAGTAAGCATTACATCTTCCAAAGGCACACATGCACACACACCTTACACACATGCATTCACATACACGCACACACCATCAGACATGCACAGGCACACATTTTCTCATATATGTATATATATGCACACACGCAGGGTACAAATAGTTTCTCCTAACATTTTAAATTGCAAATCCCTCACTCTCTGCTCAGATTTCCATGGCTTTCCAAAAACATTTTTTTTTGCGGGGGGGTCAGTTCTGGTCTATTCAAGGAGACAGTCATGTCTCCAGCTTGCTTTGTATGCTGGGATACGCTTATTGGGCTTCCCACAGAGAGGGTTGGCAATAAGACCTAATCGCTCTCTCTCTTTTTTTAAATTTTATTTATTTTAGTTTTGGCTGCGTTGGGTCTTCGTTGCTGCGCACGGCCTTTCTCTAGTTGTGGCGAGCGGGGGCTACTCCTGGTTGAGGTGCGCGGGCTTCTCATTGCGGTGGCTTCTCTTGTTGCAGACCATGGGCTCTAGGCACATGGGCTTCTGTAGTTGTAGTGCACAGGCTCAGTAGTTGTGGCATACAGGCTCTAGAGCTCAGGCTCAATAGTTGTGGCACATGGGATTAGTTGCTCCGCGGCATGTGGGATCTTCCCAGACCAGGGCTTGAACCCGTGTCCCCTGCATTGGCAGGCAGATTCTTAACCACTGCACCATCAGGGAAGTCCAAGACCTTATCTCTTGTATTTCAGAAATTTTGAATTTTTCTTTTCTTGCCATTGCATTAAACTGCCTATTTCAGTGAAAAGGGGATGATAGTTGTCTTATGGTCAGACACTGAATGCAACTTAATAACAAGGAAAAATACAAACTGCAAATTGAAAAATTGAGCCATGTAATATAAATATTTGAAAATGAGAAAAGAAAAAAATTTAAAGTATTTAAGAAGCAGTATAGCATAGTGGTTAAAAGAATAATTCCTATAGCCAGGCTACTTGAGTTACTAGCTGCACAAGTTACTTAACTTTAGCTGTAAAGTGGAAATAACAACAGTTTCTGCCTCATGAGGTTGTTGTGATGTTTGAGTAAATATATAAAAGATGTATGAAATAGTGGCTGACATATTATTTACTATTACAATTACCTCTTATTTGCCACACACAGGGGTAGCCTATTTACATATATAATTCCATTCAATTGTCAAATGAATGTGAGATACATGGACATAAGGAAACTGAGGCTCAGAGAGGTTAAGAGACTTGCCCGAGGTCACACAGCTAGCATGCAACAAAGCCAAGATTTAAGTACCAATCTCAGTACAAAGCCACTGTTTTCTTGATTACCCAATTTTAAAATAACAAGTGGATACTGGGCATATGCCCTGAGAAAACCATAACTCACAAAGAGACATGTACCACAATGTTCATTGCAGCACTATTTACAATAGCCAGGACATGAAACCAAGCTAAATGTCCATTGACAGATGAATGGATAAAGAAGATATTGCACATATATACAATGGAATATTACTCAGCCATAAAACGAAACAAAATTGAGTTATCTGTAGTGAGGTGGATAGACCTAGAGTCTATCACACAGAGTGAAGTAAGTCAGAAAGAGAAAAACAAATACCGTATGCTAACCCATATATATGCAATCTAAAAAAAACACCATGGTACTGATGAACCTAGTTTCAGGGCAGGAATAAAGAGGTAGACATAGAGAACGGACTTGAGGACATGGTGGGGGAAGGGTAAGCTGGGACGAAGTGACAGTAGCATCGACATATATACACTACCGAATGTAAAATAGTTGGCTGGTGGGAAGCAGCAGCATAACACAGATCAGCTCGGTGCTTTGCAATGACCTAGAGGGGTGGGATAGGGAGGGTGGGAGGGAGGCTCAAGAGGGAGGGGATATGGGGACATGTGTGTGCATATGGCTGATTCACTTTGTTGCGCAACAGAAACTAACACAGTATTGAGAAGCAATTATACTCCAATAAAGATCTATTTTTAAAAATAAATAAATAAATAAAGTCATGGGGATGTAATGTACAGCACAGGAAATAGTCAATAACACTGCAATAACTTTGTATGGTGACAGATGGTTACTAGACTTAGTGTGGTGATCAATCCGTAGCATAGATAAATCAAATCACTATGCTGTACACCTGGAACTAATATATATTGTATGTCAACTATACTTCAATATAAAAAGAATACATCTTTTAAAAAAAATAAAATAAAATAAAATAAAAGTGAAAAGTATACAGGTGGCCAGGTAGTAGCTCTTCAGGAAGGAGAGAGAATCACGGCTATGGTCACTGCTTCTGTGGAGTGGGGGGGTGAGTGTCAGGAGAGGTTTGACCGGTGCATTTGGTGGAGAGTACAGGACCTTTTGTTTAGTTACAGACCTCCCCCAAACATCTGCCAACCGGGTTAGGACCTTACTTTCTTGTGACCTCTCTAAATAAATCCCCAGGAGGTGGAAAGCCCTGATCCCGGGCTCTGCCTGACTCTCCATCATTAAGGCCATACAAGGCAGGGCTGACGCACCAGCACTGGGTGTGTTCTAGCAGTAGCCCCAAGGACTCTGTCCTTGACTCACAGCCGTCCACTCAGCTTCTCCACTTGGATATCTAATACACATCTCAGACTTAACAAGTCCAGAACAGGATTTTATCCCCCAAACTGGCTTTACCTCTAGTGGCCCTAGTTCAATAGATGACAACTCCATTCTTCCAGTTGAGGAGACCTAAAGACGTGGAGTTGTCCTTCATGTATCTCCTTCTCGTGCCTCTGATAGCCAATCCACTGGCCATCCCTCATCCAATCCCGATGGTCCTACCTGCAAAATACATCCAGAATCAGACCACCTCCCTCCATCTCCACCCCTACCATCTCATCTTCATCATGCATCTCATCTTCATCAGGATCATTGCAGGAGACTCGTAGCTGATCTCCCTGCTTCCACCCTTGCCTCCTGCCATGGCGTAGTCTTCACACAGCAGCCAGAGTACTCTTGTTAAACATGCCACAAGGGGCTTCCCTGGTGGCACAGTGGTTGAGAGTCCGTCTGCCGATGCAGGAGACACAGGTTCGTGCCCCGGTCCGGGATGATCCCACATGCCGCGGAGCGTATGGGCCCGTGAGCCATGGCCGCTGAGCCTGTGCTTCCGGAGCCTGCGCGTCCGGAGCCTGTGCTCCGCAACGGGAGAGGCCACAACAGTGAGAGGCCCGTGTAACGCAAAACCAAACAAAACAAAACAAAACAAAAAACATGCCACAAATCACCACACTCCTCTGCTCAAACTCCTCCAGAGTCTTCCATCTTGGAGAGCCTGAAAAGCCTGTCATGATCCACAGCTCTCCCCCAGCTCTCCTGGACCTCCCCTCGCACCACTAACCCCAGCTCCCTCTCCCTTAACCTGCCTTATTTTTTTCACAGCTTTTATCATTTCCTGATGTGCTCTATTCCTCTATTTGCTTACTGTCTCTACCCTCTAGGAGGGAAGATCCATGGGGATAGAGATTTTGTCTGTATTACTGACTGCTATTTCTGTATCCTCAGGGCCTAGAAGACGATGTACACACAGCAGGTGCACAATAAATATTTGGCGAATGAGTGAACAGAGAGAGCCTTGTGTTAGCTGAACAGGACACCTCTGCTGACTGCTTCAGCTTCTCTACCCTAAAATCAGCCTTTGAGAAGACTCTCCATTCTGCATTCTTTTCCACCTTAGGAGTCAAAACTCCAGGATGATCCTGAACAAATCTTTCCTGGCTGGCTTGCTTCTGTGTTTTGTAGCTCTGCCCAGTTGGGTTGCGCAGAACAGACTGATGGACAAAGCCACGTGCAAGGCTCCCGGCAGGTCTCCAGCTCGCCATGTGCTCTCAATGGAAACATGTCTGGGGACACTATTCTAAAGGCTCCAAACCAACCAGCAAATGATGAAAACCTCATCGCTCAAGTAGAGAAGAAAACAAATCCATCCACCCCGATGCCCACTTGCACGGAAACTCCGCATTAGTTCAAAGGGCCAGTACTGGCAATACTTTCGGCTTTTATTACCCTCTTTCGTGGTTCCAGGGATTGTGTTTAGCACATGCTGGGAGGAGGTGGCCTTTCAAGTTGAATGCACCAAGCAGGAAGCTTTCCAAAGACCAAATTAATTACCTTCAGCAGCATTGAACAATTATTATTTTGTGAGGAGTTTGCCAGTCAGAGACTTTGGCACATCCATTAGGGACCGTGAAACCATGCCAAGGACTCAGCTTCTCACTGCAGAAATCCCTTCACCCTCCCCAAATAAGCAAGGCTATTAGAGAAGGGCTTTGCTGACCCAGGTGGGAGGCCTCACCCAATCCTCTGGCTTCTGCGGCATCTCCTAACAGCTGAAGTGTTGCCTACAGAAGCCTAGCACAAACACTGAACACTGTAAGGGTTGAACACTAGAATATGCAGCATCTAAATGTTCAGGTATCTCTTCCTAAAAGGATTCAGGTATACCCGATCGTACTGTGTTAATTAATCATTTCTCCAGAATTACACTGGCAAAGCTATCAATAAGGCTAGAGCGCCTCTTAATGGGCCCCAGGTTCAAGTACGCACATTCTACTCACATGAAGAGGACAACATACCAGTGGAAACGCCTGAACTCTGTGGTTTTTCTGACACTTGGATCAGCCAAGTCCCCTCTAAGATTCCTGAACATTCAACCAGCCCAAATTTCTAGTTCATCTTTTAAGTATATTTATGGACATGGACACCATACTTTAATTTGTCAGCCATTTTAAGATGCACCGTTATTTTATGTAAAGCTAAGAAAGAAAATGATGCTGTAAACTAAATTAGAACAAGCCATTGATTATAGGGTGGGTCCCGCTCAGAGATAAGTTGTAAAAAATTATGTATCTTACAATCGTGTGTGTGTGTGTGTGTGTGTGTGTGTGTGTGCATGTGTAGGGGGAAAGAAAAAGATGCAGTTGGGGGAAAAAAAACTCATGTAAGTAGTTTGGAGCAGTTTTGATATTTAATATTTTCACCATTTCTAAAATTAAAGAAAATTACTATATGGCTTTTAAAATTCTACTTGGGGATTTTAATAGAATTTTTAAAATTATCAACTGTATGAAGTTATTTCTATTTTAGACTCTGCTGATCAGGCACCGAGTTCTCTAACATGAAAATGAATTATGTAATTGCTCTTTCTGCTTGCTCTTCTTACAAAGGGCCAAACCAGGTTCGGTGTTGCTGCCTCAGCAGAGCACATACGATTAAGTAATGTGGCAAATGGCCATCATTCTAAGATCTTGAGTTCACTCATGCACTCACTCACTCTTTCATGACTGCCTTCAAACCTCCGGTCAGTGGTAATTTTCTGAGTTTATCACTAATTTCTCATTTGCAGAATGAGAGGCTAGAACTAGATTGATTTCTAAGCACCCTTTCTGCTTTAACATTCAGCTTTATACTAATTCCAGTTTGACTTTATTATTTTTTATTTTTATTATTTATTTATTTTTTTAAAGGAGATGTTGGGGGTAGGAGTTTATTAGTTTATTTATTTATTTTTGCTGTGTTGGGTCTTTGTTTCTGTGCAAGGGCTTTCTCTAGTTGTGGCAAGCAGGGGCCACTCTTCATCGTGGTGTGCGGGCCTCTCACTATCGCAGCTTCTCTTGTTGTGGAGCACAGGCTCCAGACACGCAGGCTCAGTAGTTGTGGCTCACGGACCTAGTTGCCCCGCGGCATGTGGGATCCTCCCAGACCAGGGCTCGAACCTGTGTCCCCTGCATTAGCAGGCAGATTCTCAACCACTGCGCCACCAGGGAAGCCCTCCAGTTTGACTTTTAAAATATAGGAATCATCTGGCCAACACTTAATGAGCATATGTGCAAGGCACTATGGTTATTGCTTTCCATATAGTACTTCATTTAATCCCCAAGGCAGCTCTGTGAGGCAGATGTTACTATGACCATTTTACAGATGCAGAAGCTGCAAATAAATGTCAAACAGGGTCTTTTTTTTTCTTCTGTTACAGATTGATTGACATATAATTAACATCCCATACAGCTCACCTTTTAAAGTATAAAATTCAGTGATTTTTAGTATATTCAAGTTGTGCAAACAGTACCACAAGCAATATTAAAACCTTTTCATCACCTCAGAAAGAAACTCCACACCCTTTAGCAGTCATTCCCCACTGCCTACTCTCTCAGCCCCTGGCAATCGCTAGGCTACTTTGTGTCTCTATAGAGAGACACAAAGCAGACTAGTCAGGATATATATTTATGTTTATATTTCCCATAAATGGAATCATACAATACAGTCATCCCTCGATATCCATGGGGTATTTGTTCCAGGAGTCCTCACAGATGCCAACACCTAAGGGTACTCAAGTCCCTTATATAAAATGGTGGAGTACAGTGAACACACTTGGCCCTGCATATGTGTGGTTTCGCATCCCCGGATACACGGAGAGCCCACTGTATGTGGTACTTCCAAGCAGCGTCTTGAACCCAAGTCTTTTGGACTGCAGGATTATATACCATACTGCCTCGGTGCTGGGTGTTTTGAAGGACATAGATAAAGTAGGATGCTAATTCCTGCTCAAGTTTGAGGGAGAAAACATACATTCAAAACAAGAGCAAGGGGCTTCCCTGGTGGCGCAGTGGTTGGGGGTCCGCTTGCCGATGCGGGGGGCGTGGGTTCGTGCCCCGGTCCGGGGGGATCCCGCATGCCGCGGAGCGGCTGGGCCTGTGAGCCATGGCCGCTGGGCCTGAGCGTCTGGAGCCTGTGCTCCACAACGGGAGAGGCCACGGCAGTGGGAGGCTCGCGTACCACAAAAAAAAAAAAAAAAAAAAAAAAACAAGAGCAGGGACTTTCCTGGTGGCACAGTGGTTAAGAATCTGCCTGCCAATGCAGAGGACACGGGTTTGAGCCCTGGTCCGGGAAGATCTCACATGCCACAGAGCAACTAAGCCCGTAAAGCCCACACGCTTAGAGCTGGCGCTCTGCAACAAGAGAAGCCACTGCAGGGCTTCCCTGGTGGCGCAGTGGTTGAGAGTCCGCCTGCCGATGCAGGGGACACGGGTTCGTGCCCCGGTCTGGGAGGATCCCACATGCCGCGGAGCGGCTGGGCCCGTGAGCCATGGCTGCTGAGTCTGCGCGTCCGGAGCCTGTGCTCCGCAACGGGAGAGGCCACAACAGTGAGAGGCCCACGTACAGCAAAAAAAAAAAAAAAAAGAGAAGCCACTGCAATGAGAAGGCTGTGCGCAGCAACGAAGACACAATGCAGCCAAAAATAAATAAATAAATAAATAAGTAAGTAAACAAGAGCAGAGATCCCTATCAAATTATTGATGGCATTTTTTGCAGCTCTAGAACAAAAATTCTTAAAATTTGTATGGAAACACAAAAGACCCCTAATAGCCAAAGCATTCTTGAGAAAGAAAAACAGAGCTGGAGGAATCAGGCTCGCTTGACTTCAGACTATACTGTAAGTCAATATATACTTATATAAGTATAACTGACTTATAGTATACTCACCTGTGGTCAATTAATCTATGACAAAGGAGGCAAGACTATCCATTGGAGAAAAGACAGCCTCTTCAATAAATTGTGCTGGGAAAACTGGAAGAGCTACGCGTAAAAAAATGAAATCAGAACATTCTTTAACACCATAGACAAAAATAAACTCAAAATGGATTAAAGATCTAAATGTAAGACGAGATACTATAAAACTCTTAAAGGAAAACACAGAACACTCTGACATAAATCACAGCAATATCTTTTTTGATGCATCTCCTAGAGTAATGGAAATAAAAACAAAAATAAACAAATGGGACCTAATTAAACTTAAAAGCTTTTGCACAACAAAGGAAACCATAAACAAAACAAAAAAACAACCCACAGAATGGGAGAAAATGTTTGCAAATGCTGCAACCGACAAGGGATTAATCTCCAAAATATACAAACAATTCATGCAGCTCAATATCAAAAAAACAAATAACCCAATCCAAAAATGGGCAGAAGATCCAAATAGACATTTCTCCAAAGAAGACATACAGATGGCCAAAAAGCATGAAAAGATGCTCAACATCGCTCATTATTAGAGAAATGCAAATCAAAACTATGATGAGGTATCACCTCACACCAGTCAGAATGGCCATCATCAAAAAGCCTACAAACAGGGACTTCCCTGGTGGCGCAGTGGTTAAGAATCCGCCTGCCAATGCAGGGGACATCGGTTAGATCCCTGGTCCAGGAAGATCCCACATGCCGCGGAGCAACTAAGCCCGTGCGCCACAACTACTGAGCCTGTGCTCTAGAGCCTGTGAGCCACAAGAGCTGAAGCCCACGCGTCTAGAGCCCGTGATCCACAAGAAGAGAAGCCACCACAATGAGAAGCCTGCACAGCACAACAAAGAGTAGCCCCTGCTCACCACAACTAGAGAAAGCCCACGCACAGCAACGAAGACCCAATGCAGCCAAAACTAAATAAATAATTTAATTTTTTGAAAGGGAATGCTTTAAAATAAAAAGTCAACAAACAATAAATGCTGGAGAGGGTGTGGAGAAAAGGGAACCCTCTTACACTGTTGGTGGGAATGTAAACTGGTACAGCCACTATGGAGAACAGTATGGAGGTTCCTTAAAAAACTACAAACAGAGCTACCATATGATTCAGCAATCCCACTCCTGAGCATATATCCAGAGAAAACCGTAATTGGAAAAGATACATGCACCCCAATATTGACTGCAGCACTATTTACAATAGCCAAGAAATGGAAGCAACCTAAATGTCCATTGACAGATGAGTGGATAAAGAAGATGTGGTACATATATACAATGGAATATCACTCAGCCATAAAAAGGAATGAAACAATGCCATTTGTAGCAACATGGGTGGACCTAGAGATTATCACACTAAGTGAAGTAAGTCAGACAGAGAAAGGCAAATATCATATGATATCATTTATATGTGGAATCTAAAAAACGATACAAGTGAACTTATTTACAAAACAGAAACAGACTCACAGACTTAGAGAACAAATTTATGGTTACCGAAGGGGAAAGGTGGGGGGAAGGGATAAATTAGGAGGTTGGGATTAACATATACACACTAATATATATAAAACAGATAATCAACAAGGACCTGCTGCCTAGCACAGGGAACTCTACTCAGTACTCTGTAATAACCTATATGGGAAAAGAATCTGAAAAAGAATCGATATATGTATATGTATAACTGAATCAATTTGCTGTACACCTGAAGCTAAGACAACATTGTAAATCAACTATACTCCAATATAAAATTTTTAAAGTTTTAAATAATTTAAAAGATAAAGTAAAAAATAAACAAAACAATAGCAGACAATATAAGACAACAGAGGAGACAAAAGTGTGACAAGACAGATCTCCCTTCCTTCCCAGTTTTCCTGCTCTTCTTGGCCTGCATGTGGATGTTTAGAAAGTGCACAGAGGCATCTGGGTTCCGAGCAGCCCCCCAACCCCACTCACTCCTGCGCACTCTGCAGCTCGCTCAGAGCTATAAGACTGTAAAGAGAAGAAGCAGGTAACTTATGGTCTCATTTCTGTACCGAGTCTTGAGCTGACAAAGCATTCCTCCAACATCTCCAAGCCACAGCTGGAGGCTCTCCCTTCCTGTATGTACCCTGGCTGGAAGTTTCAGTCTCTCTTTGAACTCAAACTGCTGCAAATCTTCTCACCGTAAAGGCCAGCCACCTTGTCCTGGTATGTGGAAGGACATAGGGCTTGGTGGCACCTTGCAGAGGTGACTGTGCTGGATATTCTCTGTTGGTTCCACACCATCTTCTGCCCTCCTCCACCTGCTCTGGGCCCTGAAGGCTGCTCTCTGGGGCTGCATCACCCAGGCTCCCTCACCCTCAGGTTAGACCCAGGCAGCTGCTTGCAGAAGATAGGAGGGCAGGAAGATGGAGAGCCTGGTGTCTTTAGTCTCTAGCCCCTCTCTCTCCCTTAGGTCTAGGGCTGGTAGCAGCTGCCTTCTGTTGCTAGTTTCTGGATGTCTCACCATCCCTTTACGGTTCCCTGAATCTTTCCCAAACCTTTGAAAATCATCTCTCCGTTAATTCCTCTTTTTTTTTTTTTTTTTTAATTTTGGCTGCACTGGGTCTTCATTGTGGCGCACGGGCTTCTCTAGCTGTGGCGCAAGAGCTTATTTGCCCCGCGGCATGTGGGATCTTATTTCCCCAACCAGGGATCAAATCCACGTCACCTGCATTGGAA
This sequence comes from Hyperoodon ampullatus, assembly GCF_949752795.1. Lineage (NCBI taxonomy): Eukaryota > Metazoa > Chordata > Mammalia > Artiodactyla > Ziphiidae > Hyperoodon > Hyperoodon ampullatus. The sequence continues at coordinate 19,546,880 of NC_136924.1, forward strand.
GGTGGATTCTTAACCACTAGACCACCAGGCAAGTTCCCATCTCTCCATTAATTCCTTTTCAGTTAAATTCTTATGAGTCATCTGTCATCTGATGACAGTCATCTGTCATCTGTTTCTGCTAGGACAGCTAACAGCCTTCAAAGCTAGCTACTCACAGCTACAGCAGCCTTCAAAGATTCATGCCAAAAGGGGTAGGCAGACAACAAGCTCTACCTACCCCAATATCCAGCTTCCTTCTCCCTTAATAAAGAAACACTTTATTTGTAGCTGGGCAGGTGGCTACTCTTAATGAAGATCTAGTTTCCCAGACTCCACTGCAATTAGTTATGACCATATGACTCAGTTCTGCCTGGTAAGATGTAAGCATAAGTAAAATAAAGCAGTTTCTGGGAAACCTTAAAAGATAGCTAGATCATGTCATTTGGTCTTTTCTTCTGCGTTCCTTCCTCTACTACTTAGAACATGATTATAATGGTTGGAGTTCCAGAAGCTGTCTTAGACCATGAGAATGAAAGTTATACCTTAGTTATGGTGGGATGGAAGTCTGAAGGAGCTTGGGTCCCTGCATGTATAGAGCTTCCATACCAGCTTGGACTGCCTATTTCTGATCCTTTTGTATGGGTTGGCCAAAAAGTTCGTTCGGGTTTTTCCATAAGATGTTACGGAAAACCCAAACGAACATTTTGGCCAACCCAATACAACCCATGCTTGCTTATGCCGCTGTTATTTTTGGCTATCTGTAAGATGTGGCTGAATTCAATCCTAACTGAAACTGGTGAGTGAGATTGGAAAAGAAGTATCGTTTAGCAGAAAGAACTCTAGACCTAAGGGCAGAAGATGTTGGTTCAACTTGCAGCTCTTCTACTAAGAGCTCTAGAGAAAATCACCTGATCTTTCTGAGACTCGATTCCCTATCCATTAAGCTGAAAAAAGAGAGTATCCACCTCACATAATCATTGAGAAGATTACATAAGATAACACATGATTCAGTGTCCAGCACACAGCAAGCGCGTGGTTTTAAGTGTATGGCTCTAGAGTTAGACTGGGAGTTGAAATCCTGCCTCCACCACTTACTAGCTGTGTGCCTTTGGGAAAGCCATTTGACTTCTCTGGGCCTCTGCTCTCTCATCTTTAAAAGGGCTTGATAATAATACATGCTTCATAGGACTCTGAGGGTAAAATTAGCAAATTCATGTAATTATCTTATTTTATTACCTAGCACATAGTAAACGGTCATTAAATGAATAACTACTGTTATTAATATTTTCTAGTCATTATCCTCTAATCATTTTTAAATATTCTTGTGATGATTATTTTCATTTTAAGTCTTGGATTGCATATTCCTATGACAAAGGAATATCTATATACTGTTATAGACTTCACAGCTCCTAGCTGTATGCCAGACCCAGAAGTACTTGATTAAACAGCTAACAAATCATCTTGCATGTCAGCTGAAGAGGTTCAGTTCTTGAGTGGGGTTGAGAGTCCTGTTCTTAGGAACAACCAGATTTACCAAAGAAGAATGAGATGGGGTGGGGCTGGGGAAGGAGGCTGAGAAGCTGTTGAGATTTCAGAATTAGTAGGGCATTATATAAATCAAGAGTCTTTGTTGCAGACAACAGAATTCACTCTGGCTGGCTGGCTTAAGCAGAAAGAAGTACATGAAAGAAACTAAAGAGCTCACAGAATCTTTGGGAAGACCAGAGAACGAAGACTGAATGCAATGCAGCCGGAAAAAAATGCCCTACCACAACATGGAAGTGTTTTAATGTAGGCCCACAAAGAACCAAACCAAGCTTTGCAGAGAATCTGCTCTCTCTCCCTTTCTCTCTCTCTCTCTTTGGGCTCAGCTGCGATCTTACATCTATGCCACGTAAGTTGGCAGAAACTATCACAAGTCTCAATCTATCGGCAAGGGAGTCTAAGAATGTACATTTTAGCTTTCTTCACAGAAAGGGGTTGGAATGTGTGTTTAGCGAGCCAACTTACAGTATCTGCCACACGAATTTTAGGGCTTTCTATGTGCCTGTGGCTTTAACAATATGACGTGTCAGAAAGACCATGATCGTGAAAAGATCATGCGCCGTGATGCCAGATAAATGTGGTTTCTTTCTTTTCCTTGGACAGACCACATTTGTTCCTATCTTAGGGTCATTGCATATGTTCATTTTTTACCTGGAACTCTCTGCCCCTATATCTTCTCATGGTTCACGCCTACTCGTCTTCAAGTTCCAGCATGAATGTTGCCTCCTCAGACAGGCCTTTCCTGACCACCCCATCTACACTGTCCCATCTCACCCAGCTTCCTATCATATCATTCTTTTATTTTCTTTTTAGCATTTAGCTGCTATTTTCTTATTCTTTGTTGTTGTTGTTTTTATGGTCTGTACTCCTCTTACCTCTAAATAGAATGGAAATTCCATAAGAGCAGAGACTTTGTCTTGTTCACAGCTGTATCCCTGGAGTCCTGAAGAGTGGCTAACACATGATAATAATAGCATTGATTTTATATATATATACGGCAGTCTGGCTCTAGAGCCTGAGCTCTTAACTGCTACAGCATGCTGAATATAGCAGGTGCTCAAAAAATAATTTATGGATACATGAGTGAATGGACATCTTTTAGTCATCTCGTTGACCCTCTCTGTTGTATTTTAACACTGCTAATTCTCTCTTTCTCTGTCTCCTCCATGAGCTTTGCCTCCCAAATACCCTGTCCCCCTTCCTCTACCTACCGGTGTTCTACAGAATTCCATCCTGTGTCAACTGCTCTTTTTACCACATGGTCTCCTTGGGTCATATTTAGAATCATGATTGAATGACCATATTTTATGCTGATGAGTCCCAGGTCTACCATAAATCTCTAGTGTTGATTCTCCCAGAGGGACAGAATTAAATGTTCTTAGCTTCCTGGACAGCACCATTTGAGCATCCTTTAGGCATCTCAAACTCAACAAACACAAAGTTGACTTCATCTGCTATAGGTACAATCAAGTTAGTCTCAGCCAGTCTGTGGAGAGGGTGCCATTTCATTTACTCCCCAAAATCTGCTCTTCCCACTTCCCCAATCTCAGTCAATATCACCACCATTTAGCCAGCCTTCAAGGCCAACAATCTGGAAGTCACTTTAGAATTTTCCTCCCTCTCCTCATAGCCAATCTATGACCAACTCCTGTGGATTCTACCTCTTAAATAGTTCTTCAGTCCATCCCTCCTCTTTATTTCTGCTCCCAACAGGACTTCTGAGCCTCCTTCCAAGAATATATATTGCAATAGTGTCCTAACTACTGTACCTGTCTCTGGTCTTGCCCCCTCAAATCCATTTCTGAATATCACCAGTGTGATCTAACTACGATAAAATTTTGTTTGCTCTATGCTACACTCTTTAGTGGTTTTGCCATTCCCTGCCTTCAGGATAAAGTTCCTGCTTGTTAAAAATCAACCTTGAGGGACCTCCTTCATGGTCCAGTGGTTAAGAATCCGTCTTCCAATGCAGGGGACACAGGTTCGATCTCTGGTTGGGAAACTAAGATCCCACATGCCGTGGGGCAACTAAGCCTGTGCGCCACAACTAGAGAGAAGCTCACATGCCGCAACAAGGAGCCTGCGCGCTGCAGCAGAGGATCCTGCATGCCGCAACAAAGATCCTGTGTACCGCAACTAAGACCCGACACAGCCAAAAATAAAATAAATATTCTTTTTTTTTTTTTTTGCTGTACGCGGGCCTCTCACTGTTGTGGCCTCTCCCGTTGCGGAGCATAGGCTCCGGACGCGCAGGCTCAGCAGCCATGGCTCACGGGCCCAGCCACTCCACAGCATGTGGGATCTTCCCGGACCGGGGCACAAACCCGTGTCCGCTGCATCGGCAGGCGGACTCTCAACCACTGCGCCACCAGGGAAGCCCTAAAATAAATATTCTTAAAAAATCAACCGTGATCTGGCCCTTGACCACATCCCAAATCTACATAAAGCCCCTTCCCTACTCCCAACCTTCACCATCACCTATGCTTCAGAAATGGCCAGTTGGCCAGTTCACTGCATTTCCCCAGCAAAGCCCACATAGAGCCCCGTTTTTCTCCTTGTGGAGTAGGGATAGGGGAAAGCCAGTCAACTCGAGAGTAGAGGAAACGTTATGGCAGCTTTTCAGTCCCCTAGTTTCTTCTTGAAGCCCAGCTGCAGTCCTGCCATTTCATTTCTCCAGACACTCCAAGAGCTTTATAATTCAGTCCCTTTATTCACTACTGCTGGCTCAAGTTGATGTCTGTTATTTGAAAACAAAAGAGTTCCAACAAAGGCACTGATGAACTGAAAGAAAAGGCATCTATTTACATAAGATGATTTGCATGAGAGAAAGGAAAGAGCCCCGTCACAAGAAGAGGGAGAGGACTGGGGAGGCTGGCCCGGCCAACCCCAGGGATTCATGTCTGAGCAGTGAGTGCAGCAAGAGAAGCTGCAAACAGATGATGAAGCCTCTATTTTACAAAGGCTCCCTCCTGAAGAAGCAAAGCTTTTGTGTCCAAGTGACAAAGTACCACACAGGGTAGAGCCTTCTCCCTGTTCTGTGAGGGATGCAGCTCAGCTGTGGCCCATTTTGGGTTCCAGGGACAACAGAACTGCTCTGACATCCCAGGCTGGATGGCTGGGGATCACTGAAAGATGGCATTGTTGGCACAATCCTCAGAGTCATCACCATGGACACCAGCAGCATGAGTGCAGAAAGGGACCCTCCCCAAATGGCTCAGTGGGCAACAAATAGCATTGTGGGGAGGTGATCAGAGCACGGGAAGAAGACGTCACGAATGCCCCTTGGTAACTGTAGTGGACAGACTGGTTTGCAATACACCCACTGGGGAATCCCAAAAATAACTGAATGAGCCTTGAATAGGGGCACTCAAGGCTCTGAAACTTGAAGATGTGAGATAAATTCAGCAAAATGTGGGTTATCACCATCCATAGGCCCCCACTGCAGCCCACAGGCCAGGGAAACCTGAGAAAATTGAAGTTCATGGTATTAGATCTACTTAAAAAAAATTTTAAGTGAAAGAATAAAATAACCTAGGAAAACTAAGATGGAATTACCTATGGGACTTTCCTTCAAAGCCTTGTCTAAAATTCACAAGATGTTTATGAAATGTCATCCACTAAAAGAAACAGTTTATAATTTAGTGTGCTGAGATTTCCTATAAATTCAGCAAAGTAGAAGGGGACAACAGAAAGCTTATATTCCAGGATTGCAAGTCAGAAAGTCCCCTTTATAAAATTAGGGTCTCTGGGTAGTTAGCCACAGAGATCTTGTCAATTATTCTTGAGCTCATTTGGGAAAGAAGTAGACCGACATTTTTATAAGCTTACTTTTAATTCTGCATTTCACATGGAGAGCTTGACCCAGTTGTGAAATGACACACTTTCCATAGCCTGGTTGGGATTAACCTGACTGAACATATAGCAAATCAATTCACCCAAGGAATGGATGTCAACCTAGCCTTAAAGAGAAACTTTCTCTCTAAAGAAAACTTTGTACTAAATTCAACTTGATACTTATACAACTTTCATGATCGTCAATTCTTTTCCATTCTTATAAGTGATGATACTGAGTTTCAAATTGAAGCTGATGAGTTATAAAAATCTCCATTTAAAACATTCTCTCTATGTTTACAGATATTTTTATGACACCCAGGAGACATGAAATGAAAGATCATTAGTTCACTGGAAGATGAAGACTTGGGGAATTAAAATGTTTCTCAAACATAAATTTTCAAGTAAATGAAATCCAAAAATCAAACTTCCTATATGATAGGAATTGTTCAAAGCAATTAACAAAATATGAGATAGATATATTTTTTTCCTTAAGTCATAGATGAAGAAATATAAGCATGGAGAGCTTAAGTAACTTGCCTAAGAGCTCACAGCTACTAAGTAGCCGGTCAGGGATTTAAGGCGAACTGACTAGAGAGAACACATGTGATAACCAGCATAAATATACAGCTTCCCAGCTTCTGCTACTTCCCTTCTTTAGCTGGCATGGGTATCTTTGGGCTGTTTGGTACCAACTCTGATCCCATCTCTATGTGACCTTATCTTTCAAGCATCTAACCCCTTCTCTAGCAAGTCTTACTGGCTTAGCTTGGATTAGTGTCTTCACTGTGGGTTTTTTAATTTAACACAACCAAGCAATTCCTTAATTCTCAGCAGACACTGACTGGGTCCTGGGTGTCCTAATTTAACTCATTTCTGGTACTATCTACCTGGACATAGCATCAGATCCCACAGGTTAAGTGCCCTGTCCAAAAGACTCCCTCGACCCCACCCCCAAACTTCAGATGCCAATCACAAGTCCAGGTTGTCACCTGTGCATCTGACCTGCTAGCTAGAGATCCTCTGATCTCCTGCAACCGAATCCTTGGGTTCGATTAACTTGCTAGAGCAGCTCACGTAAACATTTTACCTCCTAGATAACTGGTTTATTATGAAAGGATATAACTCAGGAACAGCCAGATGGAAGAGATTCACAGGACAAGGTATGAGGAAGGGGCTCGGGTTTTCCATGCTCTCTTGGTGCACCACTCGCCCAGCACTTCCATGGGATCACCAATCGGGAAACTCCAAATCCCGTCCTTTTGGGTTTGTTTGTTTGTTTGTTTTTTCACACCACACAGCTTGTGGGATCTCAGTTTCCTGACCAGGGATTGGGCCACGGCAGTGAAAGCACCGAATCCTAAACACTAGACCACGAGGAACTTCCCCATCCTTTTGGGGTTTTGTGGAGGCTTCGTTACATAGGCATGTCTGATGAAATCTGTGGCCATTGGCAAATAATTCAACCCCCAGTTCTCCCCTCCCCAGAGGTGGGGGCGTGGGGCTGAAAGGTCCAACCCACTAGTTACCTGGTCTTTTCCCCTGGCAACCACCCTCCATCCTTAGGTGCTTTCCAAAAGTCACTTCATTAATATAAACTCATGTGTGGTTCAGAAGGGTTTGTTATGAGTATTAAGACACCTTTATCATTAGGAAAGTCCAAGGGTTTTAGGAGCTCGGTGCCAAAAAGGGGCACAGGGACCGAATATATATTTCTTATTATAAATCACAAACATCACAGTTTCCATGTTTAAGTTGTCAGGACATTAACTGGAAAACCACTCGAACGCACCTGCTACATCTCAATGAGTTCTTTACAATCAAGACTTGAAAAACAACCACAGGCAATAATATTAGGGAAGTAGAAGTGGGAGGATTACCAGTATTGATTACCTACTATGTGCCAGGCACTGTAAGTTCTAAATGCATTATCTCATTGATCTTTGTAACAACACAACAACTAAATGAGGTCAAAGACTATCAAAGGATCAATCAGAACAATCAACAGTGTTAAAGAACAATGACAATATGAGATATTAGAAGATCGCAACAGCCTAAGAGGATTGAGCATAGAAAGATGGTCCATGGGAAAAACCTCAAAAAAATGGATTTAAATTTTTCTTAATTTATATTTTGAACAGGTATTATATGCAAAATTCAAAAGGTACATAAGAGGGGGTTTTTGTTTGTTTTATATAGTCAAAATAGTTTATTGATTGGGACCATAAACTTTTTTTTCATAAGAGTTTTGTAATGGACATTTTCCATTTGTGTCTGCCCCACATCTTTTCTTTGTATTTCTTCTATATTATGAATTCTCCTTTCCACAGATAGAGACAAACAAAGACAACACATATCCTAAAAACCTCTGCTGCTAGGATATAGACATGTGACTATATTCCAACAAACCCGAAACTTAAGCAAGACTTGGGATACAGGCAAAAACTTACATACATACTATTTTCCTAGTAAGTATGGCCCTGGGGCATTTGCTTTTCTGCAGGAACTGCAGTGGGGAGACTGGTGCTCAGTCCAGGTTTTATAGATGTTGAGCATCCCTTGGCAGCCGCAGCAGGATTTCTGCTAGAACACCCCTGTGGTGTGTTTGGACATTTGTGATGTAGTTGGACATTTTTCCTGGCTGCTTTGCTTCTGACTGTATGACATGCAGGCTTTGTTTGTTGGCCCTCCCAGAAATTCTAGTTAATACTGTGCAATAAATTTTTACTGAAACTAGCTGGAATGGATTCTTTCTTTGAAAGAGGTCCCAAGGTATTGGGAATCTGGGATGGACTAGGTGACCTGGTTGGATAAGAAAGTAGTAAGGATGCGATACAGGTAAAACACTGGCACCCACTAGTAAAAGAGTCATGAAAACTACCGCAATACAAGTTAGGATGATACTGTTTCTTCCTCAGTTTAGAGAGATGCATCAATAGATTATATCTCGGGATGCCAAAATTAGAGTGAGCCCAGCCCCACACCCCAACCTCCCCCGTTAGGCAGAATTTATAGGGCAGGAAGAAGAACCGGCCCTACATCTCCTGGGCTTCGCAGAGAAATCAAGGATGTAAAAGGGGGTCAGAGAGATGATTTGGAGAAAATGATTGAGGAGATCTTTTTTGAATAGGCTTCTGCTCTGCTTTAAGTCCTCTCTCCTTTGGACAAAGCAGGGGGGTGGGGAGGGGTGCTAGGTGCTATCTCCCAACCTCAAGCCTAGTGAGAGAATTTCCAGTAGACCACAGGGTAAGTTATGAAATGAAGCCCCCTGCAGCTGGAAGACATAGAGGACCAGGGTCTGACTAATGACCAAGAAAGCGCAATCAAGTCATGGACTGAAGTCCAACTCCTCCATCAAAATACAGAATGTTTAGAAGGGCTGGTTAAGTGCTCTGGAGATAGAGGAACCAGGAGGGCTGCTACATTGCAATCATCAGGCACTCCCGGAGTTTGCTGGGGCAGGGGGTGAGATTTCCCATAACTACATGTGGGTTAAAAAGGAGAAAGCCTTGGATCCTAATGATAGGTCTTTTTAGAAGGACCTTGGCAATAAAAGCTGAGCATGCACTGCTGGATATCCAGGGGCTGAGGAAAGAGTTGAAAGGAACCATCCAGAACAGAGATTCCACTGGAATCGAGGGAACTGCAGGAGAGGCGGCCTGTAGGGGGCATCCAAAATTCCTATGCAAGTGCCCTGAGAGATGAATCAGCTTGAGCATCCTACAGGCCCCCCAGGGGTCACCAGCTTTAATCATCTGCAAGGCCCAGAGAACACGAAGCCACCAGATCAAGTCATAACTCACTTGCCTCTTTCCCTCTCATCTCTACCCTACCTTCAACCTGAGAGAAAAAGAAAATGACAGCTAGCACATGGAGGTGAAGGTAGTCAGGGAGAGCAAGAAAAGCCAGAGAAGCTGTCAGAAGTTCCATCTGGGAGGAGAGGAAGACCTTCTTCTCCTCCATCCCTGAATGAAGTTGAAAGAGTTGGTGGTAAATATAAAATTGCATTTTGATTATATCATGAGTTGTGTTCATATTAGTCTATGGCTCCCAGTGGCAAAACACCAAAATGATCAGCTATAGTCACACAGAATGAAATGCCAGTGAAAGCAAGGCTCTGGCAGGTGGAGAAGGAAGGAATAAAAAGGCTCTGAGGTGAGTAATTCCATTTAACTGTACGATAAAATTTAAAGAAAAAAAATCACAAGCTTAGGTGTTTAAATTCTCACTTCAGAGCACGGTCAGTGAATGAGAAAGGTTCTGTGACTTCCCTAATTTTAGGGAAGTCTTTTATTTCTTGCAGGCACTGAGCTAATGAAGCTGAAAAGTCAGAGGCAGAGACGGAGTCTGAAGACCGATGAATTACAAAACAGATTGAATTGAAGTCTCACCAGGTCTTTCAGGGCATTTATCGAGAAAAAGTGGCTCTTCCCCTGAGTACTGGAATAGACATATGTTGGAGGTGTCAGATAGCCCCAGGAATCTAAAGCCCTAGAACTCACAGAGCTTCCTGGACCAACAAAAGCAGCCCCTCCTCCCATTCTGATGAGGCTGGTCCTGTGCTGTTCAAAGACACCAGCTTCACTCGGTGGTCACCTTGCAAGGGGATGTCCTCATGGCCCACCACTTCCTCTGTTCATTGACTCCAGACCCAAAGCTAGAGGCTGATTCTAGCACACTCTGAAATCAAAATCAGACCTAGGAAGAGAAGGCAGACACACCAAAAGCACTGCAGGATTATGGGAAAGTATTCTGAGAGTGTTAGGAAGAGAAGGTCAGAATTTTAGATTGGATCAAGCTCATCTTATAGGTGCCCTCACCGAAAATTCTGCATACAATGTGCTAGATTAAACAACTGGAAGAGGTGTCAACTTCTTGATTGGTTGTCTGAGACTGAGTCTCAGTGGCGGCCTGTACATGTGAAGTTCAGATGCCATACATTCCTTGATGGAACATACAGAAGGGAATCCAAAGACTTACAGAGACAGGACTATGACAGTGGATTTATAATAGCTTTTAAAATACCTGAACTACTCACCCAGTTTCAAAAGAAAAACCCACTGATGAGAAAGAAGAGCATGAGCATGCCTGAAAAGTACTTGCCTTCTGTAGGCCAGGGATGATAGCAGGAGATGCCTCCATGGGAAAAGGTTTCCTGATAGAGTAGATGTCAGCTTTAACCTTCACAGTGGGTCCACATTCCTGAAATAAGCAGAAGGCTTAGGTGTGATTATCAGAAGGATTTGATTCTTAAGGATATTGGAGAGTGCGTAATAGATTGTAGGGTCTTTGGGGCTGAAATACATGGACACCAAAGTGTGACTAAATTATAACAACAACAATAACAAAATCTAAGTCTGGGGAATGGGGGCTGATTTTTGTCACGAAGATAGAGAGTCACAGTCCTTTACCCAATTCCCAGACCCAAGTCACTTAAAAGACCCTTGGAAAAAAGGGACACAAGACACTCTTTAGGAGCAACCCAGCAATGGCACCACAGGTGTACACCAAGGTCCCCCTCCTCCAGCAGGGGCACCACAGGTGTACACCAATGTCTTCCTCCTTCCCTTTAACAAATGCAATTGGAGCCACATACTAGGGTAACTGGGCCCTGGGAAAAGGGCTTGTATTGGTCTTTCAGGATTTTTATTATTATTCCTAGCTGATGCTAATATCTGGAGGCTCCAAATGCCATTTGCGGTTCTCTGGTTGGTGTAAGGGAGTTTATGGAATACAGGGGCTCACCCACAGTAGGACCATTTATAGTGATCCTAGTGGATCCTTGAATCCCCTCTAGAGTTATTTCCTCAGTTCTTGAGTGCTTAGTTGTAGCCAAAGTACTGACAGAATAGACATACTGGGTCCCTGACCAGTGATGTGTTACAATGGTAGGAAGGGTCAAGTCAGGTGGTTAAATACACAGAAGTTGAAGTCAGACAACACGGGTTCAAATCTCAGTTACTGCTGAACACCTTATGCAAGCTTCTTATATTCTCTTTGGCTCAATTTCCCCCATTTGTAAAATGATAGTTCTTACTTATAGCATTATTTATAAAGATGAAATGAGTTAACATGTATGTACAGTGCCTGGAAAATAGTGTTTGCTATTATTATCTTCCTTGCTTTATCAAGTATATATTTATGCAGTTAACTGATTTTCTATTTTATTTCCTTCTGCTTTTCTCCTACTATTTTATATAGACTGTATTAATGATGGTTAACCTTAAAACTTAGTCCAGAGATTATAGAATAACAAGATGGGCTTGTTACTAAACTTGAGGAGGAATGCTCATTTCTCAGAAATCCTGGACTTGGAGTCAGAGTCAGGGACTGCTAAGACTTTAGGGCTCTCCTTTTGGAGAGAGGGTGAGCATGTCCTCACTTTTTTTTGGGGGGGGGGGGGTGGCCTCATCGCGTGGCATGCAGGATCTTAGTTCCCTGACCAGGGATCGAACCCACGCTTCCTGCAATGGAAGCATGGAGTCTTAACCACTGGACCCCCAGGGAAGTCCCTGTCCTCACTTTTATAAGGAATGGTGGCATTATCTCAGGCTATGAGAAACTTCATGGCTTAAAGGTAGATTTTCTATGGATGCTTTGCTGAAAAAATATTATGACTATAGTGAATGTTCAATAATATTCATGTATAGGTATCCAGTTAGTTCTATTGAATTCTGATGGTAGTATTAAAGTACAGAGTTCATGTAATAGTTACTTGTTTAATGTCATTCCAATGTGTTTTTTCCAACCCCACCAAGCAATTCTCCAGTTCTCAGCAGAGACTGACTGGATGTCCTACAAATTTAACTCAATTCTGACACTATCTACCTGCAGATAGTGTCAGATCCTACAGGTTAAGGGCTCCATCCTATGGGACTGCTTCCACTTCAGATGTCAGTCATGAGTCTAAGCTGTCACCTGTGCTTCTGGCTGACTAGCTATAAATCAAAGGTCCCCACTACCCCCTCCTCAGGTTTGATTAATTTACTACAGCAGCTCACAGAACTCAGAGAAATATTTGCTTATGTTTATAGTTCATTATAAAGGATACAGATAAACAGCCAGATGAAGAGGTCTGAGCTCAGGAACTGGGGTGCACCACCCTCCTGGTATGTCAATGTATACATCAACCCAGAAGCTCATTAAATCTTGTTGTTCAACAGCTTCTATAAGGAGGAATTTTTATAAGGGGAAGGCACACCGCCACACTTCCCTGTCTAGAGGTCAGTGGGTAGAGCTGAAAGCTCCGACCTTCTAATCACAAGTTTTCCTGGTGACCAGCCCCATCCTGAGGCTATCTAGGGGCCCCTAAGCTACCTTATTAGTAAAAACACAGGTGTGCTCAGAAGGGGTTCCTTATGAATAACAAAAGACTCTCCTATCACTCAGGAAATTCCAAGGGTTTTAGGAGCTCTGTGCCGGTAACCAGGGATGAAGACCAAATATATATTTCTTAACGTAGATCACAGTATCACATACACCCCAATGTTTATAGCAGCATTATTTACAATTGCCAAGATATGGAAGCAGGCTAAGTGTTCATTAACAGATGAATGTATAAAGAAGATGTGGTATATATATATATATATATATATATATATATATATATATATATACATCTTCTACACACAATGGAATACTACTCAGCCATAAAAAAGAATGAAATTTTGCCACTTGCAACAACATGCATGGACTTGGAGGGTATTATGCTAAGTGAAGTAAGTCAGACAGGGAAAGACACATACTGTATGATATCACTTATATGTGGAATCTAAAAATTAAAACAAACTAGTGAGTATAACAAAAAGGAAACAGACTCACAGATATAGAGAACAAACTAGTGGTTACCAGTGGGGAGAGGTGGTGGGGGTCAAGAGAGGGATAGGGGATCAAGAGGTACAAACTATTATGTATTAAAAAATAAGCTACTAGGATATATTGTACAACACAGGGAAGGTAACCAATATTTTCTAATATAAATGGAGTATTATCTTTAAAAATTATAAACCACTATGTTATATACCCGTAACTTATATAATAACGTACATCAACTATACCTCAGTAAAACAAAAAATCACAGTATCACAGTCATCCATTTCACTAGATTGTAAGCTCCATGAAGATCCATTTTCTCTCTTGCTCACCACAGTATCCCCAGAGCTAGTGCAGGCTTCTCTGTACATGGGATTCTCTCAATAAACGTTGGCATAAATGACTCGATTTTGAATATGATAATTGTATTGTTAATTATCTATTGCTAGATAACAAATTGCTTCAGATTTAGAAACTTAGAACAACACACATTAATTATCTCACAGTTCCTGTGAGTCAGGAGTCCAGGCACGACTTTGTTGGGTCTCTACTCCAGGGTCTCATCTGAAAGCTGCAATCACAGTCTTGGCCAGGGCTGCAATCTTAGCTCAAGGTTTGACTGGGGAAGGATCCACTTATAAGCTCACATGATTGTGGGCAGAATTCAGCTCCTTGAGGGTTGTTGGACTGAGGGCCTCGGTTCCTTGCTGGCTGTCAGTTGAAGTTACTTTCAGTTTCTGCCACGTGGGCCTCTTCACGGGGAGGTTCACAACATGGCCACTTGCTTCATCAAAGCCAGCAAGGAAGAGGGTCTTTTAGTATAATGGAAATTAAAATCCTATGTAATAAACTGATGTACATGTAATCACATACATTCCATTACCTATTGATTAGAGACAAGTGACAGGACCTACCCACACTCAGAGGGAGAGAATTACACAAGAGCATGGATTCTAGGAGGCAAAGATCATTGGGGTCACCTTACAATCTGTCTGCCTCAGTGATTCACCAAATACCCTTATCAAATCAGTTAATCTGTAGCCATTCTCTAAAGAAGGCCAGACAGTTAATGTCTATGAAATGCCAGAGAGTTCTCATTAGCTCAGCCCTTATTATCCAAGTCCCTGCTATTGTCAAGTTACATAGGGAAGCAAAGGTCATCTTAAGATAAAAATATTCACTAATATCAAACTTGTTCCGGCTCGAAAATCACTTCTCCTCTTAATGCTAGTACATGTCCTCTTACACCTCATTTTGCCAGAGTACCTCCTGCTAATTATGTGAGTCTGCAATGCAAATACAATCAAAACCAATTGCACGGGCACTTCAAAAGAAAATTATTTGAATTATCAGAGGCTTAGGAGAGGCCCTTGGGAAAACTGATGAAGCCCTCAAATAATTTTGTAAAAATAGTCTTGTTTGGATCATGTTGGGGAATTTGAGTATGAAATATTATGTATGCTGCTGTCATACCATTTTTGAAAAAATATTATGAAAAAATCTCAGCAAAATATATTTTTTCATTCAAAGCAAGTTGTCTAGATGCAAAATAAAGTAACCTAACCTTAAATATAAGAGAAAATAGCATAGTCCCATAATTTTATTTTATTTTTATTTGGATCTCTTGTAGCCTGGGTTCAAATCCTAGCTATGTCAATTACTAGCTGTGTGATAGGCAAGTTAATTTTTCTGTGCCTCAGATCACACATCCATAACATGGAGATGCTAGTAATAATAGTACCTAAATCACCTTGTACTTCATTTGACCCTAATGACAACCCAGGAGGCCAGTGTTGAGGCAGGTGCTCTTGACAGGGTTAATGACTGTGATTGGGTAAGATGACCAGAGGTCCCTTTTTTTTTTTTTTTTTTTTTGCGGTACGCGGGCCTCTCACTGCTGTGGCCTCTCCCGCTGTGGAGCACAGGCTCCGGACGTGCAGGCTCAGCGGCCATGGCTCACGGGCCCAGCCGCTCTGCAGCACGCGGGATCTTCCCAGACCGGGGCACGAACCCGTGTCCCCTGCATCGGCAGGCGGACTCCCAACCACTGCGCCACCAGGGAAGCCCCAGAGGTCCCTTTTTTTGCCTCCAAAATACTGGGTCTCAGCAGCATTAACCAGAGTGGCCAACTAATTAAGGTCAGGGGAATCCACACACTTAGGATAACTTCCTCATCTAGATGGTTTTTGAAAAAGACCATCTAACATGAATCCACATAAAGACCAGGTGATATACAGTGCACCTCACAAGATATAAGAGCATTTAAGTAACTTTCAGAAGGTCAGTAGATTAAAAGTGGTGTATTCAGAGCCAGGTGTAACTAACTCCAAAGCCCACTTTGATGCTTTTTTCATACCCTTCTCTTTGTACAGCCCCGTACATAGCAGGATGACCACCAGGGAAGAGTGGTCCAGAATGGGAGAAATGCCCAGCACTCAGAAAATAAGGGTCAGATCCATAGCCAACCCCAGACAATCACTAGCCTTGCTTCCACGCCCCCTCCTCTTCCTCAACTAACCCTTTCATTCCTTAGCTCTCTCCTCCCTTCCCCATACTGCTTGTGTTCCTCCAGGCTGCTGCTTAAGAAGGTTTTTTGAGATCTCAAGGGTAGGAAAAAAGAAACAGTCTAAATCAAAAAAGCCAATAAACATTGCACCATCTTCTAGCTGTTCTATCTGAACAGAGGGAGGAACTCAAAGCAAAGCCCAGGAGTGTTGAGTTCATTTTCAAAGCACATATAGTGTTCATTCTTAATAAACCAATGGAGTGAGACAGAATGTAGGGAGACTGAGGGAAGGGTCACTGCTTAACAGATCAATGCAACGAACAGAAGCAGCTGAGTCCACACGCGTACAAACAGATTGAGATGCTGCATGGGTCTAGGAAGGGTCAACAGTACCTTTGGAACTTGCGGTTCCGAGCGTGAAGCCCGGCCTTCCCACTTGAAGCAAGTCACCGAGTCTCTTCTTCAGATGTGAGGTAGAGAATAATCAAAATCCTTAGAGGCCAAGCTGGGAATGGAAAAGAAAATGAAATGCTGAGATCCAAGTGGTATTGCCTTGGAAAATAATCATTGTGAGGGAAGGGAAGTATTATTCCATAGCTGGTGCTGGGTACATTCTTAAGAATGAAACGAATTCATGCCACTGTGGAAATATTTTGATTCTTCTTTGACTGAAACGAAAAGGACTATAGGTAACATGCTACATGGTATTTAATGGTAAGGCTTGAGAGGCAAATCTCAGGAAAAAAGTACACGGAGAATTCCAAATCCTGAGGTTATATTACTCTTCTCAGTACAATGATGAAAGGGGATTAGAGAATACTTACACCCCAGAAGCCTCAAAAAACAAGGAACAATAAATATCATCCAGGTGGGTCAACTATCTTAAGTTAAAAAATTCTTATCTCTAATAATCCTGCTCAATACAGTGTCAGTATTTAAGGGTAAATGTCTCTCCAATATAGTTAACAATGTATTACACATTTGTTTAAACTCTTGAAAATAGAACCTTTGATCTTGAGTCTATAATGTCTACAAAGTTTGTAAGACATGTTTGTTACATACATTAGATTATAAATTATGTGTATTAGAATGTTAGTTAAATTAGATTTTCTCACTGTCTCAGATCACATTCCCTAGAAGCAGAGCCTGAGACAGGGTTTGGGGTGCATACGGTTTAGTGAAGGAGGACTCAGGAGGAAGAGTGAGGGAGAGGGACGGGGCAGGAGGAGGAACTAAGCACGGGGAGGATCTCAGCCAGAGACGAACTTCAGGATGATTCCACGGGGAAGCACGGCAGCGTAAATAGCCTCGCAAAGCTGAGCCCACCTTGAGGCAAGGGGGCTAGCCTTTTGTACCCCGTGTCAATCAGTCATTGGCTGCTGGTTATGACCCAGGCGTCGGGAGGGGCATAGGTGTAATGTCCTGGGTGGAGTGGCTCCCTTTGGGCTGAGGGCAATTCTTTGGAGAAGGATGTATCTGTGAATGCTTAGCAGCCCAAACTCACAGTACCTGGGGGATGGATGCACGAGTCAGGAGAAGGTATGTGGCCAGTGGGCCAGCAGCATCCAGTACACTCACAGCAGCTGTGAAATAAACTCACCTGCCTGCGATAAGCAACCCCATACCTAGACCCTCCCTAGCCTTCTATTAAGGAATCTTATCACTAACAATATGGTATAGATTTCTTGGGGGTCAGTCACTGGTATTGGCTTTCTCCATTTAAGCCTGTTTGAAATAAATACTTTGTCTGGTACAGTCAAATCTAAGTATAATGGGAATCTTCATTTTTCCACAGACAAAAGCAATTCAAGATGGATAAGAGTAAATAACAATTTAAAAAATCAAACACTGAAAAACAGGAAGAAGATCTAATTAAATATTTATTATCATTCTCAAAGGAGGATGTTTTTTTAAGCCCGGATGTAAGGAAAAAAATCATAAAGGAAAACATCAGCAGGTTTTACTGCATAAAAGCATAAAACTTCTAACCATCAGGGGAAAAACAAAACCAACTCTGCATAAACAAAATAAAAAGGTAAACAACAGAAAAGAATATTTCTGCAAATGTGAAAAAAAAATGCCCTGACACATGATTGCTAATTCAGCAAGGGTAAGATTTTCACAGCATGCTTATTGGCCAGATTCTAGAATAAAATCCCCACCCAGCAAAAGGGATTGAAAAGAGATTAAAATATCTTTTTTTCAAGTGCCATACGTGACCAGCTATAACCTTGGGCAGCTTACTTCATTGTTTTTTATCTCAGTTTCTTTATCTTTAATATGGAGATAATAATAGTGCCTACATCTTTTTTGTTATCATTCTTAGGGCTGTAAGAGCCAGATGTCCTACTAGGAATTAATTGTCCACACTTATAAAAAGAAGTGTTAGAAAGAGAAGAAGGAGCTACAGGGGGTGACCGAGCAGAACTATTAGGGAAGAGTAAGTGGAGATGGAGTTGATAGGATCAGGGCAGCGTATCTAGCTAGGTTCCACCACGCTCTGGCGTGAAACTATCTTTGGCAGAGCTAACGCTCTACAACTTAGGCCAAGGAGTTGTTAGAGGACCCTTGATGCCCATGGAGAAGTCCTTCTTACCTACGTTGAGAAAGACAAGCTTTCTTTCTTCTTCTCTGGCTCCCTTGCCATTAGGTGCTGTCATACGACCAAATTCTAGCTTATGGAGTATGAGTGGGAGTGACGTGTGCCATTTCTGGGCACACACGCATCATATTCATCTATGTTCTCCATTCCTTTTCAACTGCTGGAAACTGGATGTGGTGACTTAACCTGGGCCACGCAGATGACAACAGACCCTAACACAGGGCAGAGCCACCTGGAATACCCACACTGGCTATGTGGGGTAAATTACGTGGGGTACTAATGTAAATTAGTACATTTCATGAGCAGAAGACAGACTTCCTTATTCGTGCCACTAAATGATCAGGTCTTGTTACAATGAAGTCTACACTCATTCAGCAATGTTGAACTAAGTCTATTGATCAATGCCACTTCAAGCCTTTCCTATGGAAACACCCAAGGCACACCGGAACAGTGACCCTACCAACAAACAGCAGGAGACGACACATGTATGTTAAAGGCTACACAAACAATTTGAAGGCTGCTGCCCAAACATTTCCCGTCTTGGCCTGCGATAGGGGCTGGCAAACTTCTGAAAAAAAGGACAGATAGGAGAGACTGTAGACGGCTTTGTGGGCCATACAGTCTCTGTTAGAACTTCTCTGCCTCTGTGTAGCACAAAGGCCATCACAGGCAATACCTAAACGAATGGGCATGGCTGTGTTCCAATAAATGATTATTTACAAAAACAAGGTGTAGGCCACATTTGGCCTGCAGGCCATAGTTTGCTGACTCTTGACCAGAAGGACCCCTGGAATTCCTGTTGTTAGAGGATCATTTGTTTGGATTATACTTAGCAGAGTCTTCTTAAAATGTACACATAGGCAGTAAACCAAACCATAAAAGGTGGCATTGTTTGTAGCCTTACATTGTACCTGATTGTCTTGAAGAAGCTATATTATAATGGGTTTGACATTCCTGATCAAGAGCCTAAAGTTAACCTTTTATAAAAATGATGGGCCTCATATTTAATCAATCATTAACTCTTTAACTGCCCAGTTTAGAAATTTCTAGACTAGATAAGCATCAATTTAACAGGACAATATTGAAAATGCTCTTATCAATTTTACTTAGGATACTACTAGCTTTTCAAGATGGTGCCGAAAGTGAGGAAGGAAACCCATGTCCCTCCCAAAGCTGAAGCCAAAGCAAACACTTTGAAGGCCAAGAGAACAGTGCTGAAAGGTGTCTTTAGCCACACAAAAAAAGATCCACACCTCACCTACCTCCTGACAGCCCAAGGTACTGCAGCTTGAAGGCAGCCCAAATATCCTTGGAAGAGCACCCCTAGGAGAAACAAGCTTGATCACTACACCCCTGTTAAGTTCCCTTTGACCACCAAATCAGCCTTGAAGAAGACAGAAGACGACACACTGTGTTCTTTGTGGGTATCAAGGCCAACAAGCACCAGATCAACCAGGCTGTGAAGAAGCTCTGTGACACTGACGTGGCCAAGGTCACCCCCTGATCAGGCCTGATGGAGAGAAGAAGGCATATGTTTGACTGGCTCATGACTTTGGATGCTTTGGATGTTGCCAACAAATGGAACCATCTCAACTGAGTCCAGCTGGCTAATTCTCAATTACATATATATATATTCACCATGAAAAAAGATATCTCAAGAGAAAGTTATGATTGAGTCATTGATTGACTGGCTGATAAGGGTACTTGAGATACATTATCTCCCATCATCACAATAGCTCCCGATGTGACTTACCAAGGGGAACATTGAGGCTCAGAGAGGTAAGTAATTTTCTAAGATCATCCAACTGATAGAGAGAGATGTGCCTAGCTTCAAAGCTTCTATTCTCATACCACCGCCTCCTGGCTAGAAGAAGGAAAGGCATGGGCAGAGATTTTGATGGAAACCTAGAGGCTGGCCAGGAGAGGAGGCCACTGGGCTCTGGACCTAGAGGGGTAGGCTTATGTGGTCAAGAGCATCAGGAAGCAGAAGCTTGACCACTGTGTGTTGTTAGTGGGTCATAACATGAATAACTGGCTGAATATTCCAAGTGTGGATTGTTATAAGTACAACACGTAGCCTACAAAGAGCAGCTATGAAATTATTACCTTTACTGAGTACTCACTATGTGACAGGCAGTGTGCCAAATACTTCTCATGGACCCTATCATGTAATCTTCACAATAACCCTTTGAAGTAAGTACTATTATTATGATCTCCATTTTATAGTTCAGGAACTGAGGCACAAAGAGATTTAAGCAACTCGTCTAAGGTCAAAAGGTTTAGAAATGGCAGAGCTAATATTAAGCTTGTCAGGCCTCAAAGCTCACATTTTAATCCCTTACACTATGCTGTTTCCTAAAACAGCAAATAATAAAATCTCATGCTATAATTATTCTTATCACTGTCCCTGTTCATTTCTCCAGAGAACTCTATCATAATCTGCAATGATGCATATTTTTGCTTTCTTTCTTGTCTCTTTAACTAAATAGTCTCAGCACTATGAAGACAGAACCCATCTCTATTTTATCCAACAGGGCCTAGTGCCTAGTACAATGCCTAGCACCTCAGAGGTATTTGGTAAATTTTTGCTGAATGAATTAATGGGTAAATGATATGCCCACAGGGGAACTCAAGATGGCATAATATCTGTGCAGTGGGAAGTGGTTCTCTTCCTATTAAATATCAAAACAAAGAAACAAACAAACAAAAAAAACAAACGAACCAGAGTTGAAACCATCATGCATTACTGGTGGGGATATAAAATGGTGTAGCTGTTTTGGAAAACAGTTTAGTGGTTCCTCAAAAACATAAACATAAAATTACCATGTAATCCAGCAATTCTGCTCCTAGGTGTATACACAAAAGAACTGAAAGCAGGGCTTCCCTGGTGGCGCAGTGGTTGAGAGTCCGCCTGCCGATGTAGGGGTCGCGGGCTCGTGCCCCAGTCCGGGAGGATCCCGCGTGCCGCGGAGCAGCTGGTCCCGTGAGCCATGGCCACTGGGCCTGCGCGTCCGGAGCCTGTGCTCCGCAACGGGAGAGGCCACAACAGTGAGAGGCCCGCGTACCGCAAAAAAAAAAAGAACTGAAAGTAGGGACTCACACAGATACTTGTACACCAGTGTTCATAGCAACATGATTCTCAGTAACCAAAAGGTAGAAACAACCCAAACGTCCATGGATGGATAAACAAAATGTGGTATATACATACAGTGGACTATTATTCCACTTTAAATAGGAATGAAATTCTGATACATACTGACGAATCTTGAAAATATTGTGCTAAGTGAAATAAGCCAGACATAGGACAAATATTGTATGATTCCACCTACATGAATAGGCCAATTCATAGAGGCGGAAAGTAAAATAGAAGTTACCAGGGGTTAAGGGAGGGTGGGTGGGGACTTTTTTTTTAATAAACACAGAAATTTCAGTTTGGGATGATGAAACCATTCTGGAGATGGATAGATGTGATGGTTGCACAACAATGTGAATATACTTAATGCCACTGAATAGTTAAAATGGTACATTTTGTGTCATGTATATTTTACCAAAGAAAAAATCTCCACACGACAGAAGATGTGAATTTGCATTTGCCATCACGTCACTCTGAGGTCAGAGAGAATAGCAGGAGCCCTAGGGGTCCATGGGTCTCAGAGACAACAGCCTTCCTCAGGCCAAGGATGCTGGTGTCCGCACTGCAGAGCCCAAGAGGACAAGGAGACGAGAGTGAATCTCTGGCAATACAGATGATACTTATTCTACTTGACAGTTAAAATTCTGAGCCTTTACCAACAGCTCCCAGGACATGCTCAGTCATTACAATACAGTCCTAGGCACCGGGAGTGGGCATTTCAGTGCAAAGTGAATGGTAAACTGTGAAGATTCACAAGACCCTGAGGAGGAGAAAATTTCCATAGGGTGGGATGGGAACAGAGATGTTTCTTTTTTTTTTGGCAACACCATGTGGCATGCGGGATTTTAGTTCCCCCGACCAGGGATAGAACCCGTGCCACCTGCAGTGGAAGCACGGAGTCTTAACCACTGGACCGCCAGGGAAGTCCCCAGAGATGTTTCTTTTAACCACCCCTGGCTTCCACCAATCCCCCAGTGAAAACGGATTGAAGGCTCACGTCAGAACCCACTGAATGAGACAGAACATTGTCTGAGTGAGTCTTTTTGTTTTTGTTTTTGTTTTGTTTTGTTTTGGTGGTACGCGGGCCTCTCACTGTTGTGGCCTCTCCCGTTGCGGAGCACAGGCTTCAGACGCGCAGGCTCAGCGGCCATGACTCACGGGCCCAGCTGCTCCGCGGCATGTGGGATCTTCCCGGACCGGGGCACGAACCCGCGTCCCCTGAATCAGCAGGCAGACTCTCAACCACTGCGCCACTAGGGAAGCCCTCTGAGTGAGTCTTATTGATGTCAGAGACTACTGAACACTGCCCATAGTACCACAGTACTTTTTTGCCACTGATACCCATGCATGAATTAGCTTGCTAAGAAATAAGCAAGCCAATGACTTCCCATGACCAGAAGAAAGGTTCAGATGAATAGATTTTGTAGGGGAAAAGGATGTGGTTGGGAAGAAGAAAAGGTAGAACCGAAGTGGGCAGAGCCAGAGTGAAGCCTGAGAGAGTGTGAGGAGGCCCTGAAATAACAAAAGGGATCCGTGAAAGAAACCTCAGAGGGCACAGAAGTTGAGATCTTGATTCTTTCCGAACTGTAATGTTGTCCATGAAATTGAGCCATCCCTACTCCACAGACAGGTGCCCCTTCCTACATAAACCCGGGGCCCCCGGAAGGGACCTGCAGTCATCGGTACATTTGAGCAAATATCTCTCTTGCTTTTCTGTCTCATAGATGAATATAGGTGGCACAGTATAATGCTAAGAGGAAAAGTGTCAGCACTTTGGAGCTAGTCTTGGAGATGAATGCTGCTTCTTTAACTTACTGGCTTAGAAACTACTCACCTCCTGTGAGAGTCAAGTTCCTCACCTACAGAATAGTTCAACTATTAAGGTAATACCATTTGCCATGCAATAATACCTGTTAGGTAAGCAGGTAATACCTACGAGAAAATACCTATTAAGGTAATACCTAATACCATGACCAGCAGACAGCTCTATGTTCCAAGGATGATCACTTTCTTCCCTCATCTGTAATTCTAGTCCTGCACTCTGCCTATGCCAAGTGAGCAGAAATTGCCAAGTTTCATTCACTGTGCTGCCTGGCTGTGAGCCGTCAGAGGTCAGCGCCTCTCCTTCCTCTTGCTAGCAGTGTCACAATTTGCATCCTTTATTTTCGTGCTGTCCCTCCCCACCGCCCCCCGAGGATCTCTAAGGACTTGGCAGACTCCAGAGGGGAAACATAAACCATTTTTATGTTACCAAAAGGGAAGTTAGGACACAATGAAAGATTAGAGGTTTTTCCAGAAAAAATTTAAGAGAAATCCCAAATTGTCTTCCTTTCCCACAGTCCATCCCACTGTTTGAATTGCTTCCCTGGACACCAGATGAAAGCAGCTGGCAATCAGGGACCATGGTCCATAGGGAATGCTTATCAAGGGCTGGCTGGGGTCAGATTTTCAGTCGTCTCATATTCTGAAACCCTCTCAAACCGCCTGTCGTGAATGACAGCAGTTTCAGCACAAGAGTCATTTCATCCTGAAACAGTTGCCAAGGACCAGGCGTACCCAGCCTGTGGCGCTGGATACGAGGGAGTGACGTGCTTCCTCTGATTTACATCCATCCCTTTGAGGAAACGCTCCTTGCTAGGTGATGTTAACCTCCTGTATCAGCCTCTATTTTTAGCCTCTGAATGAGTGATGAATCAGATTATAATCTGACAGTGTGCTTAAAGACATATTAAAGTCAAATTAAATTACAGTGCCTCAGGGCTTCCCTGGTGGCACAGTGGTTAAGAATCTGCCTGCCAATGCAGGGCACATGGGTTCGAGCCCTGGTCTGGGAAGATCCCACATGCCACGGAGCAACTAAGCCCGTGCACCACAACTACTGAGCCTGCGCTCTAGAGCACAACTACTGAGCCCACGTGCCACAAGTACTGAAGCCCGTGCGCCTAGATCCCGTGCTCCGCAACAAGAGAAGCCACCCAATGAGAAACCCACGCATCACAACGAAGAGTAGCCTCCACTCGCCGCGACTAGAGAAAGCCCGCGTGCAGCAACAAAGACCCAACGCAGCCAAAAATAAATAATTAATTTTAAAAAAATTAGGGTGCCTCAGACATCACACATATTTCTAAAGAACAGAGCCAGAATGCATTATCCCTGCCTATTTTCAGCCCACACCCATTATAACCTAAATTATTCTTATTATGTATCCCATTATAAATATATCAGATGGTTAAATATGACTCTAAGATTAAGTTTCCTCCAATTTTAATCAAGCCTCACAAACGAAGTCAGCTCATTCCAAAAGCTGGAGATAGAAATGATTTCTCTTGAATATTATCATTATGCTGTGAGCTCAGACACTGCTGGTGAAATCAATACTCGCGATCATTCAGATACACCTGGTGCACCTACTACATGGCAGGCACTGCCTTGGGCACTGGGGAGACAACGGCAAACAAGAGCAAGACATAATTCTTTCCCTTGTGGAACTAGATTAGTGAGGAGCTAGATATTAACCAAATAATCCAATAAGCAAATGGTTAGGATTGAAATTATGTTATTAAGTTTCTGATTCTGTCTCTCTCTCCATCCATCTCTTAGCTCTGCTGTCTTCTGTTTGGCTTCCTCTTTCAGCAGCATCTCTCTATGTGACTAAGACAGCCACTTGCAGCTCCTGATGATCCTAAAGGAACAGTTGTCCCTAGAGCTCCAGCAAAGTCCCAGAGAGGATGCTGATTGGCCTGGTTCAGATCACGTGCTACTTCCTATAATGGTATGGAGAACTGGGAAAGTAATATTCTGATTGGCCAGCCCAGGTCACATGTGCACTCAAGGTGGAGAAGGGAGGGGTGTGTTAGTGTCCCTGGTACCATATGGCTAAGCAGGATTCCTAGGCATGGGAGACAGTAGTTCCCCAAGTGAAAGGATGATGGGCCAATGAATGTTTGTCCACAAAAGTGTCAGAAGGTTGATGTTTAAAGTCGGTCAAGCAAAAGAAGAAAAAGAGTAGCAATGTAAGTTATACTTTCTCTGTATTCCTCTAAGTGTCAGGGACTGCAGCATGCAGCACAGTAGAAAGAGAGGTCTTCAGAACCAGACAGATGTGGGCTCATATCCTGCCTCCACCACATCTTAGTGGCTACGTGGCCTTGGGAAAATCATCTAATCCTCTAAAACTGTTTCTTCACTGGTAGCACGGGGATAATAATTCCACACCAATAGGATTGTTAGGGAGATAAAATTATACAATGTAAACAAAGAGGTACAGTGATGGGAGCATTGGAGCTACTTGATGGATAATGGGTATTTAGAAATCTCCCCAAGGTACCATATTGTATAACAAATATTGTAGACAGGGTCCTAAGTTGTGGAATGGAGGGAGGGAATGGTGTTTGGAGGCAAGAGGAAGAAACAAAATATGAACAACTAAATAAACAAGCATACATTCATATTTTGAAAAATGCTCTGATGGAAATAAACAAGGTAATAAAAAAACAAGGGAAAAACAAATATAATAGAGTAATAAGAGAGGAGGCCTCCTTTAGATGGGATAGGCCAGGAAGGCCTCCTTGAGAAGGTGACATGTGAACAAAGTCCTGAAGGGTGAGAAAGAGATTGACATGCAAGGAGTTTAGGGAGAAGGTTCTAGACAGAGGGAACAGCAAGTGCAAAGGCCCAGAGGCAGGAAAGGGACAGGCATTTCCAAGGAACAGAAGGAAGGACAGTGGTTGGAATGGTGAGATTAAAGAGAAACAGGAAACAGATCATAGTAGGCCTTTCAGGCCATAGTAAGAAGTTCAAGTTGCATACCGAATGATATATCTGGTTAAAAATTCTAATAAGATAATTAGGGTTGTTGGGTGGAGAACAGAATGGATAAGGCCATGTGTGGGGAGACCAGTTAGGAGACCATTGCAATCAGCTAGGTAAGAGACAGTGGGGACCTAGCCTAATGTGGTGATAGTGGAGATAGGGATAAATGGATGGATTAAAGACATATTTTGGTTGTAGAGCCAGAAAGATCCCGAGATGGATTTGTATGTGGGAGATGAAGGAAATGGAGGAATTAAAGATAAATCTTGCCTCTGGGGGTTGAGCAACTACTTGGGCAAATGTGGGCCATTCACTGAGCTAGGGAAGCCTTGGGAAGAAACAGATTTAAGATACTGAGTTTGAGGTGCCTATAGGGACCCGGGTGGCAGGATGGATGAGGCAGTTAGACAGACAAGTGTGGGTCCTAAGGGAGAGGCCAAGGCTTCCCCGGTGGCGCAGTGGTTGAAAGTCCGCCTGACGATGCTGGGGACACGGGTTCGTGCCCCGGTCCAGGAAAATCCCACATGCTACGGAGCGGCTGGGCCCGTGAGCCATGGCCGCTGAGCCTGCGCGTCCGGAGCCTGTGCTCCGCAACGGGAGAGGCCACAACAGTGAGAGGCCCGCGTACCGCAAAAAAAAAAAAAAAAAAAAAAAAAAGGAAGAGGCCAGGGCTGGGGTACAAATTTGAAGCCATGGGACTGGATGAGATCATCCAGGAAAGAGGAGAGATAAGAAGAGAGGAGAAGGAAGAAGGTCCCTGCATGAGCCTTGAGACTCACAGCGGAAGAGTCAGCAAGGAAGAGAACCCATGACCCAGGAGAGAAACCAGAAAGTCACAGTGATAGAGGCCAGGAGAGGAAATTATTTCAAAAAGAAGGAAGCAGTCAACTCTGGTGAAAGCTGTTGAGAGATTAGTAATGAGGACAAGGAAATGAACTTTAAATTTAGAAACAAGTAAACAAACAGAAATCCACCCCTGACGGTGGTACTCTCAAATTCATCTTTCTAAAACAAATCTGATGTTACTCCCTTGATTACAAAATTCAGCTTCTCATCACCAGGTCCTTAGCAAGGTACATTGGACCACTTCTTCCTAGCACGGCCTCCATCTGCTCTCATCCACTCCCCACTCCTTTGCCTGTGCTTCCTGTGAGCAGTGACCACAGATGGTCCTGCCTCTCTGAGCAGCCCCTGCTCTCCAGGTCTCTATCCACAGTTTCTCAGACCTGCACTACCCTTCCCTTGCTCCTGGCGGATGCCGCACCCCTGACCCAGCCCTGATTCCATCTCCATACAGTGCTGTTTGAGCCACAAATCCCCGCCTTAGATCTCTAATACAGCACTTCTCGGACTGCATTAGAATTGTTTTCCTATTCATGGTACCTACTAGACTATGAGTGAGATCCTTTACAGTTGGGACTTTGTTTTGGTCATCTATATGCTCAGCACAATACCTAATGCATAGTAGCTGCCTACTAGGTATTTGTTGAGTAAGTTCCCTAAAGACAAACAGAAGTTTTAACTATTTAAAAAAGCAAAGTTAAAATATATCTTTTGAGCCTGAATGCATATACAAGTTCCCCTCACTCAAAAAGTCATTAAAAAGGGTACAAGAACATGAACACTCCTGTCATCGGTTGAATAGTGCCCCCCCCGCAGAAAAAGGTATATTGGAGTCTTAACTCTCAGTGCCTCAGAATGGGACCTTAATTGGAAATAGGGTCTTTACAGAGACAATCAAGTTAAAGCGAGTTCAGTTGGGTGGGCCCTAGTGCAATATAACTGCTATCCTTATAAAAAGGTAAAATTTGGACATGGACACGGACATACACAGAGGGAAGACCATGTGAAGATGCAGGGAGAGCGCCACGTAAAGACAGAGGATCGGAGTGATGCGTCTACAAGCCAAGGAATGCCTGAGGCCACCAAAAGCTAGGAGAGAGGCCTGGAATTGTTCCTTCCCCAGCACCTTCAGAGGGAGCATGGCCCTACTAGCACTTTGATTTTGGACTTCTGGCCTCCAGAATTGAGAAAATAAATTTGTCATTTTACTCCATGCAGGTTTTGGTGTATTGTTTTGGCAACACTAGGAAACCAATACATCCCCTGACATGGAGGAAGCCCAAAATGTATTTTTTTCGTCACCCTGGCACTCCATAAGTTCAACTCAACTCGTTATGCTGAAAATTTTTAAAATACAGGAAAAAAAAATAGCACTCTCCTCAATTTTGCCTAACAGGGAATTAAGAAGAATCCCCAAAGACCTCACTTTAATCAGGTTTAAATTAATCTACACTTTGTATTTATAGTAATATTAAATTAACCAAATGCATTTAAAACATAACATATTCTGAAGGATGGATATTGGATTATATTAATCTCAGTGCTCTAATTTTATTTAGTAAAAGAAAGTTATGCATTTTCTTCTGCTCATTTTATAACCCGGGGTGAGCTTCAGAATAAAATAATATAGTCTATTAATTTAAAAATACTCTATGGGGCTTTCCTGGTGGCGCGGTGGTTGAGAGCCCGCCTGCCGATGCAGGGGACACGGGTTCGTGCCCCGGTCCGGGAAGATCCCACATGCCACGGAGCGGTTGGGCCTGTGAGCCATGGCCGCTGAGCCTGCGCGTCCGGAGCCTGTGCTCCGCAACGGGAGAGGCCACAACAGTGAGAGGCCCGCATATCGAAAAAAAAAAATACTCTATGAAAACTATAAAGTTCTGGAGTGAAACAGTGAGATAGTGTGATGGTTAATTTTATATGTCAACTTGACTGGGATAAGAAATGCCCAAATAGCTGGTAAAACATTATTTCTGGATATGTCTGTGTGGGTACTTTCAGAAGGGATGAGCATTTGAATTGGGAGGCTGAGTAAAGAAGATCACCCTCACCAGAGCAGGTGGGCATCACCCAATCCGTTGAGGGCATGAATAGAACAAAAATGAAAAGGAAGGGCAAATGTGCTCTTTGTTTAAGCTGGGATGTCCATCTCCTCCTGCCCGCAGATATTGATGCTCCTGATTCTTGGACCTTTGAACTCAGCCTGAATTACACCACCGGCTTTCTTGGATCTCCAGCTTGCAGACAGCAGATCAGGGGACTTCTAGGCCTCCATAACCATATGAACCAATTCCTATAATCAATCTCCTGAGATATATATCTATATATATCTATATATCCTATTGGTTCTGTTTCTCTGGAGAACCCTGATTAATACAGATGGGGAGGTGGCAGAGAAATTATCATTGACTTAGTTGAGTAGAGAAGAGAAAAGTAAAGAAGCTGAGCTGATACTCTGGGGAGGCATTAGTCAATTTAACCAAGAAAACAGAAGGCACTTTAAGTGTTTAAACAGAAGGAATTGAATACAGGGGATTGGTGACACATAACAGAAGAGCTAAGCACCAAACAGAACAATGAGGCAAACCTGAGATGAGCAATGGAAGGAGCCACTACTGCCTTTAGGCTACAGCAGGTTTCTCAATCTTGGGACTATTGGTATTTTGGGCCAGCTGATCATTTGGTGTGAGGGGCTGTCCTGGGCATCATAGGATGTTTAGTCTTTATGTCTGGCCTTCAGCCACTAGATGCCAGTAGCACCCCCCTCATCTAAGCTGTAACAACCAAAAATGTTTCCAGACATTGCTAAATGTCCCTTGAGTAGAGGGGGTGGGGAGTAGGCAGAAACATCCCTGGGTGAGAACCACTCAGTTGGAAGGACAAAAGGAGGAGGTGGTGTTACTGGAACTTAGGTACAGGGTCACCCAGGAAAAGCTGGAACCATGAAGCAAGAGGTCCATCCAGTGAGAGTTAGAGACATGGAGAAGAGGCCTCAGAGAGAGGAAGAGGGAGAAATACCCTGGCTCCTTTGCTATCCCCTCAGTCTCCTGCGGACTGGCATTGGCCTTCTGAGATACAGAGCAGAGCAAGGGAAAGGCAAGGAATGGTTCTAAGGGTGCAGAATCAGTGCAGGGACTCCCTTAAAACTTTAGCACTGAATAAGGACAAAAACTTAAATTCGAGGTCCAACTTTGAGACTGGTGTTCATTCAGTGTGCCAGATCCCCAGATAACTGCTGCATATTACACAGAGGCAACTTACTGTGAAACCAAAGAAATCCCTCGTTTGCATGGGTCCCCTCCAAGGTGCCAGAAGGGCTCTAGTAATGTGTTCAATGGGGTCTCATGTTTTAGTAAAATCTGCATCACCTTTCCCCTCATGTTGGGTGGAACTGGAGTGGGTGTGGGCACTTTGGAGATCTGGGTAAAGGAAAGTTGAGATGGTATCAGCACTGCCTTTGGTCCTGAGCAACAGGAGCTCCTGCCCTGGGCCTCATACACCAGAGAGCCTCACGGTGGCTCTCCTCCTGCTGCACCCCTCCCCTCTAGAGGAGAAGTCTGCAGGGCCCAGGGGCTGTGCCCACCAGGAATGTACACCTCCCCTGCTTCCCATAATTTGAGCACCCAGGACTACAAAATTCCCCGTCCAAATGGTCCTGAGCCCGCTCCCAGGATCTACATGGGCCTCTCCCCTGAGTCCAGACTTCCAAGAGTGGACCATGCTATAGGAATGCACACCCCTAGGCCCAAGAAGTGGCCAAGGCACAGCAGTTGGCTGGAGGCTATGGATAAAGCTTGGTTGTAGGGACTGGAGTGTCCACATATGTGAGAGGCCCTGCAGGGTGCAGAAGGGAGCTAGGTAGGAATGGGAAGAAAAGGGGAGTCATAAATAAGCAATTTTTTTTCAAATTATATCCAAAGTAGTAATTCATAAAGAGGAAAAGATAAGTTTTGAATAGAAGTAAAGAGTAAGCTTCTATATTGTTTGATATCTGTTTCTTCTTGATCTAGCATAAAATACTGACATCATAATCCACCAGAACAATGGGGCTATCAATGACAAACTGGTTAATGAGGGTCATTAATTCAAAAAGTATTGAAGATTAGTCCCTGTGCAAGAAAACTTGAAATATGCATGAAATCTTACAGCTTATATATGAAAGAAAGCTGATGTAGGATTTCCCAAATTTGACAACAATTTTTAAAAATTACATGATTTACCAGTAACCAGTTCTGAGGTGGAAAAACCTTTTCTAACATATCAATAAAAAAAATTTATTCAACCATGATAGAGGAAAGACTGAGTAATCTTTTGGTAGAAAATGATGTTACAAAATCATTGTCATAAGAAGTGTATAGAGGTATGTCACCAGACAATAGAGAGGATATTAGATGTGTCAAGCCGTCAAATAATGAAGATATTATTTTTCTAGATTTTTGTAGTATTTGTCAGCTTTTTATTTTTATTTTATTTATTTAGTTTTTAAATTTTTTGGCCATGCTGCGCAGCCTACGGGATCTTAAGTTTCCCAACCAGGGATCGAACCCACGCCCCCTGCAGTGGAAGTGCGGAGTCTTTACCACTGGACCACCAAGGAAGTCCCTGTAAGCTTTTTAAATTTTGTGACTGGCTGTAATTTCTTTTCCCATTTTATGTAAATATTCGACTTCATTGTTTACAATTTTGCATTCTTTTTCCTAAAGAAGGAGCCTACCTCCCTCTAAATTGTATAAGCTTTGGTTTCCACAAAACCTGGCTCTTCTCCGGCATCATAATTTATTATGTGAGTTGTTTGGGTGTGGAGAGGTGAAGTAAGAGGGGCTTGAGGTCTCTGTCTGGAGAAACTTATAGAAAATTATCTGAATGGGCAGCTCATCCTGACCCCCAAGATGTCAAGATGTATTATTTCAAGGTAAGTGAGTCAGTGACTGGCATTTCCCACACGCCATTTTCAGATGGCTGAATTACATCCTTGTTTCTCCTTGTTTTTGTTCTGTAGTTATGGTGGCAGCTGATGATAAGAGAATGAGGTGATGAGGGGCAGATGATTGTTTAGCTGTGACTCCACAACCTCTCACACGGTAGAGAACAAAGAAAGACAATTAAAAAAAAAAAAAAAAAAAGCCCACCAGAACACGCCTGCAATCCTGACAAAGAGCTGGTATCCGTTTGGGAGCCCCAAGGGCGATCTCAAAGTAGACAAAGCAGGGGTGTGGGTGGAAGGTCGCAGGAACCAAAGCAAGGTGGTTTCATTTCTGAGCCATGACTATTCGTCTCATTGAACAAAGAACAGGGATTAATTCTTAGTATGTAATTTACTATTTCTTTTAGAAGGAAGACATTTCACCCTGAAGAGTAATAGGTGTCTGAGTGCTCACATTTCTTCCAAAATAGTTACTGGGATTTGCGGATGTAATTTCTACGTAGGTTGGTGTAGTTCAGGGACTTGTAAAAGATGGACTGGCCAGGCAAGGCTGCCTGTCCATTTTCCAGCAAAGGTTTTTTGATTCCTCAAAGACTTTATGGTTAAAGTGGGTTGAACACAGGCTTATTATCACTTCTCCCTTCTACAGTCCCAATCACGTGACTAAAAAAGAATAAAATAGGAAAAATCCACAAGGACAAAAAGAATGAGAGATGATGGCAGCAGACTAGAGATCCAACAATTCTGGAGACTGTAGTGCTGGAAAGTGGGACACAGCAGAAAGGGAAAGGTGGATCAGAAATACTCCCCCTACCCCTATCACTCTTAGGCCAGAACAGAACTCTCACAAAGTAATTTTGAACTGATATATTATGAGGCTATTTTCTTTTATAATATGAATCACCTAAGGTTAAAGAATGGAGAGCTTTCATTTACTAAACAGAGCGAGTTGATCAGGAGCAAGTCAGTTGTTACCCCAGATCCACCCTCTGTCCCTGGCCAAGAAGTTCTCTTTCTGGAGAGATGGAACCAGCAAATTTGGATTCAGAGAGGGCTTAGGTGAGATGTCAGACCGAAAGCAGATGTAAAGGTGGAGTCAGCTGTCTCCGAAACACATACGCTGAAAGAAGGGGTGGGGGACGATTTCCCCAGAGGAAAGGTGGGGTAATGGGGACAACAGCTCATACATACACTATGTGCGGGGCAGTTTTTGAAACACTTTATACACATTAACTCATTTAATTCTTACAACAACCATATGCTAGAGGTACAATTGTCATTTTATTTTATGTACAAGGAACTCAAGGCACAGAGAGTTTAAGTACATCCTCCAAGGTCACACAGCCAGTAACTGGCAGAGCAGGAGATGAACCCAGACAGTCTGGCTATATTGAGAGGGAGACGTGGATCCTGGGTGGCAAAACTGCAAAGGCCTACCACAGGGATAACCGTGACTTATGCTCCAAATTTTTCATAGATTGTGTGGGCTGTATGCAGTTTTATCATATTTCCAGTAGGTACAATGCGAGACAAGCAAATGACATAATGCCAAGCTCATCTGTTTTGAGCAGATCCTTTTCTGCAGTAGCAGGTCCCCCTATAGCTATAGGTCTACAGTAGCCTGATTAGTGACCCCCCAAAAGATGTCATGTCTCAATCCCTGGAACCTGTTACCTTACATGGTAAAAGGGACTCTGCAGGTATGAATAAATTAAGGATCTTGAGATGGGGATCCTCCAATCCTCACAGGACATTCCAGGTCCCTTTGTACTTCCTCAGCTCAGACCACTAGGTGAGGGGCTCACAGACTAGACACCCCTCTGCAAATACCACACACAGCCCACATCATGATTCCACTCACTGGTAAGAACCTGCTGACAAAGGTGAGTGGGACCTCAGAAGGATCTGTCTCTGAGCTGGGATATCAACTGAAAGTTGGCACGGATTACACACCACATAGGATACAGAAAGCTCTCCTGTTAAAAACAGGATAAATATATTACATTTGTAGAGCTCAAACGCTGGTACAAATGGATTTTGTTCAGGAATCAGAATTCCTAGAGTGCCAAAGATGTTGCTGTGGTTTCGAAGAAAGAATCATGAATAAAGCTTGGCTCAGCCATGTCTATAAAAAGGATGAAACTTTATTAGCCATGGATGAGGACTGGTGTGTGATCAACAGTCCACCTGTTCTCTTGGTAGAAATCATGTCTATTCGTGTTTAAGCGATTTTGATATTGTAAATTATAATCCTAAAATGACCTTTGTAGCTGGGGAAGGAGGGAGGAACATTACTGGGACACCTGAATGAGCCACCAGAAACTTGAGCAGATGGAAGCAGCAAATAATATAAGCCAGGAAGGGGGCCAAGCAAATCACTTGTCTGAGGGTATGTCAGTCATTTCAGATCTGCAAGAGGACTATGAACACAATGTGTTCCTTAGACAAGAAGCAGAAGGTTATTGGGTGCACCGGTAAGTCAACCAGGAAAAGATACATTCAGCCAGGAGCTAAAGAGAGGCATCTGAAAGGCTATGACTGCTAGAGGAGCTAGGCTCAGACCTTGACTTAGAACACTGATAGAAAAAACATAAGGTACATGGTCTCTCCATCCCATGCCCATGGCAGACATCACTAAGTGATCACTGCACACTTTCTTGCTGAAGCCAGAGGCAACCTCAGAATCTTTCTTAGCACAGATCTCAGTCCTAATACTTATTGATCATAGTTGACCGGCAAGATAAAATCTACTTGCTATCCCTGGTTTAGAACAAGAGGTAAAGGAACCAAACGTTGGTTAGAATAGAATCTTCATTAGTATCTTTTTTTTTTTCTTCAGTTTTTTGGCCGTGTTGTACAGCATGTGGGATCTTAGTTCCCCAACCTGGGACTGAACCTGTGTCCCCTGCAGTGGAAGGGAGGAGTCTTAACTACTGGACCGCTAGGGAAGTCCCTGCATTAGTATCTTGAAAAAGCACTAGGGGCAAGTTGGGTAGAACAGAGAGATCTGGGCAAGAAAAAAAGAAAGGACTTCAGGGGCTGAAGCCAAGGGGGCATCTAGGAAGTTGCAGGAGATGACACTAGCCAGGCTGAAGTCTGGATGAAGAACTTAGCAAATACTTCCTCATGTCTCTATGGCCTTAATGGGGTCATGTGCCCATCCTGAACCAATCACTGTAGTCAGATGTGGGCTTTGCTGATTGGTTTCAGTTCATCAGAGCCCACCTGTGGAGCAAAGGGCATTCTCACCTAAACCTCATGACTAAGAGTCGGGGAGAGGTGGCTCCCCTAAGGAACTGGGGTACTCCTACCATGAAGGAAGAGACAATGCTGAGGAATAAACAATAGGTGTTACCTACACTAGGTAGGATTCACAAGGACTGGAGTTGGAGAGCTCTTCTTGAAGGGCAGGTGAGGCATCCATCAAGTAGGTGCAGAGTGGCCCAAAGCCCACAGAAATAATCTCTGGGGACCAGGTGAGAAGTTCTTTCCTCCTCTAAAAAGACCTAAGGCACTTCCCTGGTGGCTCAGTGGTTAAGAATCCGCCTGGGAATGCAGGGGACACAGGTTTGAGCCCTGGTCCAGGAGGATCCCACATGCTGCAGAGCCACTAAGCCCCAGGCACCACAACTTCTGAGCCTGTGCTCTAGAGCCCATGAGCCACAACTACGGAGCCCACATGCCACAACTACTCAGCCCACGTGCCACAACTACTGAAGGCTGCATGCCTAGAGCCCGTGCTCCTCAACAAGACAAGTCACCGCAATGAGAAGCCCGCACACCACAACGAAGAGTAGCCCCCGCTCGCCGCAACTAGAGAAAGCCCGTGCACAGTAACGAGGACCCAACGCAGCCAAAAATAAATAAATTAATAATAAATTTCAAAAAAATAAATAAATAAAAACTTAAAAAATGAAAAGACCTAAGAATCCATACCTGCCACAAAAATGAGGAAGCAAGTTTAGATTGCAACTCAGAATGTCCCCAGACCTACCAAAGGCACCAACTTGAATTTCCTGGGCTAAGCACTTTAGGCCAGCTTTCCAGTGTCATATGAGGGTGACACCTTGGAACCAGCCAGGAACTAGGTCCTACAGCCCAAAAACAATAACAGCAAGTGCTTTCTGCAACCCTGCAAAAACCCTGTGTTTGTAATTTTGCTGCCCTGGATATTTCCCCAAAGTGCGCAGCAACAAATTCCTGAGGTCTGAACATCCCAAGTGCTTGCCTTCTATAAAACGAAAGAAGAAGGAAACTGGGCGATTGTGTCCTATTTCTTTGTCACTCCTGGAAACAGAAAATCTCCCAGGGCTGGAGAAGGGGATGGCAGCTTTGAAAAGAAAGGGAGTTTGGATATTTGGGATGCATGGAAAAGAGGAAAGGTGCAGAAAGGCAGTGATGAGAAGCAGATTGTAGGTTCAATGGGCAGAAAACCCATGGGTTTTCAGAAGAACAAGAATTTGTAAATAAGAAGAAGGCCATCAATGGAAAGAAACCTGTAAGTTTGCTGCAGTTTCTTTACAAATGGCATCAGTTATGGTAGGTATCTTTCAGGTATAAGCATTAGAAAAGCTTCCCCAAATTGGCTTAGAAAGAAAAATAATTTATTAGTTCATGTATTTGAAAGGGACAAATGTAGAATGGATTTTGGGCAAGATTTGATCCAGCAGCTCAAAGGATTCTGTCTCTTCCCGTCTCTACTCTCTTCATCCTAAGGCTGGCTCTTCTCATTGTTGCCAGATGTCTACCAGTAGCTCCTGGGGGAAAGGGGACATGCTTCCTCATTAACATCAAACAGAAGAGAAAGGACTCTGTGCCCCAGAATCCCTATCAAAGGACCACTGATTGGACTTGCTTAAGTCCTGTGACTGTCTTTGAACCAATCACTGTGTCTAGGGAGAGAGAAATCAGGTTGTAATCAGAGGTGGCTGTGGAGCCCCTCACATCAGTTCTGCATGGCTGAGAATGGTGCAAGAGACCGTTTCCTAAAGTAAACAGGTTATTGTCATCATGAAGGAAGGGGAATAGAGGCTGGACAGCCAACAGCAGGTCTCCTCGTATCACACTTACAGAGAAAGGAGGAATGTACTTAGAATAAAATCAAAGATAAAGGCAAATAGCAAAATTCTCTCTTCTGGAAGTGCCTGTTTTTTGTTTTTGTTTTTGTTTTTGTTTTTTTGCGGTACGCGGGCCTCTCACTGTTGTGGCCTCTCCCGTTGCGGAGCACAGGCTCCGGACGCGCAGGCTCAGCGGCCATGGCTCACGGGCCCATCCGCTCCGCGGCACGTGGGATCCTCCCGGACTGGGGCATGAACCCGTGTCCCCTGCATCGGCAGGTGGACTCTCAACCACTGCGCCACCAGGGAAGCCCCCTGGGAGTGACTTTTGCTTTAAAAAAAAAAAAAGCTGATGACTGGAAGAGAATGTATGATTGTGGCCATGCTCAGCTGGCTAGCAGCTGCTCCATCAAATGGAATGAGACACAGAATAACAACTCACATGAATAATCTCTGAAGATGGATCTTGATATATATATATACTTAACCCCACCTTCTTAGAAGGACTCAGGGGGCACACCCCAAAGAGGGAGTTAGTGTTCTGTTAAGTTCTTGCTTTATTTATTTACAAAGATGGTTTCTCCCTGAAACCTAGCACTGTATTAACATTCTGCATGTTCATTCTGGTGAAGGAAGACGGATCACTATTCATTCACTATTCAGTCACTGAAGTATTTCCCAAGTTAAAAAAGACATATAATTAATAATGGTAGAGCAGCCCAGTTAGAAGCTCTAACAAGATATATAACATGGAAGCTAGAGAATGAGAACAGTCATTCCTTTGTGCCTAGAAGACAACAGTGAAATAGATTCAGTAGCATGATGATTATTCAATAGATCTTTTTTTCCTCTTTGGTTCATGCCAAAGGTCCATGAGGCTGAGAGAGACAATGTATTTATCTGAAACAGAAGTCTCCAACCACTATGTCAGAATATAGCAACAGTTTTCAAAGTCTTGATTGGTAACGAGGTGACTGTTTAAATAAATTATGTTATATCCCTACAATGGAATTCTATTCAGAACACTTAAAATGATGCTGTAGGTAGAAATGTATTAACTTTAAATGAGGTTCAAAATATATGATTTGGTAAAAAAGCAAGTTAGAAAACGACATGGAGGTTATAACCATACCTTTTCTTTTCTTTCTTTTTTTTTTTTTGTTTGTTTGTTTTGCGGTACGTGGGCCTCTCACTGTCGTGGCCTCTCCCGTTGCGGAGCACAGGCTCCGGACGCGCAGGCTCAGCGGGCATGGCTCATGGGCCCAGCTGCTCCGCGGCATGTGGGATCTTCCCGGACCAGGGCACGAACCCGTGTCCCCTGCATCGGCAGGCGGACTCTCAACCACTGCACCACCAGGGAAGCCCATTATTTTCAAAAATATTAAAACATTATATTTTGGCACAGAAAGAATGAGAAGATATACTTTAAGGTGTTTCCAGTGGTTTTCTCTAGGTGATGGATCATGAATATTCCTTTTAAATCTTTTTTTTCTTGTTTATATTCTCTAAATTTTCTATAATGTTTATTTATGGCTTTTGCAATAAAAATACAGCAGAGATATTTTGAACTAAAAAATTATACCCACTACATCTGTAACTCTTTAATTGTACTTATATTTTACTCTTTAAAAGTGTGATATTCTTCTCATAAGCAGCCAGAAGTCCGCTGTGGCATGAGGTAGGGGAAGAAATGCATGCATGCATATATACATGAGTGAATGAATAAACACGGCACCGATCACAGCAGTAAAGGAAACTCTGGGGCATCCCAAGGCCGACCCTCTGTTCCCTTACTTCGATTTCGTTAACATCTAAATGAGATCCAATTTCAGGCCAATAGTCCCAGTTCCAGCCACATGGGACATTTTAGTGCTTCTAGGTCTGGAGATGGAGTTTTCTTGCTCCCAGGAGAGGCATCTCAGAAGAGTATAGATTCTCAAACTCTAGTAGGGGGTCCATCACCTCCCACTCTGGGTCCCAAGTGGACTTTCTCTTCCCATAATCTCTAGATCCCGGCAGCCTCCCGAGGTGGGGCCACATTTGGTCTTACCATCACTCTGAATCTTTTTTTGCGGTACGCGGGCCTCTCACTGTTGTGGCCTCTCCCGTTGTGGAGCACAGGCTCCAGACGCGCAGGCTCAGCAGCCATGGCTCACGGGACCTAGCCGCTCCGCAGCATGTGGGATCTTCCCGGACCGAGGCACGAACCCGTGTCTCCTGCATCGGCAGGCGGACTCTCAACCACTGCACCATCAGGGAAGCCCCATCACTCTGACTCTTAGGGGCTCCTTGACCTTCACACTCACGCCAAGGTTTCTGGCGCTGTCCACTGCTTCAGACTCGTTCTCCAGTACTGCCACCCTACGCAGCCAGCATTGCTGCAGCCACCAGGCTCCAGAATGAAATCCCTCCCCTTCTCTTTAGTCCTGAGCAAAGATGCAAACTCCCTCTAAACAACCTCCAGCGTCTAGAAACACAAAGGTCCCATCACAGAGCTATTCCCAGGTAGGAAGAAGGTGGACACGTCAAGGTCCATCTCAGTCTCACAGTACCCCTCCCTCTTTCGGCTCACTGGCCTGCTAGACTTGGGGAACACGAAGTGACAAAAATGGAGGTGAAAGAAACTCAAAAGCTGGCAAGTAACATAAACATGTTATCTACAAATTGCTGAGATGCAGTGGATTGTTGCCAAGGGTAATACAGGCCCAGTGTTGATAGGTTTGTTTTTCAAGAGAAAGCAGAAATCTAGATTATTATGTGTAATCTCCCAATTTTTAAACATGGGCCACACGTTCTATATTTTTAGCCCCAAAATAAGTCTGTCCTGGTTAGGAATTCTGTTCAGCTGCTAGGAACACAGACGAGAAGTAATACGGCTGATGGTAAAGCCTTAGTTCTGTCTCACCTGAAAGAAGTTCAGAGGTCAGCAGTCCAGGGCTGTGGGAAGCTCCATAAGGTCATCATGTTTGAATCACTTGGCTTGGGTTTCTTTCTAACAGTTGCTAGAATACACTGGAACTTGGATTCAAGGTTAACTAGCTGAAGATCCCTGGGCACAGCCGTTTATCTTTCTATGCCTGTTTCCTCATTTGTAAGAGGGACAAGAACAGTACCTACCTCACAAGGTGGTTGTGAGAATCAAAAGAGATAATACATGAAAAGAGCCTGGAGCACAGTGAGCCCCATAAATGTTGTGTAAGACACAGTGAGCCCCATCCCCACTCTCTGACAACCTGGGCCTTTCTACACTGTAATGACAAAGCAGTCCTTAGATATGCAGAGAGAGCTGGGCATAGGATAGTAAGAGCTGAATTGTTCTGTATTTTAAAATGAGAAGAACTCAGTTTCCTATTTTTTCCCCCCATCTTAGAGCAGGAAATGACAGGAAAGAGAAGGGAAGAGAGGAGAAGCAAGCAACATAGCAGAATGCAGAAGGACATTTATGAATATCTGATATTAATTTTGACACTGATAAT
The DNA here is from genome assembly GCF_949752795.1 of Hyperoodon ampullatus. Classification (NCBI taxonomy): domain Eukaryota; kingdom Metazoa; phylum Chordata; class Mammalia; order Artiodactyla; family Ziphiidae; genus Hyperoodon; species Hyperoodon ampullatus. The sequence goes on from NC_136924.1 coordinate 19,587,400, forward strand.
CTTTTTGAAACGTAAGACCATCTGTCACCCCAAATCTTTAAAGCCTGTTAGGCACTAAAATATCTATCATGAGTAACTTTTAAAGGAAATATGAGAAGGGGATGACTTCTACGGTGTGTTGATGTAGGATACAAATGGACAGCATGTATAGGACTGTATATTCTAATGAATGAACTAATTCAACAGAAATGGGAAGGACTGGAAGTTTGGGGTTAGCAGATGCAATCTATTATATATAGGATGGATAAACAATAAGGTCCTAGTGTATAGCACAGGGAGCTATATTCAATATCCTGTGATAAACTATAATGGAAAAATATATGAAAAAGAATATATGTGTAACTGAATCACTTTGCTGTACAGCAGAAATTAACACAACACTGTAAATCAACTATACTTCAATTAAAAAAAAAAAAAAAGAAAGAAATGGGAATCTGAGGCCAGAGGTTAACCTGCAAGAACATAAACTCCGCCCTTCCCCAAATCCTTGGATAGACTATCGGACTTTCTTCAAATGTAAAAGGAGGGGTGAGAGTTTAAGTCCATTTCGTCTAGATCTGGGAGCAGGAATACCCTAACAGACATTTGACTTGCACAGCTATTATCTACCCTCTCCCAGTCAACCACACTCCTGATGACCCTTCACAAAACTGAACGGGAATCTTCTGACATTGCCTCTACATTTGCAATAATCTTCTTCAAGTCAGGAAGAGCTTGAGTTGACTGTAATTCTAAAGGATGAATGGATGCTGATGGTGTTTCCTAGCAACAGCTGAAAAGAGATCAATATTATGTGATATAAGCGCCATGAGTAGAAGCACAAGATCCACTGAAACACAGTCAGAAGTAACATGGATTAGGTACTGACTGTCAGACCAGAACTGGCAATTGTAAGCTGATCTAATGTTAGGAGGCTGCACAGATGAAGCAAGAGCAAGAGCTGAATTAGGCTAAAGGAGGCCTCATCAAAGTGACCCCCAAACCACAGTGCTCAGCCAAAGCGCAGGTTTGGCACGACAGCCTTCACCAGAGAAAACCAGTTCATCTGTCGAAAACTGAAGGTCATAGAAGGCTATCAAATAAATCTCTTTGATCTAATTACAATGACATTTATTCCTATAAAACAACATAGTAGTAAATAAGACACTAATAATCATATCTCAGAAGAATAAAAACGACTCTCAAATGCTACTCTATTCGTAAATTTGGAAAGCACTGATTGTTAACCAAGTACCAGCTGAAGAATACTAATGTTCTATTGCATTTGTCGGGGGTACTTTTTTTTTTTTTTTTTTGTGGTACGTGGGCCTCTCACTGCTGTGGCCTCTCCCGTTGCGGAGCACAGGCTCTGGACACGCAGGCCCAGTGGCCATGGCTCACGGGCCCAGCCGCTCCGCGGCACGTGGGATCTTCCCAGACTGGGGCACGAACCCGCGTCCCCTGCATCGGCAGGCGGACTCTCAACCACTGCGCCACCAGGGAAGCCCATGTCGGGGGTACTTTCTACTGTCAACACAAGAAATTCAGCTTGAACTTCACAAGCAAAAAGGGGATTTGGGGGAAGGAGTAAGTAATGGAATCAAAGAAGGTATCTAGGAATTGCAGCAGCTCTGAGGATCTAGAAACCAGGGATTAACACGCCTGGGACTCTTTCTCTTTCTGCTTTTATGGGTTCTTTATTTCCTTGGGCTTTTCTCTGAGGCTAAATCATGTCTGGTAACAACCCTGGAGCTCTGTATAGTTTTGTGGCCCCAGGAGGAAAGAGAACTTACTAGCTTCACTTAGAAAAAATCCCAGGGGAGGATTTGTTACCCTAGGCTGGACTGCATGCCTTCTCGTAGGCTACTAGCTGGGGCCAGGACGATGGTGCTAGCACTGGTCAGGCCTGGGCCACCTGCTCACCCCTGGTGTAAGGACAGGAGGTAGGATACTCTGGTTAGCAGGGCTGGCATGGGAAGAATTCCCTCAAAGAAAGGGGATGCTGTATTCTCCAAAAGAGAAAAAACTGGCACCGAGCAGACAATAACACAGGTCCACCACGTTTATTGAACTGGCGGTGAGAGTGATTTTCATAACCCGCTAGTATCCTTAGCTTGTCTAAGTTTTCTTGGCAAAGGCAAAACATTACAGGATCCACAGCTGTCTGGGATGTACTATGGATTCGGTTTAACCTTCCTAAATCATTTATAATTAGCCACCACAGGAAGTGGGACTTCAGCTGTACATCTCTGAAAATATCAAATCCCATTTTTCCCATAAATAAAAGGAAGGTATGATAAAGATAAAATCTAATATAATAGCTACATTTTGAACTTTGTTTCCAAATAGAATATTTACATTTATTAGGCATTTTTTAATCAGTAAAATAATTCAAAATTGAGTTTTTATTAAAATTTAAAGGAATGTTACATAAAATAACTTTAAAAAGTATCTCTCATTCTTGTACAGTGATCAGTATTGACGTTTAGTATTAGTTGAACTAGTTAATATTTATGATTCTATTTATTTAAAATGAGTAATAGTAAAAAGGCCTAAAATTGATCATGCTTTCGAGAGTTGTAAATCAGTAAACTAAATTATTACTATGTAAAAATTTTTGTTAGGTTTTTGGATCTTTTGCCTATGGTTCTACCAAGATAATTAAGGTAGGATGATAATAGTACTAATGGCTACCATGTGTCGGTTGCTTTACCTGACAACTCTGTTAGGAGGGTTTGATTATCCCTGTTACAGATGAGGAAACTGAGGTCCTAGAAGCTGTTAGTTGCCCAAAGCTAAAGTTAGTTGGCTAAAGGTCAACACTAGAGTCAATTATCTCTCCAATCTACCAGGCTGCTTCCCTGATTCAGCAGTGCTGGAAAGAAGAACAAAGCTGTGTGGGATATTTGTTAATAAAATAGGAGTCTAACAATTGAGTGTCTGAAACAATTCTTGAATCATAAATTGTATAAATGTGTCTTATAGTTGGGCAAAAAAGTTAATTTCTAAGATTTCAAAGTGTTCTCCAAAAACCAGAGTAGACACATTTGTGGTGTGCAAAATGAGACAGTTGCTAATTCTAGGACCCTAAGAGAAATCTCAACCTCAAACTTGATACGAGAAAACACTGATCAACAAGAAAAGAAGGCAAGGAAGCCGTTACTCAGTCAAAAGTCAGGGAACGACTGTGCCCCAAAAGACCACGAAAGAAAATGTGAGAATAAGATCTTAGCTCTTCTTCACCGATGGGAAACTAGTTAAGGGGGGTTTTAATTTAGGGTGTGGGGACTGTAAGGGAGCTTCGGCGAGCACAGCTATATGACAAATATTAATGTCCATCGCAATTCTCAAACTGAAAAATTCAGGTCAGCCTGGAGGTGAAGCTACCTCCAAATGCAGCAGCCTTGTTTGGGACTTGCTGGTAAAGCCCTGCCTCAGCAAGGGAGGTCATCTGAGGCTACAGAGACATCCACAATCCAAAACAAAGAGACGTTTGTCAATAGAGAACAGACTTGTGGTCGCCAATGGGGAGGGTGGAGGAGGGAAGGATTGGGAGTTGGGGATTAATAGACGCAAACTAGTATATATAGGATAAATAAACAACAAGGTCCTGTGGAATAGCACCGGAAGCTATATTCAAGATCTTGTGATAAACCATAATAGAAAAGAATGTGAAAAAGAATATATATATATATATGTATAACTGAGTCACATACAGTAGAAATTAACACAACATTGTACATCAACTATGATTCAGTAAAATTAAGGGGAAAAAAAGAGGTGTTTGTCAAAGTATCTCTATATTTTAGGACAAAGCCCCAGTAGATTTTTCTGAGATTCTACCCAAGCCAGAGGTATCAAAATCCAATCTCAGGACATCCTGGTCAGATCAGCCTTCCAGCCCCTTCTATTCGCTAACCAACTTCTGTGTGGCCTCATAATGCTCAAAAACTTGGCATCCCTATCCTCCTTTTCCTCCCCTCTCTTCCTTTCCACCCCCCAACTGCCCACCAGACCTCTACTCCAAACCTCATCCACCCTCAAGCCACACTGCACGCACCTTCAGGTAATGGAATTTGTAGAAAGAGACTCAGCTTGATCTATATTAAGCACAATTGCAAAAAGGTGGAAAAATCATATGGTGCTTGCCCAGGGACAAGGTAGTTTTTAAGAGGATCTATAGTGGGGTGAACGTCACTTTCTTTTATGCTGAGGACACAGGATTACTGTCAATAACCTATTAGAATTGAGTTTTTAAAAAATTGAGGTAACAGTCAAATAGCATGAAATTCACCTTATAAACCATTTTAAAGAGTATAATTCAGTAGTTTTCAGTATATTTACAATGTTGTGCAAACACCATCACTATCTCATCCTAGAACACTATCTCATTCCATCATTCTCCCTCCCTTCCCGAAAAAATCCCAGGCCTGTTAGTAGTCGATCCCAATTCTCAATCCTTTTTTAACTCACATGTCCTAACAGAATTTTACTGAGTTTTGTTTCTTGTAGTTTATATTATGAAAATAATAGGGTGAATTGTTTTATTCATTTTTCCAGCACAAAATTATGTTTTATTGTTGTTTGTGCTTTTTCAAACTATAGGTGCCTCCCAGATTCGGTTGAGCAAACCTGTCTCCTGTGGGCATCCTCTCTTAGCAATCAGATTTGGCTCTATTAGATTCGATGATATTTGTGAGAGGTACATATTTTGTGTGGATGGCTTTTGTATGGCCAACTGCTTCTTCCATGAGTAAGTTTTTGTTTTTTCCACCTAGCTCAAGTTAGAGTTAATGTTTCTAGTGATTTAGATGAAACTCTTAACATTAAAAATTTATGGATCCTACTTGCAAAAAATTGCTTTTCATAAATGAAATATTTTTTCATGATAACTTAATATGTAAATTTCAAATTAGGACACAGATTTTTCTGTCACATATTTTTTTCATCCTCTTTTATTGCTTTGAAAGGAGTATCATAAATCCCTTAAAATCTTGAGGTTGATGCTTAGCCTTATTTATTGATATAAAAATGACTGTCCACTTTTTAGCGATTTTATTGTGGCTTAAAGTTCCAAATCCAGGCTACATGAAGTCAGATCTGCAGACCTTTCTAACCGGAATCATCCAGTAGAACCATAACATACACGAATTTTAAAGACCTGGATATATCCTCAAATGCAGCAGACACTTCATGGAATGTGGGCATCCACTTCAACACAAAGTTTAAGTTTTTAAAGTGAAGTTTTTTATTAGTTTATAGTACTAAATCCTAACAAACACTACTGGCCTATAAAATACCCATATTTATGAATCAAAAATTCCTAATCAGGGCTACATCTAATAAGAAAGACGGTGCATAACAATAACAAATTTCATTACTATAGAGGAGAAGTAATAAAGTCATAAGGATGTTATAACCGTGAGGACATTCAGTTGCAAGTGAAAGAAGCCTAAATCAATCTAGATTCAGGAAAAAACCAAAACCAAAACCAAAACTCCCCCCAAAAAACCAGGGAAATTTAGTGGTTCACGTAACTGAAAAGTCTAAGTGAATTCCAGCTTCAGGCACGTCTGGAGCCAGGTGTTAAATACTGTAATAAATCTGTCTTGTGCCTTCTCTTGGCTCCACTTTCCTTTTCATTGACTTCACTTTCAGGCTCCCTTCCTTGGTGCAGGGCTCCCCAGCCACATCTGGCATCTATCCTCCAAGCTTCAAGTCTTACAGAATGAGGAATTCTATTTTCCAGTGTTTCCAACTAAAGTCCTGTAGTTGAGTTTCACTGGTCTGTCTTCAGGCACTTATTCATTCCTGAACCAGTCACTGAAGCCAGTGGGATACGATACTCTGAGAATTATTAGAGAGTGGGTACATATCCACTGACCCATATGGACTGAAAGCAGGGGAAGGATGGTCCTCAAGATAAGTCAGGATTCTATGCCAGAAGAAAGGAAAAGGGATGTGGGGCAAGCACAAACAGATGCCCACACATATGCTTTCCAGGAACTGGATTAACTCCCCCATACATCCTGGTGGGTAAACCAGAACTGACGTGGGGCACAACTCCAGGGGACACCATTCATACTGTATTCACGGAGGTGAAATGTGCAACACGGTAGCGGTTGTGTGTCCCCTTTGCCCTGGGACAGGAGGGCTAGATCAACACCAGACATCAACCTGGGAGACAACTTTTCTAAGGCCAGTACTGTCCCAAAGAATTTCTTAGACAATCTACCACTACATGTCCACTTCTGTAATTCCATTATTTCCCTAAGTCTTAGACAGACATTACTTTCCTGGAGCCAGTGCTAACAAATGTGGCTTGATTACGGTGCCCTAATGATGCAACTACATTTCATACTTGTGGACCTTGGTACCAGCGGCTAAATTAACTCATATTTGAGAAGAATGTTATAAACAGGTTTTTTCTGTGTAAACATGATTTAAAACAGGGATGCAGGCCTAGAGGTCTTTGCAAACTGATCACACAAGTGATTACAAACCCTTGATATAATCACCAGTCTTTTTGGAAACACAGCGCGACATCATGGCAATTACTGTACTTTTTTCTTTCTCCTATAAAAATCGCTCAATGAAACATTTTCAGTTCTCTGTTTATAATTACTTGCATGCTTTAATGTTATTCCCAAGTGCTTTTACTTCCTAAAATTTTAGAATTTGCTATTCAGGGCTGCTGCTGTTTAACTTCAGTCATCTCACCTCTAGCAAAAATATTAAATCTGATCAATATTGTTTTACTTCAGGTGATAGTAGGTGTTCAGTAAATGCCGAATACACAGATTATTTCCTGGAATAAGTTTGTTCATGTCATTTCTCAAAAAGGAACGATAAATACTATAAAGAAAATAAAATAAGCAAATTTATATAAATAGAATTTTTAAATAATAGGAAGTTTCAGGGGAGCTACTTTAGATTAGATGGACACAGAACATCTTGCTGTGGAGGTGATATTGGTAAAGTGAGACATCAGTGATACAAAAGAGGAAGTAACACAAAGGTGTTACTGTTCCAGGCAGAAGGAAGAGTAAGTGCAAAGGCTCCAACACAAGAATGAATCTGGTTCTTTAAAGAAAAGAAAGAAGGCTGGTGTGACTGACATGTGGTGTGTGATAGAGGGAGAAAACAAGAAAGATGATGTCTGAGAAATAGGGGCACGTCAGGAACACAAGCAGGGGCTCCCACAGACATTGGTTCATTGCTTCTTTTCTGTGAAGTTTTCTGCGTTTCTTGACCAGGGGGACTCTTCTGTGTATGACAAAGCAGAAGGCATTCTAAGCCCATGAATGTTAAGTGTTGGCCAAGGTATGATAGGATCCACACTGAGAATAACTGCCTATTTCCATGGAAACAGATCATAGCTCTCTCCAAAATGGAAGAAGTCCAATGAAATGAACTTGTCACCAAGAGGCTGCTGGACTTACACGTATTTTACGTTGGGTTCCCCCAGAGGCTGACGCTAAGACAAGGATTTGTGCTCAGGAGGTGATCCCTGGAAGTACTTGGATGCTTTGTTCTAAATCTTCTTAAATTCTAGGTTCCATCCTCAAGGTTCATTGGCAAAGCCCTTCCCAAAACTTTCACACCCATTTTCAATGTTGTTTTTTTTAAGCCTCTGACCATATAGCCAGTGATTGTTTTAGAGCCTGACTCAGGTCATGTTTTCTTCAAGTCAAAGTACATGATAAAAGGCATTGCTTGAAATCCTGCCTGGTGAGATTTGCTCTGTGCTGTCCTTCAAGATAACCGCGAATAGGGGCTGCGGTATACACTAGTACACTTCCAGCTGGTAGTTCATATTGTTCAACAACATCTATAAGCCAGGCTTGACTTTTTCCATTCTCAATTAATTGGCCAACAACTCTCCACAAGGGCAAAGGGACAGACTGGTAGGGGCAAAGAGTGGGAATAGGGTAGTTAAAGGCACAGAGTGGGGAGAAATCTGCTTACACAAGGTTAAAGCGCCTTCATGACCTGCTCTGGTCCCATCTAATGGAGTGCTACTGGAAATGGCAACTTTCTGAGTAGGTGGATTAGATAGCACCTTATGTCTCAGGGTCTCCAACATACCAGCAGCAAATAGGAGCTGTTTTACAAAAGGAAAATGGTAATCTTCCTGAAGGGGGTATGGCCTTGTTCCAAAATCCTGTGGGCTTCCATGGTGATTCTCCTGGAGAGACTTGTTTCTGACTTCAGTATAGTATTCCCATCTTTCAGATACTTTGAGAGGGCTGAGCAGCAGAGCTTCTTAGACTACAGCCTGGGCCACCTAAAGAGACTGGTTTTGCACTGTCATCTTTTTAGGTCACCTGGTAAAAAAATAAGTGCAGAACACCTGTATGCTATATGCTGTCTCTAAAATCCAGGGCACCTCGAGTACCGTGCCTTTCTTAATTGTAGAGCAGGCAAGGTAGAGCAATTTGTCCTTAACACTGAAGGGGTTATCTCAACATGTGCTAGACCACTGAATCACTGAGAAATTCACTAGGGAGTCAAGTCCCTATATTTCTATGAGATTCAGATTCTATACTTGGCATATTTGTGTCTTACCAAGGCATTTGGGTATCTGATATTTCCTGCTCTGCATCAACAGAGTGGACTAATGTGACATCCTATGGTTTGGTGAGGCATTAAATGTCCTCGTGTAGCAAATGGCTAGAATTGACATCCATTGGACAGATTTGTCAAGCTGTTTCTGTCCCTGCCAGGTAAAAGCAAGCAACTGCTGATGGACTCTACAAACCAAGATGGGTAGAAATGCAGCGGTTAGACCAAGAGTTAACATATCAAATGCCAGATGCTGTATCAAGTTGCTCTAAGAAAGAGAACACTGAATAGCATCTACAATTCAGATCGCCTCAAGATTAAGTTTTATCTTGTAGGCTGCTGTCATCCTCCAAGACCTATCAATCTTTCTCACTGGTCAAATGGAAGTACACTGTATATGTGGGGATGACAGGAATGACCACATTTGTATCTTTCTATCCTTTGATGGTTGTATTTAACTCTGTAATTACCCCAAAGATACACTGCTTTTTCACTTATTATTTTCGTAAGGAAGGAATGCTCCAGTGGCTTCCCCTTGGCCTCCTACCAGAAGAACACTTACTCTCCTCAGGGCAAGGAGCCAATGTTGAGATTCTGCAAAGGGTGTCCAACCATCTACACTTAGGAACCGAAGAAATAAAACAAGGGGTGGGGGAAAGGGAAGGAGTTCAGTTGTTCCCATGGGCTTATGGTGAAATGGGGTCCAATCTGCTGCCCACATCCTGTATTTTGATCAGTGGGCCATGGTGTTCTCAATCCCCGCAAAGTTGGTGCTAATTTGGAACAAGTATCCACTGAAACTTTGGATATTTCTTTTTTCTAAGTACACATATCTATTCATATCACACAGCCCTTAAGTCAAGGGTTCTAGCCCTGAGAATTAACTCAGGTATGAGAATTAAGAGAGAAGCTGTGATCTAGCTCGATTCAAGTGATTATAACCTAGACCTGCAAAGTTGGCTTTAAAAAAAGTTGGATTAAGAACTAAGGTAGCTGCCTGTTGCTTTCATTCCTAGAGGCCCTACAATAACTTTACCATAGTCAGAGATTGTTGCAGATCAGACCATTTCCTAATTACCACCTCTGTCCACCTTGTCCCTCCCCATGAGAACCACACGCATTTTTTTTTTTCTAATAGGTGAACCGCCAGCATACCCGACCCAGAAAGAACAGCAGCCAGGACAGAATTTCTAACTGCTCACAAGTTTCCCTTGCCAATCTATTCCCACTAGCATTTGAAAGCAATATTTTAGGCCCTGACAGAAAAGTCAGTGAAGTGGTAGACAGAGCATACGAAATCTCAGTCTAGCACAGGCCAGCTTTTAGTGTGTGGTGCTGCACTATACTGGTCGATCAGCAAATTGCAGACAGCTGCCCAAAATGACACATTGAACATAGTATCTCCTGAGGGCACCAAATTCAACCTGAATTCAACCCTAAGTAAGGGATACTCAGCAGTGAGGCTGTGGGAAAACTTTAATTTCTTATGATTGAGAAAGTTTCAGAACTCTTTTTCTTCAGAACTAGTTTGGTGTGTTTTTTTCTTTAGCTCAGTGGTTTCAGAACCTTGGCTGCAATGGAATTATTGAGGGGTGGGCAGGGTAGAAGAGGAGGCTTTAACAAATCCGGATGCCTGGATCCCACCCTCAGAGATGCTGGTTTAATATCTTGGGCCACTAGAGCTTTAAAAACGCCCCAGGTGACTAAGGTGCAGCCAAAAGACATTTTAATTCCTTCCAGATATCCCTATACCAACAGTTAGCTCCCCATTCTATCCCTTAATTTTCACATTAAGAAACCTGAGGAGTTAGCCAGGTCATACACTGCCCTGGGTTTCACAATGCCTTGAGTCGAGATTTGGGGATTAAGGTTCACTCTCTCCCTTAAGTTATCCGGCGCCCTTGAAAGCAACCATCTGACTCTAAAATCCTTGCATTCTTTTTCCATCACCGCTAAATTGTTCTATGGTGGCTGCTAACCAGTATCCAAGGACCTTAGCCCTCAGGGGCCTCGTGGATCCTGGCGACTAACGACAAGAGCTTGATAAGCTGATTACTGCAGCTGCTAGCTTTCCATCCAGAATACAGAGGGAGGTGGCACTGCCTTTTCATCCTACCCAACATAACCAGTTCCAAAGGTTCCTTATTTCCCTGAAGGTCTTTTGCCTACAACCCATTCTTTGGAACCAATCTGGACATTAGTTAAAGCTCTTTTGTTTGCAAGCAAAAAAAAAAAAAAAAGAAAACTTACTTAGCTTAAATTAAAATATATTAGAATAGATGGATCCTGGGATAGTTCACAGATCCAAATACACTATCAAAGAACCAAAACTCAGGAAATGGGACACCTCTGATAAACTTCTCCTTGCGGTGCTACCATAAAAGTCATCCAACTCCCATGTCTCAGCCCCTCTGTCTCTCCGTTCAAGTTTCAAATTCCCATGGGAAAATCTGTTTGGCTCAGCTCAGCATTAGGTCTTCCCCTATCAATCAGCTGTGGCAGTGCAGCAGGGCTGAAGCACAGACACAACCACGCAGGCAAGAGGGAAATGTAAATGACGTAGTCAGCCCAACAGAAGTCTACTTCAATTTCCCATGTTTGTGAGCTTCTATTTTGCAGGTGACAAATGACAAAGTTAAGGGCAAAAAAGCACAACAGACACTGCTTAATCAAATAACTTTAATCAAGTTAACAGTAAGCAGAAGTACAATTACAGGAAAAGCCCCATATTTTACATGTAAATTGTTTTTCGTTGTCTTTACTTGTAAGGTGTTGAAGGTGGGACCCACTCCTGAATCTTCTTTCTAGTGGTGGAATAAGGTACGTATTGTTGTGGAGTGCCACTCACGTTGAATTTATGGTTTGTCCAAATGAATTTACGAGCAGTAGGTGGTTTTGTTGTTGGAGGATCATCAGTCATAGAGTGAAGCCAACGATGCCTTAAAGAGGGAAAAAAAGACAGTTATGAAGAGGCAGCATAGTGTAGTGGGAGGAGGGTTAAGAGAGCAGTTCTCGAGCTACTGTGTTGCTTGAGCTCAAATCTCAGCTCCATCACTAACTAGCTCAACTTTTCTATGCCTGGGTTTTTTCATCTGAACATTCTTACTAAGAATGGTGCAAGGATTAAATGAGACAATACACATAAAGCACCTAGAAAAATTCTTGTGCATAGTAGGTACTCAACAAATGTTAGCTATTGCTGTTATAATTATTGTATTTCATCAAATCTAGGACACCATCAATTTTAAGATACACCATTATTTTATGTCTCTCTAAGAAAGAAAAAATGCTGCTAACTAAACTGTGACACTATTGATTATAACATGTATCCTAATTTTACGTATAAAAATGTATTTTAGAACTGATGACGTACAGTATTACTATTAGATGCTAGAGGCTGATTCCGGAGTTTCAGTATGCTCAGGATGCTCTGGTTCATGAAGCTCTAGTTTGAAACCTATGAGGCTCCTGCTGAAGAAGAGGGTCTCTGCATGCATCTTAAATCCAAGCTTAAGTCCGAACACTGGAGGACACACAGTTTGTTATAATAAAATTATTAAATCACAGCCCAAAGTTCATGAGTGTTTCAGCTTCAAGTGTTCATCAAAAGATGTTTGCTTGGAGGTGCCAGAAATCTGGCCTAAAGAAGAAAGCTAGGCATCTCCTTGGAGTATAGAGAACTGTCTCTCTAAAAACAGAGAAGAGACAGAATCAAAGTCCAAGGGACAAAGAGTAGAAGTGAGCAGAAAGCCAAGCTGAATTTATATGGGAAAGGAAGGGGAGAGAGAATTCATAACAAGACTCAGAGCTCACAAGACAAAGATGACCCTATGGGAAAAGGGAATGAGGTGACAGGCACAGAATTGCAGCTCCAAGAAAAAAAAAAGGGGGGTGGGTGGAGGACTGCCCAGCTACAGAGGAAGGGTCAAGTGGAGGAAGTTTCAGTAAAATAACTAGGACTAAAGCTAATGAGAAAAATTTATGATGCTATGTAAGTTTAAGAATATTTGCTAACAGTAATTGATAGATATAGCTAGGTAATTGGCTAAGACCTATGAGAATAGAGATAAAATATTTTTACTGCTGCTATATTTGTGTCTAAAGATAATTATATCATGATCAGCTAACACAATAAAGAATGAAGAAGTCTGTACACACTGGGCTGGTTTCTCTCTTACATCCTCCAAAGGAAACTGGACCAATAAACAACTACTAACATGAGCTCTGAAACCTAGTGAGACAGTGGTGGCGAGACAGGCTCCACGAGCTCCTCGAAGGCGGGATTAGCTGTCAAAACCAAGGCTCTTATTTATCAAGGGGCTTTGTGTAAGTTAAGGCACAGCAGAAATATTTAACTTTTGCCATCTGAGTCAGCTTAAGCAACTAAAGAAGATTTTTATTCAAATAATTGCCATCGAGACTCCTGAAAGTTAAAATATTTAAGGAACCACAGTCCAAAGCTTTTATATGCCTATTTAGTTACTTAACTGAGAGCTCATGGAGAAATAGAAAATGTTCAAGAAAACTAAGAGGGGAAATTCTCTGGTGGCCCAGTGGTTAGGATTCAGTGCTTTCATTGCCTGGGTTCAATACCTGGTTGGGGAACTAAGATCCTGCAAGCTGCATAGCATGACCAAAAAAAAAAAAAGAAAGAAAGAAAGAAAGAAAGAAAGAAAACTAAAAGAAATTTTTTACCACCAACACATAAAATCTGAAAATAGTCATCCAGTAAGGCTACTGGCTGGAGTCAGGGAATGACTAAACAGCTATTTATTCTCATTATGTTAGAATAAGAAACTATAAAATAAGAAAATGTTTATAGTATGCTAGGCTAATATAACCCTTCTGTTATATTATTAAATAAAGCCTAAAGAAATAATACCTTTTAGATTTCCACACTAGAGTTTTTGCAAAACAGGTTTTCATCTGGGTAATTTTTCTTCCAATTAATTAAAGATGCTAACGGACTGAGAGTATTGTCTAGAAAACTGTGTTGAGCTGGCATCAGACCCACTTCAATTTTATATCACTGTTATTATCTTACAGGACAAAATATAAAATTACTTAAACTTGATGATAAAGTCAGCGAGACTACAAATAAGGAGACTGGCGGAAAGGCAAAAAGTTATAAATACAAAAGAGATAAATATAATGAAAATAGATTACACTTTGGAAAAAACTCAGTACTCAAATATATTCAAGTGTGTCAAAATATCCTTTTTTTTAAACTTAATTTATTTATTTTTGGCTGCGTTGGGTATTTGTTGCAGTATGAGGGCTTCTCATTGCAGTGGCTTCTCTTGTTGAGGAGCACGGGCTCTAGGCACGTGGGCTTCAGTAGCTGTGGCATGCAGGCTTCAGTAGTTGTGGCTCACGGGCTCTAGAGTGCAGGCTCAGTAGTTGTGGCACATGGGCCTACTTGTTCTGCGGCATGTGGGATCTTCCCGGACCAGGGCTCGAACCCGTGTGCCCTGCATTGGCAGGCAGATTCTTAACCACTGCACCACCAGGGAAGTCCTCAAAATATCTTTTTTTTTTTTTTTTTTTTTTAAGAGAGAAGGCTTGAATTTTTTTTTTTTTTTTTTAAAGAAGATGTTGGGGGTAGGAGTTTATTAATTAATTTATTTATTTTTGCTGTGTTGGGTCTTTGTTTCTGTGCGAGGGCTTTCTCTAGTTGTGGCAAGCGGGGGCCACTCTTCATCGCAGTGCGCAGGCCTCTCACTGTCGCGGCCTCTCTTGTTGCGGAGCACAAGCTCCAGATGCGCAGGCTCAGTAGTTGTGGCTCACGGGCCTAGTTGCTCCACGGCATGTGGGATCCTCCCAGACCAGGGCTCGAACCCGTGTCCCCTGAATCAGCAGGCAGATTCTCAACCACTGCGCCACCAGGGAAGCCCTCAAAATATCTTTAATAACAAAAATATTAAATCACAAATACAACACAACTCAAATGGAAATAAATCCCATAAGTGGCTGATCCAATCCTCAGTTGTGTATGAGGAAAAAGTGTGGAAAGGAAGAGGAAAAGAACACTTTCCCCTTCTTTGAAAATATACTACTTCACTTAAGTTTGAGGTTGTTAGCCATTCAAAGTACAAAATGGAGGGATTTATTTGTGAAGAAAGAATTAAACAGCCTAATAGGAAATTTAAGAAATAAAAATATATACCATATAAAATAGATTTAAAAAAATCACTGTAGGGACTTCCCTGGTGGTGCAGTGGTTAAGAATCCGCCTGCCAATGCAGGGGACATGGGTAGGATCCCTGGTTCAGGAAGATCCCACATGCCGCGGAGCCACTAAGCCCATACGCCACAACTACTGAGCCTGCGCTCTAGAGCCCACGAGCCACAACTACTGAGCCTGCATGCCACAACTACTGAAGCCCGTGCACCTAGAGCCCGTGCTCTGCAACAAGAGAAGCCACGACAATGAGAAGCCCACGCACTACGATGAAGAGCAGCCCCCCCGCTCACCACAACTAGAGAAAGCCCGCGCGCAGCAATGAAGACCTAACACAGCCAAAAATAAATAAATAAATAAATAAATAAAAATGTTAAGAATAAAAAATCACTGCAAATGAAAACAGTCTTTAAGATGGATATTAATAACAAAGATAAAAGTTTAATTTTCCCTTTCAGAAAATTTCCAGAAATAAAATATTAACAAATAACAACCAACAACAACAAAAATATAGGCAGTTTTGAATCTTTTCCTTGGATAATACACATTATTAATTTTGGGAATCAAGGCTGGCTCCTATGTTCATGTTTCAGATGTTTTCACTTAACATTACTGAGCCAAGAAATACTAAAGATTTTTCAATTTTTCAAAAAATAGACTAAAAAAAAAACCCGCTCCAGATTGTTTTTTGAGGTAAAAATATTCATTATACTAAAACTATTATTACTCCATCCCACTTTAGTTTACGAAACATTCTCATGCATATCACTGAGTCACTTATTTAATACTAAGTATTTCATATTTTAAAATTGTGGAAACAGAATTGAAATGACTTTCCCAAGGTCCCACAGCATGTATGTTACACACTGAGGCTTGAACACAGTTTCCCAATGGCTGAAGAGAACATTTTGATCAGGGTCTTAATTACAATTAATAGATGAAAACTGGTTGGGATTACAATAGCACTTAAGTATCTGTCAAAATCTTGAGATCCATCTAACCACAGGATAAGACTGATACACTTAATGCAATAAAAACCAAAGACAGTCCACTACAAGATAGCCAACTCAAACTTTGTTAGCTCAGTAATTATTCTTTTTAATTAAATGCAATCTGAATCAAAATCTCAATAGGGTTTGACAATTATAATTCTAAGGATCAGCTGCAAGTCTATCTTAAGAACATTCTGAAAACTCACAACAATCAGGAAGGCCAGTATTACCAGACATTAAAGTCACAAACATTAGAATGGTATAAAAATTGGCACAAAAATTTTGTACCAAGATTTTGGTACAAAAGTACAATAATAAAACAGAAAAAAGTCCCCCAGACTAAAGGATATATAAGGTAAGTTTGGCATTTCAAATCATTGGGGAAAGTAAACATTTCTCAACAAATTATTCTAGGATAATTAATTTTGTTGAAAAAAATTATTAGGTTTCCCCAGCCATATATCAGGATAGATTGCAGATAGATTAATAGTGCACTGATACAAATGTGTGAATATTTATATTCATAAGATATATTGATATTTATAGAATATGAAGGACCATTTCTAAGCTTAATATCAAAGGCCAAAGCCATAAATAAGAAAATGGTAATTTTACTACATAAAAATTGAAGTGTTTATGTACTAAAACTCTGAAAACAAGATTAAAAAATAAAAGAAACGGGGAAATATTTGTAACATACAGAAAAGTAGTTCATCTATCATTACAAATCAGAAAGAAAAAGTCAAACATCCAATAGAAAAATAGATAAAAGATGTTAAAAGATAAGTCATAAAAAGAAAAAGTAAAAATGGCAAACAACAAAAAAGAAGTTTAATCAAGGAAATATAAATGAAAACAAGATATAACTTTTTACTTGCTAAACTGGCAAAGATTTTAACAAATAATAATAATACCCAGTATTTGTGAAGTTACAGAGAAATCAAACTCATATACAGCTGAATGTATTTACCCTGAGAATATAAATTGAAGGCAATTTGGCAGTACATACCAAACACTTATAAAACATGTACACTTCTGGATGCAGTAATTTTACTTGTAGGAATCTGCCATAAGGAAATAAGAATGTGTGGGAACATGCTTACAGACAAGGATGCTGACCTAAGTTTTATATATAACAGTGAAAACATGGAGAGAACAAAACCAAGAATAATATAGGGAATACTTAAATAACTCAGGGCACATCCACATGACAGAACATTAAAGCCTCATTAAATATTATGTTACAGAGAATATTTTATGACTTGAGAAAATGCTCACCATACGTTAAGCTTAAAAAGCAGGTTATTTACTTAATTTACTTAATGATACTAAATAGCATTTATAAGTCATGGGCACTGTTCTAAACACTTTACAAATACTAACTCATTGAATTCTTAACTCTATGAGACAGATGTTATTATCTCAATTTAATAAATGAGGAAACTAGAACACCGAGAGTCTAAATAACTTGCCCATGATAGTGATGCTAGGATTCAAAACTGGGATACTTCTTCAAAAAGTAACCCACTTACATTAAAAACAAAAACAAGGGATACATATGCATAGGAAAAGAGGAGATGGAAAGAATATATATCAAAATATTAACAGTAGTTTATCTTGGTGTGGTAGGATAATAGGTTACTTTTATTTGTTTTGTTATTTTCTGAATTTTCTGTAATAAACATGTACTACTTTGTAAGATAAAACAAAGCTATTAGAAAGAAAAGTCCTTCTAATTCAAAACAACTAGAGATGGTTTTAAAATCCTGCTCAATTCATCTGTCATTTATTTGAAACTGTAAGTAGGTTCTTCTACTTCTAACCTCATTTCATCCCACTTTAAGCCATCACTTAAAAAAAAAAATCACTCTCTTTAAAGTACTAAAGGTTTTAGTAGCAGATAGACTGCTTCTCTCAGTCTACCTTAATGGAAATTTTTCCTACGTCAATTCTACCGCACGAACGTCATTCACTACAGTTACATAGAAAAGGTTCAAACTGTTTTTTTTTAAATCCAGAAACCTCAAAATTTTCTACATGACTATCTCTAGCATATATTATATATATAACATCTTATGGAAAAACCCAAACGAACTTTTTGGCCAACCCAATACATTGCTAACCTGTGAACACAATACAGATTTATTCTGGAAATTGGAATCAAGAGTAGTGCCTTGTTCACCAAAAGTAATACATAGTTTATTTCCACACTCCAGGTATAAAATTTTCCAACAACTCATCTTTGTAAAATGTTAGAACCAGAAGCACTGAATAGTAAATGAAATGTGTTAAACAAAGGCTGAATTTTAAAAATCAAAACAATCTTGTCTTCTGCTTATAATTAGCACATTTTAACAGAGAAAGGTTATAAAGTAACATTCTGTAACACAGGAATATCTACTTAAACATGCAGTTTATAGTTTCTTAGAACATAGCCTCTTATATTCTGATTTTCCGGAGCAGAAACTAAACATTAGGAAGGATCTATTTTGAAAAGAAGCTTGCAACACATTGTACTGAATAACACTCATTTTAATTCAGTTCAGAGTATTTTACACAACACCTACTACCTGAAAAAGGATAGATTAAGCAGATACATCAAGAGGAAAAAGACAATATTCTCTGGCATTGAGAGATGGCCATTTATTTAGGAAAATAATATTTTAAAAGACTATAAGATACAATTCAGTGGGACAAGGTACTAAAAAGGACAGGTTGAAGTTAGAGAGGAATTTAGAGGTAAATATGAGCTTCAAATTCATACAAAAGCTATAAAAGAAGTGATAAGACATACCATTTTTGGATCAGCTACCAGAAGCAAATAAAATTACTGTATCCCAAAAGCAAAATAACAGTTGTTTCAAGTAAAACAGTATGTCTCCTTTTATTCAACAAATATTTACTGAGCAACTACCATGTGCTAGACACTGGTTTAGGCATTAGCAACACAACAGTGAACAAAGTTCTTACCATCAAGAAGTATGGTAGTTGGAGAAACAATAAATTAAATACTATGCAATAAAATGCCAGGCAGAGATAAGTGCTACCAAGGAAAAAACGAGAGCAGGGGAAGGGGACACAGTGTGAGAGAAGGACAGGGCTCTTTTAGCTAGGCAGT
Organism: Hyperoodon ampullatus; assembly: GCF_949752795.1. Taxonomy (NCBI): domain Eukaryota; kingdom Metazoa; phylum Chordata; class Mammalia; order Artiodactyla; family Ziphiidae; genus Hyperoodon; species Hyperoodon ampullatus. Next base: position 19,606,235 of record NC_136924.1, read on the forward strand.
CTGAGGAGCATGAGCCATGCCACACCTGGGGAAATAGCTAGTGCAAAGTGACTGAGGTGGGAGTGTGCTCACCGCTCGAGGAAAAGCCAGCAGACCAATGTGGCTAGTAAGTCGAAAGTTAGCAGGGCAGTGAACAGGGCAGTATACGCAGACCTGGAAGGGCCAGGATCATATTCCAATTCCTTGCAGACCATGTAAGGAGTTGGAATTTTAACTCTCACCAGGATGGAAAGCCAGTGGAGAGTTCTGAGCAGAGGTCTGATGTGATCCGAGTTACATTTTAAAATAATCACCCTAATCACTTAGTATGTTGGGAATACTGGTGTATTGTAAGAATGTAAGCAAACCAGTTGGGCAGTTGTAGAAGTCCAGGCAAGAGATTACTGTGGTTTGGCCTGGGGTAACAGCCATAGGTATATCAGGCATGGGATATATTCAGAAAGTAAAGCAGAAAGAACATGCTGATAGGCTGGTTACTAGAGAAAGAGTTGAGGAGGACCCTTAAATTTTTGGCTTGCATAAACAAGAGTCATTTAAGGGCTTAGGGACATTTTGCTTGATAGGCTCATTAATTTACCTACACTGGGCATTTGAAGATATTTAAAAAATCAAATATATTACATTTATAGATGTGCCCTAAAATGCTTACAGGGATGTAATTAACTAAACTTGCAAATGGAGATAACTCTTTAGGAGAATTTAATCCTTTCCATTAAAGTTTATCAAACATTCACCAAAGAACAAGAGAATATGACTGTTCTTTATCTTTCTGCAAAAATATTCAATTTACTAATCTTGTTATCCTATTTATAAATAGAACCTCAAAGCTTAAGAGCAACTATGTTTTAAAATTGGCAGCTATAGTAAATATTCATTTTAAACCCAAACTGCCATTAATCCTGTCTATATACAAAGCCCCTAAGATAGTAAAACACTCAAACTGACAAGTAGAATATTAAGTGAAATGGGGAAAACATCTGTGATATATTACGTGAGGGGAGGGGGAAGAGAAACAAACTATTGTGTATAATAAAGAAATATGTATGTATACACACATATATCTACATATAGTTATTGCTAATCACAAACCGTCTTCTAAAGAAGGTGTGACCAATAAACTACAACCTGTTTTCCACACTGTGAACCTTTAAAAACATTCCTTCTCTACTCAAAAGCAGACACTCAGGTATTTGTTGAATCGGTGAACAAAATGTTAACAGTGCTTATTTCTTGGCCAAGGAATTAGAGTTTATTTTTGTTTGTACCTTGTATTTCTCTGGATTTTCCAAGTTTTCTGTAACAATTGTACATTTTTATAATCAGAAAAAATATTTTAATGATGATTATAAGGACTGTTTTAATAGCATGGAAGATTGCTTATATTATCTACAGAAGAAACAGAAAATAAAAGTGACTGATTATGAACACAACAGCTACACAAAAATTTATTTAAAAGGACTAAAGGCAATATGCCGAATGTTGACAGTGGTTGCCTCTTAGGGGTGTATATGGATTATCCCTGCCCCCTGACAGATTCTTTTAAGCTTTTCTGATCTCTCCACATTTTTTTCAAGAACAGATTCCATTTAGATTCGATGAAGTTCATATTGCCAAACCCATGTGGACACTTCTCTGTCCTTATCTTACTTAACCTCTCAGCAAACATCAATACAGTTAGACTTCCCATGTTTATTGAAATGCTAACCTCTCTTGCCTTCCTTCTTACTTTGCTAATAGCTACTATTCTTCTTTGCTGGCTTGACCTCTGTCCTAAGCTCCAGATTTATCTATCCTGCTGTTTACTTAACACAACCGTTCATTTGGATTTCCGACAGGTATCTCAAACTTAGTACATCCAAAAAAGAAGCTTCTGATTCCTACCCTCCACCCTCACAACCTACCCTTCTCCCAGTCTTCCCATCTGAATGAATGGTACCACCATCTACCCAACCTCTCAAGCCCCAAACCTAAGAACCATCTTTGATTCTTCTCTGTCACCTCCAAGTAATCCTCCTCATCTGCCACCTTACTCCTCTACAAGGCTTCTAGAACATATTGTCAACTGAAAAAAAGCTGACCACAATGATGTTAAGTATCCTAGATAAATTAACCCTACAAGAGAAAAACCGTTATCAATGTCACCATGGCACTGGAAAAATCTTCAAGGGCAAAATTAAGTTCTGTTAAAAAAAAAGCAAAAACTTTTTAACATATGCTGTAATTTTTTTTAAAAAGTACTTATGTATTACTTGAGTGATTTAAACATTAATTTTAATAAGAAAAATTAATATATGAGGAGAGACTAGTGCACTACATGGAGGAAGGAAAGACATATTACTTAAAATGAACAGAAGGTGCCACCAAGTGGGAAAAAAGTACATACACAGTAAAGAAAAATCCAGGCAAGCCATGGTTTTTTCTTTTTTAACTTTGTTCAAAGGATTTCAGAGTTCCAATACTTCAAACCACACACACAAAAAACTTTGTTTCGGGCTTCCCTGGTGGTGCAGTGGTTGAGAGTCCGTCTGCCGATGCAGGGGACACGGGTTCGTGCCCCGGTCCGGGAAGATCCCACATGCCGCGGAGCGGCTGGTCCCATGAGCCATGGCCGCTGAGCCTGCGCGTCCGGAGCCTGTGCTCCGCAACAGAGGCCACGCAGTGAGAGGCCCGCGCACCGCAAAAAAACAAACAAACAAACAAACAAACAAACACCCAAAACTTTGTTTCTCCTGATGTAGGTGAAAACAGTAATTTTATACTATTATGCAAAAAATAGCCCAGGGCTTCCCTGGTGGCGCAGTGGTTGAGAGTCCGCCTGCCGATGCAGGGGACACGGGTTTGTGCCCCGGTCCGGGAGGATCCCACATGCCGCGGAGCGGCTGGGCCCGTGAGCCATGGCCGCTGAGCCTGCGCGTCCGGAGCCTGCGCTCCGCAAGGGGAGAGGCCACAGCAGTGAGAGGCCCACGTAACGCAAAAAAAAAAAATTAAAAAAAAAATAAAAAAATAAAAATAAAAATAAAAATAAAAAAAAATAGCCCAAACCTTCTACCTTTCTACCGGTATTCAACAACATTTTATCTTGTCAAATTTCATGTAGATACTGATTACTTACTTGGTTTACTACCATAAAAATGAAAATAAAGATTATTGAGCATTACTGTATAGATGGTAGCAATTAGCTAACTTAAAGGTAAAATTAAGGGCAATCAAAAGTGGTATAAAACAGTACTTGTATCTACTGAAATACTTTGAGTATTCTATTCAATCAAGTTAAATAAGAAGAAATTAAAATCTCATTGCTGACCCCATAAATGAAGGAAGGGACTGTAACAAAGAAAAATAACAGACACTAAGTTATAGTATAGTATTAGTCTACCAGCTAGTATTCATTAAAGTGACTATAAACTCCAAGAGAGGATCATATATTTTGTTCACTACTATGAATATGTAAACGCATGAATGCCTGACACATAGTGGGGTGCTCAATAAATATTCATTTAATGGAATGAACTATATGTAAGCTGGGTGCTGTGCTAGGTTCTAGGCAATAATTTTTTTTAATTTTTAATTTTCAAGGTTTGTGTAGCTCCCCTGCCCATCCCAGACACTTGCACCACCATGAATACTTTTTGTTTATCTATTGGTAGACCTAACAGCCTTACCGACTGCTGACACATTCAAAGAAAATGAAAGCCTTGAGACAAAACAGACAAACCCACAAGATTTCTAATGTTCCCACAAGATCAGGGAACGTTACGTGAGCCACAGAAGTTCATTAAAGATAGTCCCTGGTTCTACCAAAAACACTGATGGCTCTGAAGAGAAAGCCTTCCCCAGGTGAGACTATGTAGCTAGCTACTGAACAGACTCAAAGACCATCATAGGCCACACTGGGCACCAGAAAACTCAGAAGGACAGAGGACAGGAACCACAGCTTGCCAGCTGGGAAGCATCAGGTGTTCCTCTCACTGGGAGACTTTGCAGTAGTTCATGCAGGTGACAGCCCACCTAGCCATCCAGGAGCTATTTTCTTTGACTCCCTAGATGACACAGCACAGGCTCAAGGGAGATGAGAGCCACATCAGGCAGGTGCAGGAGCTGCCCTGACTTAAAAGCTTCATGTCCACAAAAGCTGACATCTCTACTAACAACAACTCCATGGGCATGGCTTCAGGACTGCCATTGCCACAAGGGACAAGCTAGTTCTAAGAGCAGCAAGACAGGGAAGCCCAAACATAGCTAACGCATCAGGCATTTATAAAGCCTCTCAATCTAGATGCAGTTTACCAGTCAGGAATCAGTTTTATCCAGCAATATGATTGATACAATCTCATCTGGTTTCCAGGGTAACATTTAACTGAAGATCAGATTCTCTCAAACCTTTTACCAATGATTTACGAAAACTGCATACTACACTAGGTGAAATCTCATTTCAAGGCCTATCTCTAACACCAACCTCTATTCTGACCCCTGGACTAGTGTTTTCAACTGTCTACGCACCATGTTCACTTGGTTGTCTAACAGGCGTCTCGGAGAGAACTCTTGATTACCCCTTCCATTCTGCTTCCCCCATCCTGCCTGCTCTTCCTCTTCTCAGTAAATGTGCCACAAATAGTTCAGGCCAAAAACACTGAAGTTACGCTCTTCTCTCAAAATCCAAACCGTCAGCAAATCCTATTGAGTCCATCTTACTTCAAAATATGTCTCTGTGGTAGGCAGCCTCTAAGATGGCCTCCAATGACCACATCCTCCTGGTGTTCACACCCTTGTGTAATCCCCTCTCGAGTATGGGCTAGACTTACTGACTCACTTCTAACAAACAGAATACAGCAGCAGCGTGGGATGTCGCTTCTGAGATTAGGTTTAAAAAGACTGTGGTGGGCTTCCCTGGTGGCGCAGTGGTTGAGAGTCCGCCTGCCAATGCAGGGGATGCGGGTTCGTGCCCCGGTCCGGGAGGATCCCACATGCCGCGGAGCGGCTGGGCCCGTGAGCCATGGCCGCTGGGCCTGCGCATCCAGAGCCTGTGCTCCGCGGCGGGAGAGGCCGCAGCAGTGAGAGGCCCGCGTACCGCATAAAAAAAAAAAAAAAAAGACTGTGGCTTCCATCTGGGGTGCTCTCTGTCATTCACTCAGATTGTAACTCTGGGAAAGCCAGCTGTCATGTCATGAGGTGGCCTTGTGGAGAGGCCCACATGAGTGTTCTCGGAAGCAAGTTTTCTGAGGTCTGTCTGCAGACATGTGAATGAGTTTGGCAGTGGATCCTTCCAAATTCAAACCTCGAGATGACTGCAGCCCCAGATGATATCTTTGTAGCCTTGTGAGATTCTAAGCCAGAGGCATCCAGCTAAGCTATACTCAAATTCCTTACCCACAGAAATGGTGAGATAATGTTTATTGTTTTAAACTAAAATTTAAAAATCTGTTACACAGTAGTAGACAACTGAAACAATTCCAAATCTCACAACCTACATTACTGACACCTTATCCAACTTCCATCATCTCTGGATGGAGCTGGCCCAGACAACTACATAAATAGTTCCCTAAGTAATCAGCCTACTTCCACAAGGCTCCCTTCCTCTATTCACAGCAATCACAGAGATGCTTTAAACATTTAAATCAGAGTCCAAGAGCCATTAGGTGGGGCCAATCAAGGTAGGCATCTGTCTTTGCTTGGCATGGGGGGCAGAGATGAGGTGTGTGGCACCAGCCCAGTAAGGTGACAGAGCCTGAATGGGGAGAGGAGGGCAGCCACATGGGGGGAGGGGTGTGGCAAGGTGATGTGGGGTGCTGGAGGCAAAGTGAGCTAAGAAGGGAGGCCAGTGGTGGGGAGGTGGGAAGGCAGCAATGGGAACTTGGTTACCTACAGTGGAATTCATCAAATAAGTAACTCTGTTAAATAAAAGAGAAACAGATACATATACAGAAAGGGAGGAAACTAGAACATAACCTGCAGTGTTGGACTGGATTCAGTGGCATTGCTGTCAACGTATGGTTTTCAATATATAATGTGAAAAAGAGAGATATAGAAATCGAAATGTACACACACACACACAATCATTACAGCCATCTGAGCTTGTCCACTGAGATGCCCCAACAGCAATGAGCGTACCTTGTACTCAGATATTAGTTTCTAAATACTATTCTCTACTGAAAAATAGCAAGTCAGAAAATAAAACAAACACAGGGCTCCTCAGAGAAATGGCTGTTTTCATGGGTGGGGCAGGGAAAATATAAGATGAACCTGGAACACCTTTTGTCAGAAAGCAAGAAAGTGCTCCAAGAATGAGGGGGATATTTCAAAAGGACCCCAAATGCAGACTGAACAGGTTCCCACTGGTCAAACTGAGTTCAATTTGAGCAATAAAATAACGAATTATAGTAATGGATTACAACACATTGATTAAAATGACAGTTCATATTGATATAAATAAAGTTTGACGAGTAACTGGGTAGTTGCATAACCTCAAAGTATCTCCCCACAAAATGCCAATTAATTGTAAAGGGAAAATGAGTAACTTTAGAATGGAGAAATCTGGCACACACACCCTAATCAAGTGATAGAAATTTTCAGTAATGAGACAAATCAAAACTAGATGCCATTTAATAGAATGCAGCAAGAAGAATCTGACACTGCTTCTGTGACATTCCTGCCAAAGATGCATAGCCTCCATCTAGTCATGAGGAAACACTGCAAATCTATACCGAGGGACATTCTACAACACAACTGGCCTGTAATTTTCCAAAGTGTTAAGATCATACAAATCAAGGAAAAGCTGAGGAACCAAACCAGGGTGAAAGAAGCTAGAGAGAAATGAGGTCCACATAAAATGCATGACCAGATTCCCTTGCTATAAAGACACTGCTGGGACAACTGATGAAACTTGAAGAGGGTCTGACGATTAGACAGCAGTGGTGTATCACTGTTCATTTCCTAACTTCGATGGTTATACTGTGGTTATGTAGAAGAATGTCCTTGGCTGTAGGAATTACACTCTATAGTATTCAGCCATGATATGACATCATTTTCACAGCTCTGAAATGATTCAAATACTTGTAACTTTTCAAAAAGTTTGGGATTTTCCCCAATTTTTAAAAAATTGTAAAACAGATCACATCCTACCTAACCTTCCAATGACTTCCAGAGAACTTTAGAAAAAAAGCCAAGGGATCTACCCATGGTTTACAAGCTCTACATGTAGATGTAGCTCTTGAAAGCCCTAGCTATTTCTCCCACCTCATTTCCTGACATCTTCCCCTCACTCATTCCATTCCAGCCAAACTGGCCATATTGCTGTCCTATGAATACAAGCAATACATCTCAAACACACAGGACTTTTGCACCAGTGGTTTCTGCTGCCTGGAGCTCTTCATCCCCCACCCCCCACTCCTCCCCTCTTCAAATGTCACGCCCTCAAAGAAGCCTTCCCTAACGCCTGTATAAAACAGCCACCTCCCCTACAAGAGAGGGCCACTGCTCTTTATCCCTTTATGAATTCCTTGCATTTGCTGTTGCCTAAAATATATAACACATTTGTTTTTCTGCTTCCCTTCATGAGAGCAAGGACTTTGTTTTACTCACTGTTGTATCCCCAGTGCCCAAAATAGTTCTTGGCACCTGGTAGGTACACAATAATTATGTAAATGAATAAAGATGACAAATTGTATTTGTAATTCATTACTCTATATGTAAGATAATACCTGGCTCTCTAATAAAAGATAAATCAACCCAACTTCAGATGTATTCATGGATCAAATCAAAGGTAAGGTTAGAATTCTACAATGTATTGCACTCACTCAGCAAAGGGGGTTCTGAGAAACAAACAGTTGAGCTTATCCGAACCACTTCTCCCTACAAAGACTCATCACAAGCCTTTAAGCTTCCCTTACAAGCAAGGGTCATCAAAGTACTCAGACCTTAGGAGGCTCCACTCCACAAAGAAACTCAGCTTTGTATCCTCAGCTGCCCTCAGGCATCACCCCAGCAGGTGATGTTATCTTCTACAGCTTTCAGCTTCTTTTTTTATGTGATCTCAGATCTTATATATAAAAGGACTTGCTTGGCTGCATAGTATTTTTATCATTTCAGATTTTTAACTATTTAATAATTTAAAATGTGTTTCAGCCCGCATAATTTTCCCTCCCCCAGCCCCCAATCTAGATAGGTGCTTTGAAGGAGACGGCCATCAATCTGAACATGACAGCCCACAGGCCTTCCACACACTCTTAGGACCAACCCCTCCCCCAAAACAACCAAACAAATGAAAACTAGCAGGATACCTCGCCTCCTAAAGCCAACACTCCACTTTGAGATCTTGGTCTCAAACAGTGCCAACGTATATACAGAATGCCCCTTCGAGAAGGCAGACAGCTCCAAACCTAAAATCACAGCTCCTCAGATTTTAACAGACCATAGGTTATTATTTCCCATTAAAAAGAGCACAAAAATCCAGCCTCAAATGTAACATCAGTGCCGCTTTCTCATGTTAAGAGCCAATGAGTTTTATTAAAGACAGAATCCAATATTGTGGTCTTCAAACTACATCACCGACATGAGTAAATGCTTCTAATTAGTCCAAGTAGTGGACCAGAGGTAGGCAAAATCTTACAAACATATTTTGCTTAGCTCACATACTATTTTAAAAAATTATTCTGTCCAATCAAGTAGCCTATTCAATTTATCCTTTTAATTTAATTTTTTATAGATTTAATTAATTAATTAATTAATTACTTTATTTATTTTTGGCTGTGTTGGGTCTTCGTTGCTGTGCGTGGGCTTTCTCTAGTTGCAGCGAGCAGGGGCTACTCTTCGTTGCGGTGCGCGTGCTTCTCATTGCGGTGGCTTCTCTTACTGCAGAGCACAGGCTCTAGGCACGCGGGCTTCAGTAGTTGTGGCACGCGGGCTAAGTAGTTGTGGCTCGGGGGCTCTAGATCGCAGGCTCAGTAGCTGTGGTGTACGGGCTTAGCTGCTCTGCAGTACGTGGTATCTGCCCGGACCAGGGCTTGAACCCATGTCCCCTGCATTGGCAGGTGAATTCTTAACCACTGCGCCACCAGGGAAGCCCAGCCTATTCAATTTAAATAAAATAAATTCACTTCCTTAGTTGTATTACCCACATTTCAAAGTGCTCTGGGCCACGTGGGGCTGGTGGCTACCCTATTGGACAGCACAGATATAGAACATTTCCATCATCACGGAAAGTGCTATTGGACAGTGCTATATTTAAACTGACAAATATCTTTAAAATAAACATTTAAAAACAAGAAGTCTCACAAAGAAATACAGATTTCCACTTTCTCTTGAAAAATCATATCTAGGAACCCTTGGCTGAATTCCTACCTGATGGAACTGGAGAGAGTGAACAAGGCTGCCGCCCCCTTTGATGGAGTACGTGCTTTTCAGTTCAGTACAGTCCCCAATACCCCCAGCTGTCTCACACCTGTACTTCCCTCACTTAGGTCACATGCCTGGGTTTCTACCTGAGCCTTCAGAACGAAAGTGAATACTCTGAGATTATCCTAGTTTCTACTCAATAGAACACAAAACTATTTCTGATGATCAAGTTCAACTAAAATAAAATATCACAGCTAACCTGATACTTATTTTTAGTTTTTTGTGTGAGATTTTCTAGACCAACTAGAAAGGCTCTCTACAGTTTAAATGTGTATCAACCAACAACCTGTGAAATAGATATAAATACTTGCTTTGAAATAGTTTATTAAAAATTTGGTAACTCAAGTAAGAGCATTTAAAATTTCATTTCAGAATAGGCATATTAAAAATCACAGTTTTTACAGACCTAAGGAATTTGGGGGCTCTCAATTTACAGATGAGAAATCCAAGCTCCAGAGAGGTTAAGGAATTAATGCTTTAAGTCAAACTGCCAAATAAGATCAGAGCCAGAGTTCTTTTAGCCTTTCTCTTCACTATGGCCAGGTGAGACTACAGCACACTGTTTTCCCTCAAAGACAGACACACTATTATATATCCCAACATAGAATATGATTGGTGACACCTCTCCATCAAGAGATAGTCTTAACCTCTCTGGCTGAACATGGGCAGAGTTTTCTAATTGCCTTGACCAAGGGAATGCAGACTCAATACTGGATGATTTCCAAGACTAAGTCAGATAAGGCCACATGGCTTCTGCCTGGTCTCAGAGCATTTGCCTGAGCAGGCTCAGGCTACCGGAGGGTGTTCCAATCCAACACCCCAGCCACGCCCCCAGCTAAACAGCCAGCATCAACTGCCAGACACTGAGTGAACACACCTTCAGACTGCTGCCAGAGCTGCTCCAGGTCTTTACGCAAACCCTCCAACCCCCGCCTCTGGCAGAAGTGTCCTTGCTCAAAACCTGCCACCCCCCTTCCACCTCACCCCTGCCTCTAGCAGGAGTGAATATAAATCCTTCAGTTAAAGGGTCCAGAGATAAGAAAGGAAGCTACAAACAATAACCCAGATGGAACCAGATGGGACCAGCCAATGAATCTGACCTCCGACAGACCCAGAGTCTGATTATACATTGATTTTTTCTACATTAGCATATTATATGACACACCTACTGGCAGCCATGACCAGACATTAAAGACCAAAAAAGGATCAAAAGGGAGTGGCACCCCACACCCTGAGGGTGCGGGGAGCCCTGCCCTTCCCGGTAGACTAATGCATATGCCCCCCTATCACTAGCCTCACTCCTCCTCCTTTTGTCTTTACTCAATAAAATTAAATCCCTCTTGCCACCTGGGCGAGAAGTTGATCTGTGAACATAGTTCCCACTTCTCCATTCTTAGGCCACTGAGTAAAGCTTGTGCTGTGTCCATCTAAATCAGGGTCCATAGGACGTAATTCAGTAACAAGATGATTCTACTATCCAGCCTTTGAGTCTTCCACTTGAAGCCTCAGACATCCTGGAGCAGAGATAAGCCATCCCTGATGTGGCTTGTCTGAATTCCTGACCCACAAAAACTATGAAATAAATACTTATTGTTGTTTTAAGGTACTAAGTTTTAGGGTAACTCGTCATGCAGCCATCGCAATTGGGACAGATGCTTTCAGAACAACATCAACTTAAGAATAAGTTAACTTAAGAATTAACTGAAGAATAACTTAAGAATAGATATACAACAAATATTTGTGTAATGAAACAAATATTGCCAAGTGAAATAAAATAAAATGTTGACGTAGCTCACCATTCAGGGGGCACCATGCTTCCATCCACATCCCAGAATGTGTTTTTGCCGTTCATTTCAGTAGTATATATAACCCAGCGGTGACGGCCTGGATGGAAAGATCAAAATGTAGTTTAGAGAGATGTGAGGAAATAAAAACAACCTTTTAAAAAAATTATAATTGCATAACATCAAAGAAGACAACCTTTTTTGTTAAGAAAAAACTTTTATATGCTCTTACATAAGAGAAATGTTAGAGAACTAGAGCCCTGGGTGTATTACTGAAGGGAAACTCCAGGAAGTGTATGGCAAGCTTTTATCAACAACCTAGTGGCCGCCTCAGCAAAATCCCTGCATGGGGACTGAGACTCACTCTGTGGGTAGGGCTCAGCCCTTTCACAGTGGAGAACCCTTACTTCTCCCCCAGCTCCCCCTACAAGGGGGTATCGGAGAGGGAAGGGGAGGGATTATGTTTCCAGCTGTTCTGGGTATTCAGGAGAAAAAGTGCTCCTCCTAAGACTGGGGCAGGAGAAATGTATTCACAGCAATCACACTTGAATTATGTGTTTCCATATAAATATTTTTAAACAAACCACGAGATCCTTTCGGAAATTAGTGATTATTACATAATAAGCAAACACTATATATGATGGTTAGATAAGTAGAACAACTCATGTTATCAAAACAGTATGCTGTATTCTTTAAAAAATTTCTGTGAAATAGTTGAGAGCATAACCACAATTTACAAAACTGTTAGGCAAAGACCTGGATTTTAATGAAGACTGTCACTTTTTTTTTAATTTTTATTGTGGTATAGTTGATTTAATGTTGTGTTAGTTTCAGGTGTACAACAAAGTGAATCACTTATACATATATCCACTCTTTTTTATGTTCTTTTCCCATATAAGCCATTACAGAGTACTGAGTAGAGTTCCCTGCACTATACAAGACTGTCACTTATTATCAGTGTATATTAGGCAAGTTTTATGAGACTCAGTCTCTTTACCTATTAAAAATGGATGATTAGGGCTTCCCTGGTGGCGCAGTGGTTGAGAATCCGCCTGCCAATGCATGGGACATGGGTTCAAGCCCTGGTCAGGGAAGATCCCACATGTTGCGGAGCACCTAAGCTCGTGCGCCACAACTACTGAGCCTGCGCTCTAAAGCCTGCATGCCACTACTGAGCCCACGTGCTACAACTACTGAAGCCCACGCACCTAGAGTCTGTGCTCCGCAAAAAAAGAAGCCACTGCAGTGAGAAGCCTGCGCACTGCAACGAAGAGTAGCCCTCATTCGCCACAACTAGAGAAAGCCTGTACACAGCAACGAAGACCCAATGCAGCCAAAAATAAATAAATAAAATAAATAAAGTTTTTTTAAAAAGTGGATGATTATACCTACATCTTAAGGCTGCTATGAAAATTAAATATCACACACACACACCTAGTTCAGTATTGGGCACGTAAGTACATAATACACATTAATTCCTTCCATCTCTTCCTCATTGCCTTCACCCCCACAGAGGGAATACGGAATTCATCCCTGTAATGAATTTTAAGCCAATAAGCAAAATGTAATCTGCATTTACAGAGTTTTCCTAGGTAAACATATAATAAAAAAATATCAACTAACACTATTTAAACATGAACTTATCTATAAAAGAGACTGAAAAGATTTCAGCCAGGATTTGTTTCTTTTATTAGAGAAACCAATCTTGAGAATAAGAAACTAAAAGTAAACTATAATCTTATGAGGCAGGGGAATATGAAGGCAGATGGAGGAAACCTTGGGAAAGGTTTCATAGAGTTAGGCCATAATGACAGACCTGGGCTTCAACAATCTCATTTTATATATATATATATATATATATATATATATATATATATATATATATAAATTTTAAATGTGCATACTCAGACTCAGCAATACCACTTATAGGAATTTATTTTTAGGATATTTAAACAAGTGAATGTGGACATAGTTACAAGCAAGTTCACTGCAGCACTGTCTCTAATAGTAAAAACTTGAAGGCAATGTAAATGTCTACCAATAGTAAACTTTGATAAAATAATGGTCCTTCCATACAGTGGAATACAGTGTTGCTATTAAAAAGAATGGTGTGGGGGACTTCCCTGGTGGCACAGAGGTTAAGAATCCACCTGCCAATGCAGGGGACACGGCTTCCAGCCCTGGTCCGGGAAGATCCCACATGCCGCAGAGCCACTAAGCCCGTGCACCACAACTACTGAGCCTGCGCTCTAGAGCCCGCGAGTCACAACTACTTAGTCCACGTGCCACAACTACTGAAGCCCACATGCCTAGAGTCCATGCTCCACAACAAGAGAAGCCACCACAATGAGAAGCCCGTGCACCGCAATGAAAAGTAACCCCCACTCGCCACAACTAGAGAGAGCCCGAGTGCAGCAACGAAGACCCAAAGCAGCCAAAAATAAATAAATTTATTTTTTTAAAAAGCATATATTTTCTCCCTGTGAGGATATCAAACATTGTTCTGCAACTAGAGGTTTTCATGTTACACATATCTTTGATATATTTCTATACAACAAAGTATTCTAAAAAATGTGTAATTCATCACTATCCAATTGATGCACAACTAATGTGGCTTTCAGAATTTACTAATAAAACAATGCTGCAATGGATGTCTTTGTCTTGCAAGAATATTTGAGGTGAATTCCTAGAAGTGTTGGGACAAAAGATATGTGCAATGTAAACTTTAACAAAATTTACCAACTGTCCTCCAAAAAGACTGCATTAATCCATATATTCTTATGGCATTTCCCCAGCTGGAATTTATCAGATTGGCAAATAGTTCAAAATTTGATAGGTGAAAAAAGATAACACTGTTTTTTGAGCTGCATTTCTGTAATTACAAGTGAGTATGAGAGGGATAAATCAGGAGTCTGTAATTACAATATACACACTACTATATATAAGATAGATAACCAAAAAGGACCTACTGTATAGCATAGATAACTATACTCAATATGTTGTAATAACCTATAATGGAAGAGAATATTTAAAAAAGGAATTAAAAAAGTGAATCACTTTGCTGTACACCTGAAACTAACACAACATTGTAAATCAACTATATTTCAATAAAAATAAAAAATTTTTTTAAATAATGTATTCTTTTTTTAAAAAAAGTGAAGATGAGCACGTTTTCATGCCTTTGTTGGTCATTTAGTTTTCTTTTCCTGTGAATTATCTTTTTCTTTTTTCTATTGAGTTCTTCATCCTTTTACAAGTACTTTGTAAAAGTTCCTTGTACATTAAAGAAAACAAAGTCAAATCAAATCCCAATCTCACTCCCATTATTTATACCAAAAAATACTGAACTCACCAAAAAACTGCTTGTTGTCTTCGTAGTATTTGTTTCCATATTTGTCTTCCCCCACTAATGTGCCAACCCTCACATCATTTGCCCTGGGAATGTCCAAAAGAAAACAGACATTTTAGGAAGATTCTTTATTTATAACACACACATAAAGTGAGAATACCAACTTTCACAAACATAGACAGCTGTGCCAGCTAGAAAAATGAGGAGGTGCTGGGTATGGTCACTGGTTGTATACTTCTAGCGTTCATCCCCAGATTCACGGCCACTCATTGTCAGAGAATCAGCTTTCAGGTAAGAGCTCCAGAATCCCTGCTCTTGTTGTCCTAGTACCATTACAGCACAAGAAAAGAGAAACTGACCTAACTGATGTGCCTGAAGTACACTAAATAGATAGATGCAATATCGCCAAATTACAAGACTACTTTTATCTACTATCCCTAGGCCATGAGGCAATGGAGTTAGCAAAAAACTTCAGGAAATCTGGAAGCTCAAGTATTTCACTGTGATCACTTCACTCAACTCCTTACAGTACAGGGAAGGCAAGTGAAGGCCAGCGAAGGAGGGAAAAAAAAAAACTTTCCCAAGGTCACGCAGTGAGTGTTTGGCAATGCTCACTGCTCTCCAGTAAGCAGAGCAGGGGTGCAGCCCATATGCTCTCGCCTCCACGTCATGGCTCTGTCTCTAGAGCCGGCTTTGGTCCTGTCTCCGGGAGACCCCTAGACAGACTTTGGCCCAGGGGAAGCGGGCAAAGGCTGTCCTTGAGAAAAGCTGCGGATTCTCCAAGCCCAGGGCACTTTCCAAGAAACCAGCCAGCGCAAGTCCAGCCCCAGAGGCCAAAAGCATGGCTCTGGCCGCTTACCTGAAGAAAACCCGTAGATAGCCGCGGAGGCCTCCGTGTCCGCTGACCTGCTGCAGCCCGCGCTTCAGGACCTGCAGCAACTCCATTTCGTCCCGCAGGCCCCGCCTCTCCGGCGCGCTGCGGAAAACCCACCGGGGGGAAGCAGCCACTCAGCGGCAGGGAGCCGACCGCAGAAGGTTCCCACGCACGCGCGGCACGCGGAGGTGGTTTGCGCATGCGCGGGTCTGGAGCGCGCGGGTCTGGAGCGCGCGGGTCTGGAGCTCCCCCGTCAGGCCTCTTCCCGCTTTCCAGAAAAGGTGCGGTTGGTTGATTTCCCTCCGAAGCAAAGTTTTCAGAGATTGCATTTAGAAGGCAGGACATACAGTGGAAAGCTCACACCTAAACTAGGCTTTCCCAGGTGAAGGTTCCTCCTTTGCGGACCTCAGTTTCCTTATCTAAAGTGATTGCCTGACTACTCCAAAAATCCTTTCTAGAGCCAAGATTCTTTAGAAACAAGATACCATTAAGGAATTCAATATTAAGCACGAAATGATACTGCACATTCGGAAGTAAGCACATTCGACAGCAGCGTTGTGGTAGGCGACTGAGGAGGAGGAGGAATAGAAAAGTACGAGATTAAGTATCTACTCCCAATGATTTAGTTGCAAGTTTACAATTAAAAATTTAGATATTTAAAGTGTATTCGAAAAATAATCCATGCATGATATTTAAATTTTTATAAAGGGAATGAAATGAACGCTATTATTTCTAATTTTCTAGCAGCTAACTTTACGTCTTTAAATATGCTTTAAAACCTGTATTTCTTGATCCATCAGTTTGGTCAGTTTGGAAGTCTCTGATTCCCAACTATTTGAGATGAGAAACTTAGCACATGGTCACTTCCTTCACCTCATCCCATCCTTTGCTCTTCCAGACTCTAGTCTACCATATCGTTTCTTTAAAAAGGTCAAGATTTATAAGATTTATATTCTAATCCATAACTGAAAGTTTTCATAATTGTCTAGAGTTTTATAAATTGAAACACATTATTTCTTGAGAGGACCAAGAAATAAGACTGGACCCAGAGAAGAGATGTAATTTTATGCTACTAAATCTTCAACCCCAAAAGAGAAACCTCCAAATATTAGGATCAAATTTTCTTTTCTTAGATTCTATCAGTTGCTCAAAATCCAATGTCACATTGGAATTTATGTTGAACTGTGGCTTTTTTGTTTTCCTGTTTAAAAAAAACTCTATCTGAATTATTCCAATATATAAGAACTGTTTTAAAAACATAACCATATTACCATTATCTCACCTCAAAAAGTTAATAATTGCTTAATATAAAATATCCTCTGAGGAGGGTTCAAATTTCCCCAATCGTTTCATAATTTTTTTAGTTTGTCCAAGTAAGGTCTGTATGTTGATTTTCTTTTAAATGTCTCTTAATCTATAGGATTCCCTTATTTTCCACCCCCTTTTTTTGTCCTTCCAATTTATTTGACAAAGAAACTGGTAATTTCTTCTGTAGAGTTTCCACTGTCTGGATTTTGTTGATTGTGTCCCTGTGTTCCTCTATCCCCTGTATTTCCATATGTTAGTAATTAAACCTAGGTGCTTGACAAACTTTGGGTTCTTTTTTTATATATATACATTTATTTATTTTTTTGGCTGCGTTGGGTCTTCGTTGCTGCGTGTGGGCTTTCTCTAGTTGCGGCAAGCAGGGGCTACTCTTCTTTGCAGTGCGTGGGCTTTTCATTGCAGTGGCTTCTCTTGTTGCGGAACACAGGCTCTAGGCACGCGGGCTTCAGTAGTTGTGGCTCACAGGCTTCAGTAGTTGTGGCTCACGGGCTTCAGTACTTGTGGCTCGCGGGCTGTAGAGCGCAGGCTCCGTAGTTGTGGTGCATGGGCTTAGTTGCTCTGTGGCATGTGGGATCTTCCCGGACCAGGGCTCGAACCCGTGTGCCCTGCATTGGCAGGTGGATTCTTAACCATTGTACCACCAGGGAAGCCCTGGGTTCTTTTTTTAGTTGTTAAGTACATTTTCACAGGTGATGATATCCTTCTATTAAGGAGTACACAGGGTGTCTGCTTGTTTCATTTTCTGTGATTGTAGCAGCCACTGCTGAGCATTGCCTAAATAATTTCATTCCTTCTTTATTTATTAGCCACAAATCTATAAAGAGAAAACCCCTCAACTGTTTGGTTCCTGAAATACAGTTCATACAGGAAAGGCAGGAAAGATGCATGATTCTCTCCCTTATTTAACAGTTTTCAAAATTACAATTTGGTTTCCTAGCATCTTTGAGGGGTGTGTGTGTGTGTGTGTGTGTGTGTGTGTGGCAAAAAACACAGAACATAAAATTTACCACCTTGATTGTAAGTACACAATACAGTAGTGTTAACTATGTACGCATTGTTGTGCAACAGATCTTTGTTTTTTGTCTTGCAAAACTGAACTTCTGTGCCCACAGAGCAATACTCCCCTTCCCCTCTACCCCCAACCCCCTGCAACCACCATTCTACTTTCTAAGTGTTTGATACCTGCTATAAATGGAATCATGTAGGACTTGTCTTTTTGCAACTGGCTTAAGTTTCATCCACGTTGTATCATGTGACAGGATTTCCTTTTTTAAGGCTGAATAATATTCCACTGTGTGTACATATCACATTTTCTTTATCCATTCATCTTTTGATGGGTGTTTTTGGTTGCTTCTACCTCTTGGCTATTGCAAATAATGCTGCAATGAACATGGGAGTGCAAATATCTCTTCTAGATCCTGTTTTCAATTCCCTGGGATATATACCCAGAATTGTGTGTGCGTGTATGTGTACACATATATACACACATATCACATATGATTATGTAGTAATTTTTTTTTTGAAGAAGAAGCTCCACAGTTTTCCATAATGGCTGCACCATGTTACATTTCTATCAACAATGCAGAAGAGTTCCAATTTTTCCACGTCGTCACCAACACTTGTTATTTTCTGTTTTTTTATTGATAGTGGCCATCCTAATGGGTATAAGGTGATATCTTACTGTGGCTTTGATTTGCATTTCCCTGATGATGAATGATGTTGAGTATCTTGTTATATGCTTGAGGCCATTTGTATTTCTTCTTTGGAGCAATGTTTATTCAAATCCTTTGCTCCTTAAAAATTTTTTTCTTGTTGTTCTTGGTGGTGGTGGTGACTTGTAGGATTTCTTATATATTGTGGATATTAACCCCTTATCAGATACATGGTTTGCAAATATTTTCTCCCATTCTGTAGGTTGCCTTCTCACTGTTGTACTTTGCTGTGCAGAAGTTTCTAAGTTTGATATAGTCCCATATTTGTCTATTTTTGCTTTTGTTGCCTCTGCTTTTGGTGTCATACCCATGAAATTATTGCCAAATCCAATGTCATGAAGCTTTTCCCATAAGTTTTCTTCTAGGAGTTTTATAGTTTTCCATCTTATGTATAGGTCTTTAATTGATTTTTATATTTGGTGTAAGGTAAGGGTTCAACTTCATTCCTTTGCTTGTGGATATCCAAGTTTCCCAACACCATTTGCTGAAGAACTATCCTTTACCCATAGGGTATCCTTGGCATCCTTGTTTAAGATCGTTTGACCATATACTTGAGAGTTTATTTTGGAGTTCTCTATTCTGTTGCATTGATCACCATACTGTTTTGATTACTGTAGCCCTGTAATAAAATTTGAAATCAGGAAATGTGAGGCCTCTAGCTTTGTTTGAAGCCATCTGGGCTTTTCTTTATTGGGAGATTTTTATTACTTATCAAATGTCCTTGATAGTTACAGGTCCATTCATATTTTTTATTTCTTCAAGATTCAGTTTTGGTAGGTTGTGTTTCTAGGAATTTATCCATCTAGTTTGTTGGCATGTAATTGTTGGCATTATAATGACTCTTAAAATCCTTTGTATTTCTGTGGCATCAGTTGTAATGTCTCCCTTTCATTGCTGATTTTTGTTGTCTTTTATTTTTTTCTTAGTCTAGCTAAGGGTTTGCTAATCTTGTTGATCTTTTAAAAAAAACAACTCTTGGGACTTCCCTGGTGGTCCAGTGGGTAAGACTCCACGCTCCCAATGCAGGGGCCCTGGTCAGGGAACTAGATCCTATGTGCATGCTGCAATTAAGAAGTCCACATGCCACAACTAAGAGTCCACATGCCACAACTAAGAAGACCACATGCCACAACGAAGATCCCATGCGCTGCAACTAAGATCCTGTGCAGCCAAAATAAATAAATAAATATTTTTAAAATGTTAAAAAAAAAACTCTTAGTTTCACTGATTTTTTTTTCTATTCTTTATTTCATTTATTTCTGCTCTAATCTACTACTTCCTTCTGCTAACTTTGGGTTTGGTTTGTTCTTCTTTTTCTATTTTCTTGAGGTGTAAATACTGATAGGGAAGGACTTACTATTGCCATTTTGTTAATTGTTTTCTGCGTGTCATTATTTTGTTCCTTTTTTCTCTCTTGCTGCCTTACTTTGTGTTTATTTTTTGTAGTGACTTACTTTGATTACTTTCTCATTTTTTTTGTGTATCTTCTATAGGTATTTTCTTTGTGTTTACCATGTCCTTAGCACTTTAAAAGTATCATTATGAACTCATGGATTTAATCTATTACAGCTACTATTCTAATTAATTAATTAATTAGTTCTAATTAATTACCAAGTTATCTTATCTCTGGCAAGTAGAAACCTCTTCAGATTGATGCTTGAGTCCTTGAGACACAACCCAGTGATTTTTGTTAGCTTTCTTCCTTCTAGTGTGAGAAGATGTCTCTATACTTACCTTGAAAGTATGTTTCCTGCCCTAGACCTACAATCAGCCATTTCTCTAGGGAGACCTTCCCTAGGGTTTTTTACTTGTTCAAACCTCAGCTCTATCACTTCCTAGCTAGCTATATTGGGCAAGTTGCTTAGCATCTATAAACCTCAGTTTACTCATTTGTAACACAGGGCTAATAATATTACCTACCTCAAGGGACTTTGTGAGGATTAAAAAAGAGAAGGCACAAAAAATACTTAACCCAGTGCTAGTATATCATAAGTTCTCAATAAATGTTTGATAAATTACTTCTTAATAACAGAAGAGGCATATGCCTTCTTGAATAAAGTTTTCACAGATTATTTTGATTTCCTATCCTGTGCTTCTAGGTGAATGAATCTTACTACATCTTTGATCCTATATACTTTTCTTTCTTGGAATGCCGTCATTTGTTTGCTTGCTTGTTTTTGTTTTGTTTGTATTTGTTTTGGTGGAGTACATTATTGAGGCATTCTTTTTCACAAAAATGCATTTTGGAAATAAAATTTCCCTCTTGATTACGTAGACATAGAGTTCTAAGTTCAAAATGATTTTTCCATATAACTTAGGAAGCACTGGTACATTGACCTCTAATATCTAATATAGTTGTTAAGAATCTTGCTGCCAATCTGATACTTATTCCTTTGCAAGAAATGTGTTTTTCAGATATTTCTTTCTCTTTAAAGTTCTGAAATTTCATGAGGATTTATCTTGGGCTTTTTTTGGTTGATCTTTGTTGGAATTCAACACTGTCTTTATGGAGATGGGTTATTCTTAGTTATAGACATTGTTCTTTCAATAATTTTCCCACTCCATTTTCTGTTTCTTCTTTTCAGAACCTGGATATAAGGTAAACACTGGCCCTTCTGGATTGATCTGTCGTATCTCTTAACTTTACTTGCATATTTTCCATTTCCACCTTTGTGGTTTACATTCTGAGCCACTTTTTCACCTTTATGTACCAGTTCACTAATTTGTTTCTTATTTAGGTACAGTATATTCAGTCTTGATACAGACTTTTTTCCCCAGTTCAATGCTGATAGTTTTGATTTCAAGGACTCTTTCTTGATTTCTGATTGCTTTTTCATAACATCCTGTTCTGATATTATTTTATTTATTTACTCTCCCATTGCAGAGCACAGGCTCCGGACGCGCAGGCCCAGCGGCCATGGCTCACGGGCCCAGCCGCTCCACGGCATGTGGGATCTTCCCGGACCGGGGCACGAACCCGCGTCCCCTGCATCGGCAGGCGGACTCTCAACCACTGCGCCACCAGGGAAGCCCCCCTGTTCTGATTTTTGTCATTAACTTAATATTATTACAAAGCCAAAAAAAAAAAAAGCCAAAGAGATATGCAGAATCCATTCAGATAATATTGCCTTGCTCATGTGAAGAAAAATATTGCCAGAAATCTTTATTCTATCTTCCGCAATCTAATCTGCTGTTTAGCTCATCCATTTATTCTTCTTCTTTTAAATTTAGTCCATTGAACACATGTACTTGGTTGAAAGAATCATAAAGGTCTGCCTCTGGACCCAATTTCCAACTCCCTAAAACAGTTGGGAATTGTTTCAACTCTTTAGCAGCTTTTTTTTTTTTGCTTATCTTATATTCACTACCATATCTAAAAATTACATGCTTATATTATTTCTAGATTTTTCTGATTTTAGGCATTATCTGACTTCCCAACATAGAAGACAATGATTTAGCTTTTTTGCAACACACACACACACACACACACTCTGTCCCATTCTCCAATATAGTTTACTGAATTTTTTGGTATGTATCCATGTAAGGGCCAGTTTATGCTTACAACTTCTCAAGAACTTACTTCTCTCCCCTGGATACAGGGAATTTTGGAGATCTGAGGGTCTAAAATTACCTAATTTTTTTAAACAAGGCTTATTTATTTTTTATCAAATATTGTGAATAATACATACTAAAGTCTAAGTCTAGGGCTTCCCTGGTGGCGCAGTGGTTAAGAATCTGCCTGCCAATGCAGTGGACACAGGTTCGAGCCCTGGTCCAGGAAAATCCCACATGCCATGGAGCAACTAAGCCCGTGTGCCACAACTACTGGGCCTGCGCTCTAGATCCCGTGAGCCATAACTAAGGAGCCTGCGAGCCACAACTACTGAAGCCCACATGCCA
Source organism: Hyperoodon ampullatus (assembly GCF_949752795.1). Taxonomy (NCBI): domain Eukaryota; kingdom Metazoa; phylum Chordata; class Mammalia; order Artiodactyla; family Ziphiidae; genus Hyperoodon; species Hyperoodon ampullatus. The sequence continues at coordinate 19,628,570 of NC_136924.1, forward strand.
AGAGCTCATGCTCCGCAACAAGAGAAGCCACCACAATGAGAAGCCAGCACACTGCAATGAGGAGTAGCCCCTGCTCACCACAACGAGAGAAAGCCCACGCACAGCAATGAAGACCCAACACAGCCAAAAATAAATAAATACATTTATTAAAAAAAAAAGTCTAAGTCTATTTAGTCTTAAGAATGTACAACCAAGCTTAAGAAATATAATACTATCTGTAACAGATTTTCCTAAAAAATGGCTGCAAAAAAATTCTGGTTCCCTATACTCTTCCAGAATTTTGCCATTCCCCATCAAGAGGAATAGTTTATTTCCCCCTGAATTTGGGAGGCCTTTGTGTCTGCCTCAATGAATAAAATTATATGGAAGCAATGCTGCTTGGTTTCTGAGTGCTGTGGTCTGGATGTGTCTCCCCAAAGTTCATGCTGAAATCCTAACCCCCAAAGGTGATAGTATTAGTAGGTGGGGCCTTTGAGAGACACTTAAGTCATAAGGGCGGACCCTCATGAATGGTAGTAGTGCCTTTTAAAAGAGGCTCCAGAGAGGTCCTTAGCCCTTTCCACCACGGGAGGACACTGCAGGAAGTCAGCAGTCTGCAACATGCAAGCTGGCCTTTACAAGAACCTCACTGACCATGTTGGCTCCCTGATCTTGAACTTCCAGCCTCCAGAGCTGTGGGGAAACAAATGTCTGTTGTTTATGAGCCACCCAGTTTATGGTATTTTATTACGAATATGACGAAATCATATGGCTACAAAATGACACAGCTCTGGCTCTCTGGCTTCCACTGGCTCTCTGTAGCAACACTTGCCCCAAAAGCCACGTGGAAATTACCCTTCATTTCTCACAAAATGGAGCCCATGTCTGTAGCTGAGTAGTTTTTTCAGCTTTCTTCCTGCCCATAGAAGATTTAAGGTCCAAAAGCCTTTATACTTTGCACTGTTCTGTATCTTTTAGCCCAAGATGACACAATGGTTTTCACTTCTTGCAGTTTCTTACATATCAATTTATAAAGCAACCCCATTAGACAAAAGGCATACAAACCAGCAAATCTTGTCAAGATAAGCCTTTGTCTATACTGGGCTTCTAGTGAGGCTGCCTAGATACATCCTAAGTCCAGTTCACTACCTGATTTTGTAAATGTTTTATTGGACCACTGCCATGCTCACTCATTTATGTATAGTCTATATAGCTGCTTTTGCACAACAGCAGAGAAGTTGCTTCAGACATGGTAAGGTCCTCAAAGTCAAAATAATGACATTCTGGCCCTTTACAGAAAAGTGTGCAAAACTCTGATCTAAATTATGAATGTTTTCTCCAGAGATTTTTATTTGCTTCTGCCAGGACCGGGAGTGTTCATGACCTGCGACAACCTTAGCTTCTTTGAGAACTCATGCCACTTCTTGTGAGCCCAGCAATAGATCAAAGGCCTTCAGAGTATCTATTCCACAATACTGCTAGAAGCAGCAATACATTATCTTCTTTGATTATACTGTTCTGATTTCAAGAATGGTATGGATCTTCTTTCATTTAATGGGTCAATCTTTCAACCTAAGAGGCACAAGTCCTTTTGTGGAAATTTTCTTGTATTATTTACTAATTTCCTTACTTCAAGTCTTTTGTTTTCTCTTAGATTCTTACTATTAAAATGTTAGCCATCCTGCTCTGATTCTCTAATTTTGTCTTTTCTCATTTTCTATTTCTTTGTCTTTTGGTTATACAGTCGACCCTTGAACAACATGGGTTTGAACTGTGTGGGTCCACTTACATGCAGATTTTTTTCAATAAATACATACTATAGTACTACAGGATTTGCAGTTGGTTGTATGCCTAACACCTCTGTTGTTCAAAGGTCAACTGTACTTTCAGGGTGTGTTCCTCAACAATTTTATCTTCCAACCCTTCTAATGAACTGCTTTGGCTATCATTTTAAATTTCCAGAAAATTTGCTCCAAATTTTCCTTTTCCTTTTCAAAGCTTTCTGTTTTCATTTAATGAATACATCTACTTTGTTTCAAAATACTAATTATATTTGGGGGTACTTTTCTGATCACTGCATTGTATCTGCCCCCACCCATCAGATTATATCTGATCTCTTATGTATTAGAAATTTTTCTCAAATATATGATGATCCTGGTTCTATGTTCATATTTAATTGTAGGCACTAGAAAGCTGAATGGAAACCTCATGACATATATGACTTGGAAATACTGGGATTCACTGAAGAGTGATAAAATGGCAAGTAGTCTTTTTATCAAGGCACAACCAAAAGCGAGTGTCTGGAGATCTTTTCTCTGGGATCGATTAGTTTCTCCAAAGAGAAGAATCCTGGCAGAGAAGCCTATACGCAGTGGCCAGCGTTCTGGGAACATGCTTAGGGCACCCATATTCAATGCAGACTTTCACTTAATCCGTATTTTCAACACTATCTAATCCAAGCCTTCTGTTATCCCTGGTATCCTATAAATCCTATGATCTTCTGGTTTAGTTTCTCAAGGTTATTAACCTCTGGCCTCCTGCTTGAAAAGGTTGAAGGATTGAAAGTGGTCACCTGGGGACTTCTCTGGCAGTCCAGTGGTTAAGATTCCACGTTTCCACTGTAGGGGACATGGACGTGATCCCTGGTAGGGAGAACTAAGACCCCGCATGCCGCAGCCAAAAAAAGAAAAAGAAAAAAAAAAAAAAAAAGAAAGAAACTGGTCACCTGACTTAAGTAAGCATAGAGAAAGATAGTTTAATGATTCTGTCAACAGATTTGCAACCAATCCTTCTTTTATGCCCCAAGCACCATCTCTGAAAATGAGCACTTGGATCCTCCGGGTACTGAACGTTGTTTCTGGACATCGGTATACTGGCTTCTTCTCAATGTATCACCTTTTTCAGGCATTCAGTTTCCTTGGTTCTGGCTCTGTTAAGTCAGTCTTTCTTTACCTGCATTTTGTTTTCCAAAAATTTATTCAACTCTCTTATCCTTTGATTTCTTCTCTCCTGTTTCATTTGTCATTGTGTGGTTACACTTTACTGAGATTTCAGGAGAGAAAGATTTTTAAGGAATCGTCAAACTGCAATATTTGCAAGTCTTCAAACTGAATTGTAAATCATCCTAAAATACTGGGATATGAAAAATGTTTTCCGTACTCCTCCCTTCCTGAAAGTACTGTAATAAATCTTACCAGAGATTTCTTAACAATGGAACAAACAAACAAAAGGATGACCAAACACTGAAGAAACAGGACTCTGAAATCAAATATACTGGCAGAAAACAGAAATTTGTAATGCAGGTCACATTTTAATATAGTTTTAAAAAACACTTCCAAATATAACTATAATCAGGAAAAATACCTGAAACATGTATCTTAATTAACCATTAGTACATTATTTAAAAGAATTTTTTCTTGAATCCCTGGCTTACTTCACTGGGTTTATAAAGATATAAACCTACTGATTTTTCCATCTAAGTATTTTGTACTAAGTGTAGTTTTCCCAGCTGATAATTATAAATAAACCTGTTGACAAAAATCATGTTTTAAATAGGGAAAAATGTTTCCCTTAATAAGTTGATAAAGACTGTAAATTGATACTTTAAAACTTATTTACTATAAAGTAACTATTAGTAAAATCCATACCCTTCCCCCAAATTCTGCTTCTCTTCTATTGCAAAAATCTTTATAAAAAATGTACTCTGAGTGCAATAAAATCTCCATATTAAAAAAAACCCAACAAATAGACATACCAAAATAATTCATCATGAAATTATAGCAAAGAAATATTTAACAGTATTAGTTTTCGCTAAGGAAAACATTACTGTGGAAGACATCCAAGGAGCCTAAAATGCTTCTGCTGTGGTAACAAGGCAGCGCTTCAGGCTGATGCTCATGCTATTGTTAAAACAGCCCTTCCCCGCTTTACAGTGAAAAATCAGTGCATATTCCTTTATATACTAAAAAACTGAAGTCTTAAAAAATTATCAATTGCTTTAAAATAATTGTCTAACTCACCTTGAAAACACAGATTGGCTACGATAAATCCATTATTTCACAAAGTAGGTATTTCTAATGACCTAAAAGAAATTGTCTAAAACCCATAGAAGGGTCAGGAAACTATAAATGCAGGTCAGAAAAGAGGGAGAGATGACAGATGCTTTCTGTGGAATGGAAGAGCAACAATTTTAATATCTATTTTGAAATACTGAAACATTTGGGGCTCAATCAGTCTCTGCTACTTTTATAACACAGTAAACCAAAAATATTAAAACATGAACCCTCTTATTCTCAAAAACAATTTTCTGCTACATACATAAATAAAAAGTGCTTATAACTAATAATATACAACACTAAAAAGATCACAAATGGCCTATGTCTCACTGCCAGCAATGAGAGTGATATATGCTAATGGTGCCATGATTTTTACAAAAGACAAAAAAATACCTATATTCACTTATTATTTCCTATAGTTCTAATGTTATCATTATACCACTGAGCATAAAATAATCTTCTTTTGACAGGTAATTAAAACAAACAGATTATAATATAGAAGAGTAAAATGCAAGAAAATCCTCCTTAGGGGTTTCTGACCATTAAGCGTTTGTAGTAGTTCATCATGAAGTTAAACATGAATAGAGGGCTTCCCTGGTGGCGCAGTGGTTGAGAGTCCGCCTGCCGATGCAGGGGATACGGGTTCGTGCCCCGGTCTGGGAAGATCCCACATGCCGCGGAGCAGCTGGGCCCGTGAGCCATGGCCGCTGGGCCTGCGCGTCCGGAGCCTGTGCTCTGCAGCGGGAGTGGCCACAACAGTGAGAGGCCCGCGTACTGCAAAAAAAAAAAAAAAAAAAAAAAAAAAAAAAAAAAAAAAAAAAAACATGAATAGAACACAATTCTGGGAAAAAAAGAGAGACTTACTTATTTGTTTTATAAAATAAAAGAAGATATCTTAGTCAAGAGGTGATGGCTCTAAGTGTCATCTCAGCCAAGAATAAATCCATAGTATTTTTTACTCACTCAAATAAGACAGGAATTATTCTAATTCCTGTTACCTGCCCAGTCACTTCAAAAATTCTTAAGGAAGATAAAAATATCTTGGTTTTTGGTTACTCTTTAAAGTAAAAACTTCCAGATGCCCTGGAAGCAATGAGTTCAATTTGGTGTCTTCTTGTGTTCTAGTAAGAAAGAACAATCAGTTTAAATGGAGATCTCAGCTTTCAAATGCTGTGACCAATTATTTGTGAGTTATAATCTGCAGGTTCCATTTTTAAAATATGTGGGATGACACTGTCAATTCGTACATTGCCAATGAGACCTTTGAAAAACAATTCTTCGGTGATAGTAGCGTTCATCAACCTCAAAGCTGGCAATCTGAGTAGTAGTCTGGACAACCTCAAAAGACAAAAGGAAGGGGGAACAAGGTTGTAAATCAGAGTGATTTAATAGAAAGATGTAAGTAATTTCTGCATGAATACTGTCTGTGGCCTAATTTAATAAAGATCTAGTTTTCAGAACTTAAAATAAAACCTTTAGGGTTGCCCTGGTGGCGCAGTGGTTGAGAGTCCGCCTGCCGATGCAGGGGACACGGGTTCATGCCCCGGTCCGGGAAGATCCCACATGCCGCGGAGCGGCTAGGCCCGTGAGCCATGGCTGCTGAGCCTGTGTGTCCGGAGCCTGTGCTCCGCAACGGGAGAGGCCACAACAGTGAGAGGCCCGCGTACCGCAAAAAAACAAAAAAAACAAAAAAACACAAACCTTTAGTATTCTCAAGCCTTAGAGTGTATGACAATCACCTGGAGATATATATGCAGTCTGTCAGACTTCATTGGAAAGCCTTGCTCTTAACTGCTATGCTGTGCTACCTCCAGTTGGTTTTACGGACCATGGAACTAAGTTATTAAACTGTGGATCAAGTTATAAATTTAACAGCTTAGGAACTCATTCGAGTTTATAAGAACAGCAATGTTTTATGTTATCAGGATAAATGAGGCTCAATGATTACAGTTTTCTTGGTTTTGCTTTTCAAAAAAGTACTGGGAATAGTAAAATAGGCAATAGTTGTTATTACTGGGAAGAGCATAAATTATGGAATCAAAACCATTAGATCCAAATCCTGATTCAATTACCCCTTAGCTATGTGAATGCGTGTAAGCCACCACTCCCTGTCTCTTTCAGTGTTGTGACAATCAACAAAATGATCCTTGCCAGTTTCTGTGCTAGTGAGGTTCTTAAAGGCAGGACAATGTCTTGTGTGAAAGTACATTATAAGCTGAAAACTGCTATCTAAAGATAATGTATTATTTTAGAATAACTAGGCATGTAAGAAACTAAGAAAGAGTTCCAGAGGTCCAAGAACCTGGAACCTAATCGAACAGAGATCAGCAAGCAGCTGTTACGTCAAAAAGGAGGAACATTTTAAATACTGTATTTATTTGTATAATGAGGTATAAGACAACTTTTGAAACTTTAAAAAATTGAAAAAAAATCATAACAAAACCAACACCAAAAGAACCACCTTTCTGAAAAGCTGGTGGCACATTAATCCTTCCTCTTTTCTAAGGCCTTCGACTCTAACACTTGAGAACAAGTGAAACCAGCAGCCCCAGAATTAAGTAACCTTTCTGTAGCCATGCACTCCACTGCTCAAACTACTCATTTCGTCTGTTCCCACCAGCTGAGCTATATACACAGAATTGGTAGGACACGGCATAGGAAAACTGGTTAGATAAACTACAGCTGATTTTCATGATGGACCTGACTTATAAACATGTTATTTAACATATGTAAAAATTATTATATGTAAAATATAGTAAGTTATGAAGTTTGAAGTATGTTAAATTAATAATACTAGTAAACACATTTATATAGCCCTTACTTTGTAAAAGGCACTGCTCTAAGCTCTTTGACTATATATTAACTGATTTAATCCTTATAATAATTATAAAAGGTGGGTACCATTATCTGCATCTTACAGGTAAAGAAACTGAAACAGAAGTTAAATAACTTGCCTAAAGCCATACTGCTAGTAAGTGACAGGGTCAAGTGACAGGGTCAGGCGTCAAACCCACGTACTCTGGCTCTGATGCCAAATGCTTAGTTACTCAAAAATTGAGCTTATTTTATTAAAAAAGTGATTTTTTTCTGAAAGGACAATGGTAAATACCTTGTTAGAAATATCATAAGCCAAATTTCAAAATTAGTTATTAAATAGTCTAATGGTATTTTATTATTTATTCATTTTTCATCCCTTTTACTAATAAAATCCATTATTTCAACTGAAGAAAGAGTTTGGGTGTGAGAGTCAGACTACCTGGCTCTGCTGTTTATTGTGTGACTTTGAGCGAGTTACTTAACCTCTCTGTGCTAAAGTCTCCTTACATAAAATATTACATGTAAAGTACTTGGAACAATACACTACCACTTTTAATAGCATTAACTATTTCAAAGGTCAAAGTTGACTAAATTTAATTACACTTGGAATGGAAAATAATGAAATAGATTCACAAAAAATTTTAAGATGAATTTAATTAAACAGTATTTAACTTCTACATACCTGTAGGTGTCATCTGGATATGTTTTGGTTATATAATCTTGGAATTCCACATAAGCCTTTTCCTGAAATTTCTCAATCTGTTGCATGTTTTCTAGGCCTGGATGATCTGAAACATTAAGGAATATATTGTTACTTTAGTTCTGAATACTCATTTAATAAGGCACCAAGTGGAGATGGAAGGGGGTGGGAAAAATAATTCAGTCAAAAAAAAAGCCCCATCATATGTGTGGCTCTTTCATTCCACAAATAATATATTTAATAACCCAACCACTAAACACCAGGCATTTTACTTTAAACCCTTAAAACTATTTTATCTCATACATGTATTCTAACATCTAATAAAAATTGAAACCATTGGGTTCAAATAAAATAAATAGGTTTTTCCATTCCAAAAGTGGTGGAAGGGATTTTGATCAGTTTGCTTTCAACAGAAACAAAAAAACGACTTAGCTTAGTTAAAAGTATTTTTTTTAACATCTTTATTGGAGTATAATTGCTTTACAATGGTGTGTCAGTTTCTGCTTTATATAACAAAGTGAATCAGCTATACATATACATATATTCCCATATCCCCTCCCTCCTGCATCTCCCTCTCACCCTCCCTATCCCACCCCTCTAGGTGGTCACGAAGCACAGAGCTGATCTCCCTGTGCTATGCGGCTGCTTCCCACTAGCCATCTCTTTTACATTTGGTAGTGTGTATATGTCCATGCCACTCTCTCACTTCGTCCCAGCTTACCCTTCCCCCTCCCCATGTCCTCAAGTCCATTCTCTATGTCTGCGTCTTTATTCCTGTCCTGCCCCTAGGTTCTTCAGAACCATTTTTTTTTTTAGATTCCATATATATGTGTTAGCATACAGTATTGAAAGTATTTTAAACCAATGAAATATCTGCAGATTATATTCTTAAAAATTTTTTAAATTAAAATAATAATACATATTTTAACTGAAGTATAATTGACATACATTATATCTGTTTAAGGTATACAAGATAATGATTTGACATTTGTATACACTGCAAAATGATCACCACAGTAAGTCTAGTTACCATCTGTTACCATTCAAGGTTGCAAAACATTTTTTTCTTATGACGAGAACTTTTTTACTTTCTAGCAACTTTCAAGTTTATAATATAGTGACTATTGTCACCAAGCTGTAAATTACATCACTGTGACTTATTTATAACTGGAAGTTTGTACCTCCTGATCCTCCTTCACCCATTTCACCCACCCCTCATGAAGATTATATTCTATATTTTTTTAGTAAGAAAGCCTTCCTTTCACCATGGTTAGGTTAAAAAAATACTTATAAAATTATGAAACTCTGAACATCATCTCTATCAGAAGAATAATATACCAACATGAAATAACCTATATAAATATTTCACTAAAATGGAAATGTTAAAAGAATTTCATAAAACTTATGCCTAAAATATGGAAAGTGCTGCCCTGACTGAAGAGAATAAAAAAAGTAGCAAATAGAAATAGAATACTTAGTAAAACAAAATTACATTATAATTCTATTGTTGAATCTATGTTCTTTCAATTTTAAGGAAAATGAAGGTGGCAAATTGGTTGTGATAAAAATGGTGATACATGTTATTAACTTATCTGAACATTAGGAGAAATAGTACAAAAAAGCTTTAATTATCTTACTGATATCATTGAAGGTAAGAAGCAGGTTTCCTCAGATAATTTTATTATCATACACAGTAACAGAAATACATACCAAAATGAAAAAATACAGAGCCTAAGAGAACAGCCAATTTTTTGTATTCTAAAATTGATTGTAGCTTTACTGTCATTTTACTATACATGAAAACTAGAAACTGGCAGAAAGATAAGAGATCCATTTTTCTATTTGCTGGAAACTCTAATAAGATGTTTGGAAATTTAACCCGTTAACAAAGCAATCTTCATCTCTCTTTTTGCCTTTTAATGATGCCTAGCAAAATATATCTAAACATTCAAGTGTTGAACAGGACTAAAAGTATATGATGTCATTTCACTGATTTCTTCAATTTTCCTTTTCATACCCAGATATCTAACATCCATAAATTTCACCAATTTAAAGTATACAATTCAATAGTTCTTTTAGTATATTCACAGAGTTGTGCGACCATCACCGCAATCTAATTTTAGAACATTTTTGTTCACCCCAAAAGAAACTGTACCCATGAGCAGTCACTCTCCCCTCTCCTTAGTCCCTGGTTGCCACTAATTTCTCTACAGATTTGCTTATTCTAGACACTTCAGATAAACGGAATCATGTAATATGTGGTCTTTTGTGGCTGGTTTCTTTCACTTGCATACTGTTTTCAAGGTTCATCCATGGTGGCATGTATCAGAATTTCATTACTTTTTATGGCTGAATGATATTCCATTGTATCTATATATTATATTTTGTTTATTCAATCGTTTGATGGACACTTGGGTTGTTTCCACTTTGCATCAATGTACAGTCCCAACGGCAATGTATGAGGGTTCTAATTTCTCCACATCCTCAAACACTGTATTTTAAATAAGAAGTAAATGTTTATATACCTGGACTGAAGAGTACTATTGCCTTCAGGTAGGCATATTCATATCCATCAATGCAGAGTTTTACCATGCTGTTACAAAACTCCTGTAGTTTGAAGATGTGTTCCATCAATAATTTTCTTCTTTCTGTTGACATTTTATCTTTAATTAAAAAAAAGAAACAAACAAAAGCTTCTAATTTTCAGCAAAAATGCATGACTATTTTTATCCAATATATTTCTTTCTAATTTCCAGTTCTGTATACAACCAATTTTTTAAATGTTTAAAATTCAGTATCTCTGCAAGTTTAAATGAAACTAATTAATGATCTTCAGACGTTGTTCAAGAAAAAACAAAACAGGCTGTTAATATAAAAAACCCTAAATGTAATGTTTCAAGATATACCTTTGAGAAGATAAGCTATAAAGATTAAAAAACTGGCCAAACAACCAAAGTACAAAAGACTCAAATTTTGGTAACAGGCTTTTATTTAAGCTTATATTGGTTGAAAAAAATAAGCAAAACCAACTAGATTTTTAAGTTACCCATACTACTACAACAAAAACAAATAGTTAGCAAAAAATACTGCCAAGACCAAAGAAAATCTGAGTAAAATAAAATTTTATAACCTTTAAATTTTATTGTTTATATAGTACTGCCTTCTGGTAGATCTACTGTTGATGAGATTTTAAGGTTATTTCTCTGTCCTTAAATAAGAGGAGGAAGCAGATATTTTAAAAATAATGTAAAACAATGGGAAATAGAATATGCAAAGGAAGTAAATGTAATTCTCAACTTATAAATTATTCCTGAACTCAAAAAAGTAGTTCTTCCCACTTGAGGATGGGGCACCTTCTTGGTTAGTCACAAGCCATTCTAAAACTAAACATTTATAAATCAGTGCCTGCCTGCCTGTCTCCTCAGATGAATGGGAGTTGTAATCACCTTGGCATCAAGAAAAGGAAAAAGACTTAGGATTGTTCTGTGACTCTTCAGTACTGTTTAAGTGAGAGAATACATCCTGATGAATTGATTAAAAAAAAAAAAGTTTAGCCTATCTTGGGATTCAAAGGGCTACAATGAAGAAAGGCAGTTTAAAAACTGGTGGGGGGACTTCCCTGGTGGTGCAGTGGTTAAGAACCCGCCAGCCAATGCAGGGGACACCGGTTTGATCCCTGGTACGGGAAGATCCCACATGCCGCGGAGCAACTAAGCCCGTGCACCACAACTACTGAGCCTGCGCTCTAGAGCCCACAAGCCACAACTACTGATCCCACGTGCCTAGAGCCCATGCTCCGCAACAAGAGAAGCCACAGCAATGAGAAGAGCGTGCACCACAACAAAGAGTAGCCCCCGCTCGCCGCAGCTAGAGAAACCCCACGCACAGCAACGAAGACCCAACACAGCACCCCCACCAAAAAAAAAAAACTGGTGGGAAGTATACATTTATAAATATTTGATCATCTCTATATAACTTACCCTGGATTCTTTGGTATGTATATCCAAGTACAAAAAATTCACGAGGCTTGATCAGAAATAGCACTTAAATACGCTTGTTTCAGTTTTGTTGTGCTCTCATTTAAAACTATTTTGGGGTGATTAAGGAATGAATTTATCAAAATGTAAAAATTATCTAAAGTAAAAAGGATGTTGGTATCTTTTTATACCTAACTTTAAACATAATACTATAAAACTGACGCCCCCTCTTATATCCTAGAAAAGGAAATAAGTAAGGTGCTTTTTACCTTGTTGAAGGCTACTGTGAAGACAATTGACGAATGTCGCTAATATAGTTGCTACATTCATCACTTGCCAGCACTGGGCAAGACCAAGAGTAAAAAGTTCATTCCAGTAGGCTTTCACCAATAATATACTGTTTTCTTGCCTATAAAAACAAAATAAACAAATATCAAATATTAAAATATATTTCATAAAACTTTACAACTGACTCATATAGTTAAAAATACAATGTTACTGAACTAAAATTATTCTAAATGGCCAACCGGGAATGGACTTGATCAATTCTTTATTCTGTGTACCTGACTTTAGTTGATAAGGTTTAGAAATTTAATTTGCTAGTTCATTAATCAATCAGCCAGTTTATAAGAACAGTTGCAAGTAGTATTTCAAACTAAAAGTTGGGGCTTTAAGCCCACATTTCATGGAAACAGATGGAGTAAAGGTGTTTAAAAAAAATTAAAAGCAAAAGCATACATTTAAAAACCTTCTTAAAAAGGGCAGTTAGAATTATCTGATGATAGATAACCAACCAATTTCCTGGGAGAATTGGTTTATTCTATGTTTCAGATGAGATATAAGTATCCCATAAATGAGACACCAAAGATTTTGCTAGGAGTAGCAAAGATAAGAAGGGTCAGAAGGCCTTTCCTGAGTTTCTGAATAAAAAAATCTCAGCAGCTTGAGAAAGTAAAACAAGTACTGGAATAGGAGTCAAGCCACCAGGGTTATAAAACCTAGATCCACTGATTGAAATTAGGCAAAGAGGGCTTCCCTGGTGGCGCAGTGGTTGAGAGTCCGCCTGCCGATGCAGGGGACACGGGTTCGTGCCCCGGTCTGGGAAGATCCCACATGCCGCGGAGCGGCTAGGCCCGTGAGCCATGGCTGCTGGGCCTGCGCGTCCAGAGCCTGTGCTCCGCAACGGGAGAGGCCACAGCAGTGAGAAGCCCACGTAATGCAAAAAAAAAAAAAAAAAAAAAAAAAGAAATTAGGCAAAGAGTCCTGGGTCTCAGCTGCTTAACTATATAAAATACAGAGACATTATATGCCCTATATCTTGCTCAAAGAGTTGTTATGAGACACAAATATAAGAATTATGTGAATAGGCCATGACAATAAAGTATATGCCAGGCACTGTTCTAGGCACTGGAGAAAAAGCAATAAACAAGATGAATAAAGTCTGCCTTCATGAAACAGAAGGGAAACATAATTTTAAAAATCACTTCAAATATTTTATATAAATATTATACACACACATATATATACGGTTATACAAACATTAGTTTCTGGTAATGAAAATTCTACATTACTATAAAGTAGGATGATGCATTGGAAAATGGGGTGGGAGTAGAGAGAAGGCCTTTCTGAGGGGCTGACATCTAAGTAGAGAAAGATGGGAAAGAACTTAAACAAAAACAAACAAAAAACCCCTAGAGAACTAGTATTCCAGGAAGAGGGAAGAACAATGGTAAACTTGTTGAGGTGATAACCAGCATGTAGTAGGTGTTCAATAAAAACTGATGACTGAATTACTAAATGCTGCCCTCCCTTCTTGGAATGTGCTTTCCCCAATTTGTTTTACTGGCTAATTCCTATTTATCCCTCAAAATATAACTCAGAGCTCACTTTTTTTTTTTGCTGTGCTGCACAGCATGTGGGATGTGAATTCTCCGATCAGGGATCGAACCTGTGCCCCCTGCAATGGAAGCGCAGAGCCTTTACCACTGGACCACCAGGGAAGTCCCAGAGCTCACTTTTTAACTGAAACATTCTCTTACTACATTCTTCTCCCCAAAATAGTTAATTACACCCCTTCAGTGCCATAAATATACTTATATTTTATACTTATTTCATGGTATTCTAATTTACTGGTTTAGGAATCTGTCTCCTATACTAGATTAAAACCTCATTGAATACACAGACTCCTTTATTCATTTCTGTATCTCAGTGAACAGCACAGTAGATAGCATATAAAATGAATCTGCAAATGATTTCTGATTGTGGGAGATACAGAACAGGCAGAAGTGAGAACTCACGACCATTTTCCAATTAAGCAATCTTTAAACCAAGAACTATATACTTTATTATAAACAAGATAACAAAAGAATGAGATTTCTTTTCCCTTTCTCTAAAGAGATTTAAGGTGTTAAGAACATCCTATAGGAAATATGTACATCCTGATAAAAGGCACTTAAACTTTTTTCTTCTTAATAAATCTTTAAAATTAGGATAATCCATAGGATAATCAGCATGTTTAACATAAATCATTCATCAAGTTAAGAACCACAGCCACCTTTACAACATTACATTTTATTTAAGAATTGAATATATTCAAACAAATGCTAATACTGTCAACTTCAGAGTACAGAAAGTAATTTTTCTCACTGGGAATTATTCAGGGGAAATTTTATCTCCAAGCTGATCTCTCATTTCCATTCAGTATCTGAGAAGAATTACTTGCCATAAGAAACTGGCTATCAAAATCTATTTGAAAGTAAAGTTTAAATGAAGAGAAAATCAGTATTTTTAAATCTCCATATAGGGCTTCCCTGGTGGCACAGTGGTTAAGAATCCACCTGCCAATGCAGGGGACATGGGTTTGAGCCCTGGTCAGGGAAGATCCCATATGCCACGGAGCAACTAAGCCCGTGTGCCACAACTACTGAGCCTGTGCTCTAGAGCCCACAAGCCACAACTACTGAAGCCTGCATGTCACAACTACTGAAGCCCATGTTCCGCAACAAAGAGTAGCCCCTGCCCCCCGCAACTAGAGAAAGCCTGTGTGCAACAACAAAGACCCAACACAGCCAAAAATAAATTTAAAAAAAATCTCCATATAAAAATGATTAAAATTTCAATCTTGGGAATTCCCTGGTGGTCCAGTGGTTAGGACTCCGTGCTCTCACTGCCAAGGGCCCGGGTTCAATCTCTGGTCGGGGAACTAAGATCCTGCAAGCTGCATGGCCAAAAAAAAAAAAAAGAAGAAAGAAAAAAAGGAAAAAGATTCAATTTCAAACTAAATCAAATGAAATAAAACATAACAAGATACTACTTTCATTTATCAGAAAAGATGGATAAAATCCAGCATTGAGGAGGGTGTGAGGAAATAAGCATTCATTCTCATTCATTGCTTGTATGAGCATAAACTGACTGAATAGTTTTCTGGAGGACAATTTGGTAGTACCTGCCAAAAAACTATAATGTATATACCCTCTTAGACTCAACAATGCCACTTGTAAGAAGCTATCTTGTAGAAATACTAACACAAGTAGGAAAATATATATATACAATGCTACAATGCTTATTGTAGCTTTGGATATAACACGACCACCAGCAAAACACTAGCAACAACCCAAATGTTTACTAATAAGGGATAAGTAAATTATAATAAGTCCATAAAATGGAATACTTAGGTAGCCATTAAGAAGAATAGGAGAATACACATGCTGATATAAGATGTCCATTATATAAGTGTAAAAAGAAAGGCAAAGAATAGGATGTGTAAGTGTTTGTGTATTTGATTGAATGTGGCATGGAAAAGATCTGGTAGGAAACCAAACTTTAACAGTGGGGTTAGTTACCTCTGGAGAGTAAAGTTTTACTTTATATTGCTATACTTCAGTATTACGTTAACGTTTTACAAACATGAGGAAAAGGTTAAAAGCAAACATGATGGAAAAGTCTGAAGTAATTTGGTTTTCACCTTAACCGCTGATTCTGAAGTTTAAAAGAGAAAACAGCTAACCAAGGTAATCAACCAGTGAACAAAGGAAAGGGAAAAGAACAGAGCCAACTGATTAAAAAAGTCAAAGTTTTTAATGGCCTGTGCTACAGCTCTTAGTAAGAAAATACGCTGGCATTGTTGAGGAAGACTCAGAGAAAACGTTAAGGAGTATCAGCGCAAAGGATGAGTACCCCTAAGGAAAAAAGATGAAAAGTGGCAATTGAGGAATTAACCACCAGATTATTTTGTTTCCAAAGGAAAAGTGAAGGAGCAAATCGCAAAGATCAATTATAGAAAGATATCTATTTACATTTTTTTAAAGATTTTTTTTGATGTGGACCATTTTTAAAGCCTTTATTGAATTTGTTACAGTATTGCTTCTGTTTTATGTTGTAGTTTTTTGGCCACGAGGCATGTGCGATCTTAGCTCCCAGCCCAGGGATCAAACCCGCACCCCCTGCATTGGAAGACAAAGTCTTAACCACTGGACCTCCAGGGAAGTCCCTCTATTTACACTTTTTATCCAAAACATAAAATCCTTGTAGTACAGTTAGCTACATTGTTCAAGTATGTTTCTTCAAAGTTCATTCAGAAAGAAAGACAGCAAGTCTCCTTTAAAAAGAAGGTTCCTAAGAGTATGAAGGAAAATGAGCATTTACTATCTACTTTGTCAGCAGCACTGCGTTGAAGAAATTTACACCGATCAGCTACCTTAAGTAACATGACCTGCAAGGAAGCATTTCTGCTAATTTACAGATGTAGAAGTGGAGCCTCAGTTAAATAACAGAGCTAGCAAATGAATAAATCCAGAATTTGAACCAAGGTGGTCAAAGTCTATGATTTTTTAAAATAAATCATTACAAATTTTAGCAAGTAAAATGCTAAAGTCAAATTTCTCAGCAGAGACCTCCTCCATTCAAGGCTAATATCTGTGGTGTAAGGGCATGTGTGCTGCCAGTTTTTTCTTGTTAGGGAAAACAAACAAATGACTATTGTAGTCACATTATACCACTTATTTTCAAAACATCTTTCCTTTGAGAAACAAAAGAGCTGGGTAGAGGAGGCAGTCAGGTGCAACGCAAGTGTTAATAAATAAAATAAGTTGCATAAGAGTAAACGTAACTTCTTTCACAAATAGATATAGCTATTTTCCTCTAACAATTGTACTAGATTGTTAATGTTCATTAAAATATGTATGTAGGGCTTCCCTGGTGGCGCAGTGGTTGGGGGTCTGCCTGCCGATGCAGGGGACGCGGGTTTGTGCCCCGGTCCGGGAGGATCCCACGTGCCGCGGAGCAGCTGGGCCCGTGAGCCGTGGCCGCTGGGCCTGCGCGTCCGCAGCCTGTGCTCCGCAGCGGGAGAGGCCGCAGCGGTGAGAGGCCCGTGTACCGCAAAAAAAAAATAAAAATAAAATAAAATATGTATGTAGTACTCATAATTAGAGATCAGATCATAGTTTATACTATTTATTTTGATAAAGGAATATGACTTTTGAACTCACCTATACCGGGGGATAACCTAACCATTTGGCTTTATAAAAGCAAGGCATTATACTTTACCTGGTAGCATCTGTTTTTTTCCTTAGGGAAAAATAGTGATATGGCAAGAGAACTGGTTTCAAACCCACAGTTATAGTAAACATTACTCTGTCTCAGTGGGATTTTAAAAGAGTCAACTTTCAGGGTTAGCATTTAATGGAAGGTTTTAAAATTATTCAGTAAAGTCTCCTGTAGCAAATGGTGATAGCTTGGAACTTTTGGTTACAAGAATCTAGTTAAAGAGGATTGCTGCCTTTACTCCAGACAAATCATGTCCAGTGCCCCTCCCTCCAACTGAATCTATTACTGTAGTCACTTACCTAAATTATGCAGATAGAACTGAAAAAACAACTGAATTCCTGTAAGTATCGACACTACAAATCTTAAACAGAAAAGCAACATCCTTGTAAAAAGAGAAAGATTGTAAAATACAAATAGTATTAACTACCCACTGTATAAGATTCTTTAAACTACTGTTCCCCTCCATTAAACTGACCAAAACAAACTTGACTTTTAGAAAATGAGTAACATTGCTTTGTTTCTCTCTATAAAATTAGGGCTTTGTTTCCAAGTTTTGTATCTAGAGATAAAAATGCAAGCAATGCCAGTTTCTAGGAGACTCAGAACAGCTTTTATTACAGCATAAAAGAATTTCCCATCATTAGTACTTAGTTGTCATCCATCTGATTAATTCAAACTATAAATTATCTAGATAGTGATAATAAATAAGAGTTTACGTAGCAATTAATGACTTCAAATGCTACACAATAGTTAATTCTAATTGCAAAGAGTTCCGTGGCAGTTATATTGAAACTGATTTTTCAATACAGATCACAGGGAAATGTGGCTGCCACTATAAAATTACATTATAACTGGAAAGTCCAGGCTTTATTTCTGGTTTCTCCAACATTCGGACTATTTCTATAGGATAATCACACTCAATTTAACAGACATACTTAAGATCAATGGTGTTAGAACCAACTCAAGGAATTCAAATCACTCCCTGCTACATCTTTCCTTTTGTTTTTTACTATAATAATTGATAGCCTATTATTAAAAATATCACCAGGTTACTTTTCAAAGCATATGTATGCCAGTTACAAGCTTAGGGAATCACACTTAATGCTTTAAAATAAATAAACTGTTAACATGTAAATTTACATTGTATTTTAATTTTTTCTTAAGCAGACTGGAGAAATCCTAAAAGTTAAATGTTATTTTGAGAGAGAGGGCTATCAATCATTTTAAATTGAAGGTTAACCATTCTAAATCAGGCTTTTAGTCTACGCAACTATATTATTTAAGTACATGATTTAATGCATGGTACATCCAACACTGATTAATAAGTCAAATTATAGTGGGGTTCTATATATGCCTTTTACAGTCATGATTCAGATATGTTTTTTAGTTATATTCAAAATATTCTCTAAGGATAAAGAATGAGCAGTTATTATTCCTATTTGGCGAATGGGAAAACAGATGTACAGGATATGAAACTGAACTGTTTATGAAATCATATTGTAGAGTAAGGTCCTACAACTCAAACAAAACTTTTCTAACTATGGGCTTAACTTTTTCCATTGTCTCTTTGCTTCTTCATCCCAGTTACTTTAAAGCAATATAAATAAATCTGGCAAACTTTAGATAAAGCTTGGGTTTCTTACAGTAGACCATTTTCTATTACCATCTAATACAAACAGAATACAGATGTGCCCTTCAGTAGCAGAACCAAACTTCCAAATCATCACAGTGGTCATATGGGGTAATTTACATTTTCTTACCCTTTTTTGGAGCAACCACATGATTCTATTTTCAAACATATTCAGTGTATACAAGTTTCAGCACCTTACTAACAAGCCTGAGGTGACACTGAAACAGTGGTGGTGGAGGGAAACAACAACCCCAAGACATCCCTAGAGCCTCCCTAACTTAAGTCAATCAAAGATGGCCTATTACAAATGCTGGCCATGATTTATCAGCTCCACTGCATTTACTTCATTCAAATTATTAACTTAGTCAAATTATGAAGTTCAGATAATCTTCCACATAAAAATAATATACAGTAAATACCACCTGCCATGATTTATCATATAAATGACAAAATTTCAAGTTATAATGTTATATCATTTTTCCCCCCTTTAATCAAATCCTCCCAAAATAAAAGTTCTTGCCTAATGTATGTCTGTGCTAGAAAATCACACTTATATTCAAGGACTTCAAGACACTTACCCTAGAGCCTGGAAGGAAGGAATCGAAAGTGCCCAGTGCATTGATAAGAACAGCAGTCTGGAGGCAGACTCCCCAATGTAGTGCACATTCAGGTACTCAGGCATAGGAGACGGCATGGTGAGCTAGTGAGAACAGGGACTGAGGTAAGTTATTTTACGTCAGACAATTCTAAATCATCATTTCTTTGAAAAAGTTAAATGTAAACATATCAAATAACTAATTATTAACCCAAAGGCAAATCTTGAAATAATCCAAGTCACTAGATTTTACAGCTAAAAATAGGATTGGGAATAAATGAGAAGACCATAGTTTCTAACAAAGCAAATTCAGATAAAGCAGAATTCCACTTAACAAATACCAACCATGACATCTGGTTGTTTTTTAAAAATTATTTTTTATCTTGGTCTAACAACATGTCTTTTCCTTCCCTCCCTTCATTAACAGTGATATACAACAAATTCAGTTTAAGGAGCAATCCTTTATGTTAAATGCTCCTTTCATTTAGGCTACGGGGATAACAAATTCAAATGCTTACAGGGTCAGAATAATGAGTGAAGTGGGCCTGCTGATGCCATTTGGGAAGTGCATATTCCCAGATAAAGGGCATGACTGTGACTTGAATTCAACACACTGAAAACTTATGGGAATCTGGGCTCAGTACTACCAGCTCTTTCAGTTTTTCAAAGAGCAGCTTCTTTGTAAAATCTCCCCATTTAATCTACAGGTAAAACAAAATGTGTCTGTGGCCATAATGCTCACAGGCTATCAGTCTGTACTGCTGACCGTAGGTAATTATTTTAAATGTGTTGGAAATAAATATCCTACATCAAAATACTTCTAAAAGCATTTTTGAACATCTTGTTAAAGAGAACTTTTATTGCTATAAATGAAATGTAATTTCATCCATAAACTTTTTTTCTATTTTAAAATTATTAAAATGATCAATAATATCAAGCATAGGTGATGATACAGGGAAACACATACTTCTGAGTATTGGTAAAGTGAAGGGCAATTTGGCTGTATCTATCAAAATTTTAAAATTGAGTTTATCCTATGACCTAACCATGCCACTTCTAAATCTCTATTCCAAAAAGATACTTGCATACATGCACAAAAAAAGCACATATAAGGATGTCCATTTCAGCACCACTCTTAACAGAGAAATTAAATGCTGGCAATAACCCATACTTCTATCTCTAAGGAAAAGAATAATCCATGCTATAAGGTATCTTGTAGGCATTAAAATTAGTAAGATAAACTGAGATAGCATAGGAAAAACATTTCACAGACATCTACGTAGAAAAATCAGCAAAATAATATGTAGATGACCCAATTTATGTTAAGAAGAGAGTATGTGTATATACATATACATTTTATATGTATTATATTATATATATGTGACAGGAGGAGATACACCACACAGTAAACAGTGGCTACCTCTATGGTGGGATGGGTGGATACGTCCATATGTATTTTTCTGGGGAAGGCATATATAGCTTTTATCAGATTCTCAAAGGTGTCTACGATGCCAAACAGATCAAAGGTTTTCATCAAAATGATATCAAAGTTCTCTGGGAATGTTATATAAAAATGTAAAAAGTATTAACTTCCTTCGTTCAATATTAGCCATAAATGGTTTATCTATTTATAAATGGTGTCAAGTAATAAAACAACAGGGCAACTGAGAGTTGAAATTCCATGTGTGAAAAGATAATTTTTAAATGTTTAAGAAATGTTTACTGGAGCAGTAAGTTAAAATAACATTACTTAAGACAATTCTTAGAAGAATTGTAGGTAAGCAGATACTAAGCATGATAAATATAATTATTAGGATGCAACTGTTTCTGCACATAAGTATATGAAAAACAAATTGGGACCTATCATACGTTTTCAGAACTAAGGTGAGTAGGGGAAACAAAGCCTGAAAAGTCGGGGATTACCAAAGATTACTAGTTTTAAGGGGGGAGGAACAAGCTGCAAAAACAAGATTACCCTTTGCTAAGTAGTTTAAAATCACTTTTAAACAAATGAAATACTTATAATATGTAAAAACTGGATATAAGGGCTAAAAGTACAGATGCACCCTGATTTACACAACAGTGGTGGCAACGTTGCAAAGTCTCTGTTGCTCTAATCATAAAACTGAAACCACTTGCAATATATACTAGAAGAACTCATTATTCAAAAGACTGCCATGTTGTATTATTTTATAGAGAGAGGAAATGGCTTGTAATTTATCTGTTTTACATACTTAATTTTCTTAAAGCAAGATATACCTCTAGCAATATCAATCAGAAAGCCAATGCTAGCTGAAGAAACAATTCATTCAACAGGTCTTTTAGACTGAAAAGACAAAGATTTCTTCCTCTATACAGAGAAGGTGAATTTCTACTACAAAGGTGTTAAAGTTTCCCAAAAATGCCTGTGGATTTTCAGGTTTATAAATTGAATTAAACACATTTTTCAAATTATACACATTTATTATATTAAGATGATTTTTAAAAAGAGTGTTGACATGAACTAAACTTGGCTACCTATTTTAGAAGTCATTACTTGTCTGCAATTACCTTTCTAGCAGTTCTGAAAACAGGCTGAATGATACAGCTTCTAAAAAGTTATCAGGGGACTTCCCTGGTGGCGCAGTGGTTAAGAATCTGCCTGCCAATGCACGGGACATGGGTTTGAGCCCTGGTATGGAAGATCCCACATGCTGCAGAGCAACTAAGCCCGTGCGCCACAACTACTGAGCTTGTGTGCCACAACTACTGAAGCCCACGCGCCTAGAGCCTGTGCTCCGCAACAAGAGAAGCCACTGCAATGAGAAGCCCGTGCACTGCATCAAAGAGTAGCCCCCGCTCGCCACAACTAGAGAAAGCCCCCGCACAGCAACGAAGACCCAAAGCAGCCAAAAATAAATAAATATAAATAAATAAAATAAAAAATCATTTGACTTGAATTAGCAGACCTGGATTCTATAATACTTCCAACTTGTCATTAATTAGCTGTGTGACCCTGGATTACATAGTAATTCAGCAACCATATTACTGCATCTTTCCCTGTGAGCCACTAAGCTAGGTGTTGTAGTCTCAACAGAGGAATAAAATGGAAACTGAATGAGCTATAGAAAGGGCCAAGAAAGGGACAGGCATGTCTGAGAAACGATGGGCAATGGAAAACTACTGAAGAATTTTAGGCAGCACAGAAGCAAAACTGGATTGTTTTTTTTTAACAAATATCACTCTGCTACCAGTGCACAGGACAAGATGAGGAGACTGGAAGCAAAGGTTAATTACTATTAACAGTTTAAGTAAAAAATTTGTAAAGGAATGAAATATGGCAGTAAAAATGAAGAGGAAGCGAGAAATTCAAACAATAGAATGGTTAGGATTCTGTCATAGAATGGAAGGTAGTGAGGTTTGGGGAGAATGACAATGTCTCCCAAACATCAAACATGGTGACTAGAAGGACTGTGATTCTAATATTGAGATAATGAACATCAGAGAAGAACAGTTTTAGAAATACCTACCTCTGTCTCATACGCTTATTTCTAAATGGTAATTCTATCCACCTTGATTATTTGTATAGGAAATTTTAAAAAATCAAGTGGAATAAAGTATAGGAAATCACAACAGAAACTAAAGTTTAATAAAAATGTTAAATATTACTATTGTCCTAGATTCTTCAGAATCAAAATGCAAGTTAAATATTAGACTATTTCTTCTTAATGTCTGGAATGCTTTCAATAAGACAACGAAAGCCTCCAAATCTCTTCTCATTTACAAAACGACAATAAAAATCCAAAGCTTCTCAACAGACCGTGGTGAGGCTCAAATGAAAGAATGTGCATGAAAGCGTGTGCAAACTGCACTGTACACAAAAATGCCAGAGAGAAACAAAATGCTAGTTAGTTCAGCAATTGGGAGGACTGAATTTTTTTTTTTTTTTGCGGTATGCGGGCCTCTCACTGTTGTGGCCTCTCCCATTGCGGAGCACAGGCTCCGGACACGCAGGCCCAGCAGCCGTAGCTCATGGGCCCAGCCGCTCCGCGGCATGTGGGATCCTCCCGGACCGGGGCACGAACCCGTGTCCCCTGCATCGGCAGGCGGACTCTCAACCACTGCGCCACCAGGGAAGCCCGAGGACTGAATTTTTGATTATAGATATCAGGGCTTGAAACTCATGACCATAAAATCTCAACGAGAGAACTAATCATGACAGTACCAGGCTGGGAACTCACTGAAAAGTAAAACTCAAGAGGCTGTAAATAAGAATCAGAGAAAGAAGGAGCTGTCCTTTTCAGGAGAGCAAGAAACTTCATAGTGCTGATTCTGAGGATACCCAGAGTATGGCGGGTCAAAGACAGAATGAAAAAAACCAATTCTAGAAGGGAAAAAAAAGTTCTAATTTCCCCAATTCACCTGTCCAAAACAAAATTTTAAAGAATGACACTGATTATTCCCACTGCCTGTTCTTACAGCCCCCATAAAATTTTTTCTTGTAAAGTGCAAGTAAAACATTTCTAATTTTTTCCATGTAAATTATCTTTGGTGAAATGTTCCATAAAGACTGGTTTCACTGATATGTTTTATTGCCTATATCAAATTACAGCCATTATTATTTAAGTCACTGTGAGTTTTCTCTGGGCCATTTCTACAAGTCCAATTTTACAAGAATAAATTTTATCATATGCAGTTCTGGCCAGTGTTAGATTTGTGTTCATTATTTCTGCCAGTAGCACACATATCTATTTGATAACTGTGCATATTTTCGTAAGAAATCCATGGAAATTTATAATCTATAGTAAAGTCAAGAGCAACTACCCTCAGGTATTCCAGGACTGCTATGCATTGCTAATTGAAATCTCCTAAGTACTTGCAATCACTTGCATATGATTCGCTAATAGTACTGAGAACTGGCAGAGCAAAGATAAAGAGCGGTTAAAATGGAGGGGTCAAAACAGCAGGGTCTTAATGTAGGGCCTCAATGGTCAGCCTCTCTATAGCTGTGGTCCAAATATGATTTGAATGACAAATCAAATGCCAGAAAGTTATTTTCTAATATTCTACATGCATTGTTTCTAGTATTCCACATGTATTGTTTCCATCATAAATTAACATATTTAAGGAAGCAAAAAAGAAATTACAAATGTACCTTCTCCAAGTGGTTAAAGTATAAAAAGTTAAAAACCAAAAGTTAGAATTAAATAATTTTAACCTTCTTAAAATAAAGCTGAGAGCTAGCTAATTGGGGCAATATATAATTAATTGTGTTCTTTGTAGTTACTTGGTAAAAGCAGAATATCTGGGTCTTAGATAACTGGTTTACACTAAAGTAGTAGTAGCTAGGCACTGGATAAACCAGTGGATTCAACACATCACAAATGCCAATATTAAGTTAAAAATACCACCATCAACAAAACTATATTTAATAGAGTATAAATGAAAAAAATGTCTAAATGTTCTAAAAGCTAACTTTTATACTCTTAAACACATTATTTGATATAATGACTATGATTTATAAACAGGATGTTTTATTGAGCCATTATTTTATATGTTTTAGCTGCTGTCTCAAATTCTATCAGGGGTATTTCTGACTTTAAAAGCACAACAAATATACTTGATTTTTGAAAGGACAATTAAAATCAAAATGGTAACCAACATAAAAATTATGAAATATATATATATATATATAGAAATACCCTGAAAGCTACATGTGAATCGCTGAGAAGTGGCCCCTCTTTTTCGATGTAATTTATGCTTGAGTTTCCAGCAATTAGATGTACGTTTCCTTCCATGCCCTCTACTGAGCTCTGACAGGCTGTGCTCTCTCCAGGATTCAATGCTTTTGCAAGAGTGTCAAATGCCCTATAAGGAGACATCAGAAGCTGTGAGCTTGGCCAATCTCCACAATAAAATGAAAATTCTATATAAAATTCTGAAGTTAAGATTTAGGCCTTAAAAATTGTTTAGAAAATAGAACTTTGGTGTATCACTGAGCATTCTATTTCAGTGATGTCTTTGACTCACTCTCTCCAAAAGCAACAAATTAAACTTCAAATATGTAGTATGAAAAACTATATTATTATATTAATGTATTTTACCAGAGAATTAAAGTCTTTTAAAAAAACTTATGTAATTTAAGGGGAGAAAAATTCTTATGTTTTGGTATGAAAATATGCTTTTACAAGTTATACGTTTGATACTACAAGGTATCAGCCCATTTATTTTACATACAGAAGTTATTTAGAAAAACAAGGGCAAGAACTTATGTTGACTTTATTGTATTCTACACAACACAAAGTTAGGTTTTAATTTTGTTTAAAAATTCAGAGAATACTTTAAAACTTATGGTAACATAGCTATATCTGAACTATAAGGATTTGACATCAGGATGGCAAATAATATTAGCAAATTAACTAGTCAAAATAGCTCCCCATATTTTACAATGAAATGCCTTCTACAGTTCTTTAAAATCTCATATTTAACAAAGTACTTATTTGAGACTCTTAAATGCAGTTTCTTCAATATTTCAGAAGATGAATAGTGTGAAAAAAGCCTGAAAAAATCTGGTTTCTGCATCCTAAGTATTAATACCAAAAGAAGGAAAAGTAGAATTCTGATACGAGTTTCTTGAGTTTCCTGAAGTGTAAACTTAAAATTGTAATTGATTCAACTAAGTTTTTAAAATCTATTTTCATCACTAGAAATTGGTGGGGAAAATGAACATGACTGCCTAGTAAGACAAATATTTAACTTTAAATACACAAAAGATTAAATCTGGCAACTAAGATATCTGAAAAATCAGACCCAAATTATCATCTTTATTGAAAAAAATTCCTGAATTTTATGACTACATTTCTAATCTTATCATATTCACTTATGGCTCACTGTTTACAACGTAACCTGCTGGACATTTTATATTGAATAGAATTTTTCAATTAAAATTTACTTATGCCTTAAGTTTTCTAAGTCTAATAGAAATATGTTTTTTGAAACTTCTGTAAATAATATTTAACATAAACATATTTTAAGAAATACTAAAGGACACTTGAGCAAAAGGACACATGATCAAAACAGACCTTACCTTGAAACATCGCCATTAGTCTGCATTTCTTGATGAAATCCACACAAAGAGGTATCACCATTGCTTAAGCTTTCAATCACAGACATTTCATTACTATTTTGAGAAAGATCTTTAGTTTTTCCAAGGTTTGCTAATGATGTAACCACACTTGCCAATGTACTTAAATCTCCCTGACATGATTCAGCCTTTAAAAAAAAAAAAAAATTAAAATTCTGCAAATTGGTATCAGTAAACTTTTAAATCTGAAATATCTAATTCTAGAGTATGAAATGCCAAAAGAAAAGTACTCTAAGATAAATGAAATCCAAAAAGTAAAATCAAAGAGCTCTAAGCTTTGAGGAACTTGAGGAAACTACAAGTTTAAAAATATCAGGTACATTTCCTAGGAAATGTTTATACAAAAGTTACTTTAAACTAAAAACTGCACTTACTGGCTAATCTATCCATGTAACAATTGCTTTCTCTGTAAAGTGATATCAAATTAGATGGTCTTTCAAGTTCTTTTTAGCATTAAAATTCTGATAATATTATTACAGTAATTTCCAAAACTTATTATACAAACTTTAAAGTTATATAGGATAAAATTAATGTTTTATTAATGAAAAGAGAAAAAAAAGGAAAGTGGATTATTGAACAGACTTCTAGGATGTCAACTTTTACCAGCCACTGTGTTAAATGCATTGAACATCAGGCACTGTGTAGCTGGAAAGTCTCTTTACATATTTAAGATACTGGGCTTTTGTTATACATTGCACGTTTTCCTATTTGTCTTCAGCTCTTTATTTTTGTTAATGTGTATTCTTTTATGCATATAAATTATAATTCTTTTATGAAAAAACTTTCTATCCTTAACTCTCTGACTACCCAGAAATATAATCTGTACAGGAAAGGCAGGTAGGTGCTTGATTTTTCTTCCTTTTACTTATCTATTTTTAGAGCAATGAATCAATGCCATAGCAACCTCTCACGATGAAAGATGAATTCTGAGTATCATTTTAAATTCAGATTTTTATATATTTTATGTGCTTCAATTCATTAGTCATTCTTTTATAAATGCTCCAATTATTCTACCCTAACCTAATGAAAGGCCCTTCGTTGCCTTCTATGGCCTATTGATAGGACCACAGATATTTAAATTTTTTCATTATAGCTTTTTTTTTTTTTTTTCTTTTTTGGCTCTATTGGGTCTTAGTTGCAGCACATGGGGAATCTTCGTTGAGGCATGCGGGCTCTTCATTGTGGTGCACAGGCTTCTCTCTAGTTGCAGTGTGCGGGTCTTCTCTCTCTGGTAGTGGCACAGAGGCTCCAGGGCGCGTGGGCTCTATAGCTTGTGGCATGTGGGCTCTAGTTGAGGTGTGCGAGCTCAACAGTTGTGGCACATGGCTTAGTTGCCCCGTGGCACGTGGGATCTTAGTTCCCTGACCAGGGATCAAATCCGCGTCCCCTGCATTGCAAGGCAGATTCTTTACCACTGGACCACCGAGAAAGTCCCCTCATTATACCCTTACGGTTTTTGTTTTTAGTGTTATTAACCCTGAGGATATATATGTTTCCTTGAATTTCGTTTCTTTTTTTTTTAATTTTAATTTTAATTTTATTTATTTATTTTTGGGGGCTGTGTTGGGTCTTCATTGCTGTGTGGGGGCTATCTCTAGTTGCAGTGAGTGGGGGTTACTCTTCATTGCAGTGCACGGGCTCTAGGAGCACGGACTTCAGTGGTTGCAGCACGTGGGCGCAGTAGTTGCACCGTGCGGGCTCCAGGGTGCGTGGGCTTCAGTAGTTGTGGCGCATGGGCTCAGTAGTTGTGGCTGGCAGGCTCAGCAGTTGTGGCGCCCGGGCTTAGTTGCTCCGTGGCATGTGGGATCTTCCTGCACCAGGGATCAAACCCGTGTCCCCTGCATGGCAGGCGGATTCTTAACCACTGCACCACCAGGGAAGTCTTAAACTTCGTTTCTTCTATCAATTCTTTAGTTTATGTGAAATTGATTTCACTGAATAAGTAGGCAAATAAGTTTTGTGCTCTCCCCAAATTAATGAATGGTCCTAGAATCATTTACTGAGTAATCCACTAGTTACTGAGTTTCTTACAGGATTGATACTTACATGTTTTTTACTTAATCCTCACAACAACCCTGTGAAATAGGAATCATCATCCCTTTACTACTGATAAGAAGAATTACTCATCGTCACTCCAGCAGTAAGCAGTGGAGGCAGGATGGGAAGTCAGACTGTCTGACTGGAAAGCCCATGCTCCTAACCACTGCTCCAGCCTTCTTGTATGTATATGAGTAAAAGGAGTTAACATTTTTAGGTGTTCTAATTTTCAACTAAAACTTAAACACTTATATAATCTCTTCCATTTCATAACGTGTACCTAACTAGATGTTTAATGTGGAAAGATCTCACATTGTAACTTGACAGTTTTGGGACCATTCGTCAGAAACTAACCGCACAAGACTGTTAATACAATTTAATATAAAAGCATATAGAAAACTACAATGTCTGGGCAAATAGTAATTTTTCAACAAAACTTAGTTCTCTTCCTTTCCTAATGGAGGTAATGTCAATGAAATTGTAACCACCATTCTAAGCACAAACCATGTAGATAAGGATAAGTGAAATCTTGTATGTAATTCCTCACGATGTATATTTATGGTAAGATACCAAATCTCCTCAATTAATAACAACATGCTAAAGCTCAGCCTGTAAGGTAGACACTCTTATTATCCCTTATTTTACAGATGAGGAAAGAAACTGAGGCACTAAGAGGTCAAATAACTTGCCCAAGGTTATGCAGCTAGTAAATAGCAGATGAAATTTGACTCCAGAGCACAAGTATTAAGAGTGCCTTAAAGTATCAAGCAACAAATAACAGCATAAATCTGGCCATATATAGACTGAATAATCTTATAGGGCATATGAAACCAGATCACATTATAGCCTGAGAGAAACACTATTCATAGTCTCTCTGAAATCTGTCTTCAGGAAAAATGTTTAACACTAGAGAAACTCTACATGCTGGATCTAAATAAGCAAACCTTTTCTCTTTCAGACGCCTTGCTCAATAAAGAGCTGCTCCAACTCTCTAAGAGAACACAGATGACCTGGATACATAATATGAGAGCTCATGCAACCCTATTCCTATTTTTGACTCAAGTCAATGTTTTGAGAGGTGCGCTAGGAATTTCTCTTCACCTGAAATATTTTAAGTGTCTTAATTCTGTAAAATCTGTAGGAGAACACAAAAGGAATATAAAGAATTTTATACTTATACATTTCTATTTCTGAGGACTTTTATTTCAAGATGAAAGAAACCTGGAAGAGGGCTTCCCTGGTGGCACAGTGGTTAAGAATCTGCCTGCCAATGCACAGGACACGGGTTCGATCCCTGGTCCAGGAAGATCCCACATGCTGCAGAGCAACTAAGCTCATGCGCCACAAATACTAAGACCGTGAGCCACAACTACTGAGCCCGCATGCCACAACTACTGAAGCCCGTGCACCTAGAGCCCGTGGCAAGAGAAGCCACCGCAATGAGGAGCCCGCGCGCCGCAATAAAGAGTAGCCCCCGCTCACCACAACCAGAGAAAAGCCCGCGTGCAGTGAAGACCCAACGCAACCAAAAATAAAATAAGTAAATTTATATATATATAAAAAAAGAAACCTGGAAGACATTTAAATGTTTGTCATTTTTATGTTGAAGCTATAATTGTTCTAGTGGAATAATGAACATTTTTACTGATAAAGTTAATTTGTATTATCAGGACTCGCAAAACGGAGGCTGCTCTAGTGACCTGGTCCACTTCAAAAACCTAGGTCAGTTTGCACTTAAAGGAAACACCTGTCAAGGAAACCTATCATACACCAGTCACAATCCTCCTGCTCCAGCTTTAGTGAGCTCACCTTACCCTAGACAACAGGACTCGATAGAGTCACAAGAGAATCCCCAACCTCTGAGCCAATTAAGCCCTGTTTCCTCACTGCTGCTTCAAATGCTCTATAAAACTCACTCTTGACTAAATTTCCTCTGGAAGAGTGTTCCACTGCTTGTGAGCACTGTAATCTGCTAATCTATGGATTGTTTTCCCTTAAATAAGGGACATCAAACTCATCACTAAAATCTTTTAGTTTTGTCATTTGACACTACCAAATAGTTGATGATAATTTATGTTTAAAAAAAAAAAGCAACTTGTAACAGGGAATATTTAAGACCAAATCTATTGGCCAAATTGATGGAGAAAAGGAAAAAAATTTAAGCTTTAAATTAATTGTACTAAACACACCTTATCTGGTGTCATCAGCATAGTTGACTCAGTTTTTATGCCAGACTGATGAATATTCACAAACATTCCTGAATCTAACAGTCCTGCTGACCTGTAACAAATAAGTACAAATTTTAGCCTTAGTTTCACTGGGAAGAAAAACAAATTACCAGCTCCTTGATATATGTGGTTTTTGGTTGTTTTTACTATACCTTGCAGTTTCACTATCTGTTACAAAAGTTGGAGTTGCAGCTAATGGGCTTCGAAGGTCTTTTCGAATGTAGATTTTTTCTGTTGAAGCGGCACAGTTGGAAGATTTTTCTCTTGATACTTCAATGGGTTTTCTTTCACACTGAACAGCTACAAAAATGTGTCAAACTTATATCACAATGCAGAATTTACAGGCAATTACAAATGTAAGCTTTAGGTCAGCAATGCTGCTAATGGGAGACATGGTTACAGTAACTGAACTCCAAAGATAACCATCAATCTTTAGAAATCTTTTGCAAGTTCAACAAAGTTGCTTCAAAATAGTAAAACTGGCCAATGTGCATCTCTTGTTCTCTTTTCTCTCCCTGCCCCAGCCGTGGCAGAAATGTAGAACTCCTCCTATTTTTTAAAAGCTCACTGTCAAAAAGGAAACCTGAAGTTAGGAGTCCTTTACTTACCTATATAAGAGTATTAAAAAATGAAGTAATATTTAACCAACTGAAAACAATACTAATAGAGAACCACAAATAGACCCAAGTTAAATCTTTTTTCAGTTAAGGGCAGGGAGACTTTTGAGAAGCAATTCAATTGCTTAGTCTTCATTTATAAAACAGAGGTAATATATTTAATTTATTTTATAGCAATTTTATTTCATGATACTTAGGAGATGGTATACTGTAGCTGTTAAATATACATTTTCTGAGAAAAAAAAAACTGCCAAGATTAAAGTCCAAGTTCTGCCACTTATTAGTTGTGTGACCTTGGGCAAGTTACTAAATTTCCTCTGTTCACTCAAATGTCAAATGGATAACAGCAGCATCTACTGAGAATTTTGCTGTGAGAACAAATAAGTTAATTCATACGCTATACACAGAGTAAAGCATAATGAGAACTCAATACTAGCTATTGTCATTACCTTATTAATCACTTTAGTATTGATAGTTTAATCAAAAACTAAACTTGTATCTAGTTAGTTGGTTTTTTATTATTATTATTACCATGTTCAAACTAAAAATACATGCCTGGCATATAGGCACTCAATAAAGATTTGTTGAATGTATAAAAAATACATACATATTCACATATTTCTATATTTCTAGTTGGAAAACTTTAAATTAAAAACCATATATATTTGACATATTTTAACGTGTTAATTTTAACACACTTCTAAGAGTGTGCTTGAATTCTTAAAAAGTATTCTCTCCTTTAAAGCTAATACATACAGTCTTGTTTCATTCCAAACGCAATACATCTTTGTAACCTGCAGTATTGACAACGATTTCGATGGTGTTTATTAATAATACAGTCCTTTGATCCTCGACATGAATAAACTAAATTTTTTCGGATACTTCTTTTAAAAAATCCTTTGCAGCCTTCACAAGTTACTGCTCCATAATGACGCCCTAAAGACAAAATGTTTAAGAAAACACAAAAGTCACATATTTCAGAACTGAAATGAAATAAGCCCATTTCTTCCCTTTAAACATGAAATGAAACTGAGATTTCTGAGTTTATGACATAAAAAAATTTTTTTAGGAATTACCAGAGAATAGCACAAACTTATTCTCTGATAAAATATATTACAGTATGAGTTTTTAAATTTTGTAAAGTAATCTTAACAATGGCATGGAAAATTTGGGAAAGAGAAGAAACAAAATCACCCATAACCCCATGATATAAAAACTATTTTCACTTCTGAGATCACTTACAAATTATAGTTCTGTTATATACTGCAAAAAGTTATTTTATTCTAAAAACTTTGCTCCAAAAAAAGAATATAATGTCAGTTAGTATTTGAAATCTAATAATCTTTCCTCATTGTGAGTTCCACTTTTTAAATTTCTGGAGAAATCTGTTATACTTTGATAAGCCTATCGTTTCACAAACCATCTCTTTGGCACAACTATTAACAAACTGAATATACTCTGGGAAAAGCTCTAGTGGAGGTTTTTTTTAATGAAGCTATGGAAAAGATAAAAAAGATGAAAGAAAACAAGCTGGGCCCTTAAACTTATCCCATTGGCACTTGTGAATCTATATGAACAAATATGGGTGTGTATTTCTGGCATGAAGGAACTAAAATGGCATAACCCTGAGTACTAGAAATAGGATTGGAGAAGTGCCTGCTCAGCTATGCAGAGCATTACACAGAGGTTAACCAGAGCTTTTCCACCTCAATAATCTGTTACTCTGTATTCCTGGAATGAGAACAGGACTCAACAGGTAGATTAACAACCTAATTATACATGTTATTAAGGATCACAACTAATTTTTAAGCAATTCCTTTGACAAAACTGGTTTCACATTCAGAAAAATTTCCACGTTTGGTTTACTTTCAAAAAGTGAAACTGTCTTTCATAACTCTTTGAAATATGCATTTTATGTCATTGCAAGATCACATTAAACTGCACTGAAATAAAAAACCTTTAGGAGAATAAAAAGCTCTGGGGAAAAATCAGTTAAATTTCATAGGCTACAAATATGAATCATAAAAACAACCTGTTTCTTTTTCTTTTTACTTTCAGTAGAAGAAACATGGTAGTGAGATAGTTATTTTAACAAGAGAACACATATAGGAGGTTATTTTTAATGTTACCTGATGCTTTGTCTCCACATACTACGCAAAGATCAAAAACCTTATTTGGTCCTTGTTCGGAGGAAGAATTATCTGTTAAGAGCTAAAGAAAACCCCCCCAAACAAACAAACAAACAAAAACACAATGATTTGTTGTTACTTAGTAATATTCTCATGTAAAAAATTAAAAGAACATTCAGTCAATCTTACTTTTTGCTTTCTTTTTCATAAGTTATTCTGAAACTTTGAACTCCATTAGGCATGCATCGATGAAAGTATTCTTAATTTTCTTTACATATAGATTAAAACTCCCATGTTATAAAAAGCACAGACAGAAATAATACCTTTTTAATTTGTTCGATAACTTGTTCCATAACAATTTCATTAAAGTAAACAGAGTCTTAAACACACAAATACGTTGAGTATTTTTTACTGTATCTCACCCATTACGTATTTATTATTCATATGGAACACATTAAAGTACTGCAGCAGTTATCAGTCCTATCATGACATTTGTCTTTGAATAACTCAAAATATTTCCACATGGAATGACATGACTAAAATAAGCTATAACAGCATAAAAAGATAAATCTGAATTTTTTTAATAGAAAAGGAGTTATAAAGAAAAAAATGTTAAAGCATTTACTTATAACTATGGAACATGACTGATATACAAAGGTATAAACTTTTCGAGCTGTCTAAGGTTTGGGTTACGTGTAGAGGTTGAGAGCATGGACTCTGGAGTCTGTTAATGACAGCAAGTTAGTGGGGACTAGGTGGGGTGGCCTTGGGCAAATCACCAAACTTCTTTAAATTATATTAAGAGCTCACCACTAGGTACAGCTAATGTAATACTGGCAAAGAAATACTAGTTTCTTCTTTTAGGTTTATCTTTCAATCTTTCCGTCATTTTTTTTCAATCTTTTGAAATGTGAACAAATTAAATTCAAGCCAAAAAATGCGTCATTTAGTAAACATCTTCCCCTGCTTTAAAACAGCCCACAAAATAAACCTCTACTTTGACTCTTTTTCTTCTCTTAGGGGTGTGAATGCCTTCAGGAATAATTCTGATTTTAAAAACTTTAAACAGTCATTAAAATACCTGTCCCAGGGAATTCCCTGGCAGTCTAATGGTTACGACTCCGCACTTTCACTGCCAAGCGTGCAGGTTCGATCCCTGGGTAGGGGAACTAAGATCATGCAAGCCAAGCGGCACAACCAAAAAAATTTAAAAATAAAAAATAAAATAAAATAGCGGTCCCTTACTATGTTATAGTGGCATCATTTCTTCTTATATCACCATAAAAATCAGTCTTCAATGAAAACTTAAATAAACGAACAATTTCTGGTATTAGATGTCCTTTGAAAGCATCTACGACAAGTATCAGTCTTTTCTTTAATAGCGTATCTATTGCAAATGGTGCTAATATTTTATCTGCTATTATTCCTAAGGGTGGAAGAGACACTGAGAGGTTAATGGGCTTGCCCACATCCCATCTTGGTCACCAGACCAGAAATCAAATCTTTTTGGTCCAGGAGATTCTATCCTCTACCTGTTTCTCTTTCATTGCTCTTAGAGATGATCCATAACGTAGGCAAAGTACCAATATCATCTTAAATTTTAAATAGAGAAAGTCTTTTGAAAAAGAGTAACTTTAGAGTGGAGAAATCTTATATCACCTCTTAAGCCAGGTGATGTCACCAGTCATAAAACATGATGATAGTAAGTACCCTTGATATGATATGATGAGCATGGCACTTAACCTCTGTGATCCTCCTCCCCAAAACCCACAACCCCAGTCTAACCATGAAAAAAAAAAAAAAAAAGAACATCAAAGTCCCACAGTAGGGCAACCTATAATATACCTGACCATTATACTTCAAAACTGTCAAAAATCATCAAATACAAGGAAAGTCTGAGAAACTGTCACAGCTAAGAGGAGTCTAAGAAAACATGACAAATGTAGTATCGTATCCTGGAACAAAAAAGGATATTAAGTAAAAATTAGGGAAAGCTATGGACTGCAGTTGATGTATAAATACTACTAGTTCATTAATTATAACAATTGTATCACACTAATGTAGAATATTAATAATATGAGAAACTGTGTGTTCGGAGATTATATGGGAACTCTCTATACTAAATGCTCAATATTTCCGTAAACACAAAACTGTTCTAAAAAAAATCGAGTCTGTTAGTTAAGAAAATAAAGAAATTAAGGTATGGATAATGTTATACATTTTTTTAGTGACTTCCGTCTTTCTGATAAGATAACTTTATATATCCTATCCATTTTCTACCGTAGCTGTTTCTAAAAATAATATAAATTATGTAATTGGAATAATAGAACCGATCAGGATATATAGGCATAATTTGGTATCTTATGAATTTGGAGTTTTTCAATCCTAAAAGGGATTTTCTTTGATCAGTTGTTTCATCACAAAATACAGAACCCAGTTTTAAGTTGGTGCTCACCCTCCTCAAAGTCTCTGGAGGCAAACTTAGGGGTTCATTGTATTTGTATTCAAGCATAGCAACCAGTGGTACAAACAGCTGCATAACCATGATAGACTGCTTGCTACATCAATGAAGATGTAGTTGACTGACAAAAGAGGAAGCAAAAGTGACAAAGCTGGCAGCTAGAATATCAACATCTTGATTTGGCAGCTGCTTGTTCAAGGCACAGGCATCTTGGTCCTGGAAACTGCAGCTATAGAATTCTATAGATGCTCCTGATTTGGAAGCTTCCTAACTGCGCAGAAGCAGAAGGTCACTTAGAAGAAGTTCTGAAGCATGCTCCAGTAGTTATTCTTGGAAACCTGACCTACAAGTGTTTCTTCAGCCTTTCTAACAGTTCTTTGAGCTCTCTACATTCTTTGTTAAATCTTTTCCTGCCCAAACTAGCCAGATGGGCTCTTACTGTGAGCCACTAAAAACCCACCAAAATATATGGGTGTGAGGATGTTTGCGGAAAGGAATAGTGGCTCGTAGGCGAGGGCAGCACATAATTTTATGCAAGATTTTTTCCTACCGAACATGCAGGACATAAAGTCTTAATGTCAGGACTTACACCTATGATATGCTTTTTATGTTTTTCAAGGGTAAGATAAAAAGAAACTCTAGTTATTTACCTGGAGGTGTTGTGCAGACAAATCAGGAGTTGTAAAAATAAACTGGTTGACACCTGTTGCATCTGGGGCTGTGAGGAAAACTTTTCCTGGAGTAGAATCTTGCCTGGCCAGAATGACTTTGCTTGGGGTAGAGCCACTGTGATTTGTCAGAATGAACTGTTTGCCTTGGGTGTTATGATCAAGTGCTGTCACAATCTGGATTTTCTGGCCAGTTTGCTGCTCTGTAACAATCTAACACAATCATGTCATTAGTAATCAAGTCAACTTAATCTTTTTTCTTCTCTAAGCACAATTTTCTCATACCTTGAGACAAAGCTAGACTAGAAAAGCATACCATTACATACATACGTTCAATATAATACACATACACACACACCATTAAATCTAGCAATTCTACTTTGACATCTTATCCTACAGAAATAAACAAATGTGCAAATAAAGCTACAATAGTAAGAACACATGGATCTCACTATTTTGGTTCCTTCCCTTCCTCTCCTTTTCACCTTCCATTTACACAAACATATATTGGGTACATTCTATTTGCCAATCACTGTTCTGAGTCCTTGGATACAGCAATAAACAAAACAAAATTTTTATTCTCATAAAGCTTTTATTTTAGTGAGGAAAGGCAGATAAAAACCAAATAAGCAAATAATATTGTCAGGTGGTATTAAGTGCTACAAAGTAAAATAAAGCAGAATAAGGTGAGAGTCATTGATGGAATGACAGTGATGAGGAGATGACATTTTTGCACAGACCTGAGTAAGTAGCAGACAAAGGCTTAGAACTAGCTAGGGGAAGTGCATCCCAGGTAGAAGCAGCAGCCTGTGGGGCAGGAAGAGTGTGTTCCATACATCTGAGGCAAGAGCACACCAAGAGCTGTGTGAGTGAAATAGAATGGGAGACAGAGATTTATGGTAGGAGGTGGGATCTGAGAGACAAGAGGGGCCAGACTGAATAGGATTTAGTAGGCCATAAAATGACTGATTTCCTACTGGATGACATGGAGATCCACTGAAGGGTTTACAGAGAAGAGAAGTGGCAGGATCTTTTGCAAATAGGATCATTCTAGATTTAGTGCAAAGACCAGACTATGAATGTTCAAGAACAGAATTAAGGGAGACCAGATAGGATGCTATTGCACAGATAATGGCAGCACTTGGGTATAATATATGGGCAGAGATATAGGCTGAGATCAGGGTAGCAGCCATGCTAGCAGTGAAAAATGATTAAATATGGGATATTTTATAAGGGAGAGCTGACAAGATATGCTGATGGATTGGACGTGGAATATGAGGAAAGAGTCGAGGATGACTATAAAATTTTGGCCTGACCAACTGGGAGGTCAGAGTTGCCATCTACTGAGATGGAGTAGTCTGGGGAAGAGCAAGTTCATGAACAAAAAGAACAGCCTAGCATTGACGGTTTTTGTTGTTGCTAGGCAAATATTTTACAGGATAAACTCATTAAGCCAATTAAATTCCTTGATTCAATTTTAAAATGGCAAAGCTGATTTGTTTCCAACTTTTTTCTATTTCTCTGAAATTATTTTCATCAAGACTATTTTCTATGCAAAGTTTACAGCAAAGTTCTGAATCACTAACCCTTTACACACCAAAAAAAAAAAAAAAAAAAGTCACTGAGAGCCCAAAGAACTTCTGTTTATGTAGGTTGTATCTACTGATATTTACCGTATTAGAAATTCAAATAGAAAAATATTTTTAATATTTATTAATTCATTTAAAAATAACCCAGGGACTTCCCTGGTGGCACAGTGGTTAAGAACTTCCTGCCAATGCAGGGGACACGGGTTCGAGCCCTGGTCCGGGAAGATCCCACATGCCGCAGAGCAACTAAGCCCGTGTGCCACAACTACTGAGCCTGCGCTCTAGAGCCCGCGAGCCACAACTACTGGAGCCCGCACACCTAGAGCCCATGCTCCACAACAAGAGAAGCCACAGCAATGAGAAGCACGCACACCACAACAAAGGGTAGCCCTGCTTCCTGCAACTAGAGAAAGTCCGCATGCAACAACGAAGACCCAATGCAGCCAAAAATAAATAATACATTTATTTAAAAAATAAAAGAAATAAAATAAAAACAACCCATTAAATGTTAACATAAGTAACATATTTAATGAAAAATAAATAATTTTCCAAACAAAAGAAAATTCAATGGGAAGAGTGGCACTGACTTACATTTTTGCAAACTGCTTTAATATCTGGCTTAATAGAAGCTGGATTCTCATACCTTCCTGGGCATTCAACCTGCTGCAACATGTTGTTTTGGTTAAAATATATAAAGAAAATCAAGCTTTACGTTTATTGGGTAAAAGAGGGAAGAATATCTTAACTGTTTCTTCAAACTGTGTAAACTGTTCTTTAATATGACACCAAAATTTGACAAGTGATAGCTTTTTTAGAGGTTAGTTGCAATGTGGAATCAGAAACTATATA
Organism: Hyperoodon ampullatus; assembly: GCF_949752795.1. Lineage (NCBI taxonomy): Eukaryota > Metazoa > Chordata > Mammalia > Artiodactyla > Ziphiidae > Hyperoodon > Hyperoodon ampullatus. The sequence continues at coordinate 19,667,568 of NC_136924.1, forward strand.
CTAAAATCTATCCTGCAATGTGAATCCTTTACTCATGAGTGACTGTGTAACATTGTGCATTGGTCATTTGGGAAACACTGGTTCAGTGAGTTATGTACACCTTTTAAATGTTGACATATTTCATCATACAATATCACATGACATGCAGCCTCTGGAAAATTGCACCATATACTTGTGAGAGAATGATAGTGAAAAGGCAAATACTGTAACATTTTAGTATTATTATGAGAATGGTTTTGACCTTGCTGACTCTCTGAAAGAGTTCCTAGATGATACTTTGAAAACCTTTAGATTATGGTACTTCTTACTAGGACATAACTTTTTAAAAAAATGAAGACCCATCTATTGACATAGATGTCCTTCTACTGGTCCATTAAACCTCAGATTCCACACCTGTGGAATCTCAGAAACATTCCCTGGCTAGATCCTCACTCTACCACAACTCTTCATTAGTTGTTTTTCTTCTGTGCTCTCATAACACCCTATACAATTATCACAGCACTTACCATATCCTATTATGATTGTCCAATTATTCAACTGTCTCTCACTAGATCAAAGCGAACTTTTTTTTAGGGTTTTTTTTTTAACATCTTTATTGGAGTATAATTGCTTTACCTTGCTGTGTTAGTTTCTGTATAACAAAGTGAATCAGCTATATGTATACATATATTCCCATATCCCCTCCCTCTTGCATCTCCCTCCCACCCTCTCTATCCCACCCCTCTAGGTGGTCACAAAGCATGGAGCTGATCTCCCTGTGCTATGTGGCTGCTTCCCACTAGCTATCTATTTTACATTTGGTAGTGTATATATGTCAATGTCACTCTCTCACTTCGTCCCAGCTTACCCTTCCCCCTCTCCGTGTCAAGTCCATTCTCTATGTCTGCGTCTTTATTCCTGTCCTGCTCCTAGGTTCTTCAGAAGCTTTTTTTTTTTTTTTTTTAGATTCCATATATATGTGTTAGCATACAGTATTTGTTTTTCTCTTTCTGATTTACTTGATCAAAGTGCACTTAAAGTCAAGGGTATCTTTTATCTCTGTACCACCAAAACCTAGCATACACTACACTTGGTATAAATAAGTTTGGTGAAGCAGTGAATGAACGGTAAACTAGACATACCTCTCCCATCTGTTGTTCAATAATTTGATGTGCAATTTCTTCTATGGTTGCCATGATTTAATTGCCAAGTGTCCTGCCAAACGTAAAAAGATGCTTTTTTACAATTATACCCATAAAACATATTTACTGAAGAATTTACTGAAGAATTACTGAACTGTATAATTTACAATTATACCCATAAAACATATTTACTGAAGAATTTACAAATGGAATTATATGATAGTTAGGATTTGCTTCAAAATAATCCAGCTGTGTGGGTGGGGGTGGGAAGGAATAAACAAAACAAGAATGGCCACGTGCTGACAATTACTGAAGACTGCTGAAGTTTATACAGGGGTTCATAAAACTATTCACTGTGCTTTTATAAATTCTGAAAACGTCTATTAAAAAAACCCAAACTATTCAATACCAACCAATTTCACTTTTCAAAGATACTGAAGCCTAAACTGCAGACCTCTGATATAGATTAGGAATAGTTTATTAACTGAATAAGGGCAACCGAGCCTGTAAAAAAAAACTACATCCCTGTAGTTATTTAACACACTTTTAAAGCAGTATATTGTAAACACTGACAAAATAACTGCATTCATTCAGAAGACTAGATTTCTCTAGAATTTTGTGATTGTTCTTCATTGTTCTATTAATTTGAATTTTAATGTAAAACTGTCTTCAAATGGATTTGAGAGCCAGTAAGATTAATGGGTTGACTTCGGCTTTTGCTTTTTCTCTGTATCAGGTAGTCAAGAATACAAAAATTATTTCTGACTTTATCATATTATATACTATCATAAATTCACTAATATTCTGTAATTATAATTAATATTAATTGCCAAATTGTCTGAATTATTTCTTTCAATTACTTTTAAAACCTTAAATGCTTCAATTACTTGTTCTAAAAGCAATACACAATATTTAGATTAATTACTCAACTCTCTCTCACTAGATTGAAAAGTAGTGCCCTCAACCTCTCTGGAACCAACCAAGGAGACAATTACTTCGCAGGTCTGTGTGCTCTGGGTCCATGATGGCAGTGGCAGACCTCCCAAACTCTGACCCATCTTTGGGGGGTCATTCTTCCCTTTTCTTGAAGGATAACACATGTTCAAAACTGAATAGCTCTATTGCCCATGCAGTAGGGTCCCAGAAATCCAACAGCCTTCATTCATTTCATCCCATCTCTGTCCCCTTCAGTCCAAGCTGGCAGCATTTCTGCTGGCATGAAATTCCCAGAAGTCTTGCTGCCTCCTATGCAATTCGTGGGGGTCCAAGCCATCAGACAAGAAGGTCCTGAACAGATCTCTTCAGGGTAACTCCATCTCTATTCCTGGCTTGCGCTGTATGTAGATCTCAAGGACACTGCTAATGTTGTAGTCTTTTGAACAAGGCCACTTATTTTCTCCCACAGGAAAAACTCTTCCTCTGAGATTCATTTAAGCCAGTTACACTACAGTTTTTAGTGACTTTTATCATCATTCATTCATTTCTGTTCCAATTTCATTACTCATGGATTATCTGACACTGATTGTTGTCCCTTTCCTGCCATTCTCCCAGTTTCCTGACCTCAAAGTCCATTAATACTCACCCAAATGCTACTTTAATATTGTGCTGCCAGATGGCTCTAACATATATATTTAATAAAATTTTAGCTCTTAATATTCTTCAAAGCCTTTCCTTTAACTATAGGACATGAGGTGTCCTTTTATTTATTTGTTTGTTTATTTATTTATTTATGGCTCTGTTGGGTCTTCGTTGCTGTGCGTGGGCTTTCTCTAGTTGCGTCGAGCGGGGGCTATGCTTCCTTGCGGTGCACGGGCTTCTCATTGCGGTGGCTTCTCTTGTTGCGGAGCACAGGCTCTAGGCGCGCGGGCTCAGTAGTTGTGGCTCGCAGGCTCTAGAGCACAGGCTCAGTAGTTGTGGTGCACAGGCTTAGCTGCTCCATGGCATGTGGGATCTTCCCGGACCAGGGCTTGAACCCGTGTCCCCTGCATGGGCGGGCGGATTCTTAACCACTGTGCCACCAGGGAAGCCCATGGACGTGAGGTGTCATTTGTTAAACCTTACATTCTAGCCATATGCACTACTTGTATCCTTGAATTTACCATGTTGCTTCATGTTTCCATGTCTTTGCTAATGGCTTCTCTACCATGAATGCTATGGAATCACTAGATCAACATATTTGTTTTCCAAGACTAAATTTAACTCAAAAAACTGAGGAAAAATAAGCATTCTTTACATATTGTTGATGTAAGTATAAATTGTTATATTTCTAGAAAGAAATTTGCCTATGTCTATGAAGTACCTTAAAATGTCTATGAAGTGCCTTAAAAATGTTCATACTCATTGATCCAATAATTCATTCAATATTCTTCCATTCAACAAATACTTGTTGAGTGCTTACTATGAGCCAGGCATTTTTCTAAATTTTAGGGATTGAGCAGGGAGTATTAAAACAAACTTCCCCTTGTAAAATTTATATTTTGGTGGGGTGAAACAGACAACAAATTTCAGCTACTCTCAGAACTGACTTTCCTGGATGATTATTTAATATACACAAACTGTGTATATGAAAAGCCCCTAGAAGGCAAAAATCAACTTTGTGTCAGCACCTTTGACAAACAGCAAGATCTCAGGATGCTTACAGAACTGAAACACATCCTCAGTCTCCTGTTTCAGAAGTACCAATGTCTCTTTAATGGTCAAAGAATAAAGTTTCAGCCCTTCTCCTGGTATTTTTTCAGTATTTACTAAGCCCCTATAACATGCCTGCCACTGCAGACACAAAGCAGCATTCCTTTATAGTCTGACTTCCTCATCTTCGCATTTTATCTTCTACCAGTCCCAGAGGGGCCTCTGTTCAGGACAACTGGAATGTTGTTTATTCCCCAATATACAGTGCCAAGCTCCTCTTCCCTCATTTAAATTTCCCCACCTTTAAAACTCAGTTCTAATTTTTTTTTGTTTTCAATCCAATCTTTCTAGATGGGTACAGCATTTATTGTGTATACTAAGGCTGTTAGCAAGGACTCAAGAACAAACTTCTGTTTACTTCTAATATTGTACGCAAAATTTTATGGGAAGGTGCATTTTTCTAGCGAGAGTCCATGGCTTTCATAAAAGATTTGAAGAGGGTGCACCGGGTCCTATATGACTTTTAAAAGTTACATGATTATATAGACTGTTAAGCCTTTATCATATGCGGTTTCTTTTGTCTTTTCTATTCCCCAGGAGTAGGAATTATATTTTGTGTAGCAGACATACAAAGAGTAGATATTTTGGGAATGTCTGCTGCCTTTGATTTCCTAAAAAAAGACTGACATGTCCCTACAAAGAATGATGAAATTACATTGTATGCGACCCACTTTTTTAAAAGAATAAATAGAAATATCTCCTTTAGATCTACCAAACTGACACACAAGCAAAATCTAAAATCAATCATTGTGTATCAACCAACCGCACAGCAGACACTGTTCAAAAACCCTCCAAAGTCGAAGGCCTATTTACAAGTTCCGGAGGCACAAAACCCCTAAAGGGCTTCATTTCAAGTCTTTTTGCTTTTCCTTTCCAGTTATTATTTTTTTTTCAACAGCTGACGTATTTAGTGAAGGTTACGAGACAGGTTTGGCAACATTTGTCATTCGTAAAACGGCATCTGCTGGAGTCGGAGGTACAGTTTCTTAACAAAAGAGCTACTGGAAGCTTGGACATGCCCACTGCTCTGAGGACCCTTGGCCGTTCCATTTTATTTCTCAAAAGATACGGGTCCAAAGGCAGCGGCCACTCCCGCCCCCGTCGGTCGTGAAAGTTGAGAGCATTATTCCATCCGTCCTGTGTAAGCACGAGAACTAGCCAGAGGCTCGCGGTGAAAGGGATCCGGGCCTCGGCTCGCGGCCACTCGCAGCCAGGCCGGCCTCTCCGCATCCCGCCGGCGCTCGAGCCCACGCGGCGCCCCGGACCCGGGGGCGGCGCGCGGCTCCCTCAGGCGGGGGAAGCGGCAGCGCCACCCAGACGGAAGCTTTTCCTGTAGGTGAAAGGTCAGAGGCGCCGCGGGAGAGGCTGCCGTGCGCGCCGAGCCGCTCGGGGACTCCTTCTCGCGCCCGCCGCCCCAGCCCCTCTCCGGGCTCCGAGCCCCGCGCCGAGCTCCGGCTCCGGCCTCGGCCTCTCTCGGAGCCCCGGGCACTCGGTCCCGCTGCTGCGGCCGCTCTCTGCGCTCCCAGCCCGCCCCGAGCAGCGCGCCGCGGCACTGCCGGAGGGCGGGTTCTGCCGGCCGAAGCCACAGGCTGTTGGGAACGCTGGGGGCGCGTCCGTTCGTACCTGGGAGGAAGGGACCTCCCCACGGTCCCCGCTCCGGGCGCCGCTGCAGCTGCTTTTCTCCTCACCCGTCCCTTCTTACCGGCGCTCCTCTGCCGAGCTACGTCCTTCGCCGGGCGTAGACGACAGCCCCGCTGCAGCGGCTGCTGGGCGGCGGGGGGGCTCCGGGAAGAGACAGGTTGGAGAAAGCTGAAGGGGGGAGGGTTAAAAAAATGGGGGCAGGGAGCTTTCTGGGTTTGGGTATTTGGGGGGGGTCAGAGTTCGTGACCCCTCCCTCGGCTCCTCGGTGCGCGCTCCCGTCCGCGCCTGCGCATGCGTGCAGTGGAGAGGCGGCGAGAGGAGGTAGTGACGTTCCCCGGGTAGAGGGATGAGAGAACCCAGCCTCTGGAGGTCGACTATCCCCTATCGGATGGGAGGGAGACTGCCTCGCCGCAGCTGCGCGTCCCTATTCGGGACTTCGAGAAGCCGCGTGGCCTTAGCGTTCCGTTTGCAAAAGGCGGTCGTTAAAGGAAGTTTTGAGACTGTTCAGATTTGAGCCAGGATAGGTAACCCAATCAGTTTTAGACAGTTCGGTTTCTAATTTGTGGTGAAGTGGGCTCTGTTTCAGGCTCTTAGCTTGGACTAAACGGCTTATTAGAGGACTAACACAACTGGGTAGATCCCGATAAAGTATTTTAAATAACCTTAAATAAAACAAGCTGGGGCATAGTCCTCTATATAGTAAGGCTAAGTTTTACTTATAAAGTCTTGTGAGTAAACAGGCATAAGGGCTAAATGGAGCTAGAATTTAATATAATCACTTAGAATGAAAGCTTCCGAAGACTGGCTTTAGTCTGTTTCGTTCAGCCGTGTATTCCCGAGCTTATAGGACAGTGCCTAAGGGTCAATGAAGATTTGAGAAATGAGGCGTTGACGGAACTTCACGTTCTGATAGTGGCTCCTGAGGCACCGAGGTGTGACAGCAAGGGCTGCCCTGTGTGCAAAGCACTGTGTGGTTTAGATTTTAAGGGAAGGGGGTCCTCAAAATGTCTCTTAGTTTTGATTGGCACTAGAAAAGCAGTCACGGATTCAGGCCAGAAACCCAAGTCAGGGAAAACAAAAGTGCACTGGTAAGGAGAACATCTCCTCTGTCATTTCCCTCTGGAACTAGGCGGCTGGACAAAGAAAAGGGGCAAGCAAAAACCCCTAACAAGTAAAACTATGCTCTATGCCTCATTCTCTAGAAGTCTCCCTCTTCCTTTTAGTACCGTTTGTTGTGTGTTTGGTTGTTTTAAGGCAGCCCCTCCTCCATCCACCCAAATTTGGGATCAAATCATTAAGTTTGTCCCAAAGGCAAAAGCTAAGAAAGTATCCTATAGGTCCAATGGGAAAAGGCAATCTGAGACCTCTCCTCTAAGTGCCTAATATGCCATTTGGGGAGTATCTTTTTTGGGTGAGAAATAGCTTCCCCTAATTATGATTCAGAAAAACAGGTCAGTGTGGTTCATCCTTAAATGTGTGACTATAAAAAATTATGGTTTAAAAGACATCATCCGGGGGCTTCCCTGGTGGCGCAGTGGTTGAGAATCTGCCTGCCAATGCAGGGGACACGGGTTCGAGCCCTGGTCTGGGAAGATCCCGCATACCGCGGAGCGGCTGGCCCCGTGAGCCACAATTACTGAGCCTGCGCGTCTGGAGCCTGTGCTCCGCAACGAGAGGCCGCGATAGTGAGAGGCCTCCGCACCGCGATGAGGAGTGGCCCCCACTAGCCGCAGCTAGAGAAAGCCCTCACACAGAAACGAAGAGCCAACACAGCCATAAATAAATAAATAAATAAAAATTAAAAACAAAAACAAAAACAAAAACATCATTGGGTTTCCCTGGTGGCGCAGTGGTTGAGAGTCCGCCTGCCGATGCAGGGGACACGGGTTCGTGCCCCTGTCCGGGAAGATCCCACATGCCGTGGAGCGGCTGGGCCCGTGAGCCATGGCCGCTGAGCCTGTGCGTCCGGAGCCTGTGCTCCGCAACGGGAGAGGCCACAAGAGTGAGAGGCCCGTGTACCGCAAACAAACAAAAAAGACATCATCACACCAAAAGTAGATTTAGTAAATTTATTGTGTATAAATATAATACATATTAACATTATTTACAGTGCTAATATTTTATTTATAAAGGATCTATATATCTATCTGGACAATAAGATACAAACTATATTATCATTTTAAGTAAAAAGTGTTTCTATAAATTTCATTTTAAAAAAATAGTATTTCGGGCTTCCCTGGTGGCGCAGTGGTTGAGAGTCCGCCTGCCGATGCAGGGGACACGGGTTCGTGCCCCGGTCCGGGAGGATCCCACATGCTGCGGAGCGGCTGGGCCCGTGAGCCATGGCCGCTGAGCCTGCGCGTCCGGAGCCTGTGCTCCGCAACGGGAGAGGCCACAACAGTGAGAGGCCCGCGTACCGCAAAAAAAAAAAAAAAAAAAAGTATTTCCAGATTGGTTCTTAACATGCTGTATGACCAACTCATATAAAAGACCCCCCCCCAAAAAAAGAGGGATTTGATATTGAGGCTTTTTGAAAATTTACTACTACGTTTATCTTAAAACAAAACAAAAATCCTACTAGAAAATTTCCATTAGAAAATAACATTAAAAGTGGCATAGGCTCCAGAATGATTTGCGTATTAGAGGAATTAAAATAAAAAGATCCATTTGAATTAATTTAACTCACCAAATACTGGGTGTCCAGTGCATGCAAGGCACTCTGCCAGATGCTGAGGAGGAATCTCAAATGAACAAGATACAATTGCTGTTCTCAAGGCTAGGATGTGATAAGCACCATAAGAAAGCTAAAGGCTACGGAAGCTAAAGGAGCTAAAGGCTACGGAAGCATAGAGGAAGGAGACAGTAGATCTGAGGAGGAACAGAGACAGAAGGACTAGGATCAACTGTTACAGAGAAGTCTTGGATAAATAGGCAGAAATGGAGGTGGGGGAAAGGATGAAGAAAAACAAAATGATGTGAACAGAGAAAGGTTGGGTTGGGGTTACCTGCAATGTATGATACCTGAGGAAAAGTGTTCCACGCCAAGCCACTCGGAAGCCAATGAAGGTTGTAAAGAGCAGGGATGAAACTAGATTAGAACTATGCCTTATAAGATGGCTCTGGCAGTGTTTAAAATGGGACCATGCAAAGAAGGCATTGGAATTAGAAGAAAAGTTATGCCAGTCACTGGGAAGAGGTAACAAGGACTTGAGCTAGGGCAGATGCAATAACAGAAGGACAATGAAGACAGAAAGGATACAAAGGCAATTCTAGAGGGTCCCGCTGACACTTACAGGCAGATTCTGGAGTCTAGAATGGTGTTTTTCCATTGCAGAAGAAAATATACAGATTTGAATGAAAAGAAATTGAGTTTTAGGCATGTAAAGTTTAAAGTGCTTAAGATGTAGATATCCAACAGGTACTTGCAAATATGCACTTGCAGGATGGTGGAAAGAGCAGGTCTAAGGTCTGAGTTATAATGAGGGAACTTTGGGGACTTTGAGTTGGAGATGACCAGAATCCTGTCCTTACTTTCTTCAACAAATATTTTCACTTAAAAGACACAGGGTAGGTATTTTGTGAGAAACTGACATATTAGATATAGTATCTGTCTTCAAGGAGTGGGCAGTGTAGTAAGAGAAATAGGATTTATCTCTCTGGAAGTTCCAGTGACGATATTTAACTACAATGGATCTTAAACTTCAAAACCTGAGTACAATGAAAGCACACTCTGAGACATATCAACATATGCTGTGATAACATTTACATTTTAACTGAATTACTAAATAGCAGGCTTTCCCTATTTCTAGATATATTCTACCAACCAGATATAACACATACCTTTGGCTAATAAAACTACACTTTAAAGTTGTCTTCTTCAATTAGCTGTTTCATTACAGCTTTATATTAAACAAAGGTTGCTCTGATGATCTCATTTTAAGAAATGCTACTACATACTCAAAGAATCAAGGTTTTGGTTAAAAAAGAATTAAGTATCTTGGGCAAAGGACAATAGGAGGATACTGGGTACATTAGGAAACAGGGGAAAAGAGGTTGGGGAGAGGTTCAGAAACGTGGGATGATGCCAAAGATAACCTTTCTCATTCTCCTAGACTCTGGAGGGTCCTCTGCATTTACAGCTGCCACAGATAAAGGAAGAACACTGGTTGGAGCCACGTACTAAGAAGGCCAGCCTTCCCCTAGCTTGACCTGGCATCTCTTGTCTAGGTTTCCTTCAGCATCCTTTTGGGCTTAGCATTATAACTGCTCTTTTCTCTTCCTTATGAATAAAAGGAGATACTTGAAAAGGATTTGATGGAAGCACATGTATCAGTGTAGTAAATACAGTACGCTTGGGATCTAAGTACTATTTATTTATTTATTTATTAAAGTCTTTATTGAATTTGTTACAATATTGCTTCTGTTTTATGTTTTGGTTTTTTGGCCATGAGGCATGTGGGATCTTAGCTCTCCGACCAGGGATCGAACCCACACTCCCTGCTTTGGAAGGGGAAGTACTAACCACTGGACCACCAGGTAAGTCCCTCTTAGTACTATTTATACTTTCTCCTCATTTATAGAATGCATCCAATATTTTTTTTTTGCTAAAATATTAGCTATCAAGAGAGGTTTTTGGGGCTTCCCTGGTGGCACAGTGGTTGAGAGTGCGCCTGCTGATGCAGGGGACACGGGTTTGTGCCCCGGTCCGGAAAGATCCCACATGCCACGGAGCGACTGGGCCCGTGAGCCATGGCCACTGAGCCTGCGTGTCCAGAGCCTGTGCTCCGCAACTGGAGAGGCCACAACAGTGAGAGGCCCACGTACCGCAAAAAAAAAAAAAAAAAAAAAAGAGGTTTTTGAAAGTAGCTTTACAACAAGATGTATGTATATAATTAGGTTTCTCATTTGACATTGAACGAGCAAGGTTAAATAATTGATCAGCTTCAGTGAAGTTATGAAGGATTGATAAGGGGGAAAGGGAATGTTACTATTCCACATTTAAAACATCTTGGCGGAGAGAGTGGTTCAAGATGGCGGAGTAGAAGGACGTGCTCTCACTCCGTCTTGCGAGAGCACTGGAATCACAACTAACTGCTGAACAATCATTGACGGGAAGACACTAGAACTCACCAAAAAAGAAACCCCACATCCAAAGACAAAGCAGAAGCCACAGTGAGACAGTAGGAGGGGCGCAATCACAATAAAATCAAATCCCATAACTGCTGGGTGGGTGACTCACAAACTGAAGAACACTTATACCACAGAAGTCCACCCAACTGGAGTGAAGTTTCTGAGCCCCACATCAGGCTTCCCAACCTGGGGATCTGGCAACAGGAAGAGGAATTCCTAGAGAATCAGACGTTGAAGGCTAGTGGAATTTGATTACAGGACTTCGACAGGACTGGGGGAAACAGAGACTCCACTCTTGGAGGGCACACACAAAGTAGTGTGCTCATCGGGACCCGGGGGAAGAAGCAGTGACCCCACAGGAGACTGAACCAGACCTACCTGCTAGTGTTGGAGGGTTTCCTGCAGAGGCAGGGGGTGGCTGTGGCTCACTGTGAGGGCAAGGACAGTGGCAGCAGAAGTTCTGGGAAGTACTCCTTGGCGTGAGCCCTCCCAGAGTCCACCATTAGCCCTACCAAAGAGCCGAATAGGCTCCAGTGTTGGGTCACCTCAGGCCAAATAACCAACAGGCAGGGAACCCAGGCCCACCCATCAGCAGACAAGTGGATTAAAATTTTACTGAGCTCTGCCCACCAGAGCAACACCCAGCTCTACCCACCACCAGTCCCTCACATCAGGAAACTTGCACAAGCCTCTTAGATAGCCTCATTCACCAGAGGGCAGACAACAGACGCAAGAAGACAATGATCCAGCACCTGTGGAACAAAAACCACAATCACAGAAAGATAGACAAGATGAAAAGGCAGAGGGCTATGTACCAGATGAATGAACAAGATAAAACCCCAGAAAAACTAAATGAAGTGAAGATAGGAAACCTTCCAGAAAAAGAATTCAGAATAATGATAGTAGAGATGATCCAGGACCTCAAAAAAAGAATGGAGGCAAAGACTGAGAAGATGCAAGAAATGTTTAACAAAGACCTAGAAGAATTAAAGAACAAACAGAGATGAACAATAAAATAACTGAAATGAAAAATACACTAGATGGAATCAATAGCAGAATAACTGAGGTAGAAGAAAGGATAAATGACCTGGAAGACAGAATGGTGGAATTCACTGCCACGGAACAGAATAAAGAAAAGAGAATGAAAAGAAATGAAGACAGCCTAAGAGACCTCTGGGACAACATTAAATGCAATGACATTCACATTATAGGGGTCCCAGAAGGAGAAGAGAGAGAAAAAAAGACCCAAGAAAATATTTGAAGAGATTATAGTCGAAAACTTCCCTAACATGGGAAAGGAAATAGCCACCCAAGTCCAGGAGGTGCAGAGATTCCCAGGCAGGATAAACCCAAGGAGAAACACGCCGAGACACACAGTAATCAAATTGACAAAAATTAAAAACAAAGAAAAATTATTGAAAGCAACAAAGGAAAAACGACAAAGAACATACAAGGGAGGGGCTTGCCTGGTGGCACAGTGGTTGGGAGTCCGCCTGCCGATGCAGGGGACATGGGTTCGTGCCCCGGTCCAGGAAGATCCCACATGCCGCAGAGTGGTGGTCACTGGGCCTGCATGTCCGGAGCCTGTGCTCCACAACGGGAGGGGCCACAGCAGTAAGAGGCCCACGTACCGCAAAAAAAAAAACAAGAAACCATACAAGGGAACTCCCATAAAGTTAACAGAAGCTCTACAAGCCAGAAGGGAGTGGCATGATATATTTAAAGTGATGAAAGGGAAGAACCTACAACCAAGGTTACTCTACCCGGCAAGGACCTCATTCAGATTTGACGGAGAAATAAAAAGCTTTACAGACAAGCAAAAGCTAAGAGAATTCAGCACCACCAAACCAGCTCTACAACAAATGCTAAAGGAACTTCTCTAAGTGGGAAACACAAGAGAAGAAAAGGACCTAAAAAACAAACCCATAACAATTCAGAAAATGGTAACAGGAACATACATATCGATAATTACCTTAAACGTGAATGGATTAAATGCTCCCACCAAAAGACAGAGGCTCGCTGAATGTATACAAAAACAAGACGCATATATATGCTGTCTACAAGAGACCCACTTCAGACCTAGGGACACATACAGACTGAAAGTGAGGGGATGGAAAAAGATATTCCATGCAAATGGAAATCAAAAGAAAGCTGGAGGGCTTCCCTGGTGGCGCAGTGGTTGAGAGTCCGCCTGCCGATGCAGGGGACACGGGTTCGTGCCCCGGTCCGGTAGGATCCCACATGCCGTGGAGCGGCTGGGCCTGTGAGCCATGGCCACTGAGCCTGGCGCATCCAGAGCCTATGCTCCACAACGGGAGAGGCCACAACAGTGAGAGGCCCGCGTACCGCAAAAAAAAAAAGAAAGCTGGAGTAGCAATACTCATATCAGATAAAATAGACTTTAAAATAATGTTACAAGGGACAAGGAAGGACACTACATAATGATCAAGAGATCAATCCAAGAAGACATAACAATTATAAATATATATGCACCCAACATAGGAGCACCTCAATACATAAGGCAACTGCTAACAGCTATAAAAGAGGAAATCAACAGTAACACAATAATAGTGAGGGACTTTAACAGCTCACTATACCAATGGACAGATCATCCAAACAGAAAATTAATAAGGAAACACAAGCTTTAAATGACACAATAGACCAGATAGATTTAATTGATATTTATAGGACATTCCATCCAAAAACAGCGAATTACACTTCTCAAGTGCACATGGAACATTCTCCAGGATAGATCACGTCTTGGGTCACAAATCAAGCCTCAGTAAATTTAAGAAAATTGAAATCATATCAAGCATCTTTTCTGACCACAACGTTATGAGATTAGAAATCAATTACAGGGAAAAAACTAAAAAACACAAACACATGGAGGCTAAGCAATACATTACTAGATAACCAAGAGATCACTGAAGAAATCGAAGAGGAAATAAAAAAATACCTAGAGACAAATGACAATGAAAACACGACAATCCAAAACCTATGGGATGCAGCAAAAGCAGTTCTAAGAGGGAAGTTTACAGCAATACAAGCCAACCTCAAGAAACAAGAAAAATCTCAAATGAACAATCTAACCTTACACCTAAAGGAACTAGAGAAAGAAGAACAAACAAAACCCAAAGTTAGCAGAAGGAAAGAAATCATAAAGATCAGAGCAGAAATAAATGAAACAGAAACAAAGAAAACAATAGCAAAGATCAATAAAACTGAAAGCTGGTTCTTTGAGAAGATAAACAAAATTGATAAACCATTAGCCAGACTCATCAAGAAAAAGAGGGAGAGGACTCAAATCAATAAAATTAGAAATGAAAAAGGAGAAGTTACAACAGACACCGCAGAAATACAAAGCATCCTAAGTGACTACTACAAGTAACTCCATGCCAATAAAATGGACAACCTGGAAGAAATGGACAAATCCTTACAAAGGTATAACCTTCCAAGACTGAACCAGGAAGAAATAGAAAATATGAACAGACCAATCACAAGTAATGAAATTGAAATTGTGATTAAAAATCTTCCAACAAACAAAAGTCCAGGACCAGACGGCTTCACAGCTGAATTCTATCAAACATGTAGAAAAGAGCTAACACCCATCCTCTCAAACTCTTCCAAAAAATTGCAGAGGAAGGAACACTCCCAAACTCATTCTATGAGGCCACCATCACCCTGATACCAAAAGAAAATTACAGACCAATATCACTGATGAATATAGATGCAAAAATCCTAAACAAAATACTAGCAAACAGAATCCAACAACACATTAAAAGGATCATACACCAAGATCAAGTGGGATTTATCCCAGGGATGCGAGGAGGATTCTTCAGTATACACAAATCAATCAATGTGATACACCATATTAACAAATTGAAGAATAAAAACCATAGGATCATCTCAATAGATGCAGAAAAAGCTTTTGACAAAATTCAACACCCATTTATAATAAAAACTCTCCAGAAAGTGGGCACAGAGGGAACCTACCTCAACATAATAAAGGCCATATACGACAAACCCACAGCAAACATCATTCTCAATGGTGAAAAACTGAAAGCATTTCCTCTAAGATCATTAACAAGACAAGGATGTCCACTCTCACTGCTATTATTCAACATAGTTTTGGAAGCCACAGCAATCAGAGAAGAAAAAGAAACAAAAGGAAAACAAATTGGAAAAGAAGAAGTAAAACTGTCACTGCTTGCAGGTGACATGATACTATACATAGAGAATCCTAAATATGCCACCAGAAAACTACAGAGCTAATCAATGAATTTGGTAAAGTTGCAGGATACAAAGTTAATGCACAGAAATCTCTTGCATTCCTATACACTAATGATGAAAAATCTGAGAGAGAAATTAAGGAAACACTCCCACTTACCACTGCAAGAAAAAGGATAAAATACCTAGGAATAAGCCTACCTAGGGAGACAAGACCTGTATGCAGAAAACTATAAGACACTGATGCAAGAAATTAAAGATGACATAAACAGATAGAGAGACATACCATGTTTTTGGATTGGAAGAATCAATACTGTGAAACTGAGTATACTATACTACCCAAAGCAATCTACAGATTCAATGCAATCCCTATCAAATTACCAATGGCATTTTTTACAGAACTAGAACAAAAAATCTTAAAATTTGTATGGAGACACAAAAGACCCCAAATAGCCAAAGCAGTCTTGAAGGAAAAAAATGGAGCTGGAGGAATCAGACTCCCTGGCTTCAGACTATACTACAAAGCTACAGTAATCAAGACAATATGGTACTGGCACAAAAACAGAAATATAGCTCAACGGAACAGGATAGAAAGCCCAGAGATAAACCCATGCACCTATGGTCAACTAATCTATGACAAAGGAGGCAAGGATATACAATGGAGAAAAGACAGCCTCTTCAATAAGTGTGCTGGGAAAACTGGACAGCTACATGTAAAAGAATGAAATTAGAACACTCCCTAACACCATACACAAAAATAAACTCAAAATGGATTAGAGACTTAAATGTAAGACCGGACAGTATAAAACTCTTAGAGGAAAACATAGGAAGAACACCCTTTGACATAAATCACAGCAAGTTCTTTTTTGATCCACCTCCTAGAGTAATGGAAATAAAAACAAAAATAAACAAATGGGACCCTATGAAACTTAAGAGCTTTCGCAAAGCAAAGGAAACTACAAACAAGACGAAAAGACAACCCTCAGAATGGGAGAAAGTATTTGCAAATGAATCAATGGACAAAGGATTAATCTCTAAAATATATAAACAGCTCATGCAGCTCAATATTAAAAAAACAAACAACCCAACCAAGAAATGGGCAGAAGACCTAAATAGACATTTCTCCAAAGAAGACATACATATGGCCAAGAAGCACATGAAAAGCTGCTCTACGTCACTAATTATTAGAGACATGCAAATCAAAACTACAATGAGGTATCACGTCACACCAGTTAGAATGGGCATCATCAGAAAATCTACAAACAACAAATACTGGAGAGGGTGTGGAGAAAAGGGAACCCTCTTGCACTCTTCGTGGGAATGTTAATTGATACAGCCACTATGGAGAACAGTATGGAGGTTCCTTGAAAAGCTAAAAATAGAATTACCATATGACCCAGCAATCCCACTACTGTGCATATACCCAGAGAAAACTATAATTCAAAAAGGCACATGCACCCCAATGTTCACTGCAGCACTATTTACAATAGCCAGGTCATGGAAGCAACCTAAATGCCCACTGACAGACGAATGGATAAAAAAGATGTGGTACATATATACAATGGAATATTACTCAGCCATAAAAAGGAACGAAGTTGGGTCATTTGTAGAGACATGGATGGATCTAGAGACTGTCATACAGAGTAAAGTAAGTCAGAAAGAAAAAAAACAAATATCATATATTAACTCATATATGTGGAACCTAGAAAAATGGTACATATGAACCAGTTTGCAGGGCAGAAAAAGAGTCACAGATGTAGAGAACAAACGTATGGACACCAAGGGGGCAAAGTGGTGGTGGGTGTGTGTGTGTGTGTGATGAATTGGGAGATTGGGATTGACATATATACACTAATATGTATAAAATGGATAACTAATAAGAACCTTCTATATAAAAAAATAAAATTCAAAAATTAGAAAAAAAATCTTGGCGGAGGGGTGCTGGTAATCTGATAGCTTCCTCAAAAGGCGCTATATTTTTTAATTTTCAAAGCCCTCCATGGGGCTAAGCCAATAGCTAGCATAATCATACATGAGTTTCACATGTAATTAGGAGAATTACTAGAAGTTTATGCAATGTTTCTTGTATTTAAATGTTTAACTGGTTCTTGACTCAGCCAACAGTTGGAAGATAGAATAGCCTTGGTTGATAGTTTTTAGATTCAGATTAAACCAAACCTTGTAGTCAGAAGGTTGAGAGCTCAAGAGGAGGAGGGAGGAACTCCAATAACTTGTTGTTTTGCAAATGCTAGTCCCAATGAAACAGAAGGAAACACTGTATAAGGCATAACCTTGGTCTCCAAAAAGGACACACTAAAAACTGCAGGGATTTAACATGGAAGCCTTATTTATGCTACCTTGGTTAAAATTAATGAGCTGCAAAGAAGTGTTAATTTACCTACAGTGACAAAAAGATTTGGGAGATAGCATGTGAGGATTGTATGTGAGGTTGCAAGAGGATTCAAAGTGATTCCACAGCAAGCAAGAGCCAAAAAACTGCAGCAGCCTACTCTAGATCTAGTAGATACCCTGGTGCTGCAACAAACATTCAGAAGGCTTCAGAAGGCACTCAGTAATTCTCCTGGCAATCATAAATATAATACTGAGTTAGGAAATCCTTTATATAAAAGCAGAAGGGAAATTTATTTTGCCCTTTAATGAAATATTCTATGGATAAACTTGCCTTTTAAGATAATTTATATTTAGTTTAAGCTCAGTCAATAAATGTATATTTTGAACATCAGGAATGACTTTAATCATAGTGTTAATTTCATTTTACTTCTGCTGATCAATTTTATATATAAAGTAGTTCATATGTTAAACAGTATGTGAACCAAAATTAGGAATATAAACCCTTCCTAATGAGGTACGCTGACAGTTGGTTAAAGAAAAATATACTTTTTTAATTACCAGAGAGGACATAACACAAAGTGGTATTAAAAATTCTTTAAAAAATGGTACTATACAATTTCTGCTAATACTGGCTTAGAATTTGTGTTTTTTGATATGGTAATTCCAGTTCATTTAAAAAATCACAATATTATAGAAAATGTAACATTCTTTTTAGATACAAATACCACCATTGACTTGGACTCAGAATACTTACAATAGCAAGGGACATCATGTAATATAATGCTTGCCATATTTTACTTTTTAAAGAAATAATACACTTATGTTTGCGTTGAAATGGTAGTTTTTTAAAAAAAGATTAGACTTAATGTAAAGGCCATAGAGTTGATTATTTGTGTTCCCCTGCAAATGGAAACATCCTTTTTCCTACTCATTGTTGAGTTAGATGAAAATTCAGATTCTATCCCTTTGCTATAATTCCTTGATAATGTAACATTATCTCATACTAAAAGAGGTACATAATAGTAGAAATACTTTTGATAATTTACTGGAATTTCATTTCACAGTTACTGAGGTAGAAATTGGCCATGTGTTTTTCCATTAAAAGATAAAAAATTCATCTAAATTTATTGATTCAAAGACATGCGTTTTTTTCACCAGCTGTTTTATAATCATAATTTCCAAACCAAACACTGCATGGAAATTTGCTCCTTGATGTGTCTTTTTTATTTACAAAGACTTACCACTAGTGAGAATGTTACAAAGTAACACTGTAAAACACACTGAGAAAACAGTATGGACTGTGTCACAAACAGCTAATACAGTATTAAGATAAGTTTTCTGGTTTCTAAAGAAAAGGTACTTTAGAATTCAGTGTGAGTCTCAGAAATAACTCTGACCATTAAGTAAACATCAAATTTTTAATAAATAACATACATGAAAAACAAACATTTTATAAAAATTACCTTATACCTAGCAAAATAATTTCTTTGATGAAGATTTTGGTTGGATTTATCTTGGCAGTGTTCACTTATTTAAAATTTTTGTTCTGCATTTACTCTATTCTGATGAAATTCCACCTTTTTGGAATCACACAAGAGATGAAACAAATACAGCTACAATATTGTGCCTTCTTGAAATGCTTCTATCCACCTATAAGAGAGATTTGTTAGATTTTAAAATACAATCATCCAATATATGTTAAGACAGTATAGATAATAGCTGTGCCTGTGGATCCAATTACTCTAACAGTATATTTAAGATCTTTCCTATAGAAAATGAGAATTCTGTATGTATGGAACTACCCTTTATTTGGTAATTTGGACCAAACTTTGGCCTGAAAAGTGCATCTCTTACTTCTTTCTCTGTTTTGGCCACACCACACAGCTTGCAGGATCTCAGTTCCCCAACCAGGGATAGAGCCCGGGCCCTGACAGTGAAAGCGCCGGGTCCTAACCACTGGACCACCAGGGAATTCCTGTGCATCTCTTATTTCTTTGAAGCATGAGGAAGGGGCCATTCCATGTAAAGGCTCTATGAAGTTCTACTGATCCCATCTAATTGATTTTGGAAGTGGATATATCTGCAGAGGCCTTTATTTAACCCCCGTTCTGCCTTTGGGAATACTAGCTCTGTCCCTGTCTCCTCATCTCTTAATTCTACCAACCAGAGACTCCTTGGGCATCTGTAGTCCAGACCTATTCTAATATTTTCAGTGAAAGGGAATCTAGCATCTAGTAGTCTACTCTCAGTTGATCTAAAGTTTGCATGCAATATAAAAGTGTCTCACTTTCATAGAAGTCTTTCTAAAATTCTTTTGCCTCAAAAGTTTTATTTGACAATATACACAGCTACAATTATTCAGAAGACACTTGGAGGTAGTTTCTTTGTACCTCCCCAGTAGTGTAATGGCTTC
Source organism: Hyperoodon ampullatus (assembly GCF_949752795.1). Taxonomy (NCBI): domain Eukaryota; kingdom Metazoa; phylum Chordata; class Mammalia; order Artiodactyla; family Ziphiidae; genus Hyperoodon; species Hyperoodon ampullatus. The sequence goes on from NC_136924.1 coordinate 19,687,140, forward strand.
TAAACTTACCATGAACACTTGCAATCATTCAATGTAATTAGTAAAAGTAGCCTGTAGCAGATTTATCTCACATTTTAAGGATGGAATTTAAAAAAAATTTTTTAATGCAAATGGAATATAAGTTATACCATAATAAAAAGGCTTTTTAAAAGTCAAAAGTTTCCATTAAAATTAACACATTTTAATATTCTATAATGTGCAAATACAGCAACGCATATGATATTAACGTAAAGAGAAATTTATAAATTAGCCTGTATTAATTCTAAATAACAAGTAAGCTGATACCCTTCACCCAACTACATTCAGCTCTGTCTTGAAGGGCTTTCTATCTTGTCAACTTAATGACATAAAGATATATATTCAAAAGCTTATCAGCTTGATGATGAATTCAGGTAAAAATGATGAGAAATATAATATCCAACAGAATTTTAGGGCAATTACTATTTTATCCAAGTAACTATTTTTTATTTTTTATTTTATTTTATTTTTTTTTGTGGTACGCGGGCCTCTAACTGTTGTGGCCTCTCCCGTTGCGGAGCACAGGCTCCGGACACGCAGGGTCCGGACGCGCAGGCTCAGCGGCCATGGCTCACGGGCCCAGCCGCTCCGCGGCATGTGGGATCCTCCCGGCCCGGGGCACGAACCCGTGTCCCCTGCATCGGCAGGCGGACTCTCAACCACTGCGCCACCAGGGAAGCCCCAAGTAACTATTTTTTAAAGAAAAAATAGTTGTGTCATAATTTAAAAATATTCTTCAGTACTCAAAAGTACCTGATTATTATTCAGGAACATGTGTAATTCTGGTACATTAATTTTAACTGCCTAAAGAAAAGACAAGCCTGGCTTATTTAAAGTATTCTTTTTGATCTGCATGCACTTTTAAAGCGTATTGAGAAAACATAAGCACCTCTTAGTGAAAATAAAATGTATATTTTGTGAGGCCAAAATGAAAATCAAATGAAAGGGAGGCGAACTGAATTGTTTGGTTCAGAAAGGACCTCAGTTTCACAGAGATATGCTTCTCTATGTTAAGCAATCTCATGACACCTAAATAAATATTCTTGTTGGAATTTTGAAGAGACTATTTCAGCCTTTTCCACCTAAAATGATATCCATTTCTTTCTACTCAGTCATTGGGAACAGCATGGGAGCCTCTTAATGTGTTTGACCTTTTCCCCAAAGGAGTAAGTCAGCAAGCAGCTGTTTAAACCCCTGCTGTTCCATGGCACAATTGAATCATTGGATTGCCAAAGTCCCGGAATGTTTCAAGAGAAGATTCTTAACCTCATTGGAGGAGAGGTCAAATAACCTCAGCTTCCCTTCCTTTCAGCAGAGGAGAATCATGCTGCTTCCTTGAAGGTCATGTGTACACAAAATATTTTGGACAGAACTACCTATTTTCTTTTCCTCTCTGCCTCCTGAAAATATTCCAGATACTCTTGCCTGTCTTTAAAACAATTCTAAAGAGTCTGAATAATACATTAAATTCTTTCTAAATTGTATGTCTGATTTAAGTTCTTCGTTGTTTCCATGCATGGAAGTAGGTTATTTTTAAAATCAATCAGTTAAAGTAACAACTTGAAATCTAATGTATGAAAGAAAAATATGTCTAAATTACTTACTTCTGAGCCGAGTGAGCATCATCTGCTTTGAATACATAAAATAACATGTTTTTGTGCAGTAACTGAAACACTCTCGACTCTGAATTCTCATCTTTGACTTGAGTGACAGTGAATCCTAGTAAAGGTTGACTCTCCAGAGCTGCCACGTCCTAGATTTACAAAGACACAAAAGGAGATGGGTTTCTAAATTGATACAAAATTCAGATCTGCTAACTCTTGATCTATGTAACTCCAATTTAGTTTCAAATACATATATATAAAACAATGGTAATTCTAGCAACTTATTCACCTTTCATTTATTCAACGATATTTATTGGGACACCCCTGCCCCACCTACACCATGAGCCAGACACTGTGCCAGACAGTTTTCAGTGTGTTCATATCCACTGAATTTTACATTATTTCTCTACAACCACAGGAGGTAAGTAATTATATTACTTTCATTTTATGGATGCAGAAAATGTAGCTCAGAAAGGTGATTACCCCAGTCCCACCGAACCTCTGCCTTTAGTGAAGTAGTCAGTAGTCACATGACACTCCCCAAACTTACATTTTAACACTATGGAAAATTCCTAACATTTTTGAGTAAGAGCTCTTTAGATACAAAACAAGGACACTGTTCATGTCAAAAATAACAGCAACATCTCCCCCCTCCCAAAGCAAAGCAAAACAAAAAACAGAGACAAATTAGGCAAACGTAATTATTTCCAGGTAGCATTATAAAACAAGACCCTCAAATTATTCATGTTTAGATTTCAGATCTTACCTCACTTGCAGCATACGTATATAGCACTTTATTTTTTATGACAAACCACAAGTGTTTCCAAGGTTTTTTATTGCCCTTTGATCTGTACAAGTAGCCACTCATAGAAGAATCTTCTGTGTTTGCTGATACCTAGGTAAGCAAACCCCACACACAGTTTAATAGTTTTCATACAAAAACAAAATTTAAAATCACAAAATTGCTTTTGATCATTGGTGCTGAAAGCAATAACCATAATAAGAATATCATGTTTCAGAATGAAATTGTTTATTTTCAAAATCTGCTGCTGTACAAATTGAATACTGCCATGCCATGGGCATAAAATCCTTCCTTTTAGAAGCAATTCCAGAATTTTACCTGGTTTAACTGTGCTTGCATGTATGTGTTTCTTTGTGGGTTCACCTGTATTTTCTCGGTTGCCAGAAGATGAATAATAATTCCACATGTCAAAAATGCCTTTTATTTTTTTTTAAGATCCATCCACTTTATTTTTTAACATCTTTATTAGAGTATAATTGCTTTACAGTATTGTGTTAGTTTCTGCTGTACAACAAAGTGAATCAGCTATACATATACATATATCCCATATCTCCTCCCTCTTGCATCTCCCTCCCACCCTCCCTATCCCACCCCTCTAGGTGGTCACAAAGCACTGAGCTGATCTTGCTGTGCTATGTGGCTGCTTCCCACTAGCTATCTATTTTACATTTGGTAGTGTATATATGTCCATGCCACTCTCTCATTTCGTCCCAGCTTACCCTTCCCCCTCCCCATGTTCTCAAGTCCATTCTCTACGTCAGCATCTTCATTCCTGTCCTGCCCCTAGGTTCTTCAGAACCTTTTTTTTTTTAGATTCCATATATATGTGATAACATACGGTATTTGTTTTTCTCTTTTTGACTTACTTCACTCTGTATGACAGACTCTAGGTCCATCCACCTCACTACAAATAATTCCGTTTCTTTTTATGGCTGAGGAATATTCCATTGTATATATGTGCCGCTTCCATGTCCTGGCTATTGTAAATAGAGCTGCAATGAACATTGTGGTACATGACTCTTTTTGAATTATGGTTTTCTCAGGGTATATGCCCAGTAGTGGGATTGCTGGGTCATATGGTAGCTCTAGTTTTAGTTTTTTAAGGAACCTCCATACTGTTCTCCATAGTGGCTGTATCAACTTACATTCCCACCAAGAGTGCAAGAGGGTTCCATTTTCTCCACACCCACTCCAGAAAAATGCCTTTTTAAAGCTGTATTTTGGGACAGTATATATTGTTTATTGCTCTTCTTATTTTGGGTGTTAGGGAAAATTACTTAAACCTTTAACTCAGTTCCTGAAATAACTTTTTGGATTTCTAAAAACTTTATCAATACAAAAGTAAATAGAAAATTCTTTTTTTTTTTTTTTGGCCATGCCTGCGTGGCTTGCGGGATCTTAGTTTCCTGACCAGGGATCAAACCCGGGCCCTGGCAGTGAAAGCACAGAGTCCTAACCACTGGACCACCAGGGAATTCCCAGAAAATTCTATTATTAATGGTGATTTTTTAAAAATTATTTATTTATGTATTTATTATTTTTGGCTGTGTCGGGTCTTATTGTGGCACGCAGGATCTTTCGTTGATGCATGAGGGCTCTTAGTTGCAGCACTCGGGCTTCTCTCTAGCTGTGGCTCCTGGGCTCCAGAGCATGTGGGCTCTGTAGTTGTGGCACGTGGGCTTAGTTGCCCTGTGACATGTACAATCTTTGTTCCCTGACCAGGGATCGAACCCGTGCCCCCTGCATTGGGAGCGTGGAGTCTTAACCACTGGACTGCCAGAGAAGTCCCAAGTGGAAAATTTATATCTAATGTTAAATTAGAAATATCTCTCAAGTGCAAGTAAATTTGTATACAGAAATAACATCCCTGTATAAGACTACTAAGTAATTAAAAAAAAAAAAACTAAAATGTTTATATTTAAAGGAAGTTTCTCTTAAAATGTAGTCACACTGGGATACCCACTATGTACTTATGTTAAGTGTTACTATCATTGCCCAAAATATTTGGTACATTACTCTTTTGGAATATTTTATAATTAATTTATTAGCCATACAAGATTAATCCCAATACTGAATAGTCATACATAGTCCTCTATTATCTTTTTAAAAGCAAAATTGGTGTTAACCAGCTTAATCACCTAATTGATTCACAAAACTTTCCTTCCAATGATTTATTTAAAAAATAAATGGGTTTCCCTGGTGGGGCAGTGGTTAAGAATCCACCTGCCAATGCAGGGGACACGGTTTTGAGCACTGGTCCGGGAAGATCCCACATGCTGCAGAGCAACTAAGCCCATGCGCCACAACTACTGAGCCTGCGCTCTAGAGCCCACGAGCCACAATTAGTTAGCCCATGAGCCACAACTACTGAAGCCCACGTGCCTAGAGCCCGTGCTGTGCAACAATAGAAGCCACCGCTATGAGAAGTCCGCGCACCACACCAAAGAGTAGCCCCCGCTTGCAGCAACTAGAGAAGCCATGCACAGCAATGAAGAACCAAAGCAGCCAAAAATAAATAAATTAAATAAATTAATTTTAAAAAGTAAATAAATAACAAATAAAAAATAAAAATAAAAAATAGGGCTTCCCTGGTGGCGCAGTGGTTGAGAGTCCGCCTGCCGATGCAGGGGACATGGGTTCGTGCCCCGGTCCGGGAAGATCCCACATGCTGCAGAGCGGCTGGGCCCGTGAGCCATGGCCGCTGAGCCTGCGCATCCAGAGCCTGTGCTCCGCAATGGGAGAGGCCACAACAGTGAGAGGCCCGCGTACCGCAAAAAATAAATAAATAAATGAATGAATGAATGAATGAATGAATGAAATCCAACTCAAGAGATGCAGCCTGCCATTACTGAGGGTGCTGACGCTCTGAATGTATGTAATTTTAAAAAAGAGGAATTTCGAAAAATGTACTGAACATCACTGGAATAAGAACACAACTCCCTAATTCCTCAAAAAGTTAAATATAGAATTACTGTATGATCAAGCAATTTCACTCCTAGGTATATAACCAAGACAAATGGAAACATAGGTCCACATGGAAATCTGTACACAAATGTTTATAGCAGCATTATTCACAATAGCCAAAAGGTGGAAACAACCCAAGTGTCCATCAACCGATGAATGGCTAAGTTGTAGTACGTACATAAAAAGGAGTACTATTCAGACATAAAAAGAAACAAAGTGCTGACACATGCTATAACTCAGATGAACCTCAAAAACATTGTGCTAAGTGAAAGAAGCCAGACACAAGGGTCATATATTGTATGACTCCTTTTATATGATAGATCCAGAATAGGCAAATACATAGAGCAGATCCATGGTTGCCAGGGGTTGGAGGGAGGGGATAGTGGGGACTGATTACTTAGCAGACACGGTATTCTTATGAGGTGATGAAAAAGTTTTGAAATTGGAGCAATATGTCAGTTACACATCACTGTGAATACACCAAATACTACTGAACTGTATATTTTAAAATGGTTAATTATATGTTATGTGAATATCACCTCAGTTTTTAAAAAAAAGACAAAAAACACAGCTTTCTGAGGAGACTACTTTGACTTTTATAGCACTTAACTGGATAAATTTCCCCATGTGACCACAAAGGAGCAAGGCAATGGCTCTCAAACTTTAGTAGACATATATCTGAATCACCAAGAATGCTGGTTAAAGTTTCTGATTCCATACAGTGTGGGTGGGTCCAGGAATCTGCATTTCTATAAGTTCCCAGGCGGTGCTGCTGCCGCTCTGGAGGATGCTTTGAGAACCAGTGGAGTCAAGGGAGAAATGGCTGCAGCCAGGAAGGCCTGTTTGTGTGGCTGGGTGGAAAGATGTACAAAAAAGGATTGGAATTAGGTTGAGTCTAGTCTATAGACCATAACGAGCTTTGGTAGCCAGTGCTGTGGAGTTTCGACTAAAGAGGGGAGCACAGGTAAGAATTATATTTTTAAAATGTGACATCAGCATGGAGAGGTGAAAAATTACAGAGAACTTAACATTAATTTGGTTGGTTAAGAACCTTAAGGTTTTTGAATGTAGATATAGATTCAGGAACTGTGTGATGGAAGAAATAGAGTTCAGGGGTATTCACTCAGTTGGCTTACCCAGTTCCACATGAAACTTGGCAAATGGAACTGTAAGTCCTATTCTTACTATAGCATGAGATTGGCTATAAATCACTGCCTAGTGTTTCAATGGCCATGATGAAATACACTCAACTTTACATGAGAAACATGATCCTGGTAAAAGTTTTAGAGCTGTTTGCTTTTCCATGATAGAAGACCTCCACAGCAACCAAGCAAGAGAAGAGAATTTAAAACTACTCTCCTGGCCACAGAACTAGCATAGGTAGAACGAATTAATAAAAATCAAAATAGGAGTGACCAGAAAGGCAGGACTGTCTGAATTCTTGACACTGGCTGACTGAACACCTGATTTTGAGGAACTGGGATAGGGTATCATTGATGCCTGTGGATTTAGTCCAGTGGCAGGTCTAACTCTGTAGTCTATTATCACTTAAAATTTTTTTAAGTTAAAGGAAGAACAACGTACTATCAGTGATATCAGCTGTATATAACCAACTAATGCCTATAAAAAACAAGCCATGCAGATGAGTAAATGCTAATAAAATGCCCCAAATATTCTGTAGACTTCTTCCCTCTCCTCAAAGGAGAAAGGAAGGGGTCTCCTCAAAGTAATTTTAAAAATTCACACGTGTCCAAGTTATCTTTCCTTTCTATCATTGCTATAAAATGTTCTCCAAACCTTTCAACAGGCATTTTCTAAATGACTCAGGTCATAAGGGAGATCAAGCAAGATAGTGAGGCCTCAACCACATCCATTACCAGTATTAAAATGCATGTCTTAATAGTGGTGGGAAATGACGTCTTCCTTTATGAAAGAAAAATAGTGTATTATAAGTGTATGAATAATTCAGCCTCTATCAGGTTGCAAGTCTAATGGAAACACTTACTTCTTTGAGAGCAGCTGGGATTTTTTTCTGTTTCCTCCCTGATGGAATACTATGTAAGACTGATGATAAGGTGCTTGAAGGAGATTTGTGATTTCCAGGAGATCCAATCTTAGGAGAGTTCTGGTGATCTAAAACAAATCGGGTACACTTATATAACCAATGGTAAGCATTCTGCAATTCAATTTAATCCAAATCAATAAACGTTGTTGCATAAATATCCATGGAAGGATACTTAAGAAACTTATGACACTTCCCCAGGCTAGAAGTTGAGTGGGAGGAAGACTTCCCACTGTCTATGATTTTATACTTTTTCAACTGCAAGCCATACGAAAGGATTGACCTTTTGCGCCTTAAGAATTCTGAAACATGTTTATGTACTACCAACTTTATAAAAAATTGAAAAAATTTCCCTCCTGACTTTAAAAAAAAACCAAACTGACAACATCATTTAGTATCCAGATACATGACCAAATAATATTACAATGAACAAAATGCTAGAAAAGGGACTATGAGACAAGATGAGGAAGTAATTAATTTTCACTGCAGAGGTTCAAGGAAAGCTGGGAAAAGAATGAGAGTTCTGAGTTAGCGTTAAGGTATAAGTAGGAGTTTGCCAAGCTAAAAAGTGGAGGAAGAACACTCCATGAAGACAAGTCAGCATAAGCAAAAGCACACAGATATGAAATTAGTTCATCTATTTGGAGGTGAGGCTGGGAAAAAAATGGCTGGTTCTAAGGACTGTCTTTTAGGCAGTGGGAAATCAAAGGCCTTTTGGGCTGGGAAGTAACACGAGCAGACTGAATTTAGAAAAATAAATCTGGCAGTAGGAAAGAGGAAGGATTTGCAGCAGAAAAACCTGTTAGGAAATTAGGACAGTAGTCCACATGAAAGATAATGAAGGCTTTGTTAGGGCTGAGGTGGATAAAGAATTCAAGAGCAAGACAGGTTTTTCAAACATAAATTTGACAAGATTTACTGACCAAACGGGTGTGTGTGATGAGGGAGGAGTATTCAAAAATGAATTTTGAATGTTTGAGCGTATATTATATAACCAGAGAACAAAGGGAGGAGCATAAGTGTGGCAAAAGATTAGGTGGACGTGTCTTTTTGGAAAATGTATATAGATAATAACAAACGATTCCTCTATAAATATATGGATTCTGAAATGGCATGTCATCTAGTTATATTCATTTAGATATTCTCATTGATGACGAAAAGCTATTCTTCATCAACATGAAGGATAATCTTTTAAAAATTTAGATCCTTTAAGTTTCAGGATCTCATCCTAAAATATAGACCTGAACTGCATTCACCTTAACTGTAGGGATGGATACTTGCAAATAATGAACAGGCAGATATGATTTATCATTTTGTAGTTGGCGAAAAGCTGCACATTTAGATGTAAAATAAAACCTCACTACATCAGTCCAAGTGATTAGAATAAGGCTAACAAAGTTCTACCTAGTATGTTTCCATAGAGAGTTACTTTACTAATAGATAAAAATGATTTGTAATGAGCACACAGTTGTGAAACTAGAAACTTGAAAATTATTTGGAAGTTAAAGTTCCCCTATAACTACTCCAAGCACTTTATCCTGTGATTACATTTCTATAATCAGGATCCTCAGCAAAACCATTTTCAGAGTAAAAATAAGTTTCAGTCCAACCTTTCTTGGAATTACCACAAAATATGAGTTAAGAAAGCTGAACTAAGTTAAGAAAGCAAGATACTTAATATTTTGAGAGAAGTATCACCAATCATTTTGCTAATGTGCCTAAGATGATTCTTTCAGAAGGTTGCCTGAAAGTATCTGGGGAATAATGGAATTTTCAATTAAATCTTTACTTATATATTACCTAATTTCTGCAGTTCTTGGAAACAATGTTCACATACTCTTGCTGGTTGATTTTTCAGGTAATCTAATCCATATTTATTTGATGAACAAGCTTGGCATACAATCTGAAAACACATTGGAATTATTTCATTTAGAATAACCTTTGTATCTAAACCACCAGTTATGTTACAATTTATAGTTGTCTACTTTTCAAAACCTTTTCATAGTCACTGAGTCTGAATAAAAATTCAGTGGAGCTCAGGCATGTAGGGAACTCACACACAATACCACATTTGAAGAGGCCACAGATTATTACTGAGTGCTTACTACAGATAATAATATACTAAAGGAGTTAACATGTGCAAAATGTTTAGAACAGTGCCTGGTGTGTAGTAAGTCCTATGTTAGCTGTATTTACCATCTTCGTCATCATCGTCACTGTCATCATCACTGCTGCAACTATGAACACCTCTGCTGTGCCTCTTCCCAGTGTCTGGCCCAGATTACATGCTGTCTAAATAAGACCCATTAAATCTTTACAGTAACTCTCGGATGTCATTGTTACGATGCTCATTTTACTAATAACGTCATGAAGACTTAGAAACATCACTAGTGATAACTTCAACACTGAAAGTTTCCTCCTATTAAGAACTTAGTATTTAGATAAATGCAGTTTCAATAATTATCTGTAAATGTGAGCATCTATTTAATTTGAATTTATTAGTTTTTTAAAAAATGAACATGATCTATTATTGACATTCTGAAGTAATCTTGGGCTAGGAAGAGCTAAGTTCCCTAATAAGATTGCCTTGTGCCTAAATATGTAGAGGAGATATCAGCCACGATTCAGTGTCTCCCCCCACCCCCAATGGTTTACAAGGAGAAACGTGCTTCTTCGTTATGTACAGCTTAGAGCTATTGAAAATCACAAGGGAGGTGAGTGTGATCCTCTCCAACCTTTCCGCAGGCCCGGCAGTGATGTCGTCTCCAGGTCAGAGTAAATTCACTTGTGCAGATCATACACATCGTAGCTCTGGTATCAGGAATCCAGATGGGAGCCTTGGATCCAAGAGGACTAACTTCGTCTTTATTTTCTGAGTCAGCCTGTGGAAGAATGACTTCTGATTATCTCTATGCACACTGCCTGCTACAGCATCAAGCCTTTTTATTTGGACTGGCAGCTCACAGTGCTGATGGCATCATTAAGGATGTGGATGAAATATGAGCTATCATATTTTTCACGTTATTAGGATATTAAGATTAGCTACATTCCAACAATCCTCTAGTGCAAAATTAACTTTAAAAGATGCCTGTGGTAGTGCAATAACAGCCAATTAGTTTCTTCCTTAAACTATATTGTATTTTCTACAATGAGGTTTTAAAACTAGAAAAAATATGAATGCACTATATGCTATCATAGACTTGTAGTTAGACATTAACAGAATGAATATTTAGCGCTGAAATTACGCACACACCTCCAATCCTTCTGTGAAACACATGTTGCTTTTCTAAACCCCTGGGAAAAGTTTCTTGAAGGTAAAAACGATTTGAAATGCACTGCAAAAACATAAAAAGGAAAAGACAATACCTCATCAAGACTCCTACTAGGACAGAATGTGGTTCTTTTCTTGGCATACTCTTCTATTGACCTGGAAATCGCTTCTAGCCATTCATCCCTTTCTGGGGCAGAACTGTCGGGGGCAAAAGAGAGTTCTGTCAACCAGATGTCAGCTTTTATTCTTTGCCTTTTTCTTACATCTTTTCCTTCTGCCATGGCAACAGATTCCACCACCCTCCAACAATGCTAGTCACAGGCAACAACTCGGAGGTTTACGTGCACAAATAATCAGAGCAGGCATTAGAGCACACACGGCATTTTAGCAAACACAATGCTTTTTTTCTTTCCAAAAATACCGCTTTCTACTGAATGGCTTTTGAAGTCTCCTAAATTTGGAGGTATTTTTGTTTGGTTTAAGGGCTATTCATGCAATTAATCATTATGATTATTTATATAACCAAGGAGTTTCCTGAGATATAATCCTAGAATCTAAAAATATTCCAAGAAATCAAGTTTCAAATCCAAATTTACAGCATAGAATACTAAATATTTTTAGGTTACTAAATATTCTAGAAAGGGCACTGGAGACAAGGAAACATATTTTTGGCGTCATAAATAGATGTTGAAGGAGTGGTTAATAAGGGAAATAGCCTTCAGTGGTTGTTAGGGTTCCTCTACCTATTTGGCCCATCACATTTTCTGTTCTTAACCCTCAGTTCATCAGGAGCTATGTGACTCGAATGTAGGTGGAAATGGGCGAAACAGGGGGAAAGCCTGCTCAGAAAAACACATTCTTGTTCTCCGTTTTTGCAACCACACCTCCCTCTAAAAAAAATGCTATGGTAACTCAGAATCATCACTGGTATCGCCCATTTTGTTTTGCATACTCAAGAGGGAGAGGCACGTTTTAGGTATTGTGTGTGTATGTGTGTGTGTCTGTAGAGACAGAATTTAATAATAAATTTAAATCTCTATCATGATAAAATCCATCATAATAATGGGAATGTGATTGTATAAGAAAATGTAAACTTTCCTTTTTTTAAGAGAAGCACACTAAAGTAGGTAGGAGTAAAATGACCTGATATTTGTAATTTGTTTTGAAGTACTTTAGAAAACAGGAAAATTTGTGGCAGAATCTTGGTAATTTTTGAGTCTGGGTGACTGAATATGCAGTTTCATTGTATTATTCACTGTAATTTTAAGTATATTTTAACTTTTAAATAATGACTCTAAAATGAAAAATTCCATCACAAAAAATGATACAAATAGGCGTATTTTGATGAATCCAGAGCAGGTCAAGGAGATAACTTTAAAAACCACTCACCTTCCCCACAATAATCATTCTCAGAAATGTATCTTCCTACTAAATGGCTTCAGTGCCTTTTAGAAAATGCACTCATATGGATGTTAAAAGGAAGATATCAAGTTTACAAATAAAATTTTAAAACTAGTATATTTCTCAAAGTTTCATTATATACCAAAACCAAAATAAAATAGAAACAGCCCCTCTCTTTCTAAACCAAACAAAACCTGCCTGCCTCAGTTACCTCTACTATGCTATCACCACTGCCCCAACTAGCTGCCGCTGATTTAACATTTACTACGTATCAGCCAACTATGCTGAATGCTTTCTTTGCAAATATCATCACTTCTCATCCTCAGAGGTACCCCATGGAAAATACATGGGATCTTACACCCCATTCCCCCAATCCCAACGTCACACACCATCATCATTTACAGAAAAGCAATGTGAGGATTTGAACTGTTAGATAATTTGCTTTAGATAACAGGCTCCGTACTAAATGGTGGCTTGGTATCAGATCCAAGTGTGGCTAAGGATGGAACCCTTCACCACCATGTCACCTCTGGCCTCTGTTCCTGTTCTCTGAAGGACTACACTATGAGAGCATAGGCTCAGGTTCCAAGTAAACATTCATAAAATATTACTGTCCCCCCTGCCCTCTCTCCCTCCCCAACTTTTCACTGGAAAAAGTAACAGAAAGTCGAGAGGCAGATGGCTAATTTGAGGATTGCCGTCTGGTTTTTCTGGAGCCCTGGGAGCACGTGGAATGTGACTCGACCGTGCAAATCATGTCACATATGCTGTTCTTTCATTTAATCATTCCTGGCTCTCTCTTGTGTGGGGTTCTGCCAAAACAATGTTTATCAGCTGATAACACATTTCTCATAGACCACACACATTTGCCTACAGCATCGAGTGGAGATGTTCTAGCTCTGCCTTTGTGACATGGCTAGTAGAAGAATCAGCATCTTCCTCACAGAAAAACACAGTTAAGCCAAGTATTCTTTTCTTTATGGAATGTGGACATTACCAGATAGCAAATTTGCATTAAACAGGCACCATTTCCCCAATGAATGGAAATAATTTCTAAGGGAAAAAACTCTCCAACAGAAGAGATTTCTGGTGTGTTAGACCTTGCCACACTATTTACTTCTTGTGTTAACTGTGGGATGCAACTCTGAGGTCCAAAGGCCACATCACTTAAGTTTATTTGAGTAACATTTACTGGGAGCCTTCTATGGGCCAGGTACTACGCCATGAACTGGGCACACAAAGTACACTTCACTTGCAAGGGCTCACATCTAACTGAGGTGAGACATAAAGTCAGGTAAAAATTACCATATGGTATAATAAATGTAAGATAGATAAGTAACATAGAAGTAGTTAATTACCTTATTTGGGTTGCAGGGAAGGCTTTGCAGAGGTGATGACTAAGGTGCTATTGGGACAACTACAGGTGTTTGACAGGGAACTCTGCGATCTCCCTGTGCACCCTCAGCCAGTCTCCTAGCTTTGGTCATCGTCTCGAGGCTGATGACTCCTCAGGATATGCCTCTAGTCCAGTCTTCCTTCTGACATCCAGCTCCTGACATCAACTGCCTCCTTGATGACCCCATTTTGATGATTTATAGGCACCACACATTCAATATGCACATCTGAACCTAAATTCCTGATTTTTCTCCTAAAGCTGCACCTTTCCCACTTTTCCTTATCACAGCAATCCAATACGCTGTACAGGCTGGAGACTCACTCTTTCTGCCTCTCTCCGTCCCATTACTCGTCTCCTTCAGTTCCCCCTCCCAAACCATCCTCCACAGAGCAACCAGATATTCTTTTTTAAAATGCCAATACGATCACATCATTCCCGTGTAGAAACCTTTCAGTGGTTTCCTGTGGCTCTTAGGCTAAAGACCAAAATCCACAAGACGGTTCTGCATAATCTTTCTCCCTGGCCCTCCAGGTTTATCTTGGGTCACTCTCCCTCTCATTCGCTATGTTCATGACACACTGGCCTTTTAGTTCTTTGAATACACCATGTCCCTTTCCACCTCAGGACCTTTGTATACACTGTTCCTAATGGCCAGAAGCCTCCTCCTTTTCTCTCTGCCTAGCTGTCCAACAGCTACTTATCCTTCTTAACTTAACAGACACAGGACTTTAGGGAAGCTATCCCTAACTGCCCTTTTTCCACCAAATCTAATTTAAGATCCCTTGTTTTACAGCCTCATAGCACCTGGTAGTTTCCCTGTATACTACTTAATCTCCCTGATAATTGACTGTGGTAATACTTGCTAAGTGTATGTCTTTCCTAATGGACTATAAGCTCAGGGAAGGAAAGGCCCTTTTCATTGTCCCCTGTATCCTGATGCCCAGCAAAATGCCTGGCCCAGGGGAGACGCTCCATATTACTTATTGAACAAAGGGATGAATTCTAGGTGGAGGTAGCCACCTGTGCAAGGCAGAAGGATGTGAAGTAGGCTGGCATGCATGGAGAATCATTAGCAGATCCATATGCTGATGGAACATGCCATGCTTTGGTGGGGTTGGTGACAAGGAGAGTGAATGGAGATCAGGCTGGTGAGGCAGACAGGAGCAAGATCACAAGAGGCCTCCTATCCCTTTTTTACCTGTTACACTGTACCTCAGTGTGGTTGGGGGAATTCAGAAGGAGAGCCTGGCATATGGGTGGCATTTAGTATGTGTTTGTCCCCTTTCTTGCATGCATGCCACCTTAACCCTCCTGTGGAAATTTACTTTTCTTTTATCAATAACTTTCCAGTTTTATCATTCTCCTGCATACCCCACATTCACTCCATCCTAATTGGCTCTACCTGATTGAACCATTTCTTACAACTATAGTCCAGACATCACCATCTACAACCTCCTACCTGGTCTTCCAACTTCTACTCTAGTCTCTGGCGGTCTAGTTCTACAAGGCAGACAGTGTGCTCTTTTAAAAATAAAAATGATGTCACACCAATTCTTAGCTTAAAACCTTTGGATGGTTTCCCATCACACTTAAAAATCCAATGATCTTGCTAAGGTCTAGGAGGCCCATCTGAAAAAACACTCGACATCCAGATATTTACCTCATAGGCAACCAAAGAAAGAAAGATCAACCATCATTTCCTGAATTGTTTAATTTTTAATAAACAGAATTTTGTTTTTATAAAAGCCTATTTTAGTTAGAAAACTTAAGTGCAACTGAAAACTTAACTTCCCTATAGGCATGTCCTCTTTGGATCTTTTTTGTTTGTTTGTTTTGTTTTGTTTTGTCTGTTTTTAAAAGACTTTTTTTTGTTTTGTTTTGTTTTTTTACAACTTTATTGGAGTATAATTGCTTCACAATGGTGTGTTAGTTTCTGCTTTATAACAAAGTGAATCAGTTATACACTCTTTGGATCTTTGAAAATAACTTTCTTGATTTTAAGAAGCAGGCTTAAGTATTTGCCAGGAGCCTGATGTACAGGGACTTGATGTTCTTTGCACTTTTGTTCAGACTCAAGAAAGAAAGAAAAAAAAGGGCATAGTTCCAGGTGATCAAGCATTTACCTTTTTTTTTTTGGCCGTATGGGATCCTCGTTCCATGACCAGGGATCAAACCCATGCCCCCTACAGTGGAAGTGCGGAGTCCTAACCACTGGGCTGCCAGGGAATTCCCCTACTTTCACTTTCTAAATACTGATCTGGAGGATGCTTCAGGTGCCCCCTGCCTTGACGGAACTCTGCTTGCTCTTGCTGGTAGCTGGGAAGCACTTGACAAACCCTGAATACAGGAATTTGTCTTCTCCTGTCATCCTGAGATTTGGTGTCAGGCAGCAGTGGCCATTCCATTTCAGAAGAGTGACACGACCCAGGGAGATGCTCTTGCGGTCTGATTTGGGAAGTCAGCACATTTGGTCTCAGTCCTTGACATCCACAGACATAGGCAATATCAGAATGGTTAAAAGCATGAATTTTAGTGTCAGATTCAAATTTCAGCGCCACTGCTCTGCTACTTAACAGCTGGTTGGCTTTTTTCACCATAAAATGGGTATAATAGTAGTAACTTACCTTAAAAGGTTATTGTGAAGATTTGATGAATTAATACACAGAAAGTGCTTAGGATAGTCCCTGGCACAAAGTAAGCGCTACATCAGTGTTTGCTCTATTTTTATTATGTCAAAGGTGAGATCTGAGAGCCGCCCAGACTTGTTATGCAGATTCAGCAATGGAGCAAGCTATGACTGTTGGTGGCTCTCCCTTCACCAGTCAAATCCTGCCACACATGCACTTCTACCACTCAGCCAATATATGTGTGTATGAGTCACACAGCCCCAGGTTTCCTCAGTACTTGATTTACATTATGGTAATATATTTTGATTTACACATAAGTCACTGTAGGTTCTGATTTGAGGCAATGTGGTATGTCATAATAACAACAGATTTAAAAGCAGAAAGTTTCTACCTGTATCCTGACTTTGCCAGCTATGCATCCTTAAGAAAGCAACTCAATTTTTCTGTACCTTAGTCTTCCTCCTTTTTTATGACACCTACCTCAGTAGATTTGTTATGACCTCTGAATGTTACACGAAAACTTCCTAGTAAACTATAAAGCACTAGATGTTTCTAAAAACATTATGTATCATTGTAAAATGTCTTGAAATAACCACTTTTAAAAAATGATCAGCAGGGCTTCCCTGGTGGCGCAGTGGTTGAGAGTCCGCCTGCTGATGCAGGGGACACGGGTTCGTGTCCTGGTCCGGGAGGATCCCACATGCCGTGGAGCGGCTGGGCCCGTGAGCCATGGCCACTGAGCCTGCACATCCGGAGCCTGTGCTCCACAATGGGAGAGGCCACAACAGTGAGAGGCCCGCGTACCGCAAAAAAAAAAAAAAAAAAAAAAAAAAGATCAGCAAAGCACTTTTCGGCATTATTATTCCATTCAGAG
Organism: Hyperoodon ampullatus; assembly: GCF_949752795.1. Taxonomy (NCBI): domain Eukaryota; kingdom Metazoa; phylum Chordata; class Mammalia; order Artiodactyla; family Ziphiidae; genus Hyperoodon; species Hyperoodon ampullatus. The sequence continues at coordinate 19,704,159 of NC_136924.1, forward strand.
GAACATTTTAGTCTTTGTACCTCTAGCACACTACTGCATCAGCTCTTAGACATCCTACCTACATTGTAAGTCAAGAGTAAACTGCATGGTATTAGGAGAGAAAAGAAAGGGAAAAAAATAAGTTTACTAGTTAACCTAAATGTGAAAAATGCTGGAGATGTTTGACTCTGCAATACTGACAAATGTTCACCCATACATTTTTAAAATTTACCTGGCTGAGAGTATGAAGGAACGTTCTACACTTTCAATCTTTAGTTCATTCTGATATGCCTCTTGGGTGGGTTTTCTGACCTGGAAGAAAACAAAATGATTGAGCAGACTCATCCAATTGAAAACCTCACTGCTGAAGCATAGCTAAAATTGCCCAATGCCCCCACGGCTGACACCCACCCCCAGCCGTCATATCCAGCTTGATCTACCATCACTCTCCCTCATCTGCTCTGTGCTCCAGATGAATTTAAATACCCACATACAAGAAGGCCCAACTTCCCCACCTTCAGGCCTTTGCTCACACTATTCCCTGTACCTAGAATGCCTTTCCCTACATCTCAGCATGGCCAAATGTGACCAATTCTGTAAGGCTCTTGGCTCTTCCTCCAAAAAGACTTCCTCAAGTCTCCCTCTTCCTAACTACCACCAATCCCTCTACCATGTCCCAGCAAAAGCTGCACGTTCTTTATTTTCTGAGCTCCCACAAACTTTAACTGTGCCTTTATAGTGATATTTATTACTGTCTATTTTATAGGTATTGATATGCAGCATATTAGCTTCCCAACTAGTTGCTAAACTCCTGGAGGGATTGAAGTAGAGGTGGAGACAAAAGGATCATGCTTCAATTCATCTTTATATTTTTCACTAAACCGATAACACATTTTGTTTATAGTAGTTCTCAGTATAGTAGTTCTCAATATCTTATGACTAAATTAATGTATGAGGGAACAAATAACTACAAAAATGAATAAATGAACAGTAACACATGGAGAGAGAAGAGATAGAGATATGAGAAGATGATTATCTTAGGGCTTTTTCTCTAAATACATTTGGGTAAAAAAATATCTTATGCAAAAAAAAAAAAAAAAAAAAGAAAAGAAAAATCTTCTAACAGATGCACAGACCTTCATTCCAGCCAACGAGAGCATGTTGTTCAGTTTGTACATCCCGGACTGCACCGGTGTTGTATACAACAGAGCATCATTAAACTGAAAGTAGAAACATTTCATAGGACAAAGTAAAGCAACAAATTTCAGCTCCAAAGATATTGGTAAGATACAGGAATAAAGGAACAATATTACCTCTTTGTTTAAAACTCTCTGAATATAATACTTATATTCTGCTTATAAAACCAGAACCACCTAGAATGTTCTATTAGAATACTACTAGAAGGCAATTTCTAGAAAATGTGCTTTCTTTCCAAGTTCTGTAACAGATTTAACGTTTTCTGAATTCTAAATCCCACCTAAGGTATTATAATCTTTCAAAACAAATCACTGATTGAATCAATTTTTCCAAATCAGAGATGAAATAAACTAAATTCAAAAAGGAAGTGAATTTCTAGTTATGTATCATACAAGACTTTGTTTCCTATACTTGACATGCAAACAAGCAATCCAGCCAGTCAAAGATCCTACTAAAACTGCTGTCTGGGGCCTCCCTGGTGGCGCAGTGGTTGGGAGTCCGCCTGCCGATGCAGGGGATACGGGTTCGTGCCCCGGTCTGGGAGGATCCCATGTGCCGCGGAGCGGCTGGGCCCGTGGGCCATGGCTGCTGGGCCTGCGCGTCCGGAGCCTGTGCTCCGCAGCGGGAGAGGCCACGGCAGTGAGAGGCCCGCGTACCACAAAAAAAAAAAACAAAACTGCTGTCTGAATGTGCCAATCTTATCTGTCCTAAACAACCGTCTCCTTTCATTAAGCAATTATCCCTGCCTCGGGCTCAACAGAAACACACGTGGCCACTTACCAGAAAAAACATTCGGGGCTGCATGACTTTCCGAGATAGCTTCATCAGAATTCCTTCTTTGAGAAAAACCTGATTCATCCAAACAAACACCCATTTAGTACCCTCACAACACAACTACAATAACATATACATGTAATTTCCTTTTCGACCTTCTTTCCCCAGAATTATTTTGCGTGGAGGCTTGGCAGACATAGTTTACTTGTTACTTTTTACAGCCATGGCTTCTTTTTAAACCCTGTAAGTCATTTAGGAATTGGATGAGCCAGCAGAGTTTCATAACTCCAATACTGAGCCCAGGGGTACCATATGGTTTGAAATGTAATTGACTGAGTGTGTACTTGATCTTGAGGCATAGCCAACATCCTGACAATTGCACTTTTTAATTTTCCTGAATTCACTCCCTCAGTCACTTTTGTGCTCTGTGAAGAACATCAAAATACCAATTTTCTTCCTCCCCTCATAATCTTCTCTTAAAGATTTTAATTGAAATTGTCTTTAAAGCTGTGTGAGGTCAGCTAGTACTACACAATAAAACGATCCTATTTGATCAGATACTCTGTGGGGTCCCTTGCTATTCTCCTAATTGAATTGGACTTCTTGTCACAATGACTTAAATCATGAATGTTTTGAAAGGATAGAATGAACTTAGTTGATCCAGATTGGGTCACTGAAGAGTAACAATAACAAATAACCTATTTTCATAACTCAAATGAAAGTAGCTACAAACCGTGCCTAAATCCATTGTATTAAGTTTGCAAAAGGCAGTCTAAAACACTTACCCGTCCAGGCTGAACTATTTCATGGTGTCCATTTAAGCTGTACTGAATTTGCATAAGTTTCTGAAAGTTGTCCTACAGAAAGAGAATGCAGAGCATATGAAGGCACGGGCTCCCAGGTTCAACAGTACAGCAGCCGTTGAAATGAAGATACTTACTCCTTGCTTCATGGTGTCATTGGCATGGTTGGCTACCTCTATAACAACGGCAAGGGCATCTAAAATATGTAGGAACAGAAGGGGCATTCGATCACTATCATTACCAATGAATTGCAACACTGAGCAACTCCAGACAACAAGATGGCTAGTTCACAGCCACGGACCACTGCAGGAGATCAGTTAACTGTGAGTGGCCAGAAATATAGGCAATGCGGTTCGATGAGAGCAAAACCAAGGAAAACAGTACTTATGAAACAATGAGCCAAAGAAAGACTCTAAAGATACATTACAGACCATGTGTATCAATAGTATGAACGTCAGGGTTGTTTTGTGCTGAGAGTTGATTATTCTGTTGAAGTTTACAAGGATGGATAGGATTTTACCTGGAGGCTGAGGACCATTCCAGGATAAACTGCCTTGGGAGAGAAGGATCCTGGGACAGGAAACCAGAATTATGAGGACCAGCTATTTAAGAGGGTCAGGGCTTAGCTGCCTTCTCTTAGTCTGATCCCAAGAGGGAAGAAATGCCACATGGAAGCATACTAGACCTTAGGAAATTACACACATTATTTTGTGAGTTGGGTTATTTAGCTTCACCTGTGTTTTATTCTTTTTATTAACCTCTTGCCTTTATTAAATGTTTTTGAATGCTTCAGTCTTGTCATCTTCATAACTAGATATAAAGGAAAAAGTCTGTACCTTGTCTCCTTTTGGGATACAGTTGTTCTCAATTCAAGACAATAGTGTTCCCCTAGGGACACTTGGACATGTATAAGATAATTTTCGGTTGTCACAATGACTGGGAAGGTCCACTGGCCTTTAATGGGTAGGAGCCAGGGATGTTAAACATCCTGCAATGCTAATTAGAAATCCACACAAAGACGGTTATCTGGTATGACAGAAGCCCTACCATTGAGAAAAACTGGTAAGAGTGTTAAAGAAGGAAGCATGCCCTTCTGAGGCTGGTGTGGCAATGACAGTAATCGTCACTAAAAGGACTATTAAAAAAAAATCAATTTCCAGAAAGGGTTTGAGGTGTTTTGGTCCAGCTACTATACCTACCAAGGGATACTCTTTCTGGTACCAACCCTGGAGGTTTCTATAGTCTTTAAATGTATTATTATCACCATTATTAAAGGAAAGCTGTATTTCCTTATAGAGACTCAAACCACGCATCAGAATTTACTGTATCTGGCACTCATCATGGCAGATATTCAAGAGGTGACCTTGGACACATTCCCTGCTTTCTGGCCTGCTTGAACTTCCAGCAGACAGGGATAAAAGCTTTAAAATTTAATGAATGGATGAAGTAAAAAAGCTGCTGCTATTTGGTCACCTGGCCTCCAAGCTCTGACCTCTCCCATCCATTCTGCAGTTCTACTTTCCTCATATCATCCCTTTAAGAGGCCCTGGTGACTCTGTTCCTTTAACTCTTCTGCTTATCTTCCCAAGGTATATTAGTCTCGTTTTCCCTCACCCTTGGGCAATCTCATCACTTTACTGCATTGCCTCTGGCCATACAGTGCACATCACTGTTCACTGCTTATCCTAAGCCATGTCTTTGCTGAAGTGTGTAATTTTCTTTAAACAAGCTCCTTAATTTCTGGCCCTGTATTTGTTTTACCTGCAAAATGGAGCTAATAGCTCACTTTCCTTGAAGGCAGAAGCCCTGGGACAGATGTTTTCTTGAGGCCCGATCTGCTAAACTCTGTCTAAAATATTTATCTCCATGAGACAGACTCTGGCCTGGAATGCCCACTCTTCCTCTCGTCCACCATCCCTCATCAACTCATCTCTGGTTCTACTTCCCTCTAAGCAAAGCTCTACCTCTTCCATCCTCACACTTTTCTCCATCTTCCAAATGATTCTATACTGCTAAGTGCATCCTTACTTTAAAGCTATCTGCTTTGTTCTCTGACGGGTATCATAGACTCTTCTCTTTCTTTTTTTAATATTTCTTTATTTATTTCATTATGCCGGGTCTTAGTTGCGGCACGTGGGCTCCCTAGTTGCAGCATGCGAACTCTTAGCTGCAGCATGCATGCGGGATGCAGCTCCCCAGCCAGGGATCGAACCCAGGCCCCCTGCATTGGGAGCGTGAGTCAGAACCACTGCACCACCAGGGAAGTCCCTATCACAGACTTTCTTCTTCAACTAAATTATATGTTTACCAGAGACAAGAAGCATGTCATGTCCCCCACTCCAAACTTTTCCTTTAAAAAAGCACCTTTAAAAGCATAACACTTGGGGCTTCCCTGGTGGCGTGGTGGTTCAGAGTCCACCTGCCGATGCAGGGGACGCGGGTTCGTGCCCTGGTCCGAGAAGGTCCCGCATGCCGCAGAGCGGCTGGGCCCGTGAGCCATGGCCGCTGAGCCTGCGCATCCAGAGCCTGTGCTCCGCAACGGGAGAGGCCCGCATACGGCGAAAAAAAAAGGCATAACACTTGCAAATAAAAGATGTTACAGAAGAAGTAAAATGATTAATAGAATGAATAAGAATCTCTACAGGGCCTCCCTGGTGGCGCAGTGGTTGAGAGTCCGCCTGCCGATGCAGGGGATACGGGTTCGTGCCCCGGTCTGGGAGGATCCCATATGCCGCGGAGCGGCTGGGCCCGTGAGCCATGGCTGCTGAGCCTGCGCATCCGGAGCCTGTGCTCCGCAACGGGAGAGGCCACAACAGTGAGAGGCCCGCGTACCACAAAAAAAAAAAAAAAAAAAAAAAAAGAATCTCTACAAAAATGGGTTAAAAACCTTTCAGCTTTGTAATCTGATAATGTAAAGAATGCACAAGAATGTGATCAAAATTCATAAAATGAATGGCGTGGAGATGGATTTGTCTAATGTGTTTCTGTAGATTATTAGAACCAGGGCTATACCTATGACATTTAAAAGAGGTAGTTTGGGAATAAATAGAAAGAAACACTACTCTCCTAAACAGAACTAAATCCTCGTGTGTGTGTGTGTGTGTGTGAGAGAGAGAGAGAGAGAGAGAAAGACAGCAGACATACATGCACACACACACAGACACAGACACACACAGTGGATTATCCCATGAATATCAATGAGTCCCTTGTGTTGTAATGGACTATTTTCCTTAAGTACTTCTGGGGTGAGGGAGTGGAAGGATGGTAAGGCTAATGCCCATCATTAAACAGAATAATAGACTATTTTAGACCTTATCTCTAATTTGTGTAGTTTGGTCACTTCATGGACTCATGATTTTAAAGCTTGAAAAGACCTTGCAGATCAACTGGTTCAATCTCTGTTTTTGAAAGCAGTGGACATCTAGAGAAGGTGAATGCACCCTGGCACAGAGAGACTGAGCCCAGGAGGATGAAGCTCCCTGACAACAGACTATGCTGGGACCACTCTCTCAGGAAGCTGGCTCCAATGGCTGCCTGACCATGGGCATCTTTTGCCCCTATAATTTCACTTGCATCCAGCACCACTTTATCTAGTTCTATTTTAATCTGCCTAAAACAGAGTTTAAAAAGGCTTCTTATGAATAAAACACAGTTTTGTATATGGGTTTTGTTACGTTTTTACTTTCCAGGTTCAAATGAACATAATATAAAAACTTCTATAACACATGAGACCACAAAAATTGTTTACCTTGAGTGTCTCTGTAATCTCCAGCGTCTTCTAAGAGATTTTTTAAATAGTCTAGAAAAGGAAAAAAAGTTATGGTATTTAGTACAATAAAGCACTAAGGAAAAAACATTTGTCTTTCTTATTCAATACTCTAGTCAGCCTTATTGGTTAATATACATATTCATTTTGTTTGTGCTACCTTTCTAAAAATGAAAGAATAAAGCCCTGGGGTCAATTTGAAATCAGGACACAAAATCAGAGCTAGAAAGAGCCTGAGAGTTTGCACTAGTGATTTTAGAGATGAGGAATCAGGCTACCGAGGACACGGTCTCACTCAAGTAATACAACCTCTTTGTGGCAGAGCCAGGACCAGAACCCGAACCCAGGTCTCCTGATGCCCAGGTTCAGCTCTTTAACTCCAACATGCACAAAGTACCTTAATCTCAAGATCAGATGCATGTTTAGTACCAAATTTCAAGCATTAATAGATTGAATGTCTAAGGAACTCTGAGATCTGGCAATCTTAAGAGTCTAACAATGCCCAGAACACCAGAAAAATGCAATACATATATCTAGACCAGTGGTACTCAAATGGGGGCAGGTTTGCCCCCCAGGAGAAATTTAGAAATGTCTGAAGACATTTCTGATTATCACAACTGGCGGAAAGGGGATGCCACTGGCATCTAGTGGTTAGAGGCCAGAGATGCTGCTAAACATCCTACAAATGCACAGGACAGCCCTACAACAAAGAATTATCTGCGCCAAAATGTCAATAGGGCTGCAGTTGAGAAACCCTGGTCTAGATGAAGATGGTCTGGGGGGCTTCCCTGGTGGCACAGTGGTAGAGAGTCCGCCTGCCGATGCAGGGGACACGGGTTCGTGCCCCAGTCTGGGAAGATCCCACATGCCGCAGAGCAGCTGGGCCCGGGAGCCATGGCCGCTGAGCCTGTGCGTCTGGAGCCTGTGCTCCGCAACGGGAGAGGCCACAACAGTGAGAGGCCCGCGTACCGCAAAAAAAAAAAAAGATGGTCTGTAAACGAGCAACATGGTATACAGTGGTTCTAGTAATACGAAAAAACATTTAAGGCAATAGGTTATATTTCATAAATCCTGTAACCAAGGAATGTTACAGGATTTCAAGGTAATACTTCCTTCTCTGTTGAGAAATGTTGGATGACTTCCCATTAACTCTCAGATTAAAACAAATTCTATTTCCTGGAATTTCAAGTCCCCACTACATGGCCCCTGTTGACTTTTCTGCTTTTCTCTCTTGCTACTGCCTTACACAGGCCCTTTGTTCTTAAGTCTGATTCTGCACAATTTCTTAAACACCTCCCATGTGTTCCCTGGCTCCATACTTTTTGTCTTTAATGTTCCCTTCTTCTGAATCCTTTCTCTGTCTCTGCGTATAAAAATTCTACTCATAATTCTTCAAGGCTCATCTCAAATTCCTCCTCTCTTACCAAACTTTCCATTTGAAAGAAATATTCCTTCCCTTTGAATAACACATTACACAGCAGTTACTGTATGCCTTCTATCATTTTCTTTTTCATTAGACTCAAGGCTCCTGTGGGCAGGGCCAGCCTACATCTGATTCATCTTTCTATCTCTCATAGTACCTAGCCAGAGACTTTGCATGCAAGGGACAAGAAATGCTTAATGAATTTTAAAAAAATGATTTTTTTTTTAGACAGGATTGTGTCTTACTTTAGGTAAAAGGCAATAAAGGCTGAAACCAATCCTAATGCCCGTGGGAGTTGGGAAATGGAAAGAGGAAAGGCATATTAAAAGACTGAATGCATTTTTATCAGATCCAATCTCCATTTAGCAATATTATGGAACAGATATAATTTCATCTCATGGATTTATTAAGTCATGCTCAAAGGCACAAAGGGGAACTTGGACGTTAGTGCCAGATTTTCAAACTTAATAGACGACTAACATACACACCCAACTGCTGAAACTATACATCTTTGACACAGTGATCCAAGAACCTGTGTGAGTCTAGACATGCACATTATAAATATCCAGCCCTGGCAACAAGCCACAGCGAGATATCGTGTATGACGACGTTAAGCTTCTGTGCCCAGGCATAGGTTCTACCTTGCCAGAGACCATCACAAGCAATTTAGATCTGAAAGTAATCAGAACATAAAAGTTGGAGAGCAATTCTTCCAACCAAATAAATAAGAAACCCACAAAAATTAACAAAATACATTGATTATACACTATACTTGGCCTCATCTGGAGATGAAAAATGAACTTAATCTCACTCTGACCCTACTCAGAATGCATTCCATATATAAGCCATGTTTAGTGAATCCAAATATTTAACTTTTCCATGAGAGCGACAGGGTTAGCAAGAAAAACTTACTCTTCTTGGGCTACTTCATTAATCAAAAGGGATGTTCCTTAAAGCCACAGGTAGCTGAAGAGTGTGGAAATGAAAGCAGATTTACCTAAGTATCAGATTCATAGCAAGTTCCCATTTTGTCTTCAATTCTTGTTCTTTAATACAGAAGCATATCCATGCAAGCTGAGACATTTCTCTAAACCAAAAGAGGTCACTGGAAGATGTCCATATTAGGAAATCCTGACCTCAGAATCACTGTGCTGAGCCCAATAAGCTTCTGAGTTGCATTTTCCTTCCTTGTACTCAAGCTCAGCTGCTGCTCGCCAACCTAAACTTTTAGGAACAAAGTGGAAATACACAAACTGGCTGGGCAGAAAACCCAGGATAAAAATGTTGCAAAATCATGTTATTAATCAAGGAGAAAATGGGGTTAAGGTTTACTTTCCTTGCCAATTAAAAAAAAAAATCTTAAAACTCAACTTGCAAAATTCACCTTTCCAAAACTGAATTTTAGAAATTCAACTTTCTCATGTATTCATCCATATTTTCAGGGCATCTCACTGCAGTACATACTCCTTTTGAGAACTTTTACCTTTTCTAGGAAGACAAGACCATGATCCCCTCAGTTAAGAATCACTAGTGCCTTAACTACAGAATGAGAAGAACGAGACTGATCACCCTCTGAGTCAGATGGAAGGAGCAATGAAATCACGAGCTGCCCCAGTGACTGTCATAACCCAGGTGAAACGCAGGAAGGCAAACCAGACAGACACTCCTGCATTGGCCATTTGGAATTGTTTACTACAGATCATTTAGGTCCTAGCATCCTGCTGGAGCTTCCTTAAAAAAATCGAGGCGAGCGGAGGAGTCATCTCAACTTGCCATGTTGGACTTGTAGTATTCTATGACTTTCCTGTTTCCACCAAGCCAAACAAGGATGTTTCAAAACTTCAGTAATAAAAATGCCTCAAATGCTACTGAGGTTATTTGTATCAAAGAAAAAAAGGTTGGTACAGCATGCCTGGACACCACAAAATGTACTTTCTGGCCACCAGGTGGCATCGTTGATTAAAAGTTAATCAGTCCCCATCATCACCATCATCCAACATTAGCAGCACAAAACTAACCAAAACATAGCATGTGCAGTCTCAAGGGCTATGCAAGTTAACTCTGTCCTCATATATGAGACCCAGAGTGAAAGAATGAGGACCCAACAAATACCATATCTTGTTAGAGGTCTAAGTTTTCAATACATGGGCTCCTAGTAAGTCTTACAATCCCTTGATTGCCTAATCAACGAATAATCAACTTAAAGCAGAAAATGATTCAGAGGTGCAGGAACCATTTCCTAAAAATGAGTCATCTGTGGGAATCGGGGACTTTTAAATTCAACAGCACCCAGTAAGATTCCTGGACTGTGTGCTCAGAAACGGTTGATGGCAGAGCACAGAGGAAATTAGCATATAGGACCGGGTAACGTTCCAAAGTCAAGTGTTTTGAATTCAAGGACATGTCTTGCTTTGTATTATCTAGATTTCTTCTTTCCTCCCTAAATGTGTAATGAAATCAGCAACAAAATACAGAATTATGAGATCCAGAGAATAATAAGTCTAGTCAATGAAAGCCTGTTTGCCAAAATTTCAAATGTTAAAAGAAGCCACCTAAAATTATCCTGACTTGTGAAACAGAGTAGAGATAATATTTTAAACACCAGAATAAAGATCAAGTATCAGGTTGTAAGACACACTGCTGCCATCTTGAAGGTGGCTTGGCGAAGAGCTCAAGAGCCCTTGCTGGGGGTGAGAAGACAGATTCGTACTTTCTTTGTCCAGCCATGTCTAGCAGAGGTATGTATGTGACTCTGACCATGTCCTGTGGCATTTCTGGGTGTCAGTATCCCCATACATAAAATAAGTAGGCTTGGCCCAGATTGAAAAACTAATGACTCTCATTCTAAAGTACCATGAAGCATACCATGAACATCTCTCTAAAACAACTATTTATTTTGAAGTTATTTCCTTCTATTTTTATAAATGCTTGACTTTACTTAATTTTAATAATATATAGAATTTTATAGCACATTTAAAGTATTCTAACCCGCACATTTTTTTTAATACATAGAAGTAGCAAACATGCCACTCCAGGGATATATGATATGGGACTTAGGTACTCTATTATTAGACTTAAGTCATTTTTTAGTTATCTTGTTTTGGCTGTTATAAACTGGATGGCCATACATCCTAATTTGCCCATATGATTCTGCATATACCTGTTGTCCAGGTATTACTATAAATACCGCCCCTTGCACTCTTTAAAGGTACTGGGTTTGAATAATAAATTGTGTGATTATTTTAATTACAAGTAACAGTGGTCAATGTCTTGATATATTTGTCTTTTTCTATACTTCACATTTTGGGTGTGTATGTGCAGGGGGCAGAATATCAATGGGAATGAGAAGGTTTTTGTTTTTTTTAAGTACTTTATATATCTATCTCATGAGAAACCTTTCCTAAAAGGATATACCAATTTAAAAGATCATTATTTATATATGAAAATACCAGCTTCACTAAATGATTGCCAGTTTTGTGTATTGTAGTTTTTTATTGCTAATGTAGTAGGGGGAATTGATAACTTATTTTAATTGATATTTATAATTCAGAGGACCTTAAACATGCCACAGTGTACTTATTATGTATACTTTTTCTGAGTGAATTGTTTGTTCATATTTTTAGTCCAGATATCTATAAAAGTCTTAATATTCTTAGTGAAATAGTATTTTTTCGTATTTGCTACAAATATGTTTTCTGATGTACTGTTTATCTTTTTATTTCAACTATGTTTTAAACCTTTATAATGTTTTTATTATATAGAAGAGTTGAAAGGTGTCAATATTTTCCTTTATAATTTCATTAATATGGGGGGGCTTAGAAAATCATCTCTCCTCCTCTCCCTACCCTGAGAGTTTTAATAAATAACCAATTTTTATTTTTTCCCTGGTTTTCCTATAGTTTAATGCTTCATATGTAATTTTTTTTTAAAGTTAAGACTTTATTTTTTTAAAGCAGTTTTATGTTTGGAGCAGTTGAGGGTAAGGTACAAAGATTTTCCATATACCTTCTGCTTACACACATGCACAGCCTCCCTCAGTATCAACATCACCCACCAGAGTTGGGCATTTATTACAACTGATGAACCTACATCAACACATCATTAGTATCTAGAGCCCATAGTTTACATTACGGCTCACTGTGGTGTACATTCTATGAGTTTGGACAAATATATACAATGAAATGTATCCATCATTATGGTATCATAGAGTATTTTTACTACCCTAAAAATTCTCTGTGCTCTGCCTATTTATATTTAGTTTTGATTTTATTTTTAGTGTATCCAATAATGTATGAATTTTAGTTAGTTTTTCAAATTTTAACAGGTTATTCACCAAATAATCCTTTCTATTGTCTTGCACTTCCTACTTTGTCAACATTAGATTCTTATAAACAACAGTCTATTTCAAGTTACCTCCCTATTCCAATGGCAGAATAATAATTATTATTTTTAATCAATAGTATCATGTGTCTTTAACTGTTGATATTTTAAAATACGTATTGACTGATGTTTCCCTCTCAGAATATTCTTTAATGATGTACTCTATTTATTACCATACACAAAATCATTTTGATATGTATGGATAAAATTGCAAACTAAGTCAACCTTAATGAGAATATGGAGTGCAAGCAACTAGTTAAAAGCTAAGTTAATGGTTCTATAGTGTCAAGTGTCCCTTTAAGCACAAATGCTAAATCATGGGCTTCAGGAGGACCAGGAGTCTGAATTAATTATCCTTATATCCCCCAGCACCTAGAACAAGGTCTGGTGCATATGCAACAAATGTTTCCTTAATTTATGATGGACTAAATGACACTCATTTAGGGTTACCACTTCTTGCTCCATATTTTACTAAGCAGTTATACTCTGAGGGTCTAATTAAAAAGTGCTGCAGTCTCTGCTCTAATTCTCCTGCTTCTCAAATATTAGGTCAGTTCTGGCCTCTGAGAATGTGGCCCAGAGATTACTAAGTTAGAAAAGTGACCTTTCCGGGCTCTCAGGTTCACAGATTCATGTTCTTGGAAAGCTGACAATGCCTTTCTGTGAATTAAAAAGGCCACTTCTCCTGGGCTGATGCAGCCCCTCGCCAGGGCACACAATATGGCAAGTGGAGCACTGGCTGGACTTAGAACTCAGCCAGGAGCCCTTGTCAGGACATAGCCACATGAGGCAGCCCTGGCCTGTCTTACTTTGATAAGTCTGGTCCAGAGGTGGCATGCCCAAAGGACTCACAAACCAAACCTGATGCCAGGCTCGTCCTAGGACAAAATTTTGGATCAGATCTTACAATGGACAGAATCTCCCTTTGGTCCCTTTTTAGCAGGACATGTTGGCTTGGCATATACAGAATGCCCTTAGGGGAGTCAGACCCATAGGAAAGTCAACAAATGTAAACATCCATTATTTTGACTTCACTGAGACTGCTTTTCTTTGTGGATACATTTAAGCCTGCCAGTTTATCAAGTGAGAATCTCACATGTACAGAAATGGCCTTGACACAGGCAAGTCTCACTTAAGGAACCTCTTATCCAAATTTGGTCCCCACTACCCTGATTACTGAGGTTTGAGGAGATAAGTATATTTTACTACCCAAAGAACTGCTAAGTGAAGAATAAAGCAGATATAAACACCAAAGTGAATTCAAGTTTGACTGAATTTCAGTGTTTTCTCCAACTGGAACAGTTCTCTCTCTCTCTCTTTTTTTTTTTAAATGGCCGTGCGGCTTGCGGGATCTTAGTTCCCTGACCAGGGATCAAACCTGTACACCTTCAGTGGAAGGGCAGAGTCCTAAACACTGGACCACGAGGGAATTCCCTGGAACAGTTCCTGATGTGAGCCCATGATTCTGACACATGCTAAGAGGGAAACTCTTTGGCAACAGAGTCAGCTTGCTAGATCTTTGGCAAGGCCCATTCCAGCAATAGAGGCATTCGGTTACTTGCAGGGAATCCGAGTCAAATCTATACTGAGAATTGGAAAAAGAATGGCTCTGCAGTAATGTCTATGGGTAGAATTCAGAGGGTCTGCAAACTTGGACAGGCAAAACCAAAAAATCTTTCTACTAATCTCTAAGTGAAATACGGAATTTCCTTCCGTTACGAATGTAGTCAACAAATCACAGTATTATCAATGACACCAGGGCTTTATCACCATAGAAATCGCATGTTTTTTTATATGACATTACGGTTGTTGCAGGCATCTCAAAATATTGTTTACTCTCACCAGTAAATTCAAAATCATGACAGTTATTAGATCCACACCACCTCTTCCTATTTAATGTATTACCTAAAGAAGCACATGTATTACTCTGTCACTCCTCAAAATTATTTTAATAACTTTATTTCAGGCCAACTGGTTTCCTCCTAATCTTATGAATTCTATTCTGTAACTTCAAAAATTACTCCGAGACAAGATCCATAGGATTCACCACATTCCCAGAGGGATTCTGGCCTAACCTTAAAAAGGTTAAGAACACTTGTTTTATACAGAAAGTGAGATTACATTTAAAAGCTATAATTTAATAGAACAAGCAGATAAAATGTGCTTACCTCTTATATCCTGAAGTCTTTCTGTAGTATTAAAATACTTCATAGACATAATTTATTACACATCATCTCTCAAAATACCTTATTCACAACTACAATTAAAAATGAATTGCAGAGCTTCCCTGGTGGCGCAGTGGTTGAGAGTCTGCCTGCCAATGCAGGGGACACGGGTTCGTGCCCTGGTCTGGGAAGATCCCACACGCCGCAGAGCGGCTGGGGCCGTGAGCCATGGCTGCTGAACCTGCGTGTCCGGAGCCTGTGCTCCGCAACGGGAGAGGCCATAACAGTGAGAGGCCCGCATACGGAAAAAAAAAAAAAAAAAAAGAATTGCAACAGAACAGGAGCTGAGCTAATTATCACCCTCCCATTTTACATGGACGGAGCTGCTTTGTATCAGGGCCTTTGGGTTCCTCAGAAAATAAATTCTTTGGCTGGCATCCAGGACAGCCTCGCCTTTCATCAAGTTCTGCTCTACAGAAAGTGTTAGAATGATTTTAGTCTATGGTTTTCAAACAAACACTTGCTAAGCAGAAGTTTGAATTTTCAGAAGCAAAAGTTTCAATTTTCAGTAAGGGATTTTTAAAAGTCATGCATTAATTCGATTCTGATCTTTTGTCAAATCTGCTTATTAGCCTGTTCATAACTCAAATTTATAGCTTCAGAACAGAACAGATGTTTTTAATATCCCATTTTCTACCAACATGGGAAATCCTGGATTTCTAAAACCTAGAGGGAGTTAATGCCATCCCAGACTAAAGGCAAAGATTATAGGAAAAGTAATATAATATGTTGTTAAAGTCACTTATAAATATTTTGAACAAGATCAAAGAAACTACCTGATCCAAATTTAATCAAAGTTCAAAAGCTTTTCTTCCCCTCTGCAAATACAGAAATGGAAAAAATACTTCAGAGGAATTTTTAAATTATATTTTCATTATATTTTCTCCACTGTGATCCCCACTGATTCACCTTGTTTCAACACCAATGTAGTAGCTTTCCACAAATAAAAGACTTTTCATTGAAAAATTTATAATACATATAACACAAAATAAAGACAATAAAAAACAAACAAAAAAAAACCCTACCTAACAAAAAAACACCAACCCTAAAAGGATATATGATAGTCATCCCTGGATGGTAGAAGATGAAGAGGGACTTTGTTTTTTTATAATATGTAACATATTTTTTATAGGCACAAAAGATCCCTTCAAAAAAGAAAAGTGACCCCTACAAAAATAAATCCTCAGAATATTCTCACTCAAACAAGTGACCAGGAACTTCCCTAGTGGCACAGTGGATAAGACTACGTGTTCCCAATGCAGGGGGCCTGGGTTCGATCCCTGGCCAGGGAACTAGATCCCACATGCATGCTGCAACTAAGAGTTTGCATGCCGCAACTAAGGAGCCCGCCTGCCACAACTAAGGAGCCCACGAGCTGCAACTAAGGAGCCTGTGTGCCGCAACTAAGACCTGGCACAACCAAATAAATAAATAAATGAATTAATTAATTTTAAAAAATACCAGGGACTTCCCTGGTGGTGCAGCTGTTGAGAATCCGCCTGCCAATGCAGGGGACTCGGGTTCGAGCCCTGCTCCAGGAAGATCCCACATGCCGTGGAGCAACTAAGCCCGTGCGCCACAACTACTGAGCCTGAGCTCTAGAGCCCGTGAGCCACAACTACTGAAGTCCGCGTGCCACAACTACTGAAGTCCGCGTGCTCAGAGCCCGTGCTCTGCAACAAGAGAAGCCACCGCAAGAAGCCCGTGCACCTCAATGAAGAGCAGCCCCCGCTCGCCACAACTAGAGAAAGCCTGCGTGCAGCAACAAAGACCCAATGCAGCCAAAAATAAAATAAGTAAATAAATATTTAAAAAAAAAGACCTGGAGGAAAAGAAATGGGTTAAACTTAAAAAAAAAAAAAGGTGACCAGATCAATATAAATTTTAGGAACTGAGAAGAGGAAGAGCTGGGAGGGACCCTTAGGGGTTGGGTGTGGCCCCAAAGAGTAGGACTGTAAGCTCCATAAGGGCAGGGACCACCACTGTGTTGTCTGCCAGTGTATACAGGTGCCCAGCTCAGTGCCAGCCTGTATCAATACTGGTTGAATGAGTAGGTGATTGATTAATGGAGGTGAGAATCTGGCCTTGAAAGTCAGGTTTCAGGAGAAGGTAAGAAAATGAATGCATCTAGAACAAAGGAAAATAAGATTTGGGCAATTCTTTGGTTATATAGAACAGGTTTATAATTGTGGTCTTTATACTGTGGATAAATCATTTTTTTTCCTACAGTAAGATTTAACTTTTCAGAACAGTTTTACATTTACAGCAAAATTGAGGGAAAGGTATGAAGATTTCCCATACATCTCCTGCCCCGACAAATGCACAGCCTACCCCGTCATCAACACACCCCATCAGGGTGGTCCATTTGTTACAATGGATGAACCTACACTGACACATCATGACCACCCACAATCCACAGTTTACATTATAGCTCACTCTTGGTGTTGTACATTCTGTGGGCTTGGATAAATATGTAATGACATGTATCCATCATTATGGTAGGATAAGCAGGTTTTCAACTTTCCTAATAAGCAGAATAAAAGTATATCTGTGAAATGATAGAAAACATATACACAGTTATCCCTTGGTATCTGCGGGGGATTAGTTCCAGCACTCCCCTCAGATACCAGGATCTGTGGATGCTCAGTTCCCTTATATAAAGTGGTGTAGTAATGTCAGCCCTCCCTATCCATGGGTTCCGAATCTGCTGATACCAAGGGCCAACTGTAGGGTCTCTGGCCCCGGTTCCTTGCATAGAGCTCCCTAAATATTTGTAATTTTCTGAGAGATAAGAGCACTAGGAGTGGGACTACCCTGGTGGTGCAGTGGTTGAGAGTCCGCCTGCCAATGCAGGGGACACGGGTTCGAGCCCTGGTCCGGGAAGATCCCACATGCCGCGGAGCAACTAAGCCTGTGTGCCACAGCTACTGAGCCTGCACTCTAGAGCCCGCGAGCCACAACTACTGAAGCCTGCGTGCCACAACTACTGAAGCCCACATGCCTAGAGCCCGTGCTCCGCAACAAGAGAAGCCACCGCAATGAGAAGCCCGCGCACTGCAACAAAGATAGCCCCTGCTCACCGCAGCTAGAGAAAGCCCGCGCGCAGCAACAGAGACCCAATGCAGCCAAAAATAAATAAATAAATAAATCTATTAAAATATATCATATCAAAAATTAATTTTAAAAAAGGGCAGTAGGTGCATCTTTTGTTCTAATATCTGGTCTTTGACCCTAGTTCTGACACAAAGCCACCTTGGAATTTTCTAAGTGACAGTAGTGTCCTTTGTTATAATGAGGTGACTCCTGGTTGGCTCCTAGATGGGGACTGGTCACCACAAAGACCAAGCCATGATTAAAAGCTTAAAACTTTCAGTCCTATTCTCCACCCTCAAGGAAGGGGAGGGGGCTAGAAGTAGAGTTAATGATGGGTCATGCCTACGTGATGAAGACTCTATAAAAACCCCAGAATACAGGGTTTGGTGAGGTTCTAGGGAGCTGGTGTGCCCAGAGAGGGCATGGGAGTTCCACCCCCCATACCTTGCCCTATGTATCTCTTCCATATGAAGTTCAATTTTATCTTTTAGCATACCCTTTTATAATAAAACAGTAAACGTAAACAGGTGCTCCCCTGAGTTCTGTGAGCCATTCTAGCAAACTTTCAAACCCAAGGAGAAAGCCATGGGAACCCCGATTTACGGTCGGTCGGTCAGAAATATAGGTTACAGCCTGGGACTTGCGAATGGCATCTGACGTTTGGAAAGGTCAGGCTTGTGGAAATGAGCCCACTATCTCCAGGTAGACAGTGTCAGAATTGAATTGAATTATAGGACACGTAGCTGGTGTTGAAGAGAGTCGCTTGGTGTGGAAAAAAACCTATATATCTGGTGTCAGAAGCGTTGAGTGTGGTAGTGTGAGAGCAAAGTGGAGACATGGGAGGAGTGCGTTTTTTCTATGGTCTTCTTGGAAGCGGGCGTGATAAAGGGAGCATGACCAATAGGAAGATATTGCCACAACTTGGCATGAGTTTAGAAAGGCCTGGCCTGGAGTATAACAAGGGAAATGGAAAGGGCAGGAAGCAGAAGCAGAGGAAAACTAGTCAGCAGATCTTATGACGGAGGAAAGACAAGGAAAGAGAAGCATTTTAGTCCTTTCCACAGTTTTGTTTCTGGGTAACTGGAAGTGTTTTTACTCTTAAAAGCAATTTATCAATCCATCCATCCATCAAATGTTCACAGGCATCCCTGCATAGGGATTCTCAACCTCATAAAAAGGAACAACGTTTATTTCCCTAAGTCTTTCAGTTTACTGAGTCCCTGTTATGTGCCAGAATCTATGCAGACACTGAGTTAGGATAAAAAAGATAGTCTCTACCCTGAACTGATGAGGAGGAAGGAAATAAGCAGTGGTAAAAAATTAATGCTGCTCTTTTAGCAGCATCTGTTCACTTTTTAAAAATTGCTCCCTCACTGCTGCCTCAAGATCCCCCTTTGTCCTAACTTCACATAGGATTTGGGCCCCACACAGATTGAAAGATCTGGCCAGATCCACTGCTCTTAGGTGGCCAAAATAAAGGTAAAATTTACAAGTTTTCCCTGCTTAAACTAAGTAAATCACTTTCTTTACTACTTAAAAAAAAAAAACAATTCTAATCTTAAGCATTTCATTATACAACATATACATTTTATTTGATCCTATTTTGAGCTGAGCTTAAAAAAATATTACCAAGAATTCAGTTGGAAATTTTTTACTACAACGAAGGAAGAAATAGCCTAAGTAAAATACCCACTAAAAACCCAAATTAGGTCCTGAAGAAAACATTGCAGACAATAGGATGCTTGTTTGAACAGTAGGGGCAGGACTGCTGTATCTGGGGATTTCCACTTACCTTTCTCTAAAGGATTCCAAAAGAAATTATCTTATCTTATCTGTACTTCATCCCTGCATTTCTCAATCTTCCCTTCTCAAGAAGCCAAGGTGGGCACAAACCTACTTATACCAAGCCAGGTAGGAATCCCTTTCTCTGCCTGAAACTCAATAAATCCAAGTTGTCAGGAGTTGCCTGAAATAATCTCACTCTTTCTCTCTGTTCCTGTGTGCTCTGTGCCCCTGGAATTATTCCAAATTCTAAAATGGAAATAAAAGTATCAATGCTTCCCTCACAAGGTTGTGTGGAGGATTAAATCATTGAGCTTGTTTATCCAAAGATGAGGATTCAGAGTTAATTCACATGTTTGAACAGATGCAAACGTAAGACTTAAAATCCAACTACTAAAAATCTAAGCGCATAGATAGGGGCACTTTGATAACAAAAGTAGAAATATCTTGCAGAGTAGACAGAAATCAGAACATAACAAAAAGGAGTATTGGAAAATAAGAGTTTTAAATAAAAATATGTATAAAACAAACTTTTGGTACCAACCCCCACGTGTCCTTAGGATTATATGACCACAGGCGCTTCAACTAATAGACACTATTTGTGTTGCTGGGGCAAGACACTTCACCTCTCTGGAGGAGAGACTGTCTCTGAAATTCTCTCTCTCAATGTTGTCCTTTAATTAAGCTACAGATATTTTGGTTAAAGGGATGTTTTAAATGTAGCTTAAAACCAACCAGAATTATTTCCTAAACAGCTTCCAAGCTATCCCAAAGGGACCCAGATATACTGGGGTGCAATAAATTATTAATTATTAATTAAAAGACTCACTCCTTGACCTCAAGGAGTTTATAATCAAATTAAGGAATCAACATTCAAGTCATATAAATATTAGCAAATTCACAAGGCATCAAATAAATATTTACTAAGTCACACTGCACCAATACAAAGGGTTAAGGAGAACTGGAGTAATCAGAGATGGCTTTGGAGGTAATGGAGGACTTCAGGTCAGGTGGAGGAAGGGAAGAATTTGAATCAATGGAAGAAAAGGCATAGAATGAATCATCGGTTATTGCTTTACAAAGTCTATGTTCTTTCTTTAACTTTAGTCCTGACTTTGTAACCTTGAACAAATAAATCCACTAAGGGTCTGCTATATATAAAGTGTGGTACATCATTTAAATAATGGAGATTTTCCAAGTTAAGGGTGGGGAGGGCTTTAAGATTAAAGAAGACAAAGCTCAAAACTAACCCCAAGCTCACATCATGTTGGTTATAAAACAAATGAAATCTGTTCTCTTAAAGAGAATTTTTAAAACTTGCCGTTGCTATTTCACCATTAATCAATTAAAATCAAACTCAGTATGAAACCTACATTAAACACATGTGTAACTCTTTTACTTAGATCAGTCACAGTGTGGGAAAAAAAATATTTTTACATGAAAATTTCAGAACCTTACTCCATCCTTCTCTCATTTGAAACCATAGTCTTTTGCCACTAAAAACAGTACTTAATTCGATAGCTGTAGAAATAGCCTAAGCCATTCAATAGCTCATTTATGATACAGCATTGAACTTATCTAGCAAAAACACAACACATGCATGGGCACTTCCTTTTGCCCTGTGTAGTCTAAATCTCTGCCAAATGCAGAGGAAAAAAGTACAGATGGACAGGATATCCTCAAATTATTTGGTTTGCCTACGTCATTCCAGAGAGAAATCTAGTGCCTGATTCACAGTTAGAAATTCAAATTAAGTAGAAAAACCTAGGGTAGCCAGTCCTGGGGCTGAAAGGCAGGCCTTCCTCATCAGCAGTTTACTAGGCAAGCTTGGAAGGTATGAAGGTTTTGCCTAAAGCGAAATCAGGAAATCCTGGCTTTCCAGAATTCACCTACCTCATTCAGTATAGCTCTTGGCTTAAGAGAAAGTGATTAAGGATTAAAGCAGGGGTGCCATTGCTTAAGAACACTAATAGGAACCAAGTACCTCAAAATCTATATACATAAAATTACAACTGATTGAATTTTGAGTGGCAGTGGCATTTGAATATTCTTGTGCATTTGGACACAATTCTTCAATTCTT
The DNA here is from genome assembly GCF_949752795.1 of Hyperoodon ampullatus. Taxonomy (NCBI): domain Eukaryota; kingdom Metazoa; phylum Chordata; class Mammalia; order Artiodactyla; family Ziphiidae; genus Hyperoodon; species Hyperoodon ampullatus. The sequence continues at coordinate 19,725,662 of NC_136924.1, forward strand.
TATTTATTTATCTAGACACTTATCTATCTATCTATCTATTTATTTATTTATTTAGGCCATGCCATGCAGCCTGCAGGATCTTAGTCCCCCAACCAGGGATCAAACCTGTGCCCCCTGTGTTGGAAGCGCAGAGTCTTAACCACTGGACCACCAGGGAAGTCCTTGACATAGTTCTTAATGCACATTATATATGTATATTAAGTCACTGCATATCCAATCCATTTCAGCAAATACCACAGAGGATCTAGTAGTAGTATGTGTTGGATACTATGTTTGGTACTGAGACTATACTGGCTTTTCATGATGCCAGACCACTCAATCACTATAAGCCTGTTATTTCATCTATGTAAATAATATTGATATATGTCTAGCTATGGTGAAGACTTAAAGACCCAATGAATATAAAGTCCTGAGCACAGTGTGTGCCTTCACTCAAATCATAGCTTTCTTTTTCTTTTTTTAACTATTACAGTGGTAAACTAGACACACAGCCCTGTAATCCTGAAGTTCCAGTAGAAGATACAATGACCAGACATGATGACAATCATGATGATGATAAGGATATGGATACTACTAACAATAGCAGCTAATACTTATTTAGAACTTACTATGACCAAGGCACTATTCTAAGCACATAGCTCATCAATCAATCCTTATAACAACCCTTTGAAGTAAGTGACTAGAGGGCCATGGTAGTTGATATACAAATATGTGGGAGTGACACTCTAAACCTCATTCTTGAGTGGCTGAGAAAGTACCTTCTTGGAATTAATAATATTAACCAGGTAAAACGACACAGCGTTGTGGGGCTGAGACTGTAAAAGAAGTTCTGAGCAAAAGGAATTAACATGTATGAATGCCTAGAGCAGAGAATGCACATGGATGACCAAAGAACTAAAGAAGTTCAGTGCCGGCAATGTCTACGTGAGGCTGCCAGCAGTGTATAAATTCATGTGTTAGGAAAATCGGCTACCGGATAGAAAAAGAGAGGTGTTGTTAGGAAAGGCAGGGTTTCCTAAGAATGATAGGAGTTGCTTTTTGGTAATCTGCCAGAGAAGCCCACCTGTTAGCAGCAGCCTGTACTGGGGGATCCTCTGAACCGGCTTGAGCAGGTAGTGCTTGAGGGCCAGATTAGCACAGCGTGGGCTCATCTGAAAGGAAAAGGCATCCAAAGTAAACACACGCATTTTCCTAAGAAGCAAGGGACCCAGATCCAAGTGCTCGAGAAGCCGAACTTTAAATAGCCAGCAACTCTGGGATTCATGGAGAAGCTCCCTTCAAGGCACAGTTCCTATGCTGAGTGGGAAACCAGAACCACTCACCACGGAGTCTGCCCCCTCTTGTAGATACATCTCTGAAATCACTGACTCATTGGGAAATTCACAGCCCTCTCAGAGAGGGTGGAGGGTGGAGGCTGCAGTCTGCGTGGTAGGCCAATCAGAGGCAGCAGCTACCACTTAGAAAAGCATCTACCAATGTATTTATGAACACACACCAACCCAACAACCAAGAACGAAATGCCTGGCCCCCAAAATAAGGTGGCGGAAATAAAACTACTGGGAACTGGACTCAAATAACCATCAGAGCCTATCATCAATATACTCATAATAACAACAGTTGGTGCTGGGGAGAATGCAGAAATTAAGGACAATGTGAAAAGCAGCCTTGCTAAGCAAACCTCGTCTTATAAGCCTGAAGAATGTAAACTTTCTCAGATGAATGGCTACAAAACACAGCCCCCAAATCACACTGTATATGGGAACATTTCATTTTGGAACCCTTTCGACTTGACCACAAGGACATTTGATTCTGCTGAAAGTTTTTTTCTTAGTATGTACAACAGATACTGGTGCCCATTCCTGAGCCTCTCCTCCTATCTCCAATAAAGGTATTTACTGTGGGGTGACATCAAAATGGCCAAGTGAAAATGTCCCTGCCTCCTAAGATGTCCTGGTGTTCTTACACAGCTCAAGTGGGAAGGAAAGAGTTTTTTCAAGTATGATGGTTCTATCTTTTTCTAAATATGTACATCCAGGGTTTGGTATGTAGAATAATTATTAAAGTATAGTGACAATGCATGTTAAGAAAGCATCAAGGGACTCCCCTGGTGGCACAGTAGTTAAGAATCTGCCCACCAATGCGGGGGACACGGGTTCGAGCCCTGGTCCAGGAAGATCCCACATACCGCGGAACAGCTAAGCCCGTGTGATACAACCATGAGGCCATGTGCCACAACTACTGAAGCCCGCGTGCCTAGAGCCCAAACCCCGTAACAAGAGAAGCCCGCGCACCATAACTAAGAGTAGCCCCCACTCGCCGCAACCAGAGAAAGCTCGCGCATAGCAAAGAGGACCCAACACAGCCAAAAATAAAAATAAATAAATAAATTTATTTTTAAAAAAAGAAAAAAGAAATGAGAAGTAATGAGACATAAGCTTTTTTTAAAAAAAAAGGGCTTTCCTGGTGGTGCAGTGGTTGAGAGTCCGCCTGCCGATGCAGGGGACACGGGTTTGTGCCCCGGTCTGGGAAGATCCCACATGCCGCGGAGCGGCTGAGACCGTGAGCCATGGCCGCTAGGCCTGCGCATCCGGGAGCCTATGCTCTGCAACGGGAGAAGCCGTAACAGTGAGAGGCCCGCGTACCACAAAAAAAAAAAAACAAAAAACCGTCGATCATGCAAGCATCATTAGATATTAGACAGCTAACTTTCTCCATCATATTTTCTTTTGCTGCCAAGGCAACAGAACAACTCACTGGACACTGATGAAAACCTGGGTCAATTATCAGTTGCCATAGCTGTATATACCACACTTCCATTCTTAATATCAATAGCATGAAGACTTCAGAAGAAAGGAAAAGAGGGAAGAAAAAATGACAAATGATTTTAAAGTTTAATTACCGTACAAATTAGAAATCAGCCATATCTTAATACTTCTAAAACTTTTCTAGTTTGCTGTAACTGGAATTCACTAATATTTTTAGTTTCAAAACAGAGAAATGGTAGCAAAACAGAGGACGGTAGCAAAAATACCTCAAATTCTCTAACAACAGCAGCAAAACCTGGGTTTTTCTTGTACTGCTCATCCAACAAAGCTATATTCTTATCAAATTCTTTGATATATGTGGAATACATTTTTAGATATGGTCCCTTCTTTACAAAGATATCAGCAATTCTTTGTTGTTCCGTCCTAAGGATAGAGAAGAGATAGACCAAAACAGAAAATGAGTCATTACGGTATCCAAAACATATCCAGTGATGAGCAGAGCCCCATTTCCAAGCCATCAACTTACCTTTTTTCCCTCTTCTTGTAAGAAATATCCCCAAATGCCCACTCTTTCCCATTTCCATTATTGCTACCATTACATCTTGCCTGGACTCTGCCAGTCCTCTGACTGGTCTCCCTGCTTTCACCATCTCATGCTTCTGTATAGCCAGAGACTGTTCAGAAAATTCAGATGAACTTTTAAGATAACTTTTTATAAGTGTAATGATAAAGTATGGACAGGAAAACTCTTTTTAATTATGTTTTATTTTATCATGCTTTTAAAAAATAGCTTTTAATCATTCCTCAGCCCTTAAACTCTGTGTAATTTTATACTTAGGCTGCAGCTAAGTATTAATCACTATTTAGCATATTTTCCCAACATGCAGAAGCAAGATATCTGTAAAACAGGCAGAGGTATTTTCCTGGATTATGTATAAAGAACGCTTAGAGGGAAATTTTCATCATTTTTATCATGAAAGTAGGTGATACACCATGTTGTTATTTTGGGTTCCCCACGGACTTCAACAATAAATTCAATCCCCCTAGACCAAACTGTACACATTTCCAAAGATGTCACCAAAGTTTCTGTTACTGTCTAAAGACCAATAAAAGCAGCTAACCTTTGGTATTCTTTTCCTGTTCTAAAATCTACAACATCTGCAACGATGTCATATATGTGTAAATTTTCCAAACCAAACAACAAATCTTCCTATTATCTCGATGAATGCCCTCCTTTCCAAAATGCAGTTTCCTGGCTTGAAGCTCCAAAAAGATAGATGAGACATTTAAAAATGTTTCCAATGTGAATACATCAACTAAACTCTCCCAATTTCAAAAATCCTGATTATAAAGGTCACCTATAGAAAGTTAAATTGGCTGACTATGGGCCCTTCCTGCTTTTGAGGCAACATTACCAAAGAATTTAAAAATTTAGAGTACTGAACTAGGTGCAACAGTGAATTTTGGCCATCCAAAGTGATCAATCCGCAGGTAACTGCCAAGAAAACTCAATATATTGAAAAAACACAATGTCAGGAACAATGCCTCTCTGTCATATGCAGGGCCCTTATGGCTTCATCTAAACTTGGAAACTGGGAAAGCCAGTCAGTCCATTTTTACCAGTTCAACATTCTCTCCTCCAGTTCCTTCAGGAGATCCCGATTGAGCTCGTATAGCTGAGGCAAGTAGTATAGGATCTGATTTAGGATCCGGTCCTCAATCACTGGTTTCCCAAGTTGCCTGGAAGCATGGGCTACTGCATCCCGGAAATCCTGTTACAGTTCAGAGGAGGAAAAACAATATACATACATATGTAACTTAATAAAAAGCTTTTTCCCCAGTCACTCTCCTCCCTACAACAATATAAACTGCAAATTGTATTTCCCACGAAGGACTCAAATTGTAAAGTACCCACTTCCTCCTATCCCACTTATTTGGATAGGACACACACACACACACAAAATGGCTGGGGTGGATATTTGGTTTTAAAACAGACTGTGTGATATTTCTCTTAAATCTTTTGGTTTGATCTCCAAACTTAGTAATTATACTAAGGGGGTATCTGTAAATTGTATTGCAACTCTAAGTAGTCCTTAAAATTATTCCAATACTACTATATGAACAAAATCCATTTATTTTAAAAGTCTCCAGATCTTAATTTTATTTTGGAAGTGTCCCTTTGTCCACTTTCAGTAATTATTTCCCAAATGCTGGAGCATTCTAAGTGAGGCATGTGGAGGGTGGTACATTCTTGATAATCAGAGAATACTGAATCCAAGCCCTTACTCCTAAAATACTGTGTTTGTTTGAGCTAGCTCCATTTTCCTCATCTGTTACATGGGTTATGAGACTTTAATTAGATACTGCACACAAAGCTTCTTACAATGTATTTGGCACACAGAATCAACAAAACATTTTAACTCTGGACCTTAAACTCTCTCCTCCCTCTATCCAACCTCCCCATAAATTCACCAGAATCTATACTTTTCACAAATAAAACCTTTTCTCATCACATAGCACTTTTCCCTGTAAGACTATTTATAACATGTTTTAAGACAGGCCCACCCCACCCCACCCTACCCTATCACTCCAGAGGACTTGGAAAGGGTGGGGTTGGAGATGGTACTTCTCTAGATTTCACTATATCTTGAAGCCTACCCCCAGGGGATAAGTAAAACAATGGTGGACTCTGTTCTATAGTCCTGAGGATTCAATAACAAAGGTTGTTCCTTCTTAGAAACAGGAGGTTTAATTAAAACCATAAAGCAAAGGTTGGGCAAAACAGACTCTCTACTAGGCTTTATCTTCTTTCTCCTTTCTAACTGCTTTCCCTTCAGGAATTCACTGGGCAAATCAAATAAACAAAAAAAAAGACCCTGATTTCTTCCCTGATCCTTTCAGCACCTACCCCTTACATACATACAGTAACCATTAGTATTTCTTATGCTTCTTGTGAAGGGCACCAACCTCATACCTAATTTAAAAGTACACAAAAAGCTCCTAGAGTAATGAAAATAAAAACAAAATAAACAAATGGGACCTAATTAAACGTGAAAGCTTCTGCACAGCAAAGGAAACTATAAACAAAATAAAAAGACAACCCACAGAATGGGAGAAAATATTTGCAAACAAAGCAACCGACAAGGGATTAATCTCCAAAATATATAAACAGCTCATGCAGCTCTATGTCAAAAAAACAAACAATCCAATCAAAAAATGGGCAGAAGATCTAAATAGACGTTTCTCCAAAGAAGACCTACAGATGGCAGAGACTAATTATCGGAGAAATGCAAATCAAAACTACAGTGAGGTATCACCTCTCACTGGTCAGAATGGCCATGATCAAAAAGTCTACAAACAATAAATGCTAGAAAGAGTGTGGAGAAAAGGGAACCCTCCTACACTGTTGGTGGGAATGTAAATTGGTACAGCCACTATGGAGAACAGTATGGAGGTTCCTTAAAAAAACTAAAAATAGAACTACCATATGATCCAGCAATCCCACTCCTGGGCATATATGAGAAGAAAACCATACTTCAAAAGGATACATGCACCCCAATGTTCATTGCAGCACTATTTACAATAGCCAGGACATGGAGGGGACTTCCCTGGTGGTCCAGTGGTTAAGACACCACACTTCCATTGCAGGGGGCATGGATTCAATCCCTGGCCAGGGAACTAAGATTCCCACAGGCCTTGTGGTGCACACACACACACACACACACAAAAGACATGGAGGCAACCTAAATATCCATCAACAGATGAATGGATAAAGAAGATGTTTATATATGTGTGTGTATGTGTGTGTGTGTGTGTGTGTGTGTACAAATACAATGGGGGTATTACTCAGCCATTAAAAAAAAGAATGAAATAATGTCATTGACAGCAACATGGATGGACCTAGAGAGCATCATACATAGTAAAGTCAGACAGAGAAAGACAAATATCATATGATATCACTCATATGTGGAATCTAATTTAAAAAAACAATACAAATGAACTTATTTACAAAACAGAAAGACTTACAGATATCGAAAACAAACTTATGGTGATCAAAGGGTAAATGTGAGGGGGAGGGATAAATCAGGAGCTTAGGATGAACACACACGCTACTATATATAAGACAGATAACCAACAAGGACCTACTGTAGAGCACAGGAACTCTACTCAATATTCTGTGATAACCTATACGAGAAAAGAATCTAAAAAAGAATGAATATATGTATATGTAAAAAAATAAATAAAAGTACACAAAAAGATTCCTCTTTTGGGAATTCCCTGGTGGCCCAGTGGTAAGGACTCCACCTCTGGGCTTCCACTGCAGGGGCATGGGTTCTATCCCTGGTCAGGGAACTGAGATACCACATGCCGCGATCCCGCATGCCGCGAGGGGTGGCCAAAAAAAAATTAAAAAACGATTCTTCTTCTAAGGTATATTTTAGACAAGGCAAATCCTGTGTTCAACAAGTGCTAATAAACCCTTCACTTAGGCCTCAGTACCTGGGACTAACTTTATCAGCCCAAAACCGTCATATTAACCCAAAGGAACCAACTAGTTAGACCAGTAACTAAAGAACTATTTTGACAACTAATTACTTTAATATAAAATAAGAATTCATTACTTGTATAAACTACAATCCAGAAAACCACAGCTCCAGAAACCAAATGGATTTGGGCCAAATTCCATCTCCCAACAGCTTGTTTCTATCAGCATTCACATTTAGTAAGAGAAAATAGAGCCAACTTAACACTTTCGAAAGTCATTAGACTTTCCATCAGGCGGAACTATACAGAATATATTTACATACCACGAATAACATCCTCAACTGTAAATGTATTCAAAGCACAACAGTTAAACATCTTCCATAGCATTTTTTTACCAGTTTAATGATTAATATAATTTAGACGCAAGAGTTTCCTTGTTCAGCAAAACAAGAAGCACTGCCCTTTCTTCTGGTAGGATAAATGATGAATATGTTTGTCCCTTGGCAGCAGGATGACTTTTATTTTCCAGTTGGAAGACATTTCCTCAGCCAGGACAGTGACAGCAGACATTAGCTGCTAAGTAGCTTAAGGACCCTGTTTGACACAGCTTTTGCTAGACTCTGTATTCCATATGTCTGCCACCATTGCCAAAAAGGAAACTGGTTTATTTAAGACACATGCAACAGACACTAGCCAAATCCACACTGTACTGACCAGTGAGGTGGCCACCTCTAACTGGAGGTCCCTGTCACATACCAGGCAAAACTTTAGTTTTTTTTTCCAGTACTACTGGGTGGTGTCGACAGCTCTAGAGGAATGAATGGGCTATGATGCCTTTTTAAAAATTATGAGTAGCATGTCAGAATAAAAGAGAAATATAATTATAAGCACAAAAGGAGAACGTTTAACAAAGACAATAGGAATTTAGAGAGTTTATACCCAACTATTAAATACTATTCCTAAGACCCAGAGAGTTACATATTTTAAACAAGTACTACCAGGGCCATTGTTAGTCTTCATGGTGGATTTTTGAAAACAGAAAAGAGCACCCCTTCCTCCAGGCCAGTGCAACTCAGACCAAGGGCCCTACTCATAACAGATGGCCTTCTTAACCACACAGCGCAGCCCTGGCCCCAATTCATTCCCTCACCTCGTGGGCTACCATCCCCTGAAAGCCATGTGCAATGGCCCCAGTGCCAGATGCAACTAATCCACACAGAAACTACACACAGTCTCTAACTTCTCAGCTCTTCATGAACCTCAGCCATTTCCAAACTCGTGCCACTGGAAGGAGGAAACTTTTTTTTTTTTAATAGAAAAGATGATTACAACATATCTCTGGTTATTTTTCTAAATGCTAACAGCCAGGATAATCTGGGAAAGTGTGATGACACTTAAGAGCCAGAGGCAAAACTATTTTGAGGCAGAAGAATCTAAATTTACCAACACCCCCTTGACTACATCAGTGAGGATGCAAGACCACAGGACTGGCACTTTCAATAAGATCCAAAGTATACTTTTTCACACTGGAAAAGGTGGGTAATTAAAATAAAAGAGGTGAGCGGAGCTAGAGTGTAAAAATGTCAGGTGAGCAGGTGAGGTTTTTGATATCAACTACATATACTTCAATCTATTGTTCTAACATAAAACCTACCAAAGATTCTGTATGCAAAACGGAACCATCTACACTCTAGTTTCTGATCACCAACAACTTGGCCTTTTTAGAAACAGAAATGGGCTTCTGGATTAAAAAGCATACCATAATAGTATTCTTAATAATACTAAGAAAACCTACAAATAAGAACCAGATCAACTTAAAAAAAACTCAGCTCCTTTGAGGTATTAACATACTAGCCTTACCAGCTCTGATCACTTGGGCAAGAGCAAGCAAAAATCAATGCAAATAAAATCAAGTCTGAACATCTAAAGCAATGAAGCACAAAACAGATGGCCTTGTTTGTCAGGTCAGGCTTTATATCTCCAGGACCAAAGAGAAGTAAGTGAGTTAATAACCAGCTGTCCTGACTGGGCTTCCTGACCTTAGGGCATTACTTAACCACTATGATGACACAGTGAATTACAAAGACTAAATGGACATATGAGCAGACAGGGAGCTCTGCAGGGCTCCCTGCCTACACGTAGGGCATTAAGAATCACTTCATATTAAGCAAAAGCAAAGCAGCTGCTAAGGTCAAAGAGCTTTGAAAAATATACAGAAAGCAGTGTGATACTATGAAGTTAAAGAGGGTGGGGGGAAGGCTCCACGTTAACAATTTGATTTTGTTTTAAAATGAAAATATTTGACGAATGAAATTACTCCTCCCTCTATGTTCAGACCTGGCGATATCATGTACAATCATCAATGCAAAACTGTATAAAACATGGATGAAACCTATCCTTTGTCTCAAATCTCCAACCCCTGCTTAATAACATTAAGAAATAATCATCATATATCCTAAATGATCATCTTTAGAAGATGAAAAACTAGAACTTCTCCAGTTTCCTGACCCAACTGAAAGAATTCTGAATGCAAGCCAATATACTCAAAGATACACTGTACCCTACACAACATGGCAGAGATTTCAAGTAACAATTTTTAATCAATTTCTGAACATTCACTTAGTGCAAGGGCTCAAACAGACCAGAGTTCAAAGTCTGGCTTTGCCATTTAATGGGTTTTGCCATTTAGTGGGTTACTTTTGGCAGTTAGCTTACTTTCTTCATTTAAAAAAACAGAAATGACATCTATCTGATAGGGTGGTTATGAGGATTAAAATAGATAATTTGTGTAACATATCATGCTGCGAGGTGCACAGAGAGCACTCAATAAGGCCATTTATTTAATTAAAGGAGATTTGGTTATCTTAAATGATACATGACCACCATTTAAGATCCACAAGTCCCTGGAAGCTTGGAAAGAGAGCCCTCAAACAGAGGTCTATAAACAGAAGGAAACATTATACCAAACCAAGGTGAGGGAAACAAACACCTCAGCAGCAAGACAAAGGCACTCTTAACAATGAACTTCAGGGACTTCTCTAACGGTCCAGTGGTTAAGACTCCATGCTCCCAGTACAGGGGGCACCGGTTTGATCCCTGATTGGGGAACTAAGATCACGCGTGCCACAAGATGTGGTCAAAAATTAAAACAAACAAACAAACAAAAACAAACCAAAAAAACCAATGAACTTCATTCAGTGAAGGATAGTCCTCACGTGAAGGAAGCTGCTCAGAAGTGAAAGTCTGGTAGCCACGTCAATAGACACTAAAGGCGGATTCTTTATAACTAAAGAACAAACGATACTTAAATGGTTCTCAGAACTGAAAAGACAAGGTGTATTCAGTAGAACAAGATGAAGTCATTTTAAGATGGTAAAAACTGGAGGCTTCTATGAAGAAGTCTTTTATTATTTTATTTATTTATTTATTTTATTTATTTTTGGCTGTGTTGGGTCTTCGTTGCTGCGGGCAGGCTTTCTCTAGCTGTGGTGAATGGGGGCTACTCTTTCTTACAGTGCACGGGCTTCTCATTGCGGTGGCTTCTCTTGTTGCAGAGCATGGGCTCTAGGCGCACGGGCTTTGGTAGCTGTGGTTCACGGGCTCTAGAGCGCAGGCTCAGTAGTTGCAGCGCAGAGGCTTAGTTGCTCCATGGCATGTGGGATCTTCCCGGATCAGGGCTCGAACCCGTGTCCCCTGCATTGGCAGGCAGATTCTTAACCACTGCACCACCAGGGAAGCCCGAGGAAGTCTTTTATAATGCATTTTTTAAAAAGATATATTCTATTTACTAACAGACATCTGAATGTCCAAGTAGCTTTGCCTATAACTCTATGGATTTTAATTGGGAGTCTCTCAAATTTTCAAGGTAATGTATATCCCAGTCTAAGGCAATTGGTAGAACAAAGATGCTTCATTACGAGTACCACTTACCTACTGCTTAACCAGCCCATCTTTGTTAAAAAGACCTCAAAGTCTCTAATCATTTTCTTTCAAAATATATTTTTTAAATCATGCTATTTAGACATTTAAAAAATAAACTTATAGATATGTCTATTAAACCAGTCTCCCATCAGAAAGCAAATAAGATAAAAAGCAGGGCTTCCCTGGTGGCGCAGTGGTTGAGAGTCTGCCTGCCAATGCAGGGGACACGGGTTCGTGCCCCGGTCCGGGAAGATCCCACATGCCGCAGAGCGGCTAGGCCTGTGAGCCATGGCTGCTGAGCCTGTGCGTCCAGAGCCTGTGCTCCACAACAGGAGAGGCCACAACAGTGAGAGGCCCGTGTACCGCAAAAAAAAAAAAAAAAAAAAAAAAAAAGCAAAAAAACACTGTATCATTTGTACTTAATTATATTAGATGTCTAAGGTGTTTTATCTGGAAAATGGCATTTATATACAATATAATAGCAACCTCTGGATTGGACAACTTCTGCTACAAAAGAGGAGAAGAAATATAAACAACTAGAGTTTCACCAAACCAAGTATTATTCAGCAGTTTCCTATCATTCATTTAACATACTAATTTAGTATGATACCAATAAACAAAACAGATAAAAATCCCTGCTTTCATGGAGCTTACTTTCTAATGGAAGAAGAAACCTAGTAGGGTATTTTTCAGGAACAAATTCTATTTTGATTGATTTTAGTAAAAGCTTACTAAGATAACATTAAAACTAAACAGTATGGATTTTAACTGACATAAATACATTCTAAATAACAACACTATATTTTGAAGGACCTCCACTTAGCCTGCAGCTAAAACTAACTGGTGCCTAACAGTTTTTTTGTATGATCACATTTAACCATTACACCAACTTTATGTGGTTATTATTATTCCCATTTTCCAAAGAAAACAAGGCTTCATTAACTTGCCCAAGAGCACACAGTTAGTGGCAGAAGCAGAATTCTTAACCACTAACCAATTAGTCCCATTCATTCATTCAATAACATTTACTGGGGGCCTTCCACTGAATAGGAATGATGGGAGGCTCTGAAGATACAGGATATCTGCCCTCACCTAGCTTACATGTTAGTACAGGAGACCAAAAACAAACAAGTAAACAAACAGATATACAAAACATATGCAGTATCAAGAAGAAAAGAAACACAGGAAAGTTGAAGAGAAAAGGATGGTCAGTGAAGACCTCTCTGAGGAAGTCACATTAAGCCCAGACTGGAAGGATAAAGAAAGAACTAGCCATGAGCAAATGAAGGAAGGATGAAAGTTCCAGGAAACTGCATTGGCAAAATCTCTGAGCAGGAATAACCTTAGCACTGAACTAAGAACTGAAAGGAGGCTGGTATGGCCAGAACATGGTCTGCAAGTGAGAGAATGCCTTTCTCTCTTTCACCAACATTTCACCTCATTACTAAAGGCCAAATCACAGGGCGCCTTACAGGCAGGGGGAACCATAATTAACATAATTAACACAGAAGTTAATCCATTTAGAGGAAATCAGATAGCAGAAGCGCTCAGGATTAAAACAATCCACGTGCTACCTTTATGGGGTACTTTTGGTAGAAGAGTAAATATGAGCCTTAACAGCACAGTGGGAGTGCTGGATTGAAACAAACAAGATGCTTTTGGCTTCACCCACATTATCCTGGTGACAAACCCCTCCTAGTAATGGCTGAGAACCTGTTTAATGCTTGGTTGTTAAGATACCCGCTAATGTTGGGCTCTAGTGAGTTAACATTTGCACATACCAGACAGGATGTTAACATGAGGTTGGCAGATGACCTACTCCCACTCCTACATTAAAGGCTTAGGAGGTTTTGAAGATGTGCAAATCAAGGTGGGTTATGGATGATTCACTCGGTTCAACATCAGCAGGGAAGAGGCCAAGGCCATCAATCAGATCTAAGATAAGGGAAATATTTTGGTCTAATTGTCTATTTTTATAGGGCTTATGCTTTGTTCCAAAAATATATAGGTAAGAACCAGGATATATATATATATATATTTAAATCAAATAAACATACTGGTAAAGCTTTTTTTTTTTTTTTTCAATTTAGAAGATATTAAAAAATTTTTTTTCTTTTCTTTTTTTTTTTTTACATCTTTATTGGAGTATAATTGCTTTACAATGGTGTGTTAGTTTCTGCTTTATAACAAAGTGAATCAGTTATACATATACATATGTTCCCATATCTCTTCCCTCTTGCGTCTCCCTCCCTCCCACCCTCCCTATCCCACCCCTCTAGGTGGTCACAAAGCACCGAGCTGATACTAGTAAAGCTTTTAATTGCTTCTCTACCCACTGGAATCAGAACTTCTTCATTAAAGTGAAATTTTAATACGGGGGGGTGGGGAAAGGGCATTTGAAAGGGACAGAATCGTGAAAAGTCTACTGCCTGGTACTATTAAAATGAATACTACCCATTCATTGATGCTCTACAAGGGAAGAAGAAGAAGAAAATGTAACAGCAATTTGAGACCCTACCATATATTGCACAATACTAGGTTCTTTCACATACTTTATTCCACTGATTCCTCACAACCTGAGAGATGGGTATTTTTATCCCCATTTTACAAATGAGGAAAGCTAGACCTAACAGGTCAAACTTTTTTTTTTTTTTTTTTTTTTTTTTTTGCCCAAGACATGCAGCTTGTGGGATCTTAGTTTCCCAACCAGGGATCGAACCTGGGTCTTCGGAAGTGAAAGTGCAGAGTCCTAACCAGTGGATCGCCGGGAAATTCCCCAAACTATTTTCTAAAATTCACATACTTGGTAAGAAATACAATCTACTAAGCCAATGCTTCTCCAGATGTGGTCTACAAATTGTTATTGGTATGCAAGGTTTGATCAAATCGAACAGTGAAGTTAAACATAGCAATTTTTGCCTCTACAAGTTTACTCATTCACTTGCAGATGCTTAAAATTTCCTTGGAGTGGTCCTATTTGTATTTAAACATGTCTATCAGAAAATATGTCCAATGGATACAGTTTGCTCATCCTAGAGATATGTTCTAACTTTTCCAGAAAAACAGCAGTTTAGCATTTTCTTCTCCCCCTGAAATTGCTTGTACAATAGAGGCTGGGGCATAACAGCAAATGTATATGGAGTTTATTTTGCTAAGTCATTTATATTTATCAAGCTTATCATTAATTTTGGAATTGACAATATGCTTGTCAACAACTCTGGGTGACCAAATATTGCCATATATATATATATATATATGAATTTTAAAAGGGAAATTTCCAATATAGTCAAGAGTTATATGAGGAACTATTCATGGGAAAATAACTTCTCAAAACAAATTAGCAATGTTAAGAAATTTTTAAGAAAAAATTTCCAAAGCTAGAGATTTTCACACAGGAATTAGGCCTCCATGTGTCTATTGGACCAAGTACAGAGCACAAGGGGATCATTTGGTGAATGATCCCACCTTTAAGTATAACCCATTTTTCATGTTTATATATTAAAAAAAAACACTGAAAATCATACTCTTTGCAGAGACATAAATGGGTGTATATTTTGTAAACCCACTGTTTTTCAGCAATTCAGTTTAATATGATGTTAATAATTACCATATAAGTAAACTTCTTGATGGTAATTCAATTCACTTCCATTTCTTTTTCTATTGTTTCCTCTACTTCAACCTTTTCTTTTGTTAAGTCTTAATATCTTGCCCAAATATAATTAAAATAAAGTAACACTAAAAGCATTTTAACTGCCAATGAGTAATGAAACTTGTGAAAACTTGCAGGTACAAAGGAGTGCATGAGAAAAATGAATATGCATTCAGACACATAATTGTTTCCCAACAGGTTTGTTCAAGTTCACAATTATAAAAACTGAAAACAGAACTTTAAAAAGTTAGTTGTAAAAATGTCTATTTTAAGTGTCTTTCTAGGAGCCTGTTCAGTTAGAACAGTTTTAAACACTGATCATGACATTCTTTACCCATTGCTGTGCAAAATTCTACTGTAGCAGACATCTTCTGTAAAATGCCCAAGAAGAAATATTATCCTTTTAATAACTCTTTATTATGAAGATAGAAAGTTTAAAGACTCTGGAAATACAGATATAAAGGCTCTATGTTTCAGAAATCATCTGGGTATACTACACATACATGAGATTAATGCATTTTAGAAAATTTCTCTCTTCACATATGTGTGAATTTAAAAATATAATCATGTATTAGAAAGCACATACATGTATATACATGTTAATTTAAATATATTTAAGTTAATTATGCTGAACATATTGAGGGACAGGAAAAGATGTAAAAGTGGATAGTCTCAGACTTCAAGAAAATGTTAGCAGATACTTACAATATGCAAAAGTTTTAACACGTCCACAAACCTGTAAAAAACAGCAATGAGACATGTTTTAAATGAGTCAATGGGGAAACAAATAGTCTTCTGAATTGGAAACTGGATACCTACACTTTCTCTGAGCTCATGATCTCCTTGGCAATATGATGGACTTTACTTTTCATTCCAGTATCTTCACCCTGTGTTAAGAGTGCATTAAGAAAACATGAACTCATAAAAGGATAATGAAGATCAGCTTGGAGCTAGTTAGACGTACATTCAAGCTCTGATACTTATAGGTTTCAATTAGAACACATTTCATACTATATAATGTCTCAGATGGCAAACGTGGAGGTTTAGATGTAGTTATTAAACCATGATACACGATTTGCTGAGAGCAATCGGTAATCCTCACCATCATCAACAGTGGACTGATAGACTGCCCCAGGAGCCCCAGAGCCCTGGTGGGGCATACTGTCAATGGTTCAAAACTGAAGCCACATTCTGCAGCCACTGAAGCCTACAGATATCACATGATGTGAGTTCCTGGGGTGCACACAAGTAATTTAAGATTAGGAAAGATTCAATAGGCATGTATAAGAGCACTTCACCCTTAGTAAAGCCACTCTAAATCAGGCAACTTAAGTGCCATCTGAAAAGGACTCTTCACAATCTATACCACACACATGCCAATATTATAGCCACAGGCACTCTCAACTTACTTAAAATCCCTTTTAGAAATATGCTCTTACAGTCAAGGCAGTTTTATTCTAAAGAGCTGAAAAGAATTTATTTTAATATGTATTGTATGGTGTGAAAATTAAAAGCTCTAGCAGGGACAAAATATGTACACTTTTGAAAAAAAGAGAGGTGATTATGAATGAGGTCTCAATATTTATGTGAGATTATTGTTGTAGCTGTTTTCATTTAAATACTGACAGAGCTGGCTTTGACTCCAGGGCAGTAGAGGAAAGAAGAGTTTCTCTCCATTTCTCTTCTGGTGAAAGATCTGAACATACATTTACAGAGTGAAGGGCAAGAGAGTAAACAAGGAACAAGCCATCATAAAATTTCAGGTATTACATGTAAGGTGAAAATTACGACTGCTGCCATTAGAAGGAAAGTGCACTGATGTTTCTGTGGAAGAAATGTCAGATCTGGTCTTAGAAAGAGGCCTCTACATTCATGCTGGCATTGGCAATACCAGGACCCAGTTATTTTGTGCTGCACAGAGTGCAGCTGGACAAGGCAATGTCACAATAAGGATAAAAAGTGACCATGACAGTCCAGTAGTCAGTCACTAATAAAATGACAGGAAAAAAATAATGGTGGTGACTAATTCTTATTTATTTATTTAGGAAGTGAACTCTCAGATTATCTCAAAGTTTTACCCAACGTTTAAGTCTCTAAAAATAATAATAGTAACAGTGTGAAATAGTCTTCTTTTCTAAACTGAAATCATGGCTAGGATGCTAGCACATCTGCTTACCTGAGCACCAAGGAAAGGACTACCTTCTTTCTTTTTTTTTTTTTTCTTTTTTTTGTATCCATTTGCTTCCTCACACTGTCAGTCTTTCCCCATCCCCACCAGGATAGAACAGTGTGGTGGCCAGGGGGGTGGCCCGCTCAGACAGCCCGTCAAGGGAACCTGCTGCAGGGAGCCAGGCTGACCGAGAGCCTCTAGCTGCCGCACATTCAGAGTCACCACAGCAAGAACATCAGGCCACGAGTCCCACAGGCTGCCCCCAGCAAGGATGACCAGGAAAGTGTACTAGAGCCAGGCCCCCCTGCCTGATGCAGACCCCTCAGCAGCCTGATCAAGACTTTCTCAGAACTGCCTTGGCCTGAGGTTGCTCTCCCCCCAGTCCCTCCTTCCCTCTCTCCTAGCACAGGCCCCACCTGCATGGAAGTCAAAGGCTTTTCCTTCCACTCCTGCTCCCTCCCTCCCTCCCTCTTTCCCCTCAGAGGCAACTGCCCCAGTAAGTCTCCTGCAAGTCCTGCTGCTGGTCTAACCTTCCTGGCATCTATGCCTAGGACACTGTAGGCAGTCAACAAGTACTGCATGAACGAACAAACCTCTAGAAAGAGTGAGGCTGTGGAAAGTACATGAACTTTAAGTTGCAAGGATACAAGTTTGGGTTCCTGCTCTGCCATGCGTTATTTGTAACCTTAGGAAAGTTTCTGAGACCTGAGCCACAGCTTCATCATCTGTAAAATGAAGATAATACCACCTCTGGCAAGGGTTGTCAGGAGGATTAAACGAAATAGTTTACCTAAGTTCCCTAACAAAAGGTCTCATTAACAACTGTGAGCTCATTCTGCTCCTACCATTTAATGGAGCTACTTCTAAGAATCCTTCACCTTTCCCCTTCACCAAACTAAATACAGCCCCAAATAATCCTATACACCCACTAGTGAACCCCTTGTTCAATTGAGCCAAACTGATGAATAAACTTTATTTTCATTCTTGACTTGCCTATGAGAGGCTTAGTGTTTATTTTACTAGATTTTAGAAAGTGAAATCTCATTAGAGATAGGTATCTTAATACTCTGAAACTTAAGCTATTTCCCTAAAGCTTTAAGTAAAACATGCTTTAAAACAAACACACCAATATAAAATCTGAAACTGCAGTTCAGTACCAACTTCTTATGCCTGAGATTTTTAGAGCCCCTTTAAAACAATTTTTAGGGGGACTTCGCTGGTGGTCCAGTGGTTAAGAATCCACCTTCCAATGCAGGGGACATGGGTTCCATCCCTGGTGGGAACTAAGATCCCACATGGCGCAGGGCAACTAAGCCCCAGCACCGCAACTAGAAAGCCCAGCTCGTGCCTCAACTACAGAGCCCGCATGCTCTGGAGCTTGCACACGACAACTAGAGAGGAGCCCACGCACCGCAAGGAAAGATCCCACGTGCCACAGTTAAGACCTGACACAGCCAAAAATAAATAAATAAATAAAAATTTTTTAGGACTTCCCTGGCAGTCCAGCGGTTAAGACTCCGCGCTTCCATTGCAGGGGACATAGGATCCATCCCTGGTCGGGAGCTAAGATCCCACGTGCTGTGTGGCCTGGCTCAGCCACAAAAAAAAAAATTTTTTTTTAAGTTTGTAGCCTTCTGGATTATGGTGTTTTCCAAGAAGATACAGCACACAGTGACTTTGTGTAGATTTCAATGTAGCAGTTTTGAGAAAAAGACTTAAGCATGATAATGTATGCACTTGAATATGCATCCTATTGTAAAAAGCCTCCAGGCGGATAAACTAAATTATTAGTGGTAGTCACTCACAGCTGGGCAGGATTAGGAGGCGTGAGGATGAGGGAATCTTTTGTATGCTTCAGTTTTTACAGGATTGGCTACGGAAGTTGCAGGTTTGATGCAAAGTGAAAGGTAGGCATCTTGTTCAAAATTATTAAGACTATCAAGATTGTGACTGTAGAGCATCAGAAGAAGTGAGGGCCCTGTGTGATACAGGTTGCTGGCTCATGATGCTGCCCCCAAGCCTTTATAATTTTTATTAACCTAATTTTTTATTGAGGTATAGCTGATTTACAATATTATATTAGCTTCAGGTGTACAACATAGTGATTCAAAATTTTTATAGATTATTCTCAATTTAAAGGAATTATAAAATATTGGCTATATCCCCTGTGCTGTGCAATATATCCTTGTAGTTTATTTATTTTGTACATAGTAGTTTGTGCCTCTTCATCTGCTACCCCTATCTTGCCTTACTTCATTATCTGCAAAAAAAATTGTTTTTACCTGCTTCCAGAATTTCAGTGTCAGAACCAATGTATAAAAATAGATGCAGTTTAGGGCTTCCCTGGTGGCGCGGTGGTTGAGAGTCCGCCTGCAGATGCAGGAGACATGGGTTCGTGCCTGGGTCCGGGAAGATCCCACATGCCGCGGAGTGGCTGGGCCCGTGAGCCATGGCCGCTGAGCCTGCGTGTCCGGAGCCTGTGCTCCGCAACGGGAGAGGCCACAACAGTGAGAGGCCCGTGTACCGCCAAAAAAAAAAAAAATAGATGCAGTTTAATGAAAGGATGCTCAACATCACTAATCATTAGAGAAATGCAAATCAAAACTACAATGAGGTATCACCTCACACTGGTCAGAATGGCCATCATCAAAAAATCTACAAACAATAAATGCTGGAGAGGGTGTGGAGAAAAGGGAACCCTCTTGCACTGCTGGTAGGAATGTAAGTTGATACAGCCACTATGGACAACAGTATGGAGGTTCCTTAAAAAACTAAACATAGAACTTCCATATGACCCAGCAATCCCACTACTGGGCATATACCCTGAGAAAACCATAATTCAAAAAGAGTCATGTACCACAATGCCCATTGCAGCACTATTTACAATAGCCAGGACATGGAAGCATCCTAAGTGTCCATCGACAGATGAATGGATAAAGAAGATGTGGCACATATATACAATGGAATATTACTCAGCCATAAAAAGGAACAAAACTGAGTTGTTTGTAGTGAGGTGGATGGACCCAGAGACTGTCATACAGAGTGAAGTAAGGAATAAAGATGCAGATGTAGAGAATGGACTTGAGGACACGGGGAGGGGGAAGGGTAAACTGGGACGAAGTGAGAGAGCGGCATGGACATATATACACTACCAAACATGAAATAGATAGCTAGTGGGAAGCAGCCCCATAGCACAGGGAGATCAGCACGGTGCTCTGTGTCCACCTAGAGGGGTGGGATAGGGAGGGTGGGAGGGAGATGCAAGAGGGAGGAGAAATAGGGATATATGCATATGTATAAGCTGATTCACTTTGTTATACAGCAGAAACTAACACACCATTGTAAAGCAATTATACTCCAATAAAGATGTTAAGAAAAAGTTATTATTAAAAAGAAATAGATGCAGTTTAACAATGAATGAAGCTCTTCTGAAAATTACAGTTTAATGATTTTTTAAAGTATGTCTGTTTATGTTCTGTATACATTAAAACACTTTTATTAAGCTAAAACATTGGTGACATTTAAATGAGTAAATAGGAAGAGGATTCCTCAAGGTTTTACACCATGTTAAAATTTAGTTTTTTTTTTTTTTTTTTTTTTTTTTTTTTTTTTTGCGGTACACGGGCCTCTCACTGTTGTGGCCTCTCCCGTTGTGGAGCACAGGCTCTGGACATGCAGGCTCAGTGGCCATGGCTCACAGGCCCAGCCGCTCCGCGGCATGTGGGATCCTCCCGGACCGGGGCACGAACCCGCGTCCCCTGCATCGGCAGGCAGACTCTCAACCACTGCGCCACCAGGGAAGCCCAAAATTTAGGTTTTTAAAATTATAATCATTTCTATTCTCATAAGAGGTCACACAGATATAGATATAAGAAATATAAGAATTTTATTTTTAGATTTCTTTTTTTTTTTTTAATTATTATTTATTTATTTATTTTTATTTATTTATGGCTGTGTTGGGTCTTCGTTTCTGTGCGAGGGCTTTCTCTAGTTGTGGCAAGTGGGGGCCACTCCTCATCGCGGTGCGCGGGCCTCTCACTATCGCGGCCTCTCTTGTTGCGGAGCACAGGCTCCAGACGCGCAGGCTCAGTAATTGTGGCTCACGGGGCCAGCTGCTCCGTGGCATGTGGGATCTTCCCAGACCAGGACTCGAACCCGTGTGCCCTGCATTGGCAGGCGGACTCTCAACCACTGCGCCACCAGGGAAGCCCTAGATTTCTTTTTTTAGTGTATCGAAAACTACTGAATCGAACATGGTAGTAGAAGTCCTGGAAGTGAAGGAGATGAAACACAAGGAATATATAAAGTGAGAACTGGACCAAGAGCAGAATCCCAAAGAATACCCATTTAAAACAGGGATTTGCCAAGCTTCAAAGTTGATTATTACCAGAGTTGGGACGAGAACACAGATTTCCCAATATCTCACCCAGAAATTCTATTACACACTGAATCTCTCTTCATTATCTGCTGCTAATCATGGCATGTCCCTACAAACATTCACTGCTAAACATATACCCACGTATATCTCCTCTCCTCTCCCCTCCAGATTTTACAAATCCAAACATTCTGCAATATTTGGTTTAAATCTTTTTATGAAACAAATTATTATATATAACATTAAAGTTCCCCTCCTTCTCCAGGAGTAAACACTAATGTCACAGTGTGCATTTGTTGCTTCCATGTTTTCATATTTTACTACAGAAGAATTTACATACAATATCAAGAAATACTAAACCTCCATCAGAATATAAGTATTGTTATCCAAAAAATATTCAAAGTAAGCTATGAAATCAACTACTTACAAAAATAATCTTATTTTTTTTTTTTGCCGTGCCGCGCGTCATGCGGGATCTTAGTTTCTTGACCAGGGATTGAACCCATGCCCCTGCATTGGAAGCATGCAGTCTTAACCACTCGAACGCCAGGGAAGTCTCCAAAAATAATCTTTAAAGAACAATCAGTTATTAATTCAGAGTGAGTAATAGTCTGGTCTAATTAGCCTTGCTACTTGACTTTAGCTCCCAAACTCTATTTTTTTTTTTTTTTTTGCGGTACGCAGGCTTCTCACTGTCGTGGCCTCTCCCATTGCGGGTGCGCAGGCTCAGCGGCCATGGCTCACGGGCCCAGTCACTCCGCGGCATGTGGGATCTTCCCGGACCGGGGCACGAACCCGCGTCCCCTGCATCGGCAGGCGGACTCTCAACCACTGCGCCACCAGGGAAGCCCTTAAACTCTATTTTTTAAAGGGACAATTAGATAGATGAATTTGACCCCTATCCCCCATTCATTCCTCTTTTCTAAGACAGGTTGTTGAATGATTGCTACTAACAGGTTGGATAAGTTCTGCTCAACTGAACAACTCCATTCACTTACCTTTTAAACGACATGTAGATAACATTCCTCAGGAGCAGTCCTAAGCACAGCCTCATCTTAAAGACCATGTATCAGTCATGCACTAATAACCATGGCTAGGTATGCCATACACGTATACACACACAGAGAACTGTTATTTTGAAAAATATTTTAGCAAATCAATGCTAACTTTTTTTTTTTTTTTTGCGGTACGTGGGCCTCTCACTGCTGTGGCCTCTCCCGCTGTGGAGCACAGGCTCCGGATGCACAGGCTCAGCGGCCATGGCTCACGGGCCCAGCTGCTCCGCGGCATGTGGGATCTTCCCGGACCAGGGCACAAACCCGTGCCCCCTGTATCGGCAGGTGGACTCTCAACCACTGCGCCACCAGGGAAGCCCCTTTCTAACTATTATAATGATTTCTCTATGTCGTCTGTAGCTAGGAAGCAAGTTTAAGATTTGTAAAATACAGTATGTCTTTTAAAAATTAGAAAGCCAGAAGAAATGCATTAAAAATTAAAAACAGAAACCTAAACCACAGAAAGAACTGAAGCCTTGGTACTGCACGCTCAATTTTCAAATGATGTGAGGTCCCTTAAAGGTCAAGAGGAGGTTTTATTACTAGCTTTAAATAAATCTAGGCACACTACAGGTGCTAAAACATTTAATAAGTAGAACCACTTAAAATGTGTATCAGCTCTATACAAAATTTTCAAGTAGATGTACTTTATTTTTGGCATCTACCTTTTATTTCCTTTCCTCTTTTTATCACTCTCCCCTTGTTAAGACTCTACTCTGAACCTTTTTCTTTCCCCCCTCTTCAGGACCTTGCTCTGCCGGGGCCTGGGTTAAAGAGAACTGTGCAGAGTGACTCTATAATAATGTTATCCCTAGGCAGATATTATAGCAGGGGACAACAATACCTTAACTTAGGAGAACAACTATGGTGGGCCTGACATTCCTCATCTGTAAAATTAGAGTGTTGCCAGTCAGAATGGCCATCATCAAAAAATCTAGAAACAATAAATGCTGGAGAGGGTGTGGAAAAAAGGGAACACTCTTGCACTGCTGGTGGGAATGTGAATTGGTACAGCCACTATGGAGAACGGTATGGAGGTTCCTTAAAAAACTACAAATAGAACTACCATATGACCCAGCAATCCCACTACTGGGCATATACCCTGAGAAAACCATAATTCAAAAAGAGACATGTTCCAAAATGTTCATAGCAGCCCTATTTACAATAGCCCAGAGATGGAAACAACCTAAGTGTCCATCATCGGATGAATGGGTAAAGAAGATGTGGCACATATATACAATGGAATATTACTCAGCCATAAAAAGAAATGAAATTGAGCTATTTGTAATGAGGTGGATGGACCTAGAGTCTGTCATACAGAGTGAAGTAAGTCAGAAAGAGAAAGACAAATACTGTATGCTGACACATATATATGGAATTTAAGAAAAAAAATATGTCATGAAGAATCTAGGGGTAAGACAGGAATAAAGACACAGACCTACTAGAGAATGGACTTGAGGATATGGGGAGGGGGAAGGGTAAGCTGTGACAAAGTGAAAGAGCGGCATGGACATATATACACTACCAAACGTAAGGTAGATAGCTAGTGGGAAGCAGCCGCATAGCACAGGGAGATCAGCTCGGTGCTTTGTGACCGCCTGGAGGGGTGGGATAGGGAGGGTGGGAGGGAGGGAGACGCAAAAGGGAGGGGATATGGGAACATATGTATATGTATAACTGATTCAATTTGTTATAAAGCAAAAAAAAAAAAAAAAAGAATTAGGCTAGACACTTGCATTGTGAATTGAGCCTGGCAGTAGCTCATCTTCATGCAAACGTATGCAGACATGGAAATAAGGCTTCCCCTGCTGACCGGGCACACACGACCCACCAGACAGATTGCCTAGAACTTCTCTTGCTGTGCTTGCCTCATTCTCCTCTGTGATAAAATAAAGCTGAGACATTAAAGCAGATGAGGCAAGATTCTCTGGTTAGATACTGGGAGGTGACATGTAAGAGAGACCTTTGCAGAGGAAACCTGTTTGTTCCCTAAGGCAGCGAAGCCCGTGCCCGGGGATCTGTGTGTTAGCCTAAAAGTCTTTTGAGCAGTTAAAATACATCCTCTTATCAATGAGAGAAGACCAGCAGGTGGGGGAGGTTGAAAGATGAGAAAGAGGGAGCAGAGAGTAGAAACTGTAGCATGCACCCCAGGATGCACAGGAAGTGTCTGATTTATCATCCCAAAGACATCTGAACGTGACTTCTCTTTTTACCATCAAGAATTCCACCTCCTGTCCATAGCCACCTATATAACCCAGATTTCTCCTTCTCCTTAGGGTCGCTTTGCACCACATCTGGTTCTCTGTCCCCTATATGTGCAATCCTTAGCTGGTAGTGATGCTCTTGAACCTTGGGAGGGGTTCTGCACTCCCCAACATTCAGGGAAAGGAAGGTCTATCTCTCATGCAAAGCAATCTGGCAGACTCTTTTAGATGTTTTTTCAAAGCCAAAGCAGCTCAGAGAAGTGTGCACTGGTCTCCCTGAATAGCAGAGCCAGTTCCTCTAAAAACAGCTTTCTTCCAGAGAACCCACAGTGAGACAGTTCACTGCAGATTTTCCTCAAAACTGAGCTCCCACCAACAGCACTGTTCTTGCTGCTCCCTGTCGTTTCTCTGAACCCACTCCAGCCTCCAGCAGGGATAGATTCTGGGAAGAGCCAGAGGCCCACACTTTCTTCTGTTCTGTGGTCTTCGTTCCGCCCTCCTGGCCTCAGGGCTCGAGAGGGGCCATCTCTACCTAGCACCTCATCTTCATCTCTGTCCCATCTTCTTCCGTTTTTGCTCTGTACCTCCACTTAGTGTCATCCCGAGTCTCATGCCCTTGGCTATAACAGGTAAATTTAGTTGCCAGAGAAAGGTTGTGGATGGACTTAAACGTCAAATCATAAATCAAAAGCATCTAGGGGAAAAGGTAGCCCCATTTTCCATCTAGCCTCACCTCAACCCCATTGTTTATCTGAGGTGGGGAGATAAACAATGGTTTATCTGCTAAACAAAGCAAAAAAAAAAAAAATTAGAGTGTTGAACTTTCAACCTTAAAATTCTGGTATTTAAACATTAAATATCTCAGATCTCAGGTGTTGCATGGCAAGTCAGTGAGACAAAGGGTGACAGTGATTCAGAGGCAGCACTGGGAGTGGTGACTATAAAGTATGTGTGTCTTTTCTAGAAGCTGAGATTATAAATTTTGGGGAAAAAATGGTAGGTACTGGCATAAAGACAGATGTGTAGATAATAGGAAAAAAATTGAGAGGTAAACCCTTAAACTTATGGCCAATGGATTTTTTTTAACTTCTTTTTTTTTATTTTTTTATTTTATTTTATTTATTTATTTTTTTGGTGGTACACGGGCCTCTCACTGTTGTGACCTCTCCCGTTGTGGAGCACAGGCTCCGGACGTGCAGGCTCAGCGGCCATGGCTCATGGGCCCAGCCGCTCCGCGGCATGTGGGATCCTCCCGGACCGGGGCACGAACCCGTGTCCCCTGCATCGGCAGGCGGACTCTCAACCACTGCGCCACCAGGGAAGCTTCTTTTTTTTAATGTATTTATTTATTTGGTTGCCCCAGGTCTTAGTTGAGGCTTGCAGCCTCCTTAGTTGTGGCATGTGAACTCTTAGTTGTGGCATGGATGTGGGATCTAGTTCCCCAACCAGGGATCGAACCTGGGTCCCCTGCATTGGAAGCACGGAGTCTTAACCACTGCGCCACCAGGGAAGTCCCTGGTCAATGGATTTTTGACAAAGTTGTCAAGGCAATTCAATGGAAAGATAGTTGGGTTTTTTTCTGTATTTTCAACAAATGGTTGAAAATTGCTGGAACAACTGGATATCCACAAGCAAAAAGATGAATTTATACTCTACCTGACACCATATACAAAAATTAACTGAAAATTTATCATAGAGTTAAATGTAAGACCTAAAGTTATAAAGCTTCTAGAAGAAAATCTTTGTGACTTTGGTTTAGGCTAACAGTTTTTAGATACAACACCAAAAGCATGATCCATAAAAAAAAATATATTGATAGACTGAACGTCACACGTTAAAATTTTTTTATGCTTCAAAAGACACCATAGGGACTTCTCTGGTGGCGCAGTGGTTGGGAGTCTGCCTGCCAACGCAGGGGACACGGGTTGAAGCCCTGGTCCGGGAGGATCCCACATGCCATGGAACAACGGAGCCCGCGGCACAGCTCTTGGGCCTGAGTGACACAACTACTGAAGCCGGTGCCTGGAGCCCGTGCTCCGCAACAAGAGAAGCCACCGCAATGAGAAGCTCACGCACCGCAACGGGGAGGGGCCCCTGCTCGTTGCAACTAGAGAAAGCCCATGTGCAGCAACGAAGACCCAACGCAGCCAAAAATAAAAAAATAAAAAAAAAAAGACACCATAAAGAAAATAAAAAGATATGCCATAGGTGAGAAAAAATACTTGCAAATCATGAATTTTGTATCCAGAATACATAAAAAATTCTTATAATTCAATAAAACTCTGTTAAAAATGGGTAAAAGAGGTGAATAGACATTTCACTAAAGAAGATATAAGAAGAGCCAATAAGTATTATGAAAGATGTTTAACATAATTAGTCATCAGGGAAATGCATTAAAACCACAATGAGATATCACTTCATACCCACAGAATGGCATAATCAGAATTTAGAAAATAGCAAGTATTGGTGAGGATATGGAGAAACTGGAACCTTACGGTAGCCCTTACTCACATATTGTGATTTAGGGTTTTAGCTGTCTCCTAATATCACTGAAGGCAGAGTTTATGTTTCTTATCCTCCTTGTTATTCTGAGATCATTGCCAAAAGGAAGAATGTACCATTTTTACTCCATCATTTAAAAATCTGACGTTAGTAATTCAATATCCATAATTTGATAGCAAGGTTAGTAGTAGAAAACAGCTCCACCGTCAGCTAATTCATTGCTCTACAGCTGTCTGAAAACATTACTGATCACTAAAACCACCAGGCAGCTCTTAAATTTCAGATTCCTAGGTAACTGTCTTGGAAATTCTGATTTCATAGTTCTGAAACGGGGCATGAAAGTAGATGTTAGAAGAGGAGATTAAAGATAAATAAGAAATAGCTCCAGGGCTTCCCTGGTGGCGCAGTGGTTAAGAGTCCGCCTGCCGATGCAGGCGACACGGGTTCGTGCCCCCGTCCGGGAAGATCCCACATGCCGCGGAGCGGCTAGGCTCGTGAGCCATGGCCGCTGAGCCTGCACGTCCGGAGCCTGTGCTCCGCAACAGGAGAGGTCACAACAGTGAGAGGCCCGCGTACCGCAAAAAAAAAAGAAATAGCTCCAGCCTTCAAGAAGTGAACAAGGGATCAAACCATATATACAAATAACTATACATAAGGACAACTATGAAATGTGCTGATATCTTGAAGGAGGGAAGGATCATAATCGGGGAGTGGTGTAATCATAATCAGGAAAAGATTCATAAAGAATAACGCATTTTAGGGGCAGGACAGGAATAAAGACGCAGATGTAGAGAATGGACTTGAGGACACGGGGAGAGGGAAGGGTAAGCTGGGACTAAGAGAGAGTGGCACGGCCTTATATACACTACCAAATGTAAAACAGATAGCTAGTGGGAAGCAGCCATCTAGCACAGGGAGATCGGCTTTGTGCTTTGTGTCCACCTAGAGGGGTGGGATAGGGAGGGTGGGAGGGAGAAGCAAGAGGCAGGAGATATGGGGATATATGTATATGTATAGCTGACTCCCTTTGTTATAAAGCAGAAACTAACACACCACTGTAAAGCATTATACTCCAATAAAGATGTTAAAAAAAAAAAAAAGAATAAAGCATTTGATGGCCTTCAGTCACTCGTTGCTACGTACTGTATATACCTACTGGCCAAAGCCAGAAACCTGGACCCTACTTTCTTCTCCACACTCTATGATCACAATTATCAAGCCCTGTTGATTTGTGCTTCTGAATATTTTATTAATCCTTTCCTCTCCTTCCATATTGCCTCCTTATTTCTTGCCTACATTACTGCAGTAACCTAGGAAGTGGCTTCCTTGCTCTAGATTTACCCCACTGTAACCCATTCTCTCCACTGCCACCAGAGTACTAGTTCTAAAATGCAAATATGAGCACATTAGTTCTCAGGT
This sequence comes from Hyperoodon ampullatus, assembly GCF_949752795.1. Classification (NCBI taxonomy): domain Eukaryota; kingdom Metazoa; phylum Chordata; class Mammalia; order Artiodactyla; family Ziphiidae; genus Hyperoodon; species Hyperoodon ampullatus. The sequence goes on from NC_136924.1 coordinate 19,754,207, forward strand.
TGAGCTACATTAGCAGCTCCCTATCACCTATGGGCAACAAAGACTGAACTTTCTTTGCTGTGTTTAGAAGACACTCCACAATGGGTCTCGTTATCTTCACTAGTTTCATTCCTACTCCTCCACACTGTGTATCCAGCCGAACTGCAACCACGTTGCAACTCCAAGTGTGCTCTGCCCTTACATGTCTGTCCTTCTGCTTCAACATCCCTCCTCACCACCTCCCCCTCTCCTAAAGATTTCTGCTTGTCATATTTCAACTCATCCTTTAAGGTGACAGGCACTCAAAGGATTCCTCCTTTATGAAGGCTGCTGCCTTGATATGCTCTCCCTACCATCCCCAAATGACAAGATTATTCCCTCTTTTTTTTTTTTAAATTTTTTTTGGCTGCACCGCTCAGCATGTGGGATCTTAGTTCCCCAACCAGGGATTGAACCCACGCCCCTTGCAATGGAAGTGCAGAGTCTTTAACTGCTGGACTGCCAGGGAAGTCCCAAGATTATTCTCTTATTAGTGGAGAATTTTTAGGGCTTAACCCAGTGGATTGTGTTTATTTGCTGACACGTCTGAATTCTCTCTAGTCTGTGATCTTATTCACCCTTGCCCCCTTCTGTGCAGAGCGCAGAGCCTGGTTCACTATGCACTTAAGATGCCTGAATAAGCAAGTGTACAAGGGTGGCTGCCACCTTCTCAGAATCTAAGACCAGAGCACATTGCTTTTGAATATGTGTTGAGTAACATGAATATGTAATCTGAAACAAACAAAAAGCTCATTATAGCTATTTCATCATGTAAAAGAGTAGGGTCCTGGACTAGACAATTAAGGCCTTTTGCAATTCTAAAATTCTAGGAGTCTGTGTATTCAATTGTCTACTTTACCTTTCAAAGTAGGAAGACTATAGAGCTAAAGAGGGACAGTATATCAGAAAACGATTCAGTGGATTACAATCATTTTCAAAATAGAAAGTCAAAGATAACCAAAAACCAAAACAAAATAAAAAGCTCTATATTAACTTCAACTTGTAAGAACAATGATTCTGACCCAAGTCAAACAATGATGTAAAACTGCGAGAGAGAGGCCTTATTTGGTATCTTAACTTTTCAGTTAATGAAAGTCCTCACTTAAATTACAACGCATTTCAAAGGAGACTGCCTGTTAAATAAATGCATCTACCCAAAGTATACAGTCATGGAAGCTGAAACATGGACCACAAATGAAATTACTTTGTCAAGGCCATAAAATAATTCAAACAAATTCCAAAACAGAACCTTTGCTCTGAAATCCAGTTTTATGTTCCGATCTCCTGATAACAGCCCAGACCCAGCTTTGTAAATTCTTAACTCTGTTCTCCTCTTTTCATATTTGTTCACTACAAGTAAAATTCAGTGAAATTTATCCATTACTTTTAAACAGAATTCATAAAAGGCCTCTGCTATATTACTCAAGAGTTCTACTAAAAAACTGAACAACCAGATCTGCCTGAGAAACATCTCCTTATCATTAAATTATCCCCAAAATGAGGTGACACATGATTAACTTCTAAAAAACAATATTCTCTTAGGTTTTCGCATCTCTTTGTGAGTGTATATATCAGATGAGCTATTTTACAAAGAAAATTTGGGGGTAAAAACGGCAGGGAAGTCAATATTTAGGAGGGGTGAACAGTGGTGAATATTCTAACCACAATGAAGCAGAATGAACAGATCTCATTTTTAAACAATCATTTATTAAGCACTGAAAGTAAAGACCAAAAAATATAAAACTAAAAACTTGGAGGAAAGAAAAACAAATTAGCATGGCTATTCACCCCCACCCCAAACATGTTCCATCAACATGTCAGATTCTGGGGACTTCCCTGGTGGTCCAGCGGCTAAGACTCCGTGCTCCCAATGCAGGGGGCCCGGGTTCGATTCCTGGTCAGAGAACTAGATCCTGCATGCCGCAACTAGGAGCCCACATGCCGCAACAAAAGATCCCGCAGGGTGCAACTAAAAGATCCCACGCGCCACAACTAAAGTTCCCGCATGCCTCAACTAAAGATCCTGCGTGCTGCAACTAAGACCCAGCGCAGCCAAATAAGTAAATAACTATTTAAAAACAAACAAACAAAAAAAATCATTCAGATTCTGGGACCTATACCAAGTTATTAGCAGAGACAGATTTAGGTTAAAAACCTCACTTCAGGAGGTTCCAAGGCAAGTTACTTAACCTGTTTTTAAAACTCCTTTTCTTCATGTGAAAAGGAGAAAAACAGTACATATGTTATATCTATATCCTAGGATGATTTTGAAGATTAAATGTAATAACCTGCACATAGATAAGCACAGACACACAGGTGTGGTGCAGGGGTAATTTTCTTCCTTTAATGGTGGTACTTTTATGTTTCCAGGAATAACCTTTTGAACATCAGCTTGCTTTTCCTTTACAAAGTTAAGACAAGAGCACAGCAGCACATGTTCTTTCTTTTCTCCTCCTACTAAGACTGAGTCTGGCACTTTCATGAGGGAATGTTACTGGCATCTAGACACATATCAGTGATATGCCCATTATATGTCCATGGACTATGGTACCTGTTATGGTTTGAATTACGTCCCTCCAAAATAAATGTTCAAGTCCTAACCCCCAGGACCTCAGAATGTGACCTTATTTGGAAACAAGGTTGTTTCAGATGTAATCAGTAAGTTAAAATGAGGTCATATTGGACTATGGTGGGCACCTAATCTAATCTGATTGTTGTCCTTATAAGAAGAGAAGACACAGACACACACACATGAAGGGAGCACACCATGTGACTGAAGTGCTGTAGCTATAAGCCAAGGAACTCCAAGGATTGCCGGCAAACCACAAGGAAGAGGAAAGAAAAGATTCTCCCTTACAGGTTTCAGAGAGAGCATGGCCTTGCCAACATGTTGATTTTGGAATTCTGACCTCCAGAACTGTTAAACAATAAATTTCTGTTTTCAAGCCACTCGGTTTGTGGTAGTTTGTGACGACTTCCCTAGGAAACTAATACAACCTACCACAAACACAACTATAGAAGTATATTATACGTGTTTATTTATTTATTTTATATATTTATTTTTGACTGCATTAGGTCTTCGTTGCTGTGCAAGGGCTTTCTCTAGTTGCGGCGAGCGGGGGCTACTCTTGGTTGTGGTGTGCAGGCTTCTCGTTGTGGTGGCTTCTCTTATTGCGGAGCACGGGCTTTAGAGTGCAGGCTCAGTAGTTGTGGCGCACGGGCTTAGTTGCTCCGCGGCATGTGGGATCTTCCCGGACCAGGGCTCAAACCCGTGTCCCCTGCATTGGCAGGCAGATTCTTAACCACTGCGCCACCAGGAAGCCCTATACATGTTTAATGTGCATAAACTTTCTTGACTTACGAAGTGTTTTGGCAACTATTATCCTGTTTGAGCCTCAGAACAACATTACTGTCCCATTGTATAAACTGAGAAACTGAAAATCAAAGAAGTTATAAAAGAAGATCTCTTCCTATGCTTCTACACCAAAGACTTCTTTTAGAAACTGCTATCACCTTCTTTCCTTGAGTTATTAGTTGGCTAAAGCCACATTTGTGGCCCATCCTGGGCTGATGTACATAGGACTACATGATATGCATGACTATACTTAGCACTATCATTTCCCCTTTATCAGGATTTTTAATTTTCTTTAACACCTTTATTGAGATATAATTTGCATTCCATACAATATATTTTTACACTTTTAAAATGTATAATTCAATGGTTTTTAATATATTCAGGGTTGTGCAACCATCACTGCAATCTAACTTTAGAACATTTAGAACAGGGATTTTATGCCTATTATGTTAATAAATATTACTTCTGAGTGTCCTGAGAGGCCAACAAACACAAAAGTAGAAATATTTAAATACCAACAACATACTTGTTTATCTTCCAGCAGGTCAGGCTCCCCTTTACTAGAAGCAGAGCTGACATTGTCTTCATCAGAACTGCTGATGACTTCCTCTTCATCTGAAGGAAGGTCACTAAGACGAAGGTCCAGATCATTGTGTCCCTCCTGGGATGCTCCAGAACTGCTGCAATAGAGAGCATCTCATTAGTCACCTTTGAGAACAAGGAATGCTACCAAAAACAAACTGTGTGATGTAAGCAAGGCACATCTAAGGGATTTCGAGGGATAAAAAGAGTCAGATCAACAAAACTCTCCCTTCCCCTTCCCTATCTCAGTTGTCCAAAACCCAAATTACTTTTGGGTTTAAAATGGATCATCTTGAAAAACATGCATTTTTACAAAAAACTAGTGAATGTAACATAAAAGAAGCAGACTCACAGATACAGAGAACAAACTAGTGGTTACTAGTGGCAGGGGGCAGGTACAACATATTGGGTATAAAATAGACTCAAATGTATTACACAACATGGGGAATATAGCCAAATGTTTTGTAGTAACTGTAGATGGAAAGTGACCTTTAAAAATTACATAAATTTTAAAAATAAAAAAAAACCAGCATGTATTTCTGTGATAGGAAGGTGGGTAAGGAGCAAGTTTCCCAGCTGCACCCATCCTATCCCTTAACTCTAGACAATCAGGTCTCTACTAGCACAAACCAAAAAGCCTCACAGGAGGTGAGCTGGGTTACCAACCATGTTCATGTTCCAACATTAGAAGAGGTGCTGCTTCTTTGGGCCTCAGTGGTTTGCTTTTGTTTTGTTTTTTTTTAAAGCAAGTAACAAATCTACAAGGACTGGGAGGTAATGATGATGATCATAATGTACTATTGTGGACATGTGCCCACCTCTCTGGTTATCACCAATTGCCTTTCATGTAACCACATCACAAGACATGGGAAGGAATGAGATGGGCACAAATTCTCCAGCTTACTCCAGACCTGCTAAATCAGAAACCCTAGAGGTGCAGGGCCCCCAAGGGATACAGGCTAAAGTTTCAAAACCCCTGTACCAGGCCATTTACCAACTGCTTCTCGTCAGCCTGTCATCAACAACATTTCTCAGATCTAACATTTTTTAGATCTCTCGAATCTAAAAGCCACTGTTGCAGTCCAACCTGTGGGGGGAAATTCCATAGGAAAGTTCCCAAGAAAGGCAACAGAAATAATTCTTTCTGGCTTTAGTTGTAAAGAGTCAGGAACAAATTGCCTGTAGCAACTGCTTTCCTGTCTGCAGTCAACAGAATACCTGCAGAGGACTTCCCTGGTGTCGCCGTGGTTAATAATCTGCCTGCCAATGCAGGGGACACAGGTTTGAGCCCTGGGCCGGGAAGATCCCATATGCTGCGGAGCAACGAAGCCCATGTGCCACAACTACTGAGCCCACGTGCCACAACTGCTGAAGCCCACGCGCCTAGAACCCGTGCTCCACAACAAGAGAAGCCACGACAATAAGAAGCCCACGCACTGCAACGAAGAGTAGCCCCCGCTCGCCGCAACTAGAGAAAGCCCGTTCGCAGCAACAAAGACCCAATGCAGCCAAAAATAAATAAATAAAGAATACCTGCAGAATAGAAGAGTCAGGAAAAGATCCATAGAAAATCGTCAGGGGAAATACTCAGGCAGAATAAAGAGACAGTTGCATTTCACTCTAGCAGGTTCCTTCCTCAGGTCATGGGCAGGTCACTCAACTGCCAAGCTTCCTACAAGTTATGAGAATTTCAACTGGGAATCTTAAAAGCTGAAGATAAATTTTCTTCCAGTTCCTGATTACACATTGTAGGATACAGACTTGCCTCAGAAGCCATTCCTGGAGCCTGACAGTTACACAAACTAGTTGGATGGAGGCAGAATGCCAAAAGGAACACTTCCTTCTGCTAAAGATGGGGTTTCCTATTACTCAGTGGCTGGGGGCCTCAGGGAATCATATCACAGCCTCAATTAGGTGGGTGCATATCTTATCATAGCTCCCCATGACATGGAGAAGACTCACCCCGGGGTGGGGTGGGGGGGTGGGGAACAGAAGCTTTCTAGTCAAATCACTGGCAAGATTCGCTTGTCTCTGGGTGCCGGGATAGGAGCCCCACCCAGCTGGGAAATTAGTTGATTTAGATGACTGACAGTAAATGAGTTAGGATGTACAGACTGCAGGATCCATCCATATAAACAGAAGAAAATATACCTTCAACCTGTTTTTATCTTAATTCGTTATCTCTTCAACTCTAAAGAGATACTCTGAAACTCTGCTACTCAAAACATATTCAATCTAGTAGCAGCTTCAGCATCACCAGGAAGCTTTTTAGAAAAATAAAACCTCAGTCCCTGCCCCACCCCACTGAATCAGAATCTGGTTGTAACAAAACCCCAGTAATTTGATTTTTTGGACCAGCCCATCTGTGAGCTCTTTTGGACTCAACAGTATAAAAATTTCAAATAATCAGTAATAGGGCTGTGGCACCTGTGAGGAAATGTAGGTTTATTTTGTCTAAAGAGCGCTGAGAGGTGTTTCCTGGATCAACATTCAGAGAGCTATTAAGAAGATAGTAACCAGTTAGTTGCCACATCTATTAGGAATATAAATGTTTACAAAAGTTAACAGTTAAGAACAAGGGGACAAATAAATAAATAAGCTTTAAATATTAAAAACATGGATCAAAACCTACCGCCATAAAACTTTGGGAGATTTTAGTTCTGAAAATTGCTTACCTACAGAAAACCTTCCCTGACTGCCCCCTTCCTATCACAAATTAGTTTACCTGGCTTTTCTCAATCCTACGTGATCTTACTCCGTGGTATATTTGTTTCTCTCATGAAAATGTAAACTCCCAAGGACAAGGCAATTCTCTTTTTCAGTTGAATCCCCAGCATACTACTTGATATGTAATAGGCACTCAACAAATTTTTACTGAATGAACAAAATGATATTAGAAACCAATGTGTATTAAATTTCAGAACTTCCAATAGTATATATGGTAGTGGTGATCACAAAGAAAGGTTTGGGGGGAATACTGGAAAAACTGTATGGTTTAAAGGAGAAGGGACATCTGGACATCATAATCAATGGTGTAGAAGTGGGAATGTTGGTATTCACAAAACAAACAAAAAAAACATTTTGGCTACAAGCGGAATCTCCTGTAAGGAATTAACGGAAAACAAGCTTGGAGAAGACGACAGGTGCCAGGCTGTCAAGGAGCATGAACAATAGCTAAGGAGTTTATACTCATCTTGTAGGCCTTCAACGAGGAGACTCAAATCTTCCAGTAGACCTCAAAGATTTCCTTACTATACCTCCAAGTTTGTCACTACCATACTTCTTTCTTGTTAGTGCCAACAGAGATGAAAAGGGCACCTCCTCGGTCAGTCAAGCTGTGTAAGCACAGCACCTTCCACCCCACCCCCACCAACCAGAGGAAAGGATATCCTTGTTTATTAGCATCAGTGAGATCACCTTGATGATCTCACAGCTTAAGTGGAAGCTAAAGGAGCTCCCCACATACCTGAATGGTAAACAGTAGAAACCAATTATGATTTCTGAAGCTTAGGAGGCAGGAAAGTGAGTGCAGCAAAATGGGGTTTTAAGAGTATTAATCTTGTAACCCAAAACCAATGAACTAAGGGTGAAATGGAGGTAGGCACAGTGACAGAAGTGGAGGAAGATCTAGGAGTTAATTTCAATAGTGCAGGCAGCCTGCGCCAGGGTGGCTACATCAGGAATTGAGAGGAAGGGTTGTATGTAAGAAGAAGAAAAATCACCAGAGCTAGGGTAAAGAGGAGGGGGAGAAACTCAAGTCTTCCTTCGAGGTTTCGTGAACAGTCACCAGCAAAATGAGGGTGACATCAATCGAAACAAAAATATGTCAACAAAGGATCTGATTTTAAAGGAAAGATAATGGGGTCAGCAACAAAATCAGGAAAGACGGTACCTAGTATCCACATACACGTTCACCTCTAAATGATTAAACAGAAAAAACCTGTTGATTAATCTATTTTCCCATATAACCGTGAACCGCTTTCAAAGCCATCTAATAATTTTAGATTCCTGAGGATGAAACATGGATTCCTTACCTATGCTGCTCCTCCATTCCTTACACTTCCTTCCCACTGTCAGAAGATAAATCCTAATACAGTCTACTTTTAGGGTTAAAGGAACAGGACACAGTGTTTCCTCCACACTTTCCTGCCTAGTTATTACATAATTTGATAAATGAAGTAGAGGGCGGTAAGCTGCAACAACAACCAGAAAGAGCCAAAACCGGGCTCTCCTTCCCCAGCCCATCCTTTCCAAGTCAGATTTGCTTCTAACAGGGAAGAAGCCTGGTTTCCAGAAAATAATTTCTTTTTTCCAAGTACACGGGGATAAAAACAGAGACAAGTAAAGCCAGAAGTAAATTTCTACTCATTAGGCAACTGTTCCTTCAATTCCACGTGCCAAGGATCCTTGCATTTGGAGTGATGATTATTTACTGCCATCACTTTTTTAAAAAAATTACTTATGTTATTTTCTTTTTCAAAAGATTTAATTTTATTTATTTTGGGCTGCATTGGGTCTTCCCTGCTGCACACGGGCTTTCTCTAGTTGCAGTGAGAGGGGGCTACTCTTCGTTGCGGTGCACGGGCCTCTCACTGCGGTGTCTTCTCTTGTTGCAGAGCACGGGTTCTAGGCGCGCGGGCTTTAGTACTTGCGGCACATGGGCTCAGTAGTTGTGGCATGCAGGCTTAGCTGCTCTGTGGCATGTGGGATCTTCCCAGACCAGGGATCGAACCAATGTCCCCCCGCACTGCCAGGCCGATTCCCAACCACTGCGCCACCAGGGAAGTCCCCAAAATTACTTATGTTATTTTCTGTATATAAACAGCACATCTTATACTGGAAGTACATCAAATTTCTCTTTCAGGTAAGATGTCACATCAAGGATGATCTCATTTTCAAAAGAAACGGTCTTTTAAAAAATAATTAATCCATTTCCTCGAAGAGTTTTTAGGAACATAAAACCTGCACAGTGCCAAGCCAGGCATAAAAGTTGCCAGGGTTCACCACGGAAACATCCTTGTGAAACTCTATTAAATTAAAGAGTCCAGCAAGGGGAGGAAAGAGGCCAAGGATGGCACAAAAAGGAAAAGGGGAGCAAAGTTAACTGAAGAATGCGTTCAAAGCACTGAAGCCTGTTCTCAGTTGTTGACAAATCCAGTTATCTTTTTCCTCTCTGCCTGTGATTTTATTCTGAACCCCATAAACAAAGAATACTCCATGTACTTCCTCCCAAATGTGAAGAAAGAAGTTCATGCCAGTATTCTCACCTTCAAAGTTTCTTTCTCATTTCCAAGTCACAACATATAAACCTAAACTTCTGTCATCTCTCTCCACCTCTTCTTTCTACTCCTGGACCAAACTGAACAGAACCTGCTAGTCCTCAGGATGTCAAAATTCTTTTGCAAATGCTGTCTCATTATGACTTGGTGACTACGTGTTTCCTTTGGCTGCTTTCATATTTATCACAGAATGAGTGGGAAAAACTACCAAGGAAAACTTGAAGGATGAACAACACTCCATGGAAAAGTTAGCAAAAAAATTTAAAAATAAGTTATGTATTATAATATGCCAAGTATATGAAATAGGTTTACAATTTTCACTGGAAAATTGTTTCTATTTAGTTTCCCCAGAAAACTTTTTACTCTTTTACTTCAATTCCCTTATGGAACTGCAGATTCCAGTGTCAGGTTGAAAACCATGCATCAAATCAACAAAAAACAATTTAAAAACCATTCCTCTTCTTATTTTCAGGTCCTCTTCTCAATTATGCAGTACATGTGGAATTTTCTCTACCCCCTACTCACATGATTTTCCTGGGAACTACCCATAAAATAAGCAAGTTTTCTCTCTACTTCTTTCAGGAAACATGGCACAACTTGGGAATCAGCCCTACAGAGGCATTTTCATCCTCTAATAAAGCAAGACTCATATATTCGTGTCATGTTTTTATGTTTTCCAAACGCAGGATCTTGCATAATTATTACTATTAATTTTTAATTTATTTTTACTTTATTTGTTTTATTCTTGGCTGCATTGGGTCTTCGTTGTGCACATGGGCTTTCTCTAGTTGTGGCGAGCGAGGACTACTCTTCTTTGTGGTGCGAGGGCTTCTCATCGCGGTGGCTTCTCATGGCGGTGGCTTCTCTTGTTGTGGAGCATGGGCTCTAGGCGCACGGGCTTCAGTAGTTGTGGTACGCGGGCTCAGCAGTTGTGGCTCACGGGCTCTAGAGCGCAGGCTCGGTTGTGGTGCACGGGCTTAGTTGTTCCGCGGCATGTGGGATCTTCCCGGACCAGGGCTCGAACCCGTGTCCCCTGCATTGGCAGGGGGATTCTTAACCACCGCGCCACCAGGGAAGCCTGCAAAATTACTTTAAGTCCATGCAGAGCCAGGGTGACAGAACATAAAAGCCAAGAAATAACACAGAGTCTGAAACAAACTTATCTGACTTCAACAAAAATCAGGTTTATCAAGTGTGACCCTCTGCGCTGAGAGGCAAACCAAATCATCTGATAGGTCTTCTCCATTACTAACTGCTTTGACTAAAAATAAACACTGATGCTTCCATAATATGTAAGACTATAGATGGCTGATGCTCTGACAGCTGAAGAGCAGAAATCCCCACCCCTGCTTCCCCTCCACCCCCCCACCCCAGTATCTTGGAGTGCCTAAAGTTTAGGGCAAACTTCAATTTAAACAATTAATGATTTTATTATCTTGATTTCAGTAAAAAAATATATATAATTTAACGTATATTAACTTTTTGGAATTAAACATTTTGATTAATAACCACAGAATAGGGACTTCCCTGGCTGTCCAGTGGTTAAGACATTGCCTTCCACTGCAGGGTGTACAGGTTCGATCCCTGGTCAGGGAGCTAAGATCCCACATGCCCCACGGCCAAAAAACCAAAACATAAAACAGAAGCAATACTGTAACAAATTCAAAGACTTTAAAAAAAATGGTCCACACTAAAAAAAAAACAAAAAACCCCCACACAATACAAATAAATAAAATCACTAAAATACGGGATAGCACAGCAGGAATTTGTTACCAAAAAGAAGTGTGAAAACAAAAACAAAAACTTGCAGTGTAAAATGTACACAATTAGTGTTTTTACTCATTGGTTCATTAATTTTAGAGGTGTTAACCACCAAGCCTTTAAAACTAGCAAGCTGCAGTTCTATGGCTTCAAAAAAAGAAAACACAGAAAAATATCCAGTATCCCCTGAAATATAGACTAGAGGATTATTTTAAAACTGGCTTTGGAAAAAAACAAAACAAAACAAAACAAATAAAAACAGCAACAACAACAACAAAAAACCTGGCTTTGGGTGACTCTGTAGGAAGGAAAACCAGGCTTTAGTGATGAACTTTGAAAAACAGGCCTGATTAATTTTACAGGGACAACTTCTACCCTTATAAATACCATTACCATTCCCTTCCCCAGAAATGCATTTATTACTAGGATTCTTAAAAGTGTACTCTACTGACAAAAACAAAATCAGGATAAGTACCTGAGGCTGCTATTTAAAATATAGTCATCGAAGAAAAACTCTGAAAACTGGTTAAAAACCAAATGGAATTCAAAATTCCTTAAAGTAGAAGAGAACCTACCCAGATGTTCACACCCACTTTATGTAAGCAGATTTTAGAGTCAGTAAGGTTTAAGGACAGATAAGCAGTTTTAAAAGGAGTTTCCATCAATGGCCATTAATAGGAGACTGGTTAAATAAATTGGGCACATCCATACAATGAATTACTAAACAGCTGTTTAAAAATGAAATAGGTCTATGTACAATGATACAGGTTGCTCTCCAAGAATACTGCTAGATTAAAAAGAAGTCAAGGCACACAGCAGTGTGTATCCATCTGTGTAAAAAGGAAAAACACACATATATATGTGTGCATGTGTGTATATACATATATATGTATGCATATAAAATGTAGACACACAGGCAGGCAAACACAAATATGCTGATAGATATCTCTAGAAAGAGTCAGAAGAAACTGATAACAATGGTTGCCTCTGAGACTATGGTCTGAGATCAGACAGAGACTTCATTATTTACCCTTTGGTGCTTTTACAATAAAAACGTTTCTATTTACTTTTTCAAAGACAACACACACACACACACACACACACACACACACACCCCACAAACTCAGAAACTTTGATAAGTTTTATAAAAGATGGTTCAGAGCACCAACTCTTTAGAGATAGCTTATTTCTTCACAGGGAGATGAGAATTATATTTAGAAAAAAAAAAGAAAGAAAGAAAGAAAAGGAAGTAAGGAAGAAAAAGAGAAACTCCTGTTCCTTCCTCCCCACACCCCAGGTTTAGATTTCTGCACTTTTTTTTTTTTTTGACCGTGCCACAGTGCTGTCAGGGCTGTAGGAGAATTCCTGGCCTGGATCTTAATTCCCCGACCAGGGATCGAACCCGTGTCCTCTGCAGTGGAAGCACAGAGTCTTAACCACTGGACCACCAGGGAAGTCCCAGATGTCTGCACATATTCAAGATTGCCTTTATTTTTTCCCTTTTAACTACTTCTTACGTGGGAAAGTTACATAGACTATGCCTTCCCTTACAGCCTGTAGGGGCTTATTTAGGAAAGCCATTAGCATGAGTCTCCAGATAATAGGTAGGAGGACTGACCTTCTGACTAGGCAGCTGACAGCTTTAAAAAGAGAAAAAGATGTTGTAAACGGATTGTTCAACAGTCTGTAGGGGCCACAGAGTAACCACACAACTGTTGAGGAGACCACAGTAAACAGCACCATACTATTAGGCATCTCCCGCAGTGCTGTCTGGATTGTGGGAGAACTCCTGGCCTGTAAGGATCATGCCCTCCAGGGTTCCTGGTCCAATCTTAAAGACAAAGAAGGAGCCCAAGGCCAATCACAATCCAACAGACCCTCCTGCCCCTCAGGCTCAGCTGGGAGGTGTCTGGTTAGAGCCTGAGCTGTTCCTAGCCACAGTGGAATAAATTGTTATAAACATGCCTACTGAAACAAGGACTGGCTAAAATAAGTACCAAACATTTAATTACCAGCAATTTTGCTTTCTTAGGGGGGTTGAGGAATGATTCTTTAAAATGCTCTTCAAGAAATATAGATAGAGGGCTTCCCTGGTGGCACAGTGGTTGAGAGTCCTCCTGCCAATGCAGGGGACGCAGGTTCGTGCCCCGGTCCGGGAAGATCCCACATGCTGCGGAGCGGCTGGGCCCGTGAGCCACGGCCGCTGAGCCTGTGCGTCCGGAGACTGTGCTCCACAATGGGAGAGGCCACAGCAGTGAGAGGCCCGCGTACCACAAAAAAAAAAAAAAAAAAAAAGAAATATAGATAGAAATTTGTAATACAAATAGAAAAGCATTCTACTGAGTTAAGAATTGCCTCCAAGTAAAATGTATAGCAGGTTCCCAATCCAGTTTTCTCATTGTGGCAAAGATGGTATTTATTTTGTTGAAAAATTTTAAAAATGTCTAAATAAAGTTATATTTTGACTCAACATCATTTCTTCTCTTTACTTCCTCATTATGTAATGTGTAACTCACTAGTACCAGACCAAATAAAGGCCACTAGATATAATGAGGTTGGGATGAATACACGCAGACACTTCATATTTAGACACACACACACATTTATTGTACCTATATACATATATTTTCACATATATATTTTATAATATTTAATATATATAAAACTACTATGCCATTTATTTCAATAAATATTTACTGTGGACTTATTATGCATCATTTTTTAGGGGTTGGATGAAGATAATCTAATAGAATTAGTCACAGATAATGTTCAAAGTGTAAATGTTATTGGTTGCTTTTCTTTTCACCTGCTAATTGAAACTTTATTAAACTGATAAAGGCAAAAGGAATCAGTATAATCACAGTAAGTAGGGTAAAGGCAGGGACCATTTTCTAAAAAGAGAACTGGGGCTTCCCTGGTGGCGCAGTGGTTGGGAGTCCGCCTGCCGATGCAGGGGACACGGGTTTGTGCCCCGGTCCGGGAAGATCCCACGTGCCGCGGAGCGGCTGGGCCCGTGAGCCATGGCCGCTGAGCCTGCGTGTCCGGAGCCTGTGCTCCGCAACGGGAGAGGCCACAACAGTGAGAGGCCCGCGTACCGCAAAAAAATAAATAAATAAATAAGTAAAATAAAAAGAGAACAACTAAAAGTAAGTGTATGCTAAATGCTAAAGGCAGTGCACAGGCACTAAGGGCTACAGAACCAGAGAAAGAAGTAGCCCATGCAGACCGGGGCAGTCAGAGAGGTGGCAGGGTACAGGCACTTGGGAGAGAGGACTCCAGTGAATGGAAGGAGGAGCAAAGGCCTCCGAAGTGGGAGAGGACTGGAGGGGAAATACTGTGAGCAAAGGCTTGGAGCAAAGGCTTGGAGGTAGGAATGGAAGTGATGTGGAGGGTGATGAGGGGCGAGAGGCGAGTGCATTTCTGTGTGATGAGAAGTTGGAGATTCACTAGTTAGAAAGAGGTTCCTCCTGCTAACACGGCTAGCAAGCAGGCAAGACAGAAGAGACATCATCCATCCATGAAGGGAGCTGGGGACTCAAACCCAACCCCTCCCCTTGGCTTTATCAAGTTCTAACACTAGAGCAGGGACCCTAGCGGGGGAGTCAGGCTAGGGGAGTGAGAGTGGGTGGCGAGTAGGAAGAGGTGAACAGCTCACCCTCTGACTGCCGACTCTAACAGGGTGGCCATGTGTTTTTGTGTCAATCATTGTGTCAATCATCACACACCACATTGCTTCTGCTACTGGCTCTTCATCATACTCCTAAGTCACTGAAAAGGTGGTGAGACTTTTGGAAAATATGACCCGGCCCTCTGCCCATGCTCTTGATTGTGACTCAGTATGAAACCACTATGGTGTTCTGCCTTGACGTCTGGGGAAAACCAAGAGGGCCCAAAGGGCCTACCTACAAGCTGCTCTTCCCACTCCGCTCCCTCAGATAAGGTCCCCAAGCCAAACAACCTTCTGTACCACAGGGACTGCTCTGGCTTATCCCTGAGTAGAGGATTTTAATTCCTTAGTCAAACTAGTCAATCACATCTTCCCCTGGAAACCAGGGTCACCTCACCCTCTTGATACTACAAAGTGTGCCTACTACAGCCCCTGGTGGTTCCCTCTGTCCCCAAGTGCAACCTCCACGTGGCCCTGTGTGGCATGCTATGTCCTCCTCCCCTAAGGTGTGTGTGACCGACAAACTGCTATCAATCTCATCTGTCCAGTGTCATGTCCCATCCTCGACCCTCCCTCACCAACAGAGTGAATAGGACATAATTAAAACAACCACCAAAGAGGGTGCCAATTTCTGGGATCCTTAAGCACAAAGCAGGTGCACTGGTGGTTTCTGATAGGATTATCCTGAGAAATCATATCGAAGGGTATACGAACATAGCTTCATGAATACCTAATTATACTTTGCATATACATCTAAACAGACTCTGCCTGGATAAACTCAAGCCATTCTCAAGTTAAAGGTATTACTGTTATGTGTTACAGAAATATGACCTAGTCCATGTTACCTAAAATTAAATGTTACATTACATACAGACTCCACTATAATAAAATAGTGGGGAATTAACAAGGAAACCAGTAGTTAAACCAAAAGGACATCTGCTTAGGGTCCTAGATCTTATTTTATCCAAGCCTACTTGTATGTTCCCATTTTCTAACAGGAACCACAACCTGTAATTCGGATTTCCCACTGACATGGGGGAAAAAGATAGTAGGCTTCTCAGGAGCCCGTAAGTAGCTACAGAGGGGAGGGTTAAACTATCGCTCATGAATAAATCAGTCCACTTCCTTATTTAAAACCATATGAGGGAACTTCCC
Source organism: Hyperoodon ampullatus (assembly GCF_949752795.1). NCBI lineage: Eukaryota > Metazoa > Chordata > Mammalia > Artiodactyla > Ziphiidae > Hyperoodon > Hyperoodon ampullatus. Next base: position 19,770,024 of record NC_136924.1, read on the forward strand.
TGGTGGCACAGTGGTTAAGAATTTGCCTGCCAGTGCAGGGGACACGGGTTTGAGCCCTGGTCCGGGAAGATCCCACATGCTGCAGAGCAACTAAGCCCGGGCACCACAACTACCAAGCCTGCACTCTAGAGCCCGTGAGCCACAACTACTGAGCCCAAGCGCCACAACTACTGAAGCCCACGCGCTCTAGGGCCCATGCTCCACAACAAGAGAAGCCACTGCAACGAGAAGCCTGCGCACCGCAACGAAGAGTAGCCCCCACTTGCCACAACTAGAGAAAGCCCACGCGCAGCAACAAAGACCCAACGCAGCCAAAAATTAAATAAATAAATTTAAAATAAACAAATAAATAAAACCATACATGAACAATTCTATTTACCACTTCTCTTCCTCAGACACCATCCACAAAATAACTGTCTTAAAGGTCTACTCTATACCGCTATGAATCATCAACAACTGCAAAGACCCATACGGAACCCATTTCTTTCTCAGAGTATACTGGGAATACAGGTCCATTTTTCCAAGACTGAGAGGCTGCAGACAGCATCAGGAAAGGACATGCGTTTTGTCCTCCACTCTTAGTATCAGTGTATCTTTCCACTAGTTACACTGTTGACCAGCTTCTTGCTTATTTTGAGCTCCCTTGATTGGAAAAAAAAATCACAACATTTCTATCAAACTTGTTACCCAAGCTTCTAAAGCCAGAGTCAGAGAAAACGGAAGGAAAGTGAAAATAAACCTGCATTCAAGAAGTGAGATAAACAGATTCACTTCTAACAGGGTCACAAACATTTCATCATAGTTTCATACAATTCTAGAAGTAGATGCTAGAAATGCTCTGCTTTGGAGCAAAACTGCCTGTTTGAATCTTAGCTCAGCCACTTACTAGCTAAGTGAAACTGACTCTTAACCTCACTATGCCTTCATTTCCTCATCCATAAAATGGGGATAATCATAATGCCTACCTGACAGGGCTTTATGAGGATTAAATGAATTAATACAAATAATGCTCTAACAATGCCTGAGACGTAGAAAGCTCACTTGCCGTGTGTACTCTCTTTCTCCTCATATATATGTTTAGGGGGTCATCTCTATTATTAAAAAAAATAAATTAGTATTCTAGACACTTAAAAGTCTAGACTTGTAGCAAAAAGGACAGCAGAGAGAAGCTTCTGCATTATCAGTCATGTGAAACAGCTCATCACCAGAGTATACTTCTGAGTAAAGAACTCCTCCAGTGCACACGTCTGAGTAAAGAACTCCTGCAGTGAGATCATGTGAGCTGTGGTTTTGCAGGTCACTCCTGGGCTTCCATGTTTAATTTCACTGCTTCTTTGTGGTAGCTTACTACCTGTACAGTTAAGATCCAAAGCTCAGAATAATAATGGTTTCACGCCTATCACAATACAGTCTCCTGTTTATAAAAGAATTTTCATCACCAACATAAATGACTTAAAGGTATCCTGCTAGGTCTCAAGATACTTTTTAAAGTATCTTTCTAAAAGCTAGCTTTGGACTTCCCTGGTGGTCCAGTGGTTAAGACTCTGCGCTTCCACTGCTGGAGGCATGGGTTCGATCCCTGGTCGGGGAACTAAGATCCTGCATGCCTCGCGGCCAAATAAATAAATAAATAGCTTCATCCCTCTTTGGTACATAATGATCACAATGATGACAACCTCAAAGACCAAACAGGCTGAAATGGCCTATGAATGACATAAGAAGCAAGTGTCACTTATGGAACGAAGTTGCTGATTTCTTTGCTAATATGAATTTCACTTCGCAATGTAAAGCCAAGTGCCTGTACAGACTTTCACATGGGACTAAATAGCAGAAAGAGGCTAGTAGACAGCCCTTCAAAACACCGATCCTCTGCCTGAGCCACTAGCTAAAAGCACAAAAAAAGAAGAGAGGAGGGAAGTAAGGAGAAATTAAGATACCAGGAAAGAGGGGAAGAGGAGAAAAATAAGGAGCAGGTTAGAAAGACAAAGTGTCATCCGCTCTTCCATCTGTGATGTGTGTTACCCTGGCCATTTACTGGGTTAGGCTTGGTTTTAGGTACTGAGGTGACAGGCAAGAAGGAAGACACTGTTCCTGCCAAGGGGGAAATAGGACTGACAGCCTCTGCCTTTCTCACATACCTCCAAGATAACAATAGCCTCCTGGGGACAGAGATGAACTACCCCTAAACTTTCCATTTGTCCTAAAACTTTCCATATTAAAAAGCAAGCAAACAAACAAAACCCTTTTCTCTCAACTGGAATGTCGGGGGACAATGAGAGGGAAAGGAGGGAGCATTTTACTTCTCACTTTATGTACATTTGACTTTTTTTTTTTAAAAGGATTCTATATAACTTTTTTTTTTTTGCGATACACGGGACTCTCACTGTTGTTGCCTCTCCCGTTGCGGAGCACAGGCTCCGGACGCGCAGGCTCAGTGGCCATGGCTCACGGGTCCAGCCGCTCCATGGCATGCGGGATCCTCCCGGACTGGGGCACGAACCCGTGTCCCCTGCATTGGCAGGCGGACTCCCAACCACTGCGCCACCAGGGGAGCCCCTCTATATAACTTTTAAAATTAAAAAATAATAATATGTAAAGGATTGAAAACCCCCATTCTCCCTTCTCCAAGCTTACTTATCTGAATTATTTCAAGCATTCCTCATAAACAGTATTTTTTTTTTAATACTTAGGAAGGAAAGGTCAAAGGCAAGAGAAAGGATGGGCTGGAGACAGTCATCCTCATCTGGACCTCCACCAAAATGCAAAAAAGAAATCAGACCATGCTGACGTGGATTGCGGCAATGATTTTTAGTGTGTTTCCTGCAGACAGCTTATAAATGAACACACTTCTAACCTTCTAGAGTGTCTAGTGTTTCCCTATCAGGGAAAAAGATAAGTTCCCTGTAAGGCAAACCCAGGGAAGAAAGAACGTTTTTACCTTGGCATCAGGTAAGTATAGTGACATGGAGGCTTCTATAAACTCCAACGCCTCTGTTCATACTCAGATTTTACTCATGGATCCACCTACAGAGCATTAGCGGAAAGGCCAGCAGAAATATTTACTGGGGCCAAAATTGCAGTGAGTAGGCAGAGAAGACATTAATTTGTTGAGTATAGAAGAGCCTACAAAAATACTTTGTTCCTTAACAGCGAAAGGACTCAATATGAATTAAAGTGGCTTAGAATTCCTACCATCGAGGGTCAATCTAATGAAGCCACATTCCAGAAAATGGCTAAGATCTCATTTTAGCCTACAGTATGAAAGCATCAACAGTTATTCAAGTAACTGGGTATAAAAACATATTTAAACTCATTTTACCATCAAAAAACTCTTGAACCTATTAGAGCTGATGTATTTTCTTATTTTTATAGAATTTAAATTTTGTCCTACAAAAAGATTTCATGCATTTTTATTAAGATTAAAACCCATTTCTTTGATAGTCATAGAAAACTTTAACCCTCTAGATCTTTATTTTACATTCTTCACTAAAACCTTCATACCAGTTTTCATTTTAAGAGTTCTTTTTATACTCCCTCAAATATGGTTCCCAGCACACAGTCAACGTGCAGTAAGTACCTGTTAACTAGAAACAGTACGTAATACATTGAGGAAAGATGTAATCTATTAAATAGCTTTCACAGGTTATCTGTGCACGTCCATAAGCATATTTTACCTAACTTCTTAACAGCTAAGGCATGGGATTTTACCTGTTACAGAGTGAGAATTCTAAAAGATAAAGGTAAGGAGTTTTCTTAAGTTAATACTTTTCTAAAAGATTTCATAACTTTCTTAGGTAAGACTCTTACATCTTTCCCATCTGGATACCCAACTAGTCCATACTGGGATTCATAACACACTTTATTTGGAGACAGTGGAGCAAAGAATCTGAAATAATATATTCCAGCAGACAGATGTTCAAATCCTGAGACAATTTTATGAATAATTCACCTTATAAGGGAAAACATGTTTTCTGTAGCTAAACCGTTTGAGCATTTCCCCATATATATCAATATAAAAACTGCACCAAAATATATACAAATCAATTTTCACTGCTAAGTAAAGGAGCTGTTTCAGTGGAGGATTACTGGACTGAATGTCAATATTATGACATAGTACGAGTGTGTTTCATGTTTGGTAATTGCAATCATTGTTGCTTTTGTTGTGGTCATCCATTTACAATCCTTGGTGTCAGTTTATTTATCTCTTGTAAAAATAAAATACAGTGTGTGTGTGAAAAAATAAATAAATAAAAAAATTTAAAAAACAAAGAAAACAAGAGCAAAGATCAATAAAAATAAATAAATAAATAAATAAACATAAAAACCTTATTTTCTAGCAAATATGGATGCCTTTACATTCTGCCTCTGATTTTTTTAGGCCAGAAAGACTATGGTGGTTTTTTTTTTTTTTTTTTTTTAGGATTTTATCCTTTACACAATACACTGACTTTAGCCAGCACTCAGGCTAAAGCTGAAAAATGTGTAACCACTTCCAAGTATTGACTTGCCTTCAGAATCTTGCTGCCTTTCGATAGTTTTTGTAAGTTTGTGTGTGTATTTTTCTTTAAATTATATTTGCTATCTGTGGCATAGCTGGGTCTGGGTCTGGTAGGAACTACTTAACCGGGTAATAAGCAAAAGTCTTTATCCTTTTACTTGTGACCTATCTGAGTTTTAAAATTTTATGTAAATTTTGTGTGGACAGCTCTTAAAAAAAAAAAAAAAAAAAAAAAAAAAGCTGCATCAGGCCCTTTACCAGGCTCTTGACTTTGGGATATCTTAGTACATTTCTGCTACCTCCAAAGGTACCTACAGACTGCCCAGATTTTTTTACTTTCAGTTTTACATGTAAGACACAGGGACAGTTCTTTCATCTAAGAAGAGTTTTATAAAACTTTGATTTTTTTAGTTATACAATTGTCTGTGTTTTCTGAATAGCATATGAACATCTTGAGATCTGTACTACTTAAGAAATTGTTAAAAACTGCTTTTGATTGACGTGGGAATTTAGACTCCATGGCTTCTTTCTGCAGGTTTGATAAAAGGACTAGTGGAATGAGAGTTGGAATGTTTCCTGTGTCACCAATCCATCACATGGAAGGGTGCTCACTACGTAATTAATAAAGACAGATGCATGTGAGGCCTTTTAACTCCACTTGTCTTCTCCAAGGAAGCTTTGTTTTAGTGAACAGCAGTAATTCTCCAAATCAGTGTAATTGCTTTCCAAAATTAACAGGTGTTTCCTGTGCATTCTGGAAGCCTGGTTTACTCAAAATGCAGCTGGATTCTGACCTCACGCAAGTAAAAGCATATATAACCTGACAACTATTTACTCAGATGTGACCACCTATGGTCACCTGGCTTGTGCCAGGAATGTGCTGGGGCCAAGGATACAAATGTGCTTATAATCTCTTACACTATTTATTCTTATATTTCATGTACCTCATGTTTCCTCTTTTGGAGGGACCGGTAAGAGTAAGGTTAATAAAGCTCTGGTAGAAGGATAAGTTAGTGTTGTGCAATCATTGAACAAGGAAAGGTGTGCCTTGTACTGCTTAGTATACAGTCAATACAGTAAATGTTAGCTATTACTTTTTTTTTTTTTTTTGCGGTACGCGGGCCTCTCACTGTTGTGGCCTCTTCCATTGCGGAGCACAGGCTCCGGACACGCAGGCCCAGTGGCCATGGCTCACGGGCCCAGCCGCTCCGCGGCACGTGGGATCCTCCCGGACCGGGGCACGAACCCGTGTCCCCTGCATCGGCAGGCGGACTCCCAACCACTGCGCCACCAGGGAAGCCCAGCTATTACTTTTATAATGATACAAACAGGATATGCCAGGCAATATGCTATGGAAGGGAGTGGCAACACAAGTATCCACAAAGTCACTTGCTCATTCAGTCCTTCAATAAACATTTACTATGTGCCTACTGTATGCCAAGCACTGTTCTAGGCACTGGGGATAAAGCAATGTAACAAAATTAAGTGCTTCTCATGTGGAGAAAAGGGAACCCTCCTACACTGTTGGTGGGAATGTAAATTGGTACAGCCACTATGGAGAATAGTATGGAGGTTCCTTAAAAAACTAAAAATAGAGTCACCATATGATGCAGAAATCCTACTCCTGGGGATATATCCAGAGAAAACCATAACTTGAAAAGATACATGCACCCCAATGCTCACAGCAGCACTATTTACAATAGCCAAGACATGAAAGCAAACTAAGTGCCCGTCAACAGACGAGTGGATAAAGAAGATTTGGTGTGTATATATATATATGTATATATGTATATATATATATATGCACACACGCACACACAATGGAATATTACTCAGCCATAAAAAAGAATGAAATAATGCCACTTGCAAAAACACGGACGGACCTAGAGATTATCATACTAAGTGAAGTAAGTCAGACAAAGACAAATGTCATATGATATCACTTATATGTGGAATCTAAAAAAATATACAAATGAACTTATTTCCAAAACAGAAATAGATTCACAGACATAGAAAACAAACTTACGGTTACCACTGGGGAAATGGGACTGGGGGGTGGGGAGGGCTAAATTAGGAATTTGGGATTAACAGATACACACTACTATATACAAAAGAGATAAACAACAAGGATTTACTGTATAGCACAGGGCACTATATTCAACATCTTGTAATAACCTATAATGGAAAAGAATCTGAAAAAATATATATATTTAAATGAATCACTTTGCTGTATACCTGAAACTAATAAAACATTGGAAATCAACTATACTTCAGTAAAAAAATTAAGCGCCTTCCATTCATGTAGGTCATGTTCTAGTAGGTGAGACAGATGAGCAAATAAATAAATAGATATTACTGACAGGAATAGGACGTACTGGAAAGAAAAATAGAACTGAGTAGGTGGATAAGTAGATAGGTGGAAGTAGAGGTATTTTGTTACCTTTCCTACTTTGGAAGGGGAGACCTCCTTGAAAGGTAGCTTTTGAATAAGGTCTACAGGGTTGAGAGATAATCTCTCTGGGGGAAAGGGTATGTCAGGTAGTAGAACAAAACTATGAAAAGGAATAGGGTGTTTAGGAATGTTGGTCAGTCTTATATAAATGGGTAAGATCATGAGATTAGAAAGGCCAGACCACAAAAAGTCTTATATACTAAGCTAGGGAGTTTGAATTTTATCATCCAGGGCATAGGCCACCAAATGATGCTTAATTACAAAATAATTCTTTAAAACACAAAACCAGAATTCTCATTAGAACATGGGCAGAAGAAACAGATTTCACCTTAGAAGAAATACAAATAGCAAATATGTACATGAAAAGATATTTAACATCATTAGCCATTAAGGAAATGCAAATTGCACCATAATGGGATGTCACTACACACCTATCAGAATGGCTACAATAAAAAAGTGACAAACACCAAGTGCTGGTGAGGATACAGAGATACTGGATCACTCACACATTGCTGGTGGGAAAGTAAAATGACATAGCTACTCTGGAAAACAATTTGGCAGCTTCTTAAAAACTAAACATACAGTTACCATATACCCCACAATTGTACTTCTGGGCATTGATCCCAGAGAAATGAAAAGATATGTTCTCACAAAAACCTTTACATGAATGTCCATTATAGCTTTATTTGTAAGAAATGGCCCTTTAACTGGATGTCCTTTAACTGGAATATTACTCAACAATAGAAAGGAAAGAGCTATCGATGCAATGCAACACCATGGATGAATCTCCAAGGAATTATGCTAAATGAAAAAAGGCAATTCCAAAGGGTTACATACTGTATGATTCTATTATACATAACATTTTTGAAATGAGTATTGATTGCCAAGGATTGGGGAGTGAGGTAGGTGGGAGGTGGGTGTGGTTATAAAAGGGCAACAGGAAGGAGCTTAGTGGTGATGGGATTGTATGGTATCTTGACTGTGATTGTGTATACACAAACCTACACACCTGATAAAATTATATAGAACTAAATACATATACACACACTGAGTACAAGTAAAACTGAGCATATTTAAGTAAGGTCAGTGGATTGTATCTATGTTAAAATCCTGGTTGTGCTATTTTACTATAGTTGGGCAAAATGTTCCCAGTAAGGGAATCTTGCTAAAGTATAGCTAGTTTTTCTCTGTACCATTTCTTACAACTGTATGTGAATCTACAGTTATATCAATAACAATTTCAATTAAAAAACAGTAAACCAGATTGTAAATTCCTTGTGGATAGGAAATTAATCTCGTTAATTTCTCTGACTTCTAGTCTGATTTCACCTCACTCCTGCAATTTCCAAATGCTGAGACCAGCCTGAGAGAAGGGAATAATAAGAGGTAACAGTAACTATTTGGTTTCTGGTTTATCCAAAGGAAAATTAAGATTATCAATTTCTATAAAAGTAAAAACCTATATTGTACTAAAAAGTCTCCATAAAAATTCTATAAAATGAAATGTAAAAACCTAATTCTCTCTAAAGTCACTGATTAGCCACTTGGGAATAAAATCACTTGAAAATATCCCTCTAGCAGTTAAAATGTCACTATGTCTACATGAGAACCAGATGCCTTTGAAAGCAGCTGTCATTAGGTAGGAGTCTCTGGGCATCAGAGTCATGGAAAAGTGGCAGATTGAGGCCATGGGATTTCAGCTGGCTCCTAGAACAAAAGCCTTCAAAGCAGTACCACTCCACTGTCCCTTCTCCATCTTCTGTTTTAGCATAAAACATGGGGAAGAGGAGAGGCGGCCAACACGTGATGTAGAGCAGTGAAGCATCTATGTATCTACGTTTGTAGACTAAAAACTTGATTTACATGCCTTTGACAATGAAACATCCTGATGATGAAGCCAATTGTGTAGCTATTTCTGGGTAGATTTTTAATTGGGATTAAATTGAGAGAAAAAAAGTTAAAATTCATTAAACATTAGAATTATAGGATATTGAACATGAAACACAGTTTGAGTACTTTCACACACACGTATCTACCTTTAACAGCCAAGTAGAGGTTTTACCAGGCTTGCTTCAGAGAAGTCTGTTATAAAATAAGCACTGTAATTATTTTATGCCAATACAGTATTAAAATCTCCAGCAGGATGTGCACAGAAGGAATTTAAATGTTTTCTATAATATGATTTATAGCATTATTTGCTTAAAATGAAGACTAGCCAGGTTTAGTGGAGCCTAGACAGGATGAACATAGATGCTGAATTAAAAAGTCACAAAGAGGCATCTCAATCAGTTTCCCCTTGGAGGTATTCTGCCAGCCCGCAGGTGGAGAGGGTCAGTGATTGTGACCCGTGTCAGCGGCCCCAGCAATGATGTTAGAAATGCTTTATCTAAGGATTTCTTTCAACCTACAACCCAACTGAATGTGCTCTCTTGCCCAGTTTCCAGGTCTTATACTTTCATAACTCAAAAGGCTCCAGAAATCCTACCTCTTCTAATCTTCAACTAGGGAGAGTGTATCACCTGCCTCTTTGGGGAAAAAACCCTACCATTCACTTAAATCTAATTTTTCATTATGATAATAGGGATATTATGTTATCTTAAGAGGTGTTTCAGCCTTACAAAATTATTTACTTTGGGGAATCCATAAATAGTAATTAATATTAAACTACAGTGCTTTAGAGCTCAGAAAGTACTTGACAGAAAATGAAACGAGGAACTGGGATAACAGATAAAAAAGCAAGTGTCATGTAAATCAGTGGGGAAATATGAGACATGCATAATTCTTTTCTGTGTCATTGATGTCCACATGCAACTGGTAAATGACAGAAACCATTTTAACTTTTGAATAGTAACCACTACTAACTTGACCAAATGCAAACATGGCATGGTTACTTCCATTTTCAACGACTGAAGTATCTATTTCCTAATGATAAAACCTTTCCAGTTCACAAGCTCTTTTTGCATGAAAAGAGCCTCTGAAACTGCTCATTAAATTCTATACATATCACTGCAGGTGTCCCTGTGTCTTCCCTCTAGACAGTGAACAAATTGGGGACAGTAATATTTTTTCAATCATGGTCCCCTGGGTAGACAACTCTGTAATATGAACATGTTCTGATTTAAAATCATTATGTCTCAGGATCAGAAAACTTGGTTCCATACTGAGTTTATCTAAATATCAGCTGTGTGCCCCTGGGCAAGTTACTAAACCTCATTAAAGTCTTGGTTTCCTCACCTGTAATAGAAGATAATCTCTATCTTATAGGATAATAGGGACTAAATAATTCTTGTGAGAGCTCCTAGCATGTCAGAAATACGGAGTAAATAGTAGCTGTTACTATTAAACATGGAATCTATGCTATCTGATGTTAACAGCATTTCTTATCCTTGATATTGTCTGATAAATAAAGTTTCGGTGAAGTGGGGAAAAAACTGGATTGATGGTGAGAATCAGAGAGTTGAAGGGAAGAAATACTAATATACTAACATATATTAGCAGCAACAGATATTTGTTGGCTGAAAGTTTCCGCTTAGTTTGAACACTCAACCTCCCTGAAATCACCGTTTAAAAAATAGGAGTCATATAATCCTGTGCTCATATGCAGCTGTGCAGCAGCTCTCCTTCCTGATAGGGGGAACAATATCTGTCATAGCAGGAGAAAAAAAGGCAATGGTACAAGCAATCCTGAAACTTTTTGCAACTAAGATCACTTGAGTTTTCTAAATCTTGTGGTCTCTGTAAGGCTACCACAGCAGCGTTAGAAGTGGCAACATGGTATTTTGAAGCACCAGGTTGGAACCATGGTTTTGCAATTTCCCATCTCTGTGGTGTGGGGAAAGTCAACAAGTCTTGCTGTGCTTTGTGCTTGGTCTTATCAGTGAATGAGGAGGCTGGGTTGAATGATTTGTAATGACTCCTTTCGTTTTAAACTTTAATGATTCTATGACTACATTTGACCTAAAGTCACTAAAAGACATACTTTCCAAATTCTTCAAACTATCCCAAAGGCCCTCATTTAAATGTCTTCACTCCAACTTTTGCTAATAAATCATACCTGGACTAGTGAACGATCTCATTATTTACCCCTCCCTCCCGTCTCCGGAGTCCTTCCCGCAACCTAACAGAGCGTTAGAGAGGAACTGTGCTTTATTCTCCTGTTTCTAATAGTGGAGCTATTGAAAGAAAAATTAAGTAGTGAAAAAACTACTCATTTAAATTGAAATCTCTGTTTACTTATGACTGTAGATACATCTAAAGACCAACAGAAAGAGGGGAAAAAACAGTTACCAGTTACTCCTTATTTATTCATTATATCTTCTTTCCTGGATTTGAAATTACAGTTGCCATGCAATTCAAATCAGAACTGCCTATCAGATTAAGGGGAAAAAAAACAAAAAAACCCACAAAACAAAAACCAAGCTATTCTAAGTTTATTAAAAACCAAGTCTATACTTTAATTCCTAATGTTTCAAGTGATAATAACATATGCCAAAGTATATCAACTGTTATATGTTATCAAGAAACTGACTTTAAAAAAATACATGATCTAAGTAAAACAAAGTTTTCAACAGAATCCACAGGAGCTAAAAGAACAAGCAGTTATATTATTTCAAACAGAAAAAGGCTAAATGTGTTTGTTTTCCTTTTATTTTTTATCCAAACATTCAGGGGAAACTGACTTGCTTTGTTCAGTGTTTATTATTTTACCTTTCCTGAAGCAGAAACCAAAACACTTTGATAAATGGGATAGTCTGGTAAACAGACCCTTGAACGTTAGGGCTCAGAACCACTCATCCAGTTGCATTTCCATCTTTGCCCCTTTTTCCTGAAGTCACCACCACAATGCTTCAGTTTCTTTATATATAAAAGGGTAATAACACCTAATACAGCCTTACTCTAATTCACACTTACATGGAACCAGAATGGATCTATAATACATGCAAATAAGAAGGGATGAGAAAACTGAATGAAAACTGCAGACACGGCTGTCCTTTCTGGAAATACTATCACAGTACTTTACTCCACGGATAGTCTATTTTACAGACCCAATTTTTATAGCCCCGGTGATAGGCTGTCTTTGCCTGATGTCAAAACTACTTGCAAATACTCTTTTCCCTCCACAGATCCACAATTACCAGACCCAGACCAAACCACCAAAGTAGTTTTTCCATACCACCCAGAAGAAATTCGGCAGTTCCATTCTTGAACTTAACTTTTAAACTCAGTCTTTAATAAAAAGGTCAGCACTGCTTTGTAGCTTCCCACACCCAAAAGTACCATGACTCGACCTTCTCTTTGTACCTAATATAGTTTTGATAAAGTATTAAAATAAACAGGCTCATATAAACATGTCTATTTTTTAAATAAAGGGCTTTCCCTAAATACCAAATTAATCTATGCAACTCCATGAAAAGATGATGCATTTAAAAGAAATGTCTGGGAGAACACAGAAAGCTTACCAAAGTATCACACAAGCACAGGCATTACTTATGAATACCTGAAATATGAATATACTCATCCCCTTATGTCTGAACAGGAGCCTGCACCTGGAATTCCCCTGAACCACCTGGAGGACTGGTGAGCCAAAGGTCATCTTCTCCACCTCTTCATCCTGTTCCCTCCTCCCTTAATATTTTCCTCATCAACACATTAACCTTTTCCTCTTTGGATACACCAGCATTTAAGAGTCATAAAAATGATTTATTTAACTTTATTGTTCTGTTGTAATGCTGTTGTCCCAGTCTCACTTCCTGTTACTTTCCATTGCA